>NC_046224.1:50684412-51967745 GCF_009819885.2 Catharus ustulatus | reverse complement strand
GGGATTTTTTTTCTTGTTCAGTATAGCTAGTGGCAAACATTTTACAGAACAAATTCTGTGCTCAGTGGCACTGTACTGATTTAGTTACTATTATTTTTATTGTTACACGGAAGGTGCCATGAAATGCAAAGACTTAGAGAAATCATCACCTTATAGAATAGATGAGTATCATGAGCAGTTTTTTGCTTAAGGGTGAAAGTGAGCAAGGAAGCAGAAATTCCCACAATGAAAGTGCCTAGACTAAAGAAGGACAAAGCAAATCAGGAGAAATGGCACCCTCCCATCATTTTCCCTCACAGAGGAAAGGGTTATAATACATGGCAGTGTGGCTGATAGAACTTACGTACAAGTGGGGAGTCCTTCATAATTAGTCCTTCAAAAGGGAAGAAGTCAAAAAAGCTGGTATGACAGATTTGCCATATGCTCCAATGGGAAGCTGTCTTAGGACAGCATCTCTGCCCAAAGAGCATGTCATTCCTGATAGGGATGAGTCATTTTGACAGGCACGGCTAGTGAAATACAGTATCATGCCAAACTGCTTTTTGCTAGAGTTTTTTATCATAAGAAATTATAACTAGTCACAAACATGCATTCACTGACTGCACACATCAGATAAATTCACAGTAGCAGTAGGGTCACTGTTTTTGACACTCACCAACACAGATTGTTACTTAAGATTAGTTTCCTTTGATTAGATCCAAAAGGCAAAACTGTTAGTTTAGATTATTTCAGAGTATTACTTAAGTACAAAGTTTTGTGTGGGTTTGAACAATTTCTCCAAAACCAGCTATGAAAGTGATTTGGGTTTTGAGGTTCTTTTGTAATTTCTTACTGCAAACACAGTCTTTTCCTAGGCTTTACATTCTTTGCATGAACCAGTGTATGCTAACAGGAGACATGGGTGCATGTTGTGCATTTTTTCTAATACTCTGCTTTTCTGGAGAGCCAGGCTGCTCAGTGTTGGTGAAGATGGTGCTGCTCCTGGGTTTAACAACTGACCTGTTCCAAGGGGTTTTTTATTTAGCTGTTACCTAACCATGACACAAGCCAAAGAGGAAATGCTAATCCAGCCACTGCTGGTTCTTGGGTAGCCAATCTTTGCTAGTCTTTTAAATTAAAAGACAAACAAGCCACAATTTAAATTGCATAGTTAGTGATAATAGTCTTTTGTAAGCCCCACTAAAACAGCACGGAGTACACATAAGATTAGGGGTTAGGTTACCTCAGGAAGTGCAATGTTTCATTGCTTTACTGTGTGTTATTTTTCAAACTTTTTTGGTTGTTTTTTTCTACCTGATCTTATTTCATAAACTTCCATTAGTGTAGTATAGATTAAAATGAAGTACTAATTTGTAAAAGGAAGTGTGTATTCTAAGTTACAAGGTGCTTTTGAATTAATGATTTTATGATTCAGACTGATTTTATACTAAACTTCCAAATGGATTAGTCAATTGTCTGAGCACTTACATATTGGATATTCATTTGGAAAGCAAAATTACAGCTTCCAAGACAAGAAATTCTAAGATTATTTATGAAACAGTAATTTCTACAGCATAAGCACCAACTTTTCCAAATAATTTTTAATCATATAATTTATGTCTTTAATCTATATTTGATAACTTTTAGTCACTAGTGTGCTTGGATTAAAATATCCATTTTTTAAAGTGCAAAAGCAAATCGTTTCCAATGGTTCTTTTGGAAAACAAGCAGTTTAAAAGAAAAAGACAAGTAACTCACTGAAAATTAATGTATAGTCATCTTCTCCCTCTCCCATCACAAATACTTTTTATTCTTTTTTAAAACACTTTTTTGTGTAACTGCAAATGTAGCTTCAGACTTACTGCTGTGTCACTGCTGAGATGAGGAGCTGTGGTTCCTGAGCTCTGCCAGGGGCAGGTGGAGAGACACAAGCTGTGACCTCCCTTACCCAGTAATCTTGTGCATAGGGACAAAGCAGCTGAACCACATGCTCAGCTCAAAGTAGCTGCAATTCACCACCCAGGGATTACCAGCCACTTAGAGCAGCCAGAAACAACCTGCCAGGCCATCATCTGCCCCTGGTAGGGCACACAAACCAGCAGAGCCCACGGCAGTGCTCTCAGTCAGGAGGGAGACATTGGTATCCCATGCAATGTAATTTGGTGGCTCTGCTCCAAGAATGTTTCTGATAGTCCAGCACATCCAGAAAAGGCTTGTAAATTGTTTATGATAAACTTCTTTTTACAAAAAAAACCCAAACCTTCCAAACAGCAGAAAAAACCCACATTGAGGAATTGGGTCCTGTCTAATCAGGTCCATGTCTTCACCAGGAAAAGAAAGGTCAGTTAAATGGATGCAGAGAGATCATCATCATCAACTATTATTTTTAATAATAATTTTTTAAAGGCAAATTTACGGCTTTTTCTCATTTTGCTTCAGAAATCTAAAATGCATGCATGAGCTTAGATGTCACATACAGTGTTAGCCAGATACGGTGACAGAGATAGAGAACTGAATTTTCTGATTAAATTATTTTAATGACCATAATCCTCTTCTTTGCCTGTTCTTTTCCTCCCTCCCTAAATGGGAAGAGAACTGTGTTAGAAGTGGTATTTTTAATTAGGTGATTTTTTTTGCCAGCACTGTATGTCCATCTAGATAGACCAAGAAAGTGCATTTTCACATTGAGGCCATAGCAGGGAGGTTTCCTCTTTCTGATCTGCAACTCACTCATTCTGCTCTTGCTTTTGCAGGATTCAGGGCAAGTCATTCCTCTTATTGTGGAAAGCTGTATCAGATTTATAAATTTATATGGTAAGCTCTGAAAAAAACCATGTCATTTCATTATTGCCCTGACTTTTTCATATGTCTTTTACATTACTCATTTAGCACCACAGCTTTGTTTTTAAAATGCAAATTTAAAGTATCTTTAAAAATAAATTAATTTCTCACCACTCTCTCCCATCTTTTCTCCAGGTCTGCAGCATCAGGGAATTTTTAGAGTGTCTGGTTCCCAGGTGGAAGTCAATGATATTAAAAATTCATTTGAGAGAGGTAATTGGATTTTCATTTATTTGAGCACCTTAATATCTGACATTTAAAAATCTTTTCAATTCTAGTTATTTTCTTGGCCTTTTAGCCAGATTGTCTGTACTGTGTGTACTACACCTAAAACTTTGCACCATCACATGCTTACATGTGAAGTACCATGATGAAATGTGCATGTTTTCCCCCATTGTGTCCTAGGAGCTTTAGGATTTTTCTCATTTTGTTTAGACAAGACATATGACTCTTCAATCAACTGTAAACGTTTAGTTTTTTGTTAATAGTAAACTGCAAATAATAGCTTTTGTATATTTTACTTTAAAGATCCTCCGAAAAGAAAGGTAATGGGTTTAATTTGAATCAAGAGACTACTTAATGAAATTTGGAAGTCCTGTTGTTTATCTACTGGAATACAAGCGCTCAACTTTCTGGTCCCTCTGCCAAAGTTGCATCGCGATCCAGGAAAATAGGGGGTAAAAAAAAGGGTCATTCCATTTTTCATTCCCAAAGGAAACTTCAGCCCCAGAGGAGGAATTAAATGAAAAATACCAGGAAGTAAAACCAGCTTTTTCAATATCAGTGGCTTGCAACACCCAGCCTAGGATTGCTCTTCAGGATCCAGGCATCCTCCAACTATGTTAAAGCAATCCTTATTGCAATTTTTTAAAATCTTGCGTTCTTATTTTCTTGAGTCTTAAAAGCAGGATTGTTTTAATTTCTACAGAAAATAAAAACTTCTGCAGATCATCTGCTAATGACACAACTCTTGTAGCAAGAAGTCATGTGACTAACAGCAAGAAAAAATGTGCACGGTATTTTGCTCCTAAGTATTAGTTATATGTATCTTGTTAAATCTGATCTTTTCTTTGACAAGATACATAAAGCAGCTGTTTTACTTGCTAAGTGAAGCCACATCCCTCCATTCTGCAGCTTTTGTATCTGCTTATTCTTAACTCCTCCTTCTAGGTCGTGTTATCCTTGAAGATCCATACTAAAGTGTTCCAAAATAAAGATTAAGGTTTTAAAATTATATAAATAAAATAGTTCAGTCATGGCTGAGGTTTCAGCTAGGTTTTCAACAAAATTATTTTCCTGATGTTTTTAACTTTTTAGAATGAAGACAAATTTTCAATTCAATGAGTGATCTATCTCCATTTATGTAAGGCTCCAAAGAAAAGTCTGCAAAACTATTCAATTAAGAGCGTTTGGCTTTTCTATTTTGCTAACTGTAAATCACAACATGTCCATAAATACCTAGCTGGAAGTTCAGAACCTAAGAGATCACTTGGTTATGTAATTTTAAGGAAGCTTTATTTAGGCTGCCTTTTTTTAGTTTAATCATAGCCTGGGATTTCTAAATCAGTGTTTATTATCTTACTTGAATGCTTGCATTGCCGACTCCCACACACTAAAAACAAAAACCACCCAAAATGACACTCAAAAATGTTCCATGCAAGAATGCTTCTGCATGTGTGTTTCATTCACTTTATTTACTTTTTAAGGTGAAAATCCTTTGGCAGACGACCAAAGTAACCATGACATTAACTCAGTTGCTGGAGTACTGAAGCTCTATTTCCGAGGGCTGGAAAATCCTGTCTTTCCTAAGGAAAGATTTAATGATCTTATTTCTTGTATCAGTAAGTAGAAATTTCTGTTTTTTCTCAATAGAATTTTACTTTCAGATACACAGTAATAGCCTGAAAAAAGAGCTAACTTCACAGATTTTCTTGAGATTATTTGTTTGCAGTGTGTAGCAGTCTGGCTCAGTTGTTAGTCATACTCACAGCTGTGGTTGTTCCCTTTTTCCATTGGGATTAATGTACAGTACAATTCTTTGTTTAACAGGGCAGGAAGAATATCTTTTGGTGTACAAGGGATAGTTAAATTTAAACACATTATTATTTTCCTCTGTGTACTGAGGCAGACAGAAGCGAATGAAGTCATGGACATGCAAACAGATTGTATTTCCTTCCAAGGTTTTCATGCCCCACAGCTTGTGGCCAGCACTGGTGAATAAGTAACTTAACTGCTCAACATTGTGTGATTCTGGACCTTTATTGTGCTCAGCTGAAAACCACCAATCCAAACCAGAAAACTCTTGGGTGCAGGGATGGAGGGGAACAGCTAAGTGTTGTCTGCAGGAGAGCCTGGTCTGTCTTCCTGCACATGAGTTATAATGGGATGCCCTGGAGGAGCAGTGCATGATCTGTGTGCTGCTGATGCTCATAGCCAGTCACAGAGCGGTTGTAGTAGTTTGGGAAGTTGTCTGTGAATGAGTGAATTGCTCTGACATGCACAAAACCTCTTCCAGTTCACTGACCCCTGCAGGTGTAGAGGGGCGAGGCCAAGCCAGCCAACTTGCTGTTCCCTGTGGGCACAGTGGTCAGAGGGGCTGGCTTTGAGGAAGAATTTCCTTTCTACCCTTCCTTTTTAACTTGCTTCCTTCAACTGAATGGAGGAAGAGGCAGTTTCACAGATAATGAGAGTCAGTCTTTTGGGATATTAATTAGGTCAGGCTCTCCAAATGGTTATTTTGGCACCAACTGATGGGTGCACAGTGTCCCAGGCTGGCAATCAGATGTGGTTTTTGGCTCCCCACTTGGAGGGCACAATGTCTGTGGCTTGCTTCCCACACAGAGAGGATTGCAGTAATTCCTCCTGGAGGTTACAAATACGTGGATCACTATGACCACGTCTGTGTGCGGTGTTTTGTGTTTCATATTTTTTTTCAGGATTTTCTGCAGCTGTTTCTATTTACAGACTTGGTGGCACTGAGGAGTCCTAAAGACCTGAAAACCACAGCTTAGCGGTGTGATCCCTGATGCTGAGGGGGACAATGTCTTTTTAGGAAGCCTAATGCTGGTTCTGCTTCAGTTCAGCTTTAATACTGTGGTGCCACAGCCCAGAAAATCTCTGCAAGTCATGGAAATTGAAATCTAAAAAAAGATTATTTTGACTGAGAGATCTTCTGCATGACAGGGATGATAGAACTTTACCTAATAATCCTACACCAATTTCCATAACTTCTGGATGAATCAAAGCATATCTTCTGGAAAATTTGTTGATTTAGTGGCTTTGGTTGGTAGAAAATGTATAACATTCTTGGATAAGCTGTTCAAATGAATAATCACTTTCATTGTTAAACATTTGTACCAGATTTCTTTCTCAAAGTTTCTGCTGTCAGATTCTGCCCATTTGGTCTCTTTATGTCCTCATTATTTTGACTAAGCATTAAGAAAAATATGAATGGTGGTTCTTACGTGTGAGGATGTTACTGCAGTCAGCTGTGTCGAAGAGCTTTAAATACAATTATAAACTAATTTTTAAAATACCATGAATGAGAGCTCAGTTTACAGAGATTATGCAAGTGGATGCTCAGGAGATGCAACGATACTTGCCCAAAACAACCTTTTAAATGTGTTCCAAGAAGAGGAACCTGGATGATTTCAGAGTTCTCATTCATTCAATGTTGAAGGTGCTGAAGAGGGAATGGGGTGTATGGAAAGAGGGGTAGAAGTTCAGTGGACTGAGCAAATACATGCACAGACCTGCACAGGCAGGAGAGATTCACCAGCCTTTCAGAGCATCACTGTCTGAGAGGGTTCCAGTTCAGTTATGCTGAAAAAAATATTTGTTTGGTTGTTAAGAGCTTCAAGTAAAATGGCTGTGAATACTAGATCCCTAGTGCTAGATCTTGTTTTCCATAGAGAATGTCCAACGATTGCATCTTCCTAGAAGGCAATTAATTGCTTTCTTGCAAAAGGGTTGGCAGTCTTTTATTTAAATGATTGTATCATCCAGCAGAACTGTAACAACAATAGCCTGGAACAAAGTCACTGCTTTTCACAACAATAATTTTAAATGTTTATTGAGAAAGAAGTGTTGCCATCTGATAGTAGTTTTTAGACTGAGTGTTCTCTGAGTGTTCATGAATCTGGATTGTCATCTCTGTGGCATTTTGTCAAAACGTGATGTAATGACTGAGTAGTTCTGCTAGCTTTGACTTCTGCTGTTACTGTTGTATAAGAAAGCATAGGATTTTAGTCTGATAATGCCTTGTAAGATCCGAGATCTGTTTTCTTACAGGTTTTGGAAGAAGCATGGGGGAGATGATTTTGTTGTTTAGTTTGGTTTTCATGAGATTATCATGCTGAAATGGCATATCAATGCCTTCAGCACAGGGAGGAGAGTTAAGTGTGGACCAAGGTGGGACAAAGAGGATTTTCTCTTTGAGCACACCGGGATGAGTTTACTTTGTGTTGTCACAGTGAGGAGAGTTTGAATGAAGTACGAGGAAAGAAACAGCTCTTGTGTCTTACACTCAAAGCCAGTCCCAGAACCATATGCTGAGAACAAGGGGATGCATCTTCTGGTTATCTGAGAAGCCTGAGGTGGAGTTTTTTAGAGCTCTGTACTATTCTATGTGCTTTGTTAAATGGTGCACCACTTCCAAGGAATAAGAATGTTTTGCTGGGAAAAAAAAAACCAAAATAAACCTACTTTTCAAAATGCACTATGCAGCACCTTCATGGTACATACTGTCCATAGATTGTGGGTCTAAAACGCCATTTCTATTGCTACAGTTTAACCTTAACTCTTGGTATCATGCAAAAAAGGAGAACCATCTAGGCAAGATTTCTCCTTAATTTCAGACTTTGAATCAGTCATAGTTCTATTAGGCTTTTTTCTTGCTTATGTGGTTTCACATATTATGTATCTTGGTTTTCCTGCTAATGAGAGCAGGGCCAGACTCCCTTTTTCTGTGAGAACTTAGTTTACTGTAATTTCTTTAGATCATAATTGATACATCAAGTCTAGAAAACTTTCACATGTTTAAATTAAGCATTTTTAAATACTCTTAATTCATATTGCATTCATGATCTGAAAAACAGTGGGGCAAGGGATAAACATTCTTTTCAAATAGTTTTTCGAGATAAATGTCAGTGTGGTTTCTTAATTGTTGGCAAAAATTGTTACAGAAGGGGAGAGAGAGAAAGCAAATCTGTAAAGTTAATGTTCACATAAAACCATAAAAGGGCAGAATGTCACACATTTTATATGGAAATGTAGTGTTGCCAGTGAAAAAAGCCTTGAAACTGAAGTACTTAGTTATGGATGTCAGGCATAATTGAGGCTACAGCTGCAAAATGAACCTTTCCTCCATACAGCCACCAAGAAATTCCTTTACATTTATGCATGTATTTCCAAATGAAATAGAGCATTGTGAATTAATGCTTTCCATGTTGTAAATTCAGTGGAAACAATGTGAAATTACAGTGATTTTTATGGCAATTTGTATTAATTACACTCACGAGAACAGTGTTATTTTGTTTGGGCTTATGATCTAATTTAGATAAAATTTGGGCCAAGTTATACGCACTGGGCGAGAGCAAGCATGAAAGGTAGAACAGAACATAAAGAATCCATCTGATTATGGACCGTAATTGTTTATTCTCATCTTAAGGAGTGGCTACTCTTGGTCCCAGCAGCATTCTGTAATCCAGAGGAAAGTCCAAGGTTGGGGTGGGAAGAAGGAGAATCGCAGTGCACTTCTTTCTACCCCTCTGTAGAAATAGACTGGGCCAAAGACAAGAAAAGTATTTGTAATAAGAGCTATGTGGAGGCAGAAAGTGCAGAAGCTGAGCTCAGTAAGGCTGGCTGTTACTCACTTCAGTGCTGGGGGACTGCAGTTTCTCTCCTGGTGTGAACTCTTACACACATGACTGAGTTAAGTCCACATTTACATAGACAGCTGTGCCATGCTGTCTGAGGTGTTCAACACCTCAGCTATTCAGATTGCTTAATGTCTGCACAGAGCATTACAGTTCTTCATGGTTTCATCTCCCTTGCTTTAAATTTCACAGACAAAAATGGCAAGATGAATGAAAACATACATCCTTTTCCCCTCTGACTTTATAATTTTAGTCCCTTGCCACTAGCAGTGCCTGTTTACCTAAAGACATAAATGTTATGAAAGAAAATTATTTTTCTGCTTTTCCAGACTATTGCCCATTACTTAAAAAGTAAAAATCGACTATGAATTGTCAACTCTCCATGAAGAAATTTCAACAATATAGGAAGTGTTTTATTCCCTAAGTGACAGTGGAGACTGCTGGGTTTGTTCTCCTGTAATGCCTTCTTAAGTAGATCTGAAAGAGCTGTAAGTGGCATTGCTGAGTTAATATATACATATCTTTGAGCTGGATTGGACTCATCTACCAAAATGAAAAGAGGCACAAAATTGTTAACTTCAGCACTAATACATATTCATGTAGATAACTTGTCAGCTGCAAATTGACCATAAAAATTACATCTGCAAGTGTAACTCAGTCCCATTTGACATTCACAGGGTGTGTAAAATATGCATTAGGCATTCACTCTGTTACTAGTAGGCACCACACCAAGTGGAAATAGCAAGTAACCGCCCCCAAAGAGATATTACATTGGATTTTATCCTTCAAAACTGTAGTCCTCAAGTAGAGAGACATCTACATTGCCATTGTTTGCTTCCTCCTCTGTGCTACCATTGCTTGTGAAATATGCTTACCTTGCACAGCGCTGGATGCTAGTTGTAACACAGTTCACTAGTTGCTGACACCAGGTTTCTCCTTCCATATGTTTTGATCAATAATATCTTCCCTTTGCCAAATGTTTGCAATCCTGTTGTTCCTACTGAGATTGGCCCCTGGAGGCTGTCTCTGAAGAGAGGCTGGTTGAACATTCGCGATCCAGAACTGAAGTTTCTAAGCTCTGCCTCCCAGGCTGAAGCTTTTCAGCTGGATAGCCATGTCACACCTCCAGTGCAGGAGAGGCTATGTGTACAACCAAGTACAGTGCTTCCTTTGCTCCTTTAAATTAAAAAAACAGAGTAGTATGCCCAAAATACTTTGAAACCACCAGCAATTGCTCTCTTGTAAAAGACTTGTATTCTGCATCATTGCATCGATATATTTGAGTATATTGCCTTTTACTTGCTCCACTACCTCAGTGTTATTGTTTAATTAAATATTAATTTACATTTTCCTGATGTTGTTTGTGATGAATATACCCCTATGTATACCCCTATTTTCATTTCTAATTTAGTTTTTCTTTATTTGTGTTTGGGGGCTTCTGTTAGTAATTGTGTTTTCTCCCCTCTCACATTTCCCTTACTCTTCTGAGATAGATTGTTCACTTCTGATCTGTTTCGCTTTAGAGTTACCTTTGCAAAAGTCTCAATGTGAGTGACAAGGTGGTTAAAACTGTTTTTTCTACTGGAAGAGGAAAGTAGAGATTCATTGTTTCTGTGTGTCTCTACAGTAAGTGAAGGTGACAGTGCCTCTCCAGAAGAGTTTCCAGTGTTCTTGGAGACTGAAGATCACACTTTTCAAGGCCTGAGTGCCTAGGATTTATGTCAATCTCATATGATTGAGAGCCAGTCCTTAGTGTGTGGCTGACAGAGAGGCAGCTAGCTGATAAATATATGCAATGACTTTAGTCTCATCTAAATTTATTCGTCCAGATCAAGGACGTGGAGCATTTGCAGAGTAAGTCCATGTGAGATCAGTAAATGAAATATTTTCCAAGAGCAATGCAGGATTGCACCTCAACAGATTTTCTTGTGGAGCTTGTGATCTGCCTTTTTGGAGGATTTTATGAACAACTTGAACAGGCTTCTCTCAGAGGGGATTAAAGTGAAGTCAGAGGCTAAGACTGTAGATTTAAATGACCTCTGAGCTCTGTTTTTCATTTTTTGTATTAAGTGGTGGAGGCTTTTTTGATCCAAAACACCTCAGAAACTTAGATGCCTAGATAATGTTATGGATACAAAGAAAATCAAATTCCTTATATTATTAGTGTACTTTGTTCCACTCTTGTCTGATGAAAATACATTAACAGTTCTGGGCTCAGGTGCCTGGCTCTTCCACGAAGTGCTATAGTCATGAAACTCCAGAAGCTGGCTCCTTCCCCTGCTCTTGTTTCACCCTACAAGTATCTCCTGTGCTCTGCTTTGACAGAAGCACACTATTCCCACACCAAACAGCTCTCATTTTGCTGGCAGGAGGCTCTCCTGCTTGTGGGTTTGACCCCCATGGCAGAGATGGGTCTGGCAGGCAGATGTGTCAGACCAGAACTCCAAAAGTTTTGCTTTGCTCTGAGAACTGGGAACTAGAAAATAATAACCATTTCTCTGTGTGATATTTACTTGACATTAGTCTTGATTTGTAGTTGATATTCCTGTGTCCTTCACAGAGATCCCTCTTCTCTGTCTCTCTCCACAGTCAGAAAAAATACATTAGTTCTCAGTGTGTTTGGCCTTGCCAGAGGCTTGTCCTCTTGCTTGTCTTTGGGAATATGAGTCTCATCATGTCATTAGAGTAATGAACCAGTTTTCAAATCCCCTGGTTTCTATTTCAGCTTGGCAGTTAAATTGCCTTACTAGAACAAATCATGTAATATCAAGCACTTCTGTTTTCTTAGCTGAGAAATGGGTAATACCTCACGAGGCACTCAGGTAAAAAAAATCAGATTAATGGAGAAAATGTCTCCAGCAAAAGTAATGTGAGAGGGGAGACATGTCCAGCTTTCTCCAGCATGGAGCTTGCCAGTATTTCCTTGCAGCAACCAGCTTATAGGTTGGATGGCCCTTCTGCCCTGAGGCTCTCTTTAGCAGAGCCAGTGGAGGCAAAGCAATACTTTAGTTTTCCTCTGCATGGGAAGCAGCAGAGCTGCCAATTCTTTCTGCCTGCATGTAAAAAGATTGCTCTGTATTCATTCCATTTTTCCTGAGTAGCCAAACACTCATGTACTGCGTACACTCAAGCAACGATGAAATTCAGCTCCACATTTAAAAGCAGCATGCAAATGCATTACATCATCACCTAACTCCTTTAAACCAAATCAGTGCTGGGAGATAAAAGCCTCTTGAAATAACGTGGAAAGCACATAAATTTACCACTTGACAATTGTTTGGATTTTCAATAAAGGGACTTTCATGGAAACTGGGTCTGGGTTACCAGGAAAGTACTGGAAACACACACATCTCATTCAAGCATGTATGGCTTGTAACTGCTTCAGCATGGAGTTCAGATCACTTCAATTCTTACTGCTGATCATGCCCCTGGTAGGACAGCTGGGATAGTTCAACACATGATTTTTCACAGCCAGAACCTCTGTACCTACTCTGCCATCTCTGCGCTGCCTGCTGGGACTGGTTCCTGACTCATGCATCCTGTCACACTTGCCCCAGGAATTGCTTGGAAGAATTGTAGTCAACAGGCACCACAAGCACACTGGAGAGTGTGATAGCTACTGAGTGGTAGTTGCCTGCCAGTTTGCCCCATCCTGGTTTAGCTCACTAGTTTAGGCAAAACTATTGCAGTGATACAGGCAACACACTGCTAGAAGGAGCTGCTGAACCCACTTTGGGTCCTAGCCTGGTGCATTTCTCAGGTCTGATTTGAATTCAGCAATGACTGAACCTTGCCCAGGGCCAGTCTCCAGAATTGTCTGGAGGAGGCAGGACTGTAGCACAAGGCATTAGCCAGGAAAGGTAATGCAGAAGGCAAGTCCTGGTGTTGCATCAAAACTCCCCTCCAGCTTCCCATGTGCAGCACACAGTGCTGCTGAAGCAGGAGTGTTGGAAGATGCATTGGGATGGGAAAGGAGAATGGTACTTGCTCTGTGGATCCTCACTGTACAGACAGCTCCCAGACTTAGCATGTCCCTGCCATGGACACCAGCTCTTAACCAGTAACCAGAAATACTTCTTTACTCACACAGTCCTTGTTTACAAGAAACATAAAAATAAATTTCAGGTCCCATGTTCGACTTGAGACAGCTTGAACTGATTTCCAGCTAGTGTTTGGGTTCAGAGTGACTCATTAGGTCATCAATTATACAGCTTGTCAGCAGTCCTTTTTCCTGCCATCTCTGCAGCAGCTCACCAGGGACACTGTCCAGCCTTCAGGGGCTCTGCTGGGGAATACATTTTTACTTCCTGCCAGAGTTTTGCTATTCTGCTGCTGCAGTGGATACCATGATCCAAATGGAGTTCCTTCATGCAAGCAATGGTAGACTGTTGTCCTTCTGCAGAAACTCTGATGTTTAGTGCCACTGAGCAGGATTTCTCATTTTAGTCTGCTAAGATTTCCCCTAGAAGTTAATTGCAGCGTACTTTCTTGGGTCACATAAAAAGCATTATTGGAATTTGAGGTTGTTTCCAACAGTGTCATTTACTGTGGACTCAGAAAAAATACTGAGTTAAAAACTGAGATACTGCTTATTCTGAAAAACAGTTCAAGCTTTTATCCTGTTATTGCCCCTTTACAGCCACATAGTGGCTATGTTGTTCTGACCAACACAGAAGATAGTACATCCTTGTTACAAGACATTAGGAACTGATGCTTTTATCAGATGATTTTTCCCACTTCAGAAGAATTTCCGCAGACTGCTGTAAATCATTTGACAAAAATGCAATATTTGGGTTTCTTGGCTCCATACCAAAAAAATAGGGTCCTTCTCCTATTTTGCCACTAAGAGAGTTACAGCTGGACATTTGATTAAGAAAACTTACTAGAGAAGCTCAGTGATTGGATTACATATCTGATATGAACATTCAAATAAAGAAAATTCATCTGTATTTGAAAGGAATGGCCAACATCTCTCCTTGGTTCCTTCAGGTTATTTATGTACTGGTTTTGTGGTTTTGTGAGCTGTCAAGCTCAGCAAGTGGCCAGCATTTGACTTAGGCAGATTTGTATCTTCTTTATAAATTGTTATTTTTAAGATGTGTAGTTTTAATGAGAGGGAGAAGAATTTCTAGATCTCATTTTTCTAATAGGCCAAAATTAGACAATACTGACTAGAGGCATGCAATGATAAAGAATCAAAGTAAACTGAGTAAATTGACTGAATGTTCTTTTAGACAATCATATACAAGGGAACATAAAATACTTCCTTCTGTTTGCAGGAATAGACAATCTCTATGAGAGGGCTCTTCACATCCGCAAACTCCTCCTTACTTTGCCCAGGTCGGTCCTTATAGTGATGAGATACCTCTTCGCCTTCCTCAATCAGTAAGTACTTACCCCAGGTACTACATCTTTATCTGCCTTCCTTTGCTGCTATTGAAGTTCTTTAGGTTTTCTCATACTCACATTTAGAATTCACATTTAAGCTCCATTTAAGACAAAAGATGAACTTCTAATTGGCAGTGAAAATAGAGTGGAAACACTGGATTCTATTCAAATTAAAATTCCATTTGTCCAAAATTGAACAAGACAGATTAAAGTGTCTGTAACGGGGAGTGCAACAGCATTAAAGCTGGCAACAAAATAAGCCAATAAGAAAAACAATAAATACAAACTGTATCTACATTAAAACTAGTTTATGCAATTTTAAAATACGTTTCTTTTCCTTATACCAAGCTGATTTCTCCTGATGGAAAAAAAAAACCAGTATATTTAAGCAACACAGGCACTGCAAGCTATCTGTTTGATGCTAGGCACTGCCGGGTGAGACTTTGTCTTGCTGCTTCTGTTTTCTGATAATAGGAGTATGAGTATAGAGAAAACATCTCCTCTGTATGCTTTGATGTAGAGTAGTTTGGTTCTCACATTGCAAAGCATAGGCTGGAATGAAGGTTGTGTGAGAGGGAAAGTGGTGTTCATGTCTTCATCATCCCAGAAAAAACTTATTTCTGTAAGAGTAAATAAAAGACAGTTGGGCAATTCAGCTGTTTCTCCCTCCAGTCCTTCATGGCCCTCTCTGGTTTTTCTGACCCCAATGGTTTCACAGAAAATTTTGCTTATGTGTACTTTGACCTGATTCTGACTTTTCTCTTTCTACTGTCAATTTATCTGTTTCCTGTTTTATCTGTTTTCATATCGCCATTTTCCTCTTTTTTCTTAAATTTGCCCTTTGCTGATTCATTCTGTCTTTGTGACCTTCCCCATTTCATCCAGCCTGTCTGTTCCTATAGAAACAGGGTCTTTTGCAGCCAGATTATTTCTTCATGCCTGTAGTCACAGCTGTTCCTGTTTCCTTTATTCTAGCAATTTCTGAACCACTTTCAAGCCGTATGTAAGAGAGGGGCAGAGATCTAAAGTTTTATGAAATAACCATTCATTTGAAACTGAACCCATCCCCAAAAATGGCACCATGTGAATGTCTTAAAAGCTTACATCACAGCTTCTCCTCTGCAGAGATGTACAGATCAGCCAGAGCTGTATGGGGTTGTACTTGTTATGTGGTCATGTTAGCTACGTCTGTGCTCTCCACAGGAATGCAGTTTGGAAAGCAGATTAAATACCTTACTGCCTTCATATGCTCCTGGTGCATCCACAGGAAAAATATTCCCATTATTTGACTTCCTGCAAATCCCATTCTGCTTTTTGCATATGGAGTTATACCTGCTTGGCCACATGAAATCACAAGGTCTCATGGCAGACCTGACCTGGTGTAGCCTCAGCCTCCCACTCAAAGCTCCAAAGTTAGATCAAGTTGCTCAAGGCTTTGGCCAGTTAAGAACCTCAAAGAGTTGCTGCAAACACAGCCTGTCCAGGCAGTCCTTCTCAGTACTTGGTCACTCTTACAGTAAAGAAGTTTTTTCCTGCGTTCATTGGAATATCCCTTGCTGTGTCTATTACCTCTCATCTCTGCAGCAGTGTCTGTCTTGCTCTTTTTAATAATCTTATATATAGCAGGAGATTGCAGCTAAATTCTACAGTAACTTTCTTGTCTGAAGGCTGAACAAACCCAGTTGTCTCTGCTTTAGATTATAATTCATAGCTTCACCTCCCCAGCCGTCTCCATAGTAGTCCTTTCCTGGGCTTGTACCAGTTTTTCAGTCTCGCAAAACTAGCCACAGAACTTCACAAGCACCAGTTGGAAAAGGAATAATTAATTCCCTTAACCTGCTGGCTTTTCTCTTCCTAATGTAGCCACAAATGTTGTAGAATGACTTCCATCCCATGGGCAGAACTTTGCATTCATCTTTGTTGAACTTGATTGAATCCCCATTTCTCCATTCCTCCACCTTGTCAAGGTCCTTCTGTATGATAGCTCTGTGTCTGCCCTTTGGCACATTTACTGCTCCCTTCCCAGTGTGGCATCATCTGTAAGTTGGCTGAGTGTGCACTCCATCCCCTTGTCTAGGTTGTTCATGGAGATGCTAAACAGTGCCAGCCTTGCTATTGAGCCCTGAGGACCACTGCATATTAAACAGCCATCAGCAGAACTTCATATTTCACAATGATAGTTGCAATCTTTTTTTACTGTTTTGTATGTATAAAATCTGAACCACCTGATAAATCAGAAGAACAAGATGTCTCCAATTGACACACAGGACAGGATAGTAAATCATGGCATAAGAAAGGGGTGAACATGATTAATTTTAAAAGCTAGTTATGAGAGTAGTCATTTAGAAGGTTTGCCTCATGCATCTCTATTGTTTATATGTGGAAAATACTCTCTTTCTAGATGGAATATGGTGTTATATTTGAACACAACCAGACATCAGAATTCCTATGCTGCTTCAGGGTGCAGAACAACACAGTATAGGGCATCCCCACACTTCAGGTTCTGCTGAGCCATTCAAAAGCCAGCTTTTCCAGTAAAAATGCCAGTGCTTTTAAACAAGGGAATAGATAGCATCTTCTCATTCAAAATTGAAAACTAGCAACGTTGCTTTTTCTGGAAGAAGGAGAGCTTGCAAAAGTACATTAATAAAAACAATGAAAGCCTTTTGTTTGGACATTTCCATAATGAAGCTGTTGTGGGAGTTTGTGGGCAGAAGGCAAGGTGCTTAGGAATTTTAAGCTGTATGGTAAAAAAAAACCCCAAAAGTCACAAGAGCCTTTGCAAGATCCAGGAACTTAGTTGCCTTCAGAAGACAATTCAGTGTGACTAAGTTGTGTAGTCAGGTGTTGAAAGAGATGCACCAAGGTCCAATGAGAAATGTATACCCACTCTGCATCAGTTCGCTTGGAGCACTGGTGAGATAAAAGCAGCAGCGGTTGATATTAGCCCATTAAGTCAGCATACACTCAATGTGGTAGTGTGGGAACACATACATATACATAAATATATATGTGGTATAAACTCACTTTATAGTCTACATAACCTATTGAACAAATCTTGGAGTTTTGTTCCATTACTTTATGTGATTGTCAATGATAACAAGAAATCTCTTAAGTTGTCATTAGAAAATGTTTTCTACACTTTTCAAAATAAGGTTAGTCACAGTGGAAAAGTCAATCTTCCTTGATTTTTCTGTTATAACAGCCTTTCACAGTACAGTGATGAAAACATGATGGATCCATACAACTTGGCCATTTGTTTTGGGCCAACCCTGATGCCTGTTCCAGACATACAAGACCAGGTGTCTTGTCAGGCACACGTGAATGAGATAATCAAAACTATCATCATCCATCATGAGGCTATTTTTCCAGATGTTAAAGAACTTGATGGACCAGTATATGAAAAATGCATGGCTGGAGATGACTATTGGTAAGTCAGAATATTATCCTTCTATGTCCTAAACAAAATCATTAGGCTGGTTAGAAGTATGAAGATAAATGAGAAGAGCATTTAGGTCCACACAGTAAAGTGTTAAGTATAAAAAAGTGAAGCAAAGGCATTTATCATGGTGTTTCCTACAACATTTTGTGGAGGAAGCTGCTTTGTGTTCAGCCAGAGATAGAATTCCGGATGTACAGAACACACTGGCAGGTAGGAAATTGCTTCTTTGGCTGTGAACCACCTTATGAAATTTCAGCTTATGATGCCTGCTCCTTTTCTCTGTTGTGCTTTAACTGGGCAGGTAGCTAAATACCACACAGCCACTCACTCACTCTCCCCACAGTGGGATGAGGGAGAGAATTGGGAAAAAAAAGTAAAATTCGTGTGTTGAAATGAAGACAGTTTAATAGGACAGAAAAGAAAGGGCAAATAGCAATAATTAGAATATACAAAACAAGTGATAGAAATGCAGTTGCTCATCATCACTGATGGGTGCCCAGCCAGTGGCGAGCAGCAGCCCCTGACCAGCTTTGTCCCAAGTTTGTATACTGAGCGTGACACCACGTGGTCTGGAGTATCCATTTGGTTGTTTGGGGTCAGATGTCCTGGCTGTCTCCTTCCAGCTTTTTGTGATCTCCAGTCTACTTGCAGGTGTTGTGGGGTGTTCAGTGTAAATTCTGCTCAGGAGCAACTAAAACATCAGTGTGTTATCAACATTATTGTCATCCTAAATATAAAACACCTCACCGTATCAGCTACTTGAAAGAAAATTAACTCAATCCCTTGCCAAAACCAGGACACTCCCTTGACAGCAAATGCACAGACTTTTTATTTGTAAAAGAATCAAATATTCTGAGGGCTTCTTAATATCTGAATTTTGTTTCAAGGAAATGTATATTAGCTTTTTTATTAATTATATATTCATAGCACACTAGGATAATTATGTTGCACATAACTCAGTGACATTTTCCGAACATTTTTAAATAATCTCGTGGAGGTGGTGTATTTTTGATGTATGTGGTTCTTCTCTCTGCTCATCCTTCTGCTTGCCTCCAGTGACAGCCCATACAGTGAACATGGTACCTTGGAGGAGGTGGACCAGGATGCCAGTACAGAGCCCCACACCAGTGAAGACGGTGAGTCTGATACTTTACTGTGCCTTTGATGGGGGTAGGTTCTACAGGTGTTCCAGGCAGGAGACCTTCTTCCTTTCCTAATTGTGTCTTATTTGAAAGAAGGAAATTTCAGTCCTGGTGTTCTGGAGCAAATCTTTAATCTCTGTTTGTGTGCTTTTGCACTCTTGATTCATCTGTGTTTGACCAGCTGTTTCCTTGTTCTCTCCTGATTTGCTCAGTCACAGGAAGGGCAAGAGAGAAACTATTTCAGTCAGCACATATTATTTTCTGACATAACGTTACATTTTTAGTTACTCTTTTGTCTACAAAAACTAAACTTTTCAAAAGTGTACCCTTAAATATTGCATCAAAAGGATATTTGCCATTCAGGCTCTATTTTTATATGAATTTAAAAGCTGCTTTCTCTAAAGTATTTATAACAACTGAAAAACATGTGTATACCCCCCCACAGTGAAACTTTTGAACAGTAATAATTTTCTGTAAATATCAATCGCATATACTTCTGGTTATGAGAGGTATTCATGAAAAAATTGATGCAACTCTATTATATTAATTCTTTTTATCCAGATCATAAATGTGTATTCGACTGTGACAGTTTGACCATCCTTCAGATGTCACTCACAGTAATTTCTGCCAAGTTTCAAGCACGTTTAACAGATAGAAAAAGATTCTCTACATTGTTATATAACTACTATTTCTGTGAGAATTAGTAACCCATTAGAGATGAAGGATTCAGAATACCACTCCATGTAGAGAAGAGCAGCAGTGTGAGCTTGCAGCCCAGACAGAACATCCAGCGCACGTGCATTTAGCAGCAGTAGAAACAAAAGCTTCCCCTTGTCCCTTTCAGAGGATGTGTGGAGCAAGGAAGAGGAAAAGACAGAGCAGAGAAAAGGGGAGGAAAAGAGCTACAACAGAAAAGGATTTGTTTTGGTTTTGGTTTTTTTTTTTTTTTTATAATGTCATAAGGGATACTGTTTAGGAGCCGGGACAATTGCTGCAGGGAAGGGAAACCGGAAAGTGTATGTATAGGAAACCTGGCTATACTGGTCCCATTGCACACAGAGCAAAGTAAACAATAGTTCCACTCTAGCTCTACCCGTCTGCTTTGTCACGTACGCAAGCTGTCAGTGACAGATTGTCTGTCTCTTCCCCTTTGCCAAGGTGAGGAGAGGCAGGCAGAGTCGGTCAGTGCAGCTGTTTGGAGATGAGGGACATTTGGGTGGGCTGACATTACAGAAGGGGGGAAAACTTCAGAGCAGGAGGGAAATCTTGGTCTTCTGCCTGTGTGTACAGCCATGCCTGTGCAGGGAGGACCAACAGCTCTATGAGACAGGCTGTGCATGGGTTCCTCTTGACCAGCTCTGTGCAGCTAAACCCACCATCTTTCTACAACACATCTCTTCTAAGCAGTGTGAACAAACTCATAATTGCACCTTATTTTTCCAAGACAGTATAGCTATACTTTAGAAGAACTCCTTCCATTGGAGGTATGAAGCAAGAGTGGAAGCTGAGGAAGTCTACCTGTCTCTCATTTAGAGCACAAGTGAAGTGTAGATGACACACCAGTTCAATATGTTGGGGCCAACTTCAGGGTCCCATGGCCAAACTAAGAGACAAAGGCACGAGTGGCAGAGGACATGGAGAAGAAGTGCAGCTTTTCAGCAGCCATCAAAAGCAGTTACTTCAAAGCCATGCCTAGGAAAGATGAAAACATCAGCAGGATACAGAGGAGCTGGACTGTGGCATCACATGATGCATCATTTGTGCCTCAATCGTCATGGGCTCTACCCCACCACTGCATTGTTACACCAGTTTTACATTCCTGTCATAGTGTTACTTGTGTTGTGACTGTGTCACTGGGGAAGACAAACCCTGAAGAGAATACCTGTCAACAGGACAAAGTTCTGTTAAAAGATTTAACTGCTCAAGATACGGGTTTTTGTTCACCAGTATTCTGTTCACCAGATCACCCAGTAGTTTAATTCTAGTTGCCTCATCACACCTTTTTAATTAATTCAGTGCCAAAAGGAAGCTGACATTTGTGTTTACAGAGAAATAATTGTTGGCACAAAAATATTTGTAAGCTAGATAAATACTGCTGCAAAGCTGAAGATCAACAAGCCTGGATCGCACACAAAAACTGTTGGTTTTCGATTCCCAGCCTGCAAGCTCTAATCCATTCTTTTCCATGAAAATGACTTTCTGTTGTAATAGCATATTTTTCTAAAGTAGGTTACAGGCTTCAAATTAAATGCACTCGCTCTCTCTTTGCACATACATTCATGTGCTAGTGCTCTGGACAATTTCTTTAAAAAAATATTATTTGCACCAGATATGAGAATAAGTGAGAATTTTTCAGTTTGTTTATTGAACTTCATTAGAGTCGCTGATTGACACATGATGGATAACAAAAACCCTTCTACTAAAGGGTCTGGAGCATTTTGGGTGTGTAATGTGATTAATTCATTGATTATAAAATGGGTGCATCACTGCCAGCTGGATGTGGAGAGAGAAGGGGAGGTGCTGCATTGCTGCTGTATTGATCGGACTCATGGTACTTACATGGTTTCCTCTCTTAGGACATGGAAGAAGCAGATTCTGTAAATGCTAAGGGGTTTTATTTCATGTTGAAAATCTGATTAGTTTTATGCTAAAATGTTTTATACATATGTAAACCAAGCTTCCTACCCCACTGGAATTACAGGGTCATTGAAACATAATCCAGAGGTTATGATCAAAATCTAAAGGATTTATTTTACATACTGTTGCTATAAAGTTAAACTGCAACTGGCTCTCTCTGCGCCTACTAGAAAAAACCCATCTGTAGGGACTGTGTCAGTGGTGCTAGAAATGTTCATTACAATTTAGAAAACAACAAGACTTTAAAAATTGAAAATTTAATTATGTCCGCAGAGGTAAGATGCAATAGATTTGGGGAAAAAAAGACTAGCACATATAAATGAGCATATAAACTCTTTCATAACTGCTTTATTTTAAGCATATAAATGGTTGTGGGTTTTCCCCCCTAAGTTTACACATGTTCATGTGTTTCAGTTGATCACTGGAAAGGAAAGCAGGAAAGAAAAGGAGCTGCATTTTACTGTGGTGTTTTCAGGCCTTTTTAGATACACAGAAAATATCCTGATAGGGGGAACATACAAGTTTTTCCTTTCTCCTAGGTCTGGAAATGAAATTTAATTTGTGAAGCTCAGAACATTTGTACTCAGGCTGAGACACACAAAAAAAATCTATCTGTAATTTTGCTGCAGACAAATCTTTACCTGAAAATGTCTCTGCAGTAAAGATTCAAAGGACATTGTTCATATTTTACTGAAACAGCTTTATCTTCAAATTGATGGAGATTTTTTTATTCTTGTTGGAGTCATATGGTAAAGAGTGACTAGATCTGTGTGCAAAGGAAGTAAACATTTCCTGAGGAAGTTAGATAGATGGAGTTCTCCTAGGAAAACATACATTAAATTAATACCATACTCTTCATGGATATCTCATAAACTTGGGTTAAAACTTTAGATGGTATTTCTGCTGAAAGCAAAACTTACAGGGGCATGTCAGTCTGTGAGTTGTTGTTGTGTTCCCAATGCATAGTCATTTTCTTGCTCTTCAGTAGTCCACACTGTGTTCAACACTTTACCAAATTATGTTTAGTCAACACCTTGCAACAAAAAGAACAAAAAAGTTCTTTGCTTTTGCTGTTCCCAGTCTGCTGTCCTGAGGACAGGACTTCAAAATTGCAAAACCACTGTATTCTCTGGTGGGATGCAGAAGATAAAGAAATAGGGAGATAGCATCATCCTGGGGAGTTCAAGGACATACTTCATTCCCAATAGACAGGGTGCACCTCGGAAACTGAGGAAAACAGAGCAGAGCAACAGTAGCTCCCCTAGAAAAAGTGCAGGGGATGGTGCTACTTGCTTAGCTCCTTGTGCCCTGAGGCATAGAGGGTGGCCCAGGGCCAATTCAGTGCCATCACCTCTGTAGGGAGGTTAGGTCTACATCTGGCACTCCAATCCCACTAAAACTAACACATTTCTTCTGCCCTTTCTGCTCTCCCAAGCAGCAAAAGTTTTTCCCACAGTACTTCAGTTTGTGCTAATTTTTTACTTCCATAGCATTGCCTCATTCACTAGAGGTGATAGCTGGTGAGATCCTGTATGCCATCAAATACCTCTTGGTATTTAGCTGAATACCTGCAGGAATGGACAGAGCAGTGCAATTACACTTCCCTCTGAGCTCTCAGTTTTACTGTTAGACATTCAGTACCATACAGAATTTGAGTTACAGATCCCAAATTTCACTTTCATTGCCTTGGCTTTTTTGGAAATACTCATCTGTCATTCAGTAACCTTGATATTAAATGGCCTAGCTTTCCAAAATGCATTTATGTCTAGGAGTAACTGCCATTGTACTTTAGTTTTCACTATTAAAGTTTGACCTGTAGCAAGGTGAATTACTATTTAAGTGCAGTCTCAGTACTGTTTGCTGTAGGAGAGTTATCTCTTTGTATAAAGAAATGAAAACACACATTTCACAGTAGGAAAACCTGTCTGAACTAATTTTTTGTCCTCTTCGAGAAATCTGTGTGAGATCTACTGGGCACTCCTCCCTGAGGAGGTGGGATTTGTTACCGAGGCAATCTGATGTGCATGTCTCAAAAGTCACATCCATTATGGGTACATTAACAATTCATACAGCTGGTTCCAGTGGGACAGCATCATTCAGACCTCTGAGAAAGTATGTGAGTCTGTGAGTCTTGCAGGTGGTGGAAGGACATAATAAACAGGATTCTCATTGCACACCACATTTTGACAAGTGTAATTCCACTGAGCAAGATAGAACTATTTCTAGTTTAGTCCACTAATTTGTAAATAAAAAGACCTCAGCTGTGGGATACTGTACTGTAAAGTTAGCAGAGAACAAGAAATTCCGTAGCTAATCAGTGTAGGGGTTTGTCCATCAATCCAGTACTCTTGAGTATTACCAGTTAGCTGCAGAGAATGTCTAAGGAAATTTTGTGCAGGAAATTTGGAATTTTATGATTTACTGTAAAACTTTTTTGTTTTGTTGCATTTTTTTTTGTTTTTGTTTTTTTTTTACATTTTAAAGATTTACCTGTTAGTGAGTGACTGGGAGTGACTGGCCCTCCAAAGCCTGGGAGATTTTATCTCAGAATTCTTGACCAACTCTATCATAACCCATAAATTAGCTGTAATCTGAGAACAGCATTCATACAAATGGCTGCTCCTTTTCAATCCTACCTGATTCCAGTATTTCCTTCTTAAACAAATTCCTCAAGCAATGCACGTGATAGGAGAAGAACTGTGTTCTTTTGTCAGTGTTACATTACTGCCATTTCATACTGCCCTCTTAAAGACGATGCAAGTTAAACAGGAATGTTTTGTTTTACCTCTTTTCATTTTTTGTGCCTTATGGTTGCTTTCTGGCGTCCACATTTTCTGTTAGAGAGAGACTGTAGGAATGACAACAGGGTAGCATATCATATCACACCATCATTAGAGGTTTTCCAGAACGTTTCTTTCTATGTCAACTTTGTATTTTCTTTGCTTAAAAAAATAAAACCAAGAAACCCTTCAGCCCCACCCACCAGGGAATGCCAGTGAGCAAGAGGTTCACATCAGGCTGAACAACAAGGCATCAAACACATATCAGGGAACTCTTACGTTTTATTGTACAGTCACCATAACTTTGGCCACCAGCCCAATATTTAGACTCAAAAGGTATTGACTAACACACCCTTAAATTTCTTACAACAGACTTCAACAAGAGTGGAGATGAACAGTTGATTTTGTACAGTACAGTTCAGTAAGTTCTCAACTCCCAACAGCACACAACCAAAGGTGCTGACTCACAAGTCACAGTACATTTGATATTCAAAAGTGCTCGCTCACAAGCTCTTCCCTCCCATAACAAACTTCCAAGCAGAGTATGGGGTAGAATATGATAGCTGTGCTTTGCCCAGGCTAGGCAAGGGAAGAAAACAGAAAATAACACCTGTGATTAGATCTCACGTTGCTGTTACATCAATGGTCCAGAGCAGGGGCTGCAGGACAAAAAAAGCCAAAGAGATAAGAAGAGGAAAAAGACAAAGAACAAAAAAAGAGAATGTGGTCCTCTGCAGCCACCTAGTAGGGATGAGTTTTCAGGAATGAATACTGTTATTGCTAGGTTCTTATTTGTACTTACATAATTGAAATAATTTCTACCACCATACATTACTTTTGTGTTTGTAACAGTGAATTCCCCATATCTCTGTATTCCATCTCTGTAAAGTTTCTGAGTTGGTAACTTCTAAACACACTGCAGTTTGTCACTGACAGGAACACTTAACATGACTGCAAAAGCAGCAAATCACAAGACAGTCTTCTGCAGGCTGGGCAAGTTATTAAAAAAACGAGCTGCAAGCTATAACCTCAATAAAGGTGCTGTCATTATGTTTTCACACTGTAGAAGTTAATTTTAAAAATACATTCCTGTGCAAAATGTTGTCATAAAGGGACAGTGGCTTTCATTACCAGCCTGGTTCTTTGGGGAATTACAACCTCAGCAATTTTAATTTGCACCAGCCAGAAAGTTGCTATGCTAGTCATTAGTCCAGATGTTAATTTCCATCTAAATATTGCTCTAATTATGTAAAGAAATTAGTCATTTCAGGGACTCTTGAGTTACTGGAATCATCAGAGTATGTGATTTTTAGACCTGTATTTTGCAGTTTTTTCTTTATGTTTTGAGAGTTTGATGACAAAATTAAATCTGTTAGAGCTCAGGTGCTTTTGGTTTTATGCAGACAGCATAAGAACTTGTTAAAATCACAGCTTTTTGCAGGATGCCTGAGCACAGCTCTGGCCATACCTGCAGGCCCCCTTTGCTGACATCAGTAGGTCTCTGTCCCAGTGCAGGTTACAGGATGGAGCCCATTTCCAGCCTAACACTACTTTACCAGCATTCTGACTGAGGATTAGCCAGGACTGCTGTAGCCAGTGTTTGCTTTCAGAAAACCCCAGCCTCCCCTGCAGAAACCAGGGCAGCTCAGGATTTTGAATCAGGCAGGGCTGCTTTAAGCAACTTGAGGCCACACAGGGACTGTCCCTGTGGTCTGGAGCCGTCTTGTCTCACTGCAAAAGGGCATTAAGGAAGTGGACTATAAAGCACAAGGCTTTGGTGCTGTGTAAAACACTAGGTTTCAGTAGGTCTGCATGCTCATCACGTAAAAGACACAAATTCCATGGCCCAGTTAGGCAGGGTATCCCTGCTCATGCACAGGCTAATCTTGTCTTCCTTCCTTTGCCACTGCAGATGGTGAAAGCACTCCTGTTTACTTTTCCCTTATCATGCTGGTTCCTTGGGCCTTTGATTATTCATCTGAGTTTGTTCTTTTTATTTTCAGAAGTCTTTGTTGCCTGGCCTCCATCCCACTCTCCAGCCAGGCAGGAGCCCTTCCAGCAGGAGGCAGAGGCCTCTCTCCCAAAGGCAGTTGTAACATTTGAGCATGCTGTTGTTTTCTGCAGCTCCTGAAGCAACCCAGATGTTTCACACCTGGGACACAGATTGATTATGTTTCTTTGTAAGGGGCACATTATAACCACTGCCTCAAGTCTGCCTTCCTTCAGCTGATCTCTGTCGGAATGAGCACTGAGAAAATGCAAACAACAGGGTTTATGAAACTAAAATGAGTGATATGGAATCTGATATTTGTTGTTCTTCCCACCCAGAGTGTGAGCCCATAGAAGCTATTGCCAAGTTTGACTATGTTGGAAGATCTGCACGAGAACTCTCTTTCAAGAAAGGAGCTTCCCTTCTGCTCTATCACCGAGCATCTGAAGACTGGTGGGAAGGAAGGCACAATGGAATTGATGGCCTTGTCCCTCACCAGTACATAGTGGTGCAGGATATGTAAGCAGTTTCTGATGTGACTGGGTTCCTGAGGGGGTGTAAAGTCTAAAGCACTTAGCAGTGTTTTCCAAATGGGTCAGTGTTTGAAGAGTCAGATAGATTAAATGTTTGCCTTCTATGCAGGATACTTGTCTTTACTGCCCTGTATTGAAAGCTTCATCAAAAACTAAGGCCAGGCAAAGCTACTTCTATGGGTACATTCCCAGTACATTAAGGGACAGATACTGCTTCACCTGTTTTAATTTGACTGTCTCTTTGTAGTAGTTGCTGACTTTGAACTTCAGAATAGCGAGAGCTGGGGAAATGCAGCCCTAAACTCTTGTTTTGCAATATTGGGCATGTGCTTTGCCAAGAATGACAAAGTTCTTTACAGAAAGGTTGCATACACTCAAAGTGTAAAGAGCTCAGTAAATAGAAGGATTATGAACAATTTTGGGAGATGTGCAAGGGCTGCAGTGCATTTATAACACGCCTGCTTTTCTTAAGGGGATTAAAATCTGAGAGTGCCAAGGTGCTCTGTCACACTTCACTCACTGACTTCTCATCTCACCACCTGTGTTCTGTTCAGGGACGATACTTTCTCCGATACACTGAGCCAAAAAGCAGACAGTGAGGCCAGCAGTGGACCCATAACTGAGGACAAGTCATCATCAAAGGATATGAACTCTCCTACGGACCGTCACTCAGATGGATATCTAGGAAGGTAAGCTTCAGCATAACGTGTTTTCAGTAGCCCTGCTCACAGCTCAGCTAACACAGTAATTGCTTCTCCACATGCTTATGCTGGTCACTATAACTTGTTTTAACACCGCTTCTCCACTGGTGCAGGCAAAGAAAGAGATCGGAACCTCCACCTCCCCTGAGACGCCCAGGCAGGAGCAGTGACGGCCACTGCCCAGTACATCCACCTCACCCTCTGTCCAACTCAGCCATGGAGCTGGGCTCCCCCAACCTGGCACCTCACTGCAGTCCCAGAGCCCTCCTTCAGAATCGCAACCTCAACGCCGACAGCCCCGAGCGGCGGCGCAGGCCGGGCCACGGCAGCCTCACCAACATCAGCAGGCACGACTCCCTGAAGAAGATAGATAGCCCTCCCATTCGAAGGTCTACATCTTCTGGGCAGTACACAGGTTTCAATGACCATAAACCACTGGACCCAGAGTCTATAGCTCAGGTTTGTGTCTTTTTTATTTATGGCACTGTCTGATTTTCTGAGCAGCAAATCTCATTGAATAGCACAGTACAGGGCGCATGCACTGGTGGGAAGGTGTGTGCAGGGGAATATCCTACTTGGCTTTCCAAACAGAGTGTGTGTGAAGGGAGATGCATTAAGCAATCCTGAATAGATGAAGCACAAAGGGGAGTAAACATTGCAGAAGCAATAAAAAGAAATTATTTCCCATTACACTGTAATGAAATTGCCTCTGCCGTACAGAACACTAGGACAGCGTTATAACAGCTACGTAGATGGCTGTGCTCTGCTGAAGGCTGGCCTATTCTCACTTGCATGTAATTAGTGTTCAATTGTGTATCACTATTGTGGTAAGGCAGAAAAGTGCTCTGAGTGGCTAGTAGTGACCATTGCCATTCAAAGTAGAGATTTACAGTCCAGGGTCTTGTGGATTTTATAGTTTTCATACAACTCATACTATGTGTTGATTTGATGCGTGTAGTAGAACCTGATGTTCAAGATGCTGCAGCTGCATAAATTTCAGGCCATCTTTCACCTGTGTGAACAGTCACCAGTCCCATTCCTGAAGAGAATGAAGTAGGAAGTACCCTGATCATCAAATGGGTCTGTTATACAGAGCTGCTAGCAGCTCTTGAGTAAATAGATGCCTCTGTCTTCAGAAGTCACATTTTGTCTGGGTAGGATAATGTGATTACTAGGAGTACCCCGAGGGTGCTCTGTAATTGCAAATGCATTTTACAGTAACACTGGCAGTCATGTTTTAAAATTTAATGTACAGATAATGCTTGCTTTAAAACTCTGCTTCCAGTGAAGAATAGAACAGACTGGCATGTTAAGGTTAGAACCCTTGTATTAGGGCTAGAAAGTGCAAGTATTTTTACTGTTTTATTTTATTCTAAGCTATTCATTTACTTTCCTGGGACAGCACTGTTGGGCTTAAGGTATCTCTTTTTTTGTGCCTAGACTGGCAATCATTTGGCAGTGAGAGAACCCAAATTTTGATTAAGCTATGTGAAAGTCAGTGTGAGCAGGCAGGGAATAGAAAATATTTTAAGCTTGGTTGTATCTCAATACCACTGAAAAGCAGTAAACTTGTATCTTTGTGCATTATTTTAGCCTTCAAGCTTGAAATCCTAATGAAGAAAATAGTTTTTCTTAGGTATGCATACTGACCAATATCTCAGAGGTTTTTTTCTGTTTAAATGGGTGAAACAAGAGGAGAGAAGAGCTGATTGCCACACAAACTTTATTTGCTTAGAAAACTAGTGAGGGAATACAGACCCTGAACACCTGAGGCTTTTGATGAGCAGAGCAGTTAGCTAAGAGAGAGCATATGGACTAAAATCTTTACAGTGTCAGTACCCAAGAGATGATAGAAATCTTCTCCACTAAAACACTGCTAAGGAAACATCAATTGTCATGATAATCACTTCATATATGGCTTGCAGATTTTGGTGTAACATTTTTTTTTATTCTCTCATATGAGCAAGGTTAAATGTTTGTAATGTCCACCCAAAGCTGCCACGTTGTCAGTCGTAATGTCTTTCAAATAAATCTGGTGGAAACTGATTTTAGCACTATCATAACTGTTAGAGGATGGTTGGTAAATCAATTAATGCATTTCCTTCCCCCTGCCCTTGCTCCTCTGGCATTCAGTAGCAACACGAATGACATGCCGCTCTCTCTGTGCTCTGACCCAGGACATCGAGGAGACGATGAACACAGCACTGAACGAGCTGCGGGAGCTGGAGCGGCAGAGCTCGGCCAAACACGCCCCTGATGTCGTGTTGGACACCTTGGAGCAGATGAAAAACACCCCCACCCCTGCCACCTCGACAGAGTCGCTCAGCCCTCTCCACAGCGTTGTTTTAAGGAGCTCGGAGCCTCAGATCCGCCGTAGCACTAGTTCTTCCAGTGACACCATGAGTACTTTCAAGCCCATGGTGGCCCCTAGAATGGGAGTGCAGCTGAAACCTCCTGCTCTTAGGCCAAAACCTATTGTTCTTCCAAAAACAAATCCTAGCATAGGGCCTTCTCCTCCTTCCCAGGGTCCAGCCGACAAATCTTGCACAATGTAGGCAGCTCAGCCACCCACAGAGCCCAGCTGGGGTGGGCTAGGGAAAGGGATGGATTAACAATAGAAGTCAGGACTCCGTAACATCATGTGTTCATGTTTGTAACTGGAGAGGCTTTGTTTTTCAGTGTTTTTGAATGTATTGTCTGAAAGTAGCTACATTAACATGGGCATTTGTATTTTGTATGGTTTCGATTAAATGAAAAACTGGACAATTGTGCATAGTTTTAAAAAACAAACATAGACTTACTTGAAAACTTGATGCTGCACCATTTGTAATAAAACCAACACAGATCACAAACAGCTTGCCACGTTGTACCATACTTCACAGTCTTACTGTAGCTATATAATAACAGATCCTGCACAAAACTAAGGGGTGGGAGGGGGTTCAGGGGACATGGAGCCTCTCATTTCTGGGTCACCAAACCAAATCTCAAGCAGGTTAGTAAGAACTGAAATTTAGCATGTGAGGATTAAGTGTCTATGTGGAATGTCTAAGTCATCTCAGGCCACATTTCTTATTTAAGACACACAAGAAAAATCACCAAGCCCTCACAACTCATAATTGGCACCAAGTTTTAGCTTTCTTGTTGGCAGTCTCACTGGAGGCAAGCACTGGATGGAGCTGGAGATCACATTGCTCTCACTGATACAAAGCAGCATTCTAGGACACAGCTAAAGCACATCTCCAGGATAGCACCTAGAAACTCCTTTTGCTGCCCTCTGTAATAGTGTACCTTTTCCCATGAAGCCAGACCTTCATTCCCTGATACCACATTTTTTACTAAAGCTAAATTTGTTTGAAGTTCACAGAAGCCAGGCTCTCAGGAGTGTTGAACCTGTTGGTCCATTAGGGAGCATGAGGGGCTGTTAAAGGGGTCAACTCCACAGTAATTCAGGAAGGTATCCCATTGACTTTATTGCTCAGTGTCCAATTAAGGGCATGATTTGGGTTGCAGTAGTCTGAGTTTCGAGCTGACCCAGCTGTGCTGACTGCCTTGCACAGCGCAAACGCTCAGTTGTGCTGACAGCAGCAAGACAGGGACTGAAGAGGGACTACCCCCTGCCAGTGGTGCAGGGGTCACTCACAGGACAGGCAGCTGAGTTTCTACTGTCTAAATTCAAGCTGACTAAAGTTTTCCATAACCTCTTTCCTCTCCACTTCCCCTTTTTTTAATGACAGGAATCAGTCCTTTCTTATGTCTTTGCGAGTGGCGACTGTCAACTTTGCTTAGTGCTCTGTTGTTAGACTTTGTTAGGCATGAGCTAAACCTACAGCTGTTTTGCACATTGCAACAGTAAGCCATAATATTATTTCTGTGAACATATTTTCAAACATCCAATCCATAAAAGAGGTTTCAGTAAATAACATGGGGGGAAAAATCACTTGTGGTCCACCTACGGAAGTACGACTGGCTGTAATTAAGGTCTGTCTTTCCACATATTCTGTAAGATCCGAATTTTGGAAAGCTTGAAGTTGTACAACTCAGTATACTTAAAACGATTGAGTTTGAGAGAAGAAGAGTAGTGACAAAATTGATAGACATAATTGCTGAGATGACAAGAGTAATTTCCTGTTGTTATTTAGGAGCAATTTATTCCTGCTCTGGTTTACCCCTTCCAGACAGGTGATGCAATGTAAAGCTCCAGTTGTGAGAGCTGCCTCTGAGCCCCAAACTAGTGCTGGTATTCGCAAATGCTTTTCAACCCAGTCACAGACTTCACACACATCTAGATTAGAGGCAAAGTCTTAATCCACCACAGTGGGCTGTGCAGCATGGGTCAGCAAACCTCCATCCTTGTTAACTGTACTGCCTGGTCCTAATCCCAGGGCCAGGGTCCAGGCCAGGCCCTCCCCAGCTGCAGACCAGTGCTGGTCTATAGGGTCTGCTCACTTGTCTGGGACCACAGATATTTTCAAGTAGTTCCCCAGTTTACTAGACTCAGTGGAACAAAACTGGAATTTCAGCTTTCATTTACATACAGTTTTTGTCTAGCATTTTTAAATTAACCCACCTGGCACAATTGAGATGGATACTTGTATCTTTAAATTGCATAGGGAATTTTGTATGTTTAAATAACTGTACTGGACTCCATAATGCTTTTATTAGAAATTGTTTAGCAAAAGAAAATATTAGAAACAGTGCATTTAGTGAATGCATCCACTTAGTGCATTCACACAGTTAATGTGTAGTTTGATGGTTATTATAGATACTTTAAAGCATAGTAAGTGGATATGTAACAGGAAAGACTGCTACATCTACAGGCGTACTAAAGGGTAACTCCTGCACACCTAATCCAATCAGTATTGTCCTTTACTGTCAAGTTTGATGAATTGCAGTACTGGTAGCTTCCTGCTTGTTGACTGTTACCTACTTGTGTCAATGTACATCTGTAGTATGTACATGTGAAAGTGCCTTTAAATTTTAGAGGAGCTTTAGCTTTGCTCTTGTACTGTTGCATTTCCATTGCATCCTTTCCTGTTCGTGTATGGCTGCATTCCCATTGCATTCCTTCCACTCTTGAAGATCAAATAAAAACATGGAAAATCCACAGTTCTGGAAGAGAAATGTACTGTTAATCTGTTGTGACAATGCACTTTTATGTATAGTACTGTACATTTTTGGCATGTACCATTACAAGCTTCAGTATACATTCAAGTTTGTTCCTCATAGTGTATCTTTATAATAAAGAAGATAGTTCTGTCTGTGTGTGTAGTTTTGCTGGGGAAGCCAGTGTATCTTCCAACATGGACTGACAATCTGCTTCCCACATAGGGGAGCATCCAGCACACCAGCATCCCCCAGCTACCCACAAAGAGCCACCAACTTCACATATTTCTGCCTGAGCACCCATCGAGAGTAGTCAATCATGCTCACTCTGGCTGAGGAAACCCCTGCCTCCCACTTGGCCAAACACCCTGCTGCCCCACCTCCTGCTCCCCACAGGAAAAAATGGGGTGAGGAAAACATTCCGGCTTACATATTTTAAAAATAGGGTGAAAATAGTTTAAAAAGAGACATTTCTTAAAATGGGAATATTTATTGGAACAAAAGAAGAGATGCTGTCAGGCTGGGAGGGCTTGAGGGGAGTGCCGCAGTTAAGAGTTATCTTCAGTGACCTTATGTCTGAGAAATGGTGCCAGCACACACCCTCCCAGCTGGCTGCAGGAACCAGGGGTCTCTGTCAGGCTGATAGCTGCAGGGAGGTGCTCTGCCACACATGGATCAGACACTGTCAAGGACAGTTCCTGGGCTCGGACTACAGCTGCCCAAACAGGCTTGCCATGCTGCCCAAGTGTGATGTTCAGGGACAGAAGAGCTATTTGGAAATGCATTCTCAATCCTAGCTGAAAAAACCCCAAACCAGTCATCCCTGGTTGTTGCTGAGGACCACCATGTGCCTGAAGAAGACAAATGCCCCATTCCTGGAAGTGTTCCAGGCCAGGCTGGATGGAGCTTTAAAGGAGGTCTTGAGGTGAAGGTGTGCCTGCCTACGGCAGGGGGTTGGACCTGGATGGTCTTTGAGGTGCCTCCCAACCCAAAGGGGTGGTGTGGGGCAAGGGGCAGCAGCCAGCCAGCTCAGAGCAGGGCTGTCACTGCTCTCTCTGAGAAAATTGCCGTGATGTGACTGCTCATCAATCAGCCCATGGAGCAGCCTTTGCACCGCAGTGTCCAGCGACCTACTTCAGGCATTTCTTCCTGTCCCCTGCTGCACAAAAGCTGACTAAGACACACAGGAGAGGACAGCAAAGGTCATTCCTCATTCAAGGTCCTACACTGCCCAGAGGATGCATAACCCAATTTCCACAGTCAGATCATTCACGGGTGAGGGGAGGGGCTTATGTGGTTGTTTTTATTCTGTTTTAAAATAAATGAGAAAACACAAGAAGAAGAGTCTCCTCCTGTTTTATAATATGAAGTTTCAGTGTTGCATGGTGCTGACTTCCTAACTTCCTTCCAGTTTTTGTAGTGGAAAGAAGCCCAGCTCTCAGGGGAGACAGCCAAAGCTTTTGGCAGGTGGTGGAGGAACTGCTGACTCTACTGGTGCTCAAAAAGCAAAAGGGTGATGAGATGTTTTGCTGAGAAAAGTGTATTGGCTGAACAAAAAAAGAGTAGCGGCGGCAGCAGAGTATTTGACTCTCAGGCCACTGCTGCAAATCATTGTTCCAAGCCACATGCAGCTCCAGGATGTGGCACTGCTCCAGCCTGCACGAACACCTCCTCAGACAGCATAAGGAAACCACGGAGGATCCACCCAGGTTTTAAGGTCTCCTTGGCAGAGACTCACATTTTGTTCCTTACTCTGTGGCTCACAGGACTTACCCTGACCAGAAGGATCGAGCCACAGTTGCTCTGTTCAGTCACTGCTACCCTGTGGAACACGCCTTGACATTAGTCTGGATGGAGCTGATACATAGGGAGCAGCAGAAATGGGAAAAGTATTAACTAGAGATGGAACAAGATGAAGGTACCATTCTTGTACATAGGAATATTGCTTTCTCCATGACCTTGCCTCTTGAGGGAAAAAAACTCCCACTATAATAATATGAAAGCCTAAACAGATCAACAATTTAGCATCCTAAAACCCAGTTAGCTGAACTAGCTCAATTATTGTTTAAGAAACAAACAAACCAACTGCTCATTCAGACATTCCACTGTACCTGCAGCTACTTCATCTCTGCATTTTCCACAAGGGCATTTGCAGATCACACAGCTGGCAGCACCAGTCTCTGCCAGCACTCTGGCTCCAGCAGACCCAGCCAGAGCAAGTTTTTCCTGCCGGGAGCCCACGTGGCTTTCAGGTGTCACTCACTCTCCACTGCAGTGCTCACCTGGACTGCAGCAGCCTTGGCCTCAACCCCAGGTCCTGCCACCCGCCAGCCCTTTCCTGGCATTCAGCCCCACTGGATACCCACCTCCCTCTGGCCCCAGCAGGGCTGCAGCCCTAGCACAGTTTTGGTTCCTCTTATCCATCCATCCCACTGATCAGCAAGGTTAAAAGCAGCAGAAAGGAAAACAGAGAATGGCAGGCCTTGGAGCAGCACCGTCCCCACCAGATGCAAGAACAAAACTTGTGTATGGCATTAAGCTGGAATCAAGGGGGAGAAGAACTCTCTATTCCCTGGCCTTCTTACACAGAGGGTACAGTGAGAGCTGGCAGGCCCAGGGGCTGGAAGGAGACATGCCCAATTTGATGCTGACTGAGAGTTTAAATAGAATTAGACGACATGATCGGGGTCTGGCTGAGTTGGACAAGTCAGCAGGTTTTCTCTTACCTTTCTCAATATATATATACAAATTAAAATGCAGGAATATATTTTTACTGTAACTCTGCAGTCAGCTGAGCCTCTGCCCCAAGGCTGCACAAGCAGTATGCCCCATGTCTGTCTCTCCTCCTGAGTAATGAGTGATAAGCCAAGAGGAAATGGCCTCAAGTTGAATCACAGGAGGTTTAGATTGGATGTTAGGAAAAATTTCTTCACTGAAAAGGTTGTCAAGCACAGGAAAAGGCTGCCCAGGGAAGTGTCTGAGTCACCATCCCTGGAGGTACTTAAAAACCATATAGATATGGCACTTGTGGACATGGTTTGGGGGTGGATGTGGCAGTGCTGGATTGACAATTGGACTTGGTGATCTGAAAGTTCTTTTCCAACCCAAATGGTTCTGTGATTCTATGAGCCCCAGTTGTGTCACTGCCATCTACCAGCACGGTCAGGCCACTCTGGTCACCGCAGACACATGAGAGCAGCTTAGTGATTCAGGTTGGAGGTTGAGGATTTCCTTTTTTTAATTAACAAACTGCATTGATTTTTTTTTTGCAAGTAGCATACTAATGGAATATGAATATGAACTACAAAAAAAAAAAAGTCAGCTGTAAAATATAGACAAGTTGTGCTGCACAAAGGAGGTCAAACACTTGCGGGATCAAAATCAATAACAGCTGCACTGAGTGCAGCACCAGGGATAAAACCAAAACCAAACTCGGCCTGTTCTCATCTCTGTGAAGCATATTGATTCCTCCCTCAATATGGCCATGTGCCTTTTCAGTAGTGTACACTGACATCTATAAACCCTGACCAAACAATATGAAATAGTGATTTACATTTATTTGAATGAATTACGCTCCAGGAGGGACAAATCACTGAGCCCAGCACTCCTCTGGAGGTGAATGAGACACTCATTTAAATGGTCAGGCTTCTGGCAGTGAGTTTTTGATTGCAAAGAAATTGCATTAACATGGATGTTGGTACCAGAGTCACGAATAGAGAATGTAAATGTATGAAAGGCGGAAAATGCCTAAAATCCTTCATGACTTCAACCTAGAACTATTGAGTACCTTAAAACAACTCAGTGCAACACAAATTTTAATTGGGTTTTTACCTGCCTACAGTCTTGTTTGAGACAGGCATTACAGTAGCATCCCAGCACTCCTAGCAAGCAGCATCAAGGTGAATACAACAGTGTATCCATCAATACACACAGGTTTAAGCTGAATTTCCCCTGAACAGTTTTCTCAGCTATTCACTTTTTTTTTCCTGAAAGCTACTACAAGAATTTGTCAAAAATTAATTTCAGACCTAGTGTGAAGATCATTTTTAAATTTATCCTAGACATCACAAGGCTTATTTTATGATTAAGTCAATGTTATTTGAACACAGTCAGCTTACATACAATGTTACAATCAGAGATAGAAATGTGGGCAATCTGGGGCTGCTAAATCACATAGTAATTCTGAACTCTCCTCTGTACCTGTCCCAAAATTACAAATTAATAACAAGTAAATATGTATGTATGCATATATCATTTCTTGAAAGAATTGGACCTGGTACATTGCAAAATTCCTGCTGCATGTTTTATTTGTGGTTTAAGGAAACATGGTAATGTGGTCTGTTTTGGACGGGGAATGCCCTCCAACCCTGGGCAGCACGTGGAGAACACCAGGTGGGTGGAGGGGCCCCCATTTTCACACCCCCACAGGACCACCCTTCTCCTGCACCCCAGGCTGGCAGCACAGCAGGTTCTGCCCAGCTTGCTCCAACCAGACCCTGGGCAATGCTGTCACTGCACCTCAGGCCTTCAAAATTCTCCCAGTACTAAAAATTAACTGTCAAACCCTGGAAGTTCAGAACTAATATAATTTCTTACACACTGTAGGCCTAAATGCATTTGTATTCATGGACATCCATGAGCTGTGCACACTAAAACGTGCATGTTCGGTGAAGCAGCTGCTGATTTACAAGCTTTTATGTAAAAATTTGAATTCTTCTGTACCTGGGTTCTAATATTGGGTCTCTGGTTTGGTCTCTATAGAAGTAACTTGATATTCTGTTTACATGCCATCAGTTTGTGTGTTTTTCATTTCACTGTTTTAATTTTTTCCTGCTTTATAGGCATACAAGCAGGCTCCAGCATTTCAGTGTGATTTCTGTGTGCACTACAGCTCCATCTCTAGTACCAGGTACAATTATTATTACCTCAAAGCAAACTCAATTTTTTTAGAGATCTATTAGTAACACCAGTCATAGAATAATTCCATTATGCTTAATGTGCTTTTCATTCTTAGTTAATAAAATCAATGGGAAGGCAGTTCCTGAAGATAATTTAACTTTTCCCAACATTTCCTTTGCTTGGTGAAAAAAACAAAGAGTTTTGCTCAGGCCTCACAAATTTAGCAGCATCTGCTCCAGATATCAGCTGTGGAAGGAGTCTGTTTGAGGGTGCCAGTGCAGCACTCCCTGGTCCCTGCACTGCAACCTCCAGGGCTCACCCCTGGTCACAACATCAGTGGGACGTTGTCCCCTCTGCTAGCCTGAATGAGACTAAGCATGAGAGCATTCAAATCTATACAACTCCTCTAATACACTCTGAATCCCATGTGTCATGGTCCAAGTAAAGCAGCACTCAAATGCAGTAGGAGACAGAGCACAGTTTGCTCCCTTGGAGGAGGACTGGAGGTAAATATGTCACCTGTGCTGTCCCTACAAGGCTACTGAGTGTCACACATCATCCCTGAGGCTCTTTGCCCTCTGCTAAACACCTCCAGTGGCTGTTTCCCCACTGCTTCCACTTTTCAAAGCACTAGTAACAGTCATGTCTCCTCTGAAAAAAGGAAGGATTCCAGTATCAAATAAAACACATCAGACAGGGGGAAAAAAAACATTTGTATGTGGCAGAAATGCTTGTGGAATTAGGTGCTGCAATTCTGCAAAACAAAATATATATCGCTTTGAGGTTATGCTTATGTGCAAGAATATTTTCCAGTGTTGCTTGCAGTACTCTGAGTAAGAGTAAGGGATAATCAGGTTTGTTCATATCTATCTCTGTCGAGATAGTGCTGAAGTGGGACTGGCGCTCTTCTCTCCAGGGTTTTTGTAATTCCCTCCTGTCTCTGGGAAATGCTGCCCAGCACCTCTGGTGTCCAGAGTCAGGACACCTGAGAGTGAGATGATCTTAAACTGGGCAGAAGATGATTCTGTGCTCTAGTGGCATTTATGGGACAAAACACTCAGCCAAGGAGGCAATGAGCTGGGTCCAGCTTACCCTCATGTACCCAAGTGCTGGGAGATATTTTGCTGCAGAGCATCCTCGCTACCAGGACGGGGTGTGCAGGGAAAGGAAGCAGCAGGGCCTGCGGGAAGTTGCAGATGTTTCAACACTTAGAAGACTGGGGAGGAAGAAAAAAGGTCACTGTAATTCAGGTGAAAAGTGACGCTTGAATTCCTGTCAAGCTTCCTATCCACCACAAGTCGCTTTGTGCCCCCTGTCGTTGTTGAAGGCAGGAGGGGCAGCCCACGCTGGGCTGGCCACTGAGGCTGTGCAAGGAGGTGAGACACCAGACACAGACAGGCAATGAAATATTGTGCCCACACACAGATCTGGTACAATTCTGTCTCCACAATGATTGTTTGTAAAACTGTCCTGTTCAACCCAAACCGAGAGTACTTTGCAAACTTCATTTCCCTTCATGTATTGTTGCACACACTACTCAGAGTATGAAATATAAAACAATTTATTTTAAGCTCTAGCTTGTACCTCAGGGTAACTGAATATTAAAAATTCATGGTTCGGTTCATAACAGTTTTTCATAATTTGTGTGGGTTTTCCATGGGGTTTAACTCTTAAGGGGAGCTGAATGCACGTTTTGTGGTGGGAGCACTGGCATTTGGCCTTGAGCAAAATCCCAGACCCCAGTAAATTAACCTATACAGGAACATAAGACTTATTCTATTGGCTACAAAATATACTGTCTGAATTTTTTAAAGGAAAAATCCTCCAAGAGACCTAAACCAAGCTATCCAACAGCCCTTGAGTAGCTTCTGTTTAAATCTGAGTATTTTACAAGTGACATGCTCTCTTCCAGATTCAAACACCAAGCCAGAGAGTTCTGTTCTTTTTTAAGAGACTCAAAAGTTAAATTCAATTGCATCTCTCATTCCATATATAGGATATTAACTCTACATTGCATCCTTGTTAAGTATTGTATACCTAAGTTATAGATTACAAAACTTGGACTGTAAAGATATCATGCAGCAAATAAGTTTAAGCAATCAAAAAGTCAACCATAAACTGAGAAAAATGTTATTTCGTGCACAGCTCGTTAATGCAAGACATAAACCAAAGCAAAGCAGCACAGAGAGAGAAAACAAAGCTGGCTTTAAAAGGATTTCCCCTTTCACAGCAAATTCTGGAAAATATATTTTCCATAATAAAAATGGACAAAAGAACGTCTTTAACTTGTTCATAAAGAAATATTTTATTGAAATACTTTGCTGCATTTTTGATGCTTATAGGATAAATGCATTTCATTGTAAAATCTTATATAAAACAACTCTGCTTTAACGTAAGAAAAATGCTGTTTTGTTTGTTTGCTTTGCTCTTTCTAGAATGAAACATTGCTGTGAAGTATGTCTTCAGGAAATATCCTGAGCTTCACAAAGTGGCATTTCCTGATGGCATGATGACTTACTGGAAAATTCCAGGTCAGTTCTGGCAAACAGCTTTGGGATGTCTCAGCTCCCTCAGCAGAGAAAGCCCCAGGGGCACGCAGAGAAAACCCAAAGTACGAGTCAGGGTGCTGGGGACCAAATAGTGCTATTAAAATAGTAATACTTAAGAATGCAAAGGAAAAGCTGTCAGACTAAGAACTTCTATTTGAGAGAGACAGATGAAAAATTTAGCAGCCTTGTGTTTTATTTAAGGAGTTCAGCTCAGCAATCTGAGGACACTGGAACCCTACTGCTCTTCCTCCCTCCGGCAGCGTGTGCTGCCCATGGCCTAGCAGGACCCAAGGAGAAGTTCAGGTATAAGTCATATAATTTGAGCTGTTCCTAACACTCTTATAAGTGGCAAGTCTTTCCCCATACTCACAAGTCTCAGCTCTTACCTACCTAAAATCCTTCCTATGCATTTCCTTCAGTTGTGAGCACCACAGGAAGGGATGGAAATTTGCCACCTTTTAAATCCATCTGTAAATCATTTATGGTTTGCAAATGTCCTGCAGCCACTGACTTTTGAGAAACATTATCTTTTTGAGACTTCTTCCTTTTAAATGTACCTGATAACATCAAGTGTCCCTTGGTGAGATCTTAGAGTGTTTTATAGAGAAATAATCCCCACATTTATCTTTTTTAGAAGCCATTTGATTAAACTGCTACAACATCATTTTTCATTTCTCCCATTTATTGTGCAACCAACTACTTCTGGATCTCTGCAAGGACGAAATCAATACCTCTTGGTTCCTGTCTCCAGTCTCCATTACACACACATATGAACACACATGCAAACAGGTTTCACACCCTTACCCCAAATCTGGAGGAAGGTGTTTCCCACTCCCAACGCTTTTGCAAATTTCCCTAATATCTTTCCTAAGTTGACAGATCCACCAAACAGGGATAACATTCCTCAAGTGTTTTATGAATGTACAGGTATTTTCACATTTAGGAAGACTAAAGGGGACAATATCCCATGTTGAAATCATCTTTGATACAGTGTATGTGTTTTCCACCAACAAAATCCATTCATGAGCATCGCTGTTTCCTTCATGTGGATGCCAACTTCTCCTCCCTCCTGGACTTTGCATTTTAACAAGCAGTGTTCTACACTCCATTCATGGCAGAGCATCAAGAGCCTGTCATCTCTTTCTTGACTTCGTTCACAGAAGGAAAAACGGTGGGCCACACTGGGCCAACTTCTTTTGGTAGTTCTTTGTAGCATGCTGCAACATCTCATTAACACTCCTTGTCATGTAAAGAAGCCGCTGATGCACACATCAGAGGAGTTTCACTTCTGTTTAAAATTGTTTCTACTAACTTACTAACTGCAATAGTTCTTTGAACATCTTGAAAAAAATCTCTAGGACAAACATTCCCCATCAGAACTTCCTATTAAAATATTTGGAGCAATATTCCTTCTAGCAAGAGAACAAATTTCTGAACCAATGCCGTCCCTGCAAATAAACACTTTCCCCAAAGACAAGGGGTTTAACAGTATCTAGTAGAGTTAGTTTAACATCACTGAAAAGATGAGAGAGCTCATAAACCCCAAACCTCTTTCCTCAGAGCTCATAAACCCCAAATTTACTCATTAGTGGACTTGCACGTCCTCTAATCTTGTGAGCAGTCTCTAGTTGTGTGGCTTCCAACAGTATCCTTCACTTCATCGAGCTTCAAAGTTTTTCAGCAGCTGAACACAGTTAAATCCACCTCTCTCAAAATACAGTGACAGAAACTATGTCTTTTATTTGGGAGGCAGAGGGGTGGGACCACTCAACAAGTCTGGGCATAAATCTTCTAATCTGTGCCAGTGTAACGCAAGAGCCATTCATGATTTCAAAAGCCAGTTTTCTTTTATCATCAAAAAGACTGATAAGGTAGGGAAAATATCACCTTGGTATGAGATTTCTTGAGATCCCTTGCCAAAAATCATATATAATATTATACCTGCAGAACAATAGCACAGCTTACAAATCTTTATGCACTGGCGTCACCCGATCTGGGACACAGCTGCACTGACATCACAGTTTATGCCTGACTAGATATCCAAATAAAGATCCTATGAAGTCTTTCATACTTCATTTATTTGTCATTGCCCCATGACCACACACTTGAATTAACCCAAACAAAAGTAAACTGTGGAGATCCTAGCAGAGAGCAGGGACTCTCTGAAGAGGCTTTGAAAAGCTTCCAGGGCTGATGCAACATCAGGAGAATAAGATGGGCACTGCACCCCGCCATTGTGATTATTTTTTAGTGTCAATGGGACAACCCAAGGACATGCTGGATTTAAGTCCAGCACTTGAAAGATTCAAGTGAGTAAAAACCTGGAATATTTTGTATGAAAAGCAAAGAAATGGTAGTACAATGAGATGATACAACAGAGCACACTTGCCAGATCTTTAATGAGATGGAACAACATTTTCCCAATATTTTACACAGCCCCTTGTAAAACTAATGGCTCTGAGAAGCCGAAGAAGTCAATCAACAAGGGCTGCACCAGGTTTGAGCACGGGTCCATGTAGCTCTGTACCTAATCACTAACAGGGACTCTTAGATACATCAAGGGTATTTTGGAAAACCAGAACCAGCATGCAGTGGTAGCTCAATAACCGGTACCTTAGAGTCTACTTCACCTAGATGCCTCACTGTCTTTTTTCTTTGGTTTTTCTTTTTTGTTTTGTTTTTTGGTGGGGTGTTGTTGTTTTGTTTGTTAGTTTGTAGGGGGTTTTTTTTGGTTTTGTTTTTTTTTTCTCTTAAATTAGTACATGGAAACCACACAGCTCAGTGAAAACTTGGTTCTTTGGGTTAAGGAGTTCAACATCATTTACTGGAGTAATTATAAAGCTCCAAACAAGGGGAAAAGTAAAAGAAAAACAACCCTGGCTTTTGTAGATGTCAACAGTGGTGCAGTAAGAGCTGGACTTTGCTTAGAGGAATTAGAACAAGTACTCCAGGACATGTAGCCAGTGGTGCTTCTCATGTCAGTGGAATGCTGAAGCACACAGTAATCAGAGCTTTTTAAAGAAAAAAAGGACTTAAAACATATCTGTGATTACTTTCCTAAATCCAAAGTGACACAGCTTCCAGCATAGCCTAGATTCCTACCCAGCACTACACAGGTCCAAATCCCAAGATACTTCTGAGCTAATACTGTTCCTATGCTCCCTGGTAGTTAATACGGTTCTGCTGGTACACCCAAAACTCACCTGCAAAAAAGTACAGGACAAAATGGAATTGGAGCCACTTATGAGATATTGGTGCTATTAGGTTGTACACCCCAAGTTCACATTCCCCCTTTCCTGGACTTCCTGGTGCCTGCAAATCAGTGTTTATGAAAGCAACATGTAAGCCCTGATGTGGAACACCACTACTGCTACTTATCAAGCTTCATTTTTATGGTTTAGCACAGAAACTTACATGTGGTGAGAGGTTTAAGAATTTTTTATAGCAGCTAATGAACAGAATATTATGTTCTTTTAAAGCAGACATCACCCTGAGTCAAGTTGAATGCATTTTTATCCTTACAAAATCAAATTGCAGGATGTGCTCTGCAGCCTAGGAGGTTGCTTTCTTGCACAACTGCAGAAGCATAGCTGGTAAGTGTGCTCTTGGTTCCTACAGGGGTAAATAGGCCTTACACCCGATCTCCTAATGAAAGAACCATTGAAAGCAGCATCATTTACATACAGTGCACTGGTCCTGTTGATCACCTATAAGAAAAAGGCCCTGACAAGGAGGAATTCATGCCTAGTTGTATGGTGTATGGTTCTTAAAGCCCTAGGAGTAAGAGAAAGCAAAGGCAATTTAATAAAACTGCAAAAACAATGCATTTCCAAGGCAGAACATACTTTTTTTTCTGTGTTAAATGGGAGTATATGAAGCAAATCAGCTTAAAATTACTTCTCTCAAATGGGTGCCTAACCCCCAAATGAGTTGTGTCATTGGCAGACAGAGAGATGAAGAAGACACACAAAATGCTTGGGAACAGCCCCAATGTCAGATCTATATTTTATTAACACACCTTGTGTAATGATAGTGCACGTAATCAGGTTTGGTTTTGCAATTAATGGCTTATCAGAGCATTCTTTACTTCATAAATGGGAAAGAAAAATGTAGCATCAGGACATGGAAAACCAGGTAATGAAGGGCAGGTTCACTGAGTGCAGCAGGTGCAAGTGTTTCTGTACATATGAGGGAAATGGTTCAGAGCCTCCCAGAATGGCATCCATCACCCTCCTGGAGGAAAGTGATGAAAAATTCTGCTCCATCACCATGACAACTCGTGCCACACCATTGCTATAGTAACTGGCTGAGCATTATTAGTTCTTAACCATACACTCAATGGCCAGCGTGCAAATGAGGAGGAGCCATGAGGGCACTTAGCTCTGCCCTGCTGCTGCTCCCACCCCAACCTTTTTGCAGTGTAACCCAACCTCCTTCCATGTTCCCCCAGTCCCACACTGTCAGCCAAGCTCCCCACCATTGCCAGCTCTCCAAATACAAGTCAATCTCGTCATCAGAGCACTAATTGCATGCATTTTACTGTTGGATTTGTGGTTTCCCCCACCCCGAGTGATTTATCAGGCTAAGATTAAATGCAAGGAGGAAATTCCATCTTTCCAGTGATTCACTGAAAATCTGTGCTATTAATCCAGTGCACCACAGGGTGGCTTTGCTGTGTTTGCATCCTATGCAAGCAGTCGCAATATCAATTTGAAATCCGCTGAAGAGCCAGGATTTCAACATTGTCATGGTGCAGGAATGCATTTACTGCACCACCAAACCCCATGTGAGCATCACTTTAATACTCCAGCTCAGGCTGCAACGCTGCCCCCCGGCAGCATCGTGCAGTGATGTAAAACAGCAGCAGGGAAGCACACACTAATGCCTCTCAGATCACATCAAAGCCCCAAAGGCTGTGCTTAGATAATGTCTTACATCCAGATACCTTCCAACAACAAAGAAGGAAAAATAAATACAATTATTACTGGGGGCAGTCTGGGGGCAGAGGGTGAAGCACAAGCTTGGCTCTCATCACAGAAGGATGCAACAGGTTGGGAGGAGTTTGTCCCTGTCTGGGGACCCCATCCCCACCTGACTCCTGGGCACAGCAAGCCCACACCCCAGGTGCTGCAGGTGGATCGATCATGCTGAAAGTGCCATGAAGTCGGCTTGCTCTCCTCTCAGGGGACACATGGGAGAAGAGAAGGTCCTGCTGGCTTCTCCTTTGACCCTTGTGTTCCTTCCAATTTCCCTCCTCCTCCTCCTGTGCCTCCTGCAGGTTCTCTTTGGGGCTGGTGCAGGCTGTAGCATTGGCAGAACTCCTCCACCTCCAGACCAAGGGCAGCAGTGGGGTGGCACAGGCACTTGCCTCCAGCCCTCGTGCCCAAACTCATCCTGTGGGGCTTGTGAAAGGAGTCTCTGCCCATGGAAGGGGCTTGGAACCAGACGATCTTTAACATCCCTCCCAACCCCAAATCCCAGACCATTCTGTGGTTCTATGACACCCCAAAGCAGCAAAGGACATGGGGCCCCAGGGCCAGAGCCACCCAGCCCCTGCAGTGCCCTGTCCCTGTCCCTCAGCCTCCACTGCCCAGTGGTCTGGCCATGCTTCAGCTGGGACAGTACAACCATTTATCAGAGGTGTATGGTGATACCAAACACGTGCACATACCTGTACCACACTCCATACACACACACACACATACATACACACACTGATATGCTATATATATTTATACTTATATACCACAGAAGCTCTTCTCACAGAAGACTGTCAAAATCCTATTACTTTGCATGAAGCTAAAACCCTAGCCTGATGCTCCCTATATGAGGCCTTTAGAGATCATACTGCACAGCCTTGGTAAACAATAATTTTTTTCATTTTTTCACTGTCTAAGAAGAAAAAAAAAACGGAAAGAAAAAACCTACTCTATCTTTTCTAAACTGGAATGCAAGTTTAAGTGAATGGGTAGTTTTCAGGAGAAAAAAAATCATAAAAGCTTTTTTACAGCTTTTTTTGGCAATTGATAAAAAAGTTTCTTGCAGAGAAGATGAAACAAGACCATTTTAGTATTCATATATATAAAGATATGAAACCAGATACCTGCTATTGCTGTTTACATCTAAAACAGAACTACAAATCACTCTATGGGGAAAAAGCCAGCAAGACTCAAACAAATCTGACTAGAATAGTAAAAGCTATCCCATGTTTATAAATGTGTAGGAGGAGAGTGTAAATTATTTTATTCTGGAAACAGATTCCTAATTACTTTTTTCTTTTTGTAATAATACCACCCTCTAGTGGCACTTTTTCTCCTTTACCGAAGCAAAAATGTGCTTTAACATATCAATCATATGCATTAAGAAATGGTACAAAAATTGCAAACAGGATTCTATTGACCTGCACTGAATTTAAAGTCCACACTCTGCAGTCTCTGAATCTCCACAGCTTGGGGAAAAGCTGTATCTGGCTCATTTCAAACATAGCTTATAAAAACAACTGCTTAAGAACATGCTACCATGAAAAGCATAAAATAATAAAGTCCCTTTAATGCACATTTGCAGACTAATATTCCAGATAGATTAATTCCTCAGTGTTTTGTGAACAAAATACACTCTGAAGTATGAGCCTCATAGTTTCAATATATTATTATTTTAGCCCCCTGAAGATATTTTCTTTGACAGCTTTAAAGGTAGATGTATCAAGAGGTTGTGATTGCTCCATCTCTCAACTTGCACTTCCTTTTTGAACATATTAAAATTCATCAATAAGGTGGTGGTGGGACTTTTTAACCATTCTCTGACAATTTCAGATAGAAACAACTAGAATGAGCGATTCCTAACTTAGAAGCCATTATTTTAACAAATCAGTCCTAAGCAGACGTGAACCTGAGGCACCCACAGCATATTTAGATATTGAGAGCTTTACGTTCTCTGGGATAAGGATTTAGGATATCATTTCACTCTACAGAGATAATGAGAAAAATTAGATAGTGACACAAATCCCATTAGGTTGGAGCAGAATTTATACCCATTTATTTCTATACTTGATAAAGAGTAACACACAGCTTCAGACATTTGCCTCCTCCTTTTCTCGCTGCAATGTACAGTCAGCAGGTCAGGTCAGCCAGCTTAAGGCAACTCTTGTGCTGGGAAAACTTTGGGCACAAAATTTTGAAGTCCTGCAAGCAAAGCCAGCCTGAGCACACAGCGTAACTTCATCGTGGAGATGGCTGATTGGCTACATCCAATTCTATTGAATTTACAGGCAAAATGGTAGCTAAATTGCATAGGAGGGTGAGGTGGAGACTTGATACCTTGCACTAATTCCCTGCTTCTGTAACAATAAATGAGGATCAGGTTTTTCCCAAAAAGCTATTAACCAATGACACTTGAAAGTAACTTGCTCTTGCTCTTTGCAAACAGGGATGCATGATGAGAAAGGAAAGGCAGCTTTTATTTGGCTTACACATCTTGCATTCAGTAGAGCTCCAGGCACTTCACTCAGACGAGCTCCACACCTAGAATGGGACTTAATCTGTCAACTTTTCAAAATAGTTTGGGCAGATTTGCATCATGGGATTAAAAGCAGAAAGCAAAACCTGTTAGTACTCCCAATCTCTCACCCCATTCCCCCTGACAAGTGCTGGCATCTCTCAGACTGCTGGAGGCAAAAGCAGCCTCAGCTCTCCTACTACAAGTCTAATGCAGAACCCCCACATAAAGGCATGTGAGGTATTATAACTCAAGTTTTCACTCTTCAAGTTGTCTTCCCAGACTTTCATCTCTAGGTGCTATGGAGGTCTCAGGCAGTCATAGGCAGTCCTTGGTGAAGCATCACTCCCAATCCCAGAAGAACCAGACCCAGCAGCTGCACTGGGAGAGCCTGTAGCTTCAGGCTGCAGCAGCCACCACTGATCTGCTGAAAGTGGAGTGGCCCTTTGGCCACTGTTCACAGTGATGGCTGCACAGTTCTGGGCTGCACCCACCCAGAAAGCAGATGAGCTTTTCCTCTTCAGACAATTTAACCTTTCCTCCCCCATCTGCCAAGAGAATTATCCAGGGCCAGGGAGAGGAATATTATTCCTCACCTGAGAAAGCAGAGGAAATACCTGGAGGCTCTGCTGAACAGCTGTGTAACCACACAGAATAGGGAGAGGTTGACTTGGATTCCCCTGGTCAAAGCCAACATTGATAATGGTATGACATTTTACTGAAATGTTTAAGAGACCATCAGGCTGTTCCACACTGTGGGAGCCAATTCCCTCTGCCTGGATTCCCTGAGAGAACTAACTCCAAGACAAAATCAAAGGCTGGGAATTCACTTTAATAGGGACACCCCCAGCCTAACCTCAGATCTCTCACTGGCCCTGGCCCTCATTTTGCCAAGGATCACATCATCCTTCCCACAGGAACCTTACAATTCTTGAAGGTCATGTATCCCAGTACAGGACCCTGGTGACGTTGGCTCCTTATAGGTCTGGTATGAGGAATTCAACTTGCACACATTAAAAAGCCTCTCAGCTCCTTTACAGCAAATGATGCATACATCAGAGCCAAAAACTTAGTGCCACTAAATATTTTATCAGCTGTGAGCTGCACAAATGTAGCACAGTATTTCACTGCTCTGAAGCTTCAGATGTGAGCTTGTAGTGTTGTAGCAGCATATCCCAGGTAATAACAGGATATCACAAAGCTTGTCTTAATCATCTGCCCCAAATCAGCTGCTTTGCCAAGACTGCCGGTACCTAAAGATGGAACACCACCCTCCTAGAAAGGGTATCGTTATTTTAAAGTAGTCACATACAACAAGCAGCTGCAACTACAAGTGGGGTCTAGCACAGCTTTTTCAGCAAATAAAATTTAGCTAGATTCCTGTGAAATTAGGCCAGCAATGCAGAGAGGCCAACAAATATCTTCCGTTCACAGTCCATCTGCAATGCAGCCCTTCTGTGTCTCTTTTCTCCCTGCCTGTCTTCCCAGAGCTGCACAGCCAGGTCCCAGCTGCAAGGTGAAGAACTCTGCTACCCTACCACAAGCCCAGAGGCTGTAACACCAGGTTGAAAGTTAAGAGACAGCTGTACTCAAATATACAAACTCCCCCAGAAAAGCTCCATAGCAATGATCAGAGTAAGTCAGGCCATGTGCTGAGTGCATGCATGCACCAGAGAGGGAAAGAAGCAGCTTTTTATTGAGTACTTAAAGCAATTTAATGGCAAAAACCTGTTACCTCTATCCTCCAAAGGAGACTTTTATGTTTAAATCAGTCCTCTGCTAACATTAAATCAGAGTCCAGCTCCATCTTGCATTTGACCTGTATAATGTTTTTGCCAGGTCTAATAATTTGCCTATATAATGCAAAGCATTATACTATTGCTGTACTTTGCACTTTCATTTCCAGAGCCTCCTCTGCTTTTCCCAGTAAACAGCTCCCACCTTTGCACACCTGCAGCCCAAAGGCCATCCCTGCTGTTCCTGTGGACACAACACTGACCTACTGCTCTTGAGGCTCAGGCAGAGCCCAAGCAAATAAGCAGTGCTTGGCATCTGCTGCGCCCACCTGGACACAGCTGGCTTACATCTCTGCAAGTCTGAAAACAGGAGCAAAAAGCAGCAAACAGAGCAGAAACGCCAAACTTTCCAGCCAACTAAGTCAGCTTAGTGCCAGCAGCTCTGGAAGCTACCACAGAGCTCACCAGAAAGAAGCCCAGGAGCAGCCACGCCGTGTGACATCCTATCTTCTGCAAGATGAGGGGTTGTAGGCAGTGGGCCAAATAAACAGGACTTGAGGAATGAATTATAGCACACTGCTGATTTTCTCAAGCAAAGCTTGGTTATGAGAAGACTGGGACCAGTCCAGCCAAAGGCGGCAGCAGGCTGATCTGAAGCACATACACAAAGAAGCCTCAGATAAATGATGTCAAAAAGCTACCACTAGAATGATCACAAATGTCTCAAAAGGCTCATATATGAAGGGTGGACCAGAGCAGTGATGAACTGTGTTGGTGCCATAAAATTACTTTCTGCTACTGTGAAAATATTTTTTTTTAGTGGATTAGATAAACACTAAGCATTCAAACAGATATCAGGAGCTTCCATTACTTTTAGATCATTAAAGCCTGGATATTATTCATCATATGCATTATGCATTTTTTGCAGTCCTTTGCAGCACAATACAAAATATATTCGTTTCCATTCCCTGCACTGCCTTTATGCAAAGGGAGGAGAAATAAAATAATGTCTTATTCAAGAAAAAACCTGAATACCACATGCAAAAGAAAACAGCTTACAAAACATGAATATAAAATGTCTGAGACTTCTTAGAATACATTTGCTGTCAAAATCACCTGCAGGCAAAGGACAATAAATTAAATATTCCCCCAGTATCCTCATGGACTCAAGCAAGTGATGAGGTACATGAAATTTGCTACGAGATAAGCTTCAACACTGCTATTCTAAGCAATCTGAATGGCACTGGGAATATCAAATCTCAGTACCTGTTTTAAAAATGTTTAAGTATGTCTGGAAGCAATGGCTTTCAGTATGCTATCATAAGTATCTTCCCATCTTGCATTTAAAGCAGTCATTTATACATGACTTTAAACGTACATTAGCACATTTAATCTTAGCTAAATTGGTGTAGAGGAAAAGCTGGTATCATCCAGTTCAGCAAAAGTCTATTTGCTGTCCAGTTCTTATAGTAAAGACACTGATCAAGCTTTCTAATACTGGAGTTAGTAATGAATATATGTTTTTCCAGTTACTGTTTTTTCCAGTTTTCTGGTCACCTGTACTTACTCCACAGATATGCTGCCCCCCTTGCTTAATTATGCAGGTTTTCATTTCTGGCCTAGGCAGTTTTACATCACAGATACAGAATCACAGAACAGCTGGGGCTAAAAGGGATCTTAAAGACCATCTACATTCAATTCCCTGCCAGGGCTGGAGACACATTCCACTAGACTAGGTTGCTCCAAGCCCCATCCAACCTGGCCAGGAATGGGGCAACCACAGCTTCTTTGGACAGCCTGTTCCAATGTCTCACCATACTCCCAGCAAAGAATTTCTTCCACATATCTAATCTTCCAGTTTGAACCCAATGCAGTCTCCCCATTACCTCATTTTTAATTTAAAACATAACTCCATGAAGCATCAAATAAGCAACTATGCCATGAGTCTTCACAGATCTGACAAATCTATAAATATCCATTCATTCCACATGCTCACACTCCCTCCACTTTTTTTGGTCACAGCACACCTCAACTCTGCAACACTGTTTCATATTGATTGTATGTCACCTCTCTTCAGCTTCACCTGTCTTCATCCAAGCCACTTCCTACGGCCAGAGTTTTCTGCTTCCCATGTTATATTAATTTAAAGCTGGGATCTTTCAAGGAGAGCCACAGGGACAGGACTCAGAGACAGCCCCACAAGTTTCTCTAGCACCCAATTCTTTCTACCCTTTGCCTGCAAGTTTCTCCCATTCCCTCCCATCACACACCACAAGAGTAATGGTTACAGCTCTCTTTGGTTCTTCATCAATGGAAATATTCAGAAATTCTTACCCACAAGCCACAAGGCTCCTGTGATTGCTTCCCCGAGATCCTCTGAATAAAAAACTGCAGCAAAACACCTCCTCTCGCACAGAAACATCACCCAGTATCCCTTCCCTTGTGAGACACCATTTGCCAAGAACAATGACACGTGTGATGTGAGCTACCAAGTCTGCTGAACAGTCACCTCCCTGGGAAGAGCCTCCAGCCATTTCAGCAACTGGTAAAAGCTGCAGGTCTGCTTCAAAGGGCAACAGATTTCCTGTCCACCTCTTCCAACTCCTCCCTTGCAACTCAGAAATGAAGTTTGTATCACACACAGTTTCTTCCTCCAGTTTTCTCTCCCGCTTCCCACAGATACTATGACAGGGAAGTAATGTACAGACAGACAGATTTTGTACAACACTTTATTTACACTGCTGAAGACTGGGAATCAGTTCTGGCAACAGTTTCTTTTGTGTTACTCAGGCTAAGGAAGTCAAAACTACAAGTTATTACAAGGTCACCGTCCCACAGAGGGAAGCAAACAAACTCTCTGAGTACTGTCATTTGCAATTTTGTCCTGTTAAAATGCAATTCAAGCTGCAAAGGGTAACATTCTTACAAAAACAGGTGCCCACCAGCCGCTGGTGTATTTGCAATCCCTGTTAATTTCTAGTGGCAAAGAACAGACTGAGCTTTTTCAAGCGGTGGCTGCAGTCAGACCAAGACTTCAGGTAAAAAGCAGTAGCACAGATAATCAAAACAGGCTACACACAGTTAGAGCAAAGCATGGAAGGTTCCATTTGGCACAAAGTGAAATGTCAAAGTTTGTATTTCAAGAACGTGCTTATATGATTGTAAAAAGTCAGCATTTGCAGAGAGGCAAGACAAGTTACCACAACCTTCTGTGGGAGAGAAAGGGAATCATTAAAAGACACATTTGCCAAAGTATCTTTAATAGTTCAATCTTAACAGAAACAAAGATTTTCACTTAAACTCCCTTTTAAAACCAACCTGTGTTATTATACATGACACAGTGTCAACAAATGACCTTACTTTACTACACTTCAGTGCACATCAGTTTTCCTGAACCCCCGTGAAAGTGCGTGCACAACTGCATAGCTAACAGTCAGAAGAATCCTGCAATGTAAGGCTAGAGGCACAGCCTAATTGACCCCTTTATTGTATTTGGAAACCCTGATTTCCAAATTAAAGCACTTTCGGGGTAACTAGAAAACATAATTTTTCCAACCCTGCAGCCTAGAAGTGGTGAAATAATGAGGTAAACGTACTGCATAGGCTATATATTTAAATCCAAATCCCCAAAGTGTTTTGGCTTAATTAAAACTTAATTTTGGCTTATTTAAAACCAAACAGAGAGAAAAAATTGTTATAAAAACCTGAAAACAAATCTAGTTGACACTAACAGCATATTAGACAATAAATCATTTAGAAAGGGTATTTTTTACTGCCATGTTTTTTTCTTAAGTTAGCCAGACCAAAGCACAAATTTAAAAGAGCCTTGGTGCTTTTTCCATGGAGCTGTTCCTTCTAGAACACCTGCCCAAATTGAGCTTGTCTGCTCCAGTTAGTCTGAGCCAAGACTGGGCCCACACTGTCACAGCACTCCAGAGAATAAGAGCCTTCCAGGCCATGCTGCAGCTTTTCTTGCTGCAGCCCAAGTCCTGAAGCAATGACCAAGCTTTATAACACAGGGCCTTTAAAACAGACTACCAGTGATTAACCTCAATTACAATTTTAAACTATTTGGAAACTAAATTATAATTAACAATAGGGACTTTTCTGATTCTCATCTTTTTATTTAAAATGTGTCTTTGCAGGTTCATTTTTTAAAATATTCCCTTGCATCAGTGTTTAGTTCCCAGAAATCATTCCTGTCAGACAATGCAGTTTTCTGAAAAGGTAATATCTTCCATCTTCACCACATTTTCAATAAACTCTGTAGAAGACAGTCAATGATCAGACTATGATAAAGTGCATATATTCCTTTCTGATACAGGCAACAAAACTGTGGACTAAAAAAATAAATCATATTGGAAATTGAAAACCACACCAAAAAAACCCCACAGTGGACCTTTACCTCCCTACAATTAAGTTGTCCCACTGAGTACTGCCCAAAAATACTTTTCTTCAAGTGTCTGTCAGTTAAAAAAAAAAACAAAAAAACAAACTTACAACATTTTAAAAAAATGGTTCCTTTTCAATTAGACTCTGAGAATCACAAATTTATGTAACTTTGAAAGCTAAGCTCCCTCAAGGCTGGCATAGCGCCTCAACAACTTTTTAGCAGATTGTACTTCACCCTTTGGATCCAGGTTTCAAGCTGGCAAAAGCTTTGGAGTTCTTAAGGGAATGTGAAATTTCATTGAGAAAAGAAATGAAATGATAGTCCCTTTCTGACTTCTTGGACTCAAAAATAACTACAATGGTAAAGTGAGGTTCCGGGCGAGTCAGAAAGTAGGTGCTTTGGACTTTGTCATCGTAGAAGTGAACAACCTTCTCCAAACTGTTGAGGTCAGAGGTTCTGTCAGTCATAATCATGATCACATTGGGCCAGTGCATAACAGGCCTGTCACTGGGCAGAGACACCACTGCAGGATACTGATCCACTCCTTTGGGGGCTTCCCTGTACGAATGGGGATGATGATAACCATGTCCCTGAAAACTCTCTGATCCACGATTGTCAAAAATTAAGGAAACATTGACAGCATCATACTTCCGGATGAAGCTGGAAATTTTCCCAAAGTAATCAGGATTTGTTTTAGCAGTCAAAGTTTTCATTTCAGATGCTGTTGTCTGTCGACTCAGGGCCTCATGAAAGTAAAAGCTAAACTTGGCAAGGAGAATGTTTTTGAGTTTCATGAGCCAGAGGAAGAGGTGTGGAGGTTGCACAGCCTTTTGAGACTGCCCTCCAAACAGGTGCTTCTTGGTCTCCCGCTGTTTCTCAAAAATTTGGCCCCAAGTCTGTAGCTTTGTGTGAGCACTGTGCAAGTTGACCAGGGATGGAAGGAACTTCCACTCTGAGATCTGAGCCTGAGCCTTTAAGAGGTGTAAAAGCACATCTACCTCCAGCTGGAAACTGCTTTCAAGAGGACTGAGGATTGGATGATGAAATCTAGAAAACATAACATTAGTCAAGACATGAGAACTGCTGTACATAACAGTGAAATAATCAGATATCATTTGCCAGTTAAGAGACAACATATCAAACATCAAAGCAGAGAAAAGTGGAAACAAAAAATAATATTCTTAACTTAAAGAACAGGGTTTTTTACATAATTAGGGAAAATATTTTCATGAACAAACAGGACTTCACATCTGACCAAAAAAAAAAACCACCTGTCAGACATTTCCCTATCTAAGTAGGGGAGTTATATTTCATCAGTTCAAGAACAGAGTTTATCTTAATCCATGAACTACTATAACACCATTTCTTTTTAAATTTAGGTGATCTTGTTCCAATTTAAAATCTCTTCTGGCAGTAATATATGTCTTGACAGTTCTGGAATAACAGTAAGACATTAAGTTAAATAAATCACAGGAATTATGTTATAAATCTGTTGTTCTCATAGAGGGGCTATGAGGAAGCCAAGCTGAGTTTCGTTTTGCTTTTTGGAACCACAATTAACTCCTTCTCTTCTCACTTTTTTCCCCGACGTTTAGAAAATACACAGATGCAGTCTACCTCTCTTCCCATGATACTCAAATTATTTGCAAATTTATATCATCAATAACATACTTAATTGAAACAGTGAAAAACTGCAATGTAAAATATATAACTTTAGAAAGAAGTGGCGTTTTTAGTAAATGTGTTCCTTCACTAATATTTAGGATTCAAAGAGGTCTCTTATAAAGAACAATAAACAGTTCAAAGGCAAGACTTTATGAGGTTTCAATTTAAATAATGACAGATTTATTGTCTTACTTCAGAAAAATATCTTGGGCCCTGTTATTGGTTTAAAACAATTAAGTTTATACAGAATTTTTCCAACTTTTACAACTAAAGCAATGTCATTATTCCTGTCAATTTCTAGAAAACAACAAATACAACTGGTTTTGGAAACAGTTGGTTCAAGACCAAAATACTTCATTTTCCTGTAGACCAGAAGAGAGAATGAAAATGTTAGGCTTTTCATGCCCTCTCCACTACTTTTCCTTGGGCTTGTGAGAAATGTCTGACTTTTATAACTGATCTGTAAGCATCTCTTTTTTTTTTTTTGGAAGCCACAATTTGTATTTTGCAAGAACTTGTTTTTAAGATGAAGACCAAATTTATTTGAAGCAAATGAAATTAAGAATAACATAAACCAGCTGATGCACCATGTTGGGCAAACCAGCCTGGGTGGGTGACCAGGCACCTTCTGCACACAGCACATGTCAACAACCCTCAGGTCAATCCATAGCAGAGACCCAGTGTTTACTGGCCACTCTGGTGGGTTGATAAGTCCACAGCATACTTACATTTCTTTGAACAAACAAGAGTCAACTAAAAATAATTTCTAGCAATCAAGATTAAATATCTCCAATGGTTTTGGTATTCACCAGAAAACCAGTTTTGTTGCCATGTATTTTAAGAGGGTACAAAAAGCATTATGCAACATTATTTGTTGCAGTCCCATCAAATGATACACTGCACAGTGGTTTAAACCCATTTGCCGTCAGACCAAGAAAATTTTCTTCAATCTTAAAATAAATTTAAAAATCCTTATTAAGGCAGCACTGCCAAAGTCTCCTGGATTAACATTCTGACATACAGCTTCCCACTTCTACTTTGCTTCATGGCTTTCCTAATGCTTCACTGTCCAGCAGCATTTGCTAAACTGTTTTAATCCAAAAATACACACCTCAGCCACAGCTGAGAAGCTTGATAGGATTGCAGAATAAACTGATGAGTTATGTACTAAGTGTATCTGCTGTAACAAGGATTTGTAACATAGAAGCATCCAACTGAGCTCAGTCTCATGTAAAACATACAAGTTTTTACAATATTTCGTAAGCCAGAGTGTCAAAAACTTAAAAATACATTGGAAACTTGATTTTTTCCCTCCTAATCATTCCTGAAAACAGTGGAATGGTAGTTTTGTTTTGCAGACTGTGAAGAAGCCATATTTTCTTCTTATTTCCTTCCAGAGATCACACATTCATGCACATATTACACAACACTACTAGATAAAAAACATTAAACATTTAAAAATTATTATATCAAAATAGGTGTTATAGTTACTTATTCATTTTATAATAAGCTTTTAAAGGATCCTGCTTCTGATGCTGCTTTAATTATTTAAGATCCCACCCAAACCAACAGTTAAAACTTTCAGAAGTTACTTCTCCAGATGTATTATAGAGAAAAATGAAAGGGAAATGTCGAGTACTGACCGTGTATACGTCAGCAATAAGTAGTAATAAAATAGTAACAAAATAGCTTTAAACTGCTCAGGAATTAATGGTATTTCAGATACAACAATATGTCTTGTTAACAGCCAGTTCTGCTATTCCTTTACCAGCAACCAGGTATTTCCCCTACATTATCTGACCAGCTATTTTCACAGGTAAAGGAAACTAACCAAGGCCAGAACCTACTTAAAAAATGCACATCTGTCCACCCTTAGCACTGCTGGCTGGAATAATGGCACACATCCTCAGTTACAATCGAGGATTACATTGACAGAGGGAAGAGGCTGGGTAAAGATGAAGTTATTTGATCTTTTACCTGTAAAGCAGAAATGCCTTGCAGCCAGTATATATCAACATAACATATCCCAGAAACTGATTTGAGATACAAAGAAACTAAAAGGAAGGACTAAAGGAATGTATCATTATACCCATTTTTTTTCAGAAATATTCTGAACATCACTGGGGAGGAGCACACTGCAGCCACTGAATTAGTTCTGACAGCATCTTAGATTGTCTCCATCTTAAAGACTGCTTGTTAACCCAAAGCAAGATCATCAGTATTTTTTCCAGGGAGACATTACTTATTTTTTTCAAGATGTTATAATATATATAATTACATAATATATATTATATAAACATATTATGCAACATACAATGCCTTAGAAGTACAAATGTATCTGTGAAATTTATTTATATAGCATAACAAAACATTTTGTATGCAGGTATAGTCTCCAATCACGTCATCAAAGTAAGAATTTCAGTTGTCAGATTTTTAACAGTGCTGTTGATTCAGTACATGCTCGGATCACATGACAGTTGCTAGCATACAAGAGAAATCAACTATTCAAGGAAAAAAAACCAAACAAAAAAATGCCAACAACAAAAACAGCCAAACTCCTAAACTTACTTCCCTTCATGCATTAAAGTTTATCACACCAAGGGAAATATATCTAAGTTTCAGGGCTTTATTGGAATTGCAAAACGTCTCTACTAAGACTACTATAGACTAGTTTTGATTTTCAACTTGCAAAATTGCATAACAATTTGCAAAAGGTATCCCCCCAAAAAATAAGGGAATCAGCTGAAGTGCTTCCATTTGGAATATCAGAAAGCACTGAATTATTTTTATTTTTCCTAGGGGAACACTATAAAAATCATAACTGAAAAAAGTAAGACCTATGAATATTCTCCCCAAAAGTCTTCTTAGACACTATTTCACTCACAACGATTTAAAGAAATTCAATCACATCTCACAGTTAACTTCCTCCAATGGTTATCTTTTTTGGTTTAAAATGAAGAAGCAGAATTTGAGTGTGTTGACAAGCATTCGAAAACTCTCTTTTAAACTGCTATAACTTTCAAGGCACATAAGTTAGACGTGAAAAATTCATCCTACCCTCATTTAGAAACATCCCAGGATTTTTGTAACAGCAAGGACCAAAGACTCAGAGGTACTCCTCCTACTGGCTCCAAGACCTCTGGAGAAAAGTGGCAACACAGCACCATAAAGCCCTCCCAGCTAGGCCAGACAGTTGTGGTGCAGCTTTTAGATCTAAGCAGACATATATTCTTACTAAAAAGTAAGATTGTCACACAAGTGTTTGCTTTATTTATGTCACCTTTACTGAAGTCCACATGAAATGAAGGCTTGTTTCCTCTCCCCTGCCAAAGAAAAAGTTCAAGAAGCCTTGCATTTTATAAAAGGAAAATCACTCTTCCTCTCTCCTGAAAATGAACATGCTAAGCATTAATTAAGGCACAGGGAAGAAGGCTCCTAGTACACCATGAGCAGACTCCCTTTGTTATTTTTCTTCTTTTGGAGAATCTTCGTGCATCTGATGCTGCTGGCCAACACAGATTTCACACATGAACTTGTGAAGGGACTGTGCTGCTCAGCAGTCAAAGGACAGCAAAGTCTTTAGGTTTGCTTTGAACTTCAACATCAGGTATTACAGATCACGTGTTTGAACACATACTGCCAGCAAAGAAGGACTGACCTTGAACTGTATTTCTTTAAGATGGATTCCAAAATGTTTACCAGTTCCTCAGAGTTAATGAACTTTTGGGTGCTGAGCGTGTACATTTTTTCATAGAAGTCAGCAATTTCCATCCGAGCCTGAACAAAAAAACAGAGCTGTTCAGACAGGTGAGAAAGCAGCTCTTCCAAGTGAGGAGCTGTTCCTCCTAGTGCATTGTGACCCGTCGCCACCACCTTCTTCAGCTCATTATGCAGAGATGTGTAGATGGTTCGGATGGAGTCCTTTCGGCTGAAGAATGACTGACCACCTGTTCAGATAAATACGGAGGTATTACCAAAATCCAGGGACAGCAAAGATAGACAGCAACACTGGAAAATTCTTGTAATTATATACGTAGTTGTTTGTAACTATTGTTTAATTACAGTACTTCTCTTAACAAAGAAACAAATTTCAGTGTTTTATTCTGCAAGTAACTGAATTACAGAGCATATGCTCAGAAAGACTTAATGTCATTTCATGCAAGCTACATTTGTCCCACTTCATGTCTCAGCAGTCAATGGCTGCTGCAAAACAGTAACTCCTTCGCAGTTGCCTCAGTTATGACAGGACTTTTAAGAAACCCAGGTTTCAGTTAAATTTACTGCTATGATACATGACCTGGAAATACTGTTATCTGTGGAAGTCAGAAGAATTAAGTCATCAAGACTTGAGTGATCAAATTTTAATAGCCTCAATTCCTATTAATAACTCTAGATGTTTTCCAGAAATTCCCTTAACGACCCCTCTTCAGTCATGAACCACTCAAATTCACAAAGCAACCTTTAAATGGGAACCATGTGTTCAATCTGTGTGTACAAATCTAATGTTTCTAGTTCCTACACAATCTCAATAGAAACCAGAATTCAAAGGGAAAACAACCACACTTTATCCCAGTGACACCACAGTGCAAGTTAATTGATAACTAAAACTTGGAAGGCGGGTGGGAGAACAAGAAATCATCTGTGCTCCCTTCTACTACGGGGAATTTAAAAAAGAAAAGAAGACAGCAGTAAAGTAAAAGATACTTAACTTTGATATTACAGAACACTGTACAAATGTACTAGCCTTATTTCATAATTTCTATTTACAGAATACCTAATTGCCATTCTGGCAGTCAACGGCTGCAGCTCACCAAAGACCACAGGGATTGAGTCTGAATCTTTTAAATTCAGGTGCGACTTTGAAAATGCTTATAAATTTTGTAATGCTGGATAGCTCTTTCCACGTTCCTTTTACACATATAATGTTCAAAGCTGACCATTGACATTTGAGGTAGAAAGGTAGAGAACTGACTATCATAGTGAAACGGTTCCCAATTTAACACATGAGTAGATTCCCGGGCATAGGCAGGAGGAAGAATCATCTACTGCAGTTGTATGAAGTAAATAAATACACAAAACTTTGCCCCTTCTGTTGGCACCTTTATCCCTTCTGCAATCACCATATGCACTCTTTAGAGTCAGCCTTATAGATAGAGTTTTGGCTGTAAAGATTTTCTTATAAATAGTTCCAAGTCATCACTTAAATAACAAAGCCGAATTTTCTTCATGGTTTAATGCGTTATACATCAGACTCATATCCTTTGATCCATTTTCCATGCTCATTTGCAGTTCAAAAAGAAAATAAGCAGCTTTGCCCAGAGGGTAGCATCAGGAAAGCTCATTCTGTGCCAGTTTGGGATTTTTCTATTCATGTACTGACAAAACACGAAGCAGCAGAGATCGTGCCCAAAGCTTCCCGAGAGCCTGCAGTATCTGCATGGGTGACAACTTCTAGAATGCTGTCTCCAGCCCCGAATACTTACACATGTACAGCTCCAATACAAGGTGAAACAGCTTTAACGCTTGGGTCACCCCAGTAAGCTCATCTTTGCCTATATCTCAGCCAGGGATCTCAACAGAGAAACACCTCTGGCTGATTCTTGGGAAGGGTGGGTAGGTACCCTGCCGGCCAGTGAACAGACGCAGCGCCTGGTGTTATAAATGAGCTTCTCCTCACACCTGGCACACCAGCCAGTGTGCCACCCGCACAGCACCTGTCCTCTCGTTCACGCTCTAAGGGCAGCACAGAGGGCACAGCCCATTTCTCAGCGGGTACACGCTAAGGCAGCACTTGTCTTTCAGACGCACAGAGCCGCAGGCACCCGCCGAGGCAGGGCGCCCAGGGATCGCGGGTGCAAACGCGGCTGCCGGGGGACTCCCGGGAGCCCAGCGCGGGGCAGGCCCCCGGGCTGGGCGAGCCGGTCCCTCCCTCCCCAGAGCGGTACCTAGCTTCTGTCCCAGGAAGGTCATGCTGTGATAGGCCTTCTCGGCCGCCGCCAGGTGCGCCAGCCCGGCCAGCAGCGCCAGCCAACTGGACCCCGCGCTCTTGTTGGCCTCCCGCTCCTTCTCCACATTGTCCTTGGCCTTGTCGTAGGAGAAGATGCCCAGGTGGGAGAAGAAGGTCTCCAGCACGGCCTGCTCCACCGGCACCGGCGCTCCCAGCGGGATCGACTCCCCCATCCCGCCCGGCGCCTCCGCAGCGGCCGCGACTTCCGGGTCCGGCGCCCGCCCGCCCGCGCGAGGGAGCACGTGACCGGCGGGCTCAGCATCACGTGACGGGCGGGGCAGCGGAAGCGCGCGGGAGCGCCGCGTGCGCCCGCGCTGCGCGTTCGTGTGCCCGCGCTCCGGCCGCTCGCCTCCGCCCTGCGCTCCGTGCTGTAAGCGTAACGCGAATCACACCTTCCTGCCAAATTGTTCTTTCAGTTAGAAAAGACCTCAAGGTCTTTCTGAGGCCCTTATTCCCACCTCTAACTCCCACAGGAGCCTCCAGTTACTTTGGGTTTATCGTTTCTCCCTCCCTTGCGACGGGGGGGATTGTGGAATGCCTACACTAATCCCGTTTTCTTCAGTTCATGTTTCAGCCATACGAGTTGCCTGAACCGATTCTCCGTGCAGGCACTGAGAAGCACAAGGCTGCGGAAGGGGAGCTCACTGTGGCCACACTGATCGGTCTGAGTTCCGCAGAGCGGCTCGCACTGACAGACATCACCTCTCCAGCCGGAGAGAGGTAGCTCCAGCTAACGCTGGAAGGACACATTTCCAGTTTCCTCTCCGCACGGTAGTTCCTAGCACTCTAACAGCACCTGCAGCTGTTTTTAAGCTGACATCTGACAAAACACAGCATCAGTTCTCTTAACACTGCTATGACCCATGTACTAATTTAAGCAGCTGATGCCCCTTGTTTAGGAAACACCATCACTGAAAATGGACACCAGATTGAAGTACCACCTTTAGGATAAACCTCAACTACAGTGTCTACAAGCTTCTTACTGTAAGCAAAGTACCCTAAGGATTTGGGATATAAAACTTTTCATTATTTTCATTCATTAATCTAATATAAAAGGATAAATCTGCAAAGCCCTTCACTTTTCTAGGCACAAGCACTCCTGTACACATCCTTAAGGTCACAGTGGTAACATCCCTGAAAAGGTTCCAGTTAGAACCAATATTTTGGCTTCAAATGCTTAAAAGCTGAAGCAGCTTAACTGCAATTATCAGATCTTTATTCTTAGAGCTGAGTAGTCCGAGTTTGGCATGCACCAGAAGCTGCCTTCCTGAACTCAACTGCTCACTTAGCGTGCCCAAGGGACAAAATGGATGTAGGATTTTACAGCTGCTCGACAACTGACTTCTCTCACCTGGCAAGTAGGTTATTAAAATCTTATTTATTGATAGGATATCTTAGTAATTTAAGCACCTGAAACACTCATCTGTTCAAGGCAATCACAGTTGTGAATAGCAGGCTGCCAAAATAAGAGTAGGAATGGGGACTCCTAGACTATCAGGACACAGTCTCCACAAGACAACTAGGAGTGAAAGGTTCCAATAAGATCTTTATTGCAACACAGAGTTGACAACATGTTTTTGCATTTAATAGAAAGTATTGGGTCTCTTGGTGGTGAAACGCGGTTTGTGCTGGCGACGCAGAACTCTGTGTGGCAGCGGGAACTTGATTTTGGAATCCTGCAAGAAAAATGTCTCTGTGTTAATTGAGGCATCAGATGAACAACAGAAAATAGCTTGGAATGAACAGCCAAGCTGTATTCAGCTTGACTAACTTATACTCAGAAAAGCAATCCATCCACAAATTAAGATATACTTCACAGGACTTAAGAAATTTCTTAGTTTTGCATTCTTTTTTCCAAAGTAATGCCAGTCAGAGGCATGTTTTCTGCACCATAACATTATTGGGACTTAGAAGCCTTAATCATAATATGCCATAATCGTGAACATATGCACCCAAGTTTGGTTCCTGCCCTATTTCTGGCTGCAAAGCAGACCTGTACCACACAAGAGAGATCCCCTCTTCCAGTCCCACGTTAGACCAGGGTCCACCGGCCACTGCAGTGTTGGCTGACTTACATGGAACTGCTTGACTGCTGGTCTACGGCACTTGCTGGCAGCAATTTCCTCAACCTTCATGATCTGGATAGAGTGAGCACGGGCACGATGACGGGCTCCCATATCACGGTCTGGAACAACAGAACTCATTAAAAACAAATTTTCCTCCATTTTCAGTTCAAGAATCTTACAGCCTTTTTGTTCAAGAATATTTGTAGTGCCATCTACAATTTGTAAAATTTCTTATCAGCTCCAATTAAAATCACTGTTTCTATTATGTAAAGTCATGGCACAAATATCACAAAACAAAGAAGCATCAGCAAATTCTTCCTGTAAGTTCTAAGTAAACTCTTCAACAAGAAGAGCCATCTTACTCTTCTTGTCCAATTTCAAGAAAGTACACATGGACACAAGTAACATACCCAGGACTACTTACTCTCTTGCAAGAGAAAAATCCTGTGATTCAGAATCAACACTGAAATATCATTACTGGAAAGACACAACTTGAACTTCGAAACACTTTCCCTCCCAAAAGGAAAGTGCAAGTAACTGTAGGACCTGAGGATAACTTTTATTGAAACTGACCAGCAATAGAACCATGAATCGATGTTCATCCCACATAATCAGGCTTTCCGAATAGGAGCAAGCATCTTACTTGGGCTACCTGAAAATTCCTCTATTCAGCAGTGCAAATCACTGGCTTCAAATCACATCCATAGCTAGGTCCACAAGGTATGCCTGTTGAAATACTACTATTTCCCATGAAGATCTAACACACCTATTAAAAACTTACCTGTCACTACTATTCTTGAACATAAAGTACCTGTCACTGTATCATGAGAAATAAAGTTCCTAGGCCTCTTATGCAATCCTTCAGTATGTTCACGAACAGGAATGATTGCACATTAATGTAGAACCTTAAATTTCACTTTCAACAGCACTTCAGCTTTTGAAAGGCGACAAGATACATTTAATATTTGCACACATGACAAGAATATCATTATTGAGAACAATATTCTTTGGGTTTTTATGTGCAATCTGTAGTGCTTGTAACACTCTGGAGTCAAGCATCAACAATATCAGCTATACTGATAGAGCTAAGTACAGGAACCAGGAAAATTGGCTATCCCTCAAGTACTTCACAAAACAGACTGAAATCAGGACAACCATTAATTCTTCCTGAAACGAGGCAATGAGATCTTAAGAGTAACAATAGGGTTTTTTCCCAAGTTTTTTTTTTTACTTACTCCATAAAAAGGACAGATGCTAGTATATTCCACATAATCTCTGAAATACTCTCTTCACAAGACGTGCGAAAATATATTAAATTATCCTAAAATAGCACGGTGCAGGAAATACACACAGCACCTGAAAATTAATTCTCAGGTTGTACAGTAAAACTCAGTACTAGAACTGTAGAAAGACACCCCCAAAAAAAGTGGGAGTCAGTTTTCCAGTCAGAGAAACTGTATAAAGAGAGAGAACAAGTCAGATACCACATGTATAATAGATAAACATCTATGGAATACCTGGCAACCCCTCCTTTAATTTTCCAGTGTTTCAGTTATTTTACCATGGATTGAGTCAACATGTCTTAAGCCTAATTTGAAATTTAATCTTCTGCTTGTACACTTAATCCTACTATTTTACTCCTCAAACAGTTCCATATACTTACAGCACTGAGTGACAGCACCGGCAGTGGTCAAATCTCTGTACTCCCTGTACATGTTGTGGGTTCCACTACGAGAATCATAGCGCAACCAAATACCAAAATTTTTTACCCGCAGAGGGGACTTCTCATACACCTGGAATTACACAAGAACATAGAAGTGGTTAGAAATTATGTACTATCACCATTTCACAATTATAAGAATAAATATTTCAGAGCTCTAATGAAACCACTGTTTTGTTGAAAAACAACTCTTTGCTCTTTTCCCTTACCAACATTTATGTCTTGATAATTCAGAGTACAGAGCTTTAGTAATTCCAAGAAAAATACAAGATTTCAGCTCTAAAGAGTGTCCTTGAAGTACCAAGGTAGAGGAGTGTAAGCACACAAACATTCTCTTTCTCAAGGTTATGAATGTCCAAATGCATCTTAAAATGTGTATTGCACAATGAACCTAGTCTAACAACAAGAGAGCAACACTGAGCAATACACAGTTCATAATTTTGAAGCAGGAAGTAAATTTAGTTTACAGGACATATACCACTACGTTAAAAAACCAAAGTTGCCTCTCCGTATCGCAGCAACTGAAAGATCAGTGGATTTCAACCACACACCCTATTACTGCGATTCCTGTAACATCCTACCACATACACCTGCTAGGATTCCGTAAGAACCTCCCATGTTTTTAGGTTTTCAATTCTTCACCTGGCCACAGTAAACAATCTCTCCAGAAGACTTCTTCATTTTCTTCAGCTGAGAAACGAAGTACCAGAATCGGGACTTAGCAACGACATGGTTCGGCGCGAAGATCCTCATGCGGTACAGAGGAGGAGTCGTGCATTTCGGCGTGGGCAGGCAGCGCCCGACCACCTTGTACTCCCGCAGCTAGAGGGACACGAAGAACAGGCGGATCGCAGACTGAGTAAGCTGCGGAAGCACCGCCGCCCCTGCCCCGCGGCTTCTCGAAGCAACAACGTAACGAGGGCAGCTCGATCCAGAAGTGGAGAGAGCCCCTTGCGCCGGGTGGGTCAAACTCGCCGCGGTGCCGCCCGCAGATCTGGGTCCGCACCTGGCGGGAGCGGCACCGCCGCCATGTTGGCCGCTCGCCGCCTCACGGGCCAGACGGCGCCGCTCGGGTACGCATGGGCCACTCTCGAGCGCTACAACCCGCCACCACCGCCCTCCCGACAGCCACTTTGGCCGCACTCCCGGCCCCAGCCGCGCCCGCAAGGCCCCGGCCCACACTCACGGTGCCCGACGCCTTCATGGCGCTCCTCCACCGCGGCCCACAGGAAAGGAAAGGGACGGCCGTGTGCGCCGCCGCCTCACGTCATCACCCGGCCCCGCCCCCGCGCCGCCCGCGCAGCGATTGGCTGCGAGCAGAGCGCGATTGGAGCACGCAGCTGTCAGTCTCCGCGCGCGGCCCTGGCTTCCGGCCTGGCGGCGCCGCGTGGCCCGGCCCGACCGGCCCTGCCCCGCGCTCTGCAGGCAGCCCGGCCCCCAGTTCCCATCACCGAGGCCGCTGTCCTGCATGGTCCCAATAGAAGGGGACCTAGTTGTGCGTGACTCCGTCTTCCGCCCGCCCTGCTGGCGTTGGCGCGAAGGACGTGTCAGAGAGGCTCCAGGCGGAGGCACCACAATCCCCTCGAGGCAGTAGCCGGGAGCGGAGGGCTATCGGGGAAACCTCTCGCTCGTCCTCCTCTGGGAGAGCGAGATCACTGGCTGCCGTGAGGTTGCCCCTGCGGATCGCCCCCACGCACTCAGTTCCATGGGATGCCTCTCTTTTGCGGCTGGTCCCGCCGGGCGCTCGTTCCTCCGTGCACCGTGAGCGGGCAGCGGCCCTGCTGGCAGGACAAGCAAGTCTCTTTCGAGCCTTGGGCGCCTCACGCCTTTGGAGAGCTGCACTGCCGTAGCAACGGGACAGGAGTGGGCTTTGCCTTGAAGGATACCGTAACAGCAGAGCGGCTGGGACGGGTTTGTAATGCAGTTGCTCGCTTTTAGGTCGGTTTTAAGTCTGGCCCGACGGCCACGCGGGCGTATGGTGACGCCCCGTACACGGCGCTGCGTTGCCGAGCCCCGTGCACGCAGGAGCCCAGTGCCACATGTGCAGACACAGCTGGATCGCTCCTTACGGACAAGCCCACGCCTGCCAGGCCCTGCCCTGTGCGCGTCCCCAAGCAGTCGCTCCGGCCGCTACTGCGGAGCTCGCACCGGCGGCCCAGCCCCACCCCGCTGACACAGCACGATTTGCAGGCAGTTCGTGGGCTGAGCCGGGACTGCCCTGGCTTATTCCGCCAGTGCGCTCGGTTTTACAGCGGCGCCCGCAATACTGAAGCGGGGGGTGGGACTACGGTTCCCAGGCTGCGCCGCGGCCGGGACACATCCCGGCGTGTCCCGCGGCCGGCCGGCTTGGCGGAGAGGGGCGGTCCTGCTTCTCCTGCTTCTCCTCCTCCTCCTCCTCCCGCCGCCAGCCGAGGCGGCGCGGCCCGGCCCGCTCCCTGTGCTCGTGGCGGCTGCGGAGCCGTGGGGGTGGGCGGGAGCCGGCGGCGATGGAGCACTGACCGGGAAGGTACGGGCGGAGGGGCGCGGGCAGGACGCGACACGCGGAGCGAGTGACTCAGCCCGTGGGGGAAGGGGCAGTGTGGGCTGAGCTGGCGGTGCCTGCGTGCTCCCGCGAGTCCCCCCGCTGGTTTCCTCAGCCCGGGGCCGCCTCCCCGGCAGCCGAGAGGCTCTGGGGAAGGGGGGAGGTACTGCTGCGTCCACCTGGCCCCGCCGCTGGGGAACAGCGGGGGCTGCAGCAGGCCAGGCCCCGCCAGTCCCGCCCTGCGGGTGTCACGAAAAATATCTGTGTTTTTCTCGGCTAATACACGCTGCAGTCTGCGGTGCGGCTCTGTTCGCGGGAGCTACCGCCTCGGTGGCTGTCCATCCGCTATGGTTCCGGTGGGGGAAGGAAGGAATCGTAGGACGGCGGCATGAAGGGAGGGAGGGACCTCCGCGCACGTCCATGTTCCGCTGGTGGCGGCGTGGTCGGAGCGGTGCTTCCCCGCCGTGGGGCTGCGGCACTCCCAGCCCTGGGAGGCTTTGAGGAGAAGCCGATGGCCGTGCCGCGGAGCCTCCCGCTAGGGGCTGCGAGTTCCGAGCGCCCGGCCCGCTTGCGCTGCGGAGCGGTGTCGGCTCTGCCCAGCCGCGGGAGTCCGGGCTCTGGCCGAGTCTGGTGAGGCAGGGAGGCCTTACTCCTTACCGGGAATTCCTGCCGGTAAAATTGAGCCTGAAACTAAGACTTAATGCCACTCCAGAAAGAAAAACTTTTCTAGTCCAGTTGAAAAGTTGTCGGAGTGGCAGTAGTTACACAGCTGCTGGCTTTTAACCGCGTGTTAGGTCAGTGTAAAGGGTCTAGAGCCCAGAGAAGCTGTAAATATGCCCATGGTTTGCAGCAAGCAAAACCGCAAAAAAGACTGTAAAAGTTGAATTTTAATATCTTTCTTTTATTAGAGAGAAAACTTGAGGAAATTCAAATGAGGCACACCACTGGCTCCCCCTGCGTTATCACATCTTGTAAATACTTAGAATGACAGCTGAACATGAAGCTTTTTATAATTGCTGATTGTTCCCGTGGTTAGCATCTGTAGTTAAAATGCTTTGAATGCTTTCATTATTGGAGTCTATCTGGATCGAAGCTGCATGCTTTGACCACGTGTTTATTGTTAATTGGGCGGTCTTCCCCACTTGAAATGGGTTGAATTTTTTTTGCTCTTCCTCCTTTGCACTGTGAAAACAACCTTTACTGTCAAATGCATTTTGAAGTATTTAGCAGAGGAAAAGGAATAATTTTTTTTGATTGGACATGCCTGGATGACTTCACTGGTAAGGAACTGCATCTTTCTAATTACTGTAAGAGGAGCTTGCCACCTGGCATGGTGTACTGGTTTACAAAAAATAATTAAGTAAATCAGACAATACTTTCTGCACAGCTGCTTGTTAGCCATTAATGTTATAAGTTGTTTTTATCAATAAAACTTGATTTAATGGCATACTCAATGTTATAGCCAAGTGCATTTTGCAGTGGATTTTGTGAATTATTAGTACTATTAAAATCACTGTTCGTTTTGCTTTTGATGTGTAACTGGCTGGTTAAATTCGAGGTAGAAAAGCTACCTGCTTGAAACCATGAGGCATGAAAAGTAATTTTATTAGTTTTCTCAAGAGGCTCATTCAAGTATTTTATCTCATTAATTGTCTATTAAAGTTGAGTGGTCTAGATGAAACTGAGAAAAGCCTATATGATAGAAGTTGAAATTTTAAGTACACTCATGAGGCATTTAGAAAATTAGTAAAATTGATTGGCATCGCTGTTAGCATTAACAGGTGAAGAGAATACTTGTTTGCTAATAAAAGTAATGTGGCTCAAAATTTGTCACTGAGGTAGAAGTCATTTGCCCAAAAGATAGTAATGGACTGATATCAGCAGGTAAGTATATTAAAAAATGCCTTTGTATATTAAATAGTTGTGCAATTCTGGACCAGACCCTAAGCAAAAGATGCTATTTAAAAAAAAATCCCTGCAGCATTTTACCTTTTTTAATCTGACTCTTCTGGATGTTGATTATGGGGAAAGCAGATTGGGGGCTGGGGATGCAAAGGGGGAAGACTTAGCACAGCAAATCTAATCCCTAAAGATTCTGCCCCTGAGGGGGATCACTGTGACTAAGGCAGTCTGTAAGGCTTCTTTTGCCAGGAGTCATTACTTTGTTCCAGACTTTCTGGTTTCTGTACTGCCAAAACCTGCAAATTTTTTTGGTATGAAATCAGTTTTATTTATTAAATTGCTTTTCATTATGCACTTTGGCATAGTGTATTCTGTCTTGACTTTTTTATGGAAGTCTGTTACCAAGTTAAATTTTGGGCTCTCCTTTTCAGTTCTGCTTGCTGTTGCTTGTCACTGTGCCACCTTTCTTCCCGTGGGGGTGGGTGAACAGTGGAGCGTGCACGAGACACAATGCTAAGAAATTAGAAGTTCTGCCTATGGGTACGTAGGCAGCTTCAAACCACAGCTCCTTTGTATTTCATCTCTTCCTCTTGTCTCTTCCTTTCCCCTACCTCCTACAGACTTATGTAACAAGGCCTGATTTCAGGCCTAATTAACTATGCTACCATGGGGGGGAGGCGGGGCAGAGATCTGAAAGATAGATGGATTTTTGTCCCCTCTTGCTATTTAACAGCATCCTAGTATTTGATAGAGAATTTTTTATTGTTTTAAAATTCTGTGTTTTAATAAGTATTGTAGAACAGCCTATAGAGGCAAGCAATCTTTAAAACATTTGTTCAGCTCACTTGTTAATTTTACACTGAATTTCCTAAGTAAAAGTCGTTGCTAGTAAATCAGCACCCATCTGTAGGAACAGAAAACTTTTGTTAACAGCTCAGTGTGGTGTATTTTGTGGTTAATTTCTAAGACACTGTGTGTGCTTGCTTTAGAAGAAAGACCTGATAACTTTGTTCCCACTACAGGAAATACTTAATAAGTGAGTGTGTGAAGCATCTTGTCTATCTCAGTTGAGTAAAGATTCTCTTTTTGGTTTTTTGTAGTTAAGTTTGTGATGGGGGAAAAGAAGTAGAGGTCTTTTATTTAATGAGTAGATTTATACTTATGTCCTGCTGAAACTTCTGCATGCTTGAAATTTGAATTTAAGCCTTTCAACTGAATGCTATACATAATGCCATCTTTCTGTTAACCAAGTTCACTTTTCAAGAGAGCTGAAATATAGAGGCTTTAAAGTTTCCTTATTCAGTATGAAATACAGTACTGTGAAAAGTTGATTGACTTAGAATTCTTGTATCTGTGTTGGAAGTGTGTGCATTCATGTTTAGTTGGAGTACGTTATTTGAGGTTTGTGGGCCAACTTGTGTCATTGTTGCTGTCCTGGTTTTAATTTTTCTTTTCTGCTGAGCCAATAAAATTTCTCTATTTGCAGATGATCGTATTTTCTCCTCTAGAAGAAGTGGGCAAAGCAGTTAGGAACAGGAAACAACGAATATAGCAACAGAGATGGATGAACAAGCCCTTTTAGGCCTCAACCCGAATGCCGATGCAGACTTCAGACAAAGAGTATGTAATGAATTTACTCATCTCTCTAATAACTGGAGGTGGTATTGCAGTGCAAAAAACACATGTTTTCATGGACTGGGGGGATTTGTTAAGTTTGTTTTGTGAGCCAGTGCATAGGGTTTGTGGTGGCAAGTACAAAACAGTCATGTTGCAAACATGTAAGCTGAGGGGTTTGTATTATCAGCTCTATTGCACTTCAGTTCAATTGCATTTAATATGCATATAATTCAGGTTTTTGGGCTCTGACTGTTAAGTTTTTTTCAGCTCTTTGTACTTGTTTCTCAACTCCTTACATAGATTGTCATAGAATGAAAATCAGCCACAGAAAACAATTTGCTTGAAATTAGCCTGTTGGTTCTTAGACAGTTTTAAACTATAATTTTAACAGATTATGTAGGTTTAGTGTCTTTTTATTGAAATCTGTGAGTTTAATTGTAGCAAAGGTTGTGTTATTGTAGATTAAGAAAGAAATCATGGTACATGGGTAACATTTACTGTATAAGTGATGCTCCTATAAAAAGACATTATTATTTATGTAACTATTTATTGAGTAGTTATCTCTGCCAACTGATTACCATGTTTATTTAACTGTCTACAAGATAACATCCTTGTTCCTGAAAGATTTTATTAGATGTTAATACCGTGCTTTTGTGTTCATAAAACACATCGTGGAATGTTAAAAACAGTTACAAATGTGGTTTGATTTGCTAAGTAGCCTGTTAAATATGTTGGTTCTGGGTATTTGTCCTTTCTAAAAAGATGGATATAGCTAATCTTTAGTGATCTTTCAACATTACTGAAATTGGAAGCTTTTGTATTTGATCTTTTAACTATGCAGTCTACCCAGATTTGAAATGTTTCATGGCATACCTTTTCCACTATCATGTAAGGCATAACATAAGGGAAGTATCACGCATTCCTAATAAAGCAATATATTAAATATAAGAAAATCATTAGTACTAACTACAGGAAGTGAATTCTTATTTTAGAACTTAGTTCTGAATAATTGCTTCGGGAGATGACTTTGGTAAATGGAAACATTTATGAAGTAATGCAAAAAGCAGCCCCTAAAAATATCCAACAGCCAAACCACCCCCTTAAAATACAGACATTCATAGTTGAAATAATGTTGTTTATCTAATCTCTACTTCAAAACTTGCTTCACTGTTCTGTATTACAGGCCACACTGAACCTTAAAGCAGTTAAATAAAATTAACTGTTGTCAAATGCTGTTTAGAAGTCCTGATAAGCAATGTGATTATTTGAAATTTGGTAGAGGTTTTCTCGATTTCTGTAAAAGATTCATAAACTGACAATTGTCCATGTGGTCAGAGTTTGGATGTTTTTTGAGCTTGGGATGTTGAACACAAACAAAGTGGTGTGACAAAAATAGTGAGTAGTTTTCAGTCAAAAAATCTAAATTACCACTTCTTTAGAACTTGTGGAAGGAATTTTAACTTGGATGTGAACCTCCACTTATATGGAAAGGCCCTAAGTAAGCTGCTGTAGTCAACTGTGTCTCTGGAGGTTCCAACACTCCTGATTCTGAGACTTCTCTATTCAAGTAACAAAAATCTTTGTATTGAATATGAAGTGGAAATGGATACCTGTGGTATTAGCATTTGGAAAAAGCCTGCTTAGTGTTAAGGTGATTAGGGAATGTATACAAATAGTGTTGGTTTTTTGAAGAAGAACTGTTTAAATACAAGGGCAAGTGTGAATGAAAAGTATTGCTATGTGCTTAGTTCTTTTTTAAGTGAAACTTTCCTTGATTTTTGCAGGCGCTAGCCTACTTTGAGCAGCTCAAGATATCTCAGGATGCTTGGCAAGTCTGTGCAGAAGCATTAGCTCAGAGTATATACAGGTAATGTAACTAATAATTTCTTATTTTCATTAGTAATACGTGTGGGTTTGATTTAGCTGTACAGCATAATAGGCAAACCAAATTGTTGAAAGTTAGTATGGTCTACATACTGTGTTTAGTATCATAGTTGATCTGTGGCCTCTGTATAATGCCTTTCAAGGAAGAGCAATGTATAAGTTAAACTCCGTGTTCACTTAGTAGCTTAAAGGCTACTGGTTTTTGAAATCCAGGGGAAAAGAAGTGCTGACAATTGCCCATTGTGAGACTTTGGGTTTTATATGCAGTAATCTCCTAAGTAGTTCCTTTCCCCTCTTCTATGGAGTAGACCATCCCATTTTTCAAGATGCAAATTGTGTAATCGCCACTGTTTTTGCACATTTTGTATTTACATCAAAAATACTAAGGTGTCACTGTTTTATGGAATAATTCAATTTAGAAGGAGATTGAGGGGTGCATATCTCCTGAATAACAGCAGTAACTTATAGTGAATGCTTTTTTGTAAATGGTTTATCAAAGCTACGGACTCCATCAGAACGTGCAGTAATTAAAACCACGAAGATTATAAATTATTATCTTTAAAAAAGACATTATGGTTGTTGCAAGTTTTAGATAATAAGGTGAAAAAGTGGTGTAGATAACAGAGCATGTGGAATGTTTATGCTTAATCTATACCTCAGTTTGTCTTTACCTTTGATTTTTAAGATGCAGAGTACAACTTGCATGTAGTGGGCCTCAAACATACTATTGAAGCCTGACAGATTCCTGTAAGGGCAGGGTACAATAAGTATTGAAGTTTTGTTTGTTCAATACTGAAATCCAACTGTAACAAATAGGTGGCTGTAGAAAAAAAGACTAGTATCAAACATAAATATTAGTTTAACAGTTGCTCATTTCTACCAGATTAACTGCTCCACTATTTGTCATTTTTGCTTTGAAGTAACAGTAGCAGCAGGTTTGTTCTTTTTCTGTTGCCAGAGGGGCAATCTGATTGTAATATTTGAGGAATTTTTTTCTTCACAGAAATGTGTACCATATTGCTTCCAGTAACACAATTTTCTTTTCTAGTGATGATCATATCAAGTTCTTCTGCTTTCAAGTTCTGGAACATCAAGTGAAGTTCAAGTGAGTAATTTTTCTTGACACCATCCATATACATCCATTTAATTTTCCCTTTTTATTCTGCTTGCAGAATAAATAAAATGGTATCTGTTGCCTAGTTGTGGTTGATGAGGTGTCTGTAGTGTTGTGCAGAGAACTGTCTTGTATTTCTTTTCCTTGGAGAGGTTTTGTGCAGCTCTCAGCTAGTCTAACACCTGTGTATGGCCCAGCACAGACCCAGTTAACAAGGACTGCTTGAAACTTAGCTGTTCCTGTCTGGAGATTCTGGCCTTACTCAGTACTCTCACTGATTTTTGCAGCCATGCTCTGTACAGAGTCCTGGACTTCAGACAGAGCCCTATTCATTCAATAAGCGTGGCAGAGCTGTTGAGAAATTAGTCTTTTCACTGAGTGGTAGTTTCATAATTCTATAATTCATGGGGAAAATACTTTTTAATAATATGAATGTCATTGCAGAACTATATTTTTTCCTCACTTTGTGCTCCCTTGGTCTGGAATTGAGCATCATGGAATTGTGGAATATCATTGTTACTGAATGGGTCAGGAGCTTATATAGTAATAAGATGTATTTTGAGACTGATTTTTACAGTTTGGTATGAGTGCAAATGTTAAAGACTTTATTTACTTAATTGTACGTCACTGCTCACTTTCCTCTGCTTGTTTCATTCCTGTCACCTGCTTCCTGCAGTATGTTTTCTCTAGTTTCCTGCTACTTATTTTCTTAAAACATTTTCAGTGGGGTGTTTTTTTCTATCTCTTTAATAAATAGTTGGCTGTGACAGGAACACTGGAGTCCCATTCAGCAGTCATTCCTATTGAGGACTTTACAAGCCTATAGCTGACTCTTTTTGCAATAGAGCATTCTCAGCTTCACTAGTCCTGGCAGAGGTCTGGTTTGTAGTTGAGCTGGGATGCATATATTGTCACAGTTTGCCAGGACTATATGTGTGACATAAAGCAGAATTACTTCCTTGGGTTTTTTTGATGTAAGTCTGATAGTAAATGTGGTGTAGGTCACATCAGTGAAGGACTTCTTGTACTCAGTAGTGATAGTCTTCAATGTATAGTAAACAAGTTCAGGCATATACAGATGTCTCTTCCTTCTTCCCTGGCCTATGGTCAAATGTGTATTTTTTATCAGGGTCATAAGTCCTGTCTCTGATGGACCAGCTTTTCTGCAAAATTTCAAGCTTCTACTCCAATATAGAGGCAGTAATGCCTCAACATGTGTTCCATTACTGTGGGTAAAATGTTTTTTAGTATTTTTGCCTTTGAGTCAAAATTTTAACATGCAAATAGCTTTGTAAATTGCTGTCCTAGAAACTTTTCATGTATGTTAATGTGGAAGATTATATACCATACCATACCAGTAAAGCAAAAAGAATTTTTGCTGTACTGAGTGTTGGTGCTTGTCATGAAGGACATTTGTATTTTAACCTCACTATTTTTTTGTTTCAGATACTCTGAACTTACTGAAGTTCAGCAGCAGCTAATTAGGGAGACACTCATAACATGGCTGCAAGCACAGGTATGTATGTCCTTCACAGCAGTCTTACATTTTAGGCTTTTAGGCTAACATAGGGCATTGAGTGTGGACTAAATGTTTAATCTGTTGTTCGACCTTAAAGATGGCTTGCTGGAGATACTTGGTATCTGATTGTTAAAGGTTTGTGAGAACTTTTTTAAATCAAGTGTTGTAAAGAAGTCCATGCCTGAACTTATTACCAAATATGTAGCTCTTGTATGAGATAATGATTGTGGTTTAATCAATTATGTGTGAAATAGGTGTATTAAAATTTCCTCTTTAGAGAGGTATAATACAGATTCCTGATGTTCCTAAATGTTTGGAACAGGAAAAGGCTTGCTAGTTCTAAGACCCTACTGAGTGAACTCGTTGTCTTCTGGCAGATGTTTATCACTCCTTTGTTAGTACCACGCCAGAAAATGAACTATTCTTTCTTGTGGAGTTAGTTACTGTAGCTGAGCTTGTAGTATCGGCCCCACCCAGGAGTTTGCAGTCAGCAGAACCAGCCACTGGTTTGCCCATACTGCCATTATATCATTGTCGTTCCACTTCTGCACTCAAGATCAACATAGTTGCTGCATAGAAAACTTAACAGTAGGAAATGGAATATAATACAACTTTAAAAAGAACAGATCAATATGAAGTGGATTAAATTGCTTTTCTCTTTGTGGCAAACTATTCCATTTAGGAGTATATGAAAGGGAAAGGAGAGGAGATTGGAAGTGATAGATTTTTAATTTTTTCCATTAGATTTAGGAACTTCCCTTACTATTCTTAGCACTAACATTTAATACAGGCACAAACTAGCTACAGGAGGACTGTAACTTTCACCAAACTGACAAATGACTGCCTTTGAGCAGTGCACTTAATGTCTTGGTACTGAATGAAAGGCTTAGAACTGTATCACCCATAGAAAACATTTTCCCTGTAGCATGACAATTTAGCCAATTTTTCTTCAAATTCCTTGGAAATGTAAGGGTTTATTTGTTTGTCTCAGCCAGGAAGAGGGTTAGTACACTAACTACTACACAGAGATCAAAAAACCCGTAAGATTCTTCTCTAATTTGTTAAGAATATACAGATAAAATGTCTTGTTTCTGCCAGATGCTGAATCCCCAGCCTGAGAAGACTTTTATTCGCAACAAAGCAGCACAAGTCTTTGCATTGCTTTTTGTTACTGAATATCTCACAAAATGGCCCAAGTTTTTTTTTGACATTCTGTCAGTAGTTGACCTTAATCCACGAGGTGTGGATATGTACCTCAGAATCCTGATGGCTGTCGATGCTGAGCTGGTGGACCGGGATGTTGTTCATACATCAGAGGCAAGTTATTATTGTGCATTAACACTTGTTTTAAAATTTTAAGAAGTTCTCCTACTTTAATTAGAGCAGAAGGTTTTTAGATATGCTTTTTTCCTGTGGCAACTCTGCCTTAGACACATTGGATGGTTTAAATTCGAAATATTACATTTAACTTTGTTGTTTTTATGCTTTTTATGATTCCATGATTTTCATCTCTTTTTATTTGCTTGAAAACTTGCAAACAAAAATTAATCAACTGAGTTTACCAGAGGCTCATTTTAAAATGTTAATTTTTTCTAGTTCATGTTTTAAGGGATCCTAACAGTCCATTTAATGATTTAGAGAACTGCTCTTCTTTTTCTGCCTTTTTTTCTCAGTATTTGGGCATTGTGGATAATAAAAGGGAAAACTTAGGATATTTTTCATTTGTTGAAAAGGAAAAAACATTCTCATTGAGTTTCTGATTTATTTTTCTTACTATGAGGCATGATGTCTGGCAGTGGATGCAAAAATTCTGCTAATTTGACAAGATGCTAATCTGTCAAGACTGATTACAAGACTGATTGTATCCTTTTAATCCATTGATAGGAGGCTCGTAGGAACACCTTATTGAAAGATACTATGAGGGAACAGTGCATTCCAAGTTTGGTGGAATCGTGGTACCAAATCTTACAAAATTACCAATATAATAACTCAGAGTTGACATGCCAGTGCCTTGAAGTAGTTGGAGCTTATGTCTCCTGGATAGATTTGAGCCTGATAGCCAATGAAAGGTAAGAAGATTTTGATGGAAAGGGTTTGCAAAATTCATCTTCGTAGTGTGCTGACTGTATAAAATGAAATATATATAAGTCCTTCAAAGATTAGCTTTAATTCTATTTTTGAAGTTTTGGGAATTTTAGGAGAGTTACTGTTTTTGCAAGACAAGATGTTATAACGGCCAAACTAAACACTACTCAGTTTACTGTGTTCTCTTTAAAATGCATAAAATGTTGAGTTTTGTCAGTACAATAGAAAAAGAAGAATTATAAAAAGAAATTGTAAATATGCACACAAATATTATAAAGCTTCTGTACAATGTTACTTTGTACATATAAAACTAAACTTTTTTTTCTCCGAAGGTTTATAAATATGCTGCTAGGTCACATGTCTGTGGAAGTTCTCCGGGAAGAAGCCTGTGATTGTTTGTTTGAAATTGTAAATAAGGGAATGGACCCAATTGATAAAACAAAACTGGTTGAGTCTTTATGTCAAGTATTGCAGTCTGCTGGCCTCTTCAGTATTGATCAGGTTTGTGTACTGATTTTTAACTACAGGAATGAGTCATAGGTTTCTGACAGTTCTTAAATAAGCAGATGCACAGAAAATTATTAAACAGTCCATAGATTAGAGGATTAGAGGAAAGTACTTTTGCTTCTGCATCAAAACTGAACCCTTCTTACAGTTTTCTCATACTTAAATTTAAGAGCTTCTTACTAATGTTCATTATAAATTTGAACACGCAGGATTTCATTCTAGAAGCAAGGTATTATGTAACTCCTCTGTTCCTCTCCTGAAGCATGTTGTGATTTCTGTTAATACTGCTTCTGTGTTTCCTTGTCTTGAATCTTCTTTCCTGAACGATTCTGTAATAGGTATTGTAACCAAGACAGCTGATCTGATGTCTCACACTAAAAAATTCTATGCATAATTAGGTGGGGGAAAGAGCTTTCTTAAGGACACGTATGCTGTTCTGCGTGTGTGTACCATCAAACACGAGGCCTGAAACGCTTATCTGTAAGCAGAAAAAGTATACCTGCTAACTAAACACACATTGCCTGGCTGTTGCCATGTGTAAGGAGCAGCTTTTCACTACCTGCTGTGGGGAAATCAACCAGTCCTTTCGAAGATGTAGTTCTTAGATTACAAGGCTTTTACCTCTTACTTTTGAAGCCTGTGTCAAATTTATATTCCTACTAAAGGAAATCTGATATCAGTCTTTCTTAGTTAGACTTGTTATTCTTTCACTTTTGTACAGTTATGGCAGAGACCAAAACATCTCTTTGAGGTGGCTGCTTTAGGGGTATTTCTCGATTCTGATCAATGTTTTCTGCAAAGCAAGCCAGAAGTATTTAATAATGACTCACTCTTACAGGCAATACAGAAAGGTACTTGTTATCAGCATTTCTGAAGTGAACTGCAGCTGGTAATTGTCAAGTTTTTCCCTGAAAAGATTTTCCTCTTTTACAGCCTAAAATGTATGGTAGACATGGGCTGCTGCTTTTATTTTGAACCTGCTTATTGCTGTAAAGAGAAAAACAAATCTGAAGAGATGAAGCAAGCTACTGTTGTGTAATGGAGGACAGCCAAATCTGGCATTGCTTTAACATTTTTCTCTCTCCATTCTCAGAGGAAAAAGAACCAATTGTAGGCAATTGGTAGTTCCCAGCTAGGAGACAAGTGTTGGTTTAATTCTACATACTAGACATGAATAGTACAGTCTGTAGTCTCATGTTATTTAAACATAAGATCTGTTAGTATTTTTAATCAGGTGTCTTTTCTTGCAGGAGGATGATGTGGATTTTCTGGCCAGATTTTCTAAGCTGGTCAATGGGATGGGGCAAGCATTAATAGCTAGTTGGACTAAACTGATAAAAAATGGTGACATGAAGAGTGCCCAAGACACTCTACAAGCTATTGAAGCAAAAGTGGCCCTGATGTTGCAACTTCTAATTCATGAAGACGATGACATCTCTTCTAACATCATTGGCTTTTGTTACGACTACCTTCACATCCTGAAACAAGTAAATATGTCTGGCTTCAATTTAACACCAATTCTGACATCATTTCATTTGATTTTTGTGGGAACGTCTCATACTTTGTGCAAACTGATTTGCAAAATAGGTTTTTTGACTAATTAGCATTCTGTTCCCTTAATGCCTGTGCTCATACTATTTCTGTAGTGTTGTTTAGACAGCTGAAGGAGTAGATTTAAATCTTGTGATAAGGGGAAAGGCAGATCATATGGCTATTAAAAATCTATGTCTTAGACAGTAATGGAGGAGTTAGAATACAAATACAAAAAAATAACACTTGAATTTTATTTTCCAGCTTTCTGCACTTTCAGACCAACAAAAAGCTAATGTAGAGGTAGGTATTCATTTGTTACTCCAGATTCTGTGCTTCAAGGACACATTAGATCAGAATATTTCATTTTGCTGAAACAAATCATATTTCATTTATATGCCTCATTGTGTATGTGACAGTAATTAAAAGTGAAGACTTAAAAGTAAGGACAGCATGTTCAATCTTTTGCTAAGTAACTACAGTTGTTTCTTTAAATAGTAAACCTATATTGAATTGTGTATGAAGATGACAGCTATTTTAGAGCTGGTCTTTCCAAACATCCCTTAAGCGTATGTTGGCAAGCTCCTCTGCAGGCTATACTGTTCAAAGAATATTCTTAAATCAATATGGAAGGGTTGTTTGCTTGAAGTTTTTATTTTTATTAAAACCTACCCTAATTCCAAAGGATTGAAAGAAGTCTAGGAGGATTGTCATAAATATAACTCTTAATAATGTAAGTTAAACTTAAGAAAGAAACAACAAATGAGAGATTAGAGTTGTAATTATGAGCAGTTAATATGTTAAACATTACATTAAATATACATTTAGCTCAACTAAATAATCTTAAGTTTATATATAAAATGTAAAGTTTATGTCCAGTTTTGGAAGTGTAAACTTAAACAGATTTTTCAACCCAGTTGGCACCAATGTAGTTGTACTGATTTGGATATTGAACTGGTTAGATTGGTGCAGTTGTGTCATAAGTTCATGCAGCTAACAGGTGTGATTCCTTTTCCTTTACAAAGAAAACTGAATTCTGTACCTGTTCTAACATGAAAAGTTGAGTTTGGATAACTGTGGTATGGAGTATCTTGATCTCCTTTTGTCTAATGTCTATTTAAATTGGATTAGGTAACACAACAAGAGAATAATTTTTTTTTTGTGACTGTCTTTTGTTGTTACAGCTAGATCAAATTATGTTACTACTGCAGTACACTTAAGACACTAAAAGTTGGACTATTACTTGAAATACTGTTACTGTCTTGAAATATGTTTAAATTGTTTTCATACTGGAGGTTTTCATGTTGCAAATATTTCGTAATTTTACTGAGCACTTACCAAGGATTTGTGTTAAACTAAGAAACAATTGCAACAAGTTTTTTTCTTTCATACAACTCATAATAAGAAAGTTATGGGAAATAGTCTAAATCTTACTGTTGTTTGTCTTAAGCTTTACATTTTGTGCTTAGCAGCATTCTTCTAAAGTTTTGCATTTTAAGGTTTATGCTTTCAACTTGTTCATTATTTGAACAGGGCAAAAAGGGGCTTGTTTCTTGTGCCTCTGAAGTTACAAAGTTTTTTCTTATCAGCAGGATCACATTTTTAATTCTTAGAATGACAGGTCTTTCTAAGCATTTTTTACTACAAGCATATTGTATTAATATTTTGCAATTATTTTATTTCTTAAATATCACTTCTTACAGAGAAGCAGACACTTCTCACAAGTCATGGTGACACTTGGTGTCAAAGTATCTATTTCTTCAAGATGACCAAGAATTTTAACTCGGTAACCTAGGTTTAATTCAATGATCCATTTTTGTGTTGATGAACTTCAGGTTTTGCAGTTAAAATGAAAAATAGTAATCATGGTTTATTTGTCTAAAGGTTTTTTGTTTAATTTGGTTTCATTCAGGCTTAAGTAGAGCTAAGGTCAAGCCTTTATACTGGTTTAGGATGTACCAACAGTCCTTACTAAGGTTATATTGCACTTCATTGCTTTAATTGATATGACAACTTGCTACTGTAAGTTATGCACAAGGTGTAGAGAGACCCTCCCATTGAGTGGCAAGGTGCAGAAAGGGCCCCCTTGCATTCTGAAGTCCTCAGAGAGGAGTCCAGGTGCAGCTGGACCCAGTCCTTCTCCCAGACTTAGTCAATGGTTTATGTGTAAAGGATTGGTGTAGGTGTAACTGAAGCTTTTTGTAAGTTAGTTCTGCAGGATTTAGGATGGCAAACCAAATATATAAATTATGTATTCTCTTGATGTTGATGATAGTGATTAGACTAAAAAATCGAATCAGAAGTATTTACCACATGCAATGGAAAGCAGTTATAGGTACTACAACTGTTTCTTGAAGCAGTATTGAAACAGCAGTATTAAAGATGGCAAAATAATTACTGAATAGATTGATGATATGCACTATTACTATGGACTATCAGAGGAGGTGATGTTATAACAAAGCTGCCTTATCCCTTTAAAATAGTCTATTGGACAACCTGTTTAGTCATCTTGATTGTTTTCAATGTGAACTGAACAGCACAAATTACAAGCAGGAAATAAAGCTAGACGATATTATCAGAGACTGAGAGCTCCAAAATGTCTGTGCTGTCTGGAATAGTATCTATGTATTGTTTGGATGTAATCTATCTGTTTTGGACTGTTAACTTCTGCTAAACCTCTGAAAATAATAGTTCAAAAGGGATTAAAATTATTTGTACCTAACATAACACTAACTTCAGTGTTTTCTTTACCTGTAATATTTTTAGTGGTTGTTTCTTCTAACTTGTCTGCTTCTATGCTTACTGTTCTGTTTTTATCCTAGGCAATCATGTTGGCTGTTATGAAGAAGTTGACATATGATGAAGAATATAATTTTGAAAATGAGGTATTGTGTTGTATGAATAAACAAACACATGCAACTTAATTGTATGTAGTAAAGCTTGCTCACACTTAAAATCTGTGTTTTTCATAAACTAAAGATTTAAAGGTAGGAAGCAAGGGTCCATAGGCTGAGTTATTTTCCTGTACGGAAAGCTTCTAGGCATGTCTGCATAGGACAAAGCAACATAGTAAAGGTATATCCAAGCCAACAGAATTAATAATATTTATGGCTGTGTTTGTACAGAGGTATTCCTAGCCAAGTAAGCTGTGCTGATAAGTTAAACATAGCTGTTGAGTTGGCTAGTTCAGTGCAAATTCGCATGTTTCTGCACATCATTTGTGTCTTGCAAAAGTACTTGAGAAATAATGAAATTCTGAAAAGACATGCTGCTTGAGCTACTGGAGACGGTAAAAATGAGCTAAAGGTGGGGTTAAGTTCTTTGATTTAATTTTCCTTCCATGCTTAACATCTCTCAGCCAACAGTAATGATTATGTGAGATAGACTTACTTTGTCCCAGGCTGTTCAGAGAGCTGTAGTCTGAAGAGGGTTAACTTAAACTGTATCCAGTCCATCCTAAGTGTTGTCAGTCCAATTTTAAAGCTAAGCTAGGTGCTGAGAAAGAACGTCTTTGAGGAGTGAGTCAATTTTTAAGAATTGGGTCAATAAGGCTTTGCCAAGAGCATTTTCTTTCTTGTACTTTTGGCTTGTTTTCATTTTGGAGAGCCTTTTTAGTATGTTTCTGGACTGAATGCAGTGGATCTCAACATACTGTATCCAGCCATAAAAAGAGCCTGCTGTTATGGTTTGGTGCAAGAGCAATGGATGAGAATTATTGAATTCTGAGTGTGCTATACTGGTTTTTTATGTACGTATTTTTGCTTTAGATGTAATTGTCTAAAATGGTTGTGGATGAATTTAAACATGAAAATAAGGACTTATGTGAATTTTTTTGGTAGGGTGAAGATGAAGCAATGTTTGTGGAGTACAGAAAACAGTTGAAACTGTTGCTGGACAGACTTGCTCAGGTTTCACCAGAATTACTGTTGGCATCTGTCCGCAGAGTTTTTAACACTACACTTCAGTAAGTTGGGGTTTATAGCTTGTTTTGTATGATGCCTTTTTGGGGTTTGGTTTTTGTTTTCCTTTTGTAAACCAGCAGTCTGTAGTGAAAGTGTGATGCAGCAAGGTGAAGTTAGTTGACAGAATGAGCTCATTACAACTTAATGATAAATACAACTTCATATAATCTGTTACTCAGCTCCTTAAAAAGAAAAAGCTTTCTTTTTGTTACTTTAAATGGCAGCTTTTCTTTCCTAGAGATGTTTCTTCATCTTTGTTGCTTACCAACCCATCACCTGCTGTTTGGAGAGGTGTTCACTTTGCCATATCTCATAAGAGTTTCCTTGAGGTGTAAATATTAGGCATTACTTTTATCAGAAAAGTAAGGTTGGATGGAGGGAAAAAAATCTAAGTGATGTATTTTTGTAAAAAAAATATATATAGATCTAATCCTGGGAACTGCACGCAAGTAAAGAAACACTACTAGTTCTCTGGCTGGGAGGAGAGTTATGTGTGTACAAATTGAAATTCAGTATTGTTTGTGGCTACCTTGTACCTTAACTGAACCTCCTCTTATGTGAAGCTGAATGGCTCATCCTTATGTCATAGTAGGTGGGTTTGTATCGAAATAAGCACAATAGAAATCTGTAGCTTTCAAGCAGAAACTTGCAAAAGAAAGTTGGTGGTGATCTGATGAGGAGGTGGTATTTTAGAGGATTAAGTCTCAGAAGCATTGTGTATAACTTCTTGGCCTTCCAGTGTTTTCCTTAGTTTAAATGTGTTCTTTTTATACTGTGCATCTGAAGAAGGCTCAATATAAAATATTAACATGGTATAATTGTGATTATTTTGTAAGGTACTAAGGACTAACATGATCTTCATATTCTTTCTCTAGGAACTGGCAGACTACACGATTTATGGAAGTAGAAGTGGCAATAAGGTTGCTGTATATGTTGGCTGAGGCTCTTCCTGTATCTCATGGTGCTCACTTCTCTGGTGATGTTACTAAAGCTACAGCTTTACAAGACATGATGAGAACTGTAAGTATGTCTTGAGAGCTGTTTAAAAGTGCTACTAAAGAATGTTTCAATTCAGATGGCTCATTTTAATTTACCAGCATGTCACTTGTTACAGTTAGATTTTATAAACATCTAAAATACTAACTTGCTAATGCTTTTATTTGTAGCTGGTGACTTCTGGTGTTAGTGCCTATCAACACACATCAGTGACCCTGGAATTTTTTGAAACCGTGGTTAGATATGAAAAATTCTTTGCTGTTGAACCTCAGCACATTCCAACTGTACTAGTAAGTTTGATCTCATTTACATTTTTAACTAGGTGAGACTAAAGTTCCTTAGACTTAAGAAATTTTCCTATTCTGTAAAGGTCCCTAAGGAAGCTAGGTTTCTTGTTGGATAATTAGATTTTTCCCCTGCCTTGTTTAGGCATTCTAAGACTGAGATGCTTTATTGATTGCAGATGGCATTTTTAGATCACCGTGGTCTTCGTCATACAAGTCCCAAAGTACGGAGTCGAACTGCTTACCTCTTTTCCAGATTTGTCAAGTCTCTTAAGTGAGTAGATAAATGTATCCAAGTGGCACTTAATTTACTACACACAATATTTCTGTGTCACAGTTGTCATTGGAACAGGCTGGGCTTCATTTGGACTGCAGTGAAGTAAAATACCAAAACAATGCTCTAGCGGGATTGTTCTGTGTAATACTAGGGTAGCAGTGGAAATATCTGTCACAGAACAAAGAAGTGGAATATATATGTGCCTAGTTTATTTTGATCACATGTTAAAACTGACCAACAATATAAATTCCTTTTCTATTTTTTCTCAGTAAGTAGAGCTGAGTGAGAGTGGATCTGGAGACTTTTAAGAGTCACTCTTCCCTCTCCCTAACTAAATTTTGAGTAGCTATAGTTTTAGAATTTATACTGATCAAATTTACTCGGTGTATGTGTCCTTTGAACAGTACTGTCCTCTTGGTCTTATTTCACTGGCATGTGTTTCATTTAGAGGCAGAAGCTCAGAGAAGACTCAGATTTCAGCACACTTTTATTTTTCAGTTGTTAAAAATGCTTCACTGAAATGATGCTTATTTTTTGAAAATGAGGGAAATAAAGAAATTATTTCCCACAATGTCATGCATTTATTTGGCCTACCACTAGCATCATACCCATAAGCCAGATTTTTCTGCAGCAGTGCTTTGGTATTTAAAAGGGATTCCTGTATGGAAAGGTAGTTTAGCATCTAACGTCCCAGCTTAAGTAAAATATCTTGATACCTGTAAAAATGTGCTTCTAAGTAGTGTACATTTGTTTTACTTCAGTAAGCAAATGAATCCCTTTATTGAAGATGTTCTGAACAGAATACAAGACCTGATGGAACTGTCTCCTCCTGTGAGTATTTGCCATAGGTTTCTGTAATGAGTGAGGCTTGCACTTAGCAGTGTGCCTGAGTACTTGCTGAATTGTAAGCTTAGCACACAGATATTTAAGCACAAATAATTATCCTGCTTTTTTGGTGTGAGAACTAATTGTAATAATCTTGCTTTTGAGGATTTCTGGGCAGATAGAGATGGGTGTATATATAGAAGGCTATGAATTTTGAGAAGACAGCCTTGATAGAGGACACTTAGTGAATTATGCCTGTTATCTTCCGTTTTAGGAAAATGGCTACCAGGCACTGTTAAGCAGTGATGATCAACTTTTCATTTATGAAACAGCTGGAGTGTTAATAGTTAACAGTGAATACTCTGCAGAAAGAAAGCAGGTTCTGATGAGGAATTTGTTGACTCCACTGATGGAGAAGTTCAAAGTATTGTTAGAAAAACTGATGATGGCACAAGACGAAGACAGACAGATGGCACTGGCTGACTGCCTCAATCATGCTGTTGGATTTGCTAGGTGGGTACAGCACAGTAACACTGTTTCTGGTTTGAGTAAAAGGGAAATACAAAGGACCTACTGGGAGGAAAGACTGAGATTTCTACTTTATTTACCTAGAAAATCATGAGTGGTTGTAAAATTTCTTGTGATAGCTGAGAAAAGTCCCCTTAGAGTCTGCTTTGAATGTCTACACAGAGAATATTGAACAAGTTCATAATGAATCAGCATCTATTTCTTTGCACAAATAATTGTATGGAGCTAATCTAATCATGTGTTGTTGGTAAATGGTAAGAATTTAATTCTCAAAACTGCCAAAGTGATGCTACTTCATATGAAAATATTCTGTTCATTACTTCCACTGTCTGGCTCCCATTTCATGAAATGGAGTATTGTAGTTTAGTGCCTGGGTGGGAAAGCCTTTGCTTCTTCATTGTACTGGAACATGAGCATATGTAAAATTTGATGTTTGCTTTTACAGCCGAACCAGCAAGGCTTTCAGCAATAAGCAAACTGTAAAACAGTGTGGATGCTCAGAGGTTTATCTGGACTGCTTACAAACATTTCTGCCAGCTCTCAGCTGTCCGTTACAAAAGGAAGTTCTGAGAAGTGGTGTCCGCACTTTCCTTCACCGCATGATTATTTGCCTAGAGGAAGAAGTTCTTCCGTTCATTCCTTCTGCCTCTGAACACATGCTTAAAGATTGTGAAGCAAAAGATCTTCAAGAATTCATTCCTCTTATAAACCAAATAACAGCTAAGTTTAAGGTATGATATTATATAAGCTTTTGAGGGTCAAAGCGTTGCTGAGAGATTTCCTCTTCTAGTTCCAGAAAAACAGTTGTGTTAGAACCCTCCCTGAAAATTAATAAGTGTATTTTTAAGGCTGCTGTTGGAAAATACTCTTTAATCAGTCATACGTTGCTGGACTCACAGTGATTAAGTGACTGATTTTTTTTTTTCTTTGATTCTTAAGTGTTTACATTGTGTTTAATGTTTTGGATTTGATATTTTAAAATACTTGCAGCACAGATTTATTGACACAATTTATTGACACAATTAGCTTCATGCCATCCACTGAAATTTTAAGCTAGTGTTACAAACTAGCTTACAAATACACCAACTTTGAAGTGAATTTTCATCTTTTATAATGAGATTTCTATAAGATAAAAATACAAAAATATCAAATATGTATATGATGAGGAATATAGATTCATATTGGGGATAACATAGATAATTGAAAATAGTCCATGAAAGATGAGGAATGTAAAAGAAAAAAGTCACAGTAGCAAGATGGGACAAATACCAAGTTCAGGTGTAATGTTTAAGTTTGTATGATACAGTACTGTTCTTATTATAGCATCGTAAAATAAAGATCCTAGCTTCTGTTGTCTCACCTTGAATACTTGGAAGGCATAGTAAAGAGACGATGAAAGATAAAATCTTGCTTAAGCGTTAGGAAATTAAAACGAGTTGCCTCTTTGTGGAATTCTGACATGACTGAATAGCACACACCTTCAGTTTTTCAATTCATAATTAATTTAGTGCCATGAAATATGTTTCTCACAAAAAGTGTTGTGACAAGTATATTCTTAATGTCAGTTGGAAAACCTTTTCTTTAGTAATCCTTAAAGAAAGCTGGCCTGTCGCCAGTTTTAATGTCTTAGAGATGGCATTTCAGGAAATTTGAAATTGTGTGTCTGAACAAAAGGATAAAAAATCCTGAAAAACCTTTTCCTACACAAAATGAGGCTAGACAGGACTAGTTATTTTTGTGCAAAAGGCTTAAAATAGGTAGGTGGTGTGTAAGTCAAGGTGCCGTAATGTTCATGGTGACTCTTATGCAACAAGCTGTGTTATAAGTAATTACATGAAATTGCTTACATTGAAAGTGAATCCAAGCTGAGAATTCTAATGAACCTTCAAGTTTTAACTTCTAAATGTTCCATTTCTGTTTTTGAGCTGACACCCTCTTGTGATCTTCACAGACACAGGTTTCACCTTTTCTGCAGCAGATGTTTATGCCACTACTCCATGCTATTTTTGAGGTGTTGCTCCTTCCAGCAGAAGAAAATGACCAGTCTGCAGCTTTAGAAAAACAAATGTTACGGAGGAGTTACTTTGCTTTTCTGCAGACAGTAACTGGCAGTGGAATGAGTGAAGTCATAGCTAATCAAGGTAAGGAATTCAGTTGCTCAAAAGGTAGTACTATGGTTATTCTCACCTACATTTCATCTAAGTAAGTTACTAGCCTATCCTGGCAAGTACTATTAACTATCTTACAGTAAAATGGATTAATGGAAATACTGTCTTCAGCTCACCTGGTTCAAATTACCTGCTGTACAGGAATTTGGGGTTGTGAAATCAGCTATAATAGGCATATTCTTCCTGTTGATCTTTCCAGCTTAATGTGATCACTGTGCCTGTTAGGACAAGAACAGTGTATCCATCTTCATGTATCACTGTATTTGTCTGGTGAATTGGAGATCATCTAATATATACCAGTGTAGCAGTGTTCAGACTGCTGGGCAAGACCACTCACAGCTACCACTATTCATTGTGTCTGGTTTTGGGAGGACACATCAGTAAATCCTGTAAACTTTTATTACTGTTGCCTGATCTTGTTATCTATGGTAGAAGACGTCAGTGACTTAGTATAGGTGTAGTTTACGAGATTTTCCTCACCTTTACAGATGCAAATTAGTTCTTTTTCACAGTGGGAATTTGAAGTTGGACTTCTAGTTGCTTGATATTTTAAGTGATTCTTTCTATTTGAATTGTATCAAAATGGCTAGGGACTTCAGAAAGTTTAAAGCAACTCACCTGGTAAGTGGAGCTCAGAATTCTTTCCCCTGTTCTAAAATGGTGATAATACTGCTGGGAAAGGAAAATGTAGCATTAAGTACTGAGAGCTCTCTTGAAAGAGGCATTTGGTGGTTGCAATGGGACAAGAAATTTTTAAACTAATCAAACAAATAAGCATAGATGCAGCACAGAAATTTTAAATGTGTGAAAAATATCTTGACCTATGTTGCAAGATAAGCTAACTACTTCAGTGCTGCTGAGTTTTAATTAACTCTTCCAAGTTTAGGTAGAGAGCACAAAATTTGTATTTGTAAACAGATCAAAGTACTGCCCTCACCTTTGTGTGTGTTAAAGGCCAGAAGAGCAATTGAAATCTCCAAACTTAAAAAAAAAATATAACCTAAATAAGAGTTGTCTTGCATCGTAGGGGAAACTTCCCAAAAATATTTGAGATTTGTGCAAAAAAGAGCTATTTTGAAGTTGAAGCATGTCTTCCAGGTCAGTATTTATATAAAATAGTGTACGAGTACCAAAACATTTTAGGCTGCAATTTGAAGTGACAACTTCATTTTAATGTGTTTAAGGTGCAGAGAATGTGGAACGTGTGTTGTTCACTGTCATTCAAGGAGCAGTGGATTACCCAGATCCTATTGCACAGAAGACTTGTTTTATAATTCTTTCTAAGTTGGTGGAGCTCTGGGGTAAGAATGTCTTTCCAGAATTCCTTTCTATCTGCTACTACCCATGAAGCAATTATAGGACTTGAAATGTTATTTTTCTTTTTAGGTGGTAAAGATGGACCAGTAGGTTTTGCAGACTTTGTCTACAAGCACATTGTTCCTGCATGTTTCTTAGCACCTTTGAAGCAAACATTTGACTTAGCAGATGCTCAGACAGTACTGGTGTGTATTATGGATGGTTTTTTTGCATTCATTCCTGTGGGGCAGATTCAAGCTAACAAACTTAAAATAGCCATGAAGTATTAAAGATTGTTATCTCAGAAATAAAATCCCATAGGTTTTGTGGGATTTTTTTACATTTAGGTATCTGTACGATTAATTATTGAATATTGTGGTAATGTATCCTGTAGTTTACCTAGGCCCAAAATCAATTGGAGATCTAAGTATCTAACATTGACCTGCATTACTTATTAACTAATGTTTAGTGAAAGTGAACACACAGAGTTGGGCTGTTCTCTAGTTTATTTTTGATTCAGCTGTGCAGTAGTTTTTCTGATTAAAGTGGAACAAAACCTGGAAGGTCAAGACTTGGCATTGTGTGAGGGGAAAATGAAGGGATAATGGCATGAACTAGCCCTTGTTTTGGGCCTCATTAGGTTCTTTAGCTTTGAATAGTGAACCAGTAGACCAATGCAACAGTCTAATGCTCTGTGTTACATTTCAGGCTTTATCAGAATGTGCAGTGACATTAAAAACAATTCATCTCAAAAGGGTAAGCTTCATCATACTTCACAGGGAATAGCTGTCACAGGTTTATTTCTAGTGGTTTTATCAATGAATTCCTACTGTACTGTTATATAAAATAACAAGATAATCATAATGCTTTGCATGGATACAGGATCCAGTAGTTCTACCTTTTGATAAATTAATGCAAAATACTGACCCTTCATTAAGGAGAAAAAATCTGCTCACTTTGTTGCTGTTCTAGTTCCAGGGTAACTTAAGTGAATTAGTACAGTTGATTCACTTTCCCTTGGTAGATCTGTTGGGTTATGTTTGTATTCTGCCAGTTTGTGCAGTAATCCCTTCTGTGCTGAAAGTTATCTGATAAATAGAGGTAAATAAAACAAAAACTGAAGTGTTAATCAAAATGTTTGTTTTGCTCAAAGGTTTGGACATTCTATTTTAGTATTGCTTAGCTTACTGCAGATTACGTAGTCAGTGTTACAAGAGGAGGAATACTGTGTTCATCTGCACTTGCTACTGAATTTTGCAATGGGAGTAGTATGGTAAAGCAGTAGGCAGATGCTAATAATACCCAATTATTTTATTTCTTCTGAATGTCAGATAGTGAAATTAGAGCTGCCTCCATAATTAACTATCTCTTACAGTTAACATGTAACAGTTTGGCTCTGTTATAATTCTTACTTCAGTGCAATTTTTAGTGCATTTCTCCTCTGTGTAACAAAAGATACCAAATTGCTGTAGAACCTTTAACGCTAAGATTGAGCAGTCTTTTTATTTGCTAACAGCTGAGAATAACTTAAACATTTGAAAAACATTCATTTTCTGTAAAGTGGTATTGTAGACCACCATACATACAGTATGGGGCTGTGATTTTTCCATATATAAAAAAATGTGTTCTACTTCTCTTTAGGGTCCTGAGTGCATTCAGTATCTTCAGCAAGAGTATTTGCCTTCTTTGCAAGTAGCTCCTGAGATAATCCAGGTAGGAGTTCCTAAAGACTATTTGGAAAACTTTAACAATCCTAAATGTTAAATGAGGAGAAATGGACATTTACAAAGTTGAAGTCCCTTCATCCCACAGTAAAATTTACTCAGTTATTGCATATGAGAATGAGATTAATTTATCATAAGGAGTAAAGATACTGCAAGGGTACCTTGCAGAAAAAAAAAAAGTGCATGTAACTGTCTAAACAATCATACGACATTAATTCAAATTTTCACTTGAAGATATCCTTGTAGATATTCCTGTTTCTATCTTCTCAGCTAAAAGTGAATCAGATATCCTGTATTTGAAGAAAATCCCCAACCAAACAAGTAGCTTTTTCACCCTAGAATGCATTTAGACTATCATAGCCTTTTACAAGATTTTATCCATAACATGCTTTTCTTCACTTGTACATTGGAGAAAATACAAATTAATATCAATGGCTTTACATATTAATGTATTAATTTAACCATATTAATGGTTGTTTTGTTGCTTCATTTAATTACTTCTTAGTTATTTCTTTGTTCTCTCTTACAGGAATTCTGTCAAGCACTTCAGCAGCCTGATGCTAAAGTTTTTAAAAATTACTTAAAGGTATAAAGATTTTTTTTTTCTTTCAATAGCTTTTAGTTCCATTTGAACTTTACCAGACTATTAAATCATAGTAGTGACTTGAAGTAAAATCAAAATGCTGAATTATTTAGTAGTTTCTGAGTTACTGGGAATCTCCAAGTAGTAAAGCAGTTAATTGGAAAGATAAAGCAAAAAAAAAAAAACAACTTACATCTATAAAATTGTCACTCATTCTTAGCACCTTGCCATCTCGGTAGTTTGATATTCTTGTGGCTTTTTCAGAGCTGAAAAATCTGGTGCTATATTTGCAGAGAGTGTCAGAATGCATAATTTTTGAGGCTCTGAGTGTAAACGAATAGGACGAGTCACACTCTCAAACTTAATGTGTTGACCAGTATATTAACCACAAAAATGAGCTCTGTCAAATGAATTCTCTTGTATCTCAAGCATTCAATGTCTTACACTTTATTTTAATTCTTAAAAAATAATTTTTTCACAGGTTTTTTTCCAGCGAGCCAAGCCCTAAGGAAAGTACTGGAATCTCATATATCTGTTTCCATAATGCAGAACTCTGGTTTTTAATTTATAAAAATGCTAACTCTTGTGCCATTCAAACTGGTTTTGTTTTTAAGAAATGTTGCTTTGTGCTCACATCAGTATGTACTTTAACCTTTGGCAAAAAATAAATGCAAACTCCCCACCTGTGTCTCAGACATGAAGGTATGTGACAACGTGAAAAAATTATCTGTATACACAAACTTTTATTATGTATAGGATGATTTAAGCTTACACTGTAACACATACAGCAAGGAAATTACACTTATTTTTTAAATTAAATGAATTAAATGTAAAAATACCTTCAGACCATAGCAATGGTTATTAAAATGTGTACATTTTTGATACGGAGTAAAATGTTTTAATAAGACATAAAATTCATTTGTTCATGTATGGTGACATGAAAATAAAACAATCAAAGTCCTTCTTGTAGATAGTCATTTTATTGAAGTTGTCTTAATGATAAAATATATATATACCTCCTATAAAACAGATTGGTGTAATAAATGATTTCACTTAAAAGTAGCATCTGGTTCTATCTTTTTTTATAAAAACAATAAAATTTGATCCAGTGAAATATCTAAGTCTCTCTGAATCATTTTAGCTGAATCTTAGAAGCTACAGCATTCTTGAGTCTTTTGGCTGTTGTGTTTGAGTGGAACTTGGAAATTTTTCTGGTGCTTAGGTAATATATTATATTGCTCCCTTGTATGTTGGAAGATGCTGGCAGAAAGAAAGAATTGCATTCACTGCAATATTTCAGTAGCATCAATGGTCTGTCTATACAGTGTTTTTTAGTAGAATGCTATGACTTTTATTTTTTTAATTCTGTAACATGACAGGTTTTTATAGGGGTAGGGGAAAGTTCGAGTTTTGCCCTGCATGGGATTTATAATACTTTCCTCATGAATTAATGTCCACAGTAAAAAGCTGACTCACCTCTAGTGTAATCAGGTGAGCATTTTTCCTAGACTTTGTGGTGCCATGTTCTTCATTCACTTTAATTGAAAAATAAATGGGAAGGTGGATCAGAAGCAGCATCCAGGATCAGAGTGTAGTGATGTTTTGAGTATACTGCCATTTTTGCTTTTCACTGAGGGAAGAAAGTACCTTTACTACCTTTCCTACCTTTAATAGGACAGTATCACTTCTGTAAGATTTTGTTCCTGATTTATATGTGTTTATTCAAAAGTTTCTTATTTGATTTGTTGTATCACAGATGAGTGCTTGTGGTGCTTTTCATATTTCCTAGTTTCACAGGAGTGTTTCCCTCTCTTTGCTGCCATATCAATGCTCCATTTCATTTTCTCCCATAGTACTAGAAGCCTTCCCTCTCTGACTTGCTGCTTTCCAGGTGTTGCCGTTCTCATGCACCTCCTCACCATGAAGACTGCACCCCTGAGCATCTGCTGTCAGTTTTCTGTGTCTGTCTTGGCCTCCTTCTCTCACAGTTTTGGAAGCTTTATCACTCTTAGGTGAGAGCTTTCACTAGGTAGATTATGAAATGAACAATAAAGCTTCCATCTTTAGCAAAGCTTTTTGGGTTTGAGTCGCTATTAGTTTTTATATATGAATTAGGATTTTACCTTCTCAAGTAAGGGCAGTACTGTGAAGGAGGATTTAGCTGTTACCAAATTAGAGTTCCACAAGGAAAGTCTTTAAACTGGCCTCTGCCAAAAGATTCTTCCTTCCTCAACCCCACCATCCTTCACCCCTCTTCCACCTCCCTTTGTGCCAAATCTGTGCTTATCAGTGCCCATAATCAGCTATCCAGGAAGCTGAAGCAGCAGAAACACTTCCCCCTCACAGTGTGTTGCCTGCTGTGGTGGTGGCAGGTGAGAATGGATATAAAGCAGAGCCTGCCCAAGTGTAGGAGCGAGCTGCATGTGGCACCCAGTATGTGGGTGTGCCTCTATTATAAACTTGTACCCTGCCCTCCCATCCGTCATTGAATGAGTATCCTGTAGGAGGGGTAGTCTGGCCCTTCAGAAAATGTAAGTTGGTTCAGGCTGAAGAATTAAAAAAGGATTGTTTACTTTTGTATGCTTTGACTCTGTTCAATCAGCATATGTCCTGTTGGGCTTATGCAATGTGAGCTGTAAAGCAGCACTTCTGGGGTAGTTTCTGTATCTTTAGCCTAACATGTAATTACTGATTTTGACTACAAGCAGCTTATTTTTCTTAATACTTTTCTTCAGTGGTGAAGTCTGTAGCTGCTCTATCACAGTTAGGTTTATGGTGGGTATGCAGAGCCTAGTAACATTCTTTGCAAAGAATCGAGTTTTTGTAATATTTAGACTGAAGATGTTAAAAATCATCATCACGGTGGTAACTCCTCTAGTGTCTAAGGTGAATTTCCTCTTGTAAAGAGTGTTTAAATGGGAAACAACTGCAAGTCATAATTAAAGATGAGGCATCTTTTGTAGAGAGATGGTACCTTTTATTTACAATCTAGTGTAATGGCTAAAGACTGATAAGCTTTTAGGCCCTCAAACATTTTTCCTGGTGTAAAGTACAATGAGTTTCATGCAAGCTGATACAGGGGGACAAGTCTAGGGGCAATTGTATTTGTCTGTAATTTGTCCTGGGGTGTTGTACACAGTGTTTCTGACTTACTTTGAGGTGAGTACCTGTGGGGGAGGTGAATTGCACACATTATATAGACATAGAATATGATAATCACAGAATCGTTTAGATTGGAAAAGACTTCTAAGACCACCATGTCCAACCACCAACCCAGCACTGCCACACCCACCACTCAGCCATGACCCCAAGTGCCATATCCAACACATCTGTTAAATACTTCCAGGGATGGAGACTCAACCACTTCCCTGGGCAGCCTGTTCCACTGCTTGACCACCCTTTTGGCAAAGAACTTTTTCCTAATATCCAATCTAAATCTCTTGAGGCCATCTCCTCTTGTCCTGGTGATTGTGAAGAGTGTTTGCATTTGTTGCTCCAGCATTAAGCCTTTTTCCATTTGCTTTCCATTTCTCTGTTCTTCCTGCACATGATGGTTGTTCAATATCCCAGACATTTCAGAAAAGCAGGAGATACCAGGCTCTAGAGCAAGAGGTTTTTTATCTAAGAATGGGTTTTTTTACTGTCAATACAGGTAACTATTCCACTGAATTCTCCTAGATGGCTTTGTATCTATGCGACAAGAGGAAGAATATAATTAGTATGAGGTTTGCTTGTTGTAAACAACTTTAGAATGCATTCTCTGGTAGCAAGCTGGAAAGAGCTGCCTTATGTCGTGGAATTGCATCTCTTCCCTCTGCAAAACTACAGAAGGAAATGGCTTAACATGGAACTATGAAAGGCAGTTCCTGTGGAGGTGAAGTTGGCCGCTGAACAGCTTTGCTTATTCTGCTTCAGCTGTGATGCCTCTTAAGTACTTAAATCAAATATAGAAAGCAAATAGATTACAAGAGTAAATAGCACAAAAGCTTTGTTTATAGAATTTGATTGTGATACAGGAAAAACAACTATTAACTTGCTTATGAGTTTCAAGTGTTACTATTCTCATCCACTTACTGGTAAAGTTAGTGGTTTTCCTTTTGGTAAGGTTGGTAAAATGCAATTTCTCACTCGAAATTTTTAAAAGTTACATAATTCAACTGGATGTTCATTCTTCCTTGGCAAGTATCTAGTGTGATTTCCACTCACCCCTGTTCTTACCACATTTTTGCTAGGTTACCCAGAGGGTCCCAAGAAAAAGATTAGAAGAACATACTATATTTTGCCTGTTTCAGTGCCTTCAGCTCTGATTGACTATATTCAGCTTGACTTTTGTTTGTTTCCCTAGCTTTTTTTTCTTTTTTGAGTTCTGGCATTCACAGCTACAAGTGTGAGGACTGTTTGCAACCTGCCAGCTTTAGCTGCAATTGCCACAGCCATATTGTTAGGATGCAGAGTTCCAAGAGTATACGGATACAGACTGATGAATTTGTGAACATGAATGAGAATGCAAACAAAAGAGAGGTGAGGAATACTAAAAGTTTTAGTTATATGTTAAAAAGAAATGGAAGCAAGCAAAGTAAAAAAATTATAGAATGAAACTGCAATGGCACTTTCCTTTTTTGTATCTGTCTTCTATTTTTAAATTGGGCATAATGTTTTCCTCTGATTCATGCTGTGAAATGTCTAAAGGTTATTCCATGCAATAAGGATCACTGATGATGTTGCAGACATACCCAAAAAAATGAACCATTTAGATCACGCAAACCTTATGAATCTTTTCCATTGCTTCGAGAATAGGGGAAAACATGGATGGTAACTGCAGTGAGAGCAGTCAGTGCCCATGCCTAGGGGCTGGGTGACACTGCATCTCTGATACTCTAGGTCTTAAGTCAACCAAGTCCTGGAGAACCTGGTCTGAAGTCAGCACTGACACTGCTTTGAGCAGGTGACTGGACCAGAGAACTCACCCATCCTGAATGAGACTATGGTTTAAGACATCCAGTTCTATAAAGCATCATTATACTTAACAAAATTTTGTTTCATTCAAAAGCGGAAGCATATACATATTCCCGAAGAAAAGGTCACAGACATTTTCCTGATTTTATGTCACAAAATCCATATTAACAATCTGATGAACATTTCGGAAGAAGACAAAGCTGGCTCATAGGTATCCACCTGACAAAAAAAAAGGCTTGCAAAGCTGGGTAGAGAGGAGAGGATAACAGAAATAAACCACGTAACTTCTGAGGATCACTGCAGTGTTTTGAAAGATGCAAGGACAGAACGCAAATGTAGTCGGGAACTACTCCCTCTACAATATAGCATTATAAAGCAAAGTTCAGATGCCAACAAATGGAAAACATGAATTAAACATTTATATTAAGACCATAAAATGCATCAAAGTCAATTTATCAGTTTCACTACAGCGAACTTTGGAAAAACCTTAGTGCCCTGTAACAAGTGAATGAAGCACAGAAAGTCTGAACTTGTGATAAAACTTATAAAAGGTAAGACAATGACAACAAAGCCTGTGAGCAAGACGCTGCCTGTTCCTCAAGAGAACAGGCTTCTAAGATTTGAGAAGACGGCAACATCAAACAGGAAATACAGAGCATCAAAAGAGGGATCGTCGTGGAAGGAAAAAAAAATCTTTTCACTACTTTCCCACTATAATTATGATCACATTACATTATGCATAAACTATAAAAGCTATCAATATTTTTCATTATACAGATAATTTACTGTAACAGCTACATTACCAGACAGACAAAAAAACACAAAGCAAGGGAAAAATCAGCCGGGAACTTTGGTTTAAAACGTATCAGTAAAAACTGAGCGGGAGCAGGGATGTGAAAAGTGCCACGATTTCCTTAGGTTTTAACAAGCTGAAACAGAGAGAAATTACACGGGGCGGGAAAACACTTCTCCCGGTATCGCTCGAGCTTGGGAGGGGGGTCCCACAGCTCTGCTCAGCGGTGGGGGGGCACAGGCAGCTCTGCCTGGGGAGCCCAGGAGGCGAAGCCTCCGCCGGACCGATTACGCAGCAAAATTCCAGCATGGAACTCTCCCCAGAACCGCTGGGAACACCCGGAGTGACCACTCTTATCCAACACCCGAGTCCCGCTTTGCCAGGCGTTTCCCTGACCCGCGGCCCACCGCCCCGGCCCCGAGGCGCGGGGGCGGCCCAGGCCCCGCCGGGCGGGCAGGGCGCGGTGTCTGCGCCGCCCGGGCGGTGCCGGGCCCGCTCCGCCTCCCCGCCGCCGCAGGAAGCCGGAAGCGGCCGGGGCGCTGGGCAGGCCGGCGGGAGGCGGCTGGGCTGGTGCGTGGGGTGCCGGGCCGGGCAGGGCGGGTTCGGGGTGGCCGCGGAGGGGCGAGCCGAGGTGGGCTGCGCCGGCCGCGTGTCCTCGCCGTCACCGCGCTGGTGCCGAGGGGAGGCGGCTGCCGCCGGGCGCGATGGTTTCGGTTTCCCGGGGCGGCGGCGGGGCCTTCCCGGGAAGTGCCGGGTCGCGGGCGGCGGCGGCGCGCCCGAGGTAGCGGCGGGCCCGGCCGTGCAGCCTGGCAGGGACGAGGCGCGGCCGGCCCGTGGCCTCTGCGGCGTGCCCGGGGCCCGGCCCTTGCCCCGCTCTCGGTGACTTCTGTACCCGTGAATGTGCCTCGGGAAGCTGCGCAGCCTTCGTGGCTGTAGGAGTTGTTAAAGTTTTATCTCCAGAATCTCGTCCTGCTGTTGGGATGAGCCCTTGTGCTGTCCCTCCCCACTCCCCTCCGAGAGAGGGACGTGGCCTCCGCTGGTTTCCAGGGGCTGCAGTCCCAGACAGGCCGAGTCCTCTACTTGCACTACGGACTGGACATGCCTTGAGTAGAGGGTTTGAGCAGCACTGGAGCCGGCCTTGCCATTTGTTTTGTGTGCCTTTGGAAGAATGTTAGGGTTCAAGTAGCGCTTTGTGTGGCCAAGGGCAGGGTATTTCCGTGATTCAGATGCCTGCTCTTGGACTGGGAACTCCCGAAAGGAGGTCATAGCTGTAGGAAGCAGGAGCTTTAGGGGGAGAAGCTTTCTAAGGCTTGAGAGAGGGCATACAGGAAGGTATAAAACGTTAATAATTACCAGACTGTAAATAACATTTATTTGGAACATCAGCGTCTTGCCTGCTGGCTTTGGTGGCGTATAGGATCTCTCCTGTAAATGGAAAGAGCCATCACTTTAACTTCATCATCTGTCCCTGCTTGCCTGGTGAAGTTATATAGCGCAGCTGTCAACAGGAAAGCCATACCTGCTTTGTGTCCTTATCCCATGTGCCTGAGGTAGCAGAAAATTCCTTCCTATTAATTAGAAGCAGTCAGTACTCCTGCTTCAAAAGCATTGGGAGTTTAAAAGAATTTGCATTAGCAATGCAGTTTTTTTTAATTACAATCCCCTCTGCTGATAAATCAAAAGAGTAGTAGTGTGACCAGAAGCAGAAAAATCTTCAATAAAAGACACCTAAAAAGTAGCCCCCAAGCCCCTGAAATGCTAATGAGTCATGGGGGACAATAAATCAAACTGCTAGCTGGAGAGATTTCTTTAGATGTATGTGAGGAGCTTTTGGCTCATCTAATACAAGTCTTAAAGACCACAGGTAAGATGTGAAGAAATAGAAAAGTCAGTATTAAGTCTAGTGACAGGATCAGCATACAGTTGGAGATGTTTGTTTGTTTATATTTGGTTTGGTTTGGATTGGATTTTTTTGTTTTAATAGGAAACCGTTAGTAACTTGGTTTAGGAATATAGTGGAAGAAATGAAAAGAAAACTTGAAATGCTGAGTATTTAGCAAAGATCAGTTATGACTTTGTCAGAGAACACAAAATATTAAATCAAAGCAAGCCTAACATATTCAATCTAATTATTATAATTTGAAGGTTAAAGCTGAATGAGACTTTATACCTTAAAAGTGAAGACTGCCAAAAGGAGTATACTCTTTTAAGAAAAAAATGGGTAATGGGGCAATACTGGCTTTGTTTTACCACTTAATATGTACCCTGGGATTAATATTGCTGTATTTATATCTATATTTAGTTTTAAGAGGGAAAAAAACCCAGATATTGAAAATTCATTAAATGACTTTCTTGTTTGGAGTTTTTCTTAATATCCACTGAATGATACTGAAGACCATCTCTTGCAGTCATGTCCTTTTGTTTTTTCGTTCATTGACCGTTGTGCATATTTAATTATAAAGTAACAAGATAAAAAAAAAAGAACTGATCTTGTACATAAGCTACCTCATCTTTATTATTTTGGGAGACGTAATAATTCAGTCTCTTAAAGGGCTGTTAATTTTTGTTTTTATTTTGATAGACTTTGATGAAGAATTTCTGTGCGCTTTCGGTCTGATTAGAAAGGATTCATTATGTTTCTGTGTCTTGGTATGAGTCCAGTGAATGTTGTTTAGAAGTAAATCACGAAATACATGCTTACTGGTAATGTGCCAGCCAGCCTGTTACAAGCAGGCCTTTAATTATGAGAGGAATGTTCTAACTTGAAGATTTTACAGATGGTTTACAGAGCAGGCTGTGCATTATTTCTTTGCATCCTCTCTTCTGTACCTTCGGTGTCTGTGCTGTAGATAGCTCGTTGGCATCCAGAGTAACTGCCTGATGGGAGAAGTCATTCTGCTATTCCAAATTGTCTTGTCGGAGTTAACCAAGAATTGTAAGGGTTGGGATATCGTGTTAGGGTTTTTCTGTTGTTTTGACATAAAACCTTTTGTCCCTTCCAGAAGCATTAAGAACTTTATCTAGATTTTGCAAATGGCATTGCTGCATGGCTCTTAATTAACTGTAGGGTAATGTCAGGTCTTTTCATTGTCTTTGCATTCTGTGTGCTACATGTCATTGCTTGGGACAGATTTGCAAGATGCTTCACATCTCACATGAGCTAACAGCTGAACGAAAGTGTGCAGTCTGCAGTCCCTACAGGTGGAGAAGTGTGCTCAGAGTTGTGAGAACATGTGTCTGCAGCGTAGCTGCAGGATCAGGATCAGGAGCAGAGCATGGGCATGTGCTCCAGCTGCCTGCTGGAGCAGGCTGGGAGAGTGGTGGCTGCTGTGCGGCTCTCAGTAACCTTCTGGTAACATACAGGAAATTTGGTCACACCTCTTCTTCAACAGTTACAGGAAAAGCTTCCTTCTTTGAGTATCAGTCAGCAGTTTCCTGTCACGTATCATATGCAACTAACATGCAGTGTCCCCTGCCAAGCTAAGCAAAGACCTCTACTGTAGGAGCTTCCCTCGTCCAGTTGCATTTTGCTCTTGAGATTCTTTAGGTTTGGGAAGATCCATCTTTGATTTTGAAACCTTTTGCTAGGTGTAATGGCAAAATCAATGTGTTAATTCAACCAATAACTTAAGGGTGTTCACCTGCCGCACCTGCTGTTTTGGCAAACAGGAAAATCTGGCAGTTCTAACGTTTAATTTTATTTTAATAATTTTAGTCAAACTTATTTTCTTCTTTCTTTTGAATTTGTGAAGACCCAAGTATTTGACTATTCATATTTCAGGAAGGGTGAGGAAGCCAGGCTCTGTAGATATGACATACCCAATATGAAATTCTAGAAATTAGAGAAATGTCCCTTAATTTCTTTCAGTAGTAATTGCTGGTTCTAGCAAGTGGATGAAAATGCTTGCATCGATTGTGACTTTTTTTGAGCTCAAAGTAGAAGTAGTTTTTTGTGTTTTTAGTCCAGTCCTTTATGGTTCTGCTGAAATGCAGCTTCCAGAGCCAAAGTGATGTAGAATATCTGCATACGTATCTGCCATCATCTCTAATGTTTGTTCTTTGGCATATGTACAGAATAATGGAATTCAATCACAGGTCTTGCTTACCTTCAGAAGACTTTGTGCGCGTGTTTTTGACTCTTTTCTATGTGTTTTGTTACTTGATCATTTCAACACCACATACAGCAGTAAAAAATTATAAGATTTTCACCTTTCCAGTTGATTTTTCAAACAGAGTTTGAGGAATACAGACCTTAAATGCAGAACGGTGTTGTGTCAATGGCATTAGTTTTGATTGCTTATCTTACTTTTGCTTCAGTGTTTCGCCTCTTATTCCTCTACTTGGTTGTTCTTAATTCTCCATATCTTTGGAGTTACAGTTGGGGTTTGGGTATTTTTATTTCCTTCTAATTTAAATAAATCCCTTTCATGTATTTTGCTAAATTATAATTCAGTGTATTGAACCTTCTGTTTTTAAGGTGAAAAAGAAAACTGTCTGATCAAAGAGCAAAGATGCAGAGCACTTCAAATTACCTCTGGCTGTTGTCGGACATTCTAGGACAGGGAGCGACTGCAAATGTTTTCCGGGGACGACAGAAGGTTTGTGAAGAATTTTCATATGCAAGTAGCTTCATGAAATCAACAAAAAAAGTTCAAGATTTAGGCCTAAAGCAAATATGTCTGTCTAATTATTCATGCTTAGTTTTTAGTTTTTAATATTTGTCCATTGAATTAGAGTTCTGTAGTTAGATTTCTAAGGATTTGTTCTTAATGTTGTGTTATTCTTCCTTGTAAAATATTAACTGTTAGTAATTCTTTATTCCTTTTTCTTCAGTTTTACGAAAAAGAGTAAACCTAATTCAAGAATTTGAATAGGAATAAATGACCTATTTCTATTACATGACCCTATTATTTATATCTTTGTTAAACTGTTTTTTCATTGGTTTTTATCTGTTCTTTTTAAATCTGTTTTAGTGATTTTTATGATTTTTGTACATGTAATGTTCTTATTGTAGTGGATGAAACTGTTCTTAGTTGTCTGTAAGTTAATGCTTTTTAAATGTCTTCTTGGTGACATGCCTTAAGTAATCAGTGCAAAATACTAATTATTTTGCTTTTTATATTTTTATAGATATATAAAAAATTGCATGATTTTACATATCATGTAAATGATACACTAATGTGTTGTTGCAACCTGAGTGAGGGGCAAAGATGACCTTACATGTGCAGATCATTCTATTCCTATGAATTTCACAGTATATCTCACAAAACAAAGGAAAGTGTAGTTCTGAAAGTTCCTTTACAGTAATGATAGTCTGTGTGAAATCAATACAAAGTGATTTATGAGGTACAGTGGTTTTGTGCTCCACATTTAAGTGTGAAACAACATTAAGCAATAATTTAGCAGTTAATGTGCTTTTCTGGGTAAGTGAATTTCAACACAGAATGATTTCCCTGTATACCATGTATATCTGTCATCACTGTCACTAGTCTGAGCCTGTGACTTGCAACTCATTGTCAATGGGAGAAAGCTTTTACCTGGGCACCAGTAGTGCATATGAGTGTGTTACAAAGCACACCTTGTCTAAGCACAGGAAGGCCATGTCCTTAAAAATAATCTGTTGCACAAACTGCTAGTGTAAGCTTATTGCTAGAGTGGGCACAGGAAGCTGCTTTGCCCTGAGAGGGGCAGGAGTTGCACTTCCATCTGGTGGTGTTGTCATCTGAGCATGTTGGGGCTTAGTCCCACTGGAGAACTCAGTCTGATTAAGCTCATGATTGTGCTTCTGACACTTATTATGTGGGCTTGAACTGCTTCAGGATTTTGTGAGTGGCACGTAGTGCTTGAAACTGCCTTTGGAAAAACACAATACTGGTTTATCAGTATAAACAGTACAGTAAAGAAAGAGCAACATTCAGCTACTGGAAATTGTCTTTTAGTGTTAGCAAGCCAAGTATGTGCATGTCTCTCATTGATTAATTCAAGTAACTCTTGCTGAAAAAGTATTTTTCAACTAAATTTATGAGTAATTATTAAATGTGTAACCTTTCTTACACTAACTGTTCTTTTTTAAAAAAACTCTTAGGTTTTGTGGCCTAATAAATTTTCCATTCTGCTAGTCTGTTTGTTTATAGTCTATATTAAACTAATGCAATTTAATTTTTTTACCAGAATCTTTATTTCCACCTTAGCACAAAGTAGTATTTTGAAATATTTCTAGTCTGGTTATACTCACATGTACAATAGAACATCTTAAAATGCTTGGATAATGTCTATGTGTACTTTTACAATCTTTTGCGTCTGTTTGATGAGTATTTTGTTTGTTTTCAACAGAAAACTGGGGATTTATACGCTGTCAAAGTATTCAACAGTATAAGTTTCCTTCGTCCTGTGGATGTTCAGATGCGAGAGTTTGAAGTATTGAAGAAACTAAATCATAAGAACATCGTCAAATTGTTTGCCATTGAGGAAGAGGTAATGAATAGTTATTGTGATCTGGGATGCATGGAAGTAACTGCAGTATCCATAACTACAGAGTGGAGAGGTACATTTTTAAAGAATGGTAACATATATGATGATACAAATACTTCCACCCAACCACCAGCATATTTTGCTTTTCTTTCTTTGTTGTTGTTGCTGTTGAAAGAATATACTTGCTTTCAGTAGGTGAAACACCTTCAGTGTATAGGCTCAGGTTAAGATTCTTTATCTTGAGAAGCCACTGTCCTAAGTTTTATCTTGAATAAGGATTTTTAAGGTATCTACATGTTTTAATATTTAATAGTTGAATAATGGAACTGTTTGAATAGTTGAAGGTGTTTCAGTAATCCTGACAATTTTATGCTTTTGCTTTGCAACCAGTTAAAATGATGACATAGGGTACTATTACACAGTAGTATAACAGTATAAATTGGAGCAGCTGAACTGATGAGACTGATCAGTTGAAATGACAGAGATGGAGAGATGAATAAAGAAGGACAGTTGGTATTCTCAGCACTTACGGTGTGTCATTTCTCTCTTGTTCACCTGTCAGTACTGCTCTCAACCTGCTAGTGCCTAGAACTTGAGGCTTAGTTATTTTCCCCTCTTCAAGTTGGAGTACATGAAACAGTATAAAAATCCACCTGTGCTTCTTTTGAAGATCACCAGAATGGAAATTGTTATATAGCTATGGATTTTACTTTTCTTTTTTGAAAGTAAGATCTTGTGGGTATAGGTAATTTCTGACATTGGTGTCGCAATAGTCAGATTCTTAATCTCTTTTTGATTTTTTTTTTTCAGACAACTACTAGACACAAAGTACTAGTTATGGAATTTTGTCCATGTGGGAGTTTGTACACAGTTTTAGAGGAGCCATCTAATGCCTTTGGTTTGCCAGAGTCTGAATTCTTAATTGTTTTGAGAGATGTGGGTATGTAAACTTCGCTCTTTGGTCTAATTTGTTGACTGAAACAAACTCATCCTTGTTTTGTTTATCTTGAAACAGCAAATTTAAATGACTGTCAAATATTTGAACATATTAATATGGTCGTATGGAATCTCCTATTTATGTCTATGTTGGTATGGGTAGCTGCATTAAGAAGCCATTTCTGTGTAAAGTATTGATGTAATTTTTTTTCTTTATTTCAAGATTATTTTTCACATATTAAAGAGACTTCTAGTGATAATTTCAGAAGAGTTAATTAGAAAAATAATATGGTTTACCTATGTTTACCTGCTATAAAATTTTCCTCCTGATTTGCCTGCTATTACAATTACTTTATGGGAAAGATGCTACTGAGAGCAAGTAGTGCCGTAATTCAGCTGTTTGGAAAGAGAAAAAAAGCAGTCTGCGATCATGGTCTTTCTGTTAACTGAGTGTCCCTTCTCATTCCAATTTCTTAATGAAAACCTAAACATGTCTTCCTAGCATCAGTTACAATTCAGTGTTTGCACAGTCTATGTCATGATGTGTACATGAGTTCTGTATTTGTTTTTGCAATTGAAGTGGCTGGGATGAATCATCTCCGTGAGAATGGAATAGTGCACCGTGACATCAAGCCAGGCAATATAATGCGTGTTATAGGTGAAGATGGGCAGTCTGTTTACAAACTTACAGATTTTGGTGCAGCAAGAGAACTTGAAGATGATGAACAATTTGTTTCTCTCTATGGCACAGAAGAGTATTTGGTAAGCCCATATGATTTAATTTTCTGTGGAAGAAATGTTTGAAGCTTGGGGCCCTTCATGATTATAGTTAAATAGGTGAAGGTCAGGTTGTTGGGAATTAGTATTTAAACCTTTGTATTACAGTTGTTTTTATAACTTTCCACAGGACTTTTTCACCTTGGATCATACCATCTTCTGCTGATGCAAATGCATCAGCCTTGAAATAATTTACAGGTCCAGCTTCAACTGTTGCCTTGTGTGAAAGGGGGAACAGTGATATTTTAGTTACAAATATGTTTACCTTTATCTCCATAGATGTATTTTAGTTTGTGTTTGAGCTACTTGGATGACATTAGGTGTAGTTAAGATTCACATGAGACCTTGGCTAACCAAAGAGAGGCAGTAGAGAAGTATCAAGTAGAGAAGTATGATTTTCTTCCTGCCGTGTTTTCCCACATGTGCATCATAACTGATACTCTCCTCTGCTCTGGATCTTTTTTCCATTTAGTTTATGTTGTTCCAAAATTATCTGGAGGAATACTGAATTCTTCTCTTTTTTAGTGGTCTTTTATCCTAGTAGTCACTCTTCAGCTGAATTTTGAAATATTTTTTGCAAGCTTTTTAATAAAAGTGACAGTCATACCTAGGAATAGTGATGTTTGTCAGAATAGCTTAAGCAACTTCTATGATACAAGCGAGCTTTTCTTTTTTAAAGAACTGAAAGTTTAGGCTGACAAATTACCTTACTGTGAAAAGATAGATTGGGTTTTTTCTTCATAAAGCTTCATAAAACAATGCTAACTATTTTCTTTTTCTCTTTAGCATCCTGATATGTATGAGCGAGCAGTTTTGAGAAAAGAGCATCAGAAAAAGTACGGAGCAACAGTTGATCTGTGGAGCATAGGGGTGACCTTCTACCATGCTGCAACAGGGAGTTTGCCCTTCCGACCATTTGAAGGACCTCGTAGAAACAAGGAAGTGATGTAGGTAATTTAGAAGAATAATTTTATCTGTTGGTAAATTAAATCAGCCCTTGAAATGCTTTTTACCAAGGAATCCTATATATATATATATATATAATACATATAGTAAACTTTAAAACAGTTAAAATATTTAAGGAAGAATACTCTTCTATTGTGGTATAGTCCCAGTAGGCAGCTGAACATCACACAGCTCTTCACTCACTCCTCTGTAGTGGGATGGGGAATAGAATTCTAAGGGTGAAAGTGCAAAAACTTATAGGGTGAGTTAAAGACAGTTAAATAAGTAAAAAAAAAAAAAAAAAAAGCCCACAACAAACAGCAGCTCTTGTCTCTTAAACCCAAAGGGAAACAAAACCAAGAAAAACAAGTAATGCAGAAAAATCCCCAGTTGCTCCTGAGCAGCCAGGTGATGCACAGTCAGTTCCTGAGCAAATAGCCAACCTGGCAAATTTTTCCCCACCTCCTCCTTAGCTTCTGTTGCTGAGCAATATGATATGGTATGGAATATCCCTTGGGTCAACTGTCCTCCTGTATCCCCTTCCAATTTCTTGCCTGTCCCCAGGGATATTTGCCAGTGGGGCAGTAGAAAAGTAGCATAAGCGCTGCTCAGCTGTGGCTAAACATGCCTGTGTTATTAACACTGTTTTGGTCACAAATCCTAAACATGGTACCATCGGCTACTATGAAGGAACTGAACTCTATCCCAGCCAAAATCAGTAGAAACATTCTGCTTCAACAAGGATTTTAGTGTGTGGCACCTTAAGATCTGAATTAAGCATATAAATTGAGAAAGGCCTGAATTGGGCTCCCCCAAAATACTGATGTTTTTCCACACATCTATCTTTCAGCATGGCACTAGGCTGGTCTGTTGTAGTGCTGTTTAAATAACTTGGATACCCAGGCAAAATTACAGTATTCTCAAATGGGGTTTCAGTGCTGCAAATTTTTGTTGTCCTTTAAATGATGGTCTTATCCAGCAATCTTGAAATGGGTGCGCTACCAGTGAGACTGACATTTGAGTAGTATAGTTGTGGACTGCAGCTGAAGGTAACAGGAGTGGCTCCTGAATGGAAAACAGAAGATATGTCTATGATATGACAATTGTATTTGATTCCTGTTTCATCTTAGTCTGGTTCTATTTTGGTTTTGTGTGTTGTGTTTTAAGAATAAAGCAAGGTGGTACTTGGGACCTCTAACACATCAGTAACATCTCTGTTCTGGTACTCTGTGTAAAACTGACTCCAACTTTCTTAGTTGAAGAAGTTGTCCATCTTGTGAATTTTTTCCCATAAGAATTCTTGTTGTAGCTGCTTGAAAGATGTTTTGTATACATCTTGTCCTCCAGAAAGAGAAAGCACAACTGCAACGTTCTCTTGCAAAAATTCTGTTGATCCTCATTAATTTCATAAAAAATTTGAGAAATACATGCCTGTGCAATACAAAGTCAAACAATGCTAAGCTGTGTCCAGATTTCTGGATGTTTCTTCTTCAGGCCCAAGTTACTTTGTGGTGGCTAAATGTTGTCTGTTGTCTGTGGAACATGCTAGAAATTAGCATGTTGATGTCTAAATTGAACTAAATTGACTTTGAATACTTAACTCTTGTGAAAACCTTTGGTTTCCTTCAGTATGCTGGGAATATCTCCTGAACTTTTCCCCAAGGCTGAGGTGGACAAAGTTGCTTCTCCAGCATAGCTTTTTGTTTACTGTTTTAGTGCTGCTCTGTCAGCTTGGAAGTGAAGCTTCCTAATTATTGCACCATCTACAAATTTAGGCCGACCTGTCATTTAAATTTGCATTTTTACTGTCCCTTTGAGGATTAGTTTCTAGACCTATGTATATATAAGAGGTAGTAGTTGAAGTTTCCATTATTTTTGTAATGTATTGCAGGTATAAAATAATCACTGGAAAGCCTTCTGGTGCTGTTTCTGGAATACAGAAAGCAGAAAATGGACCTATTGAGTGGAGTTGGGAGATGCCTATTTCTTGTAGCCTTTCAAAGTAAGTTTGAACTTACAGGTGTTTACAAAATGTTTCAATGCCACTTGGTTGGGCTTTTCCAGTTATTTTCCAGGATTGTATCTCTGGAGCAGAGATCTGATGCAGTTTTTTTCTTTGAACTCTTTAGTACATCAATACAGTCTGACATTTGGTTATTAAGCGGTTTTTTCTTTCCCATCTGTCCAAATAGTTTTATGATTGCTAATTTACAAATGAACACATCTGATGTGGTTTGAGTAGAAATACTACTACTGCATTTTTTCCACCCTCAGGAATGAAGAATCAATAACTTTGATGGCCCTCATTTCTTGCAAGAGTGTGACTTCAGACGTGACAAAAATTAGGCAGTAGGAAGGAAATGATAAGCAAAGACAATTGAGAGACTTACTTTTTGCTCGGAAAAAGGTCACATCAGCCCATTTTAACACATACTTGTGTCTTTTGAATTTTATCATCTTGTTTTTGCTTCATATGTCTATAGTATTCAGTAGGAAGAACCATGGAAAATCTAATTTTGGTATGACTTTGAAAACACCTCCCATAACCCCTTTACCTAGTTTTCTTCCTGAGGCTTCTTCCATACTTTAAAAGTTGCAAATCTTTCATTGTAAAGGAGGAAATAAATTGTTCTATGAAGAGACATAGAAGCAAACTTCTCTGAAAGCCAAAAGGGATATGGAGTCAGTCTGGTTTATATTAATTCATTAGTTTAGAATGTGCAGAACTTGCAATTTGTATGTGTTTTTTATGATACTGCTCATTTATGTCTCTGCTTATTCTCTACAACTGAACTGCTTGAAATTATAAAGGAAGCAGATTTTTTCTCATTAAACATCTGTTCACAGTAGTACTTTTCAGTAGCATTCAAACAGTATTTAGTGCTATAAGTTTAGTACTAAAGTGAGTTTGAGTACAGCATCCACTGACCTCTGATGGGGTCAGCAGTGTGCTTGCAAACCACTGCACCTTGCTTCAGAATGTTACCAGTTCTACTGCTGGATTCAGGCTTGATGTGTACATAATGTTAAAATTTTAGAGAAGTTTTTCATGGTAATGCACAAGTGGGGTCCGTGAAGTTCCTTACCATTCAGATGCTTGAGGTAGAAATGCATGAAATTTAGCCTGACCTTTCTCCTAGAATAGTAACAACTGTAAGGCAATAGGTAGCATGAAGTTTTTTGCAGCATTCCAGCTGCATGTGCAGAGTACATTCAGGCCCATCTCAGTCAGGATAAATTCTTACTGCTGACAATTTAAGTAATGAGTCTTTGCTAACCCAACTGATTTTGATTGAAAGCAACATAGTGTGCTCACACAAGCATCACCACTAGCAAATCCTAAATGGTAGTAGCTTCCTTCAAAATGATACTGTGGTGTGTGGGGTGAGCTAGGTAAAATGCTACTAGGGTGGTAGAAAGTGGCCTCAACTCTACAATGTAGACTTAGTAAATTTTATGCCATTTTTTCAGTGTGAGTGAAATTTCTCAAATGCAAAAAAAAAAAAAACAACCGGATAGGTAAGCCTGAAAATGAAAGATTTAAAGTACATGCATTAATGTAACACAATGGATATTGCCATTGAACAAATTGTTGCTCATTGTAAGGAAAAAGGCACTGACATATTCTTTAAGGGATAATAGATGTGTATACATGAGACAAGTCAAATGAATTATTGCAATTAGTTGCAAGGTAAAGTGTTCCAAGTAGAACCAAGTTGTCTCATCTCTTCCTGGTGTCCTCTAGGGGTCTGCAAGTACTGCTCACACCTGTCCTTGCGAATATTCTTGAAGCAGACCAGGAAAAATGCTGGGGATTTGACCAGTTTTTTGCAGAGACGAGTGACATACTGCACCGAATAATAATCCACATCTTTTCATTGCAGCAGATGACCTTGCACAAAGTTTATATTCACAGCTATAATACGTAAGTGTTTTGTCTCTCTATTTTCATTACTTTGCTCTTGTTCAGTCTAACAGCACTGTGACCTCAGATCACCAGTTACAAATTCAGTAGCCTGTGACCTTGTGTCACCAGTCTTATGAATTCAGAAGCCTTTCTGTGGCAGGTTATCTGAGGAAGTGAAAGGGGGCAATTCTCCTGCATAGTCATAGGGCATATGGAAACATGCTGACCAAAAATAAAAATAAAGTCACTGAAGATCAAATCAACTAATCTTAGACATTTTCATGACAGAACACAGACTTAATCCTTGATGTATTAACAATATGTCTGTTTTCACAACATAGGCCAACTCATCACACATTTGTGTGATTTATTTACAAAGTAGTTTTCTAGAAATTGTATTAATCTTTTGCTCATCTTGTCTTCAGGCATACAAAATGCACACATTGTCTCTGATGTAAAACTCTCACGGGGTTCTGAAGTGGTAATTGGTGCAGATTTATATGGGGTTCACTTTATGATCATGAAGTGCTGACATTAGAAAGTGTAAGATGTACAAACATAAATGCCTTTATTCTGCTGTATTACAGATATTACAGAGCATGTGTTAATTTCTAATGCATGGATACATACTGTTATTTTATCAAATGTGTAAATACAGTCCCCTTCAAGTTTTCTTTTCTATTCCATTGTTTTTGAGAGAGCCCAGATACTGTTTTTGCGGAGAAATCTTGCTTCTATTTATTATTATTATTTTCATGTATGATTATTTATAACTAACTGTAGTATTAAGAACCAATAGTGCTGCACAGGAGGCAAACCGGTCCTTCCTGTTAGTGTACTGAAGGTTTTTTCGTCTTTGTGGGAGGTTTTGCTAGTTTGATTTGCTTTGGTTTGGTTTTTTGGTCGCTGTTGTGGGTAGGTTTTTGTGGTGGGGTTTTTTGCGGGGAGAGGTATGGTATAAGTTCTTACCCTTGTGTCTATTTATTGGTGTAAATAAAATTCCAGAGGGTCTTTGCTCTTCCTTATAACTGCTGTTTTAGAAAATAACCTGGCTGAATTTACTGTTTTGACATGTAAAACACTAGACTTTTCTTTTGGAGAGACCATCCATCTCCTTTGAAGAAAAGGGTATGCCTTAGAAAACTTAAGTATGCTTTCTTCCCCTCATCTGGTGTTGCCTGTTTTTACTGACCTTCAGACCAGAGCAATTTTGTTTAGACAGATGTGCTTTGGTGGATAATCAGAGGTAGAAAGGAAGTTTGATATTTTCCAGGAAATAGCATTTTTTTTTTTTGGTAATACAGCAACCTGGAGTCTTAGGCAGCACGCTACTTTATTTAACTTAAAAGTCAAGCTCTTTATGAATAAACCCAGTTCTTAATTAATCAGAAATAAAAGCAATTTTTATTTAAAGAATACAAAATCTGAATTGTTGCACTGTTGTAGTGAGTCTAACTGCTGCCTATTGTATTGTTTGTATTATAGAGCTGCTATATTTCATGAGTTGGTCTACAAACAGACAAAAATACCATCTCAGAATCAAGAACTGATATATGAAGGTCGGCGCTTAATACTAGAGCCTGGCAGATTGGCACAGCATTTCCCCAGAACAACTGAGGAGAATCCTATCTTTGTAGTAAGCAGGGAGGCTGTGAACATTGTTGGATTAATCTATGAAGAAGGTATATGAAAGTAATTTCCCTTTTCTCACAGCTGTCTTTTGTAAATAGTTTGGGTTACTTAATGTAATTGGTTTATGTCTGTGTCTTGGAAATAGTGTTGGAAATTTTCTTTTGTTGATATCTGAAGTTCTAAGTATGCAGTCCAATGTTTTTCAAAACTGCTTAGTATCCAGAACATTTTTACAGAAACAGTAGGTGCTTGTAATGTTCCAAGTCCTTTGAACCTGAACATTTGTGTGCTAAGATGTAGTGGTGCTTAGGGAGTTACAAACCTCTTGAAGTATGACACTTGAAACAAGTGGAAAGAAACATTACAGAAAGTAACTCAAAACTGGTTCTTTTGTTTCATTATTCACTAAGTGGAAAGTCAAGTTTTAGGTATTTTTATTTTATTTGTCATGAATGCAGTTAGCCTTTCAGTTAAAAGAGGAGGTCTTTACAATGTACATTTGCTCAGAAGATAAGGTAATATCGTAATGAGGGAAAAAATAAATTAAGGTTTTGAATTTCCATTTATCATTGAGAGACTTTTAGAGGGGCCTGTACCAGAGCCCTTTTTTAATAAATGAGCTGGAGGACATGGCTGCAGTTGAGAGGTCAGCCTTGCTTTCATCAGTATGTCCTAAATACTGACTGCTCTGGCCAACTGGCACTCACACAGAGGTGCTGAAGAGTGTGGGTAGGTGAGCAGTTTGTGGAAGGATCAACAGGGTCTTTATATTGTGTCCCAGAGCTTTCTGAAGGAGCCAGTGAGTGTGAGAACAAAGGAGATTCAGGGATAGAGGCTACTTGAGGTTTAGAAAAGCTGTTTGGTGAAGTGCTACCCTTAAGAGCCTCAATGAAAATAAGCAGCCATGTGATAAAAAAGGAATGGTCTAGTATGTGGGCTGAAGAACAGAGAGAAATAGTTGCTTCTCACGATGGAGAGAGATTGCAAGTAGAGACCTGCATGAATTCTGTGATGTGCAGCATGTTCAGAAGTGAGTGTGGAAAAGGAAGGACAATTTGCTGAAGATACCAAGTTATTTGAAACAGTTAAGACAAAGGCTGGTTTTAAAGGGGTGCATGAGAACCACATGATATTAAAAGGCATAAAAGTAGTGTACAGGCTAGGGAGGGAAAACAATCTGAACTTTTCAAGTCTCTTCTCAAAAATAATAAAATACAGATACTTGTTTTATGTTTCAGTTTTACTTCCTAAAGTACATCAACGTTACGATTTGGATGGGGATGCCAGTATGGCTAAAGTGAGTACTTACTTATTTTGGATTAGATACCTGTCTTGGATAATGATACTGAAATGAAAGCTACCTAATTTTCAAATTAATAATGTTAATAAAGCTATTTTAGTATGCTAATGAGGATTCTGATTGATAGAAATATATTTATTAACAAAGGATCTGAAAGTGTATTAAAGCCATACTTTGTATACAAAATGTGATTTGGTTGTTGTTTTTATTACAGTTCAGTGCTAGTGGGGAAAAGAGCCTGACACTGTGTACTCCTGAAGTTGGTTAGGACCTTCATAACTTCTAATGTTGATAACTTTAACATTAGAAAAAAAAATCTTGTTCAATAGAGAGTAGTCTCTAGGACTCTGCAAAAGGGTGGGATTTCTGTTGCCTCTTAAAATTTTCAGAATATGTGGGAGACAAGTAAAGAATGCTGCATTCTTTTGGTTGTTTTTCTAAAACTACTGGATGTATGTGCAGCCATGCTTGACATTGTGACCACTTACACATGTGAAATACTGACTGCTGAGGAGCATTTTATTCAGACATGGTAGTCCTGAAAATGTATGCCCCTTTAAGTACCAGCAATCTTGAAAATGAACAAACAGAAAAGCATCAGTTGATACTAATTATTTAAAGTATTCTAAATGATAATATCTGAAACTTTGTTCTCAATTCTAAGTAATACAGCAATCTTGTAAGTGGAATTGGGTAAATGAAGAGAGTCTTTAGCCTTAGAATTAAAAAAAGATTAGTTTTTACAAGTTCCTTTTATTGTCTGTGCTTGATTCCTAAAATATGGAAGAAATGTACTTGTGACTGACAGAAATAGTAAATTGTGTCATTTTTGTTTGTGAGATTTGTTTCCTTCCCTAACAGGTGCTTCAGCATAACTGGAATGTTTAGCTCTGCCTGCATGATGGGTGTTTGGTTGTTGCCTGACTAAAGCTTTGGCCAAGTTGCGCATTTTAAACTACCACCCTCATGTTGCTTTCTTTTCTTAATCTGTGTTGCTTTGTTGTGATGTATTGTCTTGAAGCAATTGTTAAAGAGAATGCCAGATCAGTACTTAGGCTGTTTCTTTTCCCTCCAGGCAGTGACAGGTATTGTATGTTATGCCTGTAGAGTTGCCAGTTCTTTGCTACTTTACCAGGAGCTGATGAGAAAAGGAATTCGATGGCTGATGTAAGCAGTTGATTCCATTTCCTTATGCTATTTTTTTCCTAAATTAAGATATGCCTCGATTATCAATACATAATTCTGTATTCTCTTGATATCTTGGAAGATTTTTTATCCTTGAGGAAGGATAGGCTGAATTTCTCCCTTTTTCCTGTTATTAAGGAAACAAAAAACTTTTTTAATAATAAAAGTTAAGGTGTTTGCAAATGTACTTTCTTCTGTATATAATTTAAGTCTAACCTCTGGTAGCATGCAGATGCAATTGAACAGCTTGCGTAAGATATTTTTGTATGAGGATTATGTTAATGCATCTCTCACTGAAAACATTTCCTCCTAGCAATTATTGCTGCAGGTATATTAATGTCTTACTGATTGCTGGTAGGATGGCAGTTGAACACTTTTGTTACAGACTAATGCTTCACTTTTTCAGTGAAATAATCAAGGATGATTACAATGAAATGGTTCATAAAAAGACAGAGATTGTCATCAGGCTGGAATTCTGCAGCAGAAACATTGAGAAAGCTGAGAAAATGTGAGTAGAAGCACTACACCATACACATTGATACTTCATTATCATTTTTAGTAACAACAGTATTTTAAGTTAGGATTATTTGCAGTGTTTTTGCATGTAAAAATTAAATTTGAGTCAGCATGGATCTTCTGATGGCACTGACTTAAGCAGATTTAGTCATATAGGTAACTCAAATTAGAGTGTTTATTTTGCTGCTTAACCTAGTAAGAACAAGTAATTGCTGATTAGTGATAACTCTGTGTTCTTTTTCTCCTTTTTTTGACTCAGTTAGCTTCCTCTTACTGACTCTAGAAGCTGTAGTAAAGCTTGGACAAAGAATCAAGTAGTTTTGCTTTCGTTAGTGCTTTTGCCACTGTATTTGGTTGCATATGACTTCAAATACTGCCCCTTACACAGTTTTAAGACTGTAGCATTTTCTGTGTGGAAGGAATTTGAATGTTGAAACATAGCATAGGGCAGCTGCAAAAAAAAACCCAAACAACCAAGCCCAACCCACCTTGCTTCCTTCCCAGAAAGGTGTTATTCTTTCTGGCAGTGTGATAGGAACTCTAATAGCACCTCTTCTTAGACTTCTCCTAGGGTGGTAGTTTTCCTGTTCAGCCTACTGCCAGTCTTCTCCAACTGGTATCTTAGTCATGGGATTCTCTGAACTTCTCACCTGGTTGCTCTGAAAATGCCGATACCCACAAGATGATTAACATGCACATGTAGAACCACTAGGTTTGCAGAGTAGACTTAAGAATTAGACCTAAACCTGTTGGAGCTGCTGTGCCTGTGCAAATTGAACACCTTGTATGCAGCAATTGTGGATACCCAAGGGTTTGACAGATTTACTGTGTGTATGTCAAACCTACATTAAAACCCAGGTGTGTCTGTTTGTATTGGCTTCAAAAACACCACAAACCACAACAGTGAAATAGTGAAGTTGCTAACTTGCAAAGTAACACTATACCTGTACAGCCTAGATGCAAATCATCAGGGCAGGAACCCAAACTCCTCTTTGAGCCCATTTGCACTAGTTGGCGCGACTTGTTCAGTCTGTGTTTGGTTCAGATAGATTCTTCCTGCATTCTGCCAGAAGAAAACCACTCAGAAGAAACCACTGTGGGTTCTGGTTTGTGACTCTGATGTGCTCAAGAGTATCTCAGCAGCAGTTTTTAAAACAATTGTATTCGTTTGCTAACTGGAGTAGTTCTCATGTGATCAGAAATTTTCTGTGTGTTTGCACATGGTCTTTTGGCCTCTTACAAAGGGGCAGGACTTTCAGTTTGTTTGGATTTGCTAACTCCATAAAAGTCTTCTAAAGGACATATCCTTTTGTTTGTCCTTCCTTTTCAAGGCTGTGCTTCAAAGCATGACAATGCAAAGTCTTTATTTGGAAAGGTAAATAAAGCATTGAACTTGAGTGAAGCATGTACTTTTTGAAAGCAGTTGAGCTGTTTGTGATGGTCTTTTTAAAACTAAAATGTACGTGAGACTCAACAGGAAAAATATTGTCCTGAATAATTTATCTGGCACTTGAGCTATGGTCATATGGAAAGTATCAGTATGAACAGATGGTCCTACTTTAAACGTTTAACCCAGTAAGTTTTCTCAGAAAAGCATTTTGATGCACTGAAGTAGTTTGTTAATTGCTACTTTAAGTACCTTTAGTTTGATAAGATTTTAAAAATTACTTGATGAAAGGAAATAGTCTTCCACTGCCTGTCAAGTACAAGTAATAAGACTAGAATAAAGAATAGGAATGGAGGTTTCAAACTTTATTTTGACAGTTCCAGTGTAGGAAAAAAATCAAGAAATGTTTTTTTTAAATCTAAAATGTTTCTGTTGTTAGTGGCCAACTTAAATTTGTCGGTTTCATGGTTATTGCTTGACAGAGATTGTATTTCATATACAAGAAAAGGCAGTTACTGTTCACTGCTTGTTTATTTTTAACTGCTTTTTTTTTGCTGGTCAGATATGAGAATTTGATGCAGATCAACTTGGAAGCATCAGAAGTGGATGAAATTTCAGAGATACACACAAAACTCTTGCGTGTAAGTGTCTGACAGAGTTGCCCTGTCATTCTGAAAATGGTGTTTCTACAGAAGAAGCCAAATACATAATAGCACACAGGCTTCTATGAATAACAACTCTGAATTTTCAATGTAGTTTCTAGATTGCCAGTTGTTAAAATGTCCATAATAATGTGAATATCTTTCTGAAAACAGAGCAGATCCTTTTATATTAGCTTAGTCTAGTGAAAATAAGTTCCTGAAAATACATTGTATTTTCTAAAATACTCAGTAATTTTAACCCTGAAATATATTTTGCTTTGCTATTTTTTCTTTTCCATTTTTTCCTTTCCTTAAGGAATTATTGACTACTTTGTTGGTTTTCTAAAATGTTACATTCACAAACACACTTCAGAGTGATCTGCTTTGAAATGTGCATCATGTTTCCAGACATGTAAGGAAAAGTTGAAAATAACTTAATAGACTGGGAGCAGATATGAGGTTCTGCGTTCTAAAAGCAAAAGATGGTTAGTGCATTTTTATTTTGAAGGTTGTATGAGCTGCAGAGAAAGGAAGGTATGAATTATGTGGATAGTTATTATATGAATTCTTAATAAACCAAATGAATAAGGATAGAAGTAAATAAGGGATTTATGAAAGGTTGAAAGTTATTGTTAAAAGAAAATAAATTTTAACTAACAGAAATGCCAGCATCAAATATGATTCTTTTTTTAATAATACCTTGCTTTATCTGCTTCTAGCAGAGCCTAGGCAGATAATTGGACATACTTCTTTAATGGAGATCAATGAAACAAATGGGTTTGTAATATTAAGGTGCTCAAGTAATAATCAAATAAACTTTCACTTTACCTAGTGGTAAGATTGAACCTTCTTGCTCTTATGTAGCTCTCCAGCTCTCAGGGCACCATAGAAACTAGTCTGCAAGATATCAAAACCAAACTTTCTCCTGGTGGTTTACTGGCTGACACCTGGGCAAATCAGGAAGGCATGCATCCAAAGGACAGAAAGTGAGTAACTGTGCTTAATGTTCTAATATGTATTGAATTCTGCATTGAGTTGTAGTTCATAAAGCTCATAAATAGGTACTTGAGTTTATGTATAAAGCATCTCATTTTCTTCCTTTTGTCACTCTAGTCCAGAAAGGCTGCAGGCACTGCTGTCTTCCATTACCGACATCTACCATCAGTTCAAAAAAGACAAAGCAGAACGAAGTAAGTAATTTATTTGATTCACTTTTAACATAAAATGTAATGCAAAGGACAGGTCAGTCTCAGTTTGACTAGGGTATTAGTGGTAGGTATGGAGAGTTAGCCACAGTGCATATTTTTGTAGGTCCTTAGTGTGATACCATGCTAAAGCCCATATGAATGAAACACCACTATTAATAGCATAAATTTGAATTGCAAGACTGGAGACGAGGAAAAATGTACATGACCACTTAGAACTGTAAAAGGAAGGAAACTGTACGAAATAGGTAAACTTAGTAGAGTTTTGCATAAATACAACTAACAGAGTTAGATTGGTAATGTTTGTCATCTGCTCTGATCCTAGGGCTTCCTTATAATGAAGAACAAATACACAAGTTTGACAAGTAAGTTTTGAAGTTACCTTTGGGAACTACCATGGTTGCCTTCAGGTCCTTCAGATGCTCTTCCAAATAACCCATTCTACTAATTTTATTGTAAAGTGTAACCTCTTTAGGATTGCTTTGTAAAAAAATTCTTTTAGATATCTTTAATACATGGGGTACTAGTGTATGATAATGAGGTGCTTTCTGGCTGTAAAGGTTTTTCACTGATAGGTCTTCTAACTGAAAAATACCTGTTTGTTATCTAGGCATAACTGTTTTATAGGAAGTTCACTTATTCCCTATTTTTTTTCAGGGAGGAAAAAGTCCTGAGTAAGATCAAAATGTCTTTGTAGCTAAGGCGCAGATAATTTTCTACGGATAAGTAAAATATGGACTAGCTGAATGAAATTCTACAATGATTTAATCTGACAGGAAACATAGCACACAAAATTAATTTTAATGCTGTTCTCTGTGCTTGTTTAAAATTGTCGTTCATACAGGGTATCCACATTAAGCATCAGTGTGTAACTTGGGTCTCTAAACTCCCATAGTCTCTACTGATTCTATACTGCTGTACTTTTCTCAGGATTTATTCAGTTCCTCATATGGAGATGGCTAATGCCATTTAAGTTACCCTAAAGTATCAGAGATCTGCTCTGAGGCTGGGAGGTAGGACACAAGTCAAATGGGAAACCTACACCTTTCTGGACAGGTGGTCAGAAAGAAGCAGGGCAGGATATCTTTGCTGGAGGGGAGAATGTTGCACGGAGTCCTCCTAGCAGCCATCCAGTAGTTGAAGGGGGCACCTGTAAGGAAGCCAGAGGGCGATTCTTCATCAGGAACTGCAGTGATAGGACAAGGAGTAATGGCTTCATACTGAAAGAGGGGAAATTTAGGTTGGACGCATTGAAGAAGTTGTTCTCTGTGAAGGCAATGAGACACTGAAACAGGCTGCCCAGAGAAGTTGCAGCTGCCCTAGCCCTGGCAGTGGTCTACAACAGGGGGTTTGGAACTAGATGATTTTTATGGTCCTTTCCAACTCAAACCATTATAAGATTCTGTCTCAAATGATGCTAGATGTTTAAGTAAATAAATTATTCTCCTTGTGGCTGGTCAGTTGCATGGTTCCCTAGACTTTGCTAAATGCTGCATGAATTTGGACACCACTTACATAATTTTCTAAAAAGTGTTGCTCTTGCTACCATGAGTGTGGCTTCACTGACAATAAAAGATAGAAAGCTGTCATGCACAGGGCACAACTTTGCCACTTGATTTTCCTGTAGTGAAAACTAAACTGGGTAACTGCCAAGCATAGGAGAGGGTTTTCTACTACTAAAACCATGTCCTTGCATTTATATATGGTAAACTTCAAATAAGTATGCTTCGTTTTCATGATTTGAATACTGGTATATTTTCTCCACAAGTATCGCCCTGGGACTGTACAGGTTTGAGATCCCAAGTCCATGTTTTTATATTTGATTCACCCCACAGGGAAATGACAGTGGCTTTTGTTAAGGACTGTGTGCTATTATCAGCAGAGACTGGCCTTTGTAATATTAACCTCTAGGCAGATAAGGGAGCAGCACTCAATTTGAATTTTATTTTTCTGGTTGAATGATGGGTAGACATTCCTGATGACAGTCCAGCTAAACTCTAGCAACAGTTTATTAACCAATATTTATTATGCAAGACTTAATGAAATACCAGCAGTAGGTGTTGGTCTGAAGTGTTCTAGTATCTCTTACTCTTAGTGGTGCAATGCATAGCTTGGCGAAGCAATTACACTGGGACTACTGTCTGCCACATTAACAAGAATTGGGTTTTGTTTTCCTTTCTTTTTCTTTTCGACTTGTTTGTTCCTCTTGTCATAAAATCAGGCTGACACAAAACTCCTGATCTTTTTCTTGCGTGTATGTTACTCATGCAAAGGATTATTCATCTATGCTGGAAGTTCCAAGTATCTGCAGTAGGCAAATATGAAATAATTAGGACTTTTTGTCCTTTCCATTTAGAATCCTTACATATTCCATTTCTTGACCATTTATTCATATACATGAATACAAATACAAAGTGCTTCACATAATTTTTTACTCCCTGCTCAACAATATTTTTGAGACATAAATTGTCATTTTCTGTAGAATGTTGAGTTCTTACACATTACAACAGCACGAATAAAGGTGACTGCACAGATTTGAAGTCCCCAAACCTTTCTCCAGATTTCAGAAAGTTAGAAGAATGGGGTTTTGAAAGCAGTATAACACTGTTGTGGTTATTTCTGTGTTGCAGGCAGAAGCTGTATTTGCATGCTACAAAAGCCATAGCTCTTTTCAAAGATGAATGTGTCAGCAAATATGATACATTTTTGGACAAAGCTGAGGACTGGACAAGGCAAGCTATTGATTTCTTTAATATCTGGTAATGTTCGTTGCACCATTTTATATAAGCAGCTCTCAAAAGAAAACTTTTTTTCTTTTAGGAAAATGCTTCACACAAGGAAGCAATTATTGGCTCTCACCAACCAGTGTTTTGGTATTGAAGAAGAGGTGTCCAAATACCAGGATTATATAAATGAGGTAGAACGCTTCAAAATTATGTGAAGCATTTGCATGGTTAAAGATTTCTGTATATTTTCATGTCATAGTGTTGTTTATAGTGAGTCTTACATTGATGCACTTGTATTAAAATACAGGCCTGTGTGGGTGCAGTATGTGGTCTGCAGTAGCGTCATTGCCATGTCAGTGTAAACTACAGAATGGTGTTATTTTTGTAATAATTAGTGTGATTTCGTGAATTGTGACTTGATTTTGGAATTTGGTGGGGTTAGTTTGGTTTGAGGTGTTTAGGTTTTTTTTTATTTGAGTGGGGGTTTTTTTGGCTGGGCTTATGGGTTTGGATGATTTGGGGGGTTTTGGTAAATGTGAGCATTTCCCCCTCAAAAAAAATCAGTGCAAATGGATATGGGTTCATTGAGAAATGTTCTGTGCAACTGTTACCATATTATTTTCAGAGGACAGAGAGGATTATCCTAGTTCTCCTATGAAGAATAAAAATTATACTTCCATAGTCAAGATTATGGGATGCATGCTTAAGGATGTTAAACTAATGATGTGGACAGTGACTCTGCAGGGTGCAAACATCAGAATTACCTCAAGATTAAAAGAATAAGCATTTTCATGTAGTAAAATTATTATTTTTTAGAAAGGAAAGATAAATTAGCCAGAAAGCCCTGGCTAATTGTAAAATCGATTTAGGAATGGTGAACAGCAGCATCTTACTTGTTATTTATATTTTAGTAGCACCACCAATCCATTGATTAGGATCCTGTTGCCCTAGAGTATCTACAGACATAACAAATAGATAATTCTTCCTTTCCAGAGTTTATTATAAAAGTATTACATAAGAAGATGGAACAAACCAGGGAATTATAGGTCACATCAATACAAAACTTGCTGTGATGATCTCACCTTGGAGCATATCAGCCACCTTAGTGTTGTAATGAATTTATGGGATATCTCAGCAACGGAGAATTTGAAAAAAGATTTTAAGGTGGGCATCAAGATATATATGACAACTTCTATTGTAACTTAAATTTTCTTTTTATCTGTTACAGTTACAAGATGCCCTGCCACAGAAAATGTTTGCAGCTTCCAGTGGGATGAAACATACAATGAATACAGTCTATCCAAGCTCAAACACATTAGTAGAAATGACTCTTGGGTAAGAATTTTGTAATGGGATCAATGTAATATCGTATGCTTGCTATACGGGGAAATTGAAAAAAATTGGCTTAGTGATTGCTGTATTAGGATCAAGAATTTTACATTGCTGTTGTGGTGGTACAGATTTGGAAGTGAATGGGGGACAGCACTAATACATTATCTGTCTCTTTGTAAATAAACAACTTACCTGTCCCTTGTTTTGTATGTAATGGCAAGTTGCTGAAATCTGTAATGGTGAGTGATCAGAGCAATTATCCCAATAAAAACTGTAATCTTTCTTTTGCTTCTGGTTACTACAGGATGAAGAAACTAAAGGAGGAAATGGAAGGTGTTGTTAAAGAGCTGGCTGAAAATAATCACATTTTGGAAAGGCAAGCAATTGTTTTCCCTTTTGGGGCTGAAACTAGGCTTAATTTGGTGCGTTTTATAGATCCAGAATTTAAACTAAGGGAACAATTCTGTAATGTCTTTAACTGTAAATATATTTTGAGCTGTTCAGATGAGGTATAAGAAAAAAATAATTATTCAAATACTTGGAACGTTGCTGTAAAATCATTCTGACACAGCCATATTTGTGCATTTTTGTTCCATGTTACTTGGGTTTAGCTAATGTAAATTCCTGTTACACAGATGAATCAATTCTGAATTTAAACACAATACTGTTGCAGCAATGCAGTGGTGTTTTTTAATTCCTCCCTTTTAGATGTTATTTTTGACAACTATGGAATTACACCAATCTGAATTAATGATTTTGCAATTTACAGATTGCTTAAATAAAGTGAAGGAGCAAACGTGTTTCTGACAATTCTGAGACGGTATTGTCATTACCACGTACAGACTGATTTTGATTTTTTTCCTATGAAGATGAGAAAATAAATAAAACTAAATATCTCCTGAAAGTTCCAGGATAAATTGCTGGTGGAGTGGAGTTTAGCTTCAAGCTGAATTTATTTTGTTTTTTGTTCCCCACTCCCGGTCCCATACTTGCAGCAAAGCTTCCTCTCTTCCATCTTCTTTGCAGATACATAAGCTAGGTACAAATGTCTCTGTTGGCATGTGGCAAGGGAAAGGAAAACCCCATAAATAAATCAAATACTGATTCTAGAATCTATTCAACCACCTAAAAATATACTGTTTTTTGGTTTAGATTTGGTGCTTTGACCATGGATGGCGGCCTGCGGAACGTGGACTGTATCTAGCTTCCAAAGGACCCAAAGAGGACTTGTACATTTTTTCAAAGGGAAAAAAATACTGTTGGGACAGTTAAAAGCAGATAATAAATCTGTATCCAGGATTTTTTTCCTTCAACAACTGTAATATTAAAGAAAATGTAAATATGTATAATATGTAAATACAAAATAAATATATATCTTTTCTTGGTCACTTTTAGGATAGAATAACTTCTGGCAGGGAATTGAGCCCCTTGGAGGATCTCTGAGGAGTCCTAAAGGGAAAAGTTTGTTGATGAAACTGACATTTGTCTACTTTGAATATTGCCCTTTTTTTCAGAATGCAATTCAGTCTTCATTGCAAGAGGACTTGCAGTACTCCAAAACACCCTTATATAAAGGGTATTTTGGATTTCCTTCAATGACCACTGTTATGTAGGAGTCTAGCTGACTGACTTTGATCATCACAGAACATGATGAGTGTTTTAAATGAGATGTTTTTAAATGAGTGTCAATAGGGACTAAGAGTGCAGATAGGACAGAAAGAAATGCATTTCTCTTTCCTTCACATCCAAGCTGTTAGTTCACTTCTACTTGAGAAAGTAAATTCACAGTATTTTTTTAAGTTCTCTAAATATTTGGTGCCATGTTGTCTGTAACCATTTGACTGCTTAGTATATGGAAGTTTTGCACTCCAGCTTGTCAGAATGAATGTAAAAATTCATTTTTTGGAGTACAGCATTTTCAGACTTTCCCTGAAATCTTGTTTGCTCACCACAACAGTGGGTACTTAAAACAGCTTCTTAATCTTATTTGCAGGTATAATTTTTTTAAAATATTAGAAATTTGTTATGAGAAGAATTTGTGGGCAGACAGTAGACTGGATAATATCACACCTCAGTAATAACTGAATAGTGGAAAAAAAGATACCAGTCCAGATCTTGAAAAGGGACCACTTCCACTGCTGCCTTACAACTAAGGTACCAAACTTTGATGGAAAATTTAATAAGGCTATATTTATTTTCCAGCATCAATAGTTAGTACTTTCAGTACTACATGATCGGGATGCAGAGATGCAGAGTGAAACATTTTGCTCCAGAATACATAGGAGAAAGAGAACAGGAAAACAAAAATTCAGGAAACATCCCTTTGTTTGGATACTACAGATGTACATAATTGTTTCAGATTAGCATGCAAATATTACAGAACTCTTTCCTTCCTTGTGGAAACCTGGCCATGGATGTTCAGTGGAGTCCAATAGCACGTCTCATTGCTGCATTGCACCTGTAAGAGCTGGACCAGCTATATTTAGAATTTTCCATAATTATTGGTGGAACATTTAGGTGTAAACTAAACAACATCAACCAATGATAGCATCTGGTAGTTTTGTGATGCTTATTCCCTGCTTATCTGTCCAGATCAGAACACAAAACATTTTCATTTCTTTTTATTTGGAGAGAAGCTTAGGATATTTATAAATGATTGTTTCATTTTAAAAGAAAAGGAAATTTGCGTGCTTTGATGTCCAAGACCTTCATCCCAGTGTTCTTGGTGAGAATCAAAAAAGGGAATTCAAACATTTTTACACTTATGTGAGCAGCTTTTGTCTTTGTCACTCAAAAAATCTAGCTATGCAAAAGGAGTGCAACAGTTTGTCACACATCTTTCCTTGGCATTCTTAACGATTTTTGATTACTGGAATTATGTCTAACTGGAATGTTTTAATGCCTGCTTGTACATTTGTTCAGTCACATCCACAGTCTCACTGAGTATCTGTAAAACATGAATAAATGTTAAAAGAATTGGGCTCTCTAGATGTGTATAAACTGTATTTTTTTTCTAACATTGTAACACTTCGTTGTTTCGAAGTTCTTAATCTTGAAAGAAATCAAATGCTAGGTGGAATATATAATTTTCAACTTCCTTATACTGAAGCAGTCTGAAAAAGAAAGTTAATTGTAGTAAAAGTATAGTCTGTATGTTGAAGTATGTGCAGAATTCTTTTACATGTTTGGAAATTTTTTGTTATATTTTATGTTCAATTTAAACATTGCTGGTTTTAGTCTTGCTGAATACATCAGTAATCTTAATCATGTTAAAATTTCTTTTTCTAAAGCAATTTTAACAAAGCAGTAGCTAAGGAACTTGAAGTAATCAGTTCATAATCTTCTGATTACATTATTGTGAAGCAAATAATTTTTCAAGTCAAAGCATACTTTTATGGTACCATCAACTTTTTGCTCAAACTGAGTGTCCTGATGCTATGAATCTTGCTATTGATTTGCCAAAATAAGTAATAGAAAGTAATATATGGTTCTTCTTCCTGAAGCTGGTTTACTGGTTTGGGGGGTTTAGCTGAATATATTAATTATCTGTTACTTGAACAAACCTGTCTTCATATGAATTGTGTAAATGCATGAGTGAGCAGTTTAATGACATAAATACATCATCAACCACTTATTGTACAGTGTGTACTTCTGCCTTTTCATAATTTAATTTTCTGTTAATTTCAGGGTTGCCTTTATTTCCTTGTAAGCACAATAGAGAGCCTGAAACATGAAATTGGAAATTGCAGCTCAGTTTGCATTATCCAGCTCTTCAGAAAGTGTGCCCTGCACAACAGAATCGCTAGCATAGGGAATATGGTAGAGCCACTAATTCTACCAATTTTTTAAACTACTTGGTAGACATGTGTTCTGAACTGCGTTAGTTCTTTTAATGGTGGTAAAATTCCTAATCTCTGCTCAGTTAGAAATTGTCCACTGGTAGAACTCAATCCGTTCTAATGTAATCAATCATTGTAGAAGTGGTAATTGTAGAACAGTTCTGGATAGTCCTGAGCAGAACTGGGAAAAAAGGGGAGTTACTGGCTGGAAGAAGGGCATATTGGAAGAAGGGGGAAGTAAAAGTCTTTGGTGATCTACAGGCTGTTCCAGAAGATCAGCATTCACTGAGTGTGTGGTGAAAGGGTTATAGATTATTAATATAAACTGTAGTTGCAACAAAAATTCCCAGCCTCCAACTGTGCAGAAACCTTTCTAATGTTAAAGAGAGGCAAATGCCAGAACAGAGTGTCCTGGGATCAGCAGTACCGTTTATAGAAAAATTCTACAGGTTAACTGGTGGGAGCTTGTGTACTGATTCTGCCATTGGCAAGGCTTCATGACCTTCTGTTTCCTGTGCCCTAAAGAGCTTTATTTTTCCATCAGTCACCAAAAAAAGAGTGGTAGGGGTAGCACCCCTCAGTGGAATTTGCTGTTTTGTCACTGGTACCAGCTCCGGCAGCAGTAGTTGTAGGTGCGCATCTTTTGGGTAGCTTTGCTGCCTGTGGGCAGGTAAGTCCGTCAGCGGCAGGCTGAGCTGCAGGCGTGCTGCAAACGGGCACGGCGCCGTTCTTCAAAGCTGTGCTCCTGGACACTCGCACAAGTGCAGAGTGAATGCTCTGATTACCCCGGCCGCCACAGCCTCCCCACCCAGGTGTGGGTGATGTGGAAATACGTCCCCCAGCCCTGGGACATATTTCGCCCAGTAGCTGCTTTTAGGAACCGAGGCAGATAATTTTAATGGGAACCCACTGAAGCGCATCACCAGCTCTCTTGTCAGCTCCCCCTGTGCCCGGGGCTGCTGCCGCATCCCGGAGCACGTTTACGCGGAATGATGCGCAGTCTGTGCCCGCGGGGCGCGGGGCCGGCGCCAGGACTCGAGGTCGCGGGGAGGCCGCGGTGCAGCGCCTCCTTCGCCTCCCCGCTGCCCCGCCGCGGGTGCCGTGTGCGTGAGGCGGGCACAGGCGGCCGGCGCTCCCCGCTCCGCATGGCGGCGGCCGCGCGGCACCGGCGGGAGAAGCCTCGGCGGGGCCGGGCGGGGCCCCCGCAGCCGCCGCTCCCGCAGCCGGACGGGCCCGCCGCCGTCCCGGGCCCCGCGCTCGGCGGCCGCCGCCGCCCCGCGCCGCCGCGGCCCCGCCACGTCCGCAGCATCTTCGAGGCGCCGCCGGAGCCCCCGCACCGCTTCGGGCCGGCGGCGGCGGGAGCGTGGTGCGACCTGTGCTGCCGCTTCGTGCTCTCGCAGGGCCTGCGCTGCGCGGGTGAGCGGCTGCGGCGGGGAGCGGGGCCGGGAGCGGCGGGGCCGGGGACGGGAGAGACCCGCACAGAAGCGAGGGGCGCGGGCCAGGTCAGGAAACGCGCTCCCCGCCCAGCCCCGACGGCGGTTTCGCCATGTGAAGCGGTGCGGCACGACGGCTGCCGAGCGGGAGCTGTACTGTCGGGATTACGGCCCGGCGCGGGGGTGGATGCTGTGTGAGCCAGGTAAAGGTGCTCCGTCCCCACCCGGCAGGAAGGGAACGCGTGTCACAGGCCGTGGGGAGCGCTGCCCTGAGCGGTGCGTGTGTTCCCAGCCCTGCGCTGCTCCCCGGCCGTCAGGGGCAGGGCAAGGCAAGGCTGTGCTCGTGTGTCGCATGTCCCCTGTGCGCTCTCTGGGCTCTGGTTCTTAGCAGGCAAAGGTGTATTTTCCTTTTTCTGCGTAGAAAGAAACTTTCCTCCTTGGCACCCCCTTCATTACCACTGCCACACTCTAAAATACAGCGATTTCATTCAACTTCTAGCTCCTGTCCTTTACAGCAGGACAACCATCTAGCGCTGGTCAAGACTCCTCTTTTGCCATCCCTTGATGGAATGAAAAGGTTTTGGCCACGTTTGGGTTTCATGGTAACCTCGAGGGTGATTTCAGCATAGAGTTCCCTGTGCTGGCAGCTCCTTGGCCATGGGTGCAGTGCTGCTGCACTTCCTAGGATAATCCAGTGCTATCCCCAGTGATGTGACCTGTTCAGCTGTGTGGTTTGCATTTGATTTACATCACTGAGCCCCGTTTAACAGCTGATATTTGAAACCCAAGCTGGGAAAGACAGGTCAATCTTTTCCTTTTTTTTTTCTGTCTTAAGGAGATGTAATAACCTAATACTGTCCCCTGCTGATAAACATAATTTATGTTATGACACACTGTTCTCACTGTTATACTGACTTTCAGTAGCTCTATTTTTACAGTTTTTCTTGGAATGGAAATACTTTGGCTGTAAAATAAAATACCTTTTATTTATAATTTGCATTAGTGCACTGTTTGTTCTGACAGGATGTGTAGTGCACTGATGTGAAAATAGACCTTAGAAATAATAATTTTTTTTAATGATCAAATGCTCCCTGACAAGAACTTCAAGTGTCACATTGGATTATGTATCTTCCAGCAACATTTTCTTGGAATGATTACAGTTTACAATGTTTTTCCTTCTCCTCTGTGACAAGCTCCATTTTTATGAGGCATAGTACTTCAAGCTGCTCGCTTAAATTGCTGTTTAAGTGGCAGAGGCAACATTCAACTTTTATGATCTAGCATGAATATAATATTTAGAAGCTGTGAAACGCTATGGAGATGGGAGGAAACACCAGCTAAAGTGCACAAGGGTTGCGGTGAGAACCTGTGTTCTTGTCCACTTGGCTGGCACAGCTGGTGAGCCAGACTGGTGAACAGATCTGGCTCATAAAGTGGCTGAGGGCAACAGAAGTCGGGCCTAGGTCAGGACAGCTCAGAGACCTGAAGGGGTGTGTGACACCCAGCTACCCTCCTGGCTCAGAGTCGCCAAATCCACTCTGGCCACACGTCAGTCTCCACCCAGAGCCACAGGCTCTCCTGGCAGCAAGGGAACATAGGAGAGAAAGACGTCCCCTGCTTCGGGAGGGCAGCAGACACAGCTGTGCTCAACAGCTACACTGAGTCTAGACTGGCCTTGAAAGCTGAATTGAATGCATCCAGGACTGCTGCTGAATTCTGTGGTGGCCTCTGTGATAATGCCATGGTCTCCTTTGGGTGTCCCTTGCAAAGCAGAGATTACAACAGAGGTTAGAAGTACCTTTTGAAGATTTTAATCTGCCTGGCAAGGTGTTACAGTGCTGAAAGTTTCCCAAATAAACCTGTATTTTCCAGAAGCCACTTAATGTCATCTAAAAAGCCAAATAAAACAGCATCTTCCAGAAGGGCCTCTGCTAATAAAGAGGGACCTATGCACTAAATTCTCGTGATTCTGAGTCACAAAGATGTAAATACTATATTAATTTAAATTACCCTCTCTCAGTATTGGTTGAAGCCAGTTCTCACCAGATCATTGCTGTTAGACATGATCAAAGTCAGACGTGGTGAATGTAGTGACAAGGATAAAAAGGCATGAGAAATTTCCTCTGGGATAGGGAAGTAGTCAAGGGGCACATCAAAGGAGTAATTTTAAATTATTTAGATACAGACTTTTTTTCTGAAAGAAAAATTTCTCTATGGGAATGGGGATTTCTTTGAGTATCTCTGTCCTGCCTTCCCCACAGTGTATACGAAAAACTCCCGAACTGAGCTTCAGGCTGAGAAGCTAGGCATTACTCTTTCCATTTCTCAGTGGGTCTGTGGTTGTCTTAGGGGTTTTGTACACTCCTTGGTGTACCTCATAAAGTGAGGTGAAATCCCTGAACTACCAAGAAAAGGTCTTTCTGCCTTTTGTGAGATTTTTGTTTGGAATTTACAAGTTTTTACGCTTCTGATAGAAATTGAATAAATACATTCATTTTTTTCAGGGAAGAGAGATCAGAACAGAAGGAAAAAAAGTCAAGATTAATGATTGTCCATTTCAATGCAGTGCACAAGGTGCACATTATTCAAGCAACTTATTTTCTTGAACAGAAGTAAGGCAGTGCTGACATTGCTGGACCCCAGCCCAGGAAGAAAGCCAAGCGTAATGAAATGCCTCTGAAAAGGATACTTTGTAGTATCCAACTTCTCGCTGTTGTTTCAGATTCCTTTTCAAGAGAAGCTAAATTGGTTTTGCAGTCCAGGCTTGCTCTGCTGTTCACCTTTTTTTTCACCTCTATTATTTGGGGTAAAAACCTGGTGCAGATGCAGAATTCCATTGCCTGGCCTGACTTCTCTGCACAAAGTTGTTTGAAACAGAAGCAGTTGGGATTATTCCAGTTTATATAATGGAATGGTGTACAGTAAAGAGCAGGTTTTGTTTTCTAGCATGCAGTTTTTCTCTCAATCTGAAGGTAGCCTGGAGTGAAAATTCTCACTTTCTTGTGTCTTACTGATGGTGCGTCGCATTATGTAAGGGGTTGTTGCATTGTTATCAACATGTCTTTTGGCATTTGAAAAATGAGGCATTTATCATGGTTTTGGATGGAAGTCTCTACTGCCAGGCTATGAAATACAATTTTTGAGCAATTTTACTTTCCTTATAGTCTGGAGAACAGAGTGGATGTTCATAGGGAGTGAGAGTGTGAAAGTAATAACTTCGTAGACCACTTGCTCTGGACTTCCTAGTTAATTTCTGCAACTTTTTCCTTGCATTTTACACTTTTCCATTGAACCGGATGGAACCAAATGAAACCTTTTCAGATGTTTTATTTTTCACTTAAGAGATTATAGAGAAATTACAGGGTCTACATGACTTTCATTTCTAACTTTCTGAAGATATTTAAGCAGATGCTTTCGAGGTGCCGTGAAAACCAGGTGTCTCTTTTCCTGGATTTAGTTATGGGACACGGTCTTTTTTTCTATATCTTTTTTTTAACTGATTTTTCAGTCTTTGTTTTTTGAGCAAGCATTCCCTGTGAAGTGTACAGCGCAGTGTCAGGGCCTGTCTGTCAGGGCCTTCTCTTTGTTTTTTTCTGCTGAAATGGGTATTTTGGTGGAAGCCTTGTTCAATTTCTAACATGTTTTTATATTGGCTCTGAATATTCAGTAGCTGACTCGTGCACAGTTGAAGAACATAGGTGTTATGTTTTAATATGTAATATAGCTCTCTTACTACAATGATTTTAAATATCTGTAGAAACAACAAAAACCTTAGGAAAAAAATAAACATATTATCTAAATGCCTACTAATTGTCAGGAGTAGCAAAAAAATAGACACCCCTGTAGAGTTAAATATGGAGGAAAGGAGATTACTGGTTTTTTCCTTCAGAAAGATACTTTTTTGACCACCAAATTTTTGTAACGTATGTTTTATTGATTTTAAGTAAGAGAATAGACATTGTCCATTATCTCTTCAGTAGGACTACCTTCATATTTAATTGCATGTAATGAGGGGGTTAAGTTGCTAAAACTTCAAGAGTTACTACTTGAATTACCAAAGCTGTTTAGAGTTGAAGGAGCCTCTGAAAGCTTTATCTATAGAGGGAGCACTGCACATCAGGTTAGAAATAACAGTGCTGGGAGTCTTTCCTTTCCCATTCTTTTGCAGAGAGTCATTTCATGATGCACAGTTCCCCTAGTGCTTTATATTTTCTTTTAAATCCAAAATTACCACATTTTCTCAGAATCCTTAGAGGCTGGAACAGCAGGAGGTGTCAGGGTTTGGGTTGGCTGGTGGAGCTCAGCTCAGAGAGTGCCTTGTTTTCCTCCTTATTGGATATGAAGGAGTGTGGGTGGTCTGCTGACCCCAATGGCGTGTTTGCTGGAGCTTGCAGGGTAGAGCTTGGAAAAAAATTAGTCCCTGTGCAGAGCAGTAGGCTCTGGGTCCTGCACTGGGCAGTGGACTGTGCCTGGCACAGGGTGAAAGGCAGAGGTATGGAGATGGAAAGAAGAAGCAGCTTTGGTGGAGCTTGCTCTTCAAGGGTAATGTTTGCTCCCCCAGTGCCTCTCTGCCTCCCGGGGCATTTCTGTGGTCTCTGTAGCCACAGTAAGGTTCTCACTGCTCAAAGGTGAGTTATTTCCCCTTCTCCATTATCTCCCCTTCAGGGAGTGGTAACTCCCTGTTGAGTTCCTTGTTACAGTGGATCCTGTTTTCTTAAGCTCTGACATTTCTTTTCCCTTGTGAGTCCCATCTTCCACTCCTAAGCCATACACTGTCCCATGCAGAAACTTTCTGAGCACCTTTCTTTGTTCTTGTTTTCATCACCTCATGAATAAATGGTTAATTATTAATTATGGTGTTCCTCAGAGTCTGGGTGTCTCAGATGCAAACCTAAGAGACTACAGAGAATACAAGCAGTTGTTTTGAGGCTGCGTAGCCATGAAGAGAAAAAATTTCAAAATCACCCTGTTACATGAATATACCATCACTGAAATGAAAGGCTCTGGAAACGCTCTGTGGTTTTCCCACTTGTCTTCCTCACACACTTTGGAGCTGTTCTGGGAGCTCCTGCAGAGGATTTTTTCAGTGGGCAGGAGCCTCCTCTGCCCAGGACATCTTGACATGGGATACCCTGTGTTTCACTTCACACACAGTGGGGAGGACCCCAGATGCCATAAGGCTTGGTTTCAAACACACCAGTATTTGAGAGAAGATACAGGAGTAGAAAGGGGTCTGCTAATAAAAACATGATAAAACAGGTGTTTCTGTGGGCAATGCTCCTAACCCTGGATGTATTCAAGATGTGTAATAAAACATCAGAGCAATGATGTGTTTAGAAAAGCAAAAATCTTAATAATAAAAATATTGGCATTTCTTGTCAGTGTGGTAACTCCTGACTGTTTGGAGAAACTTGACATTGTAATAGGAAAGCTTTGAAGAGCTTTCTGTGATTTGATGCTGGTTTTATACAGTTATACCATGTTCACAGTTCAACAGATTAGCACTGCTTGGGTGGGAGTTGGGGTCATTGTGGGATGTAATGATACAGGTGCCTTTTAAATTATACACATATTGCTAGTATCTGTAATTTTAACACTGGAGAAAAAGGTAAAACCTTAGGTTTTACTGGATAATATGTCTTTTTGTTAAATGACTGACATGGTTTGGAGATTTTTGCATTTAGGGCTAGCAGCAGGAGCTGTTGGCCCCTGTGAGTCCTTAATAGAGAGTATGCTTGGACAGGAAGCAGCAGTCACCACTTTGAATTGCTATGAGCCAAGCAGACAGAGATGGAAGCACCAATATATTAAGCAATGTTTTCAAGGATAGCTGTGAGGTCACTGGTGAAGCCAAGAGCTCAGCTCTTGTTCAGAGACTGTGGTCATCTCTTCCTTCTGTTGCTAAGTGGTGTTGACCAAAAATCTCCAGCCTTCTTGGAAGGATCTCTTTGTGCAGACGGTGAAATGCAGGTCAGCAGTGTGCTGGTGGGGTGGCTTTAGGAGCTGCTAGACATGCCTGTTTTCTCCACACTGTACTGAGTATTGAGGAATGCCTTTTTTTATTTTGCTCAGTAAAGGAAGAGTGCACTGTGTGTAGAAGCTTGGGTGCCATAGCCTGACAGTGAGTGTAGCAAATAGCTACCATGAAAATGCTCTTGTATTGTATTTTTCTCTTATACTCCTGTTCTAAACATTCACTTCTTATCTAGTAGCTGCCATGGCTAAAGTAAGAAACATTCTACTCTTCTAAGAGAGAAGAAATGCAAACAGCATATAATCACTCCTACTGCAAAATATCTAAAGAAGGATGGTCACAGTTTGCTTGCACCAAAAAAAAAAAAAGATCAGCTTTTAAGCAGACCAGATTAGGATGAACAAACTTACCATTTCAGCAAAGCTTAACACATTTCTGTTTTTCTGCCCCAATCCATTTTCTCCTAATGATAGTTCCCTGCAAACTCTCACTGAGAAGTCTACTAATTTTGGCACAAAGTCACCCAAAGCCCACAGGCAAGTTGGTCTATCATGCGCTGAGTCAAATCCTATGTGTCAGACTATGTTACGAGGCAACTCAGTATCTTGTCTCCAGTTTTAGCCTTAAGTTTTATTTTTCGTTTACTAGACAGTGTAGTTTTTTACATCCAAAAGTGGTTTTCCTAAAGACTGTTAAATAATGTCCCTGAATTTGCTGCTACTATTGCAATATCTACTGTAAAGCTAAAATCAACACGAATCTCTGATTTTCACATTACACTGGTATTCTGTTCATCTAGCTTTTTAATCTTGTATTCAGCTTTAGTTTTGAAGCACAAACCTACAGAGGTACAGTAAACCTACAACCCAACCTATAACCCAACCACATCAAAAAGGAGCACATGCAGCATGCTGCACCAGCAGCAGTCTCAGGAAATAGTGCATTACCTTCCCCATGCTCAGCTGCACCAGCACAGCAGTGCCCTCCTTCTCACGCTTCCATCACAGTTCTGAGCTGGTCCTGCCTGCCTCTGCACCTTCCCAGCATCTGGAAAAGAGCATAAAGCAAATTACAACAAGTTTTACTGATTGAAATATCTGAAATAAAACAGGTAATGACTGTACAGTACAATGGATGATAGTGAAAAGAATCAAGAAGAAATATTGCTGAAATACACAGAGACATTCTTTTCCATGTAACAATGCAGGAAGACATTTATTTACACTGTAATATATTGTAGAGTTCAACAGGAACTAACCAGATATGAGCTAATGTGCTTTGGAACAGTGATTTTCCTCCTCAAAATCCAGGGTATGTTTCACTGGAGCTATTGCTAAGAAGGAATCTTCCTACTCCTTACATCTTAAGGGGAGAAATCAAATTATTCTCCAAAAATAGTCATTAATAGATCATTAATCTGACAACAAACTTATTTCACATCAGTTTGAATACTGCAGTTCTTCAATTACTACCTTTTAAAAGGAGGCAAGGTTTTGGTAGCTGCGGATTTCCAATCACTGTTTAATTTTTAGTCCTTTCTTTTTGTGTATGTGCAGCTGCTGAAAATCAAAAGTTTTATTAGAAAGCTCACAAATACAGCCACTTACATGGATTAGGCAGGGATGAACAGCTGTGGGTAATTGTAAGTATTGTGCTAGTTTTGCTGATTTGAAGTAAAATACAGCAGTTTTTTGTTTCTTTTCTTTCAGTAGTTGTGTTCTTTATAAACTTCCTAGCAACTTCTTAGCCTTGTCACACATCATGATGTTATAAATGATGTTTTAATATGAAATCAGTGATGCTGTGTCTTGACAGTCATGGTAATGCAGTAGGGCTGAAGCCCAGAGACTAGTTAGGCAGCGCCTTTTTTGATAGTTGGGTAAAATTTACTCTGGCACACAGTTAAACAGAATTTAAGGAAGGTTGCAGCTTTTGTTTATAATTTCTAGGTAAATATGTTTCACCCATTCTATTGTTTCAGTGCATGGGTTTATTGTTTCTCTGCATAACCCAGTCCTGGAGTGCAAAAATCTTGTAGTCTGTTTCAGATCTCTGTCAGGAAAAAAAAACCCAAACAAAATAGGTGAAGGGAAACAGTTTATGGAGCTCTGGAAGTCTCTTCCTTCTTCTCTGGAAATTCAAGGTCCATTGATATGGAAAATATCCTTGTGAAGGCTGGCTTGTGAATCTCCATATTGAACTGTGCCTGTGTGTATGGCATGTAGCATAGTGACATTCATCCACATTGGGAGAGGTTGGAAAGACACCACCTTGTTTTCCAAATATATTATTACCTACAAAGAAAGCAAAACCTCATATTGAACCTGGCTAACAGGGACATTTGCCAATGCAGACAAGCAGATACTCCTAAATACACTCAGCTTTTCCTACACATAGCTCTTACTGTGAACATGTGTGTGGGGACCTTTGTTCCTGAAACCAGACTAAATGGAGAAGTTCCAGTTGAAGTCAAAGCAAATGAAATCCTTTACTCATCCCAGCCATTTGCTACCTAAGAGCTGGGAGGAGTGGAAATGGTAGTATGTCCTCACTGAGTAAAAGTGCTCTTCTCCTCTGGAGCAGAGAGTTCTGCATCTGCCCCACATCTGGCACCACTGTGTGTGCTCCTCCTGATTATTAGACTTCATTTTTATGGTATCTCAGCACTGCTGTGTTGCTCTAAAAAATGCTTGTTAGCAAAGAATTTGCTTTTAAAATATATAAACTCAGCGCACCCCAAGAATATATTTCTAGTCAAGCACTGCAGGTTGTTTGCAGTTCATTTAATAGTATTTTATTGTAGCAATGAAGGCTCATTTGGGGTATTTTTGGTTCTTTCAGCTCTGTCAGTGGGCAGTAAGGCATCCACCAGGTCACTGTGTGTCCCCCTCTGTGCAGAGCTGGTCTGTTGAGCTCTGTAGGTCAGGGTAGACAGGGACATGTCGAAGCTGCTGCATGTTTGATGAGCACCCCTTTTCTTTCCAGCTGGTGTGCACAGGTTGCCGTGCAGAAAGTGGGTTGGGAGGCAGGTGTAGAGAGCAGTGGGGTGGACCCAGCTCTCCTGCCAAGGTGGTGACTTGCCATGCACCCCATGCACCCCACACTTGGAAGCTCTTGTGGGCACTTCTGCTCTGCACAGGGGCCCACTGAGCTCTGACCTCTGCACTCTTGTGGGGAGGTGGGAGGTCAGAGGCTGCCTGCACAGCAGAGGGGACAGCTGCTCACCTCCCTTCCCAGGCAGGTGGGACAGCAATGAAGGCAGCAGTCATTCCCTCCCCTCCTCCAGACACTGCTCAGATGAGCAGAGTATGACCTGGGGGTTGAAGTTTGTTGAGGCAGGGATCAAGAGTCTGAGTGTGCTCACATTTCAGGTCCTTTTGTCCTCCTTGGGAAGTATCTCTGTGCAGTCTCTCTGTCAGAGTAGATTGAAAGGTACATATGCAGCCCTGTGTAGAACCTTTCTAATACAGTGAGTTCTTAACCTCAGTAATGCCTCAGTGTAATGTGAGGAATCAGAGCTGTCTTAGGAGGAGCTCTGTGGACTTTCCCAGGTCCAGCTGAGAGCAGTGCATTCCAGTGCAGAGTACAGTGGCTCATATCCTAAAGCTGTCAGTTCAGGTTGAGAGGAACCCTCATCATCATCACACACTCCTGATCCCTGAGCTGTGGGAGACAGGCTGTTGTTCATTAGCTTTACAGTTTGCCCTGACTGTGGCCTAAAAATGTAAAGTGATGGAGAAGTTGTGAAATTACTGGATTCTAACTACCACTGCTGTTCAGTTTAGCTGGAATTACCTGTATTACCTGTTTTGTTGCATAGTATAATTGTAAGATTCGTCCTAGTGACTTTTTCTTTCTCTATAGAGTAAGTTCTGTTTGCTTTAAAATAATACAGAGTGTTTTATGCTCCTGCCTATTTTTGTTTCACTAAACATTGTAAGGTATAAACCTCCACAGGTTTGTAACTATCATTAACAAATTATCCCCTTATGTTGTTCCAAGTGGATATGTTTTACTGAATATTTTTTAAGCCTCATAAAGTAACAGTATACAGGTACTGTATCAGCATTTTCTGTTAAGCGAAAAAAAAATTCCTGTGCCATTCATACCCTGCTAAAGGACATATGTATGTGTGTGTGTGTGTGTGTATTCTTTGACAAATTGCAAAACTAGTCAATTTATTACATATTTACTTGAGGTGTGAAATAGTACAGGGGTTTTTATGCCACTTTGATTTTCATTAAATTTTATATGTATAGATTTCAGAAAAAAAAAGCAAGTCATTGTTTGATCTTGAATTTGGCAGATGCCAATACACATTCAAACCCATGTTATTTCCTGAGGGATGTAAGTTGGGCCTTTAACTCTGCTCCTTGCCTGTTCTGAATTGGGTGACAGACCTCCCACTTGTGCTAAAACTGTCACTTTGCTACTAAATTCCTTCTGGTATGACAGGGTGGAGCTCAAACAAGAGACAAAATCCAGTGGTCTGTGTTCTGCCTTCTGCTCTTTTCATTGACACTGGCTAAAGAATTGTGACAGATATAGTATAAATGGAAATGTTTATTTGTTTTCAGAGGCAACAGGAAATGCAATCAGAAACCAGTAGCTTCCTGAGAAGCAGCAGTATGTTTAAAAAGTCAGATGTATGAAATGGGGTTAAATACTTCACATATTTCAGTGTAGAAAAATACATTGTGAATTCTAGAAGATTTATTAACTGTGTGTTGTGAACATAGCTGGTGTAACAAAGCCCTTACTTTCTGTAGTTTAAAGATTGATACAAAAGGACCTTTGCTTTGTAATGACATTAGTCTTGATTTCTGCCATTCCGATCTAGAAGAAGAAAAAAAGTAAAATCAAACGTCAGAAGCTGGACACATAGTCAAGGATATCATACCAGCCTTGGGAAATGGTTACATAGTCTTGCTGTTTAAAAGTGTATACAGGTAGTTGTGATAAATATTGCAGGGGGCATTAGTAAATAGCGTCTCTGGATTTACAATTTAATAGGTACCATGATTGCAGCATGCATAGGCTATGTACTGAGATACTGTTAAATTATTTGGCTAGTGAATATATTGACAGATGCTCAATTCTTAAGTAAACTGTGGCAGTGAATAATTTGACTCGTATATTTGCCTTAAAACCTGTTAAGAGGAAAGTCGAATTTTGAACGTGTATATCCATAGAAATCTCTCTTAAATTTGCTGCTCAGAATCTTCAGGTGTTTGAGAGACACTCTCCCTAGAGAAAATTCTGTTGATATACTTCAAGGGGTTTTGAAAGAGGACTTGTCACTATCAGTTTTGGTGTTTATTTGTTTTCAGCCTGGAAAAGGTAGCTAGAGATGAACAAAGGAGCCCTTCAAAGCCTTTCCACAGAAAACATATCTTAACGTCACTGGAAACACAGTAACAGGTTAAGACTCTGAAGCACTGGTCTTTCTTTAGCTGAAGCATCTATTAATATAGCTGTTCTGGTAATGAAGAGGGAGGTCTGGAGGCTGTGAGCGGAGTGACGGAGAGGGAGGGGATTTAGCACTAACAGGTGGTCCTGAGCCGTGCTGGCTGGCGCCGAGCGCAGAGCGAGCGCACTCGCCGTGGGTGTTGGTGGGCTCTCCTCTCCTCTCCTGCCTGCATACATGTGCCTCTTGTTCCTGGAGTAGCTGTGGAGCCCTTTCAGCCATGGCAGTGAGAAATGATCTGAGCGAAACCATCAGGAGGATAGTGCGGTTTTTTTACTGGTTTCCTAAATCATTGAGCACTTCCAGAAGAAGGACGGTAAAATTTGTCTGGAAATCTCCTGGTAAGTCTGCTGCTATGTTTCCCCAGACTTTTTTTCCCTGCTAAATAAAAAAAACCCCCAACCAAACCAACCAAACAAACAAAAAAAAAGAGGAAAAAAAATCTGTTTCCATTGAACCGGTTAACTTTTCCAGGCCAGAATTGTTTGCATTTTTTCATTCTTGGAGGCTCATTAGGCAAAACTGTAAAAATATTCTGGAAATGCAATAGCAGGTCCATAAGGCTTGTTCAGACAAAGAGTTCCCTTGCAGCTGCATAATTTATTCACATCACTGATATTTGGTATCTTGTTTTTGCCATGTTTCTCCCTTAGGTATGTATATAGGAGCTCTAATATGACTCAAATAATTGTCTGAAAATTATTTGGAATTGCCTTGAGCTGTTAATTGATCTAGAAGGCTGTGCAAAGACTGCACTGACTAAAGACTTTAACTCATTGTATGAGTGTTCACACAGAGTGATGGGCAGCTTAGAGGGGCTTGTGTTCAGTAGTGATGCACTTGCCTTCTATTTTATTTATGCTGAAATGAATCATAGTTTAGTTCACCAGTTAGTAAAAGGCATTGCTCCTCACAACAACTCAGTGCTCTGGTCCTAGTCCAGGCTTGGCAGAAAATTCTTAAAGGCCAGATATGGTTTTGTCCCTTTTGCATGGTCTATGAAGGCTGGGGCTGAGGTGTGTTCTCAGGGTTTGGAAGAATGTGCACTTCCCCACATAGAGTGGGAAGCTGAGTTCTTTCTGTTCCTCTTAAGGGACTAACAGTACAAGGTCACTTTTCTTTTGATTGGGACTCTTTGGAACAGAATTGTAAACTCCTCAATTTTGCAACATTAATAGCAAGTTTGTATTTTCATGGGGTGGAATTTGGGTCAGTTCCACAGCTGAGCAGTTTAGTGTTGTACTTCAGATCTGTGACTCTTGGAAGGGGATATTCCATCTGAAATCTGAGACAAAAACATTGTTAGGCTCCATGTCTAAGTGACACGTGTCTTCCTGTGTGAAGGAGTCCACAGATTTCAAATACTCAGAAGGAAATCCCAGCACACTGAAGTCTGTATGAAACTTTCCTTGATGAACCCAGAGTTTTGATTAACCTCTCTTTGAATACTGGTAATCTCAAATTTTTCTAATACATCAAATTATCCTGAGTCCTCGTAACACATCAGATCATTCCTGCATCTCTTTTATTACTGTAAAAGCTATCAGTAAATGTTATTGAGGGTTTTAATTGCTAGCTGGATTACACACATGTGAAAATGTTTGTATGCCAGTTTGTTTTCCCCAAGTAGTGCAAAAAAAAATTGTATCTGTGACTTGCAAAAAGAAACAAAGTGAACTCCAAGTGCTTTAAAAATAAGACTTTTGTGGGTTGTCTTCCTTCTCCCTCTACATCTAATGGTTTGAATAAGATTTGCCTTTTTACTATCATTTTAGTGCATGTTTTAGCATCTTTAGTACATGTTTTAGCATCTCTTTTGAACTGAATTTGTAAATGGTGTCTGAAGTGCCCTGTAAGTCCCTTGCTACCTGTGCAATGAGATATTTGTTACAAAAATTGTGGGTTTGATGGAAATGTGTCATTTTAGCAGCAGATAGAGTCCAAGCAGAAAAAAATCTCAGTGTGAAAATTCGAATCAAATTTCTTGTAAGTTTACAGAAGCCAGTCTTATAAACTGGAAGCTGAAGTCCTGATGCTCCTCTCACAGGGGCACAGCAAGTGTCACAAAACCTTACCTACCCTAAAGTCCATGAATATTTCTGCCTTCTTCTTCAGTGTCCAGAATTTCCCTTTAGTTTCTGATGAATTACAAAATTACCCACTTCCTCAGCTTTCTCAACTCTGAAACACTATGTTTTGGTAATTCTTTACCAAGGTGCCCTTTTGTCCTTCTGAGAGAGTTGTTCAACACAAAAGCCCACCCTGAGCAGTACTGGCTAGCATCCCCCCTTGGTACCAGAGATTTACCCTTGCTTCCAGCATACTAGGATCCAACTTTCTGCTGTCTTTCTGTCCTGGGTTTTACTTCAGGACAGGCACTAACAGAATTTTTAATTTAAGATGAGTTGAGGCCCAGGATGACCCAGCAGAACAATTCTGCATCGTTTGGCTTGTTCCACAGATGAATAACGCAGCTGGCAATTAAAGCTTTCGGTAATACTTAGTAATAGTTTTTAGCTGCTTGGGCCTTAATAGATAAATTGGCATTTTAACAAGAGTGAAAGAGAAAATTTCATAATTCAGACATGTTAGGAGATCAGAGATTATGTTCTCTGTTATACTTTGTCATAGATTTTCTGTGATTTCATTCATCATGTCAACCCAGAGATGGGCGCTGTGCCTCTGCATAGTATCCTCAGACTTGTTGCTTTTGTTCTGCTCTCTCACTCTGTGTCTCAGGATGCCTTGTCTTCTCTGCTTGACCCAGAAACAAAATCTGCCAAAGCACAAAATTGGTTTTTAAGTGCAACAATGAATTTTGTACCGCTGTAGGTCACTGTGTTCAGAAGGGCTCATTTGACTCAATTTTAGTAAGAGCTGTCAAAGCTTAATTAGGTTGCTGTTCCTAAAAATTCTTAGCTTTTCAGCCTGTCCTTGGATGGATACTTTGGGACTGTTGAGCACAGACTTTTGCCTACAGCTAATGTGCTCCTTGCAAAGCTCTTAAAAGAAGGAAGAAAATTTGCAGGTGCTCTTCAGTAGCTGATTTTGATTAAATTAACTTACTGGAGGATTAGGAAAAAATCTTAGACATGGTTCAGAATATACTAAATGTAGCTGATCATCTTTTAACTGCATTTAGTTTAATCAAGCATACATAACATTTTATAAGAGGCTTAAACTGAGGGATGTAGTTTTTTAGGTTCTGGAGCTGTCATTTCTTTGAAATATGTTTGAATTTTTCCTACACCATCTTAGGAGAATTTATGTTGGCACATCATGTGACTAGGATATGTACAGGGAGACATCTTGAAAGACAAAGGAGTTAGAAAAAATATCATGGAGGGCCATGATAAGACTATAGAATGATGCAAAAAATCATAATAGACAAGTAAATCCTTTTCTCTCTGTCTCAGCAGAGGAATAAGGTGAGGGGTGACAAATATAAAGCAGATAAAAGGATTTTTCACAATTATTTTTAATTCAGCTTGTAATTAAATTGTAGAACTCATTACCAGAGGATGCTGCTGAGGTCAGGAATGTAACAAGATTTAAGGAGGGTCTGGAAATATAAGAATATTCAATATTACGATAATTGAAGCTACAATAAAAGCTTTGAAAGACACATAAATCTCCTTGCTTCAGGATTTAAGATAATTTTTAACAATTAAAGATTAGTCTGAGATAATTTTGTGGCTCAGATCTCACAACTGTTACTGTTTCGTGCAGTTTCTCCTTAAGATAGTTGCACTTCCCCCCCAGAAAAGATAATTTTATGATCTGCATTGATTTAAACCTTTATGATATTTTCCAGGTTTATATAGAAAAAACAGATTTTAGACCTGCTCAGAAAATAACCCCATATTATCTTGTGGAAAACATAAAAAGCACATTTTTTGCTGACTTTTTTTTTTTTTTTCACTTGGCAAAACTGCCCCAGTGGCAAACCCTGCTTGTTCTGCAGCCTTAATAAATAAATAACTACAGAAGTCAAGTCAGTCTGAGGTGGGTGATTTTGTGTCATGTTTCTTGCCAAATTCTGCTGGCTCATGAAGACTTTTTTCTCAGGTCTCATCTGGTGAGACTTCTCATCATTTTGAGCTCCTGTTTCTACTAGGTGCTTTGGAAGGTTCTTTCAGAGGACAGAAAGTGAGAATTTAATGACAGAATTTTAAACTAACTTTATTTCAGGCAGCTGGAAGTTGATTTTTACCCTTTGCTGTTGGTTGACATTTTTTGCAACTTTTCTGCTCTATTAGTCCTTTTCTATTGTTAAAGTTAGAATATTTTTATTGATTTCAAAGGACTTTTGGTCTGAATAATAAGCATCTAGTATAAAATTACATTTATGTAAGAATATGTGTTATGGAAAATAAGGGGAAATCTTTACATGGGTATGATGATATGCTTTAAACTTGCTACCTCCTCAAAGAATTAACATATAAAGCTTTAACTGATCATATAGTACAAAAAGTCAACTTTTCAGCTTTCTCTTCAAAATATATCCAGCTGATAGATCTATGAAATATACAAAATAGATCTATAACACATATGGGATGGGGATGACAAAGTTAGCTCAGTATATCAACTTAGATTATCTTAGATTAAAATGTTTGTAGATAAAGCTTTTTGTTTTCATATTTGGCCAACTAACATATGATGGCTTATGCTGTAAGTGCCCATGTCCTTCTGTGACCTCTTTAATTGGATTATTCTGGGAATAGTTTGGGTATGTAGAGGCAGCATACCTTCATTTGGGAGACTATATAGGTGGGAAATCAATGAACAGATCATGTCACTGTATTCCAGTGTTCTTGTTAAAACCCAGCTGGTTAAAGCCATTGCCTCCCTGTCTCCCTCAGGCCAGATGTGTGTCACACCCATGCAGTCCCTAAGGTCAGGTCTGTGTCTCCTGCATGGGTACTGTAACTTTGCAGTGAGCACCTATAAGTCACCTGCGTTTTTAGCTGAAAAAAGTTCACCTGGTCATCCCCACAGTTCACTGAAGCCCTTGCAGTATCTGGGGTCAGTGTGGCCCTTGCAGGCAAAGAGCTGGCAGAGGGGTACTCAGAACCTCTGTGTTGTGAAAGCATGATTTTAATTTCTAGTCTTCTTTTCAAGAGCATGTTGCATACATCTATGTGCTTTTCCTAGCTCTTTTCATTTTATTATACATATATGTAATTTTATAATTATATATATGTAATTTTCTTACAAGTCCACTTACCTAGTTAGAAAATATGCTGTGCTGACATCAGTAATATAAAAACATCTTTTAACAAAATGTAAAAGATGGGTATGGGATGCCAATGTTGTCAGGTCATCAAGATCACTTAATGTTAATTGTAAAATGCAGTAGAAGAAATCATACGGAGTAACTGGGCAGTAAAACATAGCTCAGTGCAGATGAATATGAACTAAACCATTTGGGGAAAATGCTGGCTTCAGATGTAGAGCAGTGGCTTCTAGTTTAGTTCTTACCACTCAGAAAACAGAGTTAATCAAGTGGACTGTTCTCTGAATAGACTTATCTCATTGCTCAAAAACTAAAGCCAAACCCCAGAAAATTGTGCTATACTTGCTCATCATATCAAGCAGTTTGGTCATCCTGCCCTCTTAAAATGAGTATAATAGTATTTGAAGATCAAAGCAAATATTTTGAATTATCAAAGAGATTAGTAAACTCCTAGGGGGCTTCTTCCCTTGGTAAGAGTCAGCTTTAATAGGATATATTAGTACAAATATTTTTGTACTAACAAGAGCAGTGTGGAGAATTGCGAACAGAAGAGTTATTTACCATTTCTCATAGTGTAAAAGTCAGGGCCACAACATGAAATGGCCAGGCAAGTGTCTCTTTCATGTACACGTGCAAGTACATAACTCAGTAGTGGAACTGACTGGCACAGGATGTTTAGGAAACCAGAAGACTTGTATTTGTTCAAGAAGGGATTAGATAAATTCATGGATGAAAGAGCCATCAAGGGATATTAAATAAAAAGATGCAAATACATCTGTTTTAAATTGCAGACTTCCAGAGAATAGAAAGTTGTAAAGGGGAAATATCACTCCTAAGTCACCCTTCTTCTTGTATACATGTTCCCTAATCATCTTCTAGCAGGCTCTTCCCAAGACAGGCTACTGGCCTAAGTAGATCATTGGTCTAGCTTAATCCATGTGTTCTTGTGTTCTTCGAGTGCAATAGTGGCAAAACCTAGGGAATAGGAATGCCTCTCTTGCTATTGTTGATGTCTGTGTAATTCTCCACCTATTAAATAACTGTGTAGTTATTCTGTTATTTGTGAGTCTGAATTTTTCCAGGGGAGGTGCATTCTGTTTGTGCCCAATAGCCTGCAGCATGTTCTTCTTTATAGTGGTTTTCATTCATAGCCAGTCACGTGGCTTTTGCAAATTGCATCATGTGTTGTTTTATTCTATTTCTCAGATAATTAGACAAGATTAATATCACATCATCCCAGTAAATTTCTTTTTTCTTGGCTCTATCAGTTTTAAATTAGACAAGACAAATCTCTTTGTCTAATCTGCCTTTCGTGCAAAGGAAAATCCTGATTTGTACCTGTGAAGTTATTAAGAATTTTCGTAAGTCTGTGGTAAATATCAGAAGAAAAAAGTCTGTTCAGAGAGTGAATTACATCTCATGGACTCAATTGCTGCACGGATGAAGGTTACTAAAATGAATGTAACACATGTGGAATGTCAGTGTCACCAGAAGTTAGTTGTTAATACCTTCTGTGTCTATTGCAGGCTTCTTCTTCTGAAGTATTTCAGAAGATTTCATTTTACTTCTGCTACATTTCTTGTTTCTTTTGTCAGTGTCAAGCAAAAGCAGTTGGAAGATGCTGTTTCTCTCCACTGCACCTCTTTGCTGCCCTCAGCCCTATCAGGAAGACGAGCAGAAGAGAAGGCAATGACAACTGTTGTGCATTAATCTAAGCACTTCTCCAGTACAGCTGCTTCAAGATTCACTATCAGGGCTAGCATGGTGACCCATAACACCTGAAATAAAAGCTGTGAATTGGTCATTTATGAAGAGTAGCATTAATAAATTAGTAGTGTGGAATTACCTGTTTTAAAGAGATAATGTAACATTAGAGCTTGATATGTAAACATAGACCAAGCTTGGATGCAGCAGCAAAAACAGGTTTGGAATTGAGCTGTACCCAGCGTGAGAGGTGATCTGCTCAAGTGCAATTATTTTTATTTTAAACTTCATTTAATTTTATGGATCTGAGTCTAATTTTTCTCATCTCACATTTAAACAGAAGAGACTGCAGGTTTTGTTTAGCAGAAAGTCCAAGCTTTTAAATTTAATGTGATCTGTTAGCTAAAGGTTTGGCTTCTATCCTGCTAGGATGTAACTGCTGTTGAACTCCTCTAATGGAATGACCATTGATTTTTCAGCAGCTATTCAGAATTAACTCCCAATCCCGGTGTTGTGGCCAGGTACAGCAGGGAGCTGCTCTGAGCTCTCAGGAGTGTTTTTCCATGATCCATCTCCTCTATGGACTTGGAACTCTTGTTTGTTACAAATTCCAGCAAGAACAGGGAGTTTGCTAACTCAGGTCTCATCAGGAACTCACAGTTCTGGGAGCGTACAGATGGAGAAACCTAAACTATACTTCCCTTTCCTGTTGTGTTTTCACTGTGTTGCTCCTAAAGGGAAAACAAAACCAAGTGCTGCTGTGCGAGTATCCGTAATGCTGACTATTTCAGGGATTCAGCAATAGAGGGCACTAGAGTAAATGCTTTCAAAAAGCAGTATTTTTGTTGGATTGGCATACAAAAGTGAAAGCTCACTTTGGTTTTTTATGTGAAAGGGATATTCTACCCATCTTTTTAGGTTTCTCATGTTGGAGAGAGGGTAACAGTCAAAAGCAAGTGGAAGCCCCAAAATATCAGCACAACATGTAGTGGAATTGCATAAAAGCTTTGGACCAATTTTTAAACAGAAATCCTGCTATTTCTTTTGAATGCATTTGCAGTGCAGAAGTGTATGCAGCAATGTGTTTCCAAGACAGGTGTTTATTGAATGTAATATCTGATGCCTTTGATTCTGTCAAAGGTGGCTTTCAAATGCATTTTACAAAGCCACCACAAAAGGAAAATGAGGTGTGTGAATGGGTGTAGATCCACATCCCCATTCTTGCTCAGGCTCTGTTCACTCAGAAGTTGGGAATTCAGTGTGTGCTCTGGGCAGCTGCATTTTGTGGTTTCCATATGAAAATCTGATTTAATTTAAAGACAGCCTGAGCTGCTTTTAGACTATTGGTAGAATTTACTGGGTGGATGAGGTTGGTAGCTGGGATTCAAATACCTGTGGATAGGTTTGTCAGAGGAAAGGGGCCACAGCTGCCATTTTACCATCCTAGCCGCTTTGCTGCCACATTGCTGCTGCAAGTGTAGCTCAGTGCAATGCCAAGACATCCCCCTGGCTGGTTAGCCTTGTGGAGCAGGTGGGAAAAGGTGGAGCAGCCAGAACTTATTGGGGAGCTGCTGGTGTCTGTCCCTCCAGCCTGACTCTGGGGGCTGCATGTGGCACAGCACAAAGCTGTGAGCTGCATGCTGGCCAGGGGCTCAGCTGGCCAGGGGCTCAGCCCTCTGCTCTTCGCCTGTGCTGCTTAGTGATGTGTAGAGATACCTAACAGCTACTGCAGTCTTGCACAAGTAAGCTTAAAATCAATAGCTCTGTAGGAAATCAAATGTAAATTAATTATTGTAAGTTGATTTTTATGGCAGGTCAAATCTAGGATTTTGCCTACAGGGCACTTTCTTGTGTGTGTGGCATAACTTCACTGCAGTCCAGAAATGAAGAGTAAGATTTGTTTTCTGTTCCAGAAATGCAATCTCTTTGCCTTTGAGCTGAAGAAGAAATACAGTTCCTGTGTGGTACTCTGTTTTTTCACTGGTGCATGTGGTCAGTAAAGCCTGACACTATCTAGGACCACCAGATTTTCTGGAACCTATGGGCTTATGTGGGAGGGGTGTGTGGTTCACTGGGTCAAGTGTACAAAAAACACTTTCTGAAGTTTGTCTTGAAAGGGTGGATATGGTGATACATCAAGGTATCTGGCAAGTTTCATTGTTTGGAGTTACTGCACAGAGGAACTTGGGCTCCCCACCCCTATCTGGCATGGAGGAGTCTCAAAGTTGAGGGCAAAAGCAGTGTTGTCAGCCCAAGGAAGTTGTTTCTCAGGCTGTAGCCTGGAAGTTAAAAAAACTAAAGAATGCCATAGATGTGTGTATTTGAAGAGGACTAAAGGAGAAATGAGGCCTCTCATTTCCTCACACTCTGGCATTATTGTGTAGTGCTCCTGTGCCCAGTTACCTCCAGGGGTGCCCTTACAGGGAGGAGGCACTTCAGGCTTCCTGGGGAGGGACAGCTCATCTGTGTACCTCTCAGTCTGCCTCCCAGAAACTGGCATACTAAGAGGTCCCAAAATCATGATAGCTGTGGTATTGCCTGAGGCAGGGATGTAGTCCAGCTCTCTGGCCAGGTGTGATGCTGAAACAGATAAAGGAGATTGTGAGAATTAAACATAACCTAAACTTGATTTTTCTTGTCTTGGGCTTTTGTTTTTAAAGTATTTCCACTCTTGCAAATTTATGTTTCAACCTACATCTCAAATGAATGAAGTGAATATTATCAGCCTTTTTTGCAAACAGATTTTGTGATTATTTCAGGGTGGTCTGGCAAACACTGGGTGTTCTGTTTCTATGGGAGTGGTGACTGTAAACAGGGCTGTATGCAGAGCAGTATCTGGCCAAAAAAGGGTAGTAGTTTTGAGGATCAGAAGCCTGCTTATAGGCTGGTTATATAGGATCCCATATTTGTGCAAGTCTCCTGTAACAAGTCTTCACTGGATCCTGTTGGCAGGAGGGCAAAGACTTGATTGTTGTCACATTGATAAAAATACAAACAAGCTTTATCAACCAATTAAATTGATTTTAATTTTTTAATACTCCAGAGTAAAACAATGGGACTTATGCTCCTATATGCTTGGAGACATTTAAGCATCTGAGAACCAGTGTAGATTTCGTTAGCTGAATCACTGACCCTTCTTGTGGATTTTACAGTCACTGGTGCCAAGAGTGGAGAATCCTCCCTTAGTCAAGGACCTTCTCTGTGGCAGATGCCAGCAACCTTTCCTGACTAACAGTGGACTCTTGGGGATGCTTTATCCATGCTAACACCTACATCCCAGTTTTTCATCGTGCAGCTAGATGGCAATGTCAGCTTCCACTTCCTGGCAAGGCTGGTGAGCTACCCGGGGATGCCAGTCCTGGCCAGCCTGCCTCATCACCTCCCCCCAGCCAAGGATGACCATGACACAGAAAAAAAAAAAAAAAAAAAAAAAGAGTATTTAAAGGCTCTAAGATAGAATTTTGGAGGTTTATAGAGGTACCAGCAGCATAAACTGAAAAAAAAAAATTCAGTTTAGGCTGTTTGCTCTAAAATACCTGTCATTCTTTCTTGTTTCGCAGTTGGGAAGCTGAATTTATGTATTAACCAATTATTTGATATCTAGTGCATAGGTGCATGAAATCAGAAATATGGTCCCTGAGTTCCCAGGCAGTGAGGACATTAAAAAATCCCAGGTTCATGCAGACTGCAGATTTTTATACCTCCATTTCCCCTCTGGGTCTCCCTTGGACCTCTCAGTTAGTGATTCACTCAGTGAAGTGTTTTCTTTTCTTCTTACCAGAAGGCTCATCACTCCCTCCTGCTTTACAAATGTAATGTCCTTTGCATGTGGCAGAGTTGGGTTGTTGCCTGCCTAGATGATAGATAAACTGTTATCTAAATACTCTGAATATGAAACTGGTGAGTAATACGGCAATTTTTTTGTGCAGTACCCAAACTCCAGCTAGGTAAGACACTTGGCAAATGAAAACACCACAAGCATTTGTGTTGGAACGTGGACTGTTGATTAAAGCACTTGTCTTCTGCTGAGGTCCAAATATAAGCAAGCCATGATTTTGCAGGTCTGTGCCATAGGCACTCTGGTTAATTTTATCTCAATCACCACGAGTAGCTCTTAATAGAGACTGTTACAGGAGCTTATCCTGTTTCCAGGGCAGGGTTCCTGACCCTGAATGGCACTGTGACACTTACAGATAGGGCTGCAGTTCAAGTGCTTCTTGGAGAATTTCCCTAGACAGCAAGTTTAGCCAGTTCTATGGTTTTTCTGTTCTTGGGAAAATGACAGAGCATCCTCTCTGTGGGAAGTGTGTATCCCAAAAAGGGGCTCAGGACCTGTGGCCACGAATGGCCATTGTGACTATTGAGAGTAGAGTCTACAGAGACAGAGCAGGAGACCTTAAGTGGCACTTGTGGATAGTCACAGCTTTACAGGAGTTTTTAAGATGTAGACTTTGCTGGACTTCAATCTGATCTAAGCCCTGTGTAGCTCCACAATGGGAAAGGAGCACAAAATGCACACAAAGATCCCTCGGCGGAAAGGACAGCCATAAGGACTTCAGAAATCCTGTGTTATCTGTAATAATAGTGAACCCTTAAAAATCATTTCTTGGGAAATATGGTTAGAACTTTATTTTAATCTCAGACTGACGTTAAGTGTGACTAATGGTAAACAAACAAGCAGAAATAAAGAGAATTTAATGTAGATAAAACTGATGTTACAGCAGATCTCTACCTCCTCGTAGCTGTGCTTAGAGCTTTCTGAAGGCTATTCATTTCAAATAGGTTTCTCATTCCATTACAGGTTTGAGTGAAAATGTTAAAAAAGATCTTTGTAGCAACTTTAGCATCAAACTAGAATGTAGACATTTGAACATCAGCAAAAAAGAGACCAACACAACATAGATTAAACATAAACTGAAATGTGACATGCTGATACCAATGTACTGTAGAAATAACACAGTTCAATTCTGTCTTGCAGGAGAAATATAGATGGTGTAATATATATTCATTCTCCTTCCTTTTGTTACCTGCTGGCTGAAAATGGATTAAAAATTAAAGCACTAAACACCTCACATAGTTTGAGTAATTTCCCAAGAAGCTTTACTGCCATACTTTCCATAGAGCAAGCACAGCAGTAAAACTCTCTTCTGATTGCTGGGAGTCAAGCCACAGGTTCTCATATAAAAATTATTTTACTTGCTAAGTCCCCAACAAAGCAGCAGGACCATGTTGTATATCCTCCTCACACTTTCTAATAGAGACTTTTTTTACTGTGGTTGCTAAATAATGCAAAGGTAACGCATATTTGGCTTTGAACTTTCCATGTGCTCGAGTTGTTTAGGCACAAAATATATTTTGCATATCCATTTGAATGTTAATTTGTCTGGGCCATTACAGAAATGAAATCACACATTTCCTAGGCTGGAAAGACTACAGCAGGATAGAGAGACTTTGCTACTGAGCCTCTGCCTGATTTAGAAATATTTAGTTATTAAGGTCTGATGTTGGAGCATCTGTTGGGTTCCTGCCTGTTCCTTTGCTTGCTCTCTGCTGCACTGCCCTGGAGCAAATTGGTTATGGGAACAGCTATTTATGGGGCAAAATCAAGTTTTGGGTGAAGAAAACCCAAACATCAGGTAGGGTCCATTCATGTAAAATGAATATGTTGAAGACTTTTAGTTCACCCCTACTAGGGCAGGATAGGAGTGGTGTTGAATTCTAGCCCATAATGTAAGTCATTTTTTTCTATTACTCTAGTCAAGCCATTGTTGCCATAGAATAATAAATCATAAGGTGCTTCATTATGTCTCACTAGTTGACAACGAAACTATATTTAATGAAAGGATACTTACTTTGTATTTTCTAATAATTCAGGACAATTTTCATAATTAATATGCATTTATAAATAATTTTAATCTATAAATTCAGTGTACATGACAGTCTGAGCATCAGTAAAATAAAACTATTTGCTTTTCTAGTTGTCAGTGAATGCATTTATCAAATGTGCTAAGTTGAAGTCCCCAGAGTTCTGATTTCAGAGAGCAGGATTCATTTCAGACCACATCAGGAAAGAGCACTTGATTCTGACTGCTTTCCAAGCAGCAATGATACAGCAATCCTTGCTCTGATGACCAAAACAGTCTTTCCAGAATTATAGCTACTTTTTGAACTCATGGAAATTTTGGGAGTACTCCAGTAAAGGTTTACCAGAGAAAGGTATTTTTAAAATTTGATGCTGTCTGAACCTTTGTGGAATATTGTATGCCACAATTGGAATGAAATAATATATTTAAAGCTAAAACACATATGAAAAATAGATCATACATAGATCCACTGTTTTAGGAAAAAAAAACCCCTTTTTTTGATCTTGCTTATTAAACTCATAAATAGTATGTTAAAATCTACCTTAAGATTGAAACAATTTTAAAGATGAAGCTTTTTTTAGAGATGAAGCTTTCACATCTTTTGTAATTATGCCTATAATAGCCAGGTGGAAATTATGGGCCTGTCTTGCAAATGACATTATGGACTCACAAATTAAAATGAATATAAATGACAGACAAAATAGCATTGAGAGTTAATGTTTCCTAACTGAATAAGTAATCCTGTTTCAGAACACTGTTTAACTAACAGATTTTTTCCTAATATTATTTGTGAATTTGTGCATGCTCAGTACATGCATTTGCCCAGACTGAGGAAGCTGGGAAATCAGTGAGCCCTGATGTCCTACAGATTTATAGGATATCCCCCATAACCTCCTCACCACACAGGTGATGTACAGTAGCTGCTTCTCCAGACATTGCCAGACTATGGTGTAGTGGCTGAATTTTGGCAGCTTTGCCTTGCGTGTGGGTGTTAGTTTGGGTCTCCCTCCTTTAGCCAGGAGATAATTTTCATAAAACTTAATTAGCTTTTAGATAATTTATAGTTGAAATGGTCAACTTTGTCAGAACTACAGGGGGAGAATTGAAAGGTGGGCATACAGTGCAATCTCATGAGCATTTTTTTTCTAAAGAAGGTAACTGAACTTGCAAAGTAAAAACCACTGAAATTAAGGAAAAAAGAAGAAATTCAAATACTACTTTCATTTGATCTTCTTTTGTTTACGCAGTGTAATGTAATTTTTAATTAAGTGTTCCCATCCTGGTTTTCTCATGGAGAAGCCCTGTTCCCTTACCTGATGAACAATGACTCAGAATTCTATTTATTCCTGTTGCCTTTTCCACTGTGTCTTACAGGGTCTCTTCCCAAAGACAAAATCCTTCTCTTCTCAAGGTGTCCATGAAAATGGATGTTCTGCCTCCTCTAGAATTTCATGAGGTGCATGAGTCATTTGAAAAATAATCCCAGCTGCATAAGCATAAAACAGAGCCCAGGGAAAACCTGGGAATGCACAGTTCTCCCTGGCTTCAGCTGCAGTTGAGAATACTCTATGTTTACTAAAAATTGGATAAAGGAACTCAAATGCAGAACCCAGGAGAAATTAGGCAGCAACTGGAGCAAGCCTGACACGGCTTGTCAGCATCACACAAGGACTTAGGGACAGCTATCATTTCTCCTGGGCACCATACATCTGCCTTAACCATTCTTTTATTTGTCCCCACAGTCTTCTACCTGTTCTTCTCCACCTTTTTCAAATTCTGCATTAAACACAGTGACTGTTTTAGAGAGTTTGAGTCTTTTTCAGTGCTTTGATTTATACTGCAACATGGTCCTTTGTAACCCGTAATTAGCTGGAAGCTATTTGCTGATGTCTCAAGAGGAATGTGACTTGTGATACAGTGATATTATTGTGATATAGTCAGTCTGTTTTAAGATCAGAAACTCCCAGTTATCTGCCTCAGAGTGCTGATCCAGGATGGACTCACTATACTGGGTTGATAGTGTTGAAAAAATTTTGACAGGATGACTTTGTGCCAAATAAATAAAATTAATCTTGCCTTAATGCAAGTATCACATAAATTCTGTATCAGGCACAGGAATGTGATTGCAGATTTACACTTTATCGACATTATAATTTTTACTTTTGAATGATATGATGGTACAGGGTCTTACATTAATGATCTAGTCTCTAGCCAAGAGGAACATCCTTTCAGGGAACACTCTGCTGTCCTGCCTCATAACACTATGATGAGTATGGATTGGAAATGGGAAAGTTTGAGAATTTATTTTTTTGCAATGGGAAACTAAATAAACATAAGAGAAGCTGAAATTTTTCAGAGGCTGATAAGGGAACAAAAGACCCCATCCAGAATTCATCTTTTGCTATAAATCTTGAAAGTGTAAAGTTTTGTAACAACAACAAAAAAAAGTGAGTGTAGTTTAGTTAGAGAAATTGAAAGCATTTCCTCCAAAAGTCATTCTTGGAAATGGCTGAATTGTTTTAGCCGAAATGTTCTGAAACAAACAGCATGATGTTTCCCAGCATGGAAACTTGAAGTACAAGCGGTTGCTCTTTGGCAAAATTATAAGCAATTTAAAACCTAAAAATAGAAAGTGACATTCAGTACCAGACAAAGATGGCATCATGAACTCTGCCCAGCTTACACAGAAAACCAGCAAACACAACAGGGCTTCAAAGCAAATACAAGCTGGTTTTGTAAATACTCTGAAAGTCATGTTTTCTCTGAGATTAGAGGGAGTGTGAATCATCTATTTCTTACTAGAGATAGGGCCATCTGCCTGTAAAATGAATTTACATTTCTCATGGCCGTCTTAGTTGACTTTGATAGCCAGCAAGTGAAATTTCTGAATTGTTACTGAAGGCAGCTATGTGATTAACCAGCTTCAGCTAAGCCACTCATTCATGTGGAGATTCTTATGAGAAACTAGAGCTTAAAACATGAAAAGCCACATAGCAGTAATTCCATGTGGGTAGAATTTTTTGTCTGTAAGTCCAAAATGTCTCTTCTGAGAACTGCCTCTTTTGTGTTTACATTGCAACAGCTAACACCTAGTTTGTGGCACAGATCTTTTGCAAGACCATCTCACTGAGGCAGCCCTGATCTAACTAAAGACCTGCTCCACTGCAGGCCTGTCAGTGTGACACTGGGAGGTGTGCTGCACTGTCACCTTCGCTCCGGTGAATTTACATCTCCAGCACTGTGTAGCTATTATTATCTTTGATACGGCTGGGGAAGTTCACTTGAGAGGTGACTATTTCTCTGAGGTCACGTAGCAAACAAGGATGTGTCTCACTCCTATGTTCTGCCTGCAGAAATCTAATTTCTAAATACCATTTTAATTTTTTTTCTTTCTTTTTCCCTTTTTCTTCCTTTTTTTTTCTTTTTTTTTTCTTTTTTTTTTTTTTCCTTCATTTTTTTCCCATTTTATTTTCCTGGTGTCTGTGTGTGGGTTTTTAAGACTGCAGGTACACCTGCCATGCTCACTGCCAAGACCTGGTGCACCTGGGCTGCCGGCGGAATGGAAAATTAATGGACTGCCTCGCGCCGCATGACACCTTAGATTCATTTTACCGCAGCGGTCAGGTAAGAGATCTCGTGCCCATGTAATTGCTGCTTTCTCTTGTCAGCTCTGCCATGAAGTGTGCTCTACCTGCCTCATCTGGCTGCTCGGGAAGGATGTCTTGCTTAGGCATGGCCAGCAAAGCTGGATTTCCCAGCCAGTGCTGTGATTTTACAGCACAGCTGGGTCGAGGTGCAACCAGCTGCTGCCAGCTGGGTCACTCCTGCCTCAGTTAGTTTTCAGCTAAACTGACTGAAAAGTAATCCCACAAAACAGTGTTTTCCCTGTTAGTTTTGGCCACCATGGGGTCATTTACACCTAATCAGTAAAAACCTCTGAAATGTCACCTGTGATAACATACAGACATTCTCTTCTTTATTTTTAGGGGGGAGGGAGGATGAAGAATGGTGTAAAGTTTTTTGTGTGTAAGTTCCTTTTTTCAAGCCTTTTATTTAAGCACTAAAAACCCCTTCATTAACACAGGTCTGGTCTAAACTTAGAGTGTTACTGGTTTAACTGAAAACTAATTAATGAAAATAAATTGGTAAATGCATATCCACAGTGGTCAAATTAAACCCTTTTACTATCTTTAGAACTGATATTGAAGAAATGTCTTTATTGGGAGAGAGGGATAAAACCCAAAGAATCCCAGACCTAGCTATCATTGGTTATGCTCATTTATTCAATGTAAGAATTTACGTTGATCACTGTAAGAAACAAGAGAGATTCATAGAACAGCCTATCTTGGATTTCATTATCCACAGAACTGCCAAGCACAGGCTGTGCCATGCTACAAGCTACCAGCTGTAAAATTTGTGCCCACCTTAAATACTTCTATCTCCAAGAAGTCTCCCCTTCCTTCTGGCCCACCATAAGATGCATAAATGCATAAAGCTAATGTTCTGACACACACTAATTGCACACCCCGTGTCACTTTTCCTACCCAAGGGATACCATGTTAGCAGATTTGTGGGATGAGTTGTTTGGGTCTGGGTTGGGTTTTTTTTTTCAAAACCTGTGTTGTACAGAATAAACATTTTTAATTCAAGTTAAGCATATTTTGGTATCTTACAAATAGTTATGCTAGGATCTTAAAAGGCTATTTTGTATGGCAAGAAACTGGGATTATTGGGTATTTTTTCTTGTGGTATTGTCTATTATATATAGTGGAGGCCCTATAACTGCCCTCAGAAGCTGCCCAATTATGTACATGAAAGATTACTACACAAATATATTAACACACTACAGCAGATACCCCTTTTGGACAGCAACTTCTGCTTTAAATTTTTCTTTTCTGAAGTCAATCTGGTCTAAGGAATCAAACATGCTACTTGTCTTCAACGCCATCACTATCTTCCTACTTTAATTTACCAGTTGTGGGGTATGCAGTCACAGGTGATTGTAGCCACAGCTCTATTTATAGGCAACTACTAAACAATACTAAGGAGGGCAAGGGAATCCTCCTTGAGGATTGCAAAAATTTATTCTGAGTCAGCTCTGAAGCCCAGCAAGACAATCATTAACTAAAGATGATGGGCTGCCATTTCAGTGAAATAGTATGAGGACATGCAAAGCAAAGCAAGCTTAACTTGGTGGAATAAGCAGCAAGAAATATCAATGTACAGTTGAGATAAAACCCAATGCTTACATTCCTCTGTGATGATCCCTTACTCACCGGTGAATTAACCAAAGAAGTATTTTCTCAGAAGATTCCAAATTAAAAAATAGTGCAGCACTTTTCCTTTCCAGGTTCCTGTTAAGAAAATTCTTTTAGTGTATACAGAAGGCCTAAAACCCAGCTGGGAAACATTTATGATGGACAAAGTTAGACTTTATCCTCAGACCTCGCCATAGACATCAGACAGATTCCAGGAAGCATTTTTATAATTTTATTTTTCTATCAGGAAAAAAAATGGAACTTGATTCAGACATGTCAAAACCAATTTTTATGAAATGATAATTCTACCAAAAAGTAAAACCATCCAGATACGTAAGAGCAACATTTAGTCACACAAAGATGTGTAATGACTTCTAGTGACTAGAGTGATTGTTCAGGATAGTCCTGGAACAGGCTGCCCAGGGAAGGGGTGAAGTCACCATCTGTGGAAGTGTTCAAAGAATGAGTAGATGTGGCACTTCACATTATGGTTTAGTGGCTTGGTTGAAGGTTGGACTTGATGATCTTAGAGGACTTTTGCAACCTTAATGGTTCTATTATTCTAAAATTTCTGAGCACTGTTGTTTAGCTTGCTGTGTGTCCTCCAAGTCATCACTGAATTGTCTCTGCAAGTGCAACATTTTGTTTTGTAGAAGAGATGCTGCTCCAACCACCCAAACTGAGGATGACTGAGGACATAGTGTGTCTTGTGAGCTCCCTGTGTCTTGCTGTTGGGAAGAGTGAAGGGGAATAACTCAGATGCTGAAAGGCAGAGTAGCAGAGATGGAAAAGAACAAGTACATGGCAACACAGGTTTTGGAAGTGTGAGTGACTGTCAGCAAGAAAATACGATGGAAGCAGAGAGAGAAGGGCATTAAAAATAATTTTTACTTTAAAAGACACGTACAGCTTGCCTGCAAGAGGTCTAAAAAAGAGCTGGTGTTGTCCTGGGTATGAATACTGAGCAAGGAAACTGTTTCTTGCTCTTTGAGCCTCACAGTACTTAGGGGAGACAAATTTCATGTGCATTTGTTTATGTGCAACAAGATCACATCAAAGAAGTACTGTTTTTTCCTACTGATTTCCTTCCTCTTGGAAGAAGTCACACTTTGGCTGCTTGCAGGGGATGACAGTTGCTGCAAATCTCTTTCCTCACTAGCTGTTTGGGTCAGTGTGTGCCTGACAACTGATACATGAAAGATGAGGATTCAAATGCTATTTGCAGCATCCATCATCCACTGGTTTTGAGGCAGCAATCATTTACATGCAGAAAACCTGGAGTATTTCCTGTTGGGTCATTTTCTTTATGCACGGCTGTCCCACATGCACAGTGCAGACGGAGCTACCACGGGAATCTGCAAGGTTTGAATTCACTCCTTCCTCTGCTACTGACCTGCTCAGACCACTTTATCTTTCTAGGACTTGTCTTCTTTTCTTGTAGGTAAAAAAGGAATTAGAATTTTAAAAAATAATTGCCATATCTCTGAATGTTGTAAAAAAGCTGGCATTAGGTTGCCATTTAATTAAACACAACTCCCAGCTCAGCTGACTCCTCAAAATTATTATTTTCTTCCATGCTAAGATTTTCTCGACTTTATCAGCCTTAAGGTGATTTTAACTTACTGTTAAAAGTTTGAGCCTGCATCTCAAGTACAAAACTGGATAGGTGTTTAGTATAGATCGTGAAGGGGTCAGAGGATGGGAAAAAAGACTTGTAAAGAAGATGGCTTCTTTAAAAAATAATTCTTGCATTCTTATTTTGTGGATGGTGTCTAGTCTGCAGGGTTTTACTTAGATGCAGGACTGTGCTTTTGAAGAAAATCTTCCAATTGTCTTCACTTCCCTTGTTTTGGTTGATATCAGGGAGTAGTCATAAGACTCATAAACTCAGTTCCACTTCAGGTGAAAACTAAGCTGCTTCCTGAAGCCTGTGAGAAGAGGCACTCCAGGAGCCAACCTAACACACTCAGTCCACTGGATCAAAGCAGGGATTTTCTTAAGTAAACATTATGAAGGGTTTATATTGAGGATTTTGGACTCTCAGCACCACTTGCTGTCTTTTACAGAGCTGGGTGTTGCACTACATTACTTGCTAAAGTAGGCATTAGATTCTTGGCACAGAACTTTCCCCAGCCATGCCTGCTTTTGCTTTATCTATATCATGACTTTGAAAATCGCATGGCATGCAAAACCAGTTAATTTTGCATGAGCTATGCTAGCCAAATGCAGAGTTGCAAAGATCACACATGTATTTGGGAATGTCTCACCCGTACAGTGAACATCCACTTAAATTGTGAAGGGGTTTTGTGGGAATGCTCAAACTTTTTAGTATTTATGGAGAGGGATGACTTGCTAACAGACCATAGTCCTGGGCTTTGTGCCTTTTCAGATCCTTCACACAGGGAGGTTATTACTTTGTGATGATAGTAGACAATGTTTTGAGCTTTAGCTCTCTGTGACCTAACACCATTTCAGATTGGTCAGGCAATGTGAATATATGTCCTGCTTGATACAGGTGATATAAACTGCACTTCATTCTGCTGCAGTGACCTGTGGTTCCCCGAGTGCAGCAGAGCTTGGCGCCCAGCTGTAGCTCCTGGTCTCCTGAATGCTTGTTCATGCCCATAATTTTTTCCGTGTTCCCCTTGCTCTCCCACTCCCAGTAACACTAGGACTGCTGGTTTGGGACAATGCTCTTTTAAAATGGGTCAGGAAAATGTCGTAGCTTCTAATGTTTGTCCTTGCAAAGCCCAATCAGCTCTTCAGTTCTCAGCACAGCCTGTGAACAGTGCCGTCAGCACAACAGGGGCTGGCTGTTATGATGTGGCTGCAACTCCTTAAACTCCAAATAGCTCTGAACAAATGTCTTGTTGAGCCACAGTTTGAGAATCTAGGCTTAAGATTACCTGTATGGGAGAGAAGAATTTCTTACAGGCTCTTAACTGCTGATTTTGCAAAGAGAGTCAACAGATTTCCAGTGGATTTCCCTCCTGTGCAATTATGCCAGCAGCTGGAGCACTTGGGTGCATGCATGAGTGGTCAAACAGTTTCAGAATCTAGAATATGGTCACACAGCTTGACTTTGTTAACAAGTCATTGGAGCTCAAAGGCCTAATTTTTGAGCTCCTTTCTCTGAGTTACCAATTTCTTCCATGAACAAGCAGAGTGGGATGAATAAAGCTCCTTTCCAGCAATCCTCTCCTGCCACATTGCCAATTATAGGCACAACACCTCTGACTGACATGCCAAGGCCTTCTCAAAAGTCTAAGAAGTATCAAAGCCATTGTATGGATTTTAATATTTTCCTGTTTTTCTATCATCCTGGATGAAACAAAAAGTTACCATTTTTTATGCATAAGTCAAAGATAGAATTTCTTTCCTTCTTCGAGGTGACAAGCCTTCCCAAAGAGGTCTCACTACACTCAAATTTTCTCAAAGACAGAGGGCACTCAGAGTTGAAGTTTATGTAAGACCTGAGGCACTTGGTAAAGTATAGAAAAAGATACAGTGTTTTGCAAATGAGTATTGGATAACAACACCTCCCAGATTGCTTCAAATTGCATGAATGCCATGGAGAAAGAAGAATGAGAGGATCTCACAGTGCTAATACAGAAACTTCTGGACACAGAAGGGAACAGAGGTTGTCACCTAAATGTACCTGAAACTGAAAGCGGTTTCAGTTCCTTCCCTTAAAAGATATGGTAGCTGAATATTTCTTAAAAAATAATCCATGGAGAAAAAATTGACACAAAGCAGAATATCATCATGTAGGTGTGTGCAGTTCTTGATTACTAATGAAAGTTACCTTTGAGCTATTGATTGCTTTCCTCTACTAACTCTTGGTAATGGTGTGTACTCTGTACAATGGGCATGGGGCTCACAGCTCACATATTTCAAAACTACTTTAAACGTGGTTATGCTTGGTAGTAGTTGAAAGGAAAAGAGGAAAACTGAATTATGTTTGTTTTGGCAGGCAAAGTGAGATTTAAATTTTGACACTAACTACGAAAGGTTTTAAATCAAAACTGAAGCTGATTTCAGTTCTAATTGTGTATATTGCTCAGGTTACTATTAGGGAAACATATTTGGCAAAAATAAAAGGCTTGATCAATTATATAAACTAGAAATTTCTTCCAAGCTCTCAAAAAATAATTTGAGAGTATCCACAGCAGTTCAGGTCACTGCAACCCTTTGCAGCCCTCCTTCACAAGAATGTTATTAAAATGGGCTTTGCACAATATTGACTTAGGTCTTTAATTAATTTATTTATTTTAATTAATTGTAATAGAGTGGAATTTGCTCTTTCAGATATTTGGACTTCTTCAGTATTCTCTGGCACAAGCATCACAGAATACTCTGTTGGGTTTTCTTGACCACTCTGAACAAATGCTTGAGTTGATGGGGACTGAGGCTGTAGTTGAATATTGCAAGTAGGATAAATCCAGAAGACACATTTGAATAAGGAGAGGGCTTTAGAACTCAGAGTACACCTCAAAACCCAGTAAGTAAAGACTGGATGGGGCACATGGTGAAGGGACTTGTATCATCATACCACCAAACAGACTTAATACTAGAACTGATATTTTTAACAGAATGAACTTCATCCTGGTGGAAATTTTCAGCCCACAGGAGCAATCTGAATTGTGTTTGTATGCCATTATGTTTTTTAAACTTTTTTTAAAAAAACACATTTTGATCAGTAAATCTGTCTTTAAACTTTTTTTTTCTTAAGTTGGGCTTTGGGTTTTTTTTCCATTTTAAGAAATTGTTTAATATTCAGGCCTGACCTTTCAATCAGAAAGGTAACAAGCTCATTGGTTAAAGCACACATTGCTGAAATCTAGAGAAGATCAATTATCAGTTGTTTAGCAACCAGATCAATATAGTCAAACAGCTCTGATTTTCTAGTTCTGTTGAAGAAGCAGACAAGGCTCCAAATTACAAGTGGATTCTCCTATTAGATAAGGGGAATATTTAAAATGCACTTTTGATTTTTTGTACAGTCAGGTGTTTTCCTATTCAAGAGGTTTGTATTGTCTTCCTAGAAAATACGTTTCCCTAAAAATATAGCCAGCCTCAACCTGCCATTTTATCAGCTGCCATTTTAAGATCAATATTATTTTTTCATTATTTATTTCTAATATACATATTTTTTCACAATCCTTTCCACTGCTGTTAGTGTTGTGCCAGATGTAGGATGTAAAATAACTACTGTATTTTTATATTGTGCCAGTTTTCTTCCTAATTCAAAGTTATTAGTATCTTCCCAGTATCTCAGCAGGCTCAGCAGAGCACAGATGTGGCATGTGAAGGCAAATGGATGTTGCATCAAAACCTGTGTGCTTGAAAATGTGTTTTGCTGTTTTATGTTGTAGATTAGATTGTGCATGGAAGCTGCACAGTTGCTGGGTGATAGCTCACTGACCACAATAGTGTCCTGAGTGCCTTACTGAACCCTCAAAAATGCAAAGAAAATGAGCACTGGTAGGGGAATTGTTAAATGGAGTGTAAATACTGGGCCCTGCAAATCTCTGTCTCAATGAAATCCTAACACTGATTTTTCTCAAAAGTCCATATGCTGTAGATGACAGATGGAGTACTGAACTTTGCCTTTCAGTTAGAGATGGGCTGGCAAACAGAGTGACAGTGTCTTTCATTCTACCCTTCATGATTGTGTTTTTCTTATCCATTAAACACCTTAGTCTAAATAGAATTACCAGCAGCCATAGCAGATTTGTGCTAATCTGTTAATCCACAGAGGTAAAGGGGTGTAAAGTATAACAGGGGTCTGAAAAGATATTTAAAAACAGACCCTTTCTAGTGCACTTACTCAAGAGGCTGATTTTATTTTGCATTTGAATATTCAGGAAGGTAGCTGGGCTTCTGATATGATGCAGACTACTTAACTCATCCCACATAGACGTGCCCTGTGCAAATAATGAGATGGCAGTGAGAATTGATTAGAAAAGAAAGTCAGAACTGTTGGGTAACTCACATCCCATGTTCTCAAATACTCTCCCAGCTTCACATTATTTGGGTTTTTTATAGTGTTTCAGCCTTTTTGTTTGACTTATGGCATTAGCAGCTGTTGGAAATACACACAGAAGAGATTGTTGCTGCCTTTTGACTCAGTGCAGGAAGGGCATGATGCAAAACCTTCCCTGGCGGGGAAGGAAGGTGGGGAGTGGTTTTTGATTATTTTTAATGATAACATTGCTGGGTGAAGATAGGAAAATATTTGTTTCCAGTCTTTGATTCAAGTAGTATGCCAACCAGAAGTAACAAAGAGCTGTTAGGAAAACAGGTAGACAACAGAGCCCTATGTTGTTGTGTTTGTTTTTCTTACAGAAATGAAAAGTCTTGTTTCCCAGAGAGCAGGAATCAAATGACAGCAGGTAGCATTTTTTCCTGCTGATTCATGGTTTCCTCTAGCTGGTGACACTGCCTAAAAGCTGCATTCCAGACTCTTCCTTGAGAAGAGCCTGCATGTTCACAGGAGCTCAGTTTCTCCAAAGCTATGTGCATGTGCTGCACTCTGTGTTCTCCAAGGGATCTCATTCTGCAGTGAAGCTCCATTCTTGTATGTGTTGTCTCATATCAATGTGCTCCACAGGAAATGGAGATAAGAACTGAAACCTTCCCCATTTACTTTGCAAACAGTGTGTGCAAGTGTGTAAAAATTCAGTGGTGCAGTGATAACGCTTCAATATCTTTACTGGGAAAGGGAAAACTGTCACCAGTTACATTTAATTTAAATGCAATGGAGTCCTACTAGTTAACGTTCTGGGGAGTACTCTTCTTGTTCCTACCCAAAGCATGAAGAAGCAGCTGGCTTCCCCAGATCAAAACATGCTGGGTTCTCTTAGCATTTGCAGGAGACCTCAAGCAGTATCCAGTTTGTCATGTTCCCTCCTCCCTTTTTATTTCAGCTGTGGTAAGCCTCCATTCCTTGCAGCAGAGGTTCACTGGCGATTCAGCACCCCTGCTTCCCGAGACCTTACAATACTTTACTGCCAGGTGAAAGAAAGCTGCCTGGACACAAAAGGCTGTTGTATAGTTTCTTGTGAACACAGAGGGACAGATACAAGATGTATACTCCTACAAACTTTTCAGATTTGGTTTGTTCTGCAAATAATATGCTGATGATCAGTTGTCATTATTTTTTTGTTGGGTTGGTTTTTTGGTTTGTTTTTATTTTGTTTTGTTTTTTCTGAATGCTTATTTCAGAAATGATGTAGCAAACCTTTCAAAAAATTCGATAAAATCCCTTTATCACTTCTTTCAAGATATACAGTTTACATTATGGCTGTGATGTCCCAATTGGGATTTTTGATCCAACAGTAGTCTTGCATCTTGATCACCTTTCATCTGTGACCTTCACATTGCTTATGACCTGTGCCTTGGTTCCAAATCAAGAGGCCTCTCCTACAGTTGAGTTTTGGATAAGCTCCTGGCCCAGCTGATGCTGGAGCCATGATGCTTTGACACTGGATTGTTTCCTGAGAAGATAAACCTGCCTGGTCTCTGCATGCCTGCCCTATTTGGACAACCCTTAGAGAAAAATGGAAAAATTACCTCCACTTTACCTTTGAGAAGAAAACTTTGATCATGGGATCCCAAGAAATCTTCAGACACGTATGTTACAATTAGTCTTGTGAACCCATGGAAAGCTGCACATGCCTGTTTCAGGTATTTTGCCTGCTGATGTGTTGCAGTAAGATGGATAACCGGATAAATTACGTGATTTGCCTAAATCATACCATATACTTCTCCATCTCTTTTTCTGCCGATACTTGCAAGTGTGTATTGTACCCATGGTAAATCCTCTTTTAAGGCTTTGTCTTTTCTGACAGAGTGTTTGTTTACAGGAAGATAAATACCATCATTGATTATTTTGCTTTACAATCCTAGGTGAGAACAAAGCAGCGATGATGGGGCAGCATGATGAGGTCAGTACCATGCATCCTGCCTGGAGCTGACCTCACTTAGTTGACTTCAGGATAAAAATTGCACTGTCTTAATTTCACTAGGTTTTTCTATCACAATTTCTTATCAGAAAATTCTGCAACATTATTCTCTGGGGAAGGAAGACCAGTGTATTACAAGGTTGAACGCTACTTTTATATTTCCCAGCACTCCCGAACTTTGGTTTAGCGGAACACTGCATGGTCTACACTCCACTCTGTTTTCCATTTGCATTGTTCACTACCCTTGACCTTCCTTTTGCCATCCTGAGTAATATTTTCCTTTACAGTAACCTTGAAGAGAGATTTCCTTATCTGCATATATGACTAATCAGTAAGGTCTTACGATTATTATAAAGCAGTTTATTGGAGGTGCGCCTCCCTGGCCACGTGACACCCAGTGATGTCATGTGGCCCCGCCTCCAGGCACATGACATCCATGATGTCACGTGGCCCCGCCTCCCCAGCCTGAATCCTCCTTTAAATTGCCAGAAAATTCCGCAAACTCCCCATAAATCCCTCCTGAGTCCTCCATCAAATCCCAAGAAAACCCCCAAAAATCCTCCCTGAATCCTCACTTAAACTCCCCCAAATATCCTCCAATCTCCAATTCCTCCCTTGAATCCCAAAAAATTCCCAAATCCACCCAAAAAGTCCCCCTTAAATCTCCTTTTTATCCAAAGTCCCATAAAGAAACAAAAAAATCCCCCATAAACCTCCTTTAAATTCCCCAAAATCCACCCCAAAATCCCCCAAAACATTCCTCCTGAATCCTCCTTTAAATCCCACCAAAATTCCCCAAAATCCCCCAATTCCTCCCTTAAATCCCCCAAAATCCCTCTGAACTCTCCTTTAAATCCCAAAGACATCCCCAAAATCTACCCAAAAATCCCTCAAGTTCTTCCTGAAATCCTCCCAAAAAAATTCAAAAATCCCCCATAAAATCCCTCCCGAATCCTCCTTTAAACCACCAGAAAATTCCCCAAACTCCCCAAAAATCCCTCCTGAGCCCTCCCTCAAATCCCAAAAAACCCCTCAAAAATCTCCCCAAAATCCCCCAATTCCTCCCTTAAATCCCATAAAATTCCTCAAATCCACCCAAATAATTTGCCTTGAATTTCATTTAAACCCCCCAAAATCGCTCAAAAGCCACAAAAAAGCCCCCTGAATCCTTCTTTAAATCCCTGCAAAAATCCAAAATTCCCACAAAAATCTTCCTTAACTCCCCAAAATCACAGAAATCTTCCCCAAAATCCCTCTAAAAATCCGGGGAGACCCCTCCTCAAATTCCCAAAAAACCCCCCAGATCCCCCCAAAATTTCCCAAAAAAGTCACCCAAAAAATCCCCCAAATCTCCCAAAATCGCCAAAAGAAAAAATAACTCCCAAAAATCCCCCCAAAAACTCTTCCAAAAATTGCCCCAAAAATGCCTCAAACCCGGCCAGGGGACGCCCAGTGATGTCACATGACGCCCGCCTCACCGATCACGTGACACATGGTAATGTCACGTGACTCCGCCTTCCCCAGCCATGTGACCTCCCTCCCCGGGCCATTTTCGCGCCTTTTTTGAGGATTTTGGGGCCATTTGGGGAGATTTTGGGATGAAATTTTGGGAGTTTTTTGAGGTTATTTTGGGGCCATTTTGGAGGATTTTGGGGCTTTTCTGGGGGAATTTTTGGGGCTATTTTGGGGGGATTTTGGGCCCTTTTTTTTGGAATTTATCTGGGATTTGGGGTCCATTGCACAGATTTTTGAGCTTTTTCAGGAGAATTTTTGAGGGATTTTGGGGAAAATTTTGAGGCTTCCCTGGAGGAATTTTAGGGCAATTTGCAGCCATTTTGGGGCCATCTTGAGGGGACTTTGGGGCCATTTTTAGGGGATTTGAGGGGAGATTTGAGGCCTTTTTGGGGAATTTTAAGCCATTTGGGGGGATTTTGGGGTCATTTTAGGGGCTCAGTGGGGGCATTTAGGGACATTTTTGAGGAGATTTTGAGGGTTTTTTGGGGGAATTTTGGGGATTTTTGAGGCCATTTTTGGGGGGATTTTGGGGACATTTAAGGAAATTTGGGACCATTTTTTGCAGGATTTAAGGGGCATTTTGGGGGGAATTTTAGGGGGATTTGGGGAGGAACTTTTTTGGCAATTTTGGGGCATTTTCCCGTTGAATTTGAAGCCCTTTTAGTGTTGATTTTTGGGCATTTTGGGAATTAGAGCATAAAACAGGGACCAAGGAGGCCAGATCTGCAGCCCTTGCTCTGCTAATGACTGATTAGACATGGCCTTCAGCAAGTCAATTTGGCCTCAGTTTTCAGATGTGCTGATTTAAGTTTTAGTCTTTCACTTCCTGTTTTCTTTTCTTCATTGTTTTGTGGGGAGGGAATTGCCATGGCATGCAAGCCTACTATTTAATTTTATCTCAAAATATGTTTCAGTCTGGACAGTCAGAAGTAGAAGTTGGTTTTAGAAATGGTTGTGAGTAGTGTTCCTTACCTATCACCACAATGAGGATGAGCTCCTTTTTGCAAAATGTTATGAGTGAATGAATGCACTAGGTTGCACAGAGTTATGAGTTCTGAGAACTTGTTTCTTCTTTATACTTTACCTGTAACTTCCATGAATATCCCTGAAGTTGTTAAAGAATCCATTATTTCAAGAAGGAAAGCAAGGCTGAATTTTTAAAACTGAGTATTACAGATGAAGGTAAATTTAGATTTAACTCAGTATGAGGGAGCAGGAAGAATAAAATCTGTGGCACTTGCATTTTTGAATTATGATTTTACTGAGTGTGAATTATATTTTTACTGAATTATTTATATTATTTTCCCCATAAGTAAAGACAACAACAATATTAGAGTGAATGCATCCAAGAAAAAAGTATTTTGAAAATACCTAGGATCCGTATTTTCAGTTGTCATTTGGCAGCTGCTGTCTGTCTGAGAAGTGTCCTTAACACTACCCTTTGTGGGTAGGTTAGGAGTCCTCTCCTTTGGCTGAACCACCTTTCTGAGATCCCATGCTCCGTCTCCCAGCAGGAACCTTCCACTGCTGTGCTGGGCTGCACAGCTCCCACAACTTCCCCTGCCTCAACTCACACCCTGGGCTTCACCCTTTTGCTGCAAGGTCCTTCCACGCAGTGCAGGAGCAGCCTGTCAGATGTGTGCATCCCCCATGTGGGGCCAGAGAGACGACCCACTGCCAGGGAAAGAGAGAGACAGAAACGGGACAAGAGGGGCTGACATGAGCCATCTGGATTTTCTATTCTTGATTCCCTCTGTGTCCCATCAAGCTGTCTGGACCTCCCAGAGCAGCCCCACTCTTGGGGATTCATAAGAATCATGGCATTAGGTTAGACAGTGAAAAAGAGATGTAGGGTCTAGCAGAGTTAGTAAAAGCAGAGTTTTCCTACCACAGATTCAGCTTCACTAACAGTTTGCAAACATCCATTTTATTTTTTTCTTTAAAGTGTCCTAAATTGTTCAAGTTTTGAGCCTTCTTTGGACTGAGATTGCCTGATGGGAAATTAGTAAATGTGCCTGAGCCATGGGGCCTCTGGTATGAAGGAAGTATGTGTGCCTCCATCCCACCCACCCTCAGGCTATCTGAATTTGAAGATGAGTTGGCCATGGTCCAACAGCTGGCAGCATTTCATAGACAAGTCCTCTAGACTGTGCTAAAGCGCTGTACATAAGAGCAGTGTTATTTTACACTATTCTCCACACTTACATTTCTTATAAGTCACCTATGTCTTTTGGCTTCAGTTAAGAAGGAAAAAAAATCTGGCAGTTCTGCTGTAGTGAGATTTGGCAGTCTCAGTGGTTACTTCCAGTAATTATCTCCATGTCACAGATGCGCTCTCGGTGCCAGTTTTAGGGAAACCTTCCACCTTTTTGATGTCTGGTTAAGGAAATGGATTCTTTAGGAAATCCTTTTTGTCCAAGAGCAACCCTTTCTTTACAAATGCTCTCACTGTGATCTTTCACAAAAGGCTGCATTCAAAATTTGAAATATGCTGATGTGCAAATAATTTCAATAGCTGACCTGCAGAATCTCTTGGCAGGGCTGCTAGAGGCAGTTTGCTCTGATTCCAGCTGCCTGCTTAATTTTGGCAGCTGCACGCTTTCTGGCCCAGATGCCTGCAGTCTTGTCCAAGTTAGGAGCTAGACAAACTCTATTCACTGTCCTGTAAGTGCACCTCAGCTTATCATCTACATGAAGGATTAGACCTAAAGCTTAGGCTGCCTTTTGCCTCCCAAAGTTATTTTAAATGGACCCAGTAATCTGGATCAAGGATGGGCAGTGGTGGATTTGGCTGCTGGAGCCGCGCCGAGGAGGGGGCGATTGCCTTGTACGGGTATCTGTGCAGCCACAGAGCAGTGGAGAGCGCTGCCAGCCATCCTGAGCAATCACAGCAGCCTTCAAAAACAGCCAAGCACACAGGGGCAGCTCCCCTGAAAGAGCAGATGCCAAAGCAGATGTCAAGGCCGCACCGAGTCCACTGAATGCATCGTGGAGGGGTTGTGTCAGGACATTGCTTCCAGGACACAGATGTGAAGTTCTTAGGTATGGCTTGCCATGTTGGTGTGCCTCTCTGTTTAAAATCCTCTCACAAAAATATTTCTAAAAGTTGTGCAGACTTTTTGTAAGTTAATTTAAAAACAGGTCTTTGAAACAAAGAAAGACTTCCAGACCCAAAGAAAATGGAGGTAGATACCCTAATGCATACAGCAAATACTATGAGCTTTTTAGCATTGTTCTGCTGCTATCATAAGTGATGTTTCTGACATGTTTTAGGTCTGCATGTAAGACTGCAAGTTCACTTACCACTTACTGATTTTGGTGCCCAAGCCATCTTTCAATTATCCTGTGACTCTGCTAATGTGGTCACATGTCAGAGGAGGAGAGGAGCACCCACAGTGTTAAGTTACCTGCACATATGGACATACATCTGTTGAGCCACATGAACATAACTCTCTTTGGCAGTGTGTTGCTGTGGTTTGCCCTCCAGGTCTGGCACTCCTGACACTGAGTGCAGGCATGAAGCTGTGGTGCTGTCCTGTGATTTTGTGGGCATCTGGCACTGCTCCCATGGGACAAGAGGTAGAGGGTAAATGATGGAGACAGCATATGGCTGATGAAAATAAGCACTGACCAGCAGAACTTAAGGACAAGGTGTGAGGAACAAAGATCATCCTTTTTAAAACTGAAGTCATGCACTGTTGATGCCAGATGCAGTTTTCCCACAGTTGGCACTGGAGACATTACCTTTGTAATGGCAGCTACCCAGACAGATCTGGGATCCAGCTGGTAGATGGCATAAAAGGAAGTGCTTGTGGCTCATGTAGTCTGGTGCTTTGTGCCCCGCTGTACTTTGTGTTCCTCTCCTACATGGAGCTTTCCAAGCTCTGACCAGTGACATCTCACCTTGGTGTTGCTATGGTAGTCCCCTGCTGCCCCAGTACCCAGCTTGTTTTCCTCTTGAAAAGCTCTGTTTTGCCTGGGGGGATGGCTCAGCTGATGAGGCAGCTGTTCTACTGTGGCAGATTTCACTCTGGTGCTACTAAGATAAATTAAAAAAAATTGGTTTCAGTTTATCCTAACCATCTAAGCCCTAAATTGAGGTGGTTCAGCAGCTGCCTCAGGAACAGCTGAGCTGCCTGTGCAAAAGGAACAGAAACTTCTCAGAGAGAGGCAGCTCAGATTGATAGTTAAGGGCAGGAGTAACTACTTCTGTCATAGTTCAGTCTCAAGGTGCACAGGTTGTGTGGCACATCTCAATATAGCAAAGGAAATTGGAGTTGTGGGACATGTCTTTGTGAGCCTGTGACAGAGCATTTCTATGTCAGTGACAGAAAAGAGAACACGATGAAACATGTTGTTCAAATGTTGTAGGAAAAAAGCTATATTTAGCTGCTCTAAAAATTGCTAAGCATCAGATAGAGGGAAATGGCTGTGGCAACCTACGCTCCTCCAGTTTCACCTGTTGGAGTGTTTCTTAAGTCCAGAAATATCTATAAAATAAGTAACATAGCAGTTAAAACTTTCCCAGAAGAGGTGTAAACAAACTAAACTCACTTGCTGAAACAGCTATTGCTGAACTATGAATTGACCTTGGGCTGTGTTGATTCGCTGTAATGCAAACCATCTGCACACTGAAACAATTAAAGCCTTCACATCTCCTAGGAGTTTCCTTCCTCCGATTATAACTTACATGCTGTGGTAGAAGCACAGAGGTAAACAGCTAGTTAGAGTGGCCCTCTGTGTCTGTGTGTCTGTATAATTTTATGGTGCAGCACATACAAAACCATTTTCATTTGAAGTGACTGCCAGCTTTCAAGTAGAAAATATAGCATATGCTTGGTACCAAATGCTGGAGTCATAGCTTGTAAGACAGCCGGAGTTAGACACATCTGCTTTGCTTCTCTGCTTCCCTTCCCCCAGCTTCTTCTTAGGATGTATCAAGATTTCATGAAGCACAGGTCATGCTGGAGAGGCAGTGCTTAAATACAGACTGCTCCTGTACAAGGCCCCTCTGCACGTGCTAAGCTGAAACCCCTGCCTTCTGTAAAAGCAGTGCCTAAGTGTGCTGAGTCTGGGCTGTGTCTGAAGTGAAAGCCTTGGATAGCAATTACACGTGATTTTATAAAAAAATTATTTAATTTACAACTACTTTAGTTTCCAGAAGTTCAGAGTTTATACTCTTTAAAGCCATGAAAAATCAATCTACAGCCATGGCATCAGAGTTTGGATGTTGCTGTGGTGGGAAAATACCAGAGATGTTGCTTCTGTAGGATTGCTGTACAATTTGCTGTGTCCCACAACTGGCAAAGTTTCATATTCAAATCTCTGAACTAGAAAAACTCTCTTTAACACATTGTTCCACCATTTATGTCCATCCAGATGACAACAGCACTAAAACATCAGATCTTCCCTCCTCCAGAGCACAGGAAAGAGTAACCATGCAAGCTCAGTAAAACAAGAAAATAAATTTATTTTGTAGGAATAGTTTGTGGGGTTTTTTTTCCTGGAAAAAAGTTTTAGACACTCATTTTTAGAAAACATTAATTTAGATTAACATTCTAGACAATGTAAACATAAGCCATGTAAACATAAGACTGTAAAATTAACATAATTAAATATTTTGCTTTTAAAGTTAAGTCTGAAAAATAATGAGTAGATGCAGCATGGTTTCTGAGCCAGCCATGATTATTTGTCTCTGTGGCCAAAGGCTTCCATCCTAGGGAGTGACCTCTGGTGTCTGGCCAGATCCCATAAAGCACCTCAGATCCACATTTGTCAAGCAGGCTGCGCCCTACACACCTGTATGTGTGGACTCCGGATATGGAATGCATGTTTCATCAGTTCAAAGTGCCTGGAAAACCTGAGAGGGGGCTGACTGGGTGGCACTGGCTGGGATAGTGTAAGAAGATGGTGAAATGCAGAAAAAGACTGGGGGGCTCCACATGGCCATGATGATGTGATTTCTGGTGCTGACTATCCTTAGAAGAATGTCTGGGGTTTGTTTTGAAGGAAATGTATTGATTTGCTGTAAAAGAGGGGCTACAAATGAACTAACATGAAATAAGATTTTCAGAACACCAGACCCTGGGGCTGAGCTGGGAAGCAGAATTCATTTGGCAGTGTTGGTTCAAGTCCTCTGAATTCGAGGTCATGTACATGTTGTGTATAAAAGACTACCTATAATAAATAGAAAAAAAGTATATCAATTGCTAGATTTATAGTTTCCTTTGTGACCTGAGTACTGACCCATGTCTGACCCCTGCTGCAGACCAGAGAAGTAATGAGGGTCTTGGTCCTGCCCTGCATGAAGGTTTTGCAGGAATATGTTAAACTTAAGGCAGTCAGTCATGAAAGAGGCATTTCCCACCTTACAAGTACATGCCTTTGAGACCCAAATATTGTGTATATTTTTTATAACATCACAGGGGTTTTGTTAATGAAACAGATAAAAATAAGAAATGTCAGCTTCCCTGCATCAGCCTAGGGCTCTGGCTCTGACCTCCTCACCCACTGCAGGGCCAGATGTGGCAGTCTGTGGGGGCATAAATGGCTTCTTTCCCTCGGGGTGGGAATGGTGCTCCTACTGCATTTAAGTGCATATGTTGCGTTTTTTCCCTCTAGTCACCTCTTTTTTCCCCCAAAGTGCTGTCTGATTGATAAAATGTAGGGAGAGGACAGCGAGAGCCATACTGAACCAGGACGCCTCTGGCAAGGCTACAGCCTCGCATGATCTGCAGCTTTGCTGGACTTCTCAGTGATGTAAAGTGTCCACTTCCTCCCCTTCTCTTCCCTCCATATGTTAAATCTCCTAAACTGAGGATTTGCGATGCTGTGTGCACATCATTCCGCAATTTTGAAAGAAAAATCAAAGCACGGTATTTTTCTTTTCTGTTTTCGCTTTTCTAGTTCTCCGGTATCTTCTCAGCCCTGATACATATGCTTTCCTTAGCTGCCTTTTCACAGAAATTACTTTTTTTCATTATTTTCTTTTCTAATTTTTCAGTATGTTTTTTTCTCTAAATTTTCCTTCAAAATTAGGAATGTACATCTCAGCTTTCCTAAACATGTGCTCTTTTTCCACACAGAAATCTCCATAGACATTTGTTTTGGAATTTTATGGAATTCTGGTGAGAAAAACTTATTTCTATTCTAAAATTAATTTGGTTTTTACTTTGCTGAGTTGCCTATTTCTCATTTCTGACCTTTTCCACCTCCTGCTCTCCTGTCTCTTCTTCAAACTTTCTTACCTTTTTCTCCCCCTACAGCAACTCTCAGTGAGGGAGGAAGAGTGTGATAGCAAAAATGGGAATCAGAAATGTCTTGCACTAATGAATGGGACACAGACCAAATAGGAAAGGAGTTATGTGAGATTTAGCTAAGAGAAAGCTTGATTCGGGGCAAAAATTTCAAAGGTGGTCACCTTCTGCTGAAAATATGAAAAATGTTGATCTTGTGCAGTGCTGCAGATGCAGAGGCCAGAACCCAACTACCTTGCACTAGCAGCTGGCAGTGCCTCCCATTGCCAGCTGGGGAGGGAGCAGGCAGGCAGAGCAGGCAAGAGAGGCTGCCCTGCTCAGCCCCCAGCACTTCAGCGGGCTGGGCTGGCTCCACAGGCACAGGGCACTGCCCTTCAAGGCAAATTTTTCCCAGATTTTTCCAGCTAAGGGTGGACTGGATGGATTAGGCAGGCATTTCAGCAAACCAGTTATCAGATCTGCTGTCCTGTCAAACAGCACTGTTTCCCTGGCATGGCTGTCTTCACGGACTGCTGCTGAGATGATTTACTAGAAAGTCCTAAACTTGTGTGGGCAGCTTCTAGGGAGTTTCTATGATCTATTGTAGTCAGACTTATTGAACAGAGCAAAATGTCATCTCATACACAGTATGACAAGACAATTTCTAGTTCTTTGTCTAGGAAATGACAATCGGGATGTTATTCCCAGACCAGAAGGTCCCTTCCCCCACCAATTCACCAGTTTGAGGACAGATGCTGGGAATCAGATTGCAGCTACAGTGCATTAGGGCTCACATTTTCATGGTATCCACAAAGCATGCTGAGCTTCCACAGTTGTGGTTTCTATACTTGAAACAGAAGGTCCTAGTTAATTTTACTGCCCCGAGTATTTTTATACACTGTTAGCAATTAGGAACTGAATTAAAATAGGAAAATGTCTGTTTTCTGTATACTTTGTTATAGAATATTTCCTTAAGATTATGCTCTCTCTTGTAGTACTTCTACTGCTTACCCTGGCAAGGCATGGGTGCTTGCAGAGAATTGGATGACAGCACTCCCAGGCCTCTGAGCTTCCCTCATGCCAACCTTTGCTTATACTCATGTCTGACTACTCACATCAATGGGACTGTGTGAATAAGGATGTTTATTTACCTGTTTATTGAGTTGGAGTTTCTGGGCTACATCTAGGTCCTGACAGACTTTATCTGACATTGTTTGGGGCTGGCTACAGCATGAGCTAAAAAGGCTGTTGCTGCAGGGAATGGATTGCCAGATGGAACATGGCTCTCACCTTTGAATTCTTACTACTACTGACATATCCCTGATCTAGCCTTGGAAATGAGAGTGAAGGGCAGGGCAATTCTCACTTCAGTACATTTGCACAGCTCTCTGAAGCCCTCTGATTAAACATATGTCAGACATATGAAATATTTTTTCATAATTTGTATTATAAAATTTACATTTTTGGAGCTTTGACAAGAAAGTATCTGTTTAATAATGCAGTCTATAATCAACAGGAAAGGAAGAAAGGAAAATTGCTAACAAACCTGTCTGTTTTGGAGAGCATTCTGCCTAACTGGGATGCAAAAAAGCTGATAGGAAAATGCATACCAGTACAGCAAAGGACTGCTTTATCAGCTTTATCAAGATCCTTTCAAAGGCAATGGGAGTCTTTCAGTTGGTCCCAGTGGGTTTTGGGGCAGGGCAGGATGTGGGAAGGTGAGTGCTGATAACACATGATGAGGCCAGACTCCATGCCAGTGTCTTCAAACTGCAGAACTACTCCCTTGGGGAAGGTTGTACTTGTAGTCTTATCCTGGCATCTTAACCTTGAGTCATCTTGCTAAGCAGAGTTGATGACATATTTGTTTGAGATAAAAGAGTACAGAATATTCTGGAAAGCTGTCAGACTCTAACACAAGGATGTTGGTAATTCCAAAACTGACAGAAAGGTACAATTCTCTTTATAGCTTTAGGTAGCAACAACATAAAGAATCCTCCAAACTATGTGCATGTTTGAAATTATGAGTAGCTGTATTGATTTCAGTCAAAATGTGCATTTAGGTAGGTGGTCACATGTTTGCAGCATCACAAGAAAGGAGACAAGCACAATCTTCTTGTTCCATCCACTTTCGCTCGCCATTCAAAATAACGTAGCTCTGACTGCTCTGAGCACAACCCTTGGGATGGAAAGGGTGAATTTAGTCTGATTTTTGTTATCTTCTGACCAGTCCAAGTAGAGTAGATGATGATCAGAGATCTGGTGAGCAACAATGCAAGAAAGCGATTACATGGGTTATTTTTAATTTCCAGTTACCCTTTCTTTCTGAGGATTTTGGATGAAAAGTTGCACCAAAGGGACTTAAGATTTGGGCAGAATCAAGAATTTTAAGAGCCACAAAAGGATTCCTGATGATGCTGTCTAAGGTTGTGACTGCCACAAGAAGTACCTGTCCCCTGGCATTTCTTTACCTGGCATTTCTTTACCAGGAGATGGGGAGAGGCTGTTTACCTGGCTCCTGTTTGTTTTCAGTCTGCACTCATGTGCCTGTGTGGCTGGAATGACCTTGTTTGAATTAACAAGTTGCTGGGGTATGAATCAAAGGATAATTGTCACTGCTGCCAGTGGTACTAAACAGACCTGAGCTATTAATTCAAGGCAAATGGGAGAAATGAGTAAACAGAAAGTTTACTGGTGTAAGGAAACTACAGGCCTGAGTGGATGTTCTGTGTTGGTTATATTTCAACTTTATTGCTTTCCTTTGATCATTTGAAATTACTACTGTTTTCAGCTGGAATGTAGAAAAAACTAAGCCAACACAATTATGTATTCAGATTTTAAAGGGACCGTCTGTTACAAACTTTCTTCCTCTGCAACTTGTTTTTAGGACATGTTTTTGTTATATGGGCATAATTTAAAAACTAACATAATGGAATAATTGTATTTCCCAGTTAAATGTGTTAAAAAGAAGCCAAATCCAATGTGCTATTTGGTAGGAACCCTTTTGGATTTCAATACTAAGCACATTTTAAGATTTAGTATGTCCCATAGGGACTAATCATCAATAAGACTATTGGGCTCGGGGAGAGAGTTTGCAAAGGCATATGAAGGCAGAAAATGAGAGGGAGGGGGAGAGAGAGACTCAGCACTGCAGAAATGACCAAAAGGGCTCCTGAAACAGCCAGGGGCTAAGGGCAAATTCATAGCAGCCAGAATGAAATACTGCTAGGGCTGTTAATGAGACTCTTCCTGCACAGCAGTGGTGAAACTGGAGGGATACTACAGCAGAGGGCATAAGAAGTTTAGTCCCTGTGGTGACCTTTCCTTCCCACAGCCCATGTCCTGCTTCCCTTCACTGCTCCCACCCCACAGGAGGCTGCTGCCTGCAGCTGTGGGGCCACCACAGGTCCTGCTTGCCAGAGCATGCAAGCACCCTCACAGGATTTCAGCCAGGGGAGACTGAAAAGGGGAAGTAGAAAAGGAGGAGTTCTTCTCTTGAGATCTCCACATTACTTTTATAATTATAATAGAAATGTAGTCTTATATGCTACAGGACCCTCCAGCCCATGCTCTACCTTGCTTTTTCCTTTCCTGCTCCTTTGACTTAATGCCTTTTGATGTAGTCTGGCACAAGCCTGAAGAGAAGACCAAGGCTTGTGTGCAGAAGTGAGCATCTTGGTCCAGAGCCTCAAAGCGGAATTACAGGCAAAGTGAATGTTTTGTGGCTTTCCCATTTCAATTCCTCCCAGTTTCTCTGTCAGAGGGCTGAAGGGATGTTTTAGAAACAGGTAAATATCATGCAGTTGGTAATGGAGTTAATGTAAACTCTATAGGATGTTATATCAGTTGTCCCTTTGTCTAGTCTGGGAAGCAGAAGAATGGGAGGAACAAAAAGAGTCCCCAAATACCCAAAAGGTTCCTCTAAGAAAACCAGCAATGAACTGTTCTACCTCTGTTTCCATTGTTAAGAAATAAATGGGCAAGATTAAGGATTCAAAACGAGATGTTACTAAAAAACTTTCTAACTGAATAAATAACTTAAACACTGGAAGGGGTGGTCTACAGTGGAGGTGCTACAGCACCATACAGTGTTTTAAGAACGATTTAGCTAAAGGACTGTTAGGGATGGTGTAAAGCACTTGGTTCTTCTTCAGAGCAGGAGGTGAATTGACCGAACTAATAATCCGTGTAATCCTGTTCAAGCATACCTTCCTGTGGTATTGTGATCACTTCAATAAAGTGACATTTTAATACAAATAAAGCAGTGAAGCTGCAGGACGTTGTGAAGCAATCCACGTCTGTGCAATTTGATGTTTGGTTCTAAGGGTTATTTCAGTTAGGGTAGTTCAAAGTCCTAATTCTTGCCTGATTCATAAAACTGTTTTGCCATTTAGGAAGTCAGCTTTCATTTCTCTGGAAGCTATGCTTGATATTTCATTTGTCTCAGCTGACTCTCCAAAACCACAAAGTTATTTAAAACTGAATTTTATCACAGAAAGGAACAGCCATTTAAATGATTGTTTTTCCTCCTACACAACAAATCAGTGTATGCCACACAGGTTATCTTTGTCTATGATTGCTTTTTATTTATATTTTATTCATGGGATTCTTGCTTTGAAATAGAGTGCCTATTACTGTTTTAGGTTGTGTTACTTGAGCCACCACTTTAAACTGGCTACAGTTTAAAAATACTATGAAATTCTATGTCATCAAGCTTTAATTGTTTAAAAAAAAGTTAATCTCCTTTTCTTCATGGGTGCATTTGTAGTGCACTTACTGAACTTAATGATTAATCTAAAATTATTAGATTATTTTAGATCATCTAAAAAAATCTAAAAAAACCCCATCTCCTCTTCTTGCTAACCTGCCTGTGTGACCCTATGATAACTGATTGACAGCTTAATTTCCCATGGGATTGAATTATTTCTCAGGACTGATTGAGAGCCTCATAATGCTCTGTTTTTCAGCTCTCACTCCTGTGTCATATTCCTGGCTTTTAAGTTAATTTTTTTTACCTAATCATTCATCCATAATTCTCCTTAAGAACAAGTATGCTTTCAGAAAGCTTATTAGTACCTTTATCTTGAGACATGGCTATTTTTTTTCTCATTATGAAGTGCTGTTTGCGTTTTCTTTGTTGACTATTTAAGAGGCCTGTCAGCATAAACTAAAAGTAGTGCAAGTGTTGTAGGGTAGAGGTTTCAGTGCAGTACCTAACAGAGAGCTTTGATTGAATCTTACCTAGGGAAGAATGAAAAGTGAGTTTGTGAATGTGGAAGAGTACTTGTCAGAGGATAAGAAACTTAAAAATAAGGGCAGAGAGTAGCCAGGGGACAGTGAAATCCACAGGGGTACCAATTAATCTTTAAGTATCACTCTTGAAAAATCCTCGGTTTTGGGTATGCTACTTTGAAGCACCAAACAACTCAACACTGAAAGGCATCACATCTGTTTGTACCTTGATGTGAATTGTTTGGTTTAGTGCCACGTCTAAAAAAAAACTTAAAGTGAGATATCTCTTGCCAAAATTAGTACGCTTAAAAACTGAGCTAAAGTGGAGGAGTGAATTCATATTGGAAGACATATTGCAGAAAACTTAGGCATGTTTTCTTCATCATTCTTTGTTGCAGCTAGAGAAAATGATAATGTGAATTTTTTGTTATCAATATAAAGAATGCTTTACAGATGAGGTGAATGCCATGTCTTGCTGCCAGGGAAAATACAGACTTGAGCCCAGGACTTGCAAATGATCTTGCAAAGATGAATTTGAGCTCTGTTGCAGCAGCTGATTGTCTCCATGATTCTCTTTGCCAGCTTAATGTTCCACCCACACACTATCAGGTTTGAGACCGCAGCCAAGCAAACAAGCTATACACACAGTGCCTCTTGTTGCTGGGGAGTCCACCAAGTGTGCCAGCAGATAATGTATAAAAATACTTTTGTAGTTTGAAAACACAAATGCCATTTTTAATCACATCTGAGCCACTTAAAATCCTTTACCTTAACTATGAGCATGGACAGGGATGTTTTTTCCAAAAGTTTTATAAACTGGAGTTACTGGGTCTTGGACAGGTTCAGAGGCATGCCCAGCAGATCTCTGGTGTGACTTCCTTTTGGCATGGGTCTGGGCTCAGCGAGCCAGGTAACACAAAGCTTGTTTGTCTACTGCAAAGCATTTTAATATGTTTTAGTCGCATTCAAGTAACTTGGCATTCAACTTACAGCTATCTTGCATACCACGGGGCTTTACAGCGCCAATAAGTAGGCTCAAGAGGTGACACATCTGCATCTATGCTGTTAGACTCAATTATTTGTTTTTAAAAGCTATGCAGCCTTCTAATCTCTCAGATGCCAAACTCCATACGAAAATCTGGAAGAATCAGAGTTGATGGGAAAGTAAGGATTTAGTACCTCCCAAAGTGACTGACCGGTTTTAGTTCTCAGTGTGAGCTGTTTTGCCGGTTTTGAGGTGACTTTATCAATATGTAAGGCCAGGAAGAGAACCTACTGGCAGAAAGAGACCCACTCCCCTCTCGGGATAGGAACAACCGTGTGCAGCACATGAGGAGGTGTGGTGTGAGAGGGACCAGCGAAATGGGGATCAGGAAGAGGGAAAGGAGATGTTAGCTAATGGTATCCCAGATTACATCCGTATCTGAATGCTGACACCACGGGAACTGATGTGTAAATGCACAACTTCAAATATGTTTAATGTGAGGCTGTGCTGCTGCTGAAAGGTATCGCCTTTCTGATCCCCATGTCTCGGGGGTTTGCTCCGGCAGCAAACACTGATGTGACTCACTTCCCCCCGTGGGACAACCGCTGTGGCACAGGGGACAGCAGGAACAGCGGGCTAAGGGCGTGCAGGAAAGGCAAATCTGCTTTTACGGGCAGCTGCACAGCTTTAGGAAGCCGTACCTTAAACCCAGTATCCTGTCGGTGACAGTGGCTAGCCTTAGATAAATTAAGGGAAGACATGAGACTGAGGCAGGTAATTACGGAGTGATCTGGCTTCAGGCATTGTCTGTCATTTCCTCCACCAATGATGAGTCTGATGTTTCCCCTGTGTATCACCAGGACTTTTGTGCTTTAAATGTGTTTTCCAGTTGCAGATCTGGCTATTCTCGCTATCGGCACACATATCTAATCCCTGGTGAGTCTTCACAAGCCTCCCTCGCTCCTCGCTGCCTCCTGGGGCGATGGATTCCACTGACGGAATAGCCGGTGTGCTGGCGGTGGTGCGCGGAGCGGCCCCGGCTGCGCAATGCAGCCTGCGACTGCCAGCGCGGTCGCGAAGCCGGAATTCGTGGATTGCTAGGAAAAGCTTTCCCCATTATTTTGCCATTTTTAAAATGACTATTCTTTACAGTGCATAGAAGAGTGAAACTGCGTAATTGTTACGGAAAAGTTTGGGAACTTCTTACTTCAGCAAGGCCCCCCTCAGCTGCCTCGCTGCTGGTAACGAGCATGGAGGGGCGGAGGCGCCGGCAGGAGCCCGGGACGCGGGTCAGGAGCCGGCCGGGATGGAGCCTCCCCCGCCCCTCACCTGCTGCCCGGGCGGGCGGGGCGGCGCTGCCCGGGAACTCGCGCGGCAGGAAGGGAGCGGGGCGAGGGCGGGAGCGGGGCCGCCGGAGCCGCGGCTCCTCCTCCTCCTGCGCTCCGGACCCCGCGGGCTGGGCGAGGAGCGGCAGCGGCGGGGCCCCATGCGGCGGCCGGGACGGCGCTCTCCGCCGCCCGGCCCCAGCACCACCAGCAGCCCCCGCCGCCGCCGATGACCTGGACCAGCAGCATGAGCAGCGGGTACAGCAGCCTGGAGGAGGAAGAGTCCGAGGAGTTCTTTTTCACCGCGCGCACCTCCTTCTTCAGGAGGCCGCCGGGCAAGAGCCGCGCCGCCCCACAAGTAAGTGCCGTGCGCCGAGCGAGAGGGGCGGCTGCGGCCGGGCCAAACCGGGCCGGGCCGGGCCGGCTCCCTCCGGCTCGGCCTCCACGTGTCCGCCGCCCCCTCCCCCACGGGGAAGGACCCGCCGAGCCGCCCGGGCGCCGGGACGGGGCGGGAAGGAGGCGGCCGGGAAGGGCTTCCCTCGGCCGGCTTCCAGCGGGGCTCCCGTGCGGCCGGGGGCACCGGAGGGGCCCCTCTGGCAGCCGGGCTGAGGGACCCCCGCTGCCCGGCGGGCAGGGATGTGCCCAGAAATCGCTGGTTTGTGCGGTGAGTGACCGCGCTGCCGGCCCCTCTGCTGGGTCTGCCTCCCCGCTCTGCCGGAGCTCTTTCCGAGGTGAATGACAACCTCTTCAGCTGGTTTGTTGGCAGGGAAAGGCCCTCTGAAGTGTTTAAGTGGCTTGGTTTAAGCATTCGGGCTCAGGCAAGTGGGGCTTTGAGGTGAAGAACTGATCAAACATAAAGCAAAAACTCCGAACCAGCCCCTTGTGCGGGCAGCGTTGAAATTCAGTGGAGGACCTGTCCGACCCAGAGCACTCATTAAACCATATAGGGTAAATGTCACACGTTTTTAGCTAGGCAGTCTATCCCCCCTCACTTCTCTTTTCCCAAAGCACAGGATTTCATTGTAGAGATGGCTGGTGTCTTTGGAAACCATAGGCAAGCGAGCCTGTTTTGTTTATGCTACTTCTTTTTCATCTGCTCCCACCAGCATCAGTGCCTTCTTTCTGTCCGTTGCCTGTTTGTTTCTACAAACTCTTAGTAGTTTTCCCCGCTGATTTCAGTGTTAATATGAAACATACTAACTACTGCTGTGGGGACCTGGTTATAAACTTGCTTTTCAAAGCCTGGATATGTCAGCTGCCCTTCGGTCCACCTGTGGCACTTGTCAAAAAACGTCACTTGTTGCCCACAGCCATTTCTGTAGGCTGTGTTCTGCTGCAGAAAGCCAGTCTTGGTTTCTGTTTCTCTGAGGTTATGTTCCATTTGTGATTTGTTTAAAACTGAAACCCTCTAGCTGCCCCTCAGGAAAGCTCCCATTTGAGGAAGTGCAAGAGCTCTCTTGAGCTTTAATTTCCTTTGCAAAGTCTGGCAGGGAGCCTGGACACACCCTCTTCCTACACCTGAGCTTGTGCACTTGGAGCCAGTAGCTTGGGTCCAGCTGTGTATCAGGTCATGGCTGCTTCTCCAGGGCACTTCTCCTGACACCACTGCTCAGCATTTGTTTGTGTCTCATCCATTTTGAATTTCAGCTTCCCACTAACCTCAGGTGTTCTCTGGAAGCTGCTGAGTGCTGTGGAGTGTCCTTGAACTTCATCTGGTGGCCTGTGACCCATCTGGCTCCCACCTGGCCCTTAGAGGGGAGATCCTGGTGTGACAGTACTGTGTGAATAGACACCTGACTGCTGTCTGCCTCTGTGTAGCTACTGTATTGTGACATGTGAGAGGGCTCGTGTCTTAATTCAGATCCTAAAAACATACTCATCTTTCTAATGCTGTTGTATGAGTTGTGTTCCTAAATGTAGTATGAGTAGTCGTATATATAGCTGTATAAGTAGTAAATTGTGCAGATGTATAAATTGCTGTGTGTGATGTTAACATTTCCAAGCAAGAGGGACTAGAAAAAAGCCCCAAAAAAATCCCCCATAACTAAAATTTTATATTCTGCTCTAGTCACACTTCCCAAAATAATACTGCAGTGAGGTGTTGTGGGGTACATATTTAAGTATGAGTTTACTAGGCTGGAGCAAATTCATCTGTATTGCTGACTCTGCAGCATCAGAAATACTCAGCTGGTATTTCTAGTCATAAAGTTACTACCAGTTGCTCTCAACTGATGATTTATGGAGAAAAGAAAAAACCTCCAAACAATGCTGAATGTAGATTTCAACAGTCATGTGGCCAGTAAGAGTGAGTTTCCCCTTCCAGCAATAACAGTCATAATAAGCCTCTTTGTAGGGATGAGGATGTTACTTTTGGTTTGTATTTGAGGTTTAGTTAAAAAATGCATACTATGTCCCCTTGAGCAAAGAGAAAAAAGGGGAGCTGATAGTTATTGTTTCTGTGTCTTTCTCAACTACACAAATATTAAATTTTGAAGTGCATGTTTCTCTTATTGCAGAAGACTTTAAGTGCTGGCAGTTACATTTATCCTTCTGTCTTAGTTCCCTCTGCCCCCTTTGCTTGCAGGGAAGAAGTGGTTTAGAGCATTTGGTTTGCAGCTGTGCCTGCAGAAAAACTCTGTACTAGTGTTTAGCTAGCTTAAGTAGTGAATTTTTGTCTTAGTTTAATTAGGCAAGGATGGGCTTAAATACATCAGAATCTGCAACTGAGACAGGATTAATGAATTGACTGCACTTCTAGTGTAAAGATTTTGTGGTGGTACCTTAGGATGCTTAGTCTCTGGAGTGGTTAAATATTTAGACAACTCTTCTCTCTCTATACCATTCTAATAGAAAATTGAAGCATAAAACCATTGCAGCATATAATAGCAGTATGGTGTTTTAGGGCTCAGCAGTAGCCCCAAAGTTACTTCTTAAGCAAGAAATACTTCAGTCTGAAGGCAGTGTGAATGAAAATGCAGGTTGCTTTTTGCTCTCTTATTGCTCCTGAAAGTTTAACTTTATTTAAGATTTGTTATCATCCATATCTCTTGTAGAATTTGAGTGTCAGAGACTAGATGAAGCTCAGCATGGCCCTGTTTCATGTTTGCAATGAGTAATTTAATAAATGAAAAAAGCAGAACTGTAAATATTTTTGTCCTGCCAGTCTGACTACTCATGTGAGGTAAAGTTATCCATGTACGTAGGCTTTTGCAAGGTCAGACTGGTGCTTCTGTATGATCAAGCCTTTGGAAATTGTCCACTCCCCATAGAGAAAATACCAAAATAGGATGTTTGGCAAACTTTTGAAAACTGACCCCTTTCTCCCTATTTCCTCCCACCCACCCCCATCCTTCAGGAAAATTGAAAACAGTCATGCCTGCTGCTGCAAGCCCCACCATATGCTGGAGGGATGTGCATCTTCCTGTGTATGTTTTCTGCACTTTCCTTCCCCATGCCAGTTCCCTGAATTATCCCTCTTTGAGCAGGGTGGATGTAAATCCTTGCAATACTTTTCCTTTCTCAGGGGTCTCAATGGACAGTGGCCTTTCAAGCATTGTACATGGTTGGTTCCAAGCCGTGCTGAGTTCATGTCTTCTCTCAGGATGACTGCAAAAACCTGAAGACATCCCTGTACTTGGTTCTGCTTGTTCTGTTTGAGGGCCCCCCCACTGTAACTGTAAAGGTTTGAAATGTGACAAGAGGCTGTAGTCAGTGAGACAGGACATCACTGTGCTTTGGGAAACCTTGCTTTGGGAGCTGGCAGTGCTATGAAGGTCATGGATCCCAGCAAGAGGGCCAGTCCTGCAGGTTCTGTTCAGCATTGAATTGTGAATAGTTTGCATACAAAATGTGAGAGAATGTGGCTTGGGTATAGGAAGTGTGATACTTGGATGCTGCTCTGTTCTTTAGAGAAAAACCCCAAAATGCTGCTGTGTGCTATGTTTTTCAACCATTTAATAAAGTGTTTACAAGAAAAATGCAATCTCTTCTGTTGGCAGTTTCCAAAAATGCACGTGTTCCTTCTGCACCCAAGAATGTCCTCATTGCCTCACTGTCAACACTGGTCCTTCCCTGTCTGAGGTCTGATTTCTCCTTCTCTCTTCCCTTTACTGGTCTTGGTCTTCATGGCTTCCAGTCCTGCTAAGTTCCTTCCCCTGCACTCTCACCCTGTGCCCCCTGCCATGACATTGGCTTTGTGGCTGTCTTTTCTGCATGTTAGTGGAATTTGCAACTGTGGTAATGGTGGTGGGAAAGGAAATTAGTAAAAAAACTGGAAATGGAAAGGAGATAGACAAAAGCAGAGGAGGTGTAAAGGGGAAAGGCAAAAGGCAGAGGGTGACAGTCTCATCCCTAACCAGTCCTGACAAAGTAATCAGCAATCTCTCATTTCAGTATTGGAGAAGGAGGTTTGAAGGGAAAGGTATAGCATTTTTTTTTTAATGGCTGAGCTGGTGAAAACGGGAAGAAATAGGACAAACTTCTGGACATGGATACCTTTTTTTAGGTTTCTTCCAGATGAATTTGCACAGTAGGTCAGGGCATGCAATTGAGAGGAAGAGAGACCATAAAAAAAAAAGCATTTGATTTGGGAAGAAAACAGTTTCTAGTAGTAAGATGCGATTTGTAGCTGCTCAAGCCTAGTTAGGACGTCTTTGTATTACCAATGTCCATTATTAATGTTTCGCGTTTTTTGACCGTTACGATGACTCTTCCTGGGTTTCCTTTTAGTAACATTCCCTAGGGAAAATGGCTCTCCTGACTACCAGAAAAAATGAGGTTTCTAATTATAGGCTTGCTTTGGAGCCAGAAAGTTTAGGTTTGTGTTTGACATGTAGTCGTGAAACTTCTTTAAAAAAAAGCAACTAAAAATATCCAGTAATGTTTTGTTCTTTTTTTTTAAATCCATTTGGCAGTCAGTGAATATTATGGGATAAACATTGTCGCAACTTAAATACTTGAAAGTTAAGAGCTGAAGGAATGAGTAGGATAGAGATTGTCTATTTTAAGCCCACATCACTGTGGCAGCAAACTAGCGGTCCTTATTTTGTGTTTTTGCCTCACTCTTCTCTTGGAGCACTTGATGTGTGCATCAGTAAATTGGATGGGCTTGATGGCCTTTTTGTGATGAACTCTAAGGCCCCTGCTCATGTCTGACAGCCTCTGGAGGTGAGATGAGATTTGTGCTCTGTGCAGAGGATGCTGATTGCTGTACGCTGGTTTTTCATCACAGTTGGTTCCTGGAATATCGGGTTAAATTCTGAGGACTTAACTATATGAAATGGTAACTACTAGTGCACACAGAAAATTAAGAAACAGGTTTAGGAGAAATGCATTAACATACTATGCTAATCAGAGTTCAGGTCACTAAAACATGTGATGAGTGCTGTTAGATTCAGCAATTTAAGTGTCATGAGTGCAGCACTAGCAGCAGGTAGTATTCAGACTAGATGAGTAACTCTTAATCCTTACACTGTTTTCTTTAGACTATTTTGGAAGAGGGTCATGTTGATTAACATTTAGCTACTGCAAGAACAAAATTATGAGGAAAACCTAGAAGTAGAAACTGATACTAGTTTGTCTCTTCTGTAAAAAGTCAGTGGCACCAGTGCTGAAATAACAATTGCAAACACTACTGGCTCATGGGTTGGGCCAAAGGGTCAAAGTGAATGGGGTAACATCACAGGCTGGCAGCTGGTCTCTCATGGAGTTCTACAGGGCTCCATCCTCAGCCCGGAGTTTGTCCACATCTTCATTAGTGACATTAATTGTGATAATTCCAGACACAGGACGGGGAAGCATACAAAATAAATTTGCCAATGGCACTAAATTGAGAGGAGCTGTTGAGTCCTTCAAAAGCAGAGACACACTGATAGAGACATGGGCAATCACCAGCTGTAGGAAGTTTAACAAGGGCAAGTGACAGATTCTGCACCTGGGATGGGGCAACACTGCATGTATGGACAGACTGGGGAATGAAAGGCTGGAGAGCAGCACTGCGGAAAGGGACCGGGGGGGGGTCCTGGTCAAGGGGAGGTTGAACATGAGTTAGCAGTGCCCTGGCAGCCAGGAGGGTCACCTGTGTCCTGGGAGGCATCAGGAACAAAATCATCAGCTGGGCAAGGGAGGGGATTGTCCTGCTCTACTCTGCACTCACTTCAAGTGGTGTGTGCAGTCTTGGGCAATATAAGGAAGATGTTCCCCAAAACTGTAAGGAATGGGCACAATGTAAGGAAGATATTAAGCTACTGGAGAGTGTCCAAAGGGGGACAATGAAGGTGTTGAAGGGTCTTGAGGGGATGCTGTAGGAGGAGTGTCTGAGGTCACTTCAGCCTGGAGAACAGGAGACTGAGGGGAGAGGTCATTGCCATCTGCAACTTCCTCATGAGAGGAAATGGAGGGGCAGGTACTGATGTCTTAACTCTTGTACCCAGTGACAGAACTCAAGGGTATGGCCTTAAAGTGTGTTGGGGGAGGCTCAAGCTACGTATCAGTAAAGGTTCTTCACCCAGAGGGTGGTCAGGCCCCCAAGAGAAGTGGTCACAGCACCAGCCTGACAGTATTCAAGAAACGTTTGGACAATGCTCTCAGGCACATGGTGTGGTTTTTGGGGTGTCCTCTGTAGGGTGAAGAGCTGGACCTTCGTGATCCTTATGGGTCCCTTTCAATTCAGAATATTCTATGATTCTAAATAAACTGATTAACAGAATTTTGGATTAAGTGCTCAGTATGTAATGCAGCATTTGCCTGTGACACTATACTAAAAAATCAAGACAAGCAGTGTAAGCTTTGTGAAGAGAGACATGAGAGTGACAGGTCTCTTGTTCTGCTGTCCTCATGGATAAGGCCAATGTTCAAGCTGCTCATCGGTCCAGGCTACTCAGTGTACCCTGTACTTCATTGTTAGGTAGAAATAGTTAGAAATAGGGCTGTTATGGATGCATGCTCATTTAAAATATATATATATATAATTAGCTATATATATATACACATATATATATATTTACACGCACACAAAGTATTTAGATTTATATATCTAAATCTGACATGCACACATAAGGATTTGTGTCTTTTGAAACCAACATTCTGGAAAGGTCTTACAACCAGCAGTCCCACAGATGTTAGAAATGTGCCCTGATGGGACTGAAGCTAGCCCAGGATGCTGCCATCCCCCCAGTTTCAGTGCAGCAGTTACCCAACTACTGCTTTGTCAGGCTTTTGTATGGGTTCAGGTGCCTTTATTGAAGCTCGCATGCTTCTGGAGACAGGTATGAATTGACCTGGAGTGAGTAATTGCTGCTTTCCTTTTGGCACGCTTGCTGTTCTGTGAGGTTGATGAAATTCTGCAGACAGTTTTGAAGAGAGTGCTTCCTATAGAGACATGAATTTGGCTATGCTAAGTAGCCACATGTGATTTATGTAGCAATTAAGAATGCTTTCTAGCTACTCATCTGTGTGTGTGTTGGAGAGGAATTTGTGTCCCTGTGTGCAGAGGAATCTATGCTGTGCTGAAAATAATACTAAAAGCAGCGATGGTTCATCTGCCTCTGAGGATGCATCAAATGTTGATGTTGGGTATGTAGGAGTACTTGGTGTGCTGGTTGTCAGCTTCTCTGACTCACTCTTTACCCACTAAGTAATTGTAGGAAATGCTGTTTCCAAGTGTGTTTCTTTTATAAATTACATAAAATAATATACTAGGGGCAAATTACAAAGGCAGTTGTCTCTAATCTTTTATAGATATCCCTGTTGTCCATAATTAGGACTGCTTGTATTGTGATCTGTCTCCTCACTGACCCAAGGTGTGGTCAATTGCATATGTGCACATTATACACTTCCTCATAGTGCACAGTCCTTGTATCTTGTGTTTGCAGTACACAATCAATACAGACTCTCTAAAGCCTAACTGATAATAATAAAAACTGACTATCAAGTTCTTTTCTGACTGAACATGATAGTTTGCCAAATATTTAAGCGCTTAATTTTATTTCTGCTGAAGCTGGGATCCCGCGATTTGACTCGTCCCCCTTGAAATAAAGTTTTTAATAGAACAATTTTGTTAATATTTCACAAGTAGCTTAACACCTTTTTTGATAGTTAATAACCGCTGTTGTAGAGGACTTCCTCTCAGTGACTTCTTACGTACAGTTGTGCCTAAGTCACACTAGCCGGTAAACTTGAAAGAGTTTAGTTCAGATGTTTCATATAGAGCATTATTTTTCTCTTTAGTGCGTTACTCTCTTCTGAAGAATTGGGCTCCTCAAGATCAAAGTCTGCTCATCTTACTGTTCAGTCCACCAGCAACTTGATTTAGTGTGTTCACTTAGATGCATAAAGTGAGATTGTGGGAGTCTTTTTGTTCAGAGCTGCTCATTTAATTGTAAAATATTCTCATAGTTCATATGAGAAGCATCTGGTAAAACCATATAAACTCCAGCAACTGCACTAGGGATTTCAACATGACCCATTGTGATTGTGTGTACAGAAACTGGCATAGTCCTTGGCACTGCCTGAAAGATGAAGAATTTGGTGGTTGTGTGTTGCATAATGGGAGAATTGGCCTGCATTGTTTCTCCTCATGTTTTAAATGAATAAGTTCAAGGGTCAATATTATTGAGATTAGCATGAGTCAGTGCAAATTTTCCAAACATGTAATTTGAACTACTGTATTACAAGTTTTTATTATATTATTGATGTGTGGAAAGGTTATGTAGTATAGGCATAGACAGGTGTTTTAGGTTACCCTTTATGACAAAACATGTAAAAAAACCTGCAACCCCATTTTTTGGTGTTTTTAATTAGCTCGCAAGTAGTAGAAAAGTTGACATGTCACAAGTGACCTAGGCTGTGCCTAAAGTGCACAGCAGGTATGTGCTGTAGCCATCTGCAGGAACTGATTGCCCAGCTTTCCAGACTGGTGACTTAAAAGAATGGTCAGGCCCTTTTTCGTTACCATACGTGTGTGTTTAACTTTCAAAAGCAGCGGACAGAGAGGGTTTCTGCAGAAGCATTTCTGCGTCCGTCAGGCTAGACTGTTGAACCTAAGTGTTGAACACCAAGGAACAGAAGTATGAACAGGAGGAAAGTTCTTTTTAATCCTGTTACACATACAGGATCCCCATTTCCATCACCAGGGTACTTGGATCCAAAAATTAGACCCATGGCTGTGATACAGCTGGGGTAAATGCTGCAATAAGGGGGTGCTCCTGAAAACTGCTGAAATAAATCTCTAACTCCCCATGTGGCATGGGCTTGGCAGCTGAAAGCTGGAAATAGGTATAACTTTTATATTTGATAGTGAAGGAGGAGAAAGAAGGAATCTTTGTGTACAAGACTTGCTCAATCTCTTGAAAGATAATATGAGCACTTATCAACTGCTGAGAGCAAACTGGAGTAAATTATCCTGCAAACATGTGAGGCGTGTTAAAAGTCATTTTGAGGTGGGAGTTGATTTGTGATTCTGGTGTCTTTTAGGAGCTCTGATGGAAAGAAGGAAGAGAAAGTATTATCTGTCTTGCTGTAAGTGCAGACTGGAAAATTGCCTGTTCATGTTTCTGCACATAGGATCAATGTCTCATGTGGAAAAATACACAGCTTAACCTGAAGTTCATGCTTGAGGCAGTTGCTCCATTAGGTACCCACATAGGAGTGCTGGCAGTGTAGGAACAGCAGAGCCAGGGAAACATTATTTGTGCAGGCAACCTGATGCAAGCAGTAACCAGACTCCCATGTAAGAGAAATCTGCTTTATTAAGGGGAACTTGATCTTTTCTTTAATGAAATCTTATTCTGGTCATGATACTCACAGCTTTCATGGAGCCTAACTTAGCACAGTGTTACTTTTCTACTGCACTGTCTACATAAATTTGTAACTCTGAAGTCTGATTTTCTATATTTAGAAATTTATCCAGACCTTTGGGTTAATTTTGATGTAAAATCTAATATTAGGGAGAGTGCAGTTTTTGCATGAGTTAGCAGGTCAGCTGAAGTTGAACTGGGAGTATTTAATTTAATATTCAAGGATGCTTTATTTGTTGAATTAAGGGAATGCCTTTTTCCCCTTCCAAGAATATGTGATACGGGGTGATAATTAATGTCAGGAGTCTTAGTCAATTCTTTCTGTAATGAAAATAATTTAACTTTTTTTTAGAGAGCCCAGTAAGTGGGTCTCAGGATCTAAGTAAATGGATTCACAGTAGCTACTTAAGATAGCCTTATGGAGTGGGGCTATTGCAGAGTTCAAAGACTGGAATATTTTTGTTGTATTTGGTAATGTAATTTAGTTATTTCCTTGGAGAAGTGACTCTTAAAATACTGGATTACTTTAGTTACCTTTTAATTCACTGTAGTGGTAAAAGGCTACTGCATATGCATACGAATGTCAGAGGAGATAACAAAGCTTCTGGACATCAGTCAGATAAACTCTGAATCAGATAATCACATTATTTTAAATTTTATTTTTCTATTCTCATTGTATATAATGTTGAATTAGTTTATGTGATTAGTTACCTTTCTTAAGTTTTTTCTTTGGGCTCTATGACTATGTCAATTATTGTTCCTGAACAATTTCTTACGCTCCCACCCCCCCTTATTTTTTCTTCAAGGTCCTAGCCAAGCAAGATCTTGTTTTATTCTTTGGGTGCTAATTACTTTTCCTTCTTTAAGTCTGAGACTGACTAACACTGCTGTTGCTTATAACAATTATAACAAGAATTGCTGATAAATCTAAATACTTTCTCTAAGCATTCTCTGTATCAACTGCACAGTATTGCTTTGGTGTTGATTTGGACTTCATGGGAAAAAGTTTGTTTTCATAGAAACTGAAAAATGGTATTAGTGTTCAGCTGACCATGTGATCTACTACTCTGAACTTTTGTTGGTCCCTTGCTTGCCTAGGAGGTATTTTTACTGCTTTAAAAATAGTATAATGTTAGCAAAATAAAATTCAGCTTAACTAAAACCACCATGTTTTAATTAAAGTATGTTAAAGAAAATACCTTCTATAAGACTTTTAATTCTGTGCTGTAAGTTACAACTTTTTCTTGAGTGAATGTTCAGTAGACTGTTGTCAAAGAGAATAATAATTGGGAGAATGTTCTTATTGCTGACTCAAACCTGTGAGCAACAGGACTTCATGAGGTAGATTTAACTGTGGGTTTCTGGCTCTGGTCAGAGTTATTGATCTGTAAAATGAAGCAGACAGTTCCTGTGCTTAGTATGGTGAGATTTTTATATTCTGGATTAGGCTGGGTGCCAATTAGCCAGCCACTGTCTACCCTTCACAGTGTAGACAGTTCCTACATCTTAGACCTTATCACAGCCTATATAACATTATCCCAAATAAATGCCAAGTATTTATGCACGGTGTAGAACCAGTGATGCTTTGTAAATCAAAGTGGCTATGTTGCTAGCAGGGCATATTCCACTGGGATTTCTCTTTTGGTTTGTTAAACCATAGGGCACTTGTGATTGCCTTGATACTGTGATAGAAGGTTTGTTCTAAAATACAGAATAATTCCTGATATATATCTTCCTCAAGTTCTGAATAAGAATGGAACTGTCTGTAAAACAGTAACTCTAAAGAAATGTCCAGCTATCAGACGGTAAACTAAGTTGGTTTGAAACATGGCAGGCTGTGTAATGCAAATTTGACTTCTTTATGATCACCAAATCATACTGAGGTTCCTGGGAATTTAATTCTGTATTTTGTCACCAAAAAGCCACTTTGTGCTCACCTGTGCCCGAGATGAACTTGTGAAGTGTGTTTTCAGGCTGCAAAGTTATTGACGGTACCCCCTTGGTTCGGCTCCCTCGTGTTGGGTGTCCTTGGTTGTCCAGTGGCTGTTATGCCATCCCCCACTGGCAGCAGTGGGTGGAGGAGCTTTTGGGAAGAGTCTTACATCTTCTAAGCTGAATCCTATGGAAGAATAAATTTTCTTCTCTTACTGTGCTCCCCTGGAAGGGGTGATCCCACTTGCTAGGAGAGCTTTAGGTATTCTTACAGTAGAAATCTCTGCTTTGGTGGTGGTAGCAGTTGGCGATTTGAATATCCAAACTGTTGTTCCATTGTTCCACGTATTCCTGTGACTGAGGGGGTGATAAGATGTGCCTTAATACAAATCTTGGAGGATGTAAATAACTTACAGATTATTCCAGTAGAGCAGAAGTTACATATTTAGAAGCATCTTTCTAAAGATCTTTTGTGTTTGCCCAGTCATGGGCAAGAGTGATTAATAGAATTGTATCAAAGGTTTTGTTTTATGGCTAGAGTTTGTGGGTTTGTCTACACTGACAGCTGCTTTTGAATTCATGTGAATGTGTTCACATGGTGGGAAGCTTATCTCAGGATGGGGGAACATGACTGTTTATATTGTGCTAAAAGGTTGATATGTGAAGTGAAACATCAAAGCAGTTTCTAATGCTCTGAACTTTAAAACTCACAGTTAATTTAATTAAAAAATAATTAAAGGCACATCTTTCCCCACCCCTGAATGCAGACCCCAAATATTCTTCAAAGCATATTTGATTTTAATGATTTGGTGATTTCCTCCCTGAGGCTTTTTTTAACTTGCCACTGGCCTATAAAGATGTAGCTTTGAGTTGCAATGATAAGAGACTATTAGTGCAGTAGGTGTTTGCCTCTAAGACAGTGAAATTATATATTCTGTGGAAATAGCCTAGTATTCATCTTCATAGAGATCCAACTGAAAGATAGAGTGGGGGAAAAAAAACCTTTCCAAAGGCATTTCACATTTGGAAGTAATTGTGTCAGAAACAAAAGGCAGCGGGGTATGTTTTATTCTAAGAATTATTAAAACTAGCATTGGTATTTCTTTACGTTGTAGGTATGGGCATTACAGTGCACTAAGGGCAGTGTCTCGGACTTGTCACCCCAAGACAAGCAGTCATTAGAAATGTGGTGCCATTCCCTGGATATGGGAAGGAACTGTGTTTTTTAGGTACTTGCAGAGATCCTTTCTCATTCTATACACACTCCTGAGTAATGTGCTCTGAGAGACCGTGCTTGAGTGGGGAGGTTGGACTAGATAATCTCCAGTGGTCCCTTCCAGTGTTACTCATTCTGTGATTCTTCCCTGTCTCCTTGCTGGGTGCTTCCAAATGAACCTCAATCCTGCCCTTCCAGAGAAATCCAAACTTTGTTCTGACTGTTTCCAACAGACAAGCGAAAAAATCTGAAATATAGTGGGAATGCCATGCTGAAACTGATCTGGAATTCTCTTCTAGATGAGTAACACTGAACATAACTTTCCTAATCAACACTTGCTCTGTTCCCTCTTTGTTGTTCTCGTGGTTTCTGTGCACTTCCGTGGCTCCATGCTCACAAGGAGATCTTCTAACCTGCAATAGTAATTGGATTGCTAATCTGCATGGGTTGCCTCTAGATAGGTAGTGGTTTTTTGGGTTCATAACTTCACCATACTTCACTTTTAGTGAAGCAAAACACCTTGGTGAAAACATGATAAACTACATGTTTAAAGGTAAGTTGTTTTAAGATGCAAAAGGTCAAAACACAGGCCTGATGAAACTCACAGCACTCGTTTTTTTGAGTGTTTTGTAGAAGGGAGGTGCCAAGTACTGCCAGGTTTCCAGTCTCCTAGATTTATCCTATGAACTATGGGGAACAAGCGATGTCTCACACGGTAGAACAAAAGGGATCACAGTGGAGCAGATAATCGTACCTCTGCTGTTTATGCCCTGGTATCTCAGCCACACGCCTACAAAGTGGATGTGGCAGGTTGAGGGCTGTTTCAGTGTGGCTGCCATGGCTTGAGCAGAGGGTGTGGTTCCACTGAAGCTTCAGTTTAATTAAGGTAGGTTTTTGTTCAGATGCCTTCCTTGAATCAGATCTCTCTGTGGTTGCACAAGGAACAGCTGTGGTGCTAGAGCAGATGGGGGAATGTGCACATGGGGAGCTGACTGAGCTGGGGTTAGCTGGTGGAGCTGTGCTTTGGGAGGGAAAGCCCCAGTGATGGTGCAGTGAAGATGTGCCTTAGAATGAACAGATTTCTTAACTGGATAGACATGATACAGGTAGGCAGAAGGTGGAGAAGTATGGGCATTTTGGTTTTGTGTTGTTTTGGTTTGGCTTTTTTTTTTGGTGTTTGTTTTTTATTCTTTTAATGGATAATGGTTCTGAAAGGAGGAAAGCAGGAGAGCTTTTTGAATAGCAAATAATGGTTTTTGCTTTGGTATCTGACAGAAAGTAGTGCAGCAAATAGGATTGCAGTGTAAATCTTCGATTTACTTGCAGGTACTTGATTTTCAAAATACATGCCTTTGTGTATTTCTAGCTCTCTGTATTTTCTGTGGCTTTAGAATCCTTCCTTAATTGTTCTCTGTAACAGGTTTAGCAGGCCAGCTCATCCATTTAGAGAATAAAGTTAAGGGCACTATTTTTAAAATATTGAAATGTATTTTAAATGTTATGCCATACCAAAAGGTAACTGCACTCTTTCCTGTGCCTTGACCAACTTCAGTCTCCAGCTGTTATAAAATTTTTCCACTGTGAGTGAGAGCCTGTTAATGGAAATTGGGTGTTAGTCTTTTGCTTGTTACTTTGCTTGCCAGTTTTGAGTGAAGGTTAGAAGGGATTTATTAATGTTTGACAAATATATAATCAGTATCTGTTTTCATGCCACTTCATAAAAAGTTTCATGCTGAAACTACCTGTGGTAATGATTGCTATAATCAACCTTTTGCCATGATTTTGTTTTGTTGTTTTGGGCTTTACTGATTATGGTATGAACTGCCCTTACTACTGTTTTCACAAGTGTAAATATGAGCAGCTTTTTGGATGTAACTGCTTGAGAGGAAGAAAGTTTATTTTGCTGGATGGAAGACAGAAAAGTGTGAGTGAAGAAGCTACAGCAAGGGAGGAGGCAGCTGCTCTCGGCAGGAGATCTTGCTCTGCTGGTGGACGACTGGAAGAAGAAAAGGCAAGCCTTTGCTCTCCTTCTGCATTTCTTTAATCACAGAATGGGGACATTTGAGCGTCTTGACTTCTGACTGTTTAATAATTTAATTTGCATGTTTTAAAGAGGGGGAACATTACCTGATTAGCTTCTGAACAAGCCAGAAGGCCACATCATGATTCTTTTTTTTCTCTTTTTTTTCTTCTTTTTTTCTTCTCCCCCACAAGACTGATGATAACAAATAGGACAGATGGGTAAGGCACTAGTTGTCAGGATCATGGTAAATAGTAGAGCTGTGTATGCTATTAATGAAAGAAAAGTATGAAGTGTAAAAAAATACATAAAATGATACCTCATTACATGGCAGATTAGATCTGGTTTTTTTACCTTGGTTGTTTTTGTTCTATGAGACACAAGATGTTCCCTCCCTTCCTTGTTTTCTTAGATCTTTCTCTTACAAATGTGTGAATCTGCTTCAGGTACTTTGTTAAAACAAACAAGGAACAAGTATGAACGACTACCAGCAGACTGGGGAGCCACCAGCAGGAACAGAAGGACCAAAACCTGACTGACGTTGCCAAGACCTGAAAGCATTTGATTGTTTTTTGGAGTCAACCTCATTTTGTAGTAGTCTCTGAACTTCACCCTTAGATGAATACAGTGCACTGAGGCACTGAGAAATCTGTGTAAATACTTAGATTTGTGCATAATCAGTTGTGGTTTTGCCAATTAATAATATGTTTTAGGGAGTAATTGCAAAGTCTGTTTTATTTTATTGAGAGCTGAAAAAGGGAGCCATTGAACTCAAAGAGCATGTGTGTGTTTAGCCCTCAGGAGAAATGGAGTGTCCTTGTCAGGGTGAGGAGGCAAGGTGACAGTGCTTGCCTCTGTCTCTTCCTTCTTCCCTGGCTCAAAGGTTCTCTGTGTATAGCACCTATGAGGAGAATTGGATCTCCTCTGGGCAAAGGGCAGATGTGTGCAGGTGTGAGAGCCCCTGTGAGTGCTCCAGCTCACTGGTGTGGCTGTGGCTGAGTCTCCACTCCCAACAGGCACTCCCTCATGTCAGTGCAGTGTGCTGGCTTTGATGGGGGGTTCCTGCCATGGCATTGGAAAAAAAGGCCCTTCTGCTCTCCAGAGAGCTCTGCCATGACCTGGGTACAGGACAAGGCATCTGGATGACCAGGCTACCTGGAAGCAAAGGGAGAGCTCTGGGTCAGCTTCTGTGCAGGTGAGGGATGTTGGAGTTGGGAGGAGGCTGTGAGCCCTGTAGCTTGAGTGTTCAGTTCATTCCAGTTAGCACTGCAGGAAGCTGGAGAGCCAGCGTGCTCTGGGCGAGGAGTCCAGAGAGCTGAACAGCAAGGAGGATGTCTCAGGGAGCATCTGCTGGCAACTGGAGCAGAGGTTTGCACACATGCTCGATGCTGTGGGTGACCTCAGTGGGGCTGGTGGCCAGGTGGAGGGGGTGGTCTGTGTTACACCAGTGCAGGTATTGGGTTGGTGGAAGCTCTGAAGATGGTGACCTGATCTGAAGGGAATGATGAGTCTGGTCTGTGTTATACAAACAATGATGTTTATGAGAGCACCTTATGTATGAGGGAAGGTGTGCAGGGGTTTTGTCATCTTCCAGTGACTGTTGTGTGTCAGAACTGGCTGGACTAGCTTTATGCTGATACCATCAACTTCACTTGTGTGTTCTCTTCCTTGGTGACTGTGATGCCTAAAGAGGTCATAAAACAATACCTGGCTGGATGCAAATGATTTTCAGATGATTTTTATCATCTCTTAAGCAAACCTATTTTTAAGCATTGGTATGTTGGGTAATTATTAATTGTAAATGGCTCCTGTTTGCTGCTTGGAGGCTTGAGGGTAGTTGCTGATGGTAGACAGGTGGTTAAATCTCTGTGCAGAAGTCCAGAAACCACAGCCTAATACTAGTCAATTGACTTCTTTTGCAGTATTAGATGGATATCCTTAAGAGTTTAGATTTAATTTAAAAGTGAAAGTCCTTTTTGTCAGTGTGACTGTGCTGGAAATTGAACTGACTTCTTCCAGCAGCCTTCAGGACGCTTTGGCGGTTCTTCAGAGAGAACTTTTTTGCAAGTAAATGTAGAAAGTATAATTTTTTTCTCCTGAGTTAATATGACAGATAAATGAAGTATATAGTAAATATAACAGTATTTAAAATTTGGGTGTTGACAGACAGTGAAAGTGGGTGAGAGACTGAAATTTGTAAAGCTGCTGTCTGCTAATTGCACATTTGTATCACTTGTTTGCCAGTAAAAAGAAAAAACTGCATCATTTAATTTTTGGCTAGACAGGCAAATGCAGACCAGTTGCGTGGAAGTGTTTGCTCTGGCACCCTTCATTGCTTGTGAGACTCTTTGCTTATGACCTGAATTCTGGGAAGATATCCAAGCCCTATGCAGGCTGAAGTGCTTATCTCTTGAGTGTTTTCTTTTGCACAACAGAATGCACAGACCTGCTTAGCAAATGCAGACCTACTTAGCAAATGCTCATGCAATTATATCTCTGTGTCCCATTTCAAATTCTCCTGCCCCGCCAAGGCTATGCATTTAAAGGTCTTGTTCTTCAGTTCTGCTTTGTTCTTTTCACTTGAACCTTGGTGGTGTCTCTTTTATTCTCTTAGTTTGAAAATGTTCTTAGTTAATCTTACAGCTTATTTTCAAGGTTTTCTGTCATCTTACATTCATGTCTGGAGGAAAAATTAATTTTCTGAGCAAAACAAGTTTTCTTCTGTTTTTATTTATTTGAATAGTTGCACAGTTAATATAAGTGCATGAAGAAGTTTTGCTTTTGCATCCATGTTACTGATGTAACAGTAGTCTCTTGCAAGAGGCTGCTGTGAGAGTGGTGTTTCTGAAACTCTTGAGCTCCCCTTTCATTGCTGCAAGAGAGTCACGTTGGCATAAAAGATCTGTGGTGTTCACCTGTCTGGTGCCTGGGGAGGCTGAAAGCTCTTTGTGCATGGCAAAAGCAGAAGCATGAGTGGCAGAAATATGAGTAGGTTTTTGCTGTCTCTCGATGTAGTATGTCGCTGTTTCAAAATCAGTTGTTGCTGTGGAAGAGGTATAGCTTAACACAAAACCTTTCCTGGCTGACTGCTTGTGGTAGGACCTCAAAACTGTCCTGGCTATATGTTTTTAGCTCTGTTTCCTGCAGGAGTGATACTTCCATTCCCTCTCCTAAGCTTAGCTAAAGTGTTGACTAGAACTCACAAAGGTCTGGAAACGCGCAGGTATTAAAGGTTATACAGACCTTTAGCTAACCTGTAAGAAGGATTTGCAGGGGAACAAACCCTACTGATGCTCCAGCCAGAAGGTCAGCAAATGCCATTTGAGACATCAGGGCAACAACTCAAAAGACAAAGCTGTACAGTTCGTACAAGGGAGAACAACTTGAATTGCAACTTGCCTCTTTGGAAGAATCCATGTGAAAGTGTCGTGGAGTTTAGTTCACAAATAAGTTGTATGCAAGATCAAGGCAAATGGGACTTTATTAGTTCCTTTGCATTCAAACCACTTGGGGGTTTCTTGTTGCCTTTTCAGAGGCTACTGGAAGAATTTTCAGTATTGAGTGGAGCTGATGCTGTCCCTGACCTTGGGTCGTTTGAATCAGAAAATGTTTTTAGAACAGCCTTGCTTTTTTAGAACAAAGGAGGACTGGGAAGTTTAGTAAAGTTTGATAAATAGAATGTGTTTGTATGGCCTGTAGCAGCCTTGACTCTTTATGGCAGGGAGTATAGCAGGAGCTTTGTTCCACATTTCTGTCCTGGCTCTCCCTCTGGCATTGATGGCACTCTCTGAGGCTCAGTGTACGGAAGGGAAATGGGCTGTGTCCACTGCCACTGACTGTGGTTGTGTTGTCAGTTCTATGTGTTTATCTAGAGAAGAGTCAGCATCATAAGTGTGTTTATTCTCTTACACGGTATTTGGCATAGTTCACTTCGCGCCCTAGACAGTTGAGGGGCCTGCCTAGTTAGAGAAGACAACTTACTTTTGTTTTAAAACAGTGAAAAGCTGTGAATGCTCCCAATGAAGGAGGCTTGATACTACCTTTTCCCTGGACTTTCGTGTATTTGTTGCAGTGCAGAGGTTATCCCATTATCCCCTTTTCCTTTGGAGTTGCAGATACTCAAGCATCCTTCCCATCCCCCAGTTCTGCCTCTCACTGCTTCTTCTTCTGGAATAAAGTGCTGCAGGACTTCGTTCAAAGGGCTTTCTTAGCTGGGAAGCTCTTGGGGTAGCCATGCTCAGCAACAGGCCTGTTCTGGGTTCTGGCAGGATTACGAATACGTGCTTTCCTCTAACCATTCTTATCATGAGATAAAAATGGGCAGATGCATCTGTAATGCATTTATAAACCTCAAAGGATTTGGCTTTCTTTTAAACCAGGCATCTGACTTTGCATTTTGTACTTGGTTTTCTCCTGGTTACTTGAAAATTCCCCCTGTGGTCCATCCCTACTCTCACCTTTTGCAGATATATTTATTGGAGATGATTTCCAATGATGAGTGGGATTTAGGAATGATTTTTAGAAGTGGTATAGCTTATTTCTGCGGAATTAATTTTATGGAACAGCTTAAATCTGTCATTGGTACTCTAAACAACCCAAGACACCTTGTGTGAAATCTACTTCTAGATCCATTCTGTGTTGTATGGCAGAGACTGAAGGACTCTTCAAGAGACTAGTTTCCTCCACTTCAGGCAAACTTTTATTTGAAAAGTTTTTATTAGGAAAAACAGGTCAAACATGTCTTCATACTAATCACATCTGTATTTTTTAGAATTAAGCAAAGGGAACAGCATGTTTTGGTCTCTGCAATTCTCTGACCTGAATAAGTTTGTTTGTGGTGTTTTGGATTTTTCTTTTTTTTTTCCTTAACCAACAGTTGATATAAGAGGGACAGGATTGAGAACTTCCTGGTTTCTAAATAAAATGTCCTTCCATTTGATGCAATCTTTTGTATTTTGACAGGGAAAAAATGTTTTCATTTTGCAGTTAATGTGACATGGGACTTAGTCATATATGAGAGGCACTATATATCAGAACAGAGGATGCTGTTTTCTTTATCTCTTTGCTGCTTTTACAACTTCCATATTTGGAAAATGGGATTCCTTTGGAGTTCTTGGTTATTATAAGCAGCTGATTACATGTCTTAGCTGGAACACGCAAATTACTTCCTAGCAGCTGTTTGATTGGAGGCATGTTAAATTCTTACCTTACTCTTAATTGTACTCTGGGATGTCAGTAAACTGATGCCAAGGAAAGTTGGAGTATTTGTAGTGTCAGTAAAAATACCTTAAAGCAGGGAAATGGTTTTGAATAAAATAACAGAATGTTCAAGTTTGTAATCTGACTAAATTTCAATATCTTTTGCCTGACTGCATTTTATAAGATGCTTCCTTTCCTACTGAGGATGTCTTGCTTCCTTGCCCCATCTCAGTAACTGGGTAACATGGCTTTGAAGCTTTGAAGAAAGATGTTTCATTCTGCAGGGTGGATTATAAGCAAGTGTTTTATAAGGAAATCATGTAGCACAGTAGGAAACTTTTTAAACATTAAGTCTGATTAGAAATATTAATAAAGGAAACACTTCTTCTGAATGCGGAAGCGATGCATAGAGAAGGACAGTGTGACATTTGCAGTTCTGTAATTTTAAAATAGTTTCTGGATAAACTTTTCCTTTTTTTTTTTTCCCAGTAGCCATTGTTTTTATTGTTAATAGTCAGCTACTGGACGTAAGAGATTCACATTTTAAGTTTATTAAATGTATATCCTTGTAAGTGAGTGTGTGAAAATTTTGGCATGCATGAAACTTATCTCAATGACCCTGTAATATCATAAAGGGCACATGGTGATTTGCGTCATTTCAAGTAGCATTTTCCCATAGTAATTCTCTTCACTGCAGGCCCCAAGTCAAAATTTGAATGGTGCTTTATCTAATAAACCTCACAGCTGTCCCTTACTGTAGAGCTGACAGTTCATTCCGTGTGCAGAGGAAATGCATCATCTGACTGAAGAAGTATTATGGTATTACAGTCTAGAGTGGGCAAACCCACACATGCTTGACTCTGCCCTGGCACAGAGGTAACTTGTGAGGTTGTCCATCTGCTCCCAGTGAAAAAATTCAGCTGAAGATAGGGGGCTTGCCAAGTTTAAGGGCACGTGGTGAATTTCTAACGCTGGCTGTCATTTGTCTGCTTAGGTGTGCCTGATGGTTCTGGCATCAGTATTACAACTTCTACAGTTTTGTGCTTACAATTCTGGACAAGGATTGTCCATACACGGGGGCTGTTGCAGTCCATGTACTCTTCTGTTATTACTTGGACTCCTAGGCTGTTTTCTTGTGGCAAGCATTTGCAGTCTTAGTGTTATACTTTGATACTAGATCTGCCCGTTTAGGCCTTCAATCTCTCCAACATGAAGAATACAATAAAAATAGGAAGGAAACAAATTTGCATGTGTAGTTAATTTTAAATAGCTTTACTGGTGGTGAAAAAATCTTCTTTCAAAACCCAAGTTAATACTCCTGAAGTCTGAATTTCTTCTAGCTCTGATGAGTCCAGAACCTTAGATTTGAACTTGTATATACTGAGTTTTTGCCTATACTGTTTATTCAGGGAGCATTTTGAATGCTTCTCTTTTAAAGATAAAACAGTGAAAGGAATTCAGCAAAGACTAGGGCGTGATATCTGCAGGTTTGCGTAGAAATGCCTTTAATTTCTTGCATTTAAGAGAGAACCAACCCAAATCCTAGAAAACTTGTTAATAGAGCATTTGACACGCATGGTGTGGGTGGGTCAGGAAATTGTTGAAGCTGCTGGAGAAAAATCTTAAGGTACTCTGTGTATTGCCTCCTGTACCATGTACGCCTTGTTTTGCTACCTTAGTTTTTTTTCTAGAGTTAGTTTCCCGACACATTAGTGAGCTGACTTTCACTCACCAAGGGTTTGATGAAATGCTGAGAGCCAGGGAAGGAGGTGAGACCCCACAGATGTAGGGAAGTGAAATATTCCATTTGTCCTTGAGAGCAGCAAGTTGCTGGTTGTGTCACACCTAGGAAAACCTAACACTCATGTTTGACCAAGTCTGGGTGATAATGCTGTGGTGTTTGCTTTCTAGAGCAAATGAAAGCTGTTAGGACTCTTGTGCAACACGAATTGATGTCTGTGTTGCCCAATGTAACACTGGTTCCATCTATCCTTTGCTTAAGCTGATACAGCCTTTGGTGGGGCTATAGTGTGCGAGATCAGGGAACTCCAGTACCATGACTCATCTGGGAAAAAAGAGGGAGTGGGGCTGTTTGAGTATGTGTGCCAGCGGAACAGAATCTATCTCTGTTTGGAGCTTTAACCTTGCCAGTCAAGATGCCTGGGATGTGAGAAGGCTGATTGGGGTGTGGAGGGTTTTGCAATGCGTGTACTGGGTCCTGTACTGTAGCTCTTGGCAGTGACGTGATGTAGGGGTGCCTTAGTGTTTGAGGAGGAGCTGCTTGAGGTTCAGCAGAATTTATGGACAGTAGCTTGGTACTAGCCATGTCAGAACACAGAGAACTTGTATGGGGGTCTGCATCAGACCATTCACTGCTTGTGCTTGCCTCACTTCTCATTATTTTCCCAGCTCCCCACAGTAGATGATTGACTAGACAATGTTGGTTTTTTAAAATAAATGCCTTTCTTTAATGGTGATTTAAGGTGACACACAACACCATACAGTGCCACCTACTCATAACTCTTGAGCATTAAGGAAATAAATGGTAGCTACAATTCTAAGTTACTTGCTATTGGGAGATCTAAAATAGGCTTCAAGTCTGAAGATGTTGTCTGTCTTTTAGTGAGATCTAATGAAGAGTGTCTTTTTTCCAGAAGTACCTTTTATTGTTGCTCTGAACTGATATTATACATAATAGGTCCTTTGAAGCATTTTGTCATCTTATAGACAACTGTTGTAAGTGCTCTCCATCTTTTAGAGGACTCTTCCTTCAGCTTTGGTAAATTGGCAATAGATGATGTGTCAAAAATGGCAGAAAAATTTCTCTTTTATTTTAAAGCAAAAAAAATTGAGGTGAAACTACCATGTAATCTTTTTCCATATATTCATATTTCACTTTCATTGCTGCAAATGGAAGCTAATTTTTTTTGAAGTGTAACCATTTATTGCTTAGTACTTAGGAAATACTTAGGCAGGTAATCTGCTCTATTCAGAAGTAATTTGTAAACATACTGAATCTGTCTGCCAAAGTTATCTTAAATGCCTTTTGAAAAAGACCAAATATGCAGTGATACCAAGCTTGCAGCAAGTGATGAGGGATGTTTTGTTTTCTGTGTTATTGCAGGCGTAACATGGTATTAAATGTAAAGACTAAGTGGTGTTAAGTTTTAGATTCATATCTTTTGGACTTTATCATGCAAATAAGCGTTGCTGTTACAGGTTTGATACGGAAAGAATTAAAGGATTATTTTCTTTTATGCAACTGATGGCTCTTTGCCCTACACCTTCAGAATAGCTGATGACAACTGCAGGCACTTGACACCTGTGAAAATCAGACTTCAAACTCTTGACGTTTGGAAAAGCCTTTCAATCTCCTGACCTGTTAACTGTGATATTGAAATGAAAGGTAATTTGGAAAAATACTCGGGGTCTGTAAGCCTCAGATTTAGCACTACATTTAGCTTACTCTTTTATAAACACTTCCTAAAATGACTTAGCTGTTGTGACAGGTGGTTTTACAGACAAAAAAAAAAAAAAACAGGACTCGACAGCAGTGCTCTCTTAGAAGCTTGCTTTACATGTAGCAATAGAAGCAACCTTGTCTTTTGCTTAAGCTTTAATTTGAAGTTAATCAGTGGCACCCAGCAGCTTCCTCCGAGACACGCATTGGGTGCAGCGATGGCTGCCCCCAGATAGAAGAGGACATTTGGTGAATTAAAGTGCACCTCTGTAGGAAAAGAACTGTCTTTCCCTTTCCTTTTTAACATGCATTTTAAATCCCTTTAGCCTTTTTAACTGTTGAAAAGTGACATGCTGCTTCCTTTTTCCTTTGCTTTCGTAGTGAGTAGAGACCTACTGATCTCGATTATTAGTTAGCAGCAACAAACATAGCTCCTCTTTTTAGTACCTCTAGGTAAGTTGTGCTACTTACAGATCTGCTAACTAGTTGCAGGTTGCTCTTTATCTTCATTTCCTTTTTTGCTTGCTATGTAGTGCAAATAGTATCTTTAGGGAAAGGAGGAAATTGAAGTGATGTTTGTGCAGGCTAGACTGCTGTAGTTTACCTTCATCTGTGCCCTCTGAGAGTGGCCCAAGAAAGGCAGGAGGACAGCCCCTGCTGCAGGGAGATCAAATCACCTTTGTTGTACTAAACCAGACACAGGTAAACTGTAAACTAAGGCTGAGCCTTCCTGGGAATGGTATTGACTTCTGGAGAGCTGGAAGTCAGAAATGTAGCAGTCTGTTTCCTGGCTGTCTAAAGCAAATCCTTAACTGGAAACTGAGGAGTATCTGTGTGTCCTGGACCATTGAACATTTATACTGGGATACAATATAAATGGCTTCCCAACTGCTTCTCCAAACTGTTTCCTCCCTGGGCATGGAGGCTGTGGTGGTGTGACTTTCCTAGAAGACGGTTTTGTTTGTCTAAGTGAACCATTGCCATGTCCAAACAGCATCCTGGTTCTGAGGCATTTGCAGTGCAGGGAAGTGTTTGTGATGTAGGAACAGTGACTATGTTTGCCTTCCACTAGTGGCCTGCATCCATTTTTGATTCCTCTTCCCCAGCCCTACCTTAGCTGTTTAGTTTGTTTTTTTTTTTTTCTTCTTGTGATGACTTCTGTTCACATGTATCCTGGGTGTAGCAGGATTCCCTTTTCCACCATGATTTGAGTACTCACTCTCATGTCTTTTCCAAGCTGTTATACTGACTCAGACTGGGTTGGGTGGGTATCTGCAGCCTGAGCCTTTAATCTCCTCCCTGCTCTACTACTTACATTTCTTTGATCTCTGGTACCTCCTAGAGCAATTTATTTCCTTTTTGAGATACCACAGCTACTAAACTGCAGGTACTTGCAGCCCTCAGTATTTACTCTCTGTAGCTGTTTCCTTCCCCAAATGCCAGTGTTTGTTTTAATCCCTGTGGGATAGGTCAGATGATCACCTGCACTTTCTTCCTGACCCACTGTAGTTTGGTACAGCTAGCTAATTTATATTCATCAAGTCTGTGTCTTTCAGAAGCTCTGTGTAGGAGGCCACTGTGCTTTTTCAGCCAGATGAATTTGCAGAAGCCTGCACTCCGTGTGTCAGTGCAGCCACATCACAGGTTGACACCCACACTTGGACTTCCCCAGATGTGCTTGGAGCAGGTGGGCACTGAGCCAGTTGCTCTCTGTGTGGCTGTGAGCTGTCCTCCAGAGGTCTGCTGGTGAAAACAAGATGGGGCATGACAAGTCTTTGATGCAGGGAGGCTCTCAAAGAGACTTCCACTCCCTTCCTGCCCTGGGAGCGGAGGGATATTCTGAGTTCCTCATCCTTTTCTTTCTGTAGTTGTCCTCACTGCAGTGGTTTCTCAGTTTACCTGACCCCAGGGTAATATAGCATATATTCCCCTTCTGATCTGCTGGCAGCTGCTTGCATCAGCCCTATCCTGATGTGTAGCCTGCTCTTCACAAAAAAGTTAATGCTCCATTATCTCTGCATGCATGCCTCAGCCCAAGGGGTTTCTGAGAGAAAGTTTTACATCAGGGCAGTAGCAGCATTCACAAAGTGTTGAGAGAAACTCGCTGATGAAAGAGATACTTCAGATAAAATAGAAGATACTTGTCTTTATCTTTTAATTCCCCAGGCTGTAGCTTTGAGTTGGTGCTACTTGGGGCAGAATTCTCTGAATTGACAAGAGAGGCCAGTGTGAGAAGCATTGCCTCAGGGGATTGTATGGTTTAAAATACACCCCTGCTATAAATGGCAACAGATGGTGGTGGGATTCTTTGAGGTGGACTTTTATTCAAATAGCTATCTCCCCTCCCATATTAGTGAAAGTTTTTGGAAGAGGTGTGAAAACGAACATGGGAAGGTTGACTTTGGCTTTTGTTTTGCAGCTGTAAGAAAAGCGCTGTAGGACCTTTAGTTTCCTTTTTCTGTGGTGGCAGACATAGCTCTTTGGCCTCTACCAATGCCTCTGCCTATTACTCAGATTAAGGAAATGCAAACAAGTGTGCAAGTGGAGTTTTACAGTATCTCTATGTATTTTTAATGCATACCATATTTGTTGAAGGGTTGCCTGGCACACTGGCTTTGGTCCCCTCGTACTCAAGAACACAGAAACTGTTCTGTTAGTTTCCAGCTGATAATTTTTCATTTGCTCAGGGAGGGCATCCTGTTACATTGGCTTCCACACTGTATCTGATTACCCCGTGAAACGTGACTGTGGTCTTTAACTCTTGGCCAGATACCCTATCTACTCACACTTTTCTTCATTATCCTTTTAAGTGGTTTTGTTGTTCAAGTTTTTTTTGTTGTTTTTTTTTTTATTTTAGTTTTGTTTAATATCCTTTGCAGCAAGGTAGATGGTAGTTCAACTGCTTTTTTCTTTGAGTTATTCTTTACTTGATATCCCTACTTAGATTAGGCCATATATATTATGGGCTTTACTAATTCGCATTTGTCCTTATTACTTTGTCTGTCTATATTTAGGCAGAAATGGTGTCCCTTTTTTTAGGAGTTTTAAAAAATCTATTTTAATTTTTGTCCTTTATAACAGGCTGTTAATGCTTACTGGAATTGAAAGGCAGATGGTACAAAATATGAGTCTCTCTCCTCAAAGGTTGTAAACAGAGGGGGTGATTCTTGCTTCTTGTTTTGCCCTAGCCAGATAGATTAATTCTCGTATTCTTTAAGTGTGTAGGATTTTCAGATCACTCTTGACCTGTCAAAATGAAAGCCAGCTGTAACAATTTGATACCTGTCTTGTGGGTTGAAACAAAAGCTGTTTTCTAAAGCTTGGCTTGGAATGCCAGGATTTCTTTGAGAGAGTGGAAGTTTCTTTGGCAGTTTTTTTTTCCCTCAGTAGAGACCCTGGAACAGCTGTTCTCTGCAGTGTCTTCTGTATGTGTGGCAGGCTGACCATACTTTCTCCAGGGCAGCAGAAAACTTGTACTGCTGCTTATTCTGTGGGCTTCATATGGAGCTCTGAAATAAGCTGAAAGTGTTTTTAATGCTAAAACTCCCACTTCAGGTTCAAGACTTGTGCTTGAAAGCTGCAACTTGAGCAATTGAGAGAAGAGTGCTGTGATCTTGTTAAACTTGAGGTATCTCCCATCTTGTCAGGAGACTGGACAATTCACCTAACGTGGTGCTGAGCTAGAACAAAGGAGAGCATTAGTAAGGAGGAGAAAGCAAATACTGTGTTTCAATTGGAAGCAGCAATATAAATGATAACTAAAACATCTAAAGCATGAAAATGTTTCAAAGACTATTTGTACAAAAAGCTGAATAAATCCTTCCCCCAGGAGAGGAGCTCTTGAAAAAAGTCTTAAGAGTTACCTATGCTGCCATCCTTTTTAATAAGAAAATAAGTGAGAAAACATGATTCCTTTTTTGCAATGTTTCGTCTGTTAGTGAGCTTATTTTTCATTCAGGTTCAACTTCCACATCTTTTAGTTTATCGTAAATATATATATGCATACCAAAGCTTAATATTATAAAATTAAGTGTAACTGTTTCATGTGAAAACATCTCACTGGCCTTAAGTGTAAAGTCTTGTCACAGTCTTCATAGATGCTTCATGAATCCTAGCTCTGTGGTACTCCAATTCTGTATTGTGCTTTCTAGGTAATCAAGTAATTCTTTTATAAATGACCACAATAAAGCTTTTTTGTGTTTATTTTTTAAAACATTTAATATCTAAGTTTGGAAAAGCCAGCATTCTTATTCCTCTTCGTCTCTCTGGGTTAAGCTACAACTTTTAATTACATTATTACTTGCCAGCATCCCTCCCACAGACTCTTTGCCTCATCTAGCACACAGAATATATGCTGCTGATCTTGATGAGCCTTTCCCATTCTCCTTATTGTAGAGTATATGGCGTAAGGCCATAAATTCCCTGCATGGTACTTAAAGCTTGCTTTAAAAGAAGAATTAGTCATTTCAACAGGAATTTTTTTTCTCCTATGATATTTTACAAATGTTTGTGAATGTACCTTCCAGTAATAACATATTAGCAACAGCTTCTTCCCTTCTGCAAGTACACCACTGCTCATGTTCCTGGCTTTAAGTCAAAGTGTGTTTTGTGTTGTGGTTGAATTGGGTGATCCCTAGCTGCTTCACCTCGGGCGCTGTGCATGCCTCATCTGACAGTCATCTTGGTTGGCCTACCTCACTTTGGGACCTGCTGTTTCTCTCTTGTGCATTGCTGATGATATTCCCATTTCATATGGAAGCTGAAACGTAAGAAACTTGTGGATACCCATATGAAGTCAAAAGCAAGATCTGTCTTAGAGTGTCTGGCAATTACTAATGGTACATGCTGGGGAAGAGTAAGAGAAATGGGGCAATTATGCAGTGATGTCCTGACAGAGCACTCTTCTTAGCCTCTTCAATTTGCAGGCAGGATTGCTTTTTCCTGGGAGTTATCTGGTTGCTTTTGCACCTATGTAAATTTGTAGCATCCCCAGAGTGCTGTGACATGAAATTCCACAGATCCAGTTCCAAAAAACACTTCCTCTTTCTATGTTTTTGAAGTCTGCCTCTTGTTGATGTCACTGGAGTAGGATTCAGCTCTGGACTGAATGCTCATATGCAGGTGTGTAAATGCAAGTGTCTCACTGACATGTTGGCAGCACAGCTCACCAAGTCAGCCTGAGGGTTGGGACTCAGGACTGCTTAAACCAGAGGTATCTGATGTTGTCTTGGATACTGCTGGATGTGTATCCTGCCCAGTCTCCTGTTGCCACTTGGTAGGTTGCAGGCATCCAGCTAAACCTCTGACATATCTGCCAGCCCTCTGCAGGCATGTTGGATGTGCTAGGACTTTTCTTACATGAACTTAGGTTTATCTGGTGGAATTGGCTCCTCTGTCTTACTGCATCACCTGGCATGGGAGTTAAACTGTTCAGGTATTTTAATCAGATCAGAGTCTCATGTCCTGTCCTGTCCTCGGCTTTGCTCCCTCCTCTGTGTAGTAAGAATTGTCCTCTGCTTCTGATCTGGTTAGATCTACAGCTGTGACAGACTTCTTTCTGCATGTATCTCACATTGCAGCTTTCCAGCTTGTGTTTGCTTTGCTTGCAGATGTGAACGTTCATTACTCAGCAAATCCTACTAACTATCAGGTCTCAAGTTAGCTCCCCTAAAAGGAGAGAACCTGCCATCAGCGATCATCTCTAGGTATTTTTGTACTTTAAACTCCTTTTCAGGGCAGGGGTAGAACCTGTTCCTGCCAAGCCAAATTCACTTGAGAGTTTCCTCCTGCTGTTCCTTCCTTCTTTGCTGGGTTCCTTCCAGTTTCTGCAGCAAGAGATCTTACAGACCCCGCCTCACAGTTACAGTTGCTTAACGAAAATATCACCACAGAACACCTAAAAAAGCTTGTGTTTGCAAGTGTAGTGTAGTTTGATGGTAATCATAAATGAATTCGTTTGTTCTATAGGTCTCTTGAGTTGTTGATGACAACAAGTCTCACAGTGCTGCTCAAAAAGATGGATGCATTTATTTAAAGCGTAGGTGGACCTTGAATTGAACAACAATTCTGAAAGGGCGCTAAATGTATCTCTTTCAGCACATGGTTCTGACCTACTGTACCTGTGCTAGCTTTCCCCACTGGTTCCCTGTCATCTTTGTGGACTCCACAGCTTTCCCATTGCAGTTGCTCCAGGGACACTCAGAGGAATTTGTCTCGTGGACAAATCCACTGTTTCCCTGCAGCTTTTCCCCCTGCTGCAATGGAGCTGTTTAGCTGGAGTTATGAGAGTGGGGAAAAAATGTCTTCTTGATACATAATGTTGTGAACCTTGTTGTTAACATTAGTTGCAGTTGTGATCAACTAAAAAATGTCTGTTGCCATCTGTGCAATTCAGTCAGTACGTGCTTTTGTGCCACAGAGGTGATGGTTTGTGTTCTTTAAAAATAATCTGTTTGCAAATTATTGTTGCAGATTTGACACTTGGATGTTTGCGGTTTTATCTTCTGAAAGCATTTTTAGTACCTTTCCCTGGCCTTAATTTTTGGTGAAATATACTTAAACCCATTACTTAATGGTTATGTTCAAGTTTACAGTAAAGCTTATAGCCTGCACTTGCTCAGTACTTCACTTCCAAAGGACGCACTATTAAAAACTCGGAGATGAAACCTCATTTTAAAACTACATGTGTATTCATGGCAAAATCTGAACTGGCTCTTCGTTCCTGGTTTGAGTGAAAAATGCGGACTTTCCCCATTATCCAGCTGCAGAGACAGTAAATTAGAGAGGCCTCTTAAGGGGCCAGGTGTCCCTTGGCAGCATTTTGATGTCTCTAGTTTCTGATAAACAAGCTGGATATTGGGAGTTTCTAAGTCTGTCTGGGTATGGGGAGTGTTGCATTCTGTTATTTATAAATCTAAATAAGCATTGCTGTACTCCTTTGGCTCTTGCTCTTTCTTATGTTAATCCTTGGCTTTTAATCTTGTTCAACTGGATTTGTTCAGTGCTTTCTTACATCAAAACTATGCAGTAGTCACTTAAACAGCTTGAGTCAAGACAGCAAATACCAGCAAGGGTTTGGACAGAAGCTAAGATCATGTTCTGCAAACAGCTGTTGCAGAGGGTGGTGGTAGCTGTTTCAGTGGGAGTACTCTGTGAGCTGGAGCAGTCAGATCTGGAAGATCTTGCAATGTTAGAAAAGTTAATGTGAGAATCAGTATTCTAGTGCCAGCATTTCTGATAACTTGGCATTTCAAAACATCCCATTAAATAGATGTGTGGGACTCGGTGTAAACCAAAGCAAGAGTGCTGAGGTTATGGGTGCAGGGATAATGTTTGCTTGTTCTGTGTAATGTTTAGAAAAGGTTTGCTAAGCCTACTGTTTACAGCTGATTTGCAAAATATTCCCAGGAATGTACAGTTGTGCTGGCAAATTATTCTCTTAACCAGTAGTAGTTTGCAAAGGGATCCCAGAGGGGTAGGAGTGTGGCTATGACCAGTCCTAATACACAGTAGCGTGCCTGATGCTCCCAGTTAATGGGCAAGGCACTGCAAAGGACTGGCGTTCCATGCCTACCAGTGGGGAGCCTCTCTCTACCAGCTGTAGCAGTCAGTTTGGTCACTTACCTGTTACCTATTGTTAATTTATAAAAGAATCTGCTTCTGCGGTGAAAGTTACTCTGTTACATTTTCACTGACAACACCTGGAGTAGCTAAAACAAGAGCATGACCCTCTGGTGATGCTACATCTGCCAGTTTACATGCACATGAATTCCCTTCAAAGCATTTTGAGATCAGGTTCAGCACAGGTGTTCTGGTAGGCAGGAAAAACAGATAGTGGTGGCTGGCAGTCTCCTGAGGTGTGCCAAGCAGGAGAAGAGGGGCAGTGGGGTTAGTTCTGTCGGAAAAAGTAGATTATTTCCTGCCCAGCTTCATCCATTATGTCTTGGAGCTTGGAGCTGGGAATCGGGTGGCAGGAAGAGAACACGGTACAGAGTCTGCATAGTGTCTGCCCCCTGTCAGATGCAGAGGGTGCTTTGGAAAGCCTCATCCCAGAGCAGGCTTTTTGGCTGTCCTGTGTATGGGCTGTGTTACTGCCATATATCTGTGTGGGAGGGTGGCTGGAAGCAGGTGTGCTTAATTTCTAATATAATTATGTGGCCATGTAAAACTGCTTAGCAGTACAAAAAGGGGAGAGCACTCTCTACTTATGTTACCAGTAAGATCAAGATGTTGCTGGTTTTGATCACTCTTTCCTCATGATACAACTAGACTTCTGACTCCCTAGAAATGTGTTATTTCCTAGTTTGGTTAAACCTATAAGATGTTTGAGAGTCTTGTTAATTTTTCAATAATGTAAATTAGTTAGATGTATGAAATTGAGAAATTGCAAACAAAATGCAGCTTTACTGAAGCAAAACTGGAAGGTGTGGTGGCACTTCAAGTTGTATACCCACAGCTTTATCTTTTCTTAGAATCACATACCTCCTTTGTAACTTGCTTGTTTAGATGCCTGTACTCTTTTTCTGAATTGCTGAAAAGCTGTAGCTGACTTCTTCCCACTTTGCAACATAAAAACTATTTGGTTGAAAGCATGTAGTAAGCTTCCTTTGTTCCTTGTCCCTCATGTTTCTACACTTTGATGTTGCCGTGCCATTTTTTCTGAAAAGTTATTCCTGCTTATATGCATGTGTTGACATCAGCTTGTCACCTTAGTCAGTCCATGTAAGTAACTAGTTTGATTTTTTTTTTTAATTTTTACTAATTAATAAATGAAGAATCCTGATGTTTTCATTAGGATTTCCTGATGAATGGTCCTAATAATCAAGGACTATGCTCTGCCATTTTGATAGAACTTTCGTATACTCGCGGTGCCATGTAGTTTTTTTATAAAAGTGACACTAATTACTCTACTGCCGTAACTTTCAACATTCTTAATGTGGGACAGAAGTGATTAGATGCTAAATTAATGCCTCTTAAACACCCTCTGCATGGTTTTGTTGTCTGTAGTTTCCAGTTCTGCTCCTTGGGTTATCAGTTATATGGTAGTGCTTGCTAGAGTACTGCATAGGGGAAACACCCGTGTCTTCTCTCCCCATTCCCTACCCCTTGCAACCAGGCATTACAGAATGACTTCTTATGTGAACCCACGATGTTTGTGGATTTGAAAAGATTTTGCTGTCACATTATGCATACTGGTAGAAATTTGGCTGAATTTCAGTGTTCTGGCAAAATTGGCTGTACAGGTTTGGAACAGAACAAATACCCATACTTTAATTATTTACGCGGGTTGATTGAGGTGTAAAAGCTGAGACCCTTCGCATGTGGCAATTAGAGAGGTCTTGTTAGCGGCCCTGTATTATATATGCTCAGTGGAAGAGTGGGTGTGAACTGACTGCTCTGACTACAGGCTAATGCTTTTTGTCTGTGTCAGAGGTCCAGATAGATTCTTAATTTTTCCAGCTCTTGAAAAGACTCTCCTTTACTGTACAATTTTAAGTGTACATGTGTATATTTATAAGCTAAAAATGGCTCCTGTGATCTATAAACTTCTAATAAGATAGTGGTATAACTTAGTAACTGAACAACTGTAAGTTTCAAGACATAGGCAAATGCTGTGTTTCCAGCTGGGTGATTTTTTTTTTAACTTTTATTTTGATCTCCTCTTAAAATGGTGTTGGTATCTGGTTGCTTCGTTTTATCGTCTAAAACCATGAGTTCTCAGAATTTTCTGTTAAAGTGCAGGAAATGTTAACAAAATATTTCAGATACTTTTATTAAAAGGCAGTTGTGATTTTTGCTTTGCAGAATTTGTTTATTTGAGAAAATTTTGATTGTACTGGTTTCAGCTTATCTGATGCTTGCCCATTAGGTGACCCATCCTTTTTAGTGTGTTGGGTCTTCTGAGTGTTTTCTCAGAGGTTTTGGTGCTACTGATTATCCTTACCTCTAACAAGGATTTTTTTTTTAAATGAAAAGTTCTGTTAGACTCTTGCTTCCACCTGAAATGCCTATCAGCTCTAGCAGATCTCATACCTTCATAAACTTCATAATTACATTTCCTGAAGCAGAAGTCAGGCTTAAGGAAAGGTGGAGTAGCAGCAGTGCTTCCTTGTGCCTGTAACATCCTGCCCATAAAAGCAGGGAAATAGCTGTTTGGAAAGGAAAAAAGAACAACTTTTTGAACTTTCTGTTGTAAAGTCAACACATTCTCCCGTTTGCTGCTTAAGAACAAAGCATGTAATCATTTTCCTCCTTCTCTGGCTTCCTGGTGGCCATTTTCCAGCATGGCAAAATAACTTGTGTTTGGAGTTGGGCCATGGCATCAGGTTGTAAGCAAGCAAGCCCTGTTCTCCAGTGCAGCCTAATTGCTGTTCTCCTGACCTTTCCTCAGATGGAGTTTGTTTATGCAGCTTTTCCTGTGGGATATTCATTAACCATGTTCTGAAGTCTTCTGTTCACACCTCCCTTGAATGCCTACAGGTTGTGGCCTCCCACTCTGTTTTCTCTCCACTGTCCCCTGCCAGGATTGATCTAAATAGCACTGGTATCACCTTACTCTTCTGTTAATATCATTTAAAAAAATAAATGTCTGATTGTTAACAACTGTCCTGTAATTCTGAAGTGATTCGCTACTACAGAATGGTCTGCCCAGATACAGAAGGATACACTTGAGTTGATGAGAAGGGAGCAGCATACTTACATAAGCACTGGAGATGTTAGTGGTATAAACTGTCTGCTGATCCATGGCACCAGGCTAGCACAGTGTTTGTGTAAGTTGGGATTTGTGCCACGAAGTGTTTATTGCACTGTAGTTATCTCATGCTGCAAACTTGGTTAATGCTTATTAATAATATCTGTGGTCTTTTTTTTAACATGTACAAAAATAAAACCCTGGCTTTTCCTTCCTAGTTCTTCTGTTTTCAGTTTGTTTATTCTGTTCTTTTTCACCTGTAAAAAGAAAAAAAATACCTTATTATCTTACTTAAGAAAGGAGCCTCTTGGATTTGTAGAAGTCATCTGCAGCCTGGTAGTGATTCTGCTACTGGATGAGAGCTGTGACAGCTGACACTGGTTTCTCAGATAGTGGTAGTAGCAGAGAAGCAGGCATCTGGCTAAAAGCAGCCGTCTTTTAAACTGTCTCAGCATTGGAGGCACCTAAATTAATTTGAAAGAAATTAATGTGTTGTGTGTGTGTATTCTGGAAAACAAATTCATTCTGAAACTGGGCAACAAGTGTATTTTTGCAAAAGGAGTTGAAACACAAGTTGGTGTCAATGCTAAAAGTATGTTCTGTCTTTTTAGGGAATGTAGGAGTTTTGCAGAAACTTGTCCTTTTATCAGTCTCACTCTGCTTGCAGCTGAACTGCTTGATTGCCTTAAATACGTGTGATAGATAAAATCCAGGTGGTAGAAAAGCAAGAGCTTGAAACCCCTGAGAAGCAGGTAATCATTACCATGCTGATGAGTTTATTCAAAGCATAATCTGTCTGACTCTGTTGATTTCCTCACAATGCAGAGATCTGAGGATTGAGTACCGTCTTACCAGTGTGACCTTGAGGTCACTAGGACATTGGCTTTAGTGGGTGGTGGCACGGGGCTGGATGGCTGAGGTCCAGCAGCCAGCTGCATGTACCAGTTTGTTCTCAGCTAGGCTGTGAATGCTCTACTGCATCCCTCATCCACAAGATGAGAGGAATAACTTAAGCTGAGTAGTTACAGCAAAGAGTCCAAGAGTGGTTCAGGCCTTTTATTTTCCTTCTTACTGAAACACAAATCAAATCTGAGCTCTGAAGTCTTGATAAGTTCAAACGGGAATTCCAGTCAAATTGATTGAAGGTGGAGAAAGAAACTGAAAAGTTCCTGTTAGCTGCAGCCTTGAGATAATTGCCTAAGGGATTGTTATTTTTATTTTTCAACATTTGACCTGTTAAGGCTGGAGATACAAAATAGAGGTAAATCCTATCATTAAGGTCAATGTAAGTTTACACTACAGTAGTACATAGTCACCTAGTTTGCCCCCATCCATTTCTCTTTCTTGAAGCTATGCCAAATCAGTTCAGGCAGTAGTAGGTAAAGCTGATGATTATAGTGTGCTGCTTCAGAAATGTCTTTTGGATGCTTTCTAATTTTTAATAAAATGTGGTAATTAAAAGGCTGTAGAGAAGGGTACAATCATTCCAGTTTTAATTGTTAATGAAATGTGCCAGGTGGTATAAGTTTTCTGGAGTGTGAAGGGAGGAGGATGTTTTTCATGCGGGCCAGGCTGCAGGGGTGCATCCTTTTGTCTGCACTGTGAAATAAATACCTAATTTGGATGACTCTTTGAAGAGACTGGTTTTTAATATTTCTGTGGAAGCTGTGTTGAGATTTAATTGCAAAAATTGCAGTGAGAGAGGTAGTGTTGTTGTAAAAATATTTCCTATGGACTTATTTAATGAAAACCTAGCTTGTTTTGAAGTAGAGCTACAGTCAGTGTAAACTTTATTAGATTCTGGATGGAGTTAGTTTTTAACTCTGTGTTTTGTATGTATAAAGCAGCAGTGACATAAGTTGGCTGTAAATGCATGTGGTGGTTTTATCGTGATCATATTTAACATACTAAGAAGATACTTCTGCTACTTTGGCTTAGAGGTTGTGATACCAGTGATTGCTTACATGTTTGAGCATTCTCCCAGCCTACCAAGGTTAATGTTACACGCTTTTGAGGCCTATCAAAAGCAGACTTCATTTGAAAAATAGATAGTTGTACTTCCTTAATTTTGTGGGGGCTTGAGATGCAGGTGTGATAGAGGAGGGCATTTTCCCTTCAGAAATGTTTCAAATGTGAGATCAGCACCAGTTAGATAAAGACAGTAACTTTTTGAATGTGAAGAACTGTGTGTTCTTCAAAGTATTACATCCTCCCCATGACCCTGGCATTTCTTTGAGAAGGCAGTTCATCTTTCTGAACATTTTTGCACTTTTTCCCTTTGATAAGGGAAAACTGTCAGGCGTGTTCTATATCTGAAGAGCCAATGTGTGGTTTTCCTATATGAGAATTGTTAGTGTGCATTTTTGAGGTTTGTGTATTTTGTTTTAAGTGGAACAAATTCAAACAAAAATTTCTGGGTTGGTGGGACTGTTGTGGTCATGTTCAGGCTCACCATTTCTGTCTCATACCAGCCCTAAGGCTTGGCCTGGTTATCAAGTTGTTGTCTCTTCTCAGTACAGGCAGGTTTTGTCAGAAGGTTTTAAAAGTAATTTGGTGACACAATCTTAGAAGTACCCAACCAAACCCAGGAAGGGAATGTTGCTCTGAAGATAAAATGGTGTTTGACACACTTGGCAAAAGCTGGCACATCACCCAACTTCTGCTGAGACAAGGCCCACAGCTGAGTTTGCTGCAGACTGGAAAGTGCTGGCAGTAGCACAGGCAGAGGACTATGCCTTGGTCTGGCTTGGGGCTCACTTTCCCAGGAATGGCTGGTTGGTTTCCAGTGTCAGTTTTCAATTAAAATGTAGATAGTTGCGTTTGAAGACCTGGAAGGTTGTCACTGTAAACAACCTCTTCCTACCTTCTGTTGGATGGAACATGTTGGATTCTTGCATTGTAGTGTCGTATGCAAATTCCGTGGTGTAATAACCCAGAGCCCTAATGTTACTTAGCTGTTTGATCTCTACTTGCATTAGCACCCTGGACTTCAGACCATACTTAACCTTCAAGATACACTAAGTAGTTTTCAATACAGTATCCTGTGTAAGCTTGTTTCCTAATGGTGTTTTAAAAGCTTGATTTTGTTGTACAGGTCACAGAGGCTGGTAATCCATTTTAGTTCATTAAACACCTTAGGTGCTTAAATAGCCAGCAGTTAAAACACTTTCTGAAGAGGAGACCTGAAGGAGATGATTTACTGTCTGTGATATTTCTTACATCTAGTTTTACTGAAATTTGCAAAACAGAAACAGCTTTGTTAATGTTATTTAATGCTATTTAAATAATGTAATGTATTTCTTTAAAAACATGTCATAATATGGAGAGGGAAAATGTACAAATCTGTGTAAAATCTGTTCTGTCTTTAGGGACAAAATCTAATGCTAAGCCTGAGTTGCTATTATTTGTACAGTTGGTTTTCACTTTAAACAGATGACTGCTTTTTTGAATCTGGGTTGCATGCCAGTAGTTAAAGTACAACCATGTAGGGTACGACAGGGTTTGTAACTAGGGGTTTTTAGAGGTGAGGTCATGATGAACTTAAATGAAACTTGAGCAGCAGTGTTAATGTCACCAACAAATATATTCCATTTTCTAGCCTTCCTTTCACAATGCCTCATTATGAACTGTGTTTATATTGCCTCTGAAGGAAAATAATTTGTTAAAAGGAATAAAGGGAAGTTACAACTTTTCTTTTGTTTCTCTGCTACTTAAAAACATTCACCATATAAACATTTGAGTGTTTACATCAGAGGGGGCAGACGGAGCCATAATGTTTTACTTTTTCATTCATTGCTTTCATTAACATGCCAAAATACATGGCGATACTTGGTAAAAACTGAAAATAGTCAGAAAGTAACAAGTATTTATTAACTGTAATGCCTGTACCTTGTAAAATTATGATAAAAAATAAAATTATAAACTGTGCTGTTGCATGGGGATTTCTTTAACCACTGTGGAAGGGAGACCACATTGCATCATGGATTAAAGATTTTTCATAGACCTGTGGCATACAGATTCATAAACAAAGAGCATCTAAGCTTTGGTGCACCTATTTCACAAGGTCTGATGCAGGTCTGGTCCCCACATGCCATTTTTGTGGTTAGTCACCCTGGTGTAAAATGATTGAGAGGATGGAGCAACTACCTTAGGAAAGACTAAGGAGTTCAAGGCTCCTCTCTTTGGAGAAGGGAAAAAGAAAGTATGTGTGAGTGGGGTTTACAAAGTCACAAAGGTGATAGTTAAGCTGAATGTAAAACTTGGGTTCACCAGTCCTGCCATATTAGGATTAAAGGGCACTCAATGTTTTTAACAGAAGTGATTTTCTATCTTAATAGAAGATCAGCTTAAAGCAGATGGCAGTACCTCTTCACACTGCAGTCATGAATTTGTGGAACTTGCTGCCACAGGAGGTGTAGAGACAAGCAGTGTTGGCAGGTTCAGAAAGGGCTTATGTGCGTGCATAGGCACCAGGCCCATAAATGGACACTGAACAGACTCGGAAGGGAGGTGCCCTCTGAATTCCTGCTTCCACACTTGTGGATGCCAGCAGAGAGGCTGCAGAAAAGGCTCACATGCTTGCTGGAAATAGCCTTTGTTTTTGCTGCTGTCGAAGGCAGGATATCAGGCTGGGTGCCCTGTACACCTGACCTGGGAGGGTGCCACTTCTCCTGCTCTGTCAGGAGGACATGCTGTGGGCTGTTCTTGAACTCTCTGGCTGTCAGGATTATTGTTGCAGACTCAGGTCAGACAAGCCTGCTTAGAAAAGCAAAAATCTTTTCCTAAAAATGAGACTACTTTCTTGCCCTGTGTGCCACTGTGAGAATTGGATCTCCCTGACTGCAGAAAGCAAAAAGTATTACAGGAAGATACAGAGATTATTCTGCACACATCCATCCTGCCAGAAAAATTCCTCTTTCCCTGACCCAGAGAACAACCTCACCTTGTTCAGGAGGATGCAAACATACCAAGATTCAGCTATATGATAAGGTCAATGCTTGGAGATACTGCGATGTTTATGTTTCTTCCTGGCCAACCTGCCCCTAGCTGGGTCTTCTTCACACCTTTTTGCCTACTGGTGTCTCTGCTTGGTGAGTTTCAGGGTTTCAGATTAAGGTCATGAGCACATATCTGGAGTTCAGGCTTGCCCCAGGATAGAAGGAGAAATTACTGTCACTGGGAAAACTGCTCTGCTCTCAGGAGAGTTAGGATGAGGGAGAATTAACTGCAAGGTTTCAGTTTCTTTCTCTCCTGTAGGAGTGCTGGCAGACTGTAGCAAAGAGTGTTCTTGCTTGTAGAGGGAGTAACAACTGAGATCAGAATTCCCTTTATTTTGTTTTCTGTATGCTCTGCTGGGCTTTTTTTGTTGTATGGTAGCACTGTTAGTTAAATCCTTTCTTTCATGCAAAGGTAATGCAAGTAGGATGCACTAGATGTAATTTTTATGAGTAAAGTAGACTTTTTTTTAACACAGATTAGGCTGTATTTCTCATTTTCAAACCCTCAGTGTTTTATTTCAAAAATTATTTCTGGCCACAATTTACAGCAAGATCATGACATCTTCATTCATCTGACTGAATCATGGTCGCTGTATGTGTGGGATTAATGTGAAACATGAGAACTGAGATAGAGACTGATGTGTCTTAGAAGATTGCTTGAGTTCCCACAGGTCTTTGGTTCTTCAGATTTCTCATAAAAATGCTTTATATATGTTCCTAGGATACATTTAACCTTTTGTCCATTGTATTTTCCTCTGTCTTTCAAGCTGAAATATTAGGAGGAGCTTGGTTCCTCATTCTTCAAGAGATGCTAATTTCTTGAAGTTTTGTGAATGTAGCAGGTTGGATAGAAGAGACAGACCACCTTGTATCTCTCCATAAATAGAAGGCTGCAGTAGCGGTTTGCGGAAGCCAGGCATTTGGCTCAAGGCAGGGATCCTGAGGATGCAGGCTTCATGGTTTTGGAGTTTTCTTTCTTTGTCTCAGCCTCATCCCATAGCAGCCTGTAGTTGTTGAGTTTATTGTGCTTTCTTACTGTATGCAGGACTAGAGTTTGGCAGCAACCATGAGACTTTTACTTCCATAAAGCCCCTGACGTGATGTGATTCTTCCTTTTTGGGACCACAACTTGATTTGTAGTTCACTTTAATTGTAATTTGTGCAGTTTTAGTTGTGTTTCTTGAGGATTCATGCTGAGCTAGGTCTTTGCACTCAGAAGAAATGTTACAAAGAGAGTGCTGCTTCTCTAAACATCTGTGCTACAATAAATGAGATGAGCATGGGGGGTGCAGGCGATAAAGAAAAAACATTTTCTGCTCCTTTTCTTGTGAGGAAGCTCTACTGTGAAGGGGCATTGCATCATGAGCTCTAATGAAAGACCAGCTATTCCTCATGGGAAAATGAAAGCACTTGCCTCATTTCCCTCTTACACTGGCAGCTGTTGCTTAGGAATTTTGTTTGAGAATGAAATGCTGCTTTGGTTGACGTGAGAAATGGCTTTAATACAAATGGCTTCCAATGGTGTGCACTGCAAGTGTTGTGAAGGACAGAATGATTTTCTTAAAAATTAGTAGCTTAGACTAGAAAATTAGTGGTTTAGACTCAAACATATAATCTGTGTGAGTTCTGACGTATTCAACTGTCTCCTTGAGACTAGGTTTTGTCTTTTCCATCTGTGCTAATCTGAGGAAGTAGCGGATCACATTAGCATCAGGGAATGGAAGGAGACCAGAAACTTTGATGAGGAAAACACTTAATTGAGCTAGGAGGAGAAAGGGGTGCTGATGTGGCAGGCATTACTGAGAATATAATTTGGGTAAGTGATGGAAGAGAACCTAGCTCAGGTTTTATTCTATATATTTTATTTAATTTTTACAAAATAGCATGAAAATGTTTGTGCATTGTTTTGCAGAGAAAGTTTGTTTTTTGAACGCTTGCACCCAGAGGTAATGTTGTTAAGCCTGGCAACATCTCGATCATGGCTGATGGAAGAAGACACAGTGTGAACCACTCTGCTGGTTGTGCTCATACTTCACTCTGTTGCTGTGACATATGCAAGGGTCTGTGGTTAGGAAACTCATCACTAGGCCTGACTTTTGAAGAAAGGCAGTTTCCCAATTCTCCACATAAAGCCTTTGTGAGGTGTGTGCTGGGCGTCTTGTAGGGAGTCAGAGATGAGTCAGCTGCATCTGAATCAGCCAGGAGATGAATCCTGCTCCCCTTGTGCCTCAGCAGTGCCCTGGCTTTGAGAAGCTGTGTCCAATCTCATCTCCAAAATGCTCTTGCTTCCTTTGTTTGGAACAGCTGACTTTGGAGCAATTGCTTTCTCTGAGCAGGTGTGGCTTCAACCACTTGGTGGCCATTTCAAGATCAAGATGTCAGAAGCACATTGTAAAGCATGGTAGAGATGAATGAAGTACTGCTGTTGTATTGGATGACTCAGGGTCTTCACAGGTAATAAATTTACCTACTGAAATAACAAAGTAGAATTTGATCTGCTAGACAGAAGCAGAATTAGCAAGGGACAGCTTTTCTTTTAGTGGGTCCTGTTATAAAGGACCTGCTATTTCCTGTGGGAAATGAATTTGTCAAGTCATCCTCAACCACCTGAGTATACCAGTCAAAGAAGACTTATTTATTTTAACTTCTAATGTGTCTGGAAAGCTGTATGGCAAAATTTAGGTGCCAATGTATACTGAGAGCAACTCAGCCCCAGGAAAGTTGGAGGGAAAAAAAACCCTATAGAATGTGTTAGTTTCTCTTTGCATGTTAGCTAAATATAATTAGGAAAATTAAAAGACACAGGTGCCTCAAATCTGTGTGTTCTGCTTAATGGCACTCAGTGAGAGCGGCTGACCCAGTGAATCATGGTGGGCTGAGGCTTTCTAGTTCATAATAAACCCAGTGAGCTGTTCCTTTGTTGGCTTTCTGTTGGCAGCAGTCATGTGGGATTTACTGTGTCTGCAGTTTGTGTGACAGCAATGTGATTTTCTGTGAGTCCTGGTGTGTAGCTAGTGAGGAGATTTTGTTTGCTTGGTTGAAGTTGTACCCTGATGAATGAGTAGTTGGAGTGTTCGAGCCTTTTGTTTGGGTGCAGGATGGTATCACCAGATTAATTCATGAGGATCTTGGTCTTAGGTTTCCAGGGGCATCAAGTTATTTCCTCTCCTGGGACACATCTTCACTTTTCACTGCCTGTGGTCTTGATGGTGAAAGATGGAGGAGTAGGGTGAAAATGATGACTGAAGTAAAAGCATTTCTGCAGATTATGAATAGTATTTTTATTGAATGATTTTGGGTCGATTTATTTGTTTTAATCCCATTAGTCCTCTTTGTATTCAGTTCAGAGATTTACTATGAACTACATGCTGTTGAAATTAATTGAGGCACAGGCTTTGGTTGTTCAGAAAATGAGTTAGAGGTACTTTTTTGGCAGAACGCTCACTACAGAAAGAGGTAATCCCTGCTTCAGTGTAAACACACAGATGTGTTTTTTGTGGGCTTAATCAAGCTTTGCCAAAATTGTCCAGCCTCTAGTGCTAGTGCAAGAAGGCAGAAATTCCTGTGGTGTGTTCAAGTATGGAATCATGGCTAACTCATCACATGGCCCCATTGATGCCTTGTGGCCCACAGCTCTGTCGTGGAGCTGCACCTGGGAGGGCTGAATCCAGGGGCATCACCAGGACAAGTCTGTGGGAAATCAGCTGTTTTGGGTGCTGGGCATCAATGTGTGCTTGGATTTTGTTTGTCATGCCTGTTTCTGTGGCAATCCCCAGGGCTAGAATGATCTCATGGGGTCTTTTCTAACCAGATCAAATTTCTGTCATTTTGGGAGAACAGAAATGTGTATGAATACTCTTCTGTGTGAAAATAGGAGAAAGTTTCTTGCTGTCTCTTCATACTTACTAATTCACCAAGGTTTTTTCCCTTGTCTTTTTAATATTCTTCTTAATAATGCAAGCAGATAATTTCCTAGCTGTGACCTTTACCCTGTGCCACTGCCAATTAAAGGCAGTAGGTTCTTCTTGTTTTTTGTGGAATTGAACCTTGAGGTGCACAGAAGTTAATGTGGAGTGACTGTTTGATTGTTTATTGTTTTTTCTTAAACAAAGGTTGATGTTTCAACATAGGAAAGGTGAGGTTTTTTTCCTCTTTCCTAGTTAGTCTTTTTGCTTAATAAAAGTGGATGTTGTGGGTGACTTCAGTAATCATGGTGACAGACAGCTCCAACAGGGTAAGTACCTGCTTGAACAATTGGAAGTGAATTAATAATAAGCATTAAAGCTGAGGTGTCCAGCATTGGAATTTCAGTATCAATATTATTAGTAGATTGGAGAGGTATGAATTCCACAATACGCTTGTCTTTGGGGTGAGTCTTGGTTGGTATCCATGTGAAGGAACTTGTCTGCACTTACACTGACAGGGAAGGTTGCAAATTAAAGCTTGGGTTCTTGAAATGTGTTATATAGATGCCAGATGGAGGCCTGCAGACTGTTTTCTGTCCCTGTAGTATCCACTTTTTTCCTTTGTGCCTATTTTGTTTGCCTCCAGATAGAACACTACAAAACTGAAAGAGCCTTTGGGGAGATGAAGTGGGCAGTTTAAATGAAGCTGTGTCTTTATTATTTGAGGGGCAGTTTTGGGGGAAAGGGAAGATGAAAAAAAGAAGGGCAAGAAGGCTTCATTTCTCTAGGGAGAATAGAGACTTGAATACTGAAAATGTTCAGTAATCTGATATTTGTAATATAGTAGGTGGGGGTCTGGCAACTGTGCAAAATGCTACACAGTCTTAGAATTGTGCTTAAGGAGCTAATGGCAGAGTTGTCTTTCACTGGGGTTCCTTTTTTGCCTCAGTTCCCTGATCTTGAAATAAAGATATGTTCTCAGTGTTATGCAGGAAATCAGTATCTGAGCCCAGATCAAAATTCAAGGTTTCTGACTTCAAGTTCACCATTCAGACCACACCTTTCTTTTTATAGCTATGGGAAAAAAGGTCTGCTCCAGCATGTCATTTAGTGAAGTGCCATATAGGAAAAACAAAACTAAGCCTAAAAGAGCTAAAAATATTTGATTTTAAATTAGGAGATAGAAAAAGTTCAGCGGATTCCTTCTGGCAAGTGGAACCTTACAATGCCACAGCAGATGTGTTCATCTTTGGAGTTGTGTCTGGCAAACTGAAGTGCCTGCAGAGATGTGTGCTGAGTGGAGTCCAATACTGGGACAGGCCACTGAAGTCAGGGAAGCCCTTTCTCAGGATACACTACACTGGAATGTGTTTGTGAGGACAGATGGTGGAAGTGTGACTTGGTTTGTCTGTAGGGTGAGTGTGTGTTCAGGTGTTCTCTGAAAGCATTGAGGTTCTTCAAAGCTTCTCCCTTTTCTCATTGAAGCCTTAAATCATCAAAGCTGAGAGCTGAAACTCTTTCATACTATATATGGCATTTGTGCTAGTAGTAGAAACTGGAGTGTATTTATAACACTGGTTTGCTGCGGGAATACAGATTGGGAACAAATGTTTGTTTGGAAAAAATCCAATTCCAGGGTCTTCTTTTACTGCCGCACGTGAAATCCATAGCAACCTCGTAAAAGCAATAGTTGAAAAATCTTAATAGAGCCTTCCCCGTGGAAAACACATGCAATTGGTGTAACATTATGTGTCTTGAAAGTTAATTCTGATGGTTTGTGTAGTAGGCAGTGACCCTGTATGCAACATCCTGTCTGTCACTTTGGAATGCAGGGATGCTGTCGTGTTGGCACGTGCTGGGATTGTTGGGGTTACTTGTTAGGACGTGCTGCTCTTTTCAGATGTACTCCTCATTTGTTCAGAAACACCTATTTGTGCCCCAAGTAATATTTTAATATGAAAAATTTTAAGTGTTCTTAACAGGATGGCATGGCACTGACGTGAGGAAATCAAGCCATAAAATGAGCTGAGCTGTTTTGCATACTGCTGCAAAACATTTGAAGGAGAAAAGAGTTGGCAACAGAAGGCCCACAGGTGTCTTTGGGTGTGTTGATTAAACCATCTCCCTTCAGTTGGATTTGCTTAATGTGTTAGTAACTTTCTGTTGCTGCACAGTTAATTACTGTTATGTTGAGCCTCTATGGAATAATTAACATTTGTGCTAAGAATGTTTGTATCCAGAATCATAAAGATTTTGTGTTTTAAAACTGCTGTCTTGTTTTTGAAGGATGTTGAGAAGGAGAGAGAACCTCATGTTTATCTCAGTAAAGAAGAAGTTAAAGAGAAGATACAAAGCTATAATTCATCTGTCACTGATAAATTAAAGATGACCTTGGTAAGTTTTACATAGAATTCCTGTAATTTTTAATGTGAGCAGCTGAGTTGTAACTTTGTAGTGCATTGTGAATAGTTTTATTCTCAGCATCTTACATATGCAACTGTCTCTGTTTTAATGATTTTCTAAGAGACTTTTCCTTAGATTGGCAAATTAAATCTATCTCATGTCTGAAATGCTTTTTATCCCTGTAACTTTTTTACATAGGTCAAACCAGAGTGTTTTTAAAACAAACTGATGCAATTTGAAATATGTTTAAGGTAAACTGTCAGCTGACACTAAGGTGCAAATTTGTCAGTTTTCTGACAAATTCTGAAAATGCTCATAATAAAAATGAAGGTATATTTTTCTCATTTCTGCAGATAATTTTTGTCAGAGCTCTTTGATAAGGATGCTCAAGCAGTGATAAAAGCTAAAAACATGCAATATTTATTACAGGAATCTTAATTTTCAGAGAAGCCATACAGGTTTTCAGCATGAAGACACTTTCTTCCCCCCAAAAATAAAGCAAATACAAACTGAAATACATAAGACTTCTAATTTCCAAGGATTGTGAACCAGGTCTAATAGTCAGTTCAGTCTACTCAAGACCATACTAACAAAATTAACATCTATCTGCTTAGCAGATATGCTGTCCAGATTTTATGCTATCCAGATTTTCTAATACATGACATATTCATGTGGGTGTATATGGAAATTTTGAAATTCCATTGTATCCTAAACCATGTAAGTATGACTGTGTACTAAAAAGATCTTTGTTATGTGTTTGCATGTTAATCAGGACTTACTATGCCTAACCAGATTGTCAAAAGTTTTCTAGCTCAGTAGGGTTTGTTTTGCTTTGCTCTTTTGTCTTTCAGCAGCAACTGAAAAAAGAGTTTCAGATATTAACTGGATTGGCATTTATTCTGGGGTTTTACCTGGGGTTTTTTTGTTATTGTTGATTTTTTTTTTTCTGGTTGATTTGTTGGGGTTTTTTTCAACATGATTTGACCATCTAAATGCCTCAGACTAAGTTGACAAAGCTAAAATTTGGGAGATAACTTCTGTATTTCTGCATTAAATCTGTTACTAAAGATGAGTGTTAGTTATTTTCACTTCATAGTTCTCTTTTGAAGTGAAAACTTATCTCTGGTATGTTGTAGCTTTTGTTTGATGAGGTAATCATCAAATTATTACCAAATTATTACTGAATTACCAAAACAATACCTTTCCTCAAAGATGTCATGTATTGCAGTGGTATTTAAATAGTGTTCACTGTGAGCATTTTCATGTGCCTGCTCCACTGCTGTGTCAGAGCTGGTCATTGCTAATGATTTTAACAGTTCAGGCCATTCCTTCTTTGCAGAATGCAAATGGGATTTACACTGGCTTCATCAAAGTCCAGATGGAACTATGCAGACCCATCGCTGTGCAGTCCTCCCAGAGCCAGGGGAGGTGTGCTCCCAGCAGTCAGGAAACTGCTTTTTACCTGCCTGATGGCTGTGTGAACACCCTTCACATCAGCAGCACCAACACTGTTCGGGAAGTTATCGAGGCCTTGCTCAAGAAGTTCTTTGTGGCTGACAACCCTGCGAAGTTTGCACTTTATAAACGCTGTCACAAGGAAGATCAAGGTATAAGCTGAGCTTGTGGCATTTTGGTAGTGGAAGGGTTTGGGGAGGGAATTGTGCTATAGTAATACTTGAACTAAGCCAGATAGAAGAACTCAGATAAATGAGGGTGACAGTCTTCCTACCTTGTCTTTTTTCCCTTATGTAAAGTAGCATCATAGGAGTGTAAAAGACTCTGGGTGTATTTCAGGATAATTCATCCAAGACAAAGTCACCTGCTGAAACATTACACAGATCTTCTGTGCTTTGCACTCCATTTTATTTAATTTTATGCTCTTACTGGGCCCTAAATTTCGGCTGGCCTTATACACTACAGAGTTGTGAGATTAAGTTACAGGACAGGTTTTTAAAAAACCATGGTGTCTGTGATGCATGAGGTCCTGGCACTGTCAGACCACTCGAGGTGACAGCCATGGGCACATGTGTTGTGCTCACATGTGTTGGTGCGCGTGGCTGTCCCTGGGCACTGGCTGCTCTTAGGGGTTTCTAAGTTGTGATGGAAACACCAGAAGATGGAAAAGGGGTTTTTTAGGGAAAGGTACATTTTGCCAATATTGTGTTCTTGCGCTTAAAATTCACCTTCCTTCCATGGACATTGAGTTTCAGTAGTTCAGATGTTTCTGTCAGGCAGACATAGTTGTCTTTTAGACTTTGTTTTGAAAATTTTAAGTGGAGAAGGTGATACACAGCTCTGATCTCATAAATGCTTAGACAGAGCAGCAGATCTGTGTGTTGTATTTTTTTTCTTGTGGGTTTTTTCCACCCCCGGCCCTGCATGTACTGTGTTGGCTGGAGGCCATTTAATTTCTGTGCAAATCCAGTGTTGCACTGTCACCATCAGTCACCTGCTCAGCTCCTCCCTAAAACTGACTGCTCAAAACTAGTATGTAGATTGATAGATAGACAGTGTGTAAATTCTGGCTACACATGCATCTTTCCAAAATTTTTTAGCATTAGCTAGCATTAGTCATTCCAAGTGTTTGAAAGATTGTTGGTACAGATGATAATTACTGTGGTTTCCTTCTCCTGCAGTTTATACATGCAAGCTGTCAGACAGAGAACATCCCCTCTACCTGCGCTTGGTGGCAGGCCCCAAAACAGAAATGCTCAGCTTTGTTCTACGTGAGCATGAAACTGGAGAAGTCATGGTATGTCACACCCTCCTGGGTCAGTGTTTGTGTAACTTCCTGGGTGAGTGGGCTTCTGTTTGAGCTGTGCTTGCCAGACAGTTCACTTTTTGGAAGCAGACTTTTTTCCCGTTAATTTCCTTTGTGCCTTTTGTAAACATTTAATTTGTGGTTAGATTGACCTGTTCTTACTTGCAGAAGAAAAAACTATTTAAAAGAGTAAAATATTTGTAGATGCCCTAAGATTTGCAAGGAAGGTGCCTGATACTATTTCAGTTTGGAAATTGCCTACAGTGTCTGGAAATACTGCATATATAAAAGATTTATGAATTTTCTGTTCATCTTTCCATTCTTTGCTCTCTTTGTCTTTCCAGTGGGAAGCTTTTAGCATTCCTGAACTGCAAAACTTCTTGCGCATACTGGACAAAGAGGAAAATGACCAACTGCAGATCTTGAAGAACCGCTACGCAGCTTACAGGGGCAAACTTGAAGAAGCCCTTCGTGGGGTGTTGAAACCTGGTTAAAAGGGGGCCAAAGGACACTCAGGAAAACGTGCTACCAAATGTCAATAGAGCATGCCAAACCCAACGTACAAAGAGCAGCAGAGAGTAGTTTTCTTTATTCGGAAGACTGTTTTGTGATGCCGGGGTAGACTTAGTTCCGTAAGCCAGGTCTTATGCATCTTAGCATCTTGCACCCACAAGTAAGGCATTCTGCATGTTTGTACATCAGTTTGCAACCCTCTGTGTGCCTAGAGTTTCCCAAGTTATCTTGGTGCAAGCTGTGAAACTGTAAGCAATTTCCTAGGATGCTATGAAATAATACCTTTTTATTTTTCTTCTTTGCTGAATGGATGGTATCTCTACACGTAAGGATGTGCAAATTGATGGGTTAAAAAAATATTACTAAAGCCATTTGAACGAGAACAAGTTGGAGCACTATCTTAGAGATGAAATTGATTTGCACTACCTTTCTGTTTTTGAATAGTTACTGTATAATTTGTGAGAGAACTGTTATAGGTGGAAAGCTCATGAGATCTTGTGGTTTGTACTGTGAAATTTGTGGAAAGCTTTTAAGTGGTCTTTGTGAAGAAGGTAAAGAGAAAGTTGAAAAGAAGGTAAGAGCTGGGGGAGAAGAACTGTAATAGCTGACAGAGGAGGTTTTAAATGAAAATAGTATTTACACAGAGGAAAGTTGAAATACTAATTCTACAAGGTTAAAGTTTTAGTATGTTATAATATTGTGAATAAGTTTTATGGTTTTTAACTGCGTAAATCCACACTGGAAAAGAAATAAAGATAATAGAAATAGTGGGAAGGAACGAGAAGCAAAAGCTAAGTAAGAATGGAAATGGAGCTGCACATACAGGTCCCTTCTGGAGAAGCTGATTCCGTAAAGGCATAGTCAGGGTTTGAAAAGTGTGGCAAACCTAAAACGCTGCTTTACTTGAATTCTGAAAAGTGGTCCATGTCTCAGATAACTCTGTGAGAAGTCCATGTCTAGTGAGGGTGCAGACATAAGCTACAACTACAGATGCATTTGGTCTTTATTGTAAGTCAGGTCTTTCCTCTGGCTCAGTGATCCATTTTTAGGCTGGATAATCTTGAATTACCATATCAGAAATAGCTTCCTCTGCTTCTTTCTTTGTTAAAGGTTCAGTCCAGCAAAGAAAGTAAAATTTCTTATTCACATTTCCAGCCCAGCAGAATGTTAACATTTGTTGTCTGTGTTGGTGACTGAGCTTAGTAACTCTTGCTTTTAATAATTCAAAAGGTTTTTTCTTTATGGTTTTTTAACTCTTAATTGAAAAACTGATTACCAAATTCTGCAGACTGCTGATTTACTTGATTTAAAAGTAGGAAAAATGTAGCAAGAAGACTTTTTACTTTAGTGTGAATATAGTTGTTGTTCTTTCAGAGTTATTTATCTAAAAAAAAAAGCATGTTCAAAAGAAACCAAAGAAGTGGGTGTGCAATAGAAGCATGGAAGCATGAGGCAGATGTGAGTGACTGATACTGTAGTCATTATCATGCCAGAGAGGAAATGAGTTATGTACTGGGGGGTGGGGGAGTGGAGGAGTTTGGAGGAGTAAGGATTGAGGAGCAGCAGAAGTTGTGATGGGGTTTCCCCCCTTCTGTTCTTAATGTGTTCCTTTTAAATTCCCAAGGAATCTTTAAAACTTTGGTGACATCTAATGGATACTGTGTGAAACTCCAAGATGCTTCTGTTCTTCCCTTAATTTTATGTAATTGTGCCTTTGTTTCCTTTCCTTAGTAAGATTCTTTTTAAAACTCTTCACAATTTTTTTAGGTAAAAAGAATTTGCAAGCTTATGAGACAATCGTAATGTTTTAAAGAGTTAAGAGAAATTAAGAGTAGGACTAACTATGAAATATATCTAAGGCATATCTTGTTTGTTTTTTTAATTTCACATGTAACATTGTAGTGCATGTGTGAGTTAGTAACATTATCCTCAAGTGAGACACTTTATAATGGTTCAGGGAATGCTTTTGTGTTTTGTTACAATTTGTTTTTCTAGGAAGGCAGCAGCATGTTGGTAGGTATTCTGTTAACATCTTAATTTATGTTTCTGCCCATAGCTATGTAATCATTGCATAATTGCTGTCAATATTGAACCATTTGTTGCTCAGATTTAAACACTGTTTGAGTTTTAAAGTTGAGTATAAAAATATGTGAATTTTGGTTTTACTTGAACTAAACTATCAGTCTTTTTAAGTAGGCACATCTGCATTTACTTTAGCCAAAAACCTCAATCAGTGTTATATGCACTATGAGTCTTGATTTGGGGTGAAGGGGAAGGGGGTGGGGGACCAAAATAAACTTTTATTTTAATTTTGTCTTAGTCCACAGTTAATTATTGTAAGATGTCGTGTGTGGAGTTAATTTTCTTCTTTTTTGTTCTACACACTGGCAGTTACAGCAGCTTTAATTTAAAATAAATGGTCGTGCCTGATCAGTTTTACCTTTTTTTAATTTTAGCATCAAATTGAACTGTCAAAGCTTTTGTTGCAAAACTGTTTTCTTGTCATTATATGATGGTACCAGAATGACTAAATGATGAGGGAGGGGGAATGCAGGGAAACATTAAAATGTATGTCTTTAAATACAAACATTTAAACTATTTATAATTTTAACAAGTTTAGTTTTATTTTTGTAGGGAAGTTTTTATTCCCCTTAAAGTTATTACTGAAATGGCAAAAAGAGTGATGGTTCCACTATTAAAGCTGAAGTTGGCAATACTTGGTTATGTGATGTGTTTGGTTTTTCCTTTACCTGATGATGTGTTGTGATCACTTTGAGGCCAGATGGATTTCTGTGTAAAGCAGCAATGAGTCCTGTGGGCAGGCACAGCTGGACTTTAGCACAGATGAAGGTTTGCCTGGGAGAGAGGGAGGGAATGGAGCTGAGGGTTGTGGGGCTCACAGAGCGCAGTGGTGCTGGGTGGGACAGCCCACAGGCGAGTGGTTTCCTTTCTGTTAAAAAACACCTTGCAGGAAGGAAGCCAGTACACCAAGGCTGGAGGTGATACCCTGACCCTCCCTCCCCAGGAAAAGCTTTTCACTCCTTTTTATCTTTAAGGGCTTTTTAGTGATTTTCTTCAGTAACATCCGTGTTTTATTTTCCAGTTGCTTATTCTGTGTTTCATAGAAGTGGTTTATTCCTCCCTGATTGGATTGGTAGAAGGGAGCTGCTGAACTGTTTGCTTTGGTCTCTGTGGCGCTTCCCTGGGCACCGTGGCCCCACAGCAGAGGAGATGGCAGTGGCTCAGCCAGAGCCTTGAAGGCTGGTTTATGTGAGACCTCACAGTTTGGTGTGTGCACTTGGTAAGGCCTGCAAATGGCAAATTCTTTAGCACTCAGCCACGGTGGGATGCATAAAAGCCTTCAAGATACTGGAGTCAGCAAAGCTACTGACCACACAAGTCACTGGGCTCTGCCTGTGGCAGAGCAGTTATGTACTACCAGAAATACAACTCAACAAAAGAAATCTCATGTGCTTTGGCTGGTCAGGGGCAGAATCATCCATATGGAGACCAGTGAGTTCAGTGTGGAGGCAGAGCAGGACAGCAGCACCGTCTGTGGAAGCAGTTGAGTTACTCCTCTCCGTGGCAGGGACTGACAGATTGTCAGTCTTTGTCTTCCTGCAGGCCGAATTTTTAGCGCTGAAATTTTTTAACATTTGGAAAAAGCCCCACCAGACTCCATTCCCTTTCTGCCCTTCTCCTCCATGCATGTGAGTACAGAGTGGTTTTCTTTCCTTCCCAGGTTCCTAGCATGGCGATTCCCAGCTGCAGTCCTTACAAGTTTTGTCAGCATTCACTTTTTACCATCTCCCATTGATCCAGAACCATTCAGGTATGTTTTCCTCCTTCATTTTTATGTTCAATACCATGCTTGTGTTTGTTGGGAAATTACTGTACTTTCAAAATTTTCATACACTTTTCATCTTGCAGAAACATATAAATTGCACTATTTAAGTTCATATGCAGGAGAAACAGTTTCTCCAGTAAAACTGGTAAATAGGAACACTTCTAAAAATAAATGAATTTGAACAAAACAATGCTGACTAGTGCAATATTCATACATTCCCAAAGAGGGATTTGTTAGTATACCTCAGACGAATAATAAGGAATAAATCTGTGTAGGATTACAGCAATTTTGTGTTTGTATTTGTTTCAGAAAATAATAAAAGTCTGTATACTTTTAGTTTGGGCCTGAAAGCTACACAGAATCCTTTACTTAGTCTGAAGTACCAGTTTTAACATATTGTTGAAAAAGCCAAAACCAAAAAACCTTGGAACTAGTTTCTCTGGAATAAAGTCCTATTACTTCAACTATCTTTCTAGTCCAATGCTGTCTTGTTTCTTACATCTATTTTGTAATTCATTTGGTGCCATTTTGAGACTTCATCTCCTGCCTTAGTTGGATCAAGTGAATAAAAAGCTGCAGATGATCCTTACAGGACAACTGAAGGGTTCACTCTCTTACTATTGATGATGAAGGCAAGTGGATGACTTCCAAATGGGTAAAGCTATGCATCTGCTACATCTGCTCTCGGTCAAGAAGCGGGGACCGTGGCAAAAATTCAAGCCAGGTAAGAGGGGAGACACTGTGATCTACTGTTTAGAACACAGGTTTAGTGCTGTGAACTGAGGACTTACCTTTTCTGGAGGAATTATTTTCCTCTTGATGTGTGAGTGGGTGAAAGAGTTTGCTGCAGTAGGCAGTATGGAGCAGGCAACGCCCGGTTCAGAGCAGTTTGAGCCAAGCACTTCAGACACCGAGCCTGGCTGCTGGAACTCGTTTTGTGGTATTTTGCAAGGAAATACTGCAAAGGCCAGGACATGTTTGTCTGAAAAGCACCTTCTTGTGTTATGTGCTAGTCAGGTGAGAGGTAATTCTGGAGTGTTCTTTGTTTGCTCTTGTGCAAGCTGAAATTAGAAATGTTTTCAGTTGTAGAAGCATAGGCCTGAAAGGGACCCAGCCCAACACCCTCCACTGAGCCACCCAGTAGTAGCAAATGGCTTCTCAAGCTGTTTTATTCCTGCTTTTCTCAGGTTTTTAAAAATTGTCTTTTTATTGCACTTTCTGTTCTCTCCCTCTCCAACTTTTGGAAAGGGCAGCATTCATAACTGGAATTTTTAAGAGGTGGTTTTTTTTTAAATCCAAGGATTAATCCTGCAATTGCCAAATCTAACTTTTTATGGTGCTGTATAAAGTGCTAACTTGGTTCTGTCTTCCTTGGGTGCATTTTCCATATAAGACAGGATATTACAGATAAGGTAGTTCTGTTTTGCCTTCACTTTGACCACGAATACCCACGAGTGAAGTAGAATGCAAAACTCCCTTCACTAACTCTGTAAGCCTAAATATAGCATTGTGGCCTCGCACATAGCATGAGAGAAAATAGCATTGCAAGTCTAAGATTTCTCTCTTTAAATACAGAATCTGGAATGTGATCAGAAATTTCAGCTGTTTCCAGTGTGTCTTGGGAGGAATTAGAATGCCAGTATGTTTTATGACAGTGAAGTTCAGCCTCTTGTTTTTTTTCCCAGGCAAAGTTGTATTGGAGCACTGGCTCTGAAGCTCTCCCTTCAGATAAACAGGTGCTTTCTGCATGCCAGTAATCCTAGGCAGTTCTTTTAATCTAGACTTGTCAGCTGATACTTTCAGAATCTGCCCTCTTTGCTCCTAACATTTTTCCATAGATGTGAGTGAGCAGATGTCAGACACTTCTGTATTTTTATCTGCTCTGGTTTGTCTGAAGAGTACACAGTCAGAACTTGTGGATTTTTAGTAGTGCTGGCACAGAAGGGCAGCATAACTCGTACAGAATATCTTTTAACACTTGTAGCCAAGTGACAGCACTCATTTTTAAATGTAAAGGAGGCTGAGTGAAAATGCAGGTCACATGGAAAGAACACAATATCTACCTTAGTTCAGTCTATGTAAGTAAAGGATGTATCAGAGGAACCTTTCCAGGAAGTTAGCAGACTTCCCACTGCAAGTGTGTTTTGTTGAACAGTAGGTCTAGGATTGTCATGTGCACAGTGCTGCTTCAGAGCCTGGAGAAGCCCAGAGGCAGGAGGACACTGTTTTCTAAAGGTGGGGCTTAATTGCTGCTGGTGTTTTTTCTTTAATACTCTGCAGAGAAGCTTTTGAAGTTACTGTACAATTTCCAAAGACTTGAAATACTTTTGTGAGGTTTTTGCCTTGTTAATTTGAAACTTCAAAAGCAGAGGAGAAAAAACACTAAGCAGGTATCTGGTAAAAAACATGGTTAGTCCTGTAGTGTAAGACTCACATGGTTTTGGTATTATTTTAAAACATCACAGCTCAAACAAAACCACAACAAACCTTTTTTATTGTTCTTTTTTTTCCTTTGCTCAGGATTTTCATGTTGTAGGAGAAGGGTTATGTTCTTGGTTTGGATCAGTCATTGTCATGTTTTCCTTTCATCTACTGCCCGTTTTAGTTAGCTGATAACACGGCAGAAGCCTCAGGCCAAAGGTAGATCATGTGAGCTCTGCTGATGCTTTCACTGATTTTTATCAACAGCATGAGAATAGGCCCATGACTCTTTTGTGTCATCCCTGATGCCTTTGCTACCAACCTGTAGGAATCTACAAAATCATTCTTGCCAAGCAAGAGTCTTGGAGCTGGCTTTTCCCTAGAACTTGCATAGGAAAAATGAGTGGGGGATTAAGTTCTATCAAGTCCCTCTTATTCCTGCTTTTAGAAAATGGGTGGATTTTGGCAGCTGGAATAAGTTCAAATTTCAACACCCTGAGAAAGAAGGTTACTTTGAGATTTGCAAGCACTTTCTGTAAGCTTTAAACACAGTCTGGTGGATATTATCAAAATACTGACAGCTGAATCTGACTAGAGCAGCATCTGTAAAGCAATATACTGGCACTGCCCTTTCTTTCTACTCATGGAATTCCCCTGCCCTCTCCCTTGAATGAAGTATTAAAGCTGTTTATTTATTTTTCTAAAACAGGTGATTTCTTTAGCCTTGTAACAACAATTTTCTTCACAAGCATGGCTTGTTCTTAGAAATTAATGACAAGAGATGTGGAAAGCTTCCCTGACCCTGATGCTAGGGTCACTTGGGTTCTCAGTGCTGGGAATATCTAGCTAAGTAATATAGAGCTGCCCTTTCTTGTGCTGCTACAGTAAACTTTATAGTTTCCATAAGCTGGAACATCAAAAGAGAACAAGCAATGTTGCAGGCAGCCATTAAATATTTTTGTCTACTTAATGGAATATTGCCGCCTCCTTGCTGAAGGAGAAATGAAACTGATACCACGTGGTTAAGCAGAAATGCAAATAAAATGCAGAAATACATGTTTTAATAGCTTGTGAAAGCTTCAGACTTAAATATGTTAAAGGTGTAACAAGTCCCTGTCTCCTGATGTTTAAAAATACTACATTGATTTCCTGAACTAAGTCATCCAGGGATTGAGGTGAATAAGTAGCATGCATCTTAGTGTTGGTCACAGTTCCCATTTTGGAAAAAGCCTCACGTGGGATTTTATTCTTCCTCTTTCCTGGGGCAGAACATATTGGTCCTAATTATGAACAGCAGTTTCTCCACTGTGCTTTCTGTTTTACATCTATTCTACTACACCAGGTTCCAAGGAAATGCAAGCAAGTACAGGTTGCATTTGAATTTGTTCCCTCAGCTCAGGATTTCCTTCCTGGTGCAAAGTAGTCAGGTGGTGTCCTGCTGGACATTAATAAGATTCCATGTGGCCATATGAAGTAGCCCTTGTTAGGCAGGAGGGCAGTAAAGCAGAGGCTTTTAAAAGCTTATAAAATAGGAATTCAGCTATTAGACACATGACACAGCTTATTTCTGTAGGAAGGTTTAACTCAAGCCAGTACCAAAGATAGGAAGTTTGATAGGCAGTTTATTTTTTCTTTCTTCAAAAGTGCAGCAGTGAACAGGGTCCTCTGGAAGGGCACTTTCTAAACAGATGTTCAAAACAGCAGAAATACACTCACAACATGCTACAGCAAAGTATGCTCACATACAGAGAGACATACAAATAAAATTCATTTTAATTAAATCACAATAAGTGACAGCTCTTTCATTATAATCAAGTACTGTACTCAGTTTGATGAATCAGTCTCAAATTTAACTGAAAAGGTATTATATCTGCTTTGGGTGTATGTTTCCACATACATGTCCCTGCTACAGCTTCATTCCCCAAAATGAAGAAGCCCAGGTTTCTAGGCTCATGCTGGTTGTATTTGCTTATGCCGAAGTGATGATAATCAATGTTGGTTTGCATTAGGGTAACATAACAAAGTTATTAATTGCATTTCTCCCTGTATAGTATCTACTTCACCAGATAAGATCAATTTAAAAAAAATCACAGCTCTGCTTTTGATAATAATGATTTTTAAAAGAAGTAAAAAACATGATCACATTTTATCTAAACTCAACTCTGTACCGGTAAGGCCCTTTATTTAAAACACCGTACATTTAACATGAATGCCTTCCTTAACAAGGTATAGATGCAGCCATGGTTGAGTAACACATGATAGGGAATATCTTTAGTTTTAAAATAACTTAGTTGGGAATTAGATCTGGGTAAGAGTCAAAGATCCTTCATAGTGGTTTTTTTTGTTATCAAGGATAAGAACTAACACTGTTCATTTGAGGCTGTAAAAATACTCAATTAACTGCTTTATGGCAACAGACAAAAGTGATAAACTGCTCTAAAAGTAATGGAAGACAGCAGCTCTTGGTTCCTGTTCTTCCTTCAACTACATGCGTAGCAATTCTTAAGTCTTTATCAAAAGTGGGAGCAAATCAAATATTCTCCTGTCCCACTGATTAATTTAATTCTGAATTTCAATTTAATACAAGATTTACTACCTATGCCAGATTTCAGGTATAGTGTGGTTCTCTGACAGTGTGTATGTTAAATTACCGAGCCTTGTTAGAAATGCTTTACAGGTATGTGCAGACAGCAAGAGTATTAATTTGGGTAAAATATCTGGTCACTCATACTGAATAATCTACAGCAATTCTGTCAACTTTCATATCACTAATTAGGCAAAAAATTAATCTTTCAAAAGAAAGTGTCCTTGTCAGGGCTTAAAATCACCTTAAGAAGAGACTGTATTAGAGATAAACTCTGTTATGGGTACATTAATGGTATTTCTAATAAGGAGCAACAGAATACACATTACTTGCACTGAAACTTAAGCAGAAACTTGATGTACGATCCAGATTTGATAGGACTGATGAGGGTTTAATGTGCAGCAGTTAAAGTATTTCACACTAACCTCTACACAGGTACCAAAATGAAGTATAAACTAAGACAGGTCTGAATTGCTAGAATTCTGCAAGCAAGACACTACCTATACGAGCTCAGAGTTGAGAGCATGAAAACAACTTTGGTTTGGTTTCTAGAGACAAAACAGTGTATAAAGGATACTGATAGCCAATACTAAAGCTTGAGGGAAAAAAAAAAAGCAGGATAAAGCTACAGTTGTAGTTGAGGAAAAAAAAAGTCCTGAGTTTTTGAAAGCACATAAGGAGTATGAATATCCAAACCCCTCTGCATTTACACAGATGCCTCAGCTGAAAAGTTACCTTTCAAGCTATGTTTTTTTCTTCCAAATATTTGGTCACTTCTGAGAGATTTGAAACAAAAGTTCTATAAAAATCTAACCTGTAGCCCACCACAGAATTTGCATCTCTAAGCTACATGAAGGACAACTTCTGTGCCTCAAAATTAAAAGCCAAGAAAGCTCAGCATATTTTGCTGTAGCATTACTTGTATCCAGTTGGTAGATCTGCACACTGGGGTGTGCACCCTCAAAACCTTGAGAGTTTTGAGTCATGCTTCATTTTCTACTTAATGATTAATTGAAATAATCATGCTCTCTACTGGGGAAAGAGATGTGAAATAACTGAACACAAAATAGTTTTGCTACAGTTGGTTTGACAAGGGAATGATTATCATGCCAGAAAACAGAGCTGATTTGCCCACAACACAAAACTTGTCTTGCAGAAGATCCATAATTCAGTGTTTCCAGATAGTGTTTTGCCAGTGAATCTATACAGAAGTTACATGATAATGCAAGTTTGTGTGTTTTTCAAGATTTAGAAGGATACTCAAGTTTGGGTGCACATGATGGCTGCATTTCAGATAAGCCTAATCAGAAGGTTGAAAAGACATCACCCTTTTGGAGGGAAACCAAGTGACTTCTGACATGCAGACCTTTGGTGTGAAGGCCACTTTTTGCAGTTTCCAAGTAGTTGGGTCTCAACCAAAAGCAACACTCTATGAAGCATTTAAACTGCCTAAAATAGCTCTTAGCCTAATGTCTAGTGAGCAATGATTCTATGATTTATTTTTACCTAGTTTGCTTTCAAAATAATTTACTTTCAAGAATCTAATCAACATAAGAAAAGTTAGACAATTCAAGACATTTGGAGGTTAGAGACAGATCACCTCTACTGTGGTGCCCTGGTTGTTGGATTTTTTTAATTTTAGTATTACTTCTGTTTGCATATTAAAAACAGACTTCAAGTTAGCTCAAAGCACAGGCACACTTACTTGAATACTTGTTAGTCTCAACAGTCTCTTAACTCACTAGGAAGTCAGTCTAAAAAACCCTAAGAGGTTTTTCAGTAGTACATAGTAACCCAGCCCAGCATTTCAAACCAGGAGGCTGAAATTACATTCTTGTTTCCAAGCTACTGAAGCTGTCCTACAAAATGTATTGGTCTCATCTAAAGTGCTCTCATTGAAAGAGACTATTTAGCAGATGGATTTTAATTCTGCACAAGACACTTGCTAGTCAGATCCTACACTTTTGACTCATGCCCTCCTATACTCTCTTTTGGGCTAGTTTGCTATTGTCCTTAACAGCCTGGAGCTCAATACAGGAAACCTATAATTAAGCATAGCTTTTAAGAAGGTCTGTGACACTGAATATGGGTGAGCATTACTGTGCAATAGCACCTGCCTATCTAACCTGATTCAAATAGACATTTATTTTTTTTTAGAACAAAATAAACTGTTCAGATTCATAGGCATAGGTTCACCTCTGTGCCTGTGACATGAAAAGGTACTTGAAAGACAAAGGTGGTAATCAACGATCTGAGCAAGACAGATTAGCTGTGTCTAACAATTTACAGTTAGAGTTCAGCTGTAAAATATACATATTGCACAAGGCAACCAGCTAAAGACAAGGGGTTTCCTTCCAAACAGGGTTTGAAAAGCCCATTGAAAGTCTTCCAGCTGTAATCAGCAAAAGGTAACAGAGACAGACCTGCTGCAGTCACTGGAGAAACTGGTCAGTAGGAGCCCATTGCAAGACGCTCTTAAGGGTCTTACAAGAACTGTGCAGAAAACCTCCGAGCACGTAGGCCGTGATTGCTGAACATGAGCCGTGGGTCAAACCTGTACCTGAAGAGAGGAACAGAGTCAGTGTGAGCTGCTTGGCTTGCAGTGACCAGCACTTGTAGAGAGAGCTATGTGCTGCAAGAGCTCTGGTACAAGGCTATGTGAGAAGCTGCTTTCTCAGCAGTACACAGCAGTGACAATTTCTATTACAACAGATAAACTGTAACAACACGCAACCACAAAGCTGAGTCTCCAAAGAAATAAATCCTAGCTACAATGTACAGGAACATAGGGGCATCTATAACATCAAGCATTCAGGAGCTACATTCTAACAGAACGCTTTGCTGTCCCAAATGACAAACTTACTTAGCACCTTAAGGACACTGTAAGGACATTTAAATACTGCTTTAAAAAGCTTTGGTATGATTAGTGACTGAGTTTTGAGACACAAAGCACTATTTACTTCCAACAGCTAATACAGACAGCTCAGGTCTGTAGGAAATGTTCTTGCAAACAGCGTCTCCAGGAACAATCAGAGCTAGTACTTGGAATATGCCTGCCTATAGAAACCAGCAGAGCTTTCCTGGTTTGCAGGCAAACCTGAGGTCAGTGTCTTGACTACTCAGAACAGCTGAAGTGTACAGCTCTGCTAAGTCAACAAACTAGTATTCATACCATCAAAGTTATACATGATAAGTTAAAATATAGATTAACCATTAAAAAAATAGAAGCATCAAAAAAAACTCTTTAAAAAAAGTGTGTATGACAATAATATATTCCATCACAAATACCCTCTATAAAAGCTGAATTTTAAAAATGCATAGTTACATTTAAAAGTGTTACAGTAATGAAGTGGATCAGTGTTTACCCGGGATCAAAGACACCTGGTGTACGGCACGTTGCTCCCGAGCAGGACTGCAGCATCATTAGTCGATAGTTCATCTTTTCTAGAATTTCTTGATCAATTGTTTTAGCAATGTTATTGATCTGGTGTGGATCTGCAGTCAAGTTATACACTTCCACAAACACCTGTAGAAGAAAGTTTCTGCATTGTATTAAGTCCAGAATGCTTTATGGCAGCACATAGGCTCAGATGTTATTTTGAACTCCACTCCACACATAAGCTGTGTTCAGCCATGCAGCTACGTGGTCAAAGACAGGACAGTGTGCAAGCAAAGCCAAGTTTTGCAGTAGCACCATTTTGTTGGAAGTTTTTGCTTCCATCTAAAGTACTCACCTGCAGATTATTTTCCAACACTTGTATTGTGATTGTAAAACCACAGTAAGAGGCCTTGACTAAGCTGGCAGTCTTTTCACTAATGGATCTCAACAATTTCATGACCATCATATCAACATTCTGTACTTAGAGCTGTCAGACCCATACAGGTGTCTTGACTTCTTCATGTACAAAATATGCTGAATACAAGAATGCTACAGCCTCAAACAGAAAAAAGTTTATTCTGTGTGCATGTACTTTGAGGTTTGTCTGGAGGATTTTAGGGCAGATTTGGGTTTTGATACTTTTTAAGTCACTAGACACTTCTGTGGGATAAATACTGGTCAACAGTATCTCAAGAATTTAGCAGTGGTTTTGTCTGTGTTAGAGAAGGAGGCCTGACTGCAGATGATACTGATAAAAAACCGGCTGGGTTGTGTCTAACTTTGATAAAGACATGTCTGGACAGACTTTGGCCTTTTTCTTACAAGGTTCACTGCAAGGTTATAGAAGCCACATTGTTGCACCTTCCCCATACTGTTGGTTTTATTTTAGCTAGGTCAGATAAGCAGAGTGACACAAAAATGCCACAGTTATACTTTCTTAGTAGAAAAATCCCAAAGTGACATGCAGAGTATTACTGAGTCAACTTTGGAGTCTACTTTTACAAAGAAATCCACAAGACTTGTTTAACTTGATCATAATTTGTCAGAAAGGGAAGACCAACCAGGGTCTGTTAATTGATATTTTGGTTTCCTATACAGCTTTTCACACTATCTAACTGCAAAAACATCTTGTGGGATTTCCTCCCCTGGCTTGCTCCCAGTTGCTCACTGTTCATGCAGTGCCTGCACAGCTGCTGAACAGCAGAGTTTGTTAGATCTGTGACCCAACTGCCTCAAACCCCAATCCTTGTTGGGGCAGCTGTGTCCAAGCAAGCACAACTGAAGATCAGCCCCGTGACACACCACCTTTTTTATGTACAGCATATGCTCCCCTAGTGAGACCTTAGCAGCCTCTGAAGGGGGTCCCTTATACCCAAACAACTCAAGATAAGGTCAGAGACCTTTCTCACAGTTTTATCTCTATTTTTGCCAGACAAACAAGCAAATAATAGATGAGGAATTATTAACCTGGAATTTCAACTCTTCTCAAGTAAAAGAGATGAACACTGTAACTCTGCTGTGTTTATGTTATTAGAAAATATCTATTGCTCAGAAGAGACTGCCACATGGAATAAGGCTGAGAGAACTGAAACCAGTCCAGCACAGCTTCCTGTGAGGCTGATAGGTGACACCAGAAGGTAATAATCATATTTTAGGCCTCACTCCCCTCCCACATCCTTCTTCTTCCCCTTCTTCCCAGAACCCAGCTACAGTTTTGGTCAAACATTCTCAACAGGCGATAAGTATTTCACTGTTTATCCTGCAAGCAATCCCAGTCTGCTTTTCAGAGTACTTAATGGAAACCTTGAGAGCTGATAAGAGTGCAGACAGACACAGGTTGTGCACAGCTGACATCTGCTAGTCAGCCAGACTTACCTCCCGGTCATCAAATTCACAGTACTGCAGATCCCAGGAAGCTGACAGTGTCCTTACACAAGCGTACGTGTTGTTATAGGAATCTTCACAGACACAGTCTGGGAAGCAGTGCTGTGAAGCAAGCAGCAAACGAAAACTTCAGGGCAGAAGACAAACTTCTCCTAGAGTCTGTTCCAGCTCATGCTAACTGCAGCTAACAGATGAACATCCAGATCTTAATTTACAACATGCACATTACCACGGGGGCTTTTAAACAAAAACTTGGTGTTACTGAACTCATCATGATTAAGTGCATTTTGTCTGGGAAGCAAATGTATGTACACAGAGGAGAACAGCACACCACACTAATAAAGCCAGCACCAATGGGATGCTTCACTTTAGTAAAGCAAAGCAAACCTGCTTCGATTTAGAGAGTAGCTAGTGACTTAATAATCACAGATAAGAACAGCGAAATAAGTTTACTGAAAGTTTAGGAAGAACATTATCTGTCACTGCCACACACTTGGCTTAGTCCCACACCTTCCTGCATCAGTCTCCAGCCCTGAGGCTCCATAGATTCCCACTGAAAGGGTTTTTGGTCATGTGAACATGTCAGTTCCACAGGGCAGGACATTCCTTCCAATTGTCAAATGCTACACAGGACCTATGGAGCTGGCTCCTACTTACCAGCACACTGGGAGCTTACATAGAGAACCAGGTCAGCCCACACAGCAAACAGGTTTAATTCAGTAGCTATTTCCTAATATTAAGAGATTTTGTCTTACTTACTGTAACTCCAGGTCCTAGGCCAGGACAGGTAGGATCACTGCCATTGTATCCTTCTCCTTGATACTCCACCAAGAAGTCTGATCTCCACGTGACATTTTTGTCTCCTCTCTACAAGAGGTTAGTTAACACAACTCAGTATCTACTGTACTGTGAAATAGAAAAAAATTCTCTGTGCTTGGAATAACACTAACACTGCCCACTGCTTACTAGGCAGTATCAGTTTTAAATAATTAGCTTTAGGTTAGAAGGTCTTGTGTAACTGGAAGACAAGGATTAAACTCCAAAAATATTAGTACACCTTCTGTGAGGGCTCAAAATGTTATCTTCAAGTTATAAAGGATCACGCAGTAACACCAAGGAGGAGCCACATGGCCAGATGCTACTATCCTACAGACAAGATTCCTGTAACAAGGCTATTTCCCTTTGATAGGTATCACATTACCACAACAGATGAAAAAAGATACCCTTGGCAAAAAACCAACCAAGCAAAAAAAGAAACAGCTAGGTTTTAAGCTGGTCTATTTGTAGCTGCATTTTAAAAGACAGAGGAAGATGGAAGTTTACAGTTAATATACAGCATCCCTACAGGCATATGCAGCAAAACAATGAGTTTCAATTTTGAACTCTACCAGAGTTTAAAACAGGTGCCTTTTACCTGCTTCTGTCTAAAGAACAGCTTAAGGTTTGGATACAAGGTTTTAAGAGCAAAGCACCATTTTAAGTCTGGATGATCTTTCCAAGCTAACTTTCCAAGTAAGCTGCCTTCAATTTATAGACTAAATTTAATTAAAACTAAACAGATCACCTGCAAGCAGCTTTATTTAAATAGGCTTCTGCTCACCTCTTAGAAAGGTCAAGTTTACTTTATAAAACCACATGCACTCTTCTACAGTTTGGCAGGAAAAACACTAGTTCTACTGAAAATGGAGTCAAAATCTTTAATAAGAACAGTCTGCTTTTCTCCTATTCCTATGCTGAGAAATGCTAAAGACAAGGGGAAGGAGAATGCAAAGGAAGAATATGAGTCAACCTATTCTATCAAAGGAAGTAACATTGACTTGGAAGAATTACCCCTGCAAGAATCATTGGTTACCATCCCTGTCCCTACTTACCAACAGTGGCAACAGTGACATCCCATCCATCTGGGTCTTATTCAAGTCATATCCCGCAATATCCAGAATAGTGGGACCCAAATCAATATTTGCAACAAGCATCTGTAGGATAAGAAGAGCTTAACTTCAGAAGTTCAGAACCTATTTTAAATACTCATATTTGTAAGTGCATCTAAACACTACCTAATTTCATCTTTATGGGCTAATGTAACATTGGGCTTGTAACACTGAAAAGCAATGGTAGGGAATTCAGAAAGTGAGTTCAAAATTCATTTGCTTTTGTGGCCTGCAATGGCTTCATTTGATTCAAGCAGGAACAAACAGCTTTTTTATAATGAGGTCTTTGCACTTTCTGCCACTCTGTGTATTTCATTTAATGGATACATTAATGCAGGACAACAAAGTAATGGCTAAAGTGGTAACTCTGAAACAACGTTAAATCTGTACTGGGATTTCACTTCTTACCTTGTTTGTCTGATTTGGTTTTATCCCTGGTCCTCGAACTAGCAGTGGAACTTTGATATCAAACTCGTAGAGCTGCCGTTTGTCTATTGGCAAAGAAAACTGGCCTAAACAAGAGAAGATGGAAAAAGTTAAATGGCTTCTTGTTTACATTATCAGTCTTGTGTTACCACAGAGTGGTTTGGGTTTGAAGGGACCTTAAAAAGATCATCTGGCTCACTCCCTCTGCTATGGGCACGTAACTGCCACCAGTCCACTTTTAAAGAAGAGAGGCTGTTAACCAGAACTATATTAACAAATTGGAGAAGAGATAACTTCAAAGTATAAGCTGTATCTTACAAAGTTTAACAGCTTAGATAATGCACTTTTAGTTCCACAACATGACACAGACAGGTTTTTGACAGATTTTAACTGGTTAACCCTCTTATACCAACTCTTCCTACGTAACACAAAGACCCTTCCTTCATTTCTGGTCTAATTTTATGCATACCAGGATACACTGCTAGAAATTAATGCTGAAAACCACAACCAAACAAAAAAACAACAAAATCCCAAACACAACCACTGCAACTCCAGATTGTTTTGCAATTCAAATCAGTACTTCTCACATCTATAGTTTTCCACAGCTACTATTCCCATTTTCTGGAGTGGTCATGAGGGTGAAAAGTTATGCAATTCCTGGATCTTGTACAAAAAAGCAGTAAGTAGTGAAAATTTTACCAGTGTGGAAGCCATTGTCTGATGTGTAAAAGATGTACGTGTTGTCTAACTCTCCGTTCACTTCCAGTTTCTTCACTAGTTTCTCTATCAGGTCATCTACTGACAGCAGCGTTTGCCACCTATGCAGAAACAAAGTACTTTACATTCCAGTGTGAAAAATTTGGAATGAGCCTGACTGGAACAGTAGGGCATTTATATCCTGCTTCCAGTCAGCAGTATATGCACTATAAATGAATTATTTTACTTACAAATTCTAAAAACAAACTTCATAGAATACTACACTGTTTTATTTAAGGCTGCAATAAAGATAAAAATAGACTGTTTGTCCTCAATTCTTGTTGATTCTGTAGTGTCTGCGAAAGACATCAAAATGCTGATTACTTCTCATCCAGACACAGTGAAGATCAACCTTGAAGCGTCATGGTGACAGTCAGTTATCTCCTGCAAGGTCACTTGTTATTAGTTCTTTGTAGGTAGTTTAATATTAAAATGCAAAACAACCATGAATTTAATTGTCTTTGTGGGATCCTTTCTGCTTGAAAATTACCAGATGTTTTATATTACTCATATAATGTCAGGGTCCATTATTTCATGTATCTAAAGCCTTCGACAGCTACAAGTTCTTTTCTTTGTCATGGGGTTTGCTATTTAGAAAAGTGACTGGTTCCACTACCTTCTACAGACTAGTATCATGCTGAATTAACTACAGTTATTCAATTCTTGGATTCTGCTGTCTCTTGGCTTAAAATTTTGATGCACAATTTTACCTTAATGTTTTATAAAGCAAAAGTCTGAAAAATCTTGGGTTTCCATCTGACAAGATAATGCCTAGTAACTGCTCAAAATGAAGATCAACACTTAAGGTAATGTTTGTTTCAAAACTTTTAAAAAAAACACACCGGTACTGTAAACAAATACCCTTGGTCTCTATTAAAAAAGGGAGCAAGTCATGTCTGCACAACATACCCCATATCCCCCTTATAAAAAGGAATCTAGCACCTCCCCTGGCCAGTCAGGTATTCCCATGTACTGGGAGACAAGATTAATAAATAATATTAGCTGGTAGACAGATCAACTACATTTGATGTACATCATGTAAGAAACTGGAATTAAGTGAAGATAAGGCCACTTTTAAAATAAAAACCTGCTGTGCACTGAAAGAAAAGCAATAGGGAGACCAAGTGCAACTGGTCATTTCTGTGACAAATAATGGCAGCATTGGTGAATATGACACTTCTGAAGCCAAAGTTTATTTGCAAATGTAAACAAAGTCAAGGTCTTCTGAGAGAGGTGCCAGAGAACTATCAGAGGTAATGACAATCTGACATCAATTGTCAGACTTGCTACAATTTTTAAAAAAATCTATACCTTCCAAATTCTGAATGGAAACCTTAAGCAACAAAAAAATTCTTACCGCTTTCTATAAGCATCATCAAGAAACTGTATTGAAGAGTTGCTCATTGGAGTCTTTGCTTGTCGAATTAACCAGTGCTTGTTCTAAAGAAAAACCCAACAAAGATTAGAGTATGACAGAAGTATCAGGTTTCAAGCCTTTCTTAGAGCAATAACAAAAAATGATTCCTGTGAAAAAGTCAGGCAATGCTATCAAACTGACCTGACTTCAGTTTTCCCTGGTTCACGTAAAATCTAAGCTTCAAGAGTAGATACATTACAGTTCCATTATGCTCAGCCCTTGATGAGAAGAAAACATAAATGGATCTTTTCAAAGCAGTTCAGGGAAGAAAACTGTGAAAGGATCTAGGGAAGGCTATCTCAGAGATAGAAGTGTGATAGCATAAGACAGATCTGAGGAAAACAATGTGAAGCATTGAGCATCACTGCAAGATTACACTTGGTTGTCAAAAGTGAGGTACTTTTGGGACTAATATTGGTGAGCATCCCAACAGGCAGCAAGGTGGGCAGAAGCTTCTGCACCCAAAGCAATTAGAATTATTTAAGTTATAAAAAAGTACCACCACCACTATCAGATTCCTGGCAGTCTAAGGAATCAGGGCTGGTGACTACTTAATGGAACAGAATATTACCATTTTATTTAGATTTTGACTCCTAAACAAGAGCATTTCTTCAGCTGCATCATCATGCATTCTTCTAGATGTATCCCCAACTTTCAGAAACAGCCCTTTTCTTTCCTCACCTATACCCCCAAAGTAATGGAAATGATGTAACTCATATAAAAAGTGATACTCCCACACTGAAGGGTCAATCTGAGCTGGGTCACCTGCTGTACAAATACGTGGGAAGGTATGATGTGAATAACCTGAAGGTTAGTATTAGTGGGGATCAGAACAAAGGGAACAGTCATGTCAATGCAGTTTACACTTTTTCATTTACTAGGTCAGAGATGACCCACTCATCACCCTCAGCTTGAGCCTGTATTTAGCTGGTCACTCCTCTGTGTAGAGCCTCTTGTTATGCAATTTCCCTCCTGTCACAAACAAATGACTGAAGGGCTCAGGCTTTAGGGACTCACAACAAAGTGACTAATATCTCCAGCAATTAGTTACCCTGTTCTCTGCTCTTGACTACTGAAGGAAAGATTTTTGGCATGGAGACTTAATGCTAAGTCAAATTTAATTCAGTTGTATTCAGCTGTTTCTTTAGAGTAGCTGTAAACCAATTGCCTGGAGAGACATAGTCTATCTCAGTTGAGAGAGGAGAAAGTAAGGAAATATAGCACAAATCCTATCTTCAGTTCAGCAGAAGTTCAGAGAACAAAGGAGCTGGCAACATCACCTAAGCACCAGTCACCTTTCACAAGGGCCGTGCTTAGGAGAGGAGCTTCGTAAGGCACAACCATGCTGGGCAACTCAGGCAGGTTACCAACCTAGTGCCACAGAATCCTCCTCTTTGAGATTTTGGTCTTCTTACCTTTCTCTGAAGTTTCAAAAACTTCACACAGCATCCGAACACCTTTGTGGATTTCAACAAACTTCACACTGACTCAGAGTTCTCAAATCTGCTTCCCTGTCATATCTCTTTCAGCACTTATACACAAAGCAGTCCACCAATCCTGCTGCCCCCCTAAACTCCATTCTTGGAGAAATTTTAGAGATTGAGACAATATACAATGCATTGCCAGCTGTATCACAACACAGCTCAGCTCTGATTTTGTAGGAAAAACAAGGCGTGCAAGGGAGATACCCAACACATATCTTACTCAACTTATCTTTCAGAACAGCTTTGATAAAACTTATCTGGACCATTAACTCCACTTAGGAATCCAGACAGCTGCTGATCATTTCACACAGTTCATGGCTGAGGATCCAAAGCAGAAGTTAAACTCAGACTCTGACCAGTGAGGTATACAAGAACTTAATTCCTATTTTTCATGCAGAGATTCTGTCGAAATGGTTCCTCTTAGTAGCCTTTGCCCACATCCAGTATAAGGAAGTGAGGCAACATTTATTTAGGAGTCAAGACTCCTAACCAAGTACAATCCAAGACTGTCAAGCAAGCATTACAACATCAGTGAGGGTCTTAGCCAAGTCACATGTTTAGTGCTACTGCAGGAATCATGCTTGCTCTAGACAACAGTGAAGCTCCAAGACCACAACATTGCCAGGTGCAGAAATCCACATTAGCTGTGTCTAGGAAGGAAGGTAATGCTAGTCTATTCCTCTAGTAAAATTGCTGGAACCACAGATATTAACTGCCAAACATGAAGTCCAGCATTTCATTCTGTGTTACACAGATATATGCAGAGATTTTACACCACATAAGGGAATGCCATAGTGTATATTTTGCTACCTGCTGACTTCACTGGTCAAACTACTTTTAAATCACTATTTTAAAAGCATTCTATTACAGTAATGGAGTCTTAAGACAAAATCTGGAATCCCTTTATGGAAGAAAAAATCCTCAATCTGATTCCCACTCCCTAGTCTGAAACTTTAAAAGACTGGGCTAAAGTATTTTTTACTGCTGCAGCCCTTTTCTGTCCTTTCATTCATGCTTTTCTATCACTGACGAGCACATGGTCATTTTCCAAACTAAAAACAGTCCTCAGCTAAAAACAAGTTTCATTCTGTACTACAGGAGTCACAGTGACCTGAGGTATTACTGTGCTCCTGACAGGCTTTTAGGCAATTTTATCTCAGTCTTAAGATTAGAAGCAAATCTTGAAGTGAAATAATTGAACACTGAACAGCAATGGGTTCTATATTTTAAATTACTCAAATCAAAAATACAAAACTTGTGTAAGTTGTCACCAAATTAACTGCTTGTGAAGTTCACTTACTGGCAGAGTAAACTGCAGCAGATTACTCTGAGCTAGACCATATCTGGCCATATTTGCTGGCAGTGGAAGGTACTACCCTGTCACAAGAATGTCTAAATTTGTAACATTAGGTTATTTCAGCAAACAAAAAGCAAGTTCTCAAAGCACTTAGCAACCCTGGGCCCGATGGTTCATGATTCCAGAGTCCTCTGATTAGTCTGACATGCTTTCACCTCAGGGAAGCTTTGCAACAAGCTCAAGGAATGGACCTCCCCCATCCACAAGCAGATGTGTGAGGGAAGACAGGGCTCTTGACATTCTTCACCCAAGCCTTTGCGTAGCACATTACCTACATGTTCCCCTGGACATACTGAGAGCAATCATAACAAATTTTTAAGCGCTTCAGAAGAGTCTAAAAATGGGACAAAAAATTCACTTTTTATCTTTACCAATCATAATTCCATTGTACTACCATATCACTTTTGCCACTATGCTGTTTTTCTTTACAAGACATTAGCGTGAAAATATCTCAAAGTCACAATAAACTTATCTGACCCTGACATACACCAATTCAACATGATTAAACAACCAGTAGTCATAGTACTTGCCTGTTCTAACCTAAAATGCAACTCAGGGCCACTGCCTTTGCTCTCACAAACTAGAATAACCTACACAGGTCCTTGCTAGTTTGCTTACCTTGCCATGAATGTTAAAATTGCTGTTTCTTGGTGCACTGACATTCTGAAAGCTCTTTGTATACTGTGGAGCAGGTGTCCAAGGGGAGTGTGGTGCTGGGGTTGCAATCATCATGAAGAAGGGTTCAAAATTAGATTTGTACTCCAAGAAATCTAATGACATGTTGGCCTGTGAACAGTGTTGTTGAAGAAGAAAAGTCATGGCTCAAAGAAAAACAGCAACTATTTGACAAATCCAAACTAGACATTCGTAACTTATTTAGAGCTCAGTAATACTGCAAACATTTAAACTATTTCAAAAACTTACTGCTTGCTCATCTACAAATGTCTAGAACAGCAGCTATGATAAAAATAATCCCAAGTGCTCATGTTGAACAAATCATTTTTCCCACATCTTCAAACGACTTTCTACTTCAGACCCTTGCATTAATTTGACATGGAAAGCTCATCAGAGGATTGTGCCTGTTCCAAGTACAACAACATCCACCTATACTCTGATTCAATCAAGTAAAATCAGAGTTTTCTTCAACATTGTCCAAGCCTGAGATTAAGATGTCATCTCCCATATGACAGACCCCAGTTAAAGAGCTTCAACTTTCTTCAGAAATAGCAATAGTTTTGGAAAAAAAAAATTAATTCAGCCCCACTGTTTATAGTCTATGCTCATTTTACAGCAAGCTGCAAGATTACAAGGGGTGAAAACAGAAGGTCTGGTGAAGAACAGTGTCAAAATGCACTCACAGCACTGCATTTTCATTTTAGCCTGTACACAATTTCAAGTAGCAAGTTAGAAGAAATTGGGAATTCTATTTTCACTTCCCTTAGGTCAGCCTTTAAAATTAAAGCTTCAAAGGTATTATTGTAGGGGAGTTTTTCAGTATTGAAATCTTGCAACATTTTTTCCTGCCTGATCACTATATCCTTTTCTTTCTCTAGAAAAAAAAAATACACTAGGAACTCCCCCTTTCTCCCTTTTAAATTTAGCATCTAAGCAAGCAGGGCTCCACTTCAGTTACATGACAGCAGAGTCAAGGAAGGGTAAGAATCCTTCAGAAACTCATAGCAGTAGCCAACTTTGATTTCATTAGGAGCTTAAACTGCAACATGGGAGTAGTGCAGTAAAAAGATTCAGGTGTTTGGATGCTTAATACCAGACTCAAGCACTCAGGTGCCCTCAGACAAGAAAGCTTGAGGATCGCATCAAGCAACACAGGAACTTTGCATAAATAATTTATTCCTGTGCACTGCCCAGCCAGTGAATTAAACACTGTCTCTGACATGCTGAATACGTGTTTAGTAACTACAGGAAGAAAGTAGAATGCAACACCTTGAAAATCATGATACACTGCTGTATCAATAGGTAACACATCACAATATAAGAAGTTTATGCAACAATGACCTGTTGGACAAAATTCTTACGAGCTGCTGAAGGATCAAAAAAACCCAGTACAATGCCAGTAATATGATAGTGTCACTTCTGGCTTATCAATTCCAATCTAGCTTTAGACGATGTATATCTAAATTTAATCAGACAGCTGTTCAGTACCCTAAGAAACATCAATCTGCTGTGGCTAGTGAGCAGCTGTGTTCAAGCACCCTGTGGAATTAAACTCGTCAGGGTCTCAATGAAACACTACAAGACTGCACGAGGAGACATTTCTAGAGAAAAAATTTTGTGAGTGCTAACCTATACACTGCAACACTGTACCAACCTATACACTGTTACAGCAAGTCAAATTATGACTCCAGCTTGGCAGACAGGGGGACATTCCCCCTCGCCCACAGCCCCTGCTTCTTGCCAAACAGAGCCTTAGGGGAGGTAAAGTAACCCTTCCATCCTTCCGCAAAATATCTGACATCTTTGTTAACTCCCCAAAACCTCCCTGATTAGCTACACATTGCCCTCATTGTTTAGGCTTTAATAGTTACAAATTATCAGACTGATGGAGTTTGAGACTACAAGACACTAACACATTATAAAACCTAAGAAACAAAATATGGTGCGAAGTTTATTTTTACATGCTTCCTACTGAAATCCTGGCTCTGTTAATCTGTTGCATATTATAATGAAACATATCCTTGTATACAGTAACTTTAATCTCTGCCTACCTGTTCCTCCTGCAGCACAGCAGTCAGTATTAACCCCTACTGGCTAGAAAATGGCCAGGTGGACTCCCTTTCCTCTCCACAGCTCAAACACGAACCTGTCACTTCTAAATATACTGAGTCTTGCTTTGCTGATAAATGCCTACCCATTGTCAATTTGTGAACTAACGTAGCCTAACAATCACACCCTTTCCCAAGTTCCCAGCATGAGGCATTATCTGGTCATAAGCAGCTTCTGTACCACGCTTGCAAAATTTCTTACCAGTACATCTGTCAGATAATCTACGCTGTAGTTCTCACCATGCCTTCGTGCTTTGCCATTTACTGAGAGAGTATAGTTGTAGTACTTTGAATTTTTCTCCTGTGAAAAAGAAAAGTGACACAGATACTTATGCAAAGCAACAGGTACACTGATTACCTGAAATAATCCAAATTAATTGCCTGCAAGCATTTATTAAATAGGTTATGAGCATGTGCCATAAGGGTACTGCAAAAATTCTCAGAAGTGGTCCCCATCAACAAAATTAGTTTTACTGCTATCTCACACGGCTTTGGCTTTACAAATTGTTTTCTTTCCTCTGGGCACTCAGTAGGAGTACCCCCTGTAAAAGCCATGGATCTGATGTACAACTGAGGAAAAAGGGAAAGAAAATTTGCATTAAACAATTAGATGTTCTTTTCCTGCTCTTCCATGACCAGGAATGTTAGAACATGAGTTGGATTATAAAGCAACCAAAATTAAGTTGTTAAAAAAAAAATTCACATACCAAAGCATACCAAAAACTCCATCCAGGAGGGACATGACCTACTCCCCCTGCATCCTCTGCTCCATACTGAAAAAGAGAGAGATCATGACTCACAGTTTCAATTATGATGAATCAAAGCTAGGCATTACGTTTGGTATTCATGTGCTTTATTCAACACTACTCAGAAACCATGTTGAGCCAAATTCAATTTCAGAATGGGAAAAACCACATACACATAAAAACATGGAGGGCCGGTTAAAGGAACCAGGTTTCAATAACTAGGCAGTAATCGAAAGCTTAGCAATCATCAGCAAAATTTAAATATTATTCCCTGCTCCATTCTGCATGTGAAAATATGCAGAGATCCTGGAGAACACAGTGTACATCATCAAATAATGAGTAGTGATCAAACACACACGTGACAAGACACTTGCAGGCTTCGTGATAACAGTTCACAAGATACTAAAGAGAATTCCACACAGACCAACAGCTTCCTTCATCTTCCCAATAGGGATAGGAACTTCAAGTAATGCTAGCCTCTTGCCACCTCACTGCCAAATAATCTACAACAACTAGCCTTTAAGACAGCAAAATAGGGAAAGTAGCTGCTGAGTCAGTGCCAAAGTCACAACAGAGGGTGCCTTAGAGCAACACAACGGGTTTTCTCAGGGCAGCCCTCTCCCATCTACATGGCTTCCCTAACTGCAGGCATGGGAGACTCTGCTGAGTCAAGGGATGCCCAAAGGAAGCCAGCTAAGTTTCCCTTCCCCTTGCTGCCTCAGGAACACGAGCAGATAAATCCGTGACAGGCTACGAAAATTCACGTTCCATTGCTTTATTATACCACCAATGTTTTCCACCGTGAGATGCAAAGAAAACCTGCTGTTAAGAACCCTGTAGCTCATCTAGCTCCTAATCCAATTCCATCACACAAGAGGAACACCCAGCCTTACAGCTTTCAGTGCTGAATTTTTCATCTTACCATGAACTACCAGAAACTATAACCTAGCTAAAAAAGACAAAAAACCTAAAGCATACATATACAAGTGACTCAATAAAGCGTTGAGTAACTGCTGTAAAAGAGCTCTGAAAATATCTGTTCTCCCAATGAATTTGCCTCAGTGGACATTTAACTCTCAAAACAAACCACAAAAAAAACCAAACCAAAAAACAAAAATGAAATAAAGGACACCAAATACCTCATTTAGATACTTTCCAGCAAAGAACGTTTGATAACCACACATAGATTTGAGCAGTGCTGGGAAGGTGTACGGTTCTTGAATCTTCTGCCATAACTTGCTGCTACAGTTCCCTTCCAGAGTGTTATTGACAACATGATGATTATGTGGATATTTTCCTGTTAAAATGCTAGCTCGACTGGGACAGCAAAGTGCACTGGGGACATACTGGAAAAAAAAGAACAAGGATATTTAAGACAGGGATAGTAAAACAATTTTATGTCCAAATTTATAGTTTTCAAATAACAGCTAACAAACAGGTTGATTAATATGTTCACCAATAGTAAAATCTACTTCTTTCTAGACACCCAGAATTATATCCCAAGTATTTTCACTAGCAAAAAACTGCACATGAAGCCAGTTCCAGGTCTCTGCAGCACATGCCCTTCAACTTCTCACCACCAGATTGGACATGGCTTTTAGATAAGGCAAGAACCCTCTAAAACACTTTGATCATTGACTCACTCCATAATTTCAGCCATGGAGATACACTAGACTATGAAAAGAGTGAAGTGACTTCTCACTCTGCATGAAGCTGATGAAAGTTTTGAGCAGTTTCTTTTAATGTTTCTCAGTTTGTAATAAGTATATTCAGACTACGCAGCTTTAATTTACAGATTAAGGAAGTGAGCACAAGTGCTTTCAGAAAGCGAAACTTTACAGATTTTGAACATGACCATAAGTTACATTCATTTTGAGACCTGGAAGTAGGTAGCCATTGAATTTTTAAAATCCCACATCCATACCTACAGATTTCATAACACTGATACTATTTTTTGAGACCTCAAATGAGCTAAGATACAAAATACAGAAATACGCACGCCTCAGAAGTTCATAGCATTAACACAAACACTTACTGCATTGACAAAGGTTATTCCCATCTGGGCAATAAGAGCGTTAGTCTTCTTTAGGGGGGTCTGAAAGGAAAGCACCAAAAGGGCATCAGCTAAAAATGCAAAGATGCCAGGTAAAGCCAGGGACTTGAAACAGGCTGCCTGGAGAAAGGCCCAACACCTAAAACCACTGTTTTTAGGCACCACCCCAGCAAGACACTAAGAGTGCCCTCTCCTTCTCGCTAGGGCCTGGCGTGGCCACAGCGATTGCTCAAGCTGACCAAGCGAGCACAAGTGCGGGGAGTTTCCAGGGGTATGTGCAGCGGCAGAGGCTGCTCCAGAGAGGCCGCAGCCCGGCCCAGCTGAGCGCGGCGGCTCCGCAGAGGGCTCATCCCCCGCGGCCCCGCTCATCCCGCGCAGCCCCACCGTGACGCTCCTTTCTCCCTTCGGGGGGCTGCCCGGCCCGAGGCCGCAGTGAGCCCCTGCCCGGCTGGGCTGGGCTGGGCCCGGCGCGCCGACCCCCGTGGCCGGAGGGACCCTGGCCCCACAGCGCGCCCGCCGAGCTCGCCGCCAGGTCCGGGACCCGGGCGGGCAGCGAGCCGCCCCTCACCGCGCTGCCGCCGGCCCCGCGCCCCCCGCCGCGGCGTTACCATGCCGCCCAGGCAGACATCCTGGTCGTCGGTGAGGATAAGCACCACGTTGGGCCTCCGCGCCTGCCGGACTGCCCGCGCCGGGCTGAGCAGCAGCATCGCGGCCAGCGGCAGCGCCCAGAGCAGCGCGGCGGGGGACATGGCGGGGCCGGCGGGTCGGGGCCGCCACAGGCGCGGAGCGGAGCAGCAGCGCGCGGGCCCGCCCCGCCCCCGGCACATGACCCGGCCGCGCGGGGGGGCGGTCACGTGGTCACCGCGGGGCGGGTGAACAGCGGCGGGAGGCGTGCCGAGAGGATGGAGCGCTCTGCTCGTGGAAAAATGGTTATTTCTGATAAACCATAGGGCAACAGGCAACGGGCAGGGGCTGACGCACAGGAAGTGCCACCTGAACATGAGGAAGAACTTCTTTACTGTGCTGGTGACTGTGCACTGGAACAGGTTGCCCGGAGAGGTTGTGGAGTTTCTCTCGCTGGAGATACTCAAGAACTCTCTGGAGGCAGTCCTGTGCAATGTGTATCGGGATGACCCCGGCTGAGCAGGGAGGTTGGACCACTCAACCTTACACATTCTGTGACTCTGTCGATTCCTAACCCGAGTTAGTCGCGGTTGTTACGCCTGTGGCCGGGCCCCCTGCAGCGCCGTCGGTGCCGCAGACAGAGCCCAGGCGCGCCCGGCTGTGGCGGCCGTGCGGACCCCGCCGTGGGCTCCGGTGCCATGGGGACCGACCACAGCACAGGTTCTGAATTGCTGGCAAAACCGGGCCGCCTCTCCAGCAGGGAAGCAGGAGCGACACGGCCAGCAGGACGGCAGTGATCCCCCTCGACGGCCGCGCAGTGCGCGGGTACCGCGCCGTGTCACCGCCCCGAGGCGGAGCGAGCTCCCACCCTCCCCGCCCCTCGGCAGGTGCAGCGACCCCGCCCCGGCCTCTGCCACGGTGTGCGGGAGGGAGCGGAATCGGGCGCGGTGTTCCTGTCTGGGCTCTCCCGCCCGCTTCCCTTTCCCCTGCCCGCCCCACCCCGGTGTGACCGTGGGCCGGGCCGAGCCCGGAACCCGGCGCCGCGGAAGATGGATGCGGCGGAGCCCGGCGCGGGCGGCAGGGCGGGCAGCAGCGCCGACAGCCTGGCCGAGGAGGAGGAGGACGAGGACGAGGCGGGTCCCGGCAGCGGCCGGTCCAGCCGCACCTCGTCGCTGGTGAGCGGGCTGCTCACCGAGCTGTACAGCGCCGGCGAGGCGGCCGCCCCCTCGGGCAGCGCCCGCTCCCGCGCCCTCCGGGAGCTGCAGCAGCGGCCGAGCCAGGTCAAATACCTGCGGCTCAAAGGTACAGCCCGCCCCGCCTGCCTGCCCTGCCTGCCTGCCCTGCCGCCGTGCCTCGCTTTTCCTCTGTGCGTGCAAGGCAGTCCTGCCCGCAGGTGCCCTCCGAGCCTGCGCACACGTCTCTGTGTGTGTATATGTGTCCATATCCCAGCTTTCTGCATGGCCCCGGCTCCCAGAAGCTTCCCACGTGCTGTTAGCTGAGAGCTCCTTTACGCTAGGGTCTCCTGTGCTGTTCTTCCCTCTTTTATTTCAGGTCCCCTAGGAGGTGAATTAGGGTCGTCTGCTGTTCGTTTCTGTGACTAGCTGCCCAAACTTTTGTGTTTCTGCAAATTTGGTGCTTTTTCTCACTTACAGTAATGAGTAAATGTCCAGTTTTCCTTTCTTTTCTTTTCCTTTCTTTTCCTCTCTTTTCCTTTCGTTTTCGTCCTTACTTTCTGAATCTAGAAGAGATCCTACATATACAGTATCATAAGAGAGACTTTTTCTAAGGGCCTTTTACTTCTACTGGACTAAAGCTAAACTGTAAGCTAAATTGTGAAGCTTATTTGGAGGTTGGCATGTCTTCCAGAAAATAAAGGAGTGTAATGAAAAATGTAAATGCTGGAATCAACCAGAATCTAAATGAAAATTTCAAAGAATTCTTATGAAGGTTAGGTAGCCTCAACAGTGCGTGTTTGTGAAAGACTGAGACGTGCAACTCCAAGTTGATCCAATGAAAAGGAAAAGAGAACAAAGGCCTCTTGTGTCCTGATGTTTAATCACTTTTCCTTTTGATGAGGAAAAAACCCAAGAGGTGACTAAATATGCCTGTTTTTCAGAGCTGTACAAACAGCTATCTGCTTCCGTGTTTGGCTTCTTAATGAGATGACACGCCATCTGATGTTACTAGGATGTAGCTCAAGTTCTTCTTTGTGTCCTTTGGCAACCTGGGACTCAACAGGAAATTTTCTTGTTCAGAAATATATCTTATGGCGTTTCAACTCATTAGTTTTGCTGCCAAGTTACTGGTTTTTACAGGCACAGCTAACTGGCAGGAGTGGGAAAGAGTAAAACTCACCAGACAACTCTGGTTGTGACTGTATAAATTAGTACAGATGCACCTTTCTTCTTTTTTTCTTTTTTTTTTTTGTTTTAAAATTTCAAGTCCATAGATCTAGTTTTAAATTACCTTGCCTGGTACAAGTGATTGATTGAGAATTCCATCTCAGCAGCAGGTGCTGAAACGGGGCAGTGGCTATAAAATACAGTATTGTTTTATCGGTGGCTCCCCCATCCTTGCAGTCATACTTTTCACTAGCCCATGGTTGATGGTCATTCCAGCCTAATTTGTCCTTTTCCTTAAGCTCTCTATAATTATTGAAAAAGTTTTGCCAATGAGCTGAGCTCTTTACCATCCCACTTTTCCTGGATGCTTACATATTTTTCTCTTTAGATCAGGTTACTGAATAATGGATTTTTTTGGGTTGATTTTCTTACCAGCATCAGGGGACAGGGATTGCATTGAAAGTGATAGTTTGAAAACTTAGCTGCAGGGAGCAGGCAGCTGTGTAGATGCTGGTGGCAAGCTGTACCAGGCTATTACAGGGAGGAGCTGAAGAGGTCAACATGTGATAGCCAAGACCTAGGATTTCACTGGTGGGGGAGCCTCTGACAGCAGAGTAGAGGACTCAGAAAAATGAATGGACTTATGACATCTCCTCAATAACTCCCTTTTCTGATGCTGAAGCTCACCTCATGGGGGAACAAGAGGAATATTAGAACTGGGCTGAGACATTTTGTTGAAGGGGTCTGGTGGCACTGTAACTGATGGAGATAACTGAGGCCATGACTGAAGCCATCTACTTGCATCTTAGGGGAAAGAATTTCCCACTTAGAGCTTATTCTGGAGTTGCATTTGTAGCTTTGCAGGCAGCTTCTTGAGCATGTTCCTTTGTTACAAATGTGTATCTTCTCCGTGCAGGGTAGCTTCTGGGAGGTACTGTATTTAAAATGTATCTCCTGGTTGTGCTATTGTTGGTATATTCTGTCCATATCTGTCACGTTCCTAAGGAGTTTATAACAGCATAATTGTTATGATTCATACTCTGTGAAGTATTTTTGTTTAAAAGAAAATTAAAGACTTTGGCTCAGACTGTGGAAGTGTTTATAACTGGGAATTACCCCAGTCAATAGAACTTGTCATTTATAGAAAGCTAGTATTTGTAAATGTCTGTGGTGCGAGTGCCTTTGCGTGTCAACTACAATAAGCTGTTAGTGAATGTTTTGGCCTGTACTGAAGTTGTTTTCTCTGCTTGTTGGCAGATGTCGATGAATTAACAACTATAAAACGAGAACTGAATTACAGAATTTCTGTTCAATCAGCAAAGTTGCTCCGTCTTCTGAAGCAGAAAGACAGGCTTGTACAAAAAGTCCAGAAGAACTGCGACATTGTCACAGCTTGTTTACAGGCAGTTTCCCAGAAACGTTGTAAGTACTTTCTGTGTACTAGTGTAAATAGTTTATTTCATTAGTGTGGGCAGTGTTTCATTTAAGTCCTCACACTTAATTTAAAGTCAAGAGGCCAGGCTGTGCTATTCCTTAGATATGACTGACTCCTAATAATGTCAGTAGTACCTGGAAACAGGCAAAGTTCAGCTAGCTCAGGTGGGTAAGCTGCTGTAGCCTCAGCTATCAATTCTGTGTAATTCCTTTCTACCAAGTTGATCCAAGGTGAGGAGCATTACTAAAAACTGACTTACTTCTCTCAAAGCCCTTTATCAGCATCAGTGTATTGGTGGTTTCTGAGAGATTGTGGGAAAGAGAAGAAATGTTTTTCTTTAATTGTTTAGCCTTTTTTTTCCTGCACAGCAAAACTTTATTTGATTTGGCAAAGTTGTTGTCTTAAGATAGACTGAAGTGCTTTTTGATGGTTCTTCTAAAGTAAAATGTAATGTCATGTGTAAGAATAAATAGAAATTATACCTTTGGAAGGGATGTGTGAAAATAACCTAATGTTTCATCTTATTTTTTCATTAACATGCAGCGTGACAGGTACAGAAATGTTCAGGTACAGTAAATAAAGCATGGTCTTTTCATAAAAATGTCTGTAGGAGCTTTGAGGTGCATGTAAAGACTTCACTAAAAGAATTTTACTGTAGTGGCATGTGCTAATGTAGTCAAGGTAAAAACTTGTCTATTAATGTGAAACTTAATTTTTAAGCATTTGAAAGCGTTCCTTTGTTTTACTTAAACCTGGCATGAAAGTTCTTGGCTGTCATCTACTGTGTAGGCATATTTCTTCTCAAAAACTATATTCCTAACACCAACTTGATAACCAAGGCCTCCATGCCACTAGTATGGAAGCATATACTATAGTTTTTTAAATAAGACTACTTGAATTTTCTGACTATTTAGAGGATTTGACTGTAAATTCTGAATGTTTTTTTCCCCTACATAGTGGAATCTTTATGTAGAACTGTAGTTTTCAATTAACCTTGAGAACAGATTTCATGTTCAGATATTCGAATGCTATGTTTAAGCTATCTATACAGACCAATTACAAACAGTGTTTCATGAAAAGATGGAAATTCTGTGTGACCTGTTTTGATTGCTGCTTGACTAATTAACTCCTAGTGGTAATTTCAGTTAGTTCAGAAATCACAGGGCAGATAAATTTGATCTGTTATTTTCTGACATAATGTCTACAATGCTTTAATCTGTTTCTACAGAGAGAAAAAACAGGTACTGTTAAAAAAACTCTGTGCTCAAAACTATGTTCAGTGTCAGAAAGTCCAGGATCTGTGAGTTTTGCAGCTCACACAGGGAGCCACTCCTCAGTCTTAGACCTGTGCTGGCTCTTGGTCTCTGCTGCCTGCACAGAAAAGGCCTGGCCCCCTGACAGTTTTGGGAGCCCACATCTGACTTGCTTGTGCTTCAGGAGCACCGATAGCCTCCTCCCCGGAGTGGGTAGAGTGAATGTGGAGGAACAGTTGCCAGGAAAAACTTCATAACTTACTGTGATTCTCATTATGCTGCTGACCTTTGTCCTTATCAGATGATGCATGTTTTATTTTCTATGGTAATACCTTTTTGGGCGCAAAATTCACCGCAGAGTTAAATGCGTTTTGGTTGGACACGTGAATGGTCATGGCTCTGTTAAAGGAGAATTCTGTAGAATATATGATGAAATCAGTACACTGTGCTGTACTTCTAGTTTGTAAAATATATGAATGGTTTCATTTTAATAATGCTTTTTAAACCCAAATTTAAACTAAATTCTCCAGTGAAGACAATTAGTAAGAGAGAAATCACAGTGATGGCCTCACGTCAAACATGGAATTTTTTCTCTTGTCATTTTAAGTTATTTGGGGTAAGAAAATATACATATTTGTTCTGGAGCACTATGAACTATTTCAAGTCCATATTAGAAACTAAGCAGAGTACTTTATGCACTTAATTATATCATTTAAGAAAAGCAGAATTCAGTAAAAAAACAACAAAGTTTTGCAACTGTCATCTAAAGAGTACATGAAAGTCATCTCTTGTATTTTATATAGTGACAGATTGCTGTCATTACAAAATACAAATATTACAAAATTTGATTGGTCAAATTGCAAATGAAGAATGAATTAAGAATTTTGATTGATTTTAATTAAAACAAACCCAAAACACAACCAACAAACAGCCCAAACCAAACCCATGTATTATCTATAATTTATTTAGAAATAAAAGCATCTAGCTCAATTGTAAGTCAGTCTGTCTGGAAGCAAGCAAGAATGCTTAAATTTCATTCAATATAAAATAAGCTAAAGTAACAGAAAGTTCATTAATATTCTCTTGTATTTTAATGAAGAAATAATTTTAGTTAAAAATTTCCTAAAGCTGTAAATAATTTGTCTGTCATAGCTGTCTCACTATGGTGGTGCTATGTACCTGACTTTAAATGGGCCTCATACTGTGTTCAGTAAGATCAGTATTGTCTCTTGTAATACTTATTTAGAAATTATAATTAAAGTATTAATATTCTGTTATTTGAACATTGCTTCTGTATAGAATTCTCTAAGATAATAAACATTTGCTTTCTAGTTTTTCTTTTCCTTTTTCTAGTTTGATTTAATGCAGAGCCAGTAGAGGGAGACAGAATATTTTATTTTGTGCAGAACTAGATGTGTATCTCTGGTTTTGATAAGGATACAAAAGCCATCAACCTTCCTGAAACATGAAGGGAAGTGCTTTACAAATGTGGTCAGGCAAGAATTGGGTGAAAAGGCTTAGCATCAGGTTGTCAAATAAATGTTATTCACAAAGCAAATGCTAGTTTTCTTATGTGAAATGGATGGAAAACAGTGATAAATGTTTTTTTAATTATAACTGAGATCATTAATTCCCACATTGTTGTCAGAGTTATTCAGAAGCTTCTGACTAAATGAGCTGAATGTTTTGGAATCCAACTAGAGAAATTCAGAGTGTTATGCCATATTCAGAGTATTTTGCTGTATTTATTAGTGGTGTTTGCAATCTCTTTGAGTGCATCTTAACTGGATAGAAAGGCAGCGTGAACTGGCATGATCTGGGCATAGATTTGTCCCCTGCATGTCCCCAGAGCATGGACAGTTTCTTGGTAAATGGCTGGGCTATGAAGTCTCCTCAGTTTCTGGGAATGAGGTTCTGTCTCTATAGCATCAACTTTTCTTGCAGGGTATGGAATTCAGAGGAAACTGGGAAAGCATTGGCTGATGTTATTTGCACAAATTGATTAAGAAAGAACTGAGCAAGATCATGTTACCATGTGTACCTGGAAAAGTGCAACTTAGATATGTAAAAGTACTCGTACATCTAGATTAAATTTCTATTTTCTGTCTCCTCGGTCCTACTGCATCTCTGTGTCTTGTCCCATCTTATCTTTTTCTCCTGCTAAATGCTTTATTACATGACCCAATCTTTAAGTATTGGACTTCTTAGCTCTGTTCCATTTTCCCCATCCCTGTATCTTGTCTACCTTGCAGCATCTACCCAGATTACTCCCTGTCCTTGAGCTTTCTTCACATTATTCCTTGGTCCCCTTCTTCCTTGTCCTTTTCCTGCACGTATTAATTATCTACTTGCCCATTTTCTCCATCCATCCTCTCCCCTCAACATGGTTATATAAAACCAAGCCAGAAAGTCACAATTGTAGCGTAAAAGTTTGGTTAAAGATGCAAGAACAACTTTAACACAATATAGTGTAGACACAGCTAATGTTGATTTGATTGAACTTGAACTTGATAAGGTTCTTGGAGGAGAGCAAAATTTTTCACAATGAAGATGATCAGCCCCTGAAATAATCTCCCCAGGAAAATGTTGGATTCCTCAATGTTGGATGCTTTTAATATTTGACTGGACAGGATGCTGGGCCACCTTGTCTAGACCATGCTTTTGTTGAGAAAAGTTGATGATCCTTAAGGTCCCTTCCAACCTGGTATTCTGTGATTGATTTCACTCTGGATCAGATGTCTTGTAACATGGGGCAAGTACTTACGTACATCTGTAATAATTAATGCATATCAAATTTTGCCTGTGGCTTATCTGTCTCTTCCCATTCACCTCCCAGTACACCCCAATTTCTCTGGTTTAATTTTTTATTTCTTTATGAAGACTTGAGTTACTCAGTTAATATTGCTGCTATGGCAGAGTGAATATTGCTGCTATGGCAGTTTAGTGGAGGTGGGTTGGGCACTGATCTATTCTGTGTCCTGTGCTGGTTTGCCAAGAGTGAGGTAATGGAGCAGTTAGAAAAGGAGAGAACCTGTGTTTAGTGATGCTGGAGCTTGGTTCAGTGGGGATGGTAGCAGTGTGCTTGGTCCATAGCTGCACAGGGCCACTGGGCAGCAGTTCTTTTGATCTGGGTGGTAAAGTTCACCTGCTGATCCCTTGGGATGGGCATGCACAAGGCAAAATGGCTTTAGATCTAAGTGTGGTATTACTGTTCACTGTTACCCAGCATTATTAATAAATCTTGTAATTCTTGAAAGTATTACTGAAGAACCCTTTAAAAGAGCCACCTATTGAGATTAATATAATTAAATGCCATTTGACTAGCATACTTCATTCAGCTTCAGCCAGCAAAGATTCTGGAAAATCTGAAAGCTTATTGAATTGCAATTGGAGCCTGGGCTGAGAAGGATTGCTTTTCTTTTAATGTTAGGCTCAGAGGGGAAGGACTGCAAACAGCAACCTTCATTGCTGTGCATCAGGGTATGAAGAAATGTTTCAATAAGTAGGTGTGTGTCATGTTTAGTATTTGCTAATATAAATTAGATTGTGTATTCTGAGTATCTGTTTGTTAGACTGGGAGAGAGTTTGAGTGTTGTCAAACATAACAACAGCTGTGTGGAATGCAGACTGACAGCTAATCACTAGCAGAATAATCCTGAGGAGTTTTTAAGCAGTGAATTCCATGGTTACTTTCTTTTGATGAGAGTATAATATTGGAACTGGTCTTTGAGCAGCACAGCCAGGATGCTGGGACTTGCGGAGTAGTTTAATGGAGCAGCAAGTCAGTAAAGATCTGGTATAGCACTTGTCCCATCCCTCTCATAGGATATTCTTCCAGAGAACTATGAATGTAGCACACGATTTAAAGTGTAATTGTGCTGCCAATGGGATGTGAACACAGAGTATGTATGATCTTGTAAATAATGAATCTTGATGTCTTGGGTCACTTGATGAGCAGTAGCATTGGCAAGCCCTTGGGGGAGAGACCACCCCACTGCACTGTCTCCAGCCACCTCTTCAGTAAGATCTGTGCTAGCCCCAGAATGCTGACTGCTGTGTGAGTCAACAGAATCCCTTGTCAGGCTAATTAAAAATACTTAAACTGCCTGCCATCTTCTATTGCTGTGAAAATAAAACTGTAATATAAATTCAAAATTGGCAAACTGTGCAGTCAGTTTCCTTAAAAACCTGGCAAATTGTGCAGATTTGGTACCTCTCAGGCCACTTGGAGGCTAATTTCACTTTCTTAACTCCTAAGGTGAAGTAAAGTTTCTTTACTTTTCTGGTGTTGAGAAGATAATTTTTTTCTTTCTGTTTTTCCTTGAAAGAAAGAAAGAGGCTGGATTTGCTGTCTAATTTGGTAATATATCAACTGAGAAGTTCTTGTGGTCTGTGTCACTGCAGAATATCAGATTCAAAAGGTGGCAAGAACTAAGTGCTTGGAGCATTACAGAACCTGGAATCCTCACTTTTGAGGGAAATTCTGCTTTAAGGGTAGAGCAACTAAAATAGCTTGTTCCAGCATGAAATAAAACACCCACTCACAAGAGTCAGTTGCTTATGAAGCAAAATTCTGAAAGCTTGCATTTCAAACAAGAATGCTTTGTTCAGATGCCTTTTTCATTTCGTATTATGTAACGAGCTATTTTCAAGTAAGATGATAAAATGTTTAATCCTAAAAAGAGTCAAAATCATGCTTTTAGCATTTGGAAATCTGTTTTCAACAAGGATGACATTTTGCTATGAAGGACTTTGCTTTCCACAAACTGGTATTTTGTCAGACCTTTCCGTTAAAGTGGTTTCAACCAACTATATTACAGAGATCCTCCCGGGTACATTCAGCAAGCCATCTCTGCAGCTCACTCCCTGGCTGCTCAACACTGGGATTGCCAAGCTGGTTAGGGAGCTGAGGAGCCCACATGCATTCTTAAACCATATGTTTTCCTTCTGAGTCTGTAGGGGTTATATGAATCCTTATTTTTCTGTGTCACATACTTTCCTAACTACTTTAACTCTCTGACCACTAAAGTGTTGTATGTCTACTAAAAATATGTCCCAGCCTCCTCAGAACAGATACCATCTCATAATTGGCTAAAATTTGAGCAATTGTTGGAAATGGCTTTTATCATGGACTCCTTCAGCTATATTCTTCAGGATTTAACTAAGCAAACTCTTGGTGGCTGCTTCAACTAACGTCAGGAGCCAGAGGTAAGATTGCTTTTGTTAATAGCCCTGGGAGTCTGTTTCCAGTGACTCTGGGCTATGCTCAGTATCAGGACAGAGTATAAGACTACATCTGACTGGCACTTTTTTCTTTTAAGTGTCATTCTACTGCTGCTGCTAATAGAGAATTGGCTGCATTCAGAGCTGGGGTCACTGCTGTTGGTAAATTCCTGGGGACAGTGTGGAGCCTGCTGACTAAGAGATCATTATGTCCTTGAGGAAGGTGCTGCCTTCTGGCTCACTGCTGCCACTCATTTTCCATTTCAGTGAGCTGCTGTGTCTGGAGGGGTGAGATTTCCCTCAGATAGGGAGATGCAGGGGTTCAGGGCTAGGTGGAAGCTGAACAAAATGAGCAGCTGACCTCAGGGCACTCGCCTCTGAGAAGAGAGAGCCTTCAGTTACCTGTTCACTTCTGCCTGTTGAGCATCAAACATGGCCCCAAACCTGCTTCACACAGAAACAGGTGGCTGCTGCTCTGAGACATACCAGCCCTTCACCCACAGCAGTGTGGGGAGACCTGGGAGACCCTGGTCAACCAGCTGTAGTGTTCACTTCTGTATAAGCTGTGGGCCCTGTGAAATGGATAGCCATGCTCCTGCAGCCTTCCATCTCACCCCACCTGGAATGCTTGCCCTAGTCTGTTGTATCTTTATAGTAATGATGGGGCTGCAGGTATGGTGGTCTTAGAGCTTTTATTTCAGCACATCAGCCTCATTATAGGGTGAGACACGGCTGAAAGCTCTCGCCATTACAACAACAGCTGAAATTCTCTTTGTTACAAGGTCTTTTTAAAAGATTTCTAGCCAATAGATACTGTTAAAAGCTTACAGGCATTTACTTAAGCCAATTATTAAAGTTACATGTACATCTTGCTTTTAACAATGAGTGCTTGTTGTTAGCTTAAAAACAATGGATAAAGCTTTATTATTAAACTTACATTTTTCTATTATCTTGCTTAATATGTTTTCTAAGGCCTATCTCTACACAGCTTAAAACACAACCTTATTGTTTCTTGTCCTTGTATATATGTATTCTTGCATTCTTCAATTCTGAGTTTTGCTTTCATGCAGCTTCTGAGAGTTTTCTACTTTTTCTATTTCCCACACCCTGGGAGATGGCAGATATCTGGGGTGAGGGTGTAGTGGGGCTAAATCGACCTGTCTGAAGTGTGTTGTGTAGATGTGTTCTGTGGTTGGCCTCAGCCTCTAAAATGAAAGGTGCACCTTACAATGGCCACCTGAGGTGGTGAGAGAATCAGCCACTGATTATCTAATAGTTCTCTTTCTTTGATACAAATAGTTCTCTTTCTTTCCTCCCTAATAAATAGTTCAGCAGTATTTTTTTAATGATGTAGAAACTTGATGGGATAGTAACAGCTGAATGTAGTTAAAACATAAAAGGATATTTTGCAGAATAAATGTTTCATTATTTATTATGGAACTGAACAGTAAATTCAGTAAATCATTCTGTAAGCAATAATCTAGCTGCTCGATCTAGACCTGGTTTGCGACAGAAAATGCAGTTTGTTTGGTATAGGGATGTACAGATCACAGAGTCATGATCAAATTCTTGTCCTGCAGCATTTGGGGTAGGATGATGTAACTGTCCTTTGTCAGTGTGCTAGCAGCTGTGACAACAATGAAATTGGTTGAGTTAGTGCTTACCAGAGGATATGTTTATTTTGGGTATGCATACAACTTGGAGGCTGACTGCTTAGCTGCTTCTCCATATTTTTCTGTGTAACAGTAATCCTGTTGCTGTTGAAAAATCATAGCTAACCTTACAAGATTAGCTTTGTAATACATGTAGAATTTTGACTCCACTGAATTACACTTTTCATAGCAGCTGTGCCATGAGAAGTTGATGTATTGGAGAGTGCTTGTTATATAAAATACTTCCTTAGTATTAGAAATAGGCATTAATGCAACAGATTATTGTGTGTGGAGCTTTTTGGATTACTTATCAAGCACTACTTGTAGTATTTCTGTACTAATTTGCCTGCAAAAAGTGGTTCTCAAACCAGTGATCTCTTATTTCTCTGATACTGCAGTAACTTTGGAAGGTGGGATTTGATTAACTCGAATTGAGGAGGCATGCTGGAGGAAGGATGCTGCTGTTTGGAGACAACGAAGTCAGAACAGCCTGTTCTCTGTCTCCAGTTCTGTCAGTCATGACAGTAGAAATAACTGGCAGGCACTGCTGTTCCCTCTGCTCAGTTGAAGCTGTTCAGATGGATAGTTGATCAATGGTAAAGTTTTGTTATTCTAATAGTTCCCTGAAAAACTGAAAAAACTTCTATTCAGTCACCCAGGGATAATTGTGATTAAATGAGGTGAAGTGCCAATTTCCATGTAGGTTCAGGGAGAGTGTGTAACAGCTCATCCTGCTGCAGCCCAGCAGCTGAGTGTCTGCCCTGGGGCAGGGTGAATGTTGGCCATGGGGGCAGGAGTGGGGTGTAGGGTCCAGCTGAGCAAAGGGCTCAGCCTGCATGTTCCTGTGCTTTGTTGTGAGGTGCTATCAGCATCCAGGCTATAACTGCACTAACTGGCAATTTGCAAGGAAACTGGCTCTACAACCAGTGCTGTCAAATGCCACAGGGGAACAGTGATGTGTGAGAAATGCACCTGAGTATACATTCATATTTCACAAATCTTTACAATTCTGAACTGATAGTAGATCTTCTTTGATACCTGCAGGTAGTGAGAGCCAGAGCATCTGTGGCAAATATTGGACAACCAAGATGTAAGGGTTTGTGTATAAAGCTCACTGCAGGGGTGGCTGTGTGAGCTGCATAACTGTAATATCATGTCATTTCAGTCTTTGATGTTTTTCTGACAAGCTTTTGGATGTGGAAACAGCCTGAGAGAAAAAGTTCTCTTAGATTGTATGCATAGTCTTTCACACTTTTCTAGCTGAGCACTGCCTTCTCTTTTGTTCTGCTGGGGGTTACACTTCTGTACAAGAAATGATGCTGTTCTTTTTCTTACTGAAATGCTCTCTTCTAAAGGAAAAAACCCAAAAAACAACCCCAAACATTGTGAACTTGTAGGAGGGTTAATGGGCCTTCAGTGAAAATACCCAACAGGGTGTATGGCCTTTAAATAACACAGATGCATTTTATCTCCAAATGGTACATTCTTTGGTCACATTAGCCTTTGAAGAAAAGATTTCCTGGATACTGAGGATCAAATGGAGAATAACAGCTGCTTGGGATAATTAGTGCTAGGAATAGACTTATTTATGGAGCATCAGGCAGTGCCAGCAGCTATGTTTCTGCAGCTTTGAGATAGCTTGGTGTTAAAAAAAAGATGCTAGGAAAGTGGGCTGTGGAACTTAGTCTGTCTGAATCAATAGTCCTGTTTATGATTCTGCACTGGAGCAACTCTGAAGGAAGAGTTAAATGTGAATCTCAGATTTTTAAAATGTTTTTCTCCTTGAAGCTGTTAATAACCTCAGTTTGATTTACTGAACCATAAATGAGAGCTCCTCACATACCCTTGAAATTTTCCAGAGAAGTCAAGTCTATGTTCCATTTTCACATTACATCATCTTACTTAAAAGCCTGTAATTTATCTTTTTCTTAGTAAAAACTGGAACCTTCTAGCTATGTTTTGTCAGCATTGAAATGGCTTCTAAATTAAGTTCTCTATAAATTATTGTAACTTCCTAAAAATCAGAGAATCTGGTACTGATCAACATGTTTTTCTTGCCAATACATGTGGCCAAATACAGACCATGAACAGTTTTTGGTTCTTGGGTTGGATTAGGCATCGTTAATAGCTAACATTTTTTTGTGTGTGTGTGTTTGCATGGTTTTCGTTGTTTGTTTGGGTTTTGGGTTTTTTTCACCAAACATGTTATTGCTAATTTCCTGTCTTATCCAATGCTCGTTGGCAGAAGTAGCTATTGGACCTTAGATCCTGAAGGAAAAAAAATTATACAGTGAAACTAAAGGAAGTCAGAGTGGGGAGGTAATAAATGTGCAAAACTGATTTTTAAAAAATGTATACTAATCTGAAGAGCTAAATATTACTGATATTTATAGTAATATCTGGAGAGGTCTAGAAATCAGGTACCTATTGAGCTGGACAAACTAGATAGATAGCACTGGATGAATAGATGGTATGATACTCTTTGAAAAGCAAACTTAATGAGACAAGATTACTTGAAGACTGGCAGAAGTACATGTTTAAAGAAATGAAGTGAGTTGTCCCGAGCTATATAGTAGTAAGTAGTCAGAGCTTTGCTGTTAGCCAAATTTGTGCTTATGTGGTGTTGTACATGCTCAAAATCAATTTTAATGGCTCTAGGCCTCAGTGCTAAATGAGCCTTTGATTAATCCTAAACACATCCAATTCAATAAACTTGCCCTGTAAGAGTAGGTTATGAACTGAAGTTTTGTCATTTAGCTGTTGTCTTTGCGTAGCAATGTTGTTGGAAGTGATAACTATTTTCTCCTCTTCATCTCACAAACTTCATTAAAAAAACTCTCTGTGTCAAACTTGCTTAAATGACTAATGTGTATTTTTTTTAGGAAGTAGAGGTGGTGGTTAGAGGTTCTTCTGCTTTGCTAGCTGCTTCTGTTTCCAACACTTGGAGAGTACGCTCTGTTAAGCTATGGTCCACTTGGGAGATGAAGAGAATGAGGTGGACTGGAGGACTTTGGGTTGCAATAGCTCCATGTATATGCAAAACTTCCTCTATGGAACTAGTGACATCTACAAATGGGAACCAATGCATACATGATCCAAAAAACGGGAGTGGTGGTGTCGGCCTTGCCGTTGATTGATCAAGGTTTGTGTTTCCAAGAGCTCTATGGTGCTTATATGAGCTTCTCCAGGAGTCAGCACCACATCCCTCCCCAGCTCCAGAAAGGGTCATGTTTCTGTTCCTGTGGAGGCCATGTGTATGGGAGAGAGGATCCATGCTGGAAGCTGGACTTCTGTCCTTGGGCAGTGCAGGACACACTGGCTCTTTGCTATATGGCTAATGAGAGCCTTCCATGGGCTGAACCTAGTCTTTGCTACATATCCTTAGCATTACTGCAAATAAGTATGAATCAATGTATAAAAACTTTAATGTATAAATGTGGTCCATTTCCATAATAATTCCTGGCCCAAAGCAAGGAGATTTGTCATTACTAATTTTTCTAACTTGGCAATTAATTTTTAATCTAAAATATTTCCAAGTATTCTATTTGTGGATAAATCTTGTTTTGGGGATATAGGATCATTTTGCTTTTCTTTCATTGTGTTGGGCAGATAAAAATCCTAGTGTTTCTGAAATAGCAGTTTAGTTCAATGAAGCTGGTGATTCACACTGTAAAATTCAATTTGTATGCTAGGTGCTAAGCAAATAATCAGATTCCAATAAAGGAGGAGAAGTGCAGTTTTAGATCTGGGACCTGCTATGACCTCAATTTTTCTGCAATATTATCTTAAGCATAACTACAAATCATACCTGTCAGAATTCTTTTTTTCATGTATTGCATTAGTTTTTCTGCTGAGTTGATGACTTATTTTTTAAAATTACCATGTAGCATTTAAGCAGAATTCTGGAGTGAGTACTGGCCAAGATATGCATTTAGTTCATATCGTTTAGCAAGGTTAGTAAACATTTCTTAACTTTTATAATCATACTTTTCAGCAATATTTTTTTATTACATAGGCTTCTTCAACAATTTTTCTTCTTAATATATGCCTTACCAAAACAATGTTTTTAATTTCTTTTGTAGACACAAATAATTTCTCTGACTAAAAGAAGGTAATTTGCTCTCTGAAACCTTGCTTCAATTCATTACTTGTATTTAATTTAAAAGGTTTTCTCTCTCTATTTTATTGACCATACAAGCATTGCTGTGACTTTTATTCCAGTTGTTAACTTTGGACTTTATGATACTGGTTACTACAGCAGTTAAAATATATTGTTACTTTAACATTGCTTGCATGACACATCTTCTAGCTTGCTCATGAGATGCATCTACTATAGCTTTACTGCTATAGTTGGGATGTGAAGGCAAGAAGTAAAATAAATTGATTCTCCCCTTCCTTTTATTTTCTTCATCACTGTTCCTCAAGTGGCAATTATAACTTCAGAGTTTATTTATGCATTTGAACCAAATTTTAAAAAATATAATAAGAAACCTAGATGCTGTTGTTGAATTACAGACACAGCCAATTTTACAACATGGAGATATCTATCCACTTATCTTGCTACCTTTTTCCTCTGATTAAGAGCTTTTTAGAAGCATGTGGAACATAGCATTTGGAAGCTTCTGCAAGCTCCTTTTTTTGTTGGGTGTATTTTCCTCCTTTTGGAAGACAACATATATATGAACAAAAAATTAAACATAAAGTGGACTTCAGCAGTGGATTAATCACCTGTTTTAGTGTTTGTACATATGTTTTCATGAATGCAAGTGTGCTTTCCTTATGGTCATTGTAGATCTAATCTGTCTTCCTCTTGTGGCTTTCATATCCAAAACTCTTCACAACCTGCTTTTTTCTCTGTTGTCCCTACTTAGTATTCGAGCTTGGCTCATGCCTCCTAGTTCTATCCCACCAGTGTTTCAAAACAAGTACATTTTCAATTTCCCCCCCTGCTGGCATTTTCTTATAGATGTTTCACCATGTTGAACATGTGATGATTAAAACCTGATCTCTTAGCACTCTCATTGACCTTATGCGTTCATGGTGTGTCCCCTGGAGCCCAGCTCTACCATGAAGGCCACAGAAACAATAGCAGCTCTTATATTAAGAATACTGTCCACTAAGCTATTCAGTATCATCTGGCAGCCTGTACTTATCTGTCTGCTAATGTGCTTTCCCTTTTTTTCTTTTTTTTTTTTTAAGCAGGCAGTCTGAGATTTTTCTGTACTTGTGCAGTAACTGTAGTAATAGTGCTGGAGCCCAGAATTAGGATTTACAGGCACTGCAGCAAATACAGATTGATTTAATAGTATATCATATATACTCAGTTGTGTAAGTTTGGTGTCCTTTATTATTGGCATAATAAGGTGAACTAGCTGCTGTCTTGTGATCAAACAAAATCGGTCTAAGCTCTTCTTGTTTCCCACATAGATAGTTCTGAGTTAAATCTCTGCCTTGTTCTTTCAGTGTAGCTATTGAACCATATGTTAAAACTTTCCACATCACATCTGTTTTGTAATATCAGTAAGGTTTGGGGTTTTTTTCTGAAATATTTGAGGTGCCTGTGATCTGTGCTGCATGATGTTTAAAAAACATGAGTCAGTTTCCACTTTTTGGGAGTTCTTTCAATTCTTTCCTTTTAAGCTCTGGAAACAGTTCATCCCCAGTGATGGACCTGGAGTGAAATAAGCCGTCTTTTTTACCCAGCCCATTGGCACTAGTTGCTCTCACTTGTGTGCTCAGGGTTGCTGAATTACCAGCAAATTTAAATTTTTCTATTCTCAAAAGTAGTTTGACCTAGGAACTCCAGATACTACAGAATACAAACTTATTAATGTGGTGGTGAGAGATGGCGACATAGGAGAGTTAATCATTTGTGAAGCAAAGCATTTTAATATTAATATATTCAGTATTAGCCTAATGTGATTATGTAGCAGACAGGTTTAAGACAAGCTTCTGGCTTACTGATGAGGGTTTTTTTAAGAACTCAGGAAAAACAGGAGCTTTTTTGCTCTGCTGGATTGAGTTCAGATGTGGGAGACGGATTTATGCAGGTCTGCTGCTGCTGCCTGTAGCCTTGGTACTATGTACAAATGTTAAGTCTTTCTCCATGTCCCTCATTCATTTGAACAGTTACGTATCTACAAATGGAAAGAGGTTATGAGTAGGTTCAGGAGGATTACAGGCACATCTGGATGACTGCTTTTGCAGCCTGAAAGGCTTTTGAAAGCTTTCATATGCTCACCACATGATCCAGTTGCATAAGCATCTTGTGCTACTCTATGGACAGCCAAGGGATTGAAGGACTGCAGTCAGCCTTACCTGCACTGATTCACTGCCCAGGAATGTGATGCCTCCCTAGATGGTAAACTGGTCACCCCAGCTCCATCCCATTGTGCTGTAAACTGCTTTCACAATTGATTTGCAGATATATTATATTTTCAAGTGCTTTCACTAATGCTGGAAAACTTTGGTGTACTTCTCAGGGTGTATCTGCCAAAAATTTCAAGAAACAATATGATTATGAACATTACTCAACTTGAAAGTACCCTTACTGGATGTGACTGTCCATCATTCCCAAAGAATAAATTACAACCTACATTGTAGATAGGGAATGCTCACTCTATTGAGGGGAACCTTCTTCTCTCCTCTCATCAATCCTGTTCTAGTGTATCCAAGTGTGTAATACAGAAGGCAGGAATAGATAATGTTTGTGGGAGGAAAAAGGGAGAGCTGGGTAAAAAACCAGAACCACGCAACTAAAGATCATAACAAAGAATCTTGAGTCTGAAGTTCTCGTGGCTGAATCCTGATTGTGATAGCTGAAGGACCATGTAGTGCATATGCAACTGTGAGCATCTTACATGAGTTACAGACTTGTGGATTAATTTCTTGTTGAAAGATATATACCATACTAAGCAGTACTATTTTAACAATTGTCTCTAGATTAGTCCTCAATAGATAGGGCTAAACAATATACAAGCAATATTCTTTTTCTTACCTATAAACAAGAGAATTCTCCAGCTCCTCTGTCATAAGCTCACCAAAACCAAGTGTGCTGTTTTAAGGCTTCCTTAAAAAGAAAACTGTATTAAAGTGTAATTAGCATACTCGCAGTTTTGGAAGGGGGAAGTAAGAAGTATGGATATGTGCCTGAAGTATAAAGGAAGAGGAAACATTTGACTAGCTGCATGCTTCCTTAGACTAAATCATATAAATTTTGTTCTCTGTTCCTGGAAATCATAGATGTTATTTCCTATCCATTCTGTAGTTTAAATTTGTGCTGAATAACTTTCTAGACAAGGACTGGTTCTGCAGCTTTTGTCTGTGATATCTAATATAGGACACAGCGAGGTCTTGACCTCTTTTGTGAGATTTGTGTACAAAGTGATACAAATGATGACTAATGCGTTGAAAATGTTTAAAATATTAGAGCTGAGTTGATGGGACTGTGGCGTGGGAACACACTGCACCATTTTCCTGAGTCCTGCTTTCAACAAGTACATAGAATTAACCTTCTCTAGGCACAAATACAGTAGCAAAAATTTGTTTTTGTATTTTGTATTTTTTCTGGAGCCATCCTTTGTGCAGTAAAGACAACCCTGGATTACTTGTCTGGCAACAGAAACCAGCTTGATGGCAGAACTGAATCTGTTAGTCCATAATCATGTTGCTCCTTCTGCACAACACAAATCTCTCCATAGGCTCCCTTGTTAGGTGCTCCTGAAACAGTGATGCAAACAGATACACAAAACACTGCTACAGACTTGTGCTTGGTGGTCCATGGAGTAGTTGCAGGTATCTGGTGGATCACAGCATGCACTCCCTGCACAGTCTGGGGCAGCACATCAGTACCAGGGGCTGTGGACAGAGCAGTATGGGCCGTGCAGGAGAGGATGCCCCCTTGCAGGCTGAGGTGGGAGGAATGCTGGGCTGTGCCACCTCACCGGCTTTTGTGTTCAAGGGAACTTTTGTGTTCGTGCTGTAGCACCTGTGCCGCTGTGGTGTCAAGGACTCAACAAGTCAGAGACCTCTTTTCATGCTGTCAGAGGTGGCTCCATCTTGTGCGTTGGAGGAGTGTGAAACTCCAGGTGGGTTGTGCTTGTTTTTAGGCTTTTAGGATCATGCAGAAGGAAGCAGGGCTGTTTTTTCAGAGGTGATTTTTAATAATAGAACACACATACAACTGGGTAGGATGGGAATTTTGTGCTCCAGTGGTGGAGATGGTTTAATGGTCTAGATATATTTTAAATAGTTTTGCCTTCTGGGAGAATCTCAAACTGGCTTGTTTTTTCTTATATACTGTCATTTGAAAGTGAAATATTTTTTTTCTTTTGGGCCTCATGGTGAACTACAAAACACATCAAAACATATGTTGGTTTATTTGCTAACTTCTGTAGAGCTATTGGAAACCCTGTGGTGATAGGGTTACATTTTCTGGATACATTTTTGGGGCTCTTTAAAGTACTATGTGAAGCTCTGGGGTTTAGCAGACAGTGACCCTATGATTTGGTCAGTACAACAGGTCTTCCCTTGTGGTTGCAATATATTTTTTCCCATCATCCTATTGATATATATTTCTTTCAGATATTTGCTGTATTGTCAGCTGCTGTAGTGCTGCTGTTTAAGTGTGATTTCCAAAATCCTCTTGGACGAATCATATTACAGTATTATCATACAATATATTTACTATATTTTTTCATGGGTACATATCATTTTAAGTATTTTTTGCTGACATTGATGTTGAGAGTTGTGGCAAATAAACTTTCTTCCCAAACTTTTACTGTTTTACTGGGATGTTGTGATGCAAATCAGAATCAAGGGAGGTCACTACAATTTTCTGTGAAATAAAGAGGAGGATGTGGAGGTCATGAAATGCAGTGACCCAGCTGAAGATATCTTACCATTTTTAGTATTTTAATTACATAAAGTCTTCTTAACACACCTCAGAAGAGAAGTGGTGAATTGTGCCTTCTAGTAATCCTGGGCCTGGGCAGTTAAAGTCCCATGCAAACAAATAGATTATTTAAAAGTGAGATTGCTCTGTGGTCCCATTTCTGCTGCAGTTCCTGTTGTTGCCCCACCTGTTGGTACTCATTGTCCCTTTCTGGCAGCCTGTGTTTTAACTCATTGTTCCAGTGCAGGCAGAAGGGGGCTAAAGAATGGAGAGGTTTAAGGTAAATTTGGTCAAAACCTGGCATTGATGCTGGGACTGACCATCCTGAGGTTCATTGTAACAAAAGAACAAGAATACATATAGTATTCTTAAGAAGTTCTCTGGCCTTAAAATGGATGTGTAGCAGATGGTGGTAAGATTTTAAGGAGGTACCAAATAAGGAGGTGAGGTTTTTCAGTAAGTGACTCCGTTGTGTGGGAGGGAATACATGAACTAGAGAGGGAGGAAAGAAAGCAAAGTTTCATGTTGATTATTGTAAAATACTGGAGCTGAAATATTTTGCCCAGCCAGACATTTTAAATTTTTTTCCCCTCAAAATCCTTTCTGAATGTCATCTGTCTTGTCAGTTAATGCAGATGAGGGCTTGTGGACATGACCAGACTTCCATGTACTGGTGGATCAAACTAGATTCATGAGGGTCAACACGTCTTGCCACAGGCAGATTAGAGGCTTTGCCTGATCAGTGATTAAAACCCAGTGCCATCCACTTTTCTAGAAGCTAGGTTCTAGCCCTTAAGATATGTATATGTATGCTTAATGGGAGGCTTATCCCTGCATCTAAAATCCATTTATACTAATGATCCAGTGAGTCATCAAACCTATTAGAGTGGCTTGGCTTCTTCATTTTGTCTCCTGAAGTTCGATTTTGCATTTTTTCCTTCAGAATAACATTGTATTAATTGGCTGACATGCGGGAAAGCTCCTTAATGGTATGCTTGGAAATATCTGTGTGCCCAGTCGCAGTATGATTGCCCTGATTGTTTCCAGTTTTCTTGTAGAGACAAGGTGACAAGTAGGAGAAATAGCAATAACAGGGATACTGAATTCTCATTTTGAGAACTGGTAATCTTCATCAGTTAAATATTGATGTCTTTCTTAAACCTGATTTCTAACTGTTTAAGAATTGTAGGTAACACAGTTTAGTGCAATGACTGATTCTCACTGTCTGGATATAATGAGTGGTTTCTGAAACTTTGGTTATGACTTCTGAGAATTTGGGCAACAGCATGTGGTATTGGATTAGTCAGTCTTGAAATGATCCAAGAATGATGTGGTGCTCTTTGCAAAAGGTGCTCAGGCAAGAGGAGAAACAGAGATAATATAGCTATTTCTGTGTTTAAATGTTGCTTTTATAGTCCCATTGGTACAATCTGTACACCTAGGGAGACTAATTGATTTCAAATTTGATGCTTTAACCACTAAATCATCATCTCCAGCTGGCACTGAAATAAAGTGATTTGCATCATCTACATCAGCAGGGAAGTGTCACCTTTGTTAAAAAAAGAACCACCGACACACAGACTTAATTATCTATTCAGAGTGCAAGTTAACAGCTCAAATGTAGTGACTTTCTCCAAAACCCAAGCAGATATTTAAAGAGGCAGGATCAAAATCACACTTCTCTGAAAGCTTAACAGTGACTTCTAAAGATAGTTATAACTGATTTTTAAAAAAGGCTTGGTTCTGTTTTATATTGTGTATCTTTTATATAATTAGCTTTACTGCTTATTTGTTGCCAGTTTTCTCTCTTCCTAATGTGACTGAGAAATATATATTTTTGATAAAAGAGCAAAATGTTTCAAAGCTACAGCTGTTGGCAGGTAGACTGAGACTTCCGCTAGTTTGCCCTTTGAGCCTGACTAATGCGGTGTGATAAATCTGCTCTCCTTCCACAGAAATGCTGAGTGGTTTAGGTTATAGAAGCTATCATTATTTCAAATGCTTTTCCTTCTTGTCAATCAAACCACTAGTTTGAGGATCTCTGAAACCCTTTTAAGATGCTCGTAGGCCAAATAGCACTGGAAAAGTGCTTTTGAATAGCTTCTTTTAACTATTTAGTGCATTGTGTATTACTTGTAAGTGCAGTTGCAATGTAGATGCATAGAAAAGGCTGTTGTTTTGGCTGAGGATGTTCAGCTAAAAAATACAGGGGGTCTCTTTGCTGAAGAATGAGAAACAGAAACTGTGCTGCTGCTGGGGCTGTCAATGAGCAGGACCCCAGCCTGTTGTGCTGCTCAGCACTGACCTGCTGTTAAACTCTTTGCTCTTCCCTGCTCCGCGGCTGATAGTGCATGGGGGTCTCCCTCCGAGGACAACTCTCTGAAAGGGGCAGCAACGACTATCTATTTATGTCCAGCCGTAGGCCCGAGTACCACGTGAGAAGACTTTGGCGGATATTTAGCTCGTTTCATTCTCGGGAGAAATGTCAGTGTTGCCTCCTGTTAGCCGGCGTCAAGCGAGCCCGTTAGCGAGGCGTCAGTGTCCGCACTGCCCGTGTCGGGTGGTCCCGCGCAGCCCGGGGGATGTGCAGTGTCCTGAAGCGCTTTGACACAGCTGAGCCCCACCTCTACCGCCTGGGCTCCCTTTATTTCTAACCAGAGCTGCTGCTCCCCTCGCCCGCTGCATTCCAGGTGGTGCTGGAGGAGGAGGAGGAGGAGAGGCTGCTGGTTTATTCAGGCAGTGATGCTAGGATTGTGGGCGGGAACAGATTTTTTTTTCCTTTCCCCTTTTTGTCTTTCTGCTCTCCTTGTCCTCCCTGCTCTCTCCGGCACTCGGACTTGTCTGTCTGCAGTGCGGGTCCCCGCACGCCATGCCCCCCACCCCGCCGCCCTAGGGCCAGCCCCGGGCACCATGCGGCAGGACCGGCTCACGGGCTCGCTGCGGCGCGGGGGGCGATGCCTGAAGCGGCAGAGCTCGGGCGGCGGCGTGGGCACCATCCTCAGCAATGTGCTCAAGAAGCGCAGCTGCATCTCCCGGACCGCGCCGCGCCTGCTGTGCACCTTGGAGCCAGGTACCCGCGCCGGCCGGGCGAGGCGGCGGCTGCCGCCCGTAAGCGGCTTAGCGGGGCGGGGGGAGCGGCCGGGGCCTCGGGGTCGGCTCGGACAGGAGGAGGCGGCCGGCGGGCGATGAGGGCCGCGGGTAGGGGCGGCGGGGCGGGGGGCAGCTCCCGGGGCGGCCCCGGCCCGAGGCAGACCCGCCTCTCCGGCCGCCGCCGTGGCAGCCCCGGCGGGGCCCGGCCGGCGCGGGGCGCCGCGGTCGCGGCCTGGGGCCGGCGGCGTGTCCGGAGCGCGGGGCTCCCGCCGGGCCGGCCTGGAGCGGGGAGCGCGGGGCCTGCGAGGCAGCCCCGGGCCGGGGAGCGGCGGAGGCAGCGCGGACGGTGCGAGGCGGCCCGGGCGGGAGGCCGGGGAGGGCCGGGGCCCTGCAGAGAGCCAGAGCGCTGCCCCTGCCCCGGGGGACTCCTCCTGCTCGTGTCCCGCTGGCCCGCAGAGCCCGGCTCCGCTCTCCACATCTCCCGGTCCTTGCCTTGCTCCTCCCGCCCGGCGTCGCCGCCTCGCAGCGCTTTTGTGTCGTCTGTCCCTACTGCCTTTCTCCCTCCGTCCCCTCTCCCCCGGCTCAGCTTTCTGCCCGTCTCTCCCCGAAGTCTCATCGCAGCCGCCCCAGACCTTTCCTGATACACCTGCTAACTCTTGACCTGCCAGAGATCCCTCCTCCCGCGCAGCCTTTGTCTGCGGTAGGGTGTTGTCTAAATTTGCAACCATGCCTATTCCAAGGGGAAGGCGTCAGCTCTGCAGCTATGTTTTCTAGATCCTGCTTCAGTATCAAAATCTTTTAAGACCTGGGTGGTCAGAAAACAACGTGTGTTTACCCCGGGGGGGTGGGCTCTCAACAGAAGCACAGATGGGTGATCGTGACTGAATGCTAGGTTCTAGTTGCCTGCCATCAAAATTTTTGATTTTTAAAAAATGAAATATCAAGAAATTTGAATTCAATTTACCGTGTTAGAACTGTCCCTTGTAGCTAAAACGTTGTTGATCTGTTGCCTAATTTTAGGCATTTACAAAGCATGCAAGCTGGAGATTCACTGAAACAGAGAGCAATACATGAAAATAGATAAGGATCAGTTTCCCATTGTACCAGCTATGTGTGCATCAAGCACACAGTGCTCACTGCCTCTGTGTTTGAAATGAGCTTCAGAAGCCGTTATTGATAAGGTCTCGGGTACGTTTTGGTACCGATTTATTGAGTTGCTGTTTTCAAGGAGATTTCCTGACTTGTAATTCTCAAAGACCCCTGCTCCAACCCCTCCTCCCCTGTTATTATCCCAGGTAATGACGTTATCTGGATAATGACATTCTTGTATTTACACAAAGAGCAGGGGATGTGATTGGAGGTGTAACTATGAATGCTACAGTCCTAAAAATCCCAAGGGCTTGGCGTTTCCATGTTGCTCATGTGTAGGTAAAGACAATAGCCCAGTTTAGGATACATGTTTTCATGGAGTAGTGGGCATGGGACACCTAATGAGCCCTTCAAAAATATGCTAGATGAAATATTCTTCAGATTTACTTAGTGTCTGTATTAGCTGTCTGTACTGAGAAGTTTTTCTGGATTGGAAATTTGAGATGCGCTTTGATACATCCCAGTGAGCTCTGGCTCCTGATACAAGCAGCTTCACACAGAGTTACTCAGAATGCTACTTTTAGAGATAAGTTGCAAGGCTAAGAATCTTCTTGAAACAACAAGCAGCATAAGGTGATAGTTTACATTGACACTTCTTTTTTCTCAAGTATGGACTCCCGCTGCACACAAAGCTGCTTTAGGCCTTTTTCCTGGTTTATTTTTGATAAAATATTTATTTGCATTCTGTGGAAGAGGTTTCAACAGCTGTGAAGTACAGCCGAGAACCTATAGTGCTAATTTGCAGGTCTAAAGCTGTCTTTATAGCTCACAAACATGCGTCAACACACATAATCTTCCTACACTTTCTTCTGATTTGATATTTCTGAAAAAATCACAGATTTTGTCCTATCCTGTTGTTTAATATTGCTAAGGCTGGACTGGGAATTTGATTCTGTCACCCAGGTACTTGGATGACAGTATTTTTCTTCCCTCTTGTGGCTCTTTGTGTGGTTCTGTGCTACATTTTGGTTATGCAGTGGAAGGCTAGAGTCTGGGAATCCTAGGGATGTAATCTTCCCTCTTACAGCTTTCCTTGCTAGGAGTTGCTGTGTATTTTACACAGGGAAGCGTACAGGACTGTGATTTGGGCGGGGTATATTTTCCTATTTTTAATTTTCTTTATTTTTATATAACTTTTCTGCAGTGGTATCTGGTGACAAGTTTGGAAGGGCATTTAACAGAGCTTATTTTGGCATTCCCCTTCCCTTCAGAAATTTCTTGTCAAGCATGTACCTTTGTGTGTCCTTGTATTCCTGGAGCTAATAATTCCAGTGTGTTGCCAGCATATTCCTGCTGATATGAGTTAATGTGCTTCTCAGATATGAAGTATAAGTTGAAAGTGTATGAACTGGAGGTGATATTTAATATGTCAAATGACACTATAGCCTGGCTGATTTGATGTGAAAGGGCTGAGTTGTAATGACAAAACTTACAGTAGGAACTATTGCTCTGTGTCTTGTTTATCTGTGTGCATCTGTCCCTGCAGAGGAGCTGGGAAGAAAAGTTCTCTTAAGGCCTGGAGGCTTTTTTTGCAAAAAGCATGTGTTTATGCAATTGAGAGGAATGTGACCCAAAGATGGAGGATTGTCAGAAATGGGAAAATCCAGTGAAAATGGGTGCAGACATGTGGTAGGGTTGTATGGGTATGGGGTACTGATGGGGGAAGAAACTACTGGGGAGTTGAAGTTAGTTTATGGAGAGAAGACAACTGGATAAAAAAGGGGGAATGATGGAGAAAGGAAGGATTAGGAAACCAAGAGATGTGGAATTAAGGATAGACGTTAGTTTCCTTGAAACTCTAAAGCTCAGGGACAAATTCCTTGAGCAGAGTGCAGAAATTGCTTGTAGTAAGATGACTCTTGTGCCAGAAATAAGTAACGGGCAATGAGACGTTGCTTGCTCCCAATTTTCTGGTTACCTTCCTCTGTATGGTTGCACCATTTTTTTACGTGCTTACTTTCAATATTTTTTATTAAACAATGTTATAATTTTTTTTGATTTTAGGAAATATAAATTCTTTAAAATGGACGGGAATAAGGAACAAGTTATATATACTCTGGGGTTCATTCCCCATGGTTCTTCCCCTTCCGCAAAACTGTCACATAATTTGATTTGGAAAATACTTCTTATGGGGAGCAAATAAAGGGATACAGATTCTGTGACTTTTACAAGAAGTTGTCATTCATGGCCTGACCAAGCAGTTCCTCACCATACTGAAGAGAGTGTGCTGTGTAGTCTTGTAATACTGTGTGATTTAATTCTCATTTACAGTAATTTTCACACCTGTCTTAATTGTTTGCTGTGATTTAATTAACTTTTGTAGATGGATGATCTCATTTCAGTCTCATTTAATCAAGGGTCTCATTTGAAGGGTCTCATTTCAGTCTCAGGAGGGACATGTAGTGTGAGCTCCTGGTCATGATGTTCATGTAACTATAGATAGATTTTGCCTTGCTCTGAGATTTTGTCTTGCTGTACGTGATCTTTTGGAGACCTGGAAGTATCTCTTTGTGTCTTTCTTAGGAAGCTTCTAAGACTGAGAGAGAAGTTGTTACTGTAGTCTTTTAAGTCTTAGAAAACGGTGAAGTAATTAATATTTGACTGCTGGATTGGAAATGAATACATGGTTATTTTGGAAGGCTGTTGGATCTTTGCTACAAGGTAGTGATAGGGAATGTGTCAGCATCTTTGACAAAAGGAGTTCTTGGTCATAATGTCTTTTTGTATGATTAGGGCTTTACAGTACTTACTTTCTTTTTTGCTTGAGAATGAAGTTCACATTTTCCGATTTCAGCAAATGTGATACAATTTAATCTTCGTGGGTTACTGGCATTGTTACATTGCCTTGAATTATTATGAAAAGGTTTATCTATTAGGAGTCCTTGCCATGTGCCATTGCCCTATGGGAAGGACTACTAATAAACAGTTACTTCCAGGAATAACTATTAATCCTTTAATATTTTTTCAAGACATATCTATTATGGTTTGAAGTCTTTATTTTTCTAGATCTGACAAGCATGTCTTTTAGATCTGAAGCAGGGAAACAAAAGCACCAATCCCCAGGTCTCAGTGATGCAATTCTAAAATACCGAAATTCTAAGTAATGCTGGAGTTTGTGTGATTTTTTTTGTTGTTGTTGTTTCTATTCACTCACCCCTAACAAAGAAAAAAAAGCCATGGAGAAGAATGTTTTGTCTTTAAATATACATTTATCAGGTAGTAAGGATTTAAAATTACTTACCACCATGTCAATATGCAAATGCTCAAAAGCATTTTATATTCCATTAGTAGCAAATGCCACTACAGTTGGGTTTTCTGTCAGACTTGTAGGTTTAGACCTCCAAAGAACAGGGTATTACTGGTGAGTTGATTAGCATGGATATTGCATACTTAAAACCTTGCAGGATTATCATCTCTCTGAGTTTTCTGCGTGTATGTATATGTGTGTGTGTTCATGTTATATGTGTTTATTTCTATATTAAAAATGTTTGGCTTCATATTCTGGAAAGATGAGAAGCCATGTATAGCATGATTGTAAATATGGAACAATGCCATTACATTAAATTATGGAGGGAAAATAAAAGAGGGCTTCATTCTTTGAGCCAGCAGATGGGAGGGAGGGGATGTGATCTTACGCCGTGTTCAGCACCTGAGTTCTGGACAGCGGCATTTGAAGGACCAAGGAATTGTACATTCAAACTGTGGGATGTAAAGCAAAATAAATATTTTGCTGTTGATTATGTTCTGGCATACTCCAGTGATACGTTGGGATCCACTTGAGATTCTGGTAGTTTATGTAATATTGTATGAACAATTAGTAGGCCTGCTTCATAACAAGTAAAATAGTTTTCTCATATGGCCTAAAGAAAATCTAAGCTTAAATAACAGTACTGACCAAATATGAGTTATGGTCTGAGGAATTATTAAAAAGAATATTTTCTGAACAGTAAAATAACTTCAGCACACCAAACTAATAAATTAGTTTTGACTGGGTTAATGTCAAGAAACTGGCATTGATGAACATAAACTGTCTCTGCACATGTATTTTTCTGTGAATGCACATGACAGTTTGCAGTGTACTAGTATAGTTTGTGGAATAGTGAACTATAATAGTGACCTATGTGAGTATTAGTGAAATGAGTTGTGCCAAACTACATAATTAAAGAGCATGTTACTGCATTTTAAAAATGTTTTGTCCATGTACTTCTTAATATGTTCCTTGAATCTACTGTGAAGAAAAAAATCACCAAAACAGGTTGAAATGTAGTTGTTAAAACAGGAAGATAAAACTTTGTGTTCTTGTTTCTACTGTGGGATTTTTGTGTTTGGAGATTTTTGTCTTATTTTTGTCTTCTGAGCTAAATGAAATAATGACTTTTTTTTTTCATTCTAGGGGTTGATACAAAATTGAAATTCACTCTTGAACCATCTTTAGCTCAAAATGGTTTTCAGCAGGTAATTTGATTTATTTTTTCTCTTGAGTTTGTAAAGGAGTAGGTTCTTTGCAGTCAAGGTGCTTGCCCTAGCTCAGAAGTGCATTTGTCATCATAATATTAAATGAAAGCGTATTATTTGCAATTGCATCAAGAGCTGTTTCATTCCTATTTGGAAAATAGAATAGGCTTTCATTGTTTACTCAGATATTTCTTAAATCCTTGTGTCCTAGAATATTATACTTCTGTCCCATCATCAAGTAATTAATCTGTATCTTCCCTGTGAGTGGATTAAGCAGTTAAACTCTGAAATGTGTGCCATAAAATGAAGCAAATTTGCATGTCTGTGAGGTAGTAAATGTTGCTATACTGTAGCATTAAACTAATGATGGATATTTTACATTTTTGGACACTTTTGCTTTTAGTGGCATGATGCTCTCAAAGCAGTGGCCAGACTGCCGACAGGCATCCCGAAGGAATGGCGGAGAAAGGTAGGTAGACCTCCATGCCTTGTGGACCATATTGCCTCTAGGTTTCTCAGGAGAGGTGAATTACATCAATATTATCTGCTAATGGGTTTTATAAAAAATATTTGGACCTTTTAAGTTGTACTGGGGATTTTTCCTTGTTTACATTATTCAGTGACAACCTCACAGGGCAGATGGAAACGCTGAGGAGACAGGTAAAGATGGTGTTTTCAACAGCTGGGTTCTTTCTGCTCGAGGCTTAGGTAACTTATTCTGGCGCAGATGTTATTGCTTCATTCTGTCAGTCTCGAGAAATTGCACTGGTAAAATTGCCCTCACAGCTGAAGATAACTGAAAGGAGAATATATCTGCAGTGTAGACTGTCACACTTAAGTTGATAGATGCTTAATGCTGACAAAAATGCTTATAGAAACAGTTGTTGGGGAAAAGGCAGATTACCAAAATTATTGAAGTTCAGAGTCAGGAGTGATGTGGAATGGCAGAGTGCACCATTAACGGGAAATTGCACTGAGTTAGTGTTGTAGGAAAGGGTCCATTGGGATTTTGCTAGACTTACTTTATTGCATTCTTCAGTGTTTGAAGTCCTCTAGTATAAAAAGATGCATTTATATTAGTTTTTTCTTTAAAACTGAGTCACACAATCTCAGCTTTAAAAGTACAGTTTTAATAAAAATAGAATTTTTGAAGACTTATAAAATATATGTAGTTCCACATATTTCTGATGCATCAGCCTAATTTCATTTTCCTGTTTCTGCTATCTTTCCAAACTGAACTGTGCCTCTTTACAAATCAGGGGAGAAGGAGGAGAAGACTTAGTGGCATTGTTTTCCTCACACCATGATGAATTTATTTCTAATCTACAACTTCAGTGAATCATTATACCCATCTAACAGCCTTTTTTGTTTCCTGAAATGTTCTTTTCCCACACTCCAGAAAGTGTCGCAGACACTTTACTGTGGTACATGAGTGGCAGACATCACAGAATCACAGAAGGGCTGAGTTTGGACAGGACCTCTGGAGGTCATCTGGTCCAATCCCTCTGCCCAAGCAGGTCCACCTACAGCTGGTTACCAAGGACTGTGTCCTGGTGACTTTTAAATATCTCCAAGGCCAGGGATTCCATAACCTCTCTGAGAAGTCTGTGTCAGTGCTCAGTCACCCCCACAGTGAAAATGTATTCCTTGAAGTTGGAGGAGAACCTCCTGTGTTTCAGTTTGTGCCCTTTATCTCCAGTCCAGTCACTGGGTGTGGATGGGAAGAGCCTAGTTTCATGTTCCTTGCACCCTCCTTTCAGGTGTTTATACACACTGGTAGGATTCCCCCATAGCTGCCTTTTCTCCCTTCTGAATAGTCCCAGCTCTCTCAGCCTCCCTGCATTAGAGAGATGCTGTGCAACTGGGTCTACCCAGCATATACTGGTGCTTGGCATTGTTTCTCCCCAGAGGCAGGGTTTTGCACTTCTCCTTGTTGAACTTCATGAGGTTCTTTTTCCATCCTGTCCAGGTGTCCTTGGGCTTATCATCCACTCCTCCCAGTTCTGTGTAATCAACAGACTTGTGTATGCTCTGCCACATCATCCAACTCAGATCTGTTGCTCCTTTTCACTCTGTTCATCTCTGTGTTTACTCACATGTGTCCACATGATGCTAACCAAAGAAGTAGTGGCAAGAAAAGAGATTATGTCTTTTTACTGCCATTCCCTGGGTTCACAATGATTTTAAAATAGATACCAAAATAGAGGAAGTATTTTGTGGTGGCAGCATGCTGATTGCCTTCTTTACTATCAACAAAAGGAGCAGGTTGACATCTGCATTGTTGTTGTGGCATGTGACATTTAGTTTCTGGGGCTGGCAGAGATAAAGAATCCAGTCAAACAACATCAGTGGGATGTCGGCAGTGCTGACGCTGTTGGGAGGCAGAATAGTGGCATTCCTCCACATGGGTGACTTCACAAAAGTGTGGGAAGGGACATTTAAATGCAGAAAACATGAGATTCCGGGAGCCGTCTATAAATTCCTTCATCATGCAGCTATGTAAGTGTTTAAATCTGTGGGAAGTGTCTAAATTGCTTTTCCCACTTGAGTGAATTAGTGGCTTATATAAAACTTGACCAGTTAGCTTTCATGATTTCTTTCAGTTTCCTGAAAAAAAAGTTCCTTTATTGTTATTTGTTGTCATTGTATGATCTGTCATGTGCCTTTCATGGTTCAGGAAGTTTTCAAATCTTTGATAAAGGTCCAGCCTTTGTCTTGGATACACATGCATAAATCTGTTCTGGCAATTATTAGCCTTTTAAATGTAGTGAAAATGTTTGTTTCAGAACTCCCTGTAGCACCGACAATTTAGGAAGTCCTCTTGTAAGAGAAGTTGTTCTGATCCAAGTCGTGCTTTCAAATCAATCCCAAATGGTGAATACTAGATGCTATTTGTTCTGCAAAGTCATTAGAAGAGACTTCTGATAAAGAGAAGCACCAGCACTGCTAGATTTCTTCTGGGAGTTTGCAGGAGATGTATCCATGGTTGAGTTTGAGGAAAACCAGCAGTAGTGTTATCCTTTTATAAAACTCTTTGTTGGTTATGAGGACAGAAGGCCTGAACAGGCAGAGGGTCCTTGCTTTGTGTTTCCGTGCTGGAGGGCCCCTGTGAATACACTTAGAGCTGACTTGCTTCTTTGCAAGCAGTCCACAGATCTGGATGCTTAATGCTGACCATTTCCTTCCTTTCTGTTTTAGGGAGCAAGGTATCATTTTAATTGTGCAAAAATTGTTGTAGTTAAAATCCTCTTCTGCATATTTCAAGTCTAACAGCAGATCACGTATGGGTGAAGCTGATAAGATTCATCAAACAGTATGTATTAAAACTTTATATTTTATCAGAGAAATAATTAATTTTGCCATATGTATTTCTAGGTTTGGTTGACCCTGGCTGATCAGTACTTACACAGTATAGCCATTGACTGGGACAAAACCATGCGTTTCACATTCAATGAAAGAAGTAATCCTGATGATGACTCTATGGGCATCCAGATAGTAAAGGTATTCAACTAATTTGTTATTTCTTTTCTAATTTTTTAATGAAAAGTTGGCATTTGAATTTGGATTTATTTCATCTCTGTATCTGCTTTGGCAAAAACTGTACCCTAATTCCCTTTGACCCACCAAAATTTTTTACTTTCTGGCTGCTTTGGTCCTTTTGCACTAGTCTGGTTAGTGTTAGCTGGGAAAAAATGCTATTTCTGGGTTTTTTCTCCTTCATTGTTACTTTTTTTAGAATTTTGAGAAAGTACTGGAGTTTAATGAAGGCAGAGGAACAAGGCTTTTTCCTTCTCTGTAAATAAACACAAATGTTTTCTGGGAGTAAAACATGTTTTAAAATGCAGGAAATGAGCATTTTTCAGTAGTTTTATATGAATGAAACACATTTGTCTATTTGTATTTCTTGGCTGATTAACATTTAATATTTAAAACAGTCAGCCATTTTGTACATTTTTCCTTTCACTTATAAATCACTTAAATTTCAAGGACACAGTTTCTGGCTTATATGGTACCAACTAGTTCTTTTATACTTTGATAAAAACAGTTGCTCTTTTTTGTTCAGTTAAGCAGCTGTTATGTCTTGCCTGTTTGAAACCCAGAGATCTGTTAATATCTTCTGTGGCAATGCCCTTATGAACATCTTTTAGGAAGCTTGTTTACTTAAGAGCTTGCTGGAATTATTTCTTTTGGGTAAGATAAAGGTTTAACAGATTAAAAAAGAAATGTCATCAACTTTGGGAGTATGTACTGGGAGGGTGGAAAGAAAACTGGGACAGGCAAGATAACTAATGTGGAATGAAAAATACAGATATTTTCTCTGCTTGTCTTGTAATTTTTATTTTTACTTCTTTTTCCTTTAAAGGACCTTCACCGAACTGGCTGCAGTTCTTACTGTGGCCAGGAGGCAGAGCAAGATCGAGTGGTATTAAAACGTGTTTTGCTGGCTTATGCCAGGTGGAACAAATCTGTTGGTTACTGTCAAGGATTCAACATACTAGCTGCACTTATTCTGGAAGTAATGGAGGGCAATGAAGGGGATGCCCTGAAAGTGAGTAAAATATATTTTTCGAGCCCTGAAGATTGCTTTTATTCATACTAACTTTAGAACTTTAAAATAAACCAATGTCTAAATTTTGGAGACAGCCTAAAAGAGTTAGCTGATTTATATCAGTGAATTTTTTATTTTGTATGATTTGACTGTTATCACTGCTAAATTTTTTTTTGAAAAAAATAAATGGGACTCCTTCTTCTTACTGTAGGATATCTTATTCCATAATTCCAAATCTGCTTGCAAACACCATAGGTAGCTGAAATATTAAAATTTCATTATCAGCCTCTTATGTGGCAGCTCAATGTGAGGCAGTTAATAAATTGGCTACATTTCAAAGCAAATAGCAAATCCTAGGAAAACACTAAATATTCAAAATGAAAATAAGTAACTTTGAAACTAATTTTTGGGCTACATTAGTCTTACAGTGTTTTGTTTTCTTAGATGGTTTTATTGTAAAAATAAAAGAAAGCTTCGTGAAATTTATAATATGTTGGAAAATGGAAATACAATTTACTGCAGGACCTGGTTTAAGGTTTGGCAAGATCTTGTGCAATTTCCTTAAATAAACATGCTCATATGTGTGAGTTGGGGCCCAATTAATAAAAGATGACTGTGACTCTTCAGATACTGAGCTGTTTGTTTTGTCTTAGACAATGATTTAAATATGATAAATATTTTAATTCACTCAGAGCTCCCAAAATATGAATTTTGTGGCAGTAGAATCCAGCTAGCTGTTTTTTAATCCTTCAATCTAGACAGATGCCTGTAATAGGAAGAAAATACCATAATATACCGACTTTATATCAGAAAGTAAAATTTTCTTTCAGTAATTCTTGCTTAAGATTTTCTCAAGATTTTTAATTGTAATTTATCACATTTTATTGTGATCTTACACTGTCCGGAAGCTCCCCAAACTCATTGTGGTAACACAGGAAGTATGATTGCCCAAGGTTTAAGAAGTCCAAGCTGACAATAAGAACTGTGTGCATCCTTATGCATTGTCTGCTATTGTGAGTTGTGTCAGACTCCTTGTGTGGAGGAGACAATGGAATGGAGCCAGACTGCCCCAGGGAGGTAAAGCACTGAAGGCTGTTTGTACCAAAACTGGTCTTACCTGGCAAAAATAAGAATGGAAAATAAAGTCTTTTCTTTTCCAAGCTTAGTGAGTGGGCTTTACAGGGTTGGAATTTTCCCAGAAGACAGAGGGAAGAGGAGAATGGCGAAGAAAGGAACAGGGTGGGTGGGAGGAAATAAGAATTTGGTGTTAGCATGTGATAGTTTTGTTGTAGTCACTGCCACCTAAAGCAAGCAGTGAGTGAACAGCTACAGAGGCCTGTCAGGGTACCCTCAGGACTGTATCTGTGGGGTAGCTGTGTTTGGGTTATTGTGAAGTCTGGGAGTTAAGGGAGCAAGGGCATTCTCAAGTCTTGCCAGTCAAGTCCCATTTCTAGGGAGGATATTGTAAACAAAATCTCTGTGTCTGGGAAGCATCTCCCAGGGGCTAGGAAACAACAGATATTACTGATGCCAAGGGGCTTTAACAGCACAGGACCCAACATGGCAGCTTCAGTGAATGCCCAGCCAGTGGTACTTGAGTGTTCACTAATTAAGGTAAGCATTAAGTTAAATCCCTGGAGTTGCCTTGAAGTTAGCCTACAGAAATTATGGTAAGAAAGAAAATCCCAACTTGCGTGCATAGAAATTATAAAAATCTCATAGATACTGAAACTCAAAAAACTTTTTCTTGCATGTTATTGTGTGGAAATGCTACAGAAGCAAATGATAAAAATATATATATAGAGATGCATTACAAAGAAGGCGTCTGTTGCAAGCTGGTAAATACATGAAGTGCTTTTTAGAAAAAGGTCTTCTCAAGCAATTCACATGCTGGTGAAACAGAATGAACTTCAGTGTTGAGAAAGATTTCTGTTCTCTGTGCCCTCATATCAGAGAGCAGTGAGGTAATACTACTAAGTGGGAAGGTAGCAAAGGCCTTCATTTATAGAAGGGTGTCTTTAACATAGGGGTTTATAGCTTTTGACATAAGGAATTAATGAAAACACAAATAGCATAGTTATAGGTTGATGTTGCTATATTAAATTACTCTTCCATTGGTTGAAATATATCTGAACAAAATAAAGCATATTTTTACAAGATGGTGACGTGACCCACTATTCAGCAAAGGTTAGGTAATGCATCTGACAAAATATGAAGCTGTTGATTTTCCTGTGTTGACTACTGATCCCCATGCTTCAAAACATGGAACATAAGACTGCTATTGCCAAAGAAATCTTGCAAGGACAAGAGGCAGTGTGTGGTAACAAGCATCTGGGAAAGAAAAGAAAGCAGTAAGGTTGTGTCAAGTGGTGCTCTTGATAGTCCTGTGTCTGAGAAGCTGTTTCTGTCAGCGTCTTATGAAAAGAGAGGGATTGAGGGGAGGATTATTTCCTGTGTGTGAAGGTGCAATGCTTTTCTTGAGAATTAAGGTCTTCATGAAACATAGTAAGGATGCTCATATGAGAGAAATGGAGATGAGATGCAGATGAGATGACTGTGTGCAGGCTCTCTGGATGTGCTTAATAGAGTGGTCAAAGATCCTGAAGTGAAGCTCAGTGTCTTCTGTTAGGCTGTGATAAACACCAGCTTCTGCATATTTTTTGTTGCATTTGTTCATTCTCAAAACTTTGACAGTATCCATTTTATCCATTACCATCCATGTAGTTGAGCTACCTCACTTGAAACAGATGTCTACTTAAAATGTCTCACGCTGCTTAATTTAGCACCTTTTAAAGTGACAAGATGGAGTGCAGCACATGGTAACACATCACAGTAAGATGTTTGGAGAATCTCTTTTTAAAGAACAGTACCTTGCATTTTGGAGAGGGAAAGTAGGGGATTTGCAAGATTAGTCTTCTAGTTGTGGCTTTAACCAGAGAAGGGATAGTGAGACTCTCTGGCAGTGAAGAATCTCATAAACAGTTCTAATATCAGAAGTGTCAAAAATTGCTTTTGGTGTGGGTAATGCTGCCAGCTTGGGCATAGCTTACTGGGACATTGATTTCAGTAATTTCATGGTTCATAAATTCTGGACAGTTTCAAGAGGCCTTTCCATCTTGAATACTTGTGGATGCCTAGGGTACCTGAGGATGCTTGAAGCTATAATATTTTCTCCCCATAAAAGTAGAGGTGCCATAAGAATGTGTTACCACTGGCTCCAATTCATTCTTTAGTGAGCAGAAAAATTTTATTTTTCTGTTATTCCTAGAAAATAACTCCTCTGTAAGTCCTACATGATAGTCTCTAATTTTGCCCACAGATCATGATTTACCTAATTGATAAGGTGCTTCCTGACAGCTACTTTGTCAATAATCTCCGTGCTCTCTCTGTCGATATGGCTGTTTTCCGAGATCTTTTACGAATGAAGCTTCCTGAACTGTCCCAGCACTTAGACACCCTGCAAAGAGCTGCTAACAGGGAAAGTGGAGGTATGTTCAACAGAATCTGCTATTAAACTCGGTCTTGCTGTTGTTTCATCTGAACACTGATTAAAAATATGGTATTTTAAGTGTTTGCATGAGTTGATTGCTTAGGATATGTATTTTAAATTGTTATGATGAAATATGATGGTTTCCATTATTGATAACCTTAACATAAATAGGTGGTGTTTCCAGGAAAAAACAAAACATTCTGTCCAGACTTACAGCTCTTTTATTTGGGCATGTTCTGGGGAGGGTAAGAAGTTGTGTTTTTTAGTTGATTTGGTTTCTTTTTCAGTCAGGAAGCTAAGTGCACCCTGAGTTCCACCTTAGAAAAGATCTGCTACTGTGTTCTGTACGTCTGTGCCCAAACTCTAAAAAACTAAGAAATGGTATCAAGGAAATATTTGTTGTTTGAAAGCATTTTCACAGGCTGGCCTCTCTGGTCATGGCCTTCAGTGCATCAGTTGATACTGGGATGCACAAAGTATTCTTTGAGCATAACAAATAAGTAAAACTTTAGATTTTCAGGCTGAAAAACTACATTTTGTTTGAAACTTAACAAGTACACCAGGATATTAAAATAATAGATATGACTTTACAGAGACAGTCACCTTCACCTTATCACCATGTAGATAAAGACTTATACGATCAGTTGGTGAAACAATGCAGCATTTTGTGGGAAAGTTGGTGGGTTTTTTTGTTTTTTGTTTTTTTTTTAATAGGAGTTTTTATTTTACAAGGATTTGGGGAAGGAGAAACAGTCTTTCTGATAGAAGGGAAAATATCTGTGGGGGTGTATTGCAGGGTTTATAGTCCAAAGCCAATGGTGCTGCTTAGCTTTTTGCAGTGCAGCAGAATGGAAGGTGACTATGTAATTCTTCCACTGTTTTTCTCAGCTTATCTTTGGACAACTGCAGGCTAAGTAAGTTTTGAGCAATAACAGAAGAGCTAGAATGTCTGGTGGATTTTATTAAGCATTTTATACTCCTTGTAAAATGATTGTAACTTGCAGTTACTTCAAGTAACTTGGTTTTTGCTTGTCTGTTTTTTTAACTTCAGGAGGCTATGAACCCCCACTTACAAATGTCTTCACAATGCAGTGGTTTCTGACGCTTTTTGCCACCTGTCTGCCTAACCATACAGTTCTGAAGATCTGGGATTCAGTATTCTTTGAAGGCTCTGAAATTATACTCAGAGTAGCTTTGGCTATCTGGGCAAAGCTAGGAGAGTAAGTGGTCATTTTTATCTGATTTTTCTTCTGATTTTTTTCATATGAACCATGTTTAACTTTTGTTTTCCTTAAGATGTTCTCAACTCTAAAACAAGACACAATCTTTCAGGAGAATGATTGTCTTGGAAAAGGTGCAAAAAGGAACTTTATGGTTTCTTAAAAATATGTACTTCTGAGATCATGTCAGAATGGGGGGGTATGATAATTAATTGACCCTTTTTGCAGAAAATACGTCTAGTTGTTGGAGTTGTCTGTGTATATTGTCTTTGTGCTGTGTAAAAGGTTGGACTTTCCTGAACATAAGCCTCTGAAAGAACTAGTAAATACTCTGTGTAAAGATACACACAGAGATTTGAGGGAGACCAAATTTAGTTAGGTATCTGAAAGTGAGGATATTAATTCCTTTAGTTTCACTTGAGGAGACTGAAGAATTTAAGCCCATTAGCTTTTCCCAGTACAAGAGTGGAGTGTTACTAAGGGAATGACCTTGTGGTACACGAGTCTTTTTTTCTTAAGGCCCAAAAATGAATTTTCCTGAAATTCTCTGCTTTTAAGCGCATTTGACCCAAGTTTCTATTACAGTTCTTTATTGCCTTGGAAACTCACCACATGGCCAGACCACAAGAGATGGTTAGTTCTTTAAAATCCTCTGTTGTCAAAGCAAATATTTGCATTCCAAAGAGTTTACAGTGCTCCCAGAGAAATGAGTTTTGTCACTGGCTTCAGTGGGAGGTGTGAGGTCTGACAGGTCAAGCAGATGTTAGTTCAGCTGGAAACATTTTTCAGCTGGCATCAGCAGCTGCATCAATTTTTTCTTGTGATGCCTATTAAAACTCATCTTCCTTTTTTCTCTGAAATTGAACCACTGGGATTTATGCTCAGTTCTGTCCTTGGAGGTTTCATTTCCTTTTTTTTTTTCTGAATAAATTAGCACTGTGGGCCGGTGATATTGTATGAGGATTTATTTAGTACATTTAAGTTTTAATCTGAAAAATAATAATTAGAATAATAATTTCCTGAGAGCTTTTTTTAATATTCAGTTCATTAATGAAAACTTGCATGAATAATTTGCATTAGGATTAAGCTGTATGTAGTGACACAATGTTTTAGATAAAACATTCTTCCAGTGGATTGCTACACACTTAAAAGCTGTAGCTGTGAATGTTACAACTCATATCATGATATAAAGGAAGTTACTACTTTTAAGATTTTACTGTAAGACTTACAGCAAAATTAAACATGTTTTAAAAAATTGAAAGGAACAGAATCAAGAAATATAAAAGAATGTGTCTAAGAGCATAAGCTGTTCACACTGCATGTCCTATAACTATTGTTTGTTGGGAATGGGGGAAAGTCTGGTAAAAGACTGGGAGAAGATTAGGATATTTTTGTTTCTCTTTGTCCACCATTGTTAGAACTAGAACGGGGGGATTTAAGAAGGTAGGGTCTGAAATAGTGTTTGTAGTCTCATGATCTTCATGCTTCTCAAGATTCATTCTTGAAAGGAAAATAGGGTGAGAAGTGCATTTTTAAAATGTGGGTGGCTCAATCGTACTTCTGTTTTGAGGGAGGCAGAAGGAACAGGGAAGTTAAATATAGGTGCAGTAAAGAAAGCAGTATGAGGAGGTCATGAGAGACTGGAGGTATCAGGGCAGGTAAACCATAAGTTTGTGATAATTGGCTATATACCCATTGTTTGTACTGATATTTAATTTTTTTTTTTTTAGCTACATAATCATTGTTTTACCCAAACTGTGTTAAGATTTCAGTAGCAGTTTCATAGCTCAGTGGTTGTTATGTACAGATGCTGAAGACCAAGGGAAGCTGCTGCTTCTATTGCTGAAGAAAAAAGGCAGTGTGTATTTTTTACATCATTCCAGCATCTGTGTTTTAGAGGAGAGGCTACAATATGGAGCCATCAGTGTACTTCCTTGAGATATAAGTAAAACAAATGTTTTACTTGACAGGAGAGATGTTTAGCAGCTGACCCTAATGTATGTAGAACACCAACTCACAAAAGCATATCACTCATATTTCTCTTCCTCTAGATGACACTCTGTGTTTAGAGTGATTCTAGTGTTTTTAGAAATTTAAAGAAAAGTGCGGAAAAAATATCCCAGTTGGACTCCCCTCCCCAAAACAACACAAGCAAAAGCATACTACCAAAGCAAAGAAACAAATGAAAACCAACACAGTTCCCATCCCTAATTTAGAAATAGCATTCAGAAATATAATGAGTGAATTTTCTTTCATTCTGCATTATTTTAGCTTAATTCTTTTTTAACACAGTGACGTGTATTAATGCACCAATACTTAATTTATTCCACAGGAATGGTTTCTGGCCAGTGAATATCTTCCTGTCTGACAAAAAGAAAGTTCAGTCAGTGAATTTGGCCATTTGGTGCTTGTGAAGAATGAGTGATGAGGCTGTCAAGAGGTCTTTATGCTCCTGTTTTGAGCTGATGAGAGAACTCCCTTGTGCTAGTAGGAGGCAAAATGTATTGATTCTTATGCTGTAGAAGTGAAAGGGGCAGAGGGAATAGCCTGTCTGGAGATACATGACTCTGTTATCATGAGGAGTCAAGACAGTAAGCTGTAGTCAGTCTGTCTTTTTACTGCTGCAGCTTTTCCAATGTTGTATGCACAGTTTTATTATTTGGAAGTCTAGGCAGAATTGCAAATAGAAGTTAAACTCTCTAACAGAAATGCATATTTTATGATTTGTTTAAACACGTAGAATCATATGTAAAAATACAATAAAAGCATGTATTTTGATGTAGGCAGATTGAGTGTTGTGAAACAGCAGATGAGTTTTACAGTACTATGGGCAAGCTGACCCAGGAGATGCTTGAAGACAGTCTGATTGACAGCAATGAACTTATGCAGGTGAGTAACTGTCGCATAATTTTTTTGGTGTTATCTGTTTGATTTCTTCAGGTCTTGATTTCTAACAAATTACATTTTTGTTCAGATTCTGCAGAAACCTAAATTCTCCCAAGAATAAAAATTTCAGATAACTGGGTTGAGCTAGCATGTCAATGAAACAAGAGATGACATGCAGTAAGAGCTAGAATCTTATTTTATATATTAAATGTAGAGAACTGCTAGGCTTCATTTAATAAATATTGATTCTATATTGACAGCTCAGAGTCTTTTGTGATATAATGCTCAATTGGGTTTACATAAGTGAGATGTAGAATCTTTTAGTAGTCACCATTTTTTGGGTTTTCTTTTGCCTTATTTTTATGTTTTGGTCAGTTTTTTATTACACTGTGTCCTTTTCACTCTGCAGGCACTGGGAAATAAGAGTTTATGAAGTGAGAAGCATATAAAAAATCCTTCATGGTTTAGAAAAAAGCATCATGAACAGTCAGTAGTGTGCTGTAAACAAAGACATTTGTAGATGATTGCAGTGCCTGAATTCTTACAGCATATGCCATTGTATGAGAACTGAGACCCGGGTTGTTCTGGGAAAGGAAGGGGCCTTTAGTATAGCAGATACAATTTATTTTTTTAGTTACACTATTTCTTGTGATATTTTTAAGGTGTTGTCTGCTTAGATACTTTATAAGGACTTTGTGCTACAGTTCTGGAACTTTCCTTTTGATGAGTTAGAGCACAGTGATTAAATGGGTGCAAGTACATAGAGCATAATTCTCCTGAGACTTTGTACCTGACTTAGGGGAAGGAGAAAAGTCAGTCTGTGAAGCTACAAAAGTTTAATAACAGTTATTAGCAGGTGGCTTCTATTACCTATTGTTGGAAGACTGTGTTAAAATACACTGTTTTCAGTTTTGTTATTTCGGTCATTGTTATTTTGTCTGATGAGGAAGCTCTAGGAATGGGAGAAGTGAATGTTGTGGCTTTGTTTTTCTTCAAAAATGGAAAAGCAGCTGGTCAGAGGTACTCACATCCTTTTTAAAAATGTGTTAAGGTTCCTCACAAGACAGTTCAGATAGTGAGGATGTGTAAGGAGGGCAGCACAAGCTGACATCTTCTCATTGTGTTTCAGTTCCTGGTCTCCAGTATGGTACAAAATCAAGATGTGGTGTTTGTGAATAAGAGTAATTTTGGGAAAGCTGGGGTCGTCTTTTCTGACTCTGTGGATTCTTTCTTTGCTGCTGTGTGTAACAGAAGATATGACATGGGTAACTTACTGGTTGGAGGGATGGAAGGACTTTTTATTAACTCTTGCAATTACAAATACTAGCAAATAGCAATCTTTTTGTGCTTCAGCAAAAAAAGAGTACTTGGCACAATACATAATGTTCATAGTGTGTGTGTGTATTTTGTGGCACTGACTACAGTGTTAAGGTATGATGACATTGCCACTGATATGGAGAATGTGGCAGGATTAAGTTCTTTGTATGGAGAAGCAGTGTATCTGGTTTATGTGTGTCCTCTCGGTTGAAGAAACCACAATACAGTTTGCATAGCTTTCTTGAAGTCAAAGGCAGACACTGACAGTGTAACCATCTCTGAGGTCTTCACTCTGTACCCTAAGTGGAAAGAATAAGGAACTGCAAGAGTTTACCATCAGGGCATGTAAGTGCTACCTGAGTTTGGCTGGAGAAAAAAAAATTAAGAAATATGAACCATTGCATTAATGAAAGGATGCAGACTGCTTGGACATGCTGCTTTTCAAATTGCTTTAAGCTTTTTCAGAGGAATCATCCAGAGATGCTTTATTTTCATTTTTAAAAAAAATTTCCTCTAATAGAAATCAGAATGATGAATTTACATCTAATACTTTTTACAAGATGGCTCAAGGATTAGTATCCTACTGTGGGGAAAGGATTAATATCCCACTCTGCCTTCCCTACTCATTTCAGTAGAGCTCACTGGTGGCAATCATCTCACTTCTCTTTAGACTTGTGTAACACTTACATTTGCATCTAAACTACTTGTCCAGGCTCACTTAAGCCAGAGTAACAGGCACTTCTCAACCTCTGTAAACAAATTGTGCTCTAAGAGCCTTGTTTCTTTTGGGAGTTAGAGGACGGAGGTACAAGTCATCCTTCAAGGGAAGTGTTGACAGAGCAGATGTCTAAAGTAGAACAGGGGACTCATGTCCTCATTCTGTCCACCAGCATGTATAGTTGCTGCAGTTTTATCCCTCCCATATAGGCAGACAGTACCTATAGTTAGGATGAGGACCTTAAAGCTTTTGCAGATTTGGCCCTTGCGTGACAAAAGTTCTTAACATTTTACTGAGAAGAGCAAGCCAGCTACAACTTCTTCCTTTTTCAGATTGAAAAAGGTGGGTAAGTAAAGGGTAAGTGCTGTACGCATCAGATTCTAGACCGGGTATGTATTGGTTCCAGTATGGAGACAGAAGGTTGTACATCAGGTGTCTGCAGATATTCTAAAAAGAGTGTGCTAAACTGAGTCTGTGCTTTCATGCCTTGTCAGAAAGTGAGCATTTTTATAAGCAGCTAAACTAATTCAGTTTGGACACCCAGAAACATTGCAGCACAGAGGAGATGAGAAGCCAGCTGGAGGAGAGGCATCCCTTTGTATTTACTGGAACAGAGGGGAACAGGGAACAGTACCTTCTGTGGTACTCTAGCAGTTTGGACTATCTAACTCCCTAGGCAGTGACCCTGATTTGATGGTATTCACTGTTAACTTTCTACTTGAGTAGCTCTTCGTCTGTGTTCTTTTGGGTTTGTTTTTTATTTTTGTTTTGTTTTCTTAGTCAAAGTAAAAAGAAAGAAGAGACAGTGAGGGGCAGCTATGGGGATAAGTGTGTTTGATAAGTTGCCTGCAAAATGGCTTACCCTGTTTGGAAACCACAGCACATCACCTCCCATATGGTGCTCTGCTGAGGGTGTAGACAGCTTTGCATTTTTAGAGTAAGGCAAAAGATTGTCAAATTATTTAAGGTGAGAAGAGAGGGATTTTGTCCTTGTCTCTTTTCTTGTTCCCAGGATCTGTCCCTTACGTAAATAAGATACTAAGTTTAGCTGCATCATGCTTTTGTGTGTAGGCTGTTTCCCCCAGGACAGTTCCCTAGAATTAACCAAATGGCATCCAAGGCTGTATAAATACTAGAAGAATGCTTTGACTGAAGTGTCTCTGGGAGGATATCAGAGGTATTGGTTGACAATATTTTTTTTAATTTCCAGTGGAAGTTGCACTGGCATAAAATTTGTTTTGTGGATCCCTTAGCCAGGTGGCAAGCAAGGCCTGCAATTGTAATCTGATAACAATAGTTGAGATAAAAATGTGTATGCTGAATGAAAGGAATTGTAGAAGATGTGGAAGAGACACAGATTGGAGACAGGCAAAAGCTAGAAGCATCTGAAATAGTAGGTGCAAAGAGTAAATGGAGGAATTGGAGTCAACTGTTTCACTTAAAGAGTAACTAGCATATGGAACAAGTTACCTGAGAAGGACATTGACATAAAGAGTAGAAATAAATTCCAGACAAAACTCTGGAGAAAGTTGAAACATATGGGAAAAAAAGCCAACCCTAACAGGAAAGTGTGGTGGAGATCAAACAAGCAGGCAGACGTGTTGGGCTGGAGGTAGGTCTTTGTCCAGATCATAAAATTCCTTTGTCTGGTACACTGATGGGAAATCACTGTTCGGGCCCTAGAGAATATTTTTCTTGCACAGTAGCATTGTAGTTAAATGGAGTAGCAAAACTTCAGTTCATACTCTGGGTTTTTGAAGGCATCTTCCTTTCCTTAGAGTCTGTGCGTGACTCAAACAGTAAAAGCATTCTCACACAGAAACCTGTTGAGGTGCACTATTGCCCGTCTCTGATTCAGACAGGGGTGTCCTTCCTGCTCCTCAGTGCTTACATCATTGCCATTAACAAAACTTTTATGCTTCCTTATGTCAGGAAATATCTAGTACTGAATTCATGTTTGCAATTATCCTCTGTGTATTTAGCCTAGAAAAGGCATGGTTCAAGAATGGATTATGTCGAAACTGTTCAGAATTTCCTTTAATCTTAATTGAGGTCATTTGCCTTCAGATGAAAATGCCACTGACTTAATAGCACAGGAAAAAATATTTAAGTGAAGATTTACTGTCATAGCTAATGAGAAAATTTTATGCTGCTGTCTTTCAAAAGATATTTAATTTTCAGGATGTGGAAAAGCTTTAATATTTCAGAGAAACTGTGGGAAATTATATTTTTGGTTTTGTTTTTTTCTTCTGGTATCGAGACTCCAAATGAATTATTTGACAGTTATTTGGAAGTTCTGAATAGTGAACAAAAGCACACAAAAAAGGGAATTAGAGTATGTAGGAACAAATCAGCAATGATATTGCAATGAATGTGATGTATCTTTACGCCAGGTCGGCTGGTGACTTACAGCAAAAATAATGCTGAAAGGAAATGTGTTTCCAATTATGTATTTTTTAAACTTTGAATATTGACATAAAGAAAATCTATTAGCGTTTTGATGACCTTGTTTTAGAAAAACAACTACCTTTACCCCACCAAACCCCACCTTTAGCCTCAAAACCAGCCTGAGTTGTTTGAAACTGAGGGAAGAAAACTTGGATAATGTTGGATCCTTCCTCTTTAGCTATGATTTTTGTACTGGCATGATTTATTTCACACAAGCTCTTGAGCTTCTCAGGTAAAATAATGAATCAGCGAACAGTCCACATCAATTATGATCTATCTAGTGCTATCTAGTTCCTTCCTATCTATGCTAGTGCTAATACTTTGCTGAATACTTGAGCAAAACTTTAGGTCTTCAGGAAAGATCCCCAAATCCTAAAGGATGCATTCATGTAAATGAAATCATAATTGGAGGAGGATTTCCGGTGTGCTGGCAAGAAGGGATTGACAATAATTATTAAATGAGTATAGGAGTTGTAAAGGATCCTACAGCTCACGTTTATCAGTTCCTTTTTTGTTTTTTTTTTTTCGCTGAGCTATGTTGTTTTCTAGTGAGACAGTCTTTATTTTTCTTACAGGAAATACTGTCTGATTCATAAAACTAGACCATTTTCTTATAGCATGTGAATGTGGAAGAATGTGCAGCCTTTTATCCTGCAAGACTGTGAAAGTGTGTTAATGGAAAAAATCTTTTGTGAGACTGTTAATTAAAGCAAAAGTTTTTAAAGCTGCCTTTTTTTTCCCCCCTAGACTGTTTACACCATGGCTCAGTTTCCTTTCCCACAACTGGCAGAATTAAGGGAGAAATACACATACAATATTACTCCTTTCCCTGCAGCAGTAAAATCAACTTCATTTTCAGGGTAAGTTGGAAATGCACTGCCTATGGTGTATAGAGTTATTGTTTACCCTCTGCAGATGGTGAAAAGGCTGGTGGATCCTCCCTTGTATACTTCTAAAAAAGATAAAAATGCTTGGTAATGTTCACATTTAAGGATGTATCTTCCTTACTTCTCTTATGTTCTCTTTTGACAGAAGGTTAGGCAGAACTAGAGACAGTGATGAAGAGAACGACTTAGATGATGAAGACTCAATTGCTAATGCGATTGGTTGTCTTGGACCATTAAGTGGGTTTTTGGCACCAGAGCTCCAAAAATACCAAAAACAGATAAAAGGTAAAAGGGACTTTTTAAATTTTGGAAAATACAGTTAAATCTATATGACTTGGCAGAAGTTATCTGCAGCTCTGTTTGCGAAAGCTGCAATAGAAGATGTGTTTTCTATGTACACAGAGGTTACAGCAGGTACCGAATGACTTGCTCTGTGCTCCATGAAGGTGTCATCAAAGCCAGGTTGGAAGGCTGTAGGGTGTACAGTAAATGATGGTGTGAGTTAAGGATTTGGCTACAGTAATGGTTAACAAAACAACCCCATAGTGGTGCCCACACACAAAAAATATAAGCATATGTGAAAAAAACTCCACCCTAAATCCATGCATATTTCTGAGACAGCTGTTAGGTAGTCAGCATTTCCTGAAGGGTGTACCTTTATTAAATGATCTTGGTGTTTATTAGCATGGCTAATACTGGAACCTATCAGCAGTGAGGGAATTCTGCAGGTTTTCACTGCCCTTTTGGCCAAACCTTCAGACTGTTGTATGTTTTGGATATATTCACATTTTTTTAAAACAATGGTATGGTTTAGGGTATTCTGAAAAAATGTCACTATTTTTCAAAGCCTTCTGCACTGAAATAAAATTTCTTGACAGAATTGTATGAACACCACTGCAAATTCTCTATAAGCAGTACAAAATGCTGATCCATACAAGAAAAGCAAAGAACATTTGTTAACTTGCAGCAGCCTTTATGAAATGGTACTGGATTAACAGTGATTTCACAGTATCTTGGGAGAGGCCATTTTTATTTATCCCCGATTCACCACCGCCCTACCCTCAAAATAACCCCGGGCTGATGTAACAGTCGCTGTTCACGCTTCATCATTTTTGTGTCTTGATTTTGCTGAGACCTGTAACCTGCAATTTTCCTCTCGATTGCTGGTGTTTTGTTTTTCCCTTCCTGAGGGACACTCTACCTGCTGCTTCAAACTAGCACTTAGTCAGAACATCAAAATGCTGTTGCAAACTAAGCCAAAGACAAATAAACATTCCTTGAAAAAGAATTACCCCCCTGACCCTGGAGTGCCAGGTTGGTGCACCAGAGACAGCTGTGAAAATAAATTGCCGTGCTGCTGTTGTTCTGCAGCTGTTGATCAGAGACACTCTCAAGTTGTCTGATCCTCAGCTGCTCTGTGCCTGTCCCTTTTGTTGCTACTAGCAGCTTTCTCCCTGTGGTGTTCTGTTGATGCTTCTTGCTGGAAGCACTAGATTGGTTGTTTAGTCTCACGCCTGCTTGACTGTAATGTATTTTATAACTTGCATTGGCCTGCACAACAACCAAGTATCTTTAATAATCTATTATTGAATTTCTTCAGTGGTGGCTTGATGTACTTTTTGTATCTTTGAAGAACTGTGCTTATAACTGCACTACCATGTTAATTGACTTTTGTACTCTTTAACCTCCCATCAAACTCTTGCTATTCTTAAGCAGTAGTGCTATTTATAATGCTTCTTATTGTAAATAGCACAGCTTAGTTAAATATACATATTATAATAAATTTTAAATTAAAGACTACAGTTAAATAAGAGGGTAGGAATCAGACACAGACTTCCCTTGGAAATAATCTACAGAAGTACAGATACGTTTCTTGAGTATGCCAGTTTACTCCTCGCCTCTACTTTATTCTCTTCTACAGATCAGAATGAAGAGCAAAGTCTTGGTTCCAGTAACATTGCAGAATTAAGTCCAGGAGCAATAGACTCTTGCAGAAGTGACTATCACACTGCTTTTAACAGCATGATGATGGAACGTATGACCACTGATATTAATGCACTGAAAAAGCAATATTCCAGGATAAAGAAGAAGCAGCAACAGCAGGTTCACCATGTGTATATCAGAGCAGGTAACACATCAAACATGCTTCACTTCCTGATTTGTTACAAACTAACTTTGTCAGGCAAATGGCATTCTTTTACATTTAACCAAATAGACAAAATAAGAAAGACTGATGGAATATATAATATTAGTAGTAAAGTGGGTACCACTTCATGGACACAGAAAACAAGAAAGTGATATTTTTTCTTCTTTTGTCAGGATCTGAAGATGATGACCCTGGGGTTTTCTTAGGTCCCAGGGACCAACTAAATAATGGTATTTAAAAGTGGCTTTGCTATCTGGGTGCATTCTGTTGATCTCTCTGATTAAAAACGTAGTGTTTGGCATTCTTGGAATTGACATATTGATGCATTGGAAAAAGTGAGTGCAGAGATGAGGATGCATCAGGTCATGTGGCAGGTAGATTCCTGCTGGTCTGTATTATCCAAACTCCTCTGAATTCATCTGGGCATGGCAAATTATGCAACTGAAGGAACTGGCTTAGATATACCATTGTGGCTGCAGTTTCCCTAGCCATAATGATACTGTTGTGAGGACTGAGCTGGACATCAGTCCCTTATTTAACAACCCAAGTTATGGAGTCTGTCTCCCTAACTGTCAGACTCAGCTGTGCTGGGGTTGCCATGAAATACACAGCTGAAGGTTTTACAGGGTGTACAAGCTGAGCACAGCCCACCCCACTCATTCCTTCCTGCTTAGGTGTCATTTAAGTTCACCATTGAGCCATGCAAATGGGTCACTGCGGAGAATTTTTGTTTCTCTTCTAGATTTTCTACACCTGGAGCAGGAGCATTGGAATACATGGAGCTGCAATTTTTTTATTTACCTGATTTAGAAGGATTAAAAAAAAAGTATTAGTGAAGTGTTTGTTTTGAACAAGGGCTGTAGCCAGCAGAAACAGTGTGAACAGTAAAATGATGATTTCCAAAGATGCCAACCGCTACCTTCCAAACACAAATCTTTCTAATCTCATTAATCATGATACAGAGCTGGGTTTGTCACTTAATCAAACTATGATCTAATCACTAATTCTGAGCCTACTCCTCTGGCTTAATAAGATGTGGTTTTATGCATTTAAGTACTTTAATTAGTTTTCCATTTTCCAGTCATGCAAGCCTCATGGAGAGGCTTATGTGACTGACCTCATATGGAGACTCAATTGCAATTCAAAAAATTAAGAAGCTGTTTTTTAAAATTATTTGTTTTCATGGGGTTCCTGGCTCAGGACTCATCCATAGATGCAAAGCAGTGAGGGAGGGCAGAAAATCCTTGTATAGAAGGTCCTGCTTTGTGTTCGACTCTAAGACATAAGTGAAATTCAGTGATGATTTTTAAGTTTGGGTTGGTTTTTTAAAATACATTCTGCCCTACAAACCTCTGCCATACATCTAGAAAGGTATCAAATTTGGTGGTAGATCCTTAGAACATTAATTTTTTTTTTTGTTCTTTAACAATACTGTGTTTCTTTTAAATGCTTTCTTTCAGACAAGGGGCCAGTCACCAACCTCCTCCCTTCTCAGGTAAACCATTCCCCAGTGATAAACCACCTCCTTTTAGGAAAGAAGATGAAATTGAATAACAAGTCTCTCAAAAATGCTGTTATTCACATCCCAAGCCATGCTACGGGGAGGATGTCTCCTGTTCCCCAAGAAGATCTTAAAACAAAACTGAACTCTCCGTGGCGCACTCATATCCGAGTTCATCGGAAGAACATTGCTAGGGCCAAAGGCCAGCTGGGCTATGGGGATACCATAGGACTGATAGATGAGCAGAGTGAGAGCTGTAAAACAAATAGTCCTGGTGCAAAGGAGGAGACTTCCAAACATTCTGACTTTGGAGAAAGAGAAGAAGGTGGTTTGGATGACAGGACTACTCGGAAAGCTGACCAGCAGACGTCTGAACCAGACTCTACGGACAGCGGTACAAATGTGTCCATGGTTCAGCTAAAACTGGAAGCACTGGAACTCACCTCAGATACCCAAACTGATGTGGAGCCAACATCCCATCAGCCCAGCCAGCTACGTGTATCAGAGTCTTCCACTTCATCCAGAGACAGTGGAAACCTGGCTAAATCGCCCCAGCCTGGGAACCCAAAGCAACAAGTCTTCAATCCTTTTCCCAGTGTCAAGCCTCTTCGAAAGTCAGCTACAGCAAGGAATTTAGGGCTATACGGCCCCACTGAAAGAACACCAACTGTGCACTTCCCACAAATGAGCAAAAGTTTCAATAGATCTGCCAGTGGCAACAGTGGGACCAGGAAACGATGATGTGCTACCCAATACTTACTATTTCTGACAGCAACTACAGAATTTATATTGCCTTTTTTTTTAATGTGTGCATGTGTATGTGTGTCCCAGAGCATTTTAATTAGCAATTATGTAACAGGGACAAAAGTGGTTACCAGATATATTAATGTGTCTTTGAAAATTGTACTTCCGTGTTATGGGATAGATTAGGGAAGATGCACTCTGGCACCCTATTGTGAATTCTGATGGTTCTGTGTAAAATAAACATTAATTTGGAATGTGAAGCATACTGTTTCTTAAAGTCTAACTCAGACATTGAATCACCAGCTGCCTTTAACCCCTCAGCCCCCCGTGGCTGCCTCCTGTCTTTCTGAGCTTGAAGGACAAATTGTCCAGTGCAGCAGACAGGTGTAACAGTTTTTGTGACTGTTAAGCAGTTTTCCCATCTGACCTCATCATCATACTCTGGGAGTAGCTGGACAAGCCACGACTAACAGAAGCACAAGCAGCCCTAGCAATCAAAAGCATCACTTTGTGACATCTGGCTTCAGATATTCTTGAGCAGCATTTTGTGCTTCTCTTCCCACAGCAATTCTCTGCTGATACTATTTTTAATATAAACCTAAACATTGAGCATGAGAAAAGCAGATAAAAGTCCATCCACAACACAGGTTTGCTCCTTCTCTGTTACATGTGTACATACATACATTTATGTTACTTACTGCTGGAGAGTTGCAGCACTGTAAAATTAGGAATTAGGTACAACTATTTGTGTAGTTGTATGATTATTATTCTGATGCATCTTGGCTTCAATGAATTTAAAGCTATTATCTAGATTAGACTTGTAGTTAAATAATATTTGCCAGCTTAGCAGTAGGTAAAATATATGAATGTTCCAAAGTAGTTTAGGGGTTTAAATTCTATAAATAGAATGATTAGATACTTAGAGTGCCACTTCCCATTAAAAGCCAACACATCAGCCACTATATTAGTGGGATGTGCCTTTGGGCTTCCATGTCTTGGTTCATATTTGTTGTGAAAGAAAGTGATAAACTGAGTATTTATTTCTAAATGAAAAAGCAGAGCTGATAAATGTTGTAAGACAAGTATTTATAAATTTATATATATATAACAAAGGCAGACAGAGAAACAGCAGAGATCATTCAGCTTCAGGATTGCAAAATCAAGTACTCAAACTCCAAGAACAACTCAGGTTGCTCTCAAATCGTTGCAGCTCTGCCAAATGCTATGTACTGACTATGATTCACTACCTTGATTCCAAGTTTCCTGCGGCATGAAAGGGCCAATATTTTAAACTGCAGTAATGATGAATCAACACCATTGTATGTAATATCTTACTTGCTTTAAAAATTATTTGTTACATTTTCAAATTAATATAGTCTATTAATGTATTCCATAACCTATAGTACGTGACATCAGTTTTACTGTATGCCATAACTTATAAGCTGTACAATATACTCTGTTCATTGTTGTGGTAACAGTTTTGTTCTGCTGTTGTTTCATATAAGTGTATGCATATAAAATAATATACAAGTATGAACACTATAAAACAGATGTAGATCAGATCTTGCCCCTGCCTTATTTCCAGGCGATAGTAGTATTATCACTAATGATTACTTACAGCACTAAGTAAATTTAAAATAATGTAGAATGTAGTCACTGATTATGGACTGTATGTGAATTGTTTTTGCACTGAATTAGAAGAAATGGACTTCTCAAAAATTTTCCTGTGAATCATCATCCCCAGTTTTTCTTAGCTTCAGTGTATCATGCGGCTGTATGCTGAACCCATACAAATAAAAGGACTCTCAATCTGTGAAACCTGCAAAATTGGTCCAAGTATGTGCATGAATTTTCAACATTTTATGAAGTAAGCGGTGGGAAATCAGTAAATTATGCATGGACATAGGTCTGGGAAAAGAACAACACATTCTAATGATTCAGAGTGAATAATATTTTACAAGTGTGCACTCAGGTCTTGGACTGTTAGGATTGAGGTAGCTGCTCAGTGCATTAATTTGTTTGATGATGCTTGCTGCAGGTAATTTTCTTAAAGTACTACTCGATGAGAAAATAGGATGTCATGGTAGTTACCCCAAAGGTACATTTCTGTACCTCAAAGGACATTCACTCTCTATCTGAAATACTGTTGGAACATACAGCAAAAGCAACTTCATTTCTTTGTACTGAGACAGAACATTAGTATGAGGTCCAGAGAACCAGGTAACTCTGGAGAAGTTTCCCATTATTTTTCCTTAAAGAATCCCTTGAGCAAATGAGGTTTAATGATGAAGCAAGTTGTGTTTGGAAGAGTGGCATTGCAGCACTGAGGTTCTGGGAAGTACAAAGGTGAGAGTCTGATCCGTAAACATTTTGTTTTCCATGTGACCAAATGACGTTTCTGTTTTTTGGGGAAATTCCTTTTTTGGGTTTTTTTGAGAAAGGATTTTAATAGGATCATACTGACTTTTACTTCTGAGCATGTGTTTCACCATCATCAAATGAAAGCTCTCAAAGGACAGGCATATGAATCCATTTTGTGGACAGTTGACAGTTCTGCAAATGGAAACAGGTTCACAGCTATTCAGAGATTATCTGAAATTGTCTATGCTTTGGGGGTAAAAATAGGAGATGGTAGAGATAAGTTTTTCAGAATTGCTGTACGCAGTAGTTGATTTAATCCACAACCACAGCTATAGTGCAAATTAAATTTTATGTATCTCACAAAAATCCTACCTCCATTCAAAACAAGCTAAGTCATTACTGGAAAGACAATAAAACTTTATTTCATGCAAAAGTAAAACACAGCCCTTTTCACTGGTATTTCCAATTCAGGTAAAAGCTCGTTTTCAAAATTCAAGACTTAAAATCAGTATCAAACTTTCACAACACCTATTTTAAACCATGTGAATTCTTTTGTACAGAAATAAGGTGAGTAGTTTCACTGCACTGTAGTTCTCCTTGACCTCCTTTGCAAGGAGTTACCTCGTGCCCATCCATGGGCACTGGTAGCATCTGGCTGAATGGCAGGGAGCCAGTGTCATCTGACACCAGCTCCACTGAAATATGAAGAGAGAGAAAGCTCATCCAGATGCATCTCTATCCTAGTCAAGGATATGTTTTATTTGCTTTTTATTGGAGAAAGATTCATTCAAGGGAGGGGGTTGTTGTAGAGGCCTGCCAGTGATATGAGAGGCAGTCATGCCAGACAAGCGCCCTCAGGCTGTGTGCCATTAGCCAGCAGGGACTGGTGAGGTGGCTGGTTTCTCATGCAGCCAGAATCTGCTCGGACACCTTTGAACACCTCTGTATTAACAGCATCCTTGGGAAGGTGTGCTTCTTTGTCAGAGGGGTGAATCCAGAGCACTCCAGGAAAGTGCACATGTCTTTGCTGCACACCCTTTCCCACTGAAGGGTCCTCAGGGCTTGCAGGGCTGATGGGCTGATACAAGATATTTGACACAGTTTAGGACATGACAGTGGTTTGCAGTGTCCGAGCATGCTCAGGCCCAGCCTCCCCAGCCTGCAGGATGCCATTTCTGCTGTGCTTTGACCTACAAGCAGCACATAGCATTTACTGGCTCACCACAGGTTTAAAAAGAGCCACAAATGATTCCTAGTCTTTTTCTGATAAAACTGTATCAAACCGCACTGGTTTACCACAAACAAGCAGGCAGGTGTTGTAGTGGCACCAAGGGCGATACATGTGGATGGAGAGCTTGGGAGAAGGGGAGAAACAACTCATCCAGGCAAAAGGTACAAGAACTTTTGATGGAAAGCAACCTCCTTGATGCCTCTGTGGCTTTTTATGTGGCTTTGAGATTTTTTTCAGTTGTAAACAACAAATCCATGACGTGCTGATTCCTGCCCATCCTTCCTGTGTTCAATGTGGTCAGGACTTGCCTGATGCCAGCAAGGTCCTGCCATGGTGTTGTCCACCCACTTGGTAGCCCAGTGGTTGCTCCTGCCCTGGCAGGAGCCAGCCCTGACAGGAGGGAGATGCCAGTGGAGAGCCCTCTGATGAGGTTCACCATGGCTTGCTTCACACTGAGCCATCTCAGTGAGCCATTTTTTCTCATGGATATGTATGGTTTTTTGGTCTCACTTGTTGATTTTCTGATGTTTTATATTTGTTGGTGTCATGGGGAAATTTTTTGATCCTTTCCTCATTTTTTGAATACTGCATCAGGAAAAACAGGTGCTTTCTGCATCTCAGGACTCAATAGTTTTGCAACCATTCCTCTCTGGCTTGTGTTTTGCCTTTGTGAACTCCCAACCCATGCTCGTATTCATTGTCTGGGTGTTTGATGAGAGTTTTCAGGAAGATAAGAATAACCATGCTGGTTGGCTTAGCCCAGTGGCTTTTCTCTGACAACCAATGGATGGAAACAGCCAAGAATTGACTCCTGTAGGAGCACAGCACATCCAGAGACAGCCTTCCCTTGGAGCAGTCATCCAATTTTGTCTGGGCTGAGTACATCACACAGAGGTGAGGTGGATGGTCAGCTCATCCACAGTGGTGTGCTGACCTAGGCAGCTGTGTGCACAGCAGGGACCACAAACACATGTTCATAAGCAAAATTTCCTCCTTCACATGAAAAGAATAATAATGATGGAGACATAGCCAAGAATGAAAAGAATAATAAACACCACAAGTGTGAGCCTGAAGCAGAAGCTGCCGTGGTGGTTCCTGCTGGGTGCTGAATTGCCTCTGTGGGCTCCACTTGAGCTTCCAGCCTTATGGTGATTCCTCCCTTCCAGGCTGACTGGCCTCCCCTTGCAGGGGAGATGACAAGGGACTTAGCTGGAGGCATCTCCAAAGGGGCAGAGGGTGGGAATGGACTGGAAAGCCTCAGAGGCCCTCAGAGGGTCCGACACGGCTGAAGACCCCAGATGCAGCACGTCACACAGCCTGTGCAGTGATGAAGAACTCATGGGCTGTAGTTCCCAGCCAGCTTTCAGCCCCTTTTGGGCACAAACAGTGGTGCTGCTCTGTTCCTGCTGCTCACTGTCCATGACAGCCTCACCACCTTGCTTTCCTTTCCTAACAGCTCCAGTGGCTTCTCTAGACGAGACCTGGATACAAACCCAGTGTGAAGAGCAGGTGCCAGTCTGTGCAGACACACCACAAGAACAGTTGTGGAAGGAGGGTGTTCCACCAGCAAGAAGGAAGTAACTTTATTCCTAGGAAAAGTTGGAAAGGTCTCTAGCAACCACCCAGCATAGGCACAGGAGTCCAATGTTAAGACTTTGAGAGGCCAAAGATTTACAGCTCACCAGCAACCAGTCACAGGTGCTCAGGCAGAGGAGAGCTGAGTGGAACCTTACAAGCTACAAAATTCTACATTTTTCTTCTCAAATGTGACTTGTGATTGCAGCTTCTCTTACTCTTCTAATGATATCTCTTAATGAAACTGGGTTTCTTTTTTTACTTTCTTTTTTTTTTTTTAAATAAATGCAGGTCTATTGTTCTATCTGCATCAAAGTACAAGCCTGATCGTCTTCTGCTTGTTCCCACACTACTAGTCACTTACACTGGGCATAAATAGTGCCCTTTTGAACTCCAAATTACTGTGTACGATAATTTTTATACTGTTTCCCCTGCACTAGTAAACTTTTCACCCAGTTGCAACAATACTGTTCAGTGTCTGGCCTCCAGTGCTCTTGGAGAAGAGGCCTTTCTCCAGAAGGAACAAAAGGACTACTGTCTGCTTGGCAGAGGGCCAGGTGACTTGGTGTTGCTGGACACGTTCTCTGTCCCCAGTAGCCAGCGCTGAGTCACTGATTTCCGTCCAGACTGCAAAGTGTTTGTTCCACAAAGTGCTTGTCGCTGAAGAGATGCTTCTGCCACAGTGTGACCAGCAAGTTGTGCCCCATTGCTGCTGAACCTCCCGTCTGCTGGGACAGAGTAGGGGAGGATCTCGCTATTGCGGTCGGCAAAACACGGTGGCATCTTCTGTAAAAGCGCTACAGTGTCTGGCCACAGAGATGCCATGCTGCTGCCAGAGGTCAGACCGGGCTTGCAGCCGCCACCAGCAGCAGGTCAGTGGTGTGTGCCCTGGCTCAGTGTGCACCGTGCTTTTCTGAGCTCGTATCCACTCGAGGCGCTCCTCTAGGTATGGTCACTAGATGCCGCTGGTGCTCCACGCAAACACAACCGCTGCAATTCCCGCGGAAGGAAATACAGCCACAGCTTACTCGGTGTTTCCAATTTCTATTCGTTTTCGATCAGATGCGAAGCAGTTTCCAGTCTGTTCACCTTTGATTTCACATTGCAACCTCTCTGCTCTATTTAGCTCCTCCTAGTAAGTTTGCTAACCTTGCACAGTGATCCCAAAGCACAGAGACATCCTGATGGTGTCTTTGGAAACAGTGCCCATAGTGCTCTCAAATGCTCTGAAGGCTCTTTCTGAGTCAGAGGTATAATACATTTTCTCTTCGGTGAATGAGCCATCAAACTCATTCCAGAATTCCAGTTGCAGGCAGATGAAGGAAGCTTGCTGGATTCACTGAATGCCTTGTTGAAACTTGTTTTATGAGTGCACCAGCAATGACAGCCAGTTCCTGCCAGTCACAAATCAGCTGAGGTATTTCATCATAAATACTGGAAATGAGCTGTTCTAAAGGCTGAAAGAAAAATCCCCACCTTTTGCCAAACTTTGGTAAAAAATAACCCAAACAAAATACAGCTGACCTAATAAACTCTTCTCAGATACTTACCAGCTTGCTGCCCTGCCCTGGAAAGCTTACTGCTCAACCCATGAATGTTTTCTACTTCCAGACCTTGAAAAAACACCACCTTTAGGTCTCCAGATGTGGATCTTGTGCCTTGAAGAATTGTTTGCTTTTGCTAAATACTGGAATTTGAAGTTCACATGCCAGTCATCAGCAATCAGCTCTGACTCCAAGTGGATTAGCCTGGACAGGGCCCTAAGCAATCAGGTCTATTTGAAGCTGCTCATTGCAGGGGGTTGGTCTATTTTGGCCTTTAAAAACCCCTCCCAAAGCACAATGTGATTACATGGTGGCTTCTCAGGTACATACATGATCTAGACACAATCACTGTCAGCGTCCCAGCAAAGTGAGATGAGCCTGAGATTTGCAATTAAATTTTTCAGCAGCTTGCTCTGCAAATTTATGTGACCAGACACATGCAGCAGCACACAGGCTTGACACAGCCGCACTGAACGTGCACCAGACAGTTTACTGCCAGGAAAAAGCACCAGCTGAATGCAGGTCACTTGAAAAACAAGCATCCTATATCCATTTAAGGACTTAGGCTCTTAAAGCAGGACCAAGATGTTATTAAGATGCTTAAAAAGAAACACAGCCCTTGCCTAGCTACTGCGCAGCAACAGTGGCCTTTGGTGCTCTGTAAAATTTCTGTTTGGCTTCAGCACTGCCAGAGCACCTAGAATTCTGCCTTTGCTTGTGTCACCTCTGCGTGCCTTGGCTAATTCACATCAGAGCAATCCAATGAGGCTGAAAATGGGCTTTGATTAACTCTGAGATTGGTTTGGTACATCTAGAGCTCCTCCGTGCCTTTTGATAATAAAATTCAGCACAGAGCAGATCTTGAGGTGTCTGGGCAGAGCCAGAAACAGACTGATTTGGGGCATTAAATCAGGATGTGCCTAAAGAGACTGTGATCATTTCTAGATCAGAACAAGTGTGATTAGTTCAGCAACGTCAGGAGAAGTTCAGTAATTAGTTGCTTTTAATCTCCGTTTCAAGATGTACTTCAGAAAAAGATATTGCTTTTATCTCAGAGTTTGTTTTTCTCTTGTACAACCAGTGATGTCCATGACCAGAATCCTTGAGCCTAGACAGTTCCTACCAGTGGTTCCCCTCCTGATGAACAAGTGTCTTTAGTGTTGAGTATACCCTGTTTAGAGTACATGGGGACATGTACTATTGAGGTGGCAACACCACACATGCAAAGTTGAGTTCCAGATGCAAGAATGTGGCTCTGTGCCATCTACACAGGATGGATGGGTTTAATCCTGTGGGCTGTGGCTTGACAAGGGTGAAAGGGGAGGAAGGCATTGACCTTTCTAAAGTTGCAGACAAGAGCGTTGTTTAAAAAATAGCTGTAGATGGGTCTGTGCATTCACTGGAAAGGTTTCAAATCATCAAGTGTATAAAAGCTCTGTCTTAGAGTTCTGACCTCTCATATGGATGAGGGAGACCTGGACCCCACCACCTGTGTGTGGTTAGATTTTTCATTATACAGCAATTATGTGAAAAGAGGATTGAGCCCTGTGCAGGGAATTGTCTCAACCTGAGACTCGTTTCTTTACATTAATGAAAAAAGTATGAAAAATACCAGTTACATGCAAGGATGGTACTTACTGGAGTTCAGGATCAGGAAAAAGTGAGCTGGAAGCCCCCTCACTGTAATGAAGCTGCAGCTGCACAGTTCATGCAGGCAGGTGATTGTTTTAACCATGTTCATCTGCCAGCAGGGTACCCTGCAGTGCCACTGGTGCTGATACTGACCATGGGTCCCAGAAGTTGTTGCTGGTCTCCAGGAAAGGACTTATGTCATAAACAAATGTTCTGGGTTTGGCCTGTGCCTTCCTGCAGTGTCTCCATGGCACAGGTTCTTCCACCACTGTCAAAGTGTCAGACTGAAGAATTTCTCTCCCTTCCCTCTTTCCTTCCCTCATGTCTGCCTGCCTGCCTCATCTGGTCTCCCTTCCTGCATGCCTTTTTCCATCCCTGAAAAGATCAAAAGCGTTTTCTAGAACTGATTTTTAAAAAGGCAGAAAAAACCACAATGGGACCTGACATGAATGTAATATTTCACTTATCTAGCTATCAATTTCACGTTTATTTCTTCTTACACAAGACCTGTGATGTGTCTCTAGACATCCAGGAGAAAAGAACTGAATGGTTTATCTCTGTTTCAGGACACTGCAAGGACCTAAGTCGATCTGGTGATCAACAAGGTCATTTTTGACACGTACACTCCTATTATGAACCAGCCACAAGGTTTTTTTCCTTCATGTCTACTTTTCTCCTCATGAAACTTTGTAGGGTGGGGTTTTTCTTTGGTTGTTGTTGTGGGTTTTGGTTTTTTGTTTGGTTTGGTTTGGTTTGTTTATTTTTCTTTCCTCTGTGTTACAAGCCCTGGCCTTCAGATATCAACACTGGAGTTTTTCTCTGTTGGTGGAAATTTCTTGGAACCTTAACTGCCAAACATCAGACTATATCAACAAAAACACCCCAAACCAGAAGAGGACATTCCAAACTCCAAACCAGAAGAGGACATTGTTTCTAGTTCTCTTAGGTTTGAGAACGTTTTTGCTGAAGGTTTGTACATAAGAAGCAAAGAAGTGCTCCCAAAGCTGTTTTATCTTTTCTTGATTCTGGGTGATTTTGGAGGTGTAATGTGGGATTCCTTAGCATTCTGACATAAAAATTGTTGCTGTCTTTCAAAATTGAGGAAGTAGTTGTTATTCAGGTTGACAGCAGTAAATAAATGACTTGCCTCTTCAAGGTAATCATTCTCAGAGTAAAAGGTGAATGAGAAACAGCAGAAGCTTGAAGGAAAGTGAGAGCAATGTTCCATCCTGAAGAGGATTGGGGTGGGCATGGCTTTTCTCTGCCCTTCCTTGCTGGTACAGTGGCCTGTGCTCTGGTTTCCTTGCTTAGAAAACAGCTAAAGTATGTATCTGAGACTATATTTTGGCCTTGCTGGAATTGCTACCATAAAATACAAATCTTATGAGGAAATTACTACACAGCTGACAGTGCTACAGAACTATCTGCAGGTTAAAATTTCTCACTGTCTGCTTATTCTCACTTCTGCTCAGAGAAGACAGAAGCACTGGGAATTAGCTGCAGTAAAACTGACTTGGATGGTGAGTGAAATGCAGTTATTTTTCTCTCAGAGGGTGTTACACTCTGAGGTTCTCTTGGACAGTATGGAAAGCTTTGATGAAGGTTCTTTGATGATGAAAAAAGCCATGAGATACGTGTAGAAAACAAAATAGAACTTCTTGTTTTATCTTCTCCTTTTCTCGCACAATGGACTGACTTACTGGAAAAAGAATTGATAAGTTGCATCTTGATTATTCACCAGCTTTTGAACTCTACCCAAACAGAGAATAAGTCCTGCTTGCTTTTCTGTCAGGCAGAACGTGCCCACATGATTTTCAAGCTCTGCCATTCACATATGCAGATGGTTACAGATGAAGTGTACTTTTCATGATGTTTTGCTCACTACTCCCATGCAGAGAAGGGATGGGGTGGAGAATGCCTCATGTGCACTAACCCTGCAGTTATTGCTCTCAGGATTAGTGTTGTAATATAACTCTGTTGTCTGGGTGGTATTGCCAGGCTCTCTTTTTGGCTCTTTTAATAGTTTGTAATGTTGCTGTGCTGCAGATTTTTAGTTTGCTTGCACCATGGGACCTTGCTTGAAGTTAAAGCAGCTCAGGATGGCAGCAGGGTGTCAGCTTAGGAGCTTAGTTGCCTTCAAGTGGGGTCTCAGCTGAGCAAGCATGGACTCCATCCTCCCTTAGTGTTTGCAAGGTCCTTGGGCCCATTGAGAGAAGTGGAGATATGTCAGTAATCCTCCCTGGGCATAGTGTCCCTCTAAAGCCAGCTGAGTTTCCAGCCTCAGCTGCTGCTTCTGTGCAACTCTTCACCTCCATCAGTTGGTCTGTGGGATGCTTCCATCTACACTGCTGCTGTTTTCTTTGGAGGAAATGGGGAGCTGCTCTTGAGGCTGGCAGTGCTGCCCTTGCAGGCAAGCACCTAATTTCCCTGCATTTTCTGTATATTTTCACGAGTGAGTACAGTTTTAAGGCTCAACTACAGGAAATCTGCCTCCCTGGCTTTAGCCTCACAACATCCTGCAGTGGTTTAGACCCATCCCTAGACAGCACAGCAGTGGCTGCAGGAGTCTGGACGGGACTACAGGGAAAGCAAGAGGTTTTGTGGGGAAGGAGCATCCCACTGGCATTTGTCCAACCAGGAACTGCCACCATCACTAACAAAGCCTGTGGAGAGTGGGTGTCCCAAACCAGCCCCCAGCCCCTGTGGCAGCCACCCTGGGGCCACTCTGATTTACCACATCAGGTTTTGTCTGAGACCAGAGTGCCGAACAGCAGAAAGTCTAGACAAAGTTGGTCTATGGTTTGCTGTTGTTCAGAGCTAAATGGAAAGCCAGAACCAAGCTGATGAGCAAAATCCCTTCATCTGGAAGGCACAGAACTCTCTGTAGAGAAGCTGTGCTTGGGGGAAGGTCTCTGCAGGGCTGCACAGAGCTTTAGTACTTGGAAAAAAGAAGGGCAGCTGGCGGTAGGATTTTTAGCACTGCCTCCTGCTACATTAATCAGTAGCAGATTATATGTGTGTAAAAGAGTAACACTGAGGGAAACAAGGCTGGCTTGTGGAGTGGAGTATAGAACTGAGAGGAAAAGTGGACTTAGATTTTATAAGAAAAGGGGTTGAAACATTCTAGGTAGATTTTCCAAGATTTAGTTAAAGTAAAATAAAACAAAAAGAAAAAATGTCACAGTGTTGACAATACTTCATACTCACATTTTAAATGAAACATTGTAATTTCCAGTTTCTATTTTTGCAATGTTTACATTATGAGATCTAACTCAAATCACATGTTCTATATAATTGAAAAAGCCCCCCTCAATTGGCTTGGAACACCCAATTCTCTGGCATTTTGCTTTTGAGAGAAGTGTGGGAGTGGTTTTTTTCACCCTAAACTTGACTGTTAGAGACTGGAAGGGGATTTTGTCCTTTCCTCCTTTTGGCACACAGTATGTGTTTGTCTGAGCACTAAGCTACCCACAGAACAGGCGGGAGGGCTCCTGGAGTTTGCTAACTGTAGGAAAAAGCTCAATGCAACAAAAACTTGAGCTGCTTGCAGAATAGCTACTCAGATTCACCTGAAACCTAAGGGAAATATTGGTCTAGCTAGAAAATAACAGTGTTTGTCTAGTGCTTGTTGGTTTTCTAACAAAGAATTTAAATGATCTCCCAGGTTGGGATGCTCTGAGTAGTGTAAAATGAGACCATAATGTGCAGATTAGGTAAATAAGGAAGTCATTAAGGGATAGAGAAGGCCTGAAGAGAAGGAGTGGCTTTTTGTTTGAGAAGAATAGGGATATACCTCTCATTTTGCATTAGATTTTATCCTTCCTTTCTGGAATAAGCCTTAAGTCAATTAACAGTTTGCTGCAACTTGAGCAAAAAGTGTCTCCTTTTTTTGTTTTGTTTTTGGTTTTGTTTTTGTTTTTTGTTTGTTTTGGTTTGGTTTTGGTTGGTTTTTTTTGGTCACTCACAGGCATCTTGAGTCCAACAGAAAGCTTTCTGACTTTGATCCAACTATTTGCTCAGTTCATCAGAATTTTCTGATGCTATTCAGTACTTCACAGTGGCACCAACAGGGAATTTGTCAGCACAGGGTTTCTACTTAATTAACAGGCTGTTAGGAGCACCCCTGGGACAGGAGAGGAGAAAGGCCATGCAAGGCTTGGCTGGAATGGGAGCAGGGGAGGTGAGGAGAGATTGCTGCAGCATGGCTGTAGAAGAAATGAAAAGGAAATAAAATAAACCTGAATACTAATAGAAAAAAAAAAACCACCAAGACCAAAATAAAATTATTCAAATTTTTTCACACATTTCTGTTTTGTTTGCCTATTGGGCCATGTCAGGCACCTTGGCTCAGAGATGGCTAAACCAGTGTATTACCTCAGCTACTCTGAAGGTAAACAACAACAACATTACCAACAAAAATAACTGGTCATTTTTTCCTTTGTTTTGTGAAAGAATGAGCTGGACAGACGGAGAGTCTACAGACCTCTGTATACTATGATTGCTGTCCTTACTGTTGCTTCTTTAGGCACAAGTAGCAGGGCATCAAGAAGGACAAAAAAGGGGACATTTAGTTATGGCCAGCCTGATACTGACAGTAAATGACAACCAGCACAGTCTGAAGTTTGCACAGATAGAAGTTACTGATTATTATCATTTTAAAGACACTTAAGAGTCAAGTTAAATAATTTGCTCAGTACAACACAGTGAGCCAAAGCCAACAAAAAGTTGAATCCCTTCACTGTCATCTCCGGGCTCAAATACAACCATGAAAAATGCGTCTTTTCTTCAAAAACAACCAATTCAAAACAAAAAGAAGATTCCTCTTGGGTTATGAGCAAGTAACCTCCAGTGTCCATAAATGGGACTGTCTTTTATACACTTTTAAAATTTTGTAGTAACTGTGGGATTTTGTTCCTTCCAGTATCTGATTAACTACACATTTTGTTGCTTGGGCACTAAAGCTGAAACTATCAATTTTTAATATATTTATTTACTTTTGAGAAACCCATAGTTATTTTATTGTAATATGTGCCATATCTCTGAGAGTTCTTCATTCAGTCATGCTTCTGGCACATTAGTTATAAACTTCCCCTGTTTCACAGTATCTGGATGGTCCCACATTTCATGTGACTAAACTTCTGACCATGTCTCAGCACAAATCTGCTGTTCAAACCCCTGTCCTTTGACATCTCTGTTTTGTGGAATGGCCTAAAAACCAAATGTTTCAGATTTATTATTTTCTAGCTTTAACTAATTTCCATCACCTTGGCAGTCTCTTATTCCCATAGTGCTTTTCTTTGTAATCCTTCCCGTTTTTCTTTAAAATCCAGTTGAAAGTTTTTCTTTGGAAGAAATGAAGAACCTTATTTGTCATAAAATTATTGTAGGCATGGTAAACCAGGATATTTAAGGACTTAAGGGCAAGATTATCTCTGGTGAATTATCCACCTGAGGATATAGATTTTGGCTTGAGATTTTTGCTATGCCTTTTATGAGGTAGGTATTCCCTGCTGATTTCAAGGAGAGTTGCAGGCACAGTAGAAAAGGAGGGTACTTGAGAAGGCATTGTCATATGAAATTAATAAGAGAATTTTGTTTAATTCTTTCACTGTCCTTGAGAGTATGGAAATTATGCCAATGGCATAAAGTATTATTTACTCTTTGTTAAATGCTAATGAACATTGGGGCTGTTATGCAGTCATGACATTTGCACATTAGTAAGTCCATCTGTCACTGAAAAGGGAGAAGTTAGGCTTAGTTTATGTGATTTATTGACCAAGTCCTGTTACACACCATCCCTGAGGTTTTAAAAATCAGACAAATTTTTCATTTCAGAAGTGACCAAATTTCCACTGCAATGAGCAATGGCTATGAAGGTGCCAAAAGTGTAGGATGCCATTAAAAAATCATTCTCCCCTATCAAAAAAATCCCTGGTGACTACCAGTCCAAGAAGACCCTTTCCAAAGAAGGGTCTTTACTGGGACCCTGCTACATGCCAGCAGTGTTTATACAGCCCATGTATTTTTGGGATGGTACCTACCATTCTCTGGGGGTTTGCCACTTTGCCACTCTGTTCACAGCACACTGATTTCGACTTCATCCATGGGCTGTGTTTTTGTGAGTTTAAAGCAATACTCCTTTTGGGTGTTTAATTCAGATTAACTGGTTTGAACACCCTTGCTGTTGTGAAAGTGTAAAAAATTGGCAAGTCTTTATAGGTTCTCTTTTTCTTCTTCCCTCCAAAAATTCAGAAATGCTTTCTTTATCATGTGGTGATTTACAAGTCCATCTTAGATAATTGAAAAGGAGACAGCCAGCTGTGTTATTCACCTTTTTTGGCACCGTGAGCCTCCAGCTAGGTAATCTGTTTAAATTGTTCAATATTCCTGGGAAGGCATTCCTCAATTTTCTCTTCAGTTTAGTCCAAACCCAAGGATATTTTTTCTTTTATCTACTTGTTCTACATTTCAAAGCCTTAATAAAGAAATTGCATTGTCCTTGGAACAACAAGTGAAGAAACCAGAGGGAGGAGGGAAGGGAGCTTTCCTGGAGAAGCTGGAAATAGCTGGGAATATTTCTGAGTGTAAACAGGGTAGGATCCTGCAAATCTAAAAATCTACAAAATGTTAAAAAAAATACTTGAGTGAGAGGTTCCACTAGGTGAATTGCTTGTTATCCTCCACCATATGTGTTGAGACTAGAATAGACCACTGTGATGTTCTTGTCTGATTCTCTGTTTAACATCCTTACAAGGCCTTCTACCACAGCAGATCGCAGGGGGAAATAAACCCAAACCTGTTCTTCTGCAAAGCCTGGTTTCCAAGCATGGGCAGTCCCTTCAGATGGTGTCTGTCATGTTTAATAGAATTGTGGACCTTATTTTCTGAATTTATTTAAATGGAAAATTCTAACAGTATTTTGGAGGAGAAACACCTTCCAATAGCAGATGTACCTAAGTAGGTATGCACATAAAATTTTGGCTTTCTTTACCTTAATCTGACTGCAAATAGCCTTTAGTTATTCTCACAGCTCATCTCTGAATTTCCACATTTTTAGTCCTGTCCAGAAAAGTACTTCATTAATTTAAGGAAATAGAAATTGTTTCGACAGGAGAGCCTGAGAGTCTTATGAGGTGCAAAGATCCGTACTCAAACCCACACTTTCTGCCAAGGGAGCATGAAAAATCCTGTGGCTGGCCTCTGTGTGAGGTCCAGCCCTGTATATGCGTCCTGGGGAGGTCCTATCTCATCAACCAAATAGGCTTTTTCCCCCTCCTCTGCTCTGTGAATTTCTGTGCCACAGAAATTAGAAACTTGGGGTTTGGGAGATTTGGAAGATTCCTACAGGATTCTGTGGGAAGGAGCAGTACCCACAACACCAGCTCACAGGGGAGATAACATCCAGCTACTGCCCATGAGATTCAGATGGTGCCCCTTGGTCAGTGTGGTTTCTGAGGCTCTCCACCTCCTGTTTTCTTTCTTTTGGTCATTTCTGAAAAAACTTTAACTAGAGCAGGGCTGCATACAGGATCTTGCAGTACTGGACAGTCATTTGAGAGTGGTTTCCACCTTCATTTCTACCTAATTTATCCAGTTTCCAGTTCATTTATGCTCCTCTGTGTTCTCTTGGCACTGGTATGACACCTTAACCAATTGTTAGTAATACAAGAGCAGCATAGTGGTCTTGCAGTCTGGGGATCTAAAAATTGGTGTCAGGATCTGTTTTCTGATAGCCTGTCTGGGTCAGCATTAGTTCCAGCACCTTCTCCAAAGTGAAGTATACATGCTGGGATTTGCACCCTCAGGGAAATCACAAATGGATCTGCGGAGCTCTAGTGGCTCTCCTGGCATAGGTTTAAGTTGAACAAGAAATGGTGTAAGCAGACACTTGCCAAGGTTAGTTCTCTATCAAAGGAGTGCTGGCTGAACTCAGCTGAGCCTTCCAAAGGCAGGAAAGTTATATGGAGGCTGCATGAATAAGGCAAGGAGTTAGCCTTGTGTTCAGCTTCCTGTCAGCAACCTACCACATGAGACTGAGGTAGAAAGTGGAGGCAAGCATGACTGGTTAAGTGTAGAAAAGGAAAAAAGGGACAAGAAAAGGTAGAGGAAAATTAAAGTCTTTATATGGGAGGATTTAAGTCCTTAAGCTCAAGTGTTTGTGAAAGGGTTGGGAAAAAATCACTCTCCATGGGCTCTCTTCCCAAATACTCTCTTCCCAAATAAATCAGTGTCCTCTGTGACAACAGCACCACCACTTCCCTTCAGTAATAAACCAGCACCATCATCAGGTTTCTTTTTTTTTGGCCTGTTAAACAAAGTCCTCTTTTTTTGTTCTTACACATGCCACCCACAAAATTCTAGCTCTGTGTCTTTGTTTCTCTTGTTAGCTTTTTATTCCTAAACTGTACTAATTGTTATCAATTCATCCTTTCATTCATTTCTTCTTTCTTTCTCTTTCTTCATAATGCTTTTAGCTTATTTTGAACTCCTACAAAGTCATGTTATTTTGTAACCATCACAGCCTTCTTTTCCAATTGCGGTATTGTGGCTTTCTTAGCGTCTAGTGAAATATTCTTAAATATCTCCTAATTAACATTTTTCTTTTTAGAGTCATCTCCCAGCTGACTTCAGCCAATTGTTTTCAGCTTGACTGAAAGTTGGCCTTTTTCAAGCCCCAAGGATGTGTGTATAGCTTGGACTCTGTTACACAGAACAAAGGTAAAGAAATCATGACCTCTGACTCCTAAGCTGTAACTACCTTCTGCTTCTGCTAATGGTCTTTGTGTAAACAGGAGGGCAAAATTTAAATCCTCCCCATGTTGGATGTAATGTTGGAACTCAGATATTGACTATGATTCTCAGAAACAAAGGAAAATCTCGTATATGAAGTTTGAGATCTTTGAAATTCCTGAACATTGCAGTTAGTCTGGTGGCACTCAATCATCATTCAGACCTCTGTAGGTTACTGCTCTGCTGGCAGCTGCAGCCTGTGCTTCACTCACTAGACTGTCTTTTTCTCCATCCACGAGTCTTCTTGTCTTCCTCTGATTTTTCTCCCCATCTCTTGGCAGAGTGAGCAAGTGGGTATTTGGCTAATGGCTGGAGTCAACCCAGCCTAAAGAAGACAAGGATAATGGGATCACAGCCATGTATCTAAGTACAGGAAGGGAAGACCCTTTACCTGGAGTGGAAATCTGAACTGCAACCAGTGGACCTCGTCCTCTCATAACAAAATGTAAAGAACAAAAAATTTATAACCTTCTTAACATTAAACACTGAAGTTAAAAACATTAAAGTCCCAAAAAAGAAAGGACAGTTACATCTCAGTGAGCATGACAGCTGTTGTAATAAATCAGCTGAGATTCCATTTTCTTCATGCAGGAAAAGCCAAATGTTTATTGCCTAGGTCATATTTTATAGCATTATCAGAAGGCACTGTGTCATATTTGATTGACTGACAATATACTCACACTTAGTTCATAGGTCAGTACATGATATTTTGCATATCTATCAAACCTGCATTTTCACGTAGTTTGCATACTTTTTCTACTGATTCTCATGGGACAAATCCCTTGTTATTGCAGGAGCCATTTGTTTTTCACCCTCAGAATAGGTTGCTGTGTTACCAAACTCTCATTCTCAAAATAGCTTCACATGGGAGCTTGCAAATTGCTGGTCAGCTTAGCTAAAGTAGCAGGGCCTAATCCATATTTTATAAGACTTTTCTTTTATAATTTCTCCTTTGTCTGCAACTGGAGCCACGCATTGCTGGGTTTCATCTACAGCATCTCACCTCAGCCATGCTCAAGTGCATTTTGCCTGTTACAGTTCCCATGCAGGTATGGCTGATTGCTCCTGCTGCAGGCACTCCACTGCTTCATGGCATCCTGGCTTATTAACCCAAACACTGTTTATTCCCCCCTTAATTCTGAATTTTCACTATGTCGTCGTCAGAACATCAAAGGATGTGGTCCCTTCTTCTTACTATCCATGTTTTTAGTAGTGGGAACTAGAGAACTTGCTGAAGGACTTGCTTTTCTGGAAATTTCTTTGCTTTCAGCAAGACAATTTCTGAGCAGTCAAATGAATGCCACTGATGCATATAGATTTTCTATTTAAAACCAGAAAGAATCCTGCAGTATTGAAGGGAACAGCAAGAGGGTTTTTTAAAAATCAGTCTGCGGCTGAAGCATGTTTGGGATCTCTTTGAAAGACTATGTGGATTTATAGCATGATTTCTGAAGAGAAAGGCAGCCATTTTCTAGGATTGGGTGGGGTTGATAATGTCTTCCTGGTTTCCTAAATTTATTTCTTGCTAGGCTATAAAACGCTGCTCAGAACACACAGGTTATTGTGGGCTTCAGTGATGATAGAAATATCTGCACTTAGCTTCTCCAGGAGACATGAAAGAATTTTTTTACTTTGCTTTATGAATTCTTTCAAAATGTGTTTTCCACTTCAAGACGCTACTACAATAACATAATTTCTAATATCCCATGCAAATATCAACCTATATATCCTGAGGGCAAAGTAAATACAGATTAAAGACTACATTTACACTCTCCACAGGAACAGGCTGGAGGTCTATATTTTGGGACCTGTTCTGCTGCCCGCACTGTCATGATTCTTCTGTGTTCTGTGGTGCCTTGTGGAGCACAGTTTTGGATTCAGCATCAGCCATGTACCACCCCCAACAGGCACTGTGGTAGGTCATGTAGGCTCAGGCTGAACAGATACAGACCCTGCTATGCCATTTTTTGGCCATAATCTAGGGATATGCCAGCCTGGCTTATCTCTAAAAGATGTGTGAGGTGGGTTTGAGGGGGTGTGTCTCACATCCAGGCAGCATGAAAGAGAAACAAATTTCAGGGCAAATGCAGACAGACTCACATAGAGGCAAAATTAAGTGTAGGAATACCTAAGATATCTCTTAGATTTGGGGTGTCTCAATAGCTGGATGAAAAAGCAAACACACTTTTGAAAATCTTTTTGCCATCATTTGTCACTCCATCAGGAGCAGCAAACTGCCCCCTTCTACCCAAGACTTCTGTGAACTGTCTTGCTCCTTACCCAAAATAAAAATGTCCCCCTGGAGTGCATTCTGTTCCCAAGGGATGCATCTTCCTGAATGCAGTGTTCAAGATACAGTTTGAGATACTCAGTTCACCTAAAGTTTAAAGCTGAAGCCGCTTCGGAATTGTGTTAAATGTGTTGCATTAATCGTCCCTTTGTCAACCCTGTTTTGAAAGCTGGGGGGAGGAGGAACACAGAGTTCCTTCATGATATGTAAATTTTGTTGGATGTTTGTTTGAAGTACATGGTTGCCTGTAATTGTAGTTTTGACTTTAGGATTAAGATGCATATTTATTTACTTTAGCTTTTCAATCCTGTTCATTCTGTCATGGACTTGCACATATTACTCCAATCATGGCAGGGCAATCCATAGCTTTCCTACTTACTATGCAGCCAGACTGGTTTCTCTGAAATCAAAGTCCTGGGATTTATTTTGTTTATTTTGCTTTTAAATAAAGAGACTTTCCAAACAAAGAGCCAAAAAAATTTTCCTGTGGTCTTCCTAGATTTGTTCTGCTTCAGTTAAAGAAAGATGTAGGACAAGTCAAAGTGTGTTATGGAACAATAGAAAAACAGAGATTAATACACTGCTTTTTCTCTTCTTCTTTTTTTTTTTTTTTTTTTTTTTTTTTTCCTGTGTCGAAGAGCTCCCTAAACAAAAGCAGCAGCGTTTCAGGGTCCAAATCTGGTTGTCCTTGAAACATGCGTCTGATCTCACCTCTCTGAACAGCGAACCTCCTTACAAAGAAAGTGCCAACTGTTCTCCCAGAGTTCATTTGAACTTCCTCCAGCTTCAGAAGAAAGAGAAGCAAGAAATTCCACTTAGGATGCCAGCAGGTCTCGTTTGTGTAGCTGGCAGCTCTGAGGGATTCCAGATGGCTTTAGCCCTTCTTTTGAACATATCTTTTGATCTCATTTAAGTTTCCTCCCGATTTCACCTGCTCTGTGTTTACCGACTGAAGGATACACAGGTGGACGTATTAACTTCACCGTAGGACACAAATGGATTGCATTTGGACTTTGTGTGCAGGAGGGAGGCTGAGTAGTACAGCTAATGCAGCTCCAGCTCCACTCCATGATTTATGATTCAGAAACCACAGTATAATTTTAACAGACAGAACAAACAAATGGAAACCCTTGTTTGTCCCCAGTGTATGTTTTCTAAATGTTACAACATGTACTCTTCAATCTAGTGGTCACCTAGGAAGTCAAGCAAGACATGTTTTTAGAATTAACTTTTGTGATCACATATTTTTTCTCATTCTTTGTTTACATATTTATGGATCTCTTTATTCCCAAACAAGTTGTTTGTCAACCTTTTGAGCTATGTTTAGCTATTGGACATTTCCATAGTAAGTAGCAAAAAGTAATTTGTTTCAACAAAGACAGCAATCTAATTACATTTAACATCATACCTGAACCTGCATTTTGTGGAAACAGGGAGAGCAGTCAGGATCACACACTGGTAAACTGCTGACAGAAGAAGATATGAGAATGTAGCAGAAAAATAAGATTGATGAGCTGGATTCTCATGGAGGAGGACATGACATGGCTCAGTCTGCAGAGATACAGGTCTTTGCTGTTTGGATTATCCTGCACCTTCATCTGAGAAGGGATCTTCTTAGTCCATTTAAACTGCTGAGGATAGACCACGTCTTAGCTTCAGTTTAGGTAGATACCCCAGGTGTGCAATTTTTTCTGTAGTGTGGTTTCTGTGGGGTGCATGAGTTAGAAGAAATCTGTTTCACTTTTTACCAGGTGTGCCACCATGGACTTCAGATGTCAATTTTTTTGACTATGTGCTTACACACATACTTAGCACCGTCTCAGCCAGGGCACTACAGGTTTTTAAACTGTCAGCCTACAATGATCCCCTTGGGTGGGCCCAGATACTGGTCTGTCAAGACTGCACAAGATTTGGGCACAAGTACACTAAGTGCCCTGAATGGCAGGGTCAGTGTGACATTTCAGACTAACCACATCATCTGTTTTTTAGCAGTGTCCAGTCTCACTGACAGACACTGACTTTCACTGATACTAGTGGGCATTGTCATTAGATTAAGAATATCCTGTTAGTATCAAGTTTGTATACATGTAATTATCACACAGTCTCATAAAAACACTTGTGAGTGAATAAGAGTTGGAGTTACAAGACCACAGTTGACATTATTCAGAGGAAATCTATCTGAAAAACCTGTACAGATGAGGTTTGCATCTCCTGTTACCCTGATGCAATGTTAGAGCCAGGAGTAATTGAACATCCTGAGAAATAACTCTGGAAATTTCATGGGTATTCATCCTGCGTAGCTTTAGTGAACACTGTCAATTTACGTTTGTATTGCACTGGGTGAGGTTCTCTCTAGAAAGCAGGAATGGCTGGGATGAAGTGGAAGCCCCCTGCTCCAGGGTACTCTGCCTTCCCAGCCAGTGCACACACGCCAGCAGCTCCCAGGCCTGGCCTCCCATCCGTCCCTTTGCCTGAATTTTGCTCTTTTTCCACTACTTGTGCCATTCCATATCTCTGTATCAGGTCTGCATGGCAAGGTTCTGGAAGACAGGGGACTACAGGTGGCTTCTTTGAGAAGCCGCCAGAAGCACAGAGCCAGTTGGATCCAAGACAGACCTGCCACTGGCCAAGGTTGAGCCCAGTGGTGATGGTGGAAAGATCTTTGGGATAGCAGATTTAGGAAGAGGGAAGGGAGCAGACAGAGAAGAGCAGAGTGAGAATATGTGAGAGCTCTGCAGACACCCATGTCAGTGAGGAGGTGGGGGGGGGGAGGTTCTGCAGGTGCTGGGGCAGAGATTCCCCTGCAGCCCATGGAAGTGCACAGTGGAGCAGAGATCCATTGGCAGCCCACAGAACACCCCAGGGCAGAACAGATAAATGCCTGTAGGAGGCTGTAACACTATGGGAAGGACATGCTGGAGCAGGGTCCTTACAGTACCTGTGGACCCATGGAGACAGGAATCCACACTGGTACAGGTTTCCTGGCAGGAATTGTGACCTGCAGGGGACCTGTGCTGGAATAGTGTACTCCTGAAGGACTGCAGCCTGTGGAAGGGATACATGCTGTAGCAATATGCAAAGAGCTGCAGCCCATAGGAAGGGCTGACATTGGAGGAGCTCATGGAGGACTGTCAAACACTGGACCAGGGGAAGAATGTGAGGAGTCTTGGCCCTGAGGTGGAAGGAGTGACAGGGACAACGTGTAATGAATGGGCTGCAGACCCCCATTCCCCATCTCCCTGTGCTGTCTGGGAGGACGTGGAAATTTGGGGATTGAAGTTAAGAGCAGGAAGAAGAGAAGGATGGGGGGAAGGTGATTTTAAGCTTTGGTTTTATTTCTCATTATCTGACTCTGATCTTGTTGGTAATAAAGTAAACTGATTTCCCCAAGAGAAGCCTATATTGCCTGTGATGGTAACAGGAGAGTGATCTCTCCCTGTCCTTGTCTTGACCTCCCACTTTTCCTTGTATTTTCTCTCCCTTGCCCAGCTGAGGAAGGGGAGTTATGGAGTGGCTTTGGGAGGCACCTGGCATCCAGCCAGCATCAGTCCACCAGACTCCACTAGAAATGGCATTGTCAGGGCGAATGACATAATACACACTACTAATGATGCAGACTGGAGAATAAACACTGCTTAGTGACTCTCCTGTTAAGTAAAATCCGAACTGTGATGTTTCCCAGAAACATTTAAGCCCTCCCCAGCCCCATAATTCATACCTGCTGGAAAGATCCAATTAGGTTCCTACCCAAGTCACCCAAATGCTCTGAGCTTGCCCTTCCTGAGCATTTGCTTGAAAAGGATCTCATCTGACCAGTGCAGATGCTTGTAGCTGACAGAATGTTCTAGATGCTATCTCTAATTAAAGGAGAGAAACAGGCACTTCCACAGCATGATTCTCCCCATCCTAAACAAACAGAAAAACAACAACCAAACAGAGCAGTGACTCCAGCTGCGGGCACCACTGATGAGAGAGGGAACATGTGGCAGCCAGCATAAATTTAACTCATTGCCTAACAAGTGAGATGGCAGCCACGCTTGTTCTTTCCTTTCCCCCAGGAAAAGTCAGTAGGGATGCAGCTATTTTCTTGTTACAGTGAGGTGCCCAAACCGACCTGGAACAGGACACTGAGCTGTGGAGAGCCCTACCTGCAGCCATTCCTGTGGCTGGATGTTGGAAGTGCCTCCCCTGACTGTGGCATCTACTCATCCACTCACATGGCTTTTGAGTAACACGAGGTACCTCCTCCCTCTGTGACTAAACATGTTGCTTTTACTGTGCTCCCAGCTCCCACAGCTGCTGATGACCTGCTGCAGGTTTTTCCTCGGCACACCACAGTGTCCTAATTATATCCCAGTTATTGTCTTAATCCTAATGCAGCCAAAATACATCCCATTGAAATCAGGAACGACCAATGAAAGGGTTGAGTAAAATTTGCAAAGGGCAATTTCCCTACAGTTTGTTTGTGTTTTGTTTGCTTGATCGGTTTTAATTTAAAGGTACCACAATTACACCCACCAGATAGATAGCTCCAGGATCTTGACCTAATTTTGGGAAGGAAGAGCTCTACTTGGGCTTTGCTCTATTTTCCAGGTTTCACTGGAGCTTGTCAGTTTAATTATGGTTTTGAACCTACCATCACCATCAGAGAAGGCGACATGAGTACTTTCTAATATGAGTATTTAAACCTTTGGTCTTCAGATATGCAACTCTGTGACAATCCTTCCTGTGCCCATCCTGACTGGTGACTTGCTGGCAATCTATGTTGATTTTCAGCCTAGAGAGATGGGTCTAGAAGCAAATGTTTCTCACAGTTTTTCTAGACAATATTCCAAAGACAACTCAGAATAGTTGGAAGAAAAGCCTTCTGAAACACAGACATGAAAATGAAGTTCTGTTTACCTATGCTGTGTAGCAGACATCTCTCTCATCTCTGGGGTAGATTGTTGGTAGTAAAACCACATGAATTTCCATGCAATGTCCCTGGAAAATGCTCACACATTGACTTCATGTGCATGTAGATTGAACATGTCGTGGAGACACTTTTGTTCCCCAGTATTCAAAGCATTTTGTTAGAAGAAAAGCGGAAAAATAAATGTCTGGGAGGAATAAGCAGATGTTTGCTGTTAAAGATCAGCATGTTATACAATCGAGTTTACAATAACTGCTTTTAAATATAAACTAACTTCTGACCAGTGTTTTTCAATGTACTGTGAAATCTGCATGTCATTCCTTTTGTCATTTGCAAGTAAACACCCACTGGAGTGTTTTATAGTTTGTAAAATATGAAAAGGGCTTTGTTCGTAAGAGGCTCCTTTGATTTACTGCAAGATGAAAACCTATGTGCCAGAAGTTTTTGGTTCCCTTAATCAGAACTGAGCAAACTTTTCTTCGTCTTGACCGCTCTGATCTCATGGCCTAAACATACTAGCAAATAGCTAACAATTGTGGTGGCTTTTTTTTCTTCTTTCAACATAGCTTTCTTTCCCTCTGGATAGGACAGATGTTGGAGATTGGTTTCAGCAGCCAGGAAAGGCATCTTTATCTCCTGACAGGCCTACAGAGCTTGAACCCACAAGAACAACGATAATGAGGAAGCTTTCAAAAATAAACAGACCAAAGGGGTGCATCTTCTTTTTCCCAGTGCCTCTGTGCCAGACACTAATGCTTTGCTACTGTGCTGAATCAGCAGTTGCAGCTATAAAAAACTATGTTAGGTTTGCTAAGGTGGACAAAACCTCCCCTCACAATTGTTGTCAAAAAGGTCAAACAAGTGGGAAGGAGAGGTGTCCCTTTAAGGAAGAATTCACATATTCCTGGAGCAAATGGACCAACACTGAGGGAAGTATCTTGTACCTGAGGGAATTAACCATGTTGAAGGTGATCTGTAGTAACCTGCATGACGAGCATCCAAAGACCCAGATGAAATCTGGGGCACGTGACCCGCGTGGTGAAAGGTGTACAGAATGCACCGATGTCATCAGGCACTCTGGTGATAGCATCTGGGCAGACACGGCGGCACCAACTACAGAGGAACTGGGCTGACAACTTCGAGAGTATGGAGAGTATCTCACTTCCCACCTGGGGCTGTGTCTCAGGCATGGACAGACTGACCAAGGAAATGTCTGAGCAAGCTGAGGAACTTGTGCCATCCTCTCACACTGCTACCCAGGCCTCAGCTGGGAAGAGTCAGCCTTGGTCTGTTTAAGGGAAGGGGTACCGATGTTGCACATCAAGTATGACCCTGTGGTTCTTCCTCTGTGACCATAAAGAAGTGGGATGGTAAACCTACCTGGAGGCTAGAAACTTGGGAAGTAAAAGGAAAATAACAGTCCAAAAGATCTGTCCATGAAAATTCCTGCTCCAGTGCCTGTTGAGTGGAGTAAAAGACCTGATTGTACCACTGACCCTGACAAAGAGACTTCTTTGTCTGTTTTGCAGTTAGAAATATTGAGTAATGAAGACTCCAGCCAGGAATAGAGGGGCCCTGCCTTTGGCCAGGTGGAGGAAAGGCACAACAAGGAGTATAAAGGTCTAGTGGATATCTGCACACAGTGTACCCTAGTGCCATCAGACTGTAAAGGGGCAGAATCCATCTGCAGTTCTTGAGTGACAGGAAGATCCCAAAAACTACCTGCCTTGTAGGTTGAGGTAAGTTTAACTGGGAATGAGTGGTAAAAGCATCCTACTCTGACTGGTCTGGAGTCTCTGTGCATCATTGGCATAGGCTGCTTCAGGAAAGAGTACTTTAAAAACCTGAGAGGGTACCAGTGGGTGCACAGTATGATGCCTTGAGTACAGAGATGATTAAACAGCTTGCCTGGTCTCACAGATTATCTGTCTGTGGTTTGGTTGCTGTGTTTAAAGAAGAGCAGATTCCTATTGCTACCATGGCAATGCACTGATGACAGTATTGCAGCAATTGAGACTCCCTGGTTTCCATCCACATGTTGATCTGGTGACTGGGCAGTCCAGGAGTGATCAGCAGGACCTGCTGCTGACATGGTGCTGACCTGCAGCACACAGCCAGTGCAAAAATCTAAGAGAGTGGAGTCTAACAGTGACTGACAGTGGACAATTGTGGTCTGAATGAAGTCAGGCTGGGGTGAGTGCTGCCCTACCAGACATGCTGGAAATCCAAAATGAGCTGGAGTCAAAGGCTGCCAAATGACACACAACCATTTATATTGCCAGTGAATTCTTCTTGATCCCTCTGGCAGCAGAGTGCAGTTTGCTTTCAGTTGTAGGGGTATGAGTACACCTGGAATCGACCGCCCCAGGGTGGAAACACAGCCCTACCATTGTAACTGGGTCTGTTGTAGGCTAAAACAGTCAGAAACCATCTTCATCCAGCTGCAGGAGCTCCTTTGGTTGGTTATTAGTTGTGCATTAGCCAGGAAACAGCTGACAGGGCCCAGATCAAGCAGGAGTCAGGGGCAATCAAGTAAAAGTTTTAGTATTTTCTGAGTTGAATAGTTGGTATAGATTGGAAGGGGTAAGGGAGTTATGGAATAAAAACATCATGTGCAAAGGTTTCTTCTTCACAGGGACACCCTTTTCACCCAGTTTTTTAGCAAAGCTGCATTTTGCTTGATGTTCTACTAGATTTGAGTTTAAAAAGGGGAGATAAAATAATTTTCTTTATGTCCTGTGACAAGATCACTGAAAAAGTTATTTAAGAGGATATGATAAACATATGTTTTATCATGTGTGCTTACAAGCAGAGGAGACTTCTCACCCTAGAGGAAAAACTAAATTACAGGATAAATTCCCAGGGACCTGAAGGAAATTTGGAGCTTCTGCTCTTTTTAAAGCGTTATTCTCAGGAGTCCCCAGACAGACACAAAAAGGGGTGGTAAAAGATGAATTATGTGCTGGAAAAATAGCTGGGTTTTTAAAGGAGTTCATGTGTGGCTCAGCAGGACTTTGCATTAGATCATTCCCTGAGAACCTGCTGGGTGTTACAGTCTGGCACCAGGCAGCTCTGGGTGTATGACTACAGCCATGAACAAAGCTAAGCTTTGATCTAAACATCTAAGAAGATGTCCAGGACTCTCAGAAGAAGAGCTACAATAGCATGCTGGCTAGCAAACATAAGACTCCTCATTACTTAGGGTTTGGAGATGTAATTTCATTCTTATAGGATAAAAAGCCATTTCTTTCAGATGAGATGCCAGATCTGCTTAACCCCGTGGTTTCCAAATAAATGCTTGCTGCTGTCTTTCCTCATTATTGTAAAATGTGATGGTTAGAGATCTGCAAAGAGAAGTAATTTCAGTAATAACAGTAATTTCATGAAACAGTGATATAGCAAAAATGTGTGTGGGCTGATGACCCAGGCCTTCAAGGGGAGGAGACAATCCCAGGGCTTGCTTACTTTTCCTAATCCTTACTTTTCCTTATGTGAAACATTCACTGGATTCACTTTTTTGAGGAGCCCTCAAAAAAGACACAGGAAAAGGCATCTACAGGTGTCTGTGTTAAGCATTGAGCTGGAGATCAGCTGCCCCACAGAAAGCATGAACACCCAGTGCTGAACTCTGCAGCTGGGGTGGCTGCAAACCTCAGAGCTTGCTGCATGCAGGCTAAGTCCATTAGAACAATCCAGTGATTTACCTGGGGTTCAGTAAAGCATCCCCCTTCATCTTTCTGATGTCCTGAGGTAATCAGTTTTAGGGTCAGTAAGGAATACATGAAGTTTCATGGATCCCCTCAGTTAGGAATAGGCCAAGCACCTCGCCACTTTTGAGTGCCAAAGCACCATACTCACCTCTCAGATGAGGCTCTAATTCTGTGATGCATCTAGCTTTTAATGCCAAATTTAGGTGCTTTAGGTGCTACCCCCCTAAGCAGCTGAAATTGAGAGTCTTTTCCTGTAATGTCTGGCCTCAGGATTGTTTGTATGGCACTGAGCAGCCACCAGCACCTGCCCCATGTGCTGCAGCACCCCTGCACTGCCTGGGCACCCACCACCCTCCTCTGCCCCTTTTAGACTTTCTGTGCTTTGGATGGATCTGAGTGCTCTGGTGACAAGAGCTTGACTGCTTTGCCAGTGCTGATGAGAGGGAATCTGAGTGCTCCAGGAGATTTACAGGCATAGGAATAAAGTGGCACACCAATCTGAAGCTGACAATGACTGTGTTTGTGCAGTCACTTAAAAAGCCTACCCAAATAATTTGAGAGCTAGAAATGAATGTTTCTGAGCACTTTCATAGCCACAGAACAATTTTAGCATCTTGTTAATTGCATATTTTGCAGAAACATTTGCTTTTGGCTCAGGGAAAAGCAACCACAGAATGCAGTACTCATTATTGACATTACAGTCCCACTGTCTTTGGGTGCTTTATTTCAGGAGAGAGATTTTTCTCAAAACAGTTTTCAGTCAAACCCTGACCTTCCAGCTGCCTAGTGTCTACCTGACTGTCTCCACACAGAATGTCACAGTCTTTGAAGGTTTGTTCTTTCAATGGCTGAAAAGACAAATCTAAGTCAGTAGTTACATTCATTTTACAGGTGGAGATTTATTAATTTCCTTGCCTAAGCTCACTGTCCCAGTTTTCATGACAGCAGAGAACTCAACCAAGTGATCTCCAGTTCAGTGCCATCACCACAGCCATCCCATTCTTATTAAAACTTCAGTGCGTGACGAAGTCAGCATGTTTATGATGGCATTGCTTGGTTTTGCTGTGATGGACTCAATTCAGTGCACTACCTCTTATGGTGGATCTTCCCTTAATTAGGGGAAAAAGTAAACTTAAAACCCATGCTGCTTCTTTTTAGCAAGGCTTTTTAGAACAGCAAGGGAAGGGGAGGGAGTTTAAGTTATATAGGCTAGACCCATCTGGCAAAGTTTAATGTACACACCTTCTGTCTGTGAGGGGTGCCTTAAAACTAGTTAATAAAAGCACAAACTGTGCTTATAAGGTATCCTATAGGATCAAAGCTTAAAGGTAGAAATTTCTTTGATCTTGGGAATTCTTCATAAGTTTATGTAAGAGCACCTTTGACTTCAGGAATTCTGTTATTAAGGCATTAATATTATTTCCTGTTTATTGTTTTGGTTTGTTTGTGGGGTGGTTTTTTAACAGTTATAAGAAAAGAATGCTCTGAGTGAGGATTGAAATAGTTGGAAATCTTCCTTACTCCTCCTAAGCGCTCAGAGGAGACATTGTTGTGTAGTCAGACCTGCTCTGTGAGCTTGACTTGACTGATTTAACTTGAAAACAATAATGCACACAAACAAGAATCTGAACTCCTTCCCTTAGGGTTTCCTGCCCTGGTCTCTTGCTTGAAGAGACAATTCACATTTTTCATCTCTCTTAAAACAAATTAGTCCCACATGCCAGCATGTCTTAGTGATTATGTAGTAATTATCACGGATATTTATGCAGGTTTTCAATAGGTAGGCTTGGGATGAGTCATCAGAAGGATTTTATGCTCCTGTGAAATCTTGTCCTACCTCCTGCTTAAAAACGTCATTCAGTTGCTACTGAAATGGTTTCTGCTTGGCTTGAATTTAATCAAGATTTTTGTGCTATCTGCATTATTTTTCTTACACAAATAAGAATTTTAGGTGCCTTTTAATTAATGTTTTACTAACTTATCTATTTGCATGGGTTAAAGCCGCATTTTGTTTGAAAGTCGCAGACTTTATCTTTGTGTGTCTAAATGTGGGTGTTAAACCATAGAAATGAGATTGGAATTAAAAGAGAGAGTAAATCAGAGCTAAAAAATAGTAAGGTGCTGCCACTGCAGCACTCTCCATGCTAAGACAAAAAGAATTTTTCTGCCTATATTGTTCACTTCAGTCTTTCTGACGTAGTCACTGTTCATTTCTATGATTTTGTTTGTTTGTTTTTCTTTTTTAAAAAGCAAGTCCACTTTTTCATCTTCTAAATCCAGTTCGGGTGTCTCTTCAAATGAGAAAACTTTTAAAATGGATTCAGAGCCCTTTGGTTTTTTTGCAATTAAATATCAGTTTTTCTAATCCAGCTCAACTCTATTTTGATACATTAACCAAAGTTCTGGGATTACTTACTTCTCACTGACAATAGAGAGGAACTTATTGTTTAGGCTTGTGATTTCTGTGTAACTCTGTAGTGTGTAGAAATCTTATCTCTGGTTTTGTGCAGTGGAGAAGGTCCTTTGGTATTTTTTTACCTTTAGCAGACTTTGTCTGTCACATATCTGTAAATCCCATGTGTATGTCTATCTTGCTCTCTAGTGTTGTCGCAGGGTACTGCTTAATTACTGTCCCTGCATTTCTTTTTTTCTCAAAGTCTTTTTTCAGTCAGGTTTTCGTGGCAGAGTTTGCACACAAAGCATCTAGAGCTTGGTGCCACGTGGCGAGCACTTTCTCTTCTAGCTGTGCTGAGGAGAGCTCTGCACTTCAATTCAAGCCTGTAGCAATTTAAGATGAGAAATGAAGATTTCACGTGCTTTATTGTAGCACAAGAAACCTAAACTGACTCCTTCCAAAAGCTGAAAGCATGTGGTCCAGCTCTTGCCCTAGTGAACTACTCTGTGGCAAGTTTTCAAGAGAACTATCTGTGGCTAGTCCTTCTATTTTATTTTTTCTACTCGTCTACCCTGCTTTCTTTCTCAATTTCCTTCATTTTCTCACATCTGTTTTTTACTTCTCCACATTTGCTTTCTTTGTCCTCATATTCCTTTAACCTCTCTTATTTTCTCCTTTTCTCTTGTCCCATTCAATTATATTCTCTCTCTTCTCTCTCGTTCTTTCCTTCCTCGCTTCTTGCCATCCCTCCATATTATTCTGGTTTTCGTACCCCCCACACCTACTCCCTTCAGCCTGCTCTGCTGCTGTAGCTGGCAGCTGATCTCTGTCAGGCAGCCCAGCCAAAATTGAAGTTAAGATGGATTTTTTCGGTTGTGGCTTTTTTTTTTCTTTTTTCTTTTAAACCAGCTGGACTAGTAATAATTGCAGTTTGTCGCACATTCTCTGTGGGAAATGTTTTGTGAGTAAATCTCGGTCAATCATAATCTGGCACAGTAATAAGGACCTTGTTTAGTCTAGGGGCACTAAATAAATTGGCCTTACATCTTTGCTTTCAAGCTGTATTTGAGCCGTGTTTTGTAATTGCCATTTGCATGCCAGAGGGATTGCGTAGGGGTGCTACTCAGATCAAAGTTCCATTCATCTGGGCTTGGGTGTATTAGCTGCAATTAGTAATGTAATTTTAGGAGACAATGCCACATTTGTGGGATGAACTGAAACTACAGCAGCACTTTAGGAAAAAAAGCAATGTTGATGCAGTCTGTCTCTCTACCAGTAGCAGAGACTAATTGCAGTGGGAAGTACTTATATTATACACACAAAATCCCCTGACATTTCCAAACTAGCATGAAATATTAACTGAAACTTTAGGTACTTCAGAGCTGTGCCTCTCACCAGGTGAAAAGAAAGCACTGCAAGGAGAGGACATTTGCTTTGTGTGTTATGTGGGGACACAAGAGATAAGCAGCCACGAGTCAGAGAGAGCGGCAGGAGGGTTTGGGTTGTATTCCAGGCTTCTGTCTTTTTTCTCATTATTTAGTTGCTGCTTTTCCTTTTCCAAGAACAGTCCTGCTTGGACATTGAGAAAAAACACGAGACAGCAACCCTTCATTTCACCTGTCCTTTAAAAATAATTATATGTTATGCATTTTGGTGGGCAATTGTTTTGGCTCTACTCTGTCATCTTGGTCTTGTCTCTATCCACTGTAATTCTTTCCTGCTCTGACCCTGTGTACAGCAGGGAAGGTGGTAACAGACCCTGAGGAAACTACAGATGCAGTGGTTACAGCCTTTGCCAAGTATGGCTGTGTGTGAGGAAGGTGGGGTTATGAGGTCATTAACAAGGTCAGTAAAGGTGAGATTATGAGTACTGCAGGGCATGGCAATTGGAGTCAAATTGTGCCTTAAACTTGCAATACTCTTTATCAATGCAAAGGTATCCAGCAAAGGATGTTTTTTGGACAGGCACATTCAACGACCTTGTTTCAAATTGTTTCAGATCCTAGACATCCTCATACTCAGCTATGGAAAAAAGCATTTTGGGTTGAGCACTATAGGTCATACTTGTGCATCCCAAGAATTGAGCTCAAGTATCTTTAAAAAACCAAAATGGACCCAAGGGAATTGTTCTTGTTGGACTTGTCTGACATGGATGGTTATTTCAGTTGTCTCAAGCTCATCTCTGTTTGATATGTGGAGCTAGCACATATACAACAGGTACCTATGTGTGATCTTATTACAGAGCCCAGACGTAAGTATCTGCATGTAGTCTTCAATAAGGGTCATTACAGAATCACAGTTCAGGTTGGGAGTCACCTCAGACTACATGGTCTAAACCCCTGCTCAGAGCAGGGCCAGCTGGGAATTGCATCAGGGTACAGATGGTGTGTCTGGGCAAGTGTGAACATCTGCAAGGATCAAGACTCCCTATCTTCCTTCAACATTTGATCTGGTGTTCCACCATACCCATGATAAATCTGCTTTTCCCCCTTCCTACTAGATTGCAATATCTCTTGCTATGGTTTATGTCTGTTGCTTCTTTTTGTATTTCTGTGCACCTGCTGGAAGAGTATTTTCCCTTCTTCTCCATACCTTCTGTTTAGATGCACTCATTGTAATGGCAGCAAAGAAGGAAAAATAAAACCAAGGGAGAGAAAAACCTGAGTGTAACTTAAACCTAATGGAACACGGCGCTAAAGCAGGAACAGCACCAATGACTGTGGAAATCCCTACAGATGGGCTCAGAACATCTGGATGGCTCCTCTCCTTCTAAGAGACCAGCATGGAAGGCAATGGAAACACCCAGTTTAAAGAGACATAACTGGGGTTAGATAGGAAGAGGGAAGGGAAAGCTTCGCTGCAAACTAATTCTTAAAATGGGTGGATTTGGTTAGTGAAAATGCGCTTGTGGTCTGGACTTCTGCTCTCCTTTGAATGCACTAAACATAACATAAAGATGAAAATATATTGAACTGATGCTCTTCCCTGCATTTGGAATAAAATATGGAAACAAGAAGAGGAGCTAAGGAAAATGATTGTTACCACAAATCACCTTCCCTGAGCAGAAAAAGTTAGAATTTATTATCTCTTTTACACAGATGCATTACTCTTACAGTGTTAATTACAGTACTGTTTTAACTTACTTATTGTTTTGGGATTTATATTTCTAGTAACAGATTTTTAATTAAAAATTCTGACACTTTGCTTTTGAAAAATGTATCTCATGATTGTCATTTGCTACTCAATTATAAATGTTTTCCTTCTGCAAAGGTCCATTTGTGGTAGAGGTATTTATGTAAGCTAAGCAATTTGGAACTAGCTCAGGGTCTGCAGTAAAATGCTCAGCCAAATGGTGTTGATAGTAAATGGAATCTTTCTCTCTTTTTTTTTTTTAAATATATTTGTAAATGGATGGATCACAATGGTGGCTGAGAAATCTTTGTTGTTCCCTTTTCTCCCATCAGCAGCACTCATATCCAGGCTGAATAAGTCCTTTAACGGCATTCTTCGCTCAGGGCTGTTTGATGTGGTTCCAACAGCTTCAAACGCAGGAGGCATCCAAACTGCTGGAAGTTGAAAAGGCTCAAACTCCACCATCGTGGGAGTCCAGAGTGGTGGTGGGGCAGCTTGGCAGTGCCTTGTAGTACCAAAGATGCACACACACAGAGTCCTTCTGCTCTCCTGCTCTCCAACACTCTTGGAGCATCTTTCCCGGTGGTGGGGGCTGCTGGAGAGGCCAGTAGGATGGTGGCAGGGTGCAGTGAGCATTGGCAGCACAAAGGGACAGGCTGTCTGCTTGTTGGAGGGTAGCTGCTGGCAGGAATGACAGCGACACGTGTGCCCTGACTCTGCTGAAATGAGTGTTTATGTGACACAGTGACCCTGCTCACTGTGCTGCACTAATGTGTCCATCTGCAAGAAGGTGGGGAAGGAGAAGGTGGCAGCCAAGACTCAGGGAACAGGGTCATGTTGTCACTGTTGTGTCCATGAGACCCTTTCCTCAGCTGGTGTCTTGGGGATGTATGGTTCCTGTGGGTTTTGCTGTTGGGAGTTGGTTCCTAATGTTGCTAAGCCCAGTGGTTTGGTAGCTGGTGACTGTGAATGGGCTCTGCCTATTCAAAAGCTGCAGCCAAGAAATGGATGGATGCCTGGAGTGGGAAAGGCTGGAGGAAAGGCAGCCTGGTGGTCATGAGCACCTTTCCTGGACAGAAGGTGATACCTCTGCATCTCCCTCTGCAGTAGGAGGTCCTGGGGAGTCCAGCTTTAGGAGCAAACAGATTGGCTGGATGCTCCAGCCTCAATCCATCACCTTTTTCCAGGACCTAGGCTGGCTGCAGCATGCTGATATTCCCTCAGACCAAGGTTTTCTCTCTGATGGTTGTGCAAATGAAAAAGTTCATTTTAACAAAAGAATTCCCAAGTAAGAAACCTCAAATAATTAGAGGAAACCATCCCAGAGGTATACAATTTCTGGTTAAGGACCTTGCTGAAAACTGAACAGATTATGCTTGTTATATGTGGTTAGACTGGGCCACTAATACTAAGAACTGTTCAAAACACAAAATAAATTTTCTTCCGCAGAGTTTGTGGTTCGGTGTTCACACATTTTAGGCTCCAGTTAAATGATTTACTGTACTGTTTAATGCTTTTCAGCTGTCACTTGCACAAAAAGATCCCTTGAATGATCTGCCAGAAAATAAAGGCAACACTTGTCCTAGGTGGAGTTGGGCCAGAACTATAAAACCCATTGTGCCAAGATACACAGGAGCAAACATGTAACCCCCTGTGACCCACACTTGGTACTCAGAAAAGTGAAGGCACCACAACTGTGACTCTATCTGTGAAAACATATCATTTGAAATGTACTGAGATGTTCATTCTGCTGTTGGGCTTTCGTGAGTAGTTGCCTTTACTAAGACCTGTATCACAAGCACGCTGCAGTTCTGTGCCCTTGTGAACTCTTCTCTGTTCCTGTTCTTTAAATGGTGTGAATTTTTGAAGTGTTTCACAAAACTCCTTCACAATAGCTTTTAAAATTTCTAATTCTCAGATAGCAACAGGCTGAGGAGAAACAGTTGCCATAGGACAGTGAAAAATACACTTCAGGAGCAAGGAAGGAAATAAAAAAGCCACTAGTCTTCTCTAATTATACATTTTGGAGTTTGGCATGGCCTTGAGTTCCTTGCCTTGTCCTCGACAAGCTGAAGTCATGATATATGACCAAATATCAGTGTATGAACAGCACCTAGCTGTGTCTCCAGTTACTGCATGGCTTTCTCCACCTCTGGAGTGAAATTGTGGATGCACTCAGAATGAAATACCTGCATTAGGATTTGGCTTCAGTTTTGGGGTTATTCACTGCTTTATATGTTTAGGACCAGATCAAACTCTTAGACCAAATCTCAGGTGACCACAGTGTGGAAGGAACAAAAGCCTTGTCTTGCCATTTCTATATGAAGCTTGTAACTTATTTTTTAGCTACTAATACATCTTTTAGGAGGTCCTGCTTTTAATATCAGATAATGAAGAATCTGCTGCAGTCCCAGGTAAAACCTAGCACTTACTTAATCCCTGTTAATAACATGTACCCTGGTACTAGTCTGAAAATTCTCTAGATTGAATTTTTTCAGACCCATGAGGTATTTTTGTGAAAGTGAGTTGGTTTTGTAAGTAGCTGAAATGGCTGGGATACCTTTTGAAGATCTCATCCCTTCTGCTGATCTACCAGAGCTCAAGCTCACTTATTCAGCAGAAAACTGCTTGTTTTTTTTCTGGTGAGGATAGTGTATGGGGTGAAGAAAAGACCTCTCTTCTACCAGTCCTCCTGAAACATGTTTGAAGTCTCTCACTGTGTCACACACTTTCCTACTATTCTGAATAGCTCTTGCAACTTTCCTCTGAATTCTCATATTTTTTCTGTGATCTCTTGAAGTATGGATACTGGAACCAGACTGGTTTTTTCTTGGAACTAGTGCTACACACCTTTAATAAAAAGATCTTTAATTCTATGACAGAAAATGACACCAGCTACACTGCGAGGTCCACTCTTGCCCTTTCCTGTGAGCTGTGATTCAGCACTGTTTGAAAAGGAAAAGAGCCACTGTCAGCTTCTGATTGTTGCTGCCCTCTGTACTTTGATGGGTAACTCAGCTGGGAGAGCTCTGCTAAACTGAGAAAAGCAGCCAGGATCAAACTGCTTGAGATGGCTCTGAGTCTGGGACAGTCTCCAGGGCTTGGCCAACACTGCTGGCCCAGAACAGCCTGAAAGTCAAATAGACCTCCACACATTCAGCAGGAGTTACTTCTAGGCTCCAAATACATCCTGTAAAAGAGCCAAGCTACGTTTGTGCCATGTAGCTGTGTTTTCAGGTCTGAGGCACTGGGGCAGCAACTTTATAGATGCCCTTCAGTTACACAGCAAAATAATTTATCTCCAGTAACTTCACAGACATGAAGCAGCAGTGTTGTATCACTGTCTGTTTATAAGATCAGGAAACCTGAGTGGAATGTTAGACAACAGATAGAAAGGTGGCAGTAATGATGAAGTTATAATTACTGTTAATTGCTTACCAGGCTTTTAAAAGTCTCCCCCTTACACCCCTGCCAATTTCAAAGGGACATTCACTGTCTTGTCTTTTCAAGACCTGAATTGTTGTGCTGGGTATGACAGAAAAAGCACACCTCCCAATTTGCCACTTTTCCATGTAATTATTCCCTCTCTGTTTTCTGGAATGCAAAAGGGCACACATACACAAGAAATGTGTTTTGCTAGGAGAGGAAGCTGAGTTAGAAAGAAACACAGGGTTCTGCATTCCTCTTTTGATCAAGATGTGTTCAGATCTTTTCTTTTATCTTAAACTCTTCCAGAACAACTATGGACAACAAAGCATTGCAGTGCAGTCAGAGCTGTTGCATGATGATACTTCAAATAATAAACTTGAAATATGAAAAGGAACCTAAATACCTAACTACTCTCATGGCACTTTTTGGGTGCTTTCTGTAATTATCAGCTCACTTTTTTTTACCTAAGTGTTCATGTCATTCATTTGCTTCAGAGAAGATTGCTGTGTCTCAAGCAGAATAGACTCATTTGAGTGATCAAAACTTATTTCAGTCAAAATACTAACCAACAAACTATTTTCTTATTGTCCTCTAAAAACCCAAGGAGATATCTCATCCAAGGCATTCCTCTGGCCACATTTTTGCTGCTCCTCTTCCTTGTGGATGGTCCACAAGGTGCTCGAAAACATTTGTACTATTGTACTTCCAGGGACAAGTGCAGAGTTAAACATGGTGTTACTGCAATATCATATTGTTCCTCTAAAAAGATCAGAAGTGCTGTATCCTAAACCAAAAAATTACTGGGGATTTCAGATACTTTGTGTCTATTTGATTATTTGTTTGTTTATTTGATGTTACTATGTTTTAAGACAACCTGAAAAAAGAAAGCATAGTAGAGAGGAAAACCTGAAATAGAATATTTGATGAAAGGCTGGGAGAGCTGGGGTTATTGAGCTTGGAGAAGACTCCAAGAAGACCTTATTGCAGTCTTCCCAGATATAAAGGGGGTTTATAAGAAAGACAGAAATACTTTTTACCAGGTCCTGTAGTTTTAAAGTTAAAGAGGGCAGGTTTAGAGTGGACATAAGGAAGAAATTCTTGACTGTGAGAGTGGTGAGACGCTGTAACAGGCTGCCCAGGGAAGTTGTAGATGCCCCATCCCTGGAAGTGCTTCGGGTCAGGCTGGATGGGGCTCTGAACAACCTGGTCTAGTGAAAGTGGGGAGTTGGAACTAGATGAAATTTAAGGTCTTTTCCAACCCAAACCATTCTGTGGTTCTACATTATTAAATCATATATTGTAAAGATGTTCAGGAGCAACTACCAAAACCCTCAGTGATCCCTGTTCCAGCTCCCTGGTGGCAACAAAAATGCACCTCCGGGGACCACTGTGCACACTTCACAAGGTGTTGCTGCCTATTTTCAAACACTCAACTAGTGGGGTCTTCTGGTTGGGGAAGTTTCTACTCTCACTGATGTCAAAGGCACATGGAAAGGAGTATAAACTCCAAACTCACCTCTCCATAGAAATCCCATTTTTCAGAGGATTGCTGTAAGTTGTGGCATCTAAACCACTCAGGACCCCTCTACTGTCAAACTAGGTTAAAATTTCAGCTGCATTTCAAACACAGTTGATTCCTTTTAGGAATAAGCCTTGAAGGTGGAACTATCACTACTGAGTCAGTCTTGCACAGGATAAACACAGTGAAGCAGTACAGTCAATTCCTATATTGTTGGTGTAGCTGTAAAAGGGGAGAAATCTTTATGCCTTTACACAAAAAGAGTGGTTGAAAAAACACTGAGTGGATTGTGCTGAACCTTCATTTAACATTTTTGACAATGACACCATCTAGGAGATTCATACATTTGGCAATCACTCTCCAGATAGACCAAGAGAGAGGTGACATCCACAGTGGCCACTGAAGGGTGGAATTGTGCATGCTGAGAACAGCCATGAGCTTAATTAACTGCTCAGACTTTCAGCTGGATTACTCTAATTTGAAGAAGGCCAGAGTCCAGCACACAGGCAGCTCTCATGGCAGCCAAATTGTCCAACGAAGTCTGGCAATTTGTAGTAGGAGGACTGGGGAAAATTCCAGCCTAGGGTCATGGCAGGTTCCATATTGGACAAGGCTCCTGCAAGCTAGAGATGATGGATAGCACAGAAACGTGATGCACAAGGTACAAACACTGTGGGGCATCCTTTCCAAACACTACCTACTGCAGAATTCATGGAGTCCCACTGGTCCTTGCCTAGGAGCGAGGCTCACTGAGATGTCTGGGCAGGAAGGATGCAGTACGAGTGCAGCACACTGATTAAGTGATATATAAACATATATATATATATATATATATAATTAAGGGTTGTAAAGCTGGGCACTCAGAGCAGCCAGAGCCAGCTAACTCTGTAAACCCTATGCAGTGCCCCAGTGCCAGCTCCTCAGCTGTAAAATCCTCCAAGCACACGCCAGGAAACAAAGTGTTAGAAAGTACTTATGGGGATGTCCCTCAAAGTATCTGAACTGCTTTTGAGTTGTGGTTTGGCCAGACAGGGTATGTATGTTAAATCCTAAAAAAAATTTCACATTTCTGTGGAAAGATTTCTGCAACGAGGCTACTCTGTCTTCTGAAGGGCTATGTGGAAATGGATTGAAAATGCAATCTCTGAAACTAATATGAATAATAGAATATGGTGTTCTAAGTCAAGAATATAGAGTGGGGCTTTTTCTAACTTAAAATTGTGAGGGTTCCTTGAAATTGAACTTCAGAAAGCCACAGAGATGAGAAATAAATCTTCCCAGATCTGCTTGCATGCCTTTTCCCAAACCTCGCTGTTCTCCTAACCCATTTGTTCTGTGCCCAGTTCGGCTTTGCACTGTTGCTGAGTGTGGCTGAACTTGCATGGCTGGACTGGCTCCTGCCCTCAGCCAGCACCAAGGAGTGTGCAGCCAGCTGTGCTGCAGCAGAAGCTGGATGCTGGGAGACACTGAGGCACTGGTCTGTGGCTCAGCAGCCATCCTGACAGGGAGATGCAAGAAAAAATAAATAGCAACTGGAACACATTTCACTGGAGAATTTTTTAAAAACTAGATTATTTTCTGTTTAAAGCATCTTGTGAATTAATCTTGCTGGCACATTTTAGTGGAGAGACTGTCACTGGTTTAATCAGGTTCTTAAGGATTGGGGATGTCCTTGCTAATCACAGCACCTCATCACCTCACTGAACACAGTAGTATTCACACTGAAAGATTTGTGGGTTTCAGTAGGATTTAATCCCTCTAATGGATGAGAGCACTTTTGACTGATGCAGTTCCCCTAGGCTGAAATGACTACAAGACCTGAAGTTGCCATGAAGCCATGCCTCCGAGTAATGCCTCAACACCCACTCACACAATCCCCCTGCCCCAATGCCATGCTGGGGGCAGGGCAGGCACTGAGGGAATCCTGGCATGACTTCAGGCCATTTCAGGCAGCTCAATCTCTGCTGCTGCCAGGTCTCACCTCAGTATCTGCAAGGAGGAATTTTTTCCACAGTAGGCAATCCCAGCAGAACAAGCGATGTAGAGAAGTGAGAGGAAAGGAGAGGTAACAAATCTGTCCAGCAGAAACAAAGCTGACATTTTGGAATTAATAGCAGAAAGTCTGGCCAAAGCTTTGAGTCTGGCTTTTGGAGTTTGAATCTTACAGGCGGCGAGTCATCTGGAACAATTTTGAATTTTTGTCTTTATAATTTTTCCCTTAATATTCCTTGAAATGCAGCTGAAGCTGGAAGAAGAACAACTGGACTATTCAGTCACACCACATGGAGAAAGTGTGCTGAGTCCAGCAGCCAGTGGTGCCTCCTGGTCAGAAAGACCCTGTGAGCAGCACCTGGTGTGTGCAGTGGTGCTGGCCCTGCTGCCCCTGGTACCTCTGCTTTGCAGGTGGTACCAACACAGGCTGCCAATTCATGCACAGCATGAACAAGAAAAGGCCAAATTCTCTCCAGCTCCCCAACTGTCAGGTGAAGATGTGAAGAGGCACTGAAAGAGATATGTTTGAAATCCAGCAGCGTAGACAGAACCAACCTAAAATGCAAATTCCAAAAAAAAACCCCAAACCAAAACCAACCCCCAAGAGCATGTGCATCAGTTCAGTAATGGCAGCAGTACAAAAAAGGCAGTTTGCCCTTAGGACGTCTGCTTCTGCTTTCTTTGTGTGCCTTGTGTATTTGTCCTTTGAACTGTTGTGTGCACCTGGACATAGTAGGATGCCAATATTGGATACCCAAATTACCAAGTACCATTAGAAGCCCTTTGTAAAGCTATAATTTTGTCAGTTGCTCAAAGTTGAGATTTCTTCAGTGGAGCTATAGTGATTTAACATTTTATGTTCTACTCATTTTCATCACCTTACAGCTGCTGTTCACAAGTGCAGTGTTTGGCATCTTGCTCTGGCTAACTACAAACTTTCCAAATATCATTGAAAAGGCAGTTTCTGTCTGACCTACTGCAGTGGATTCATATTTTGACTTTTTTTTTCTGCTATTTTAAAATAACTTTCATCTCTGGCACTTTTTTTTCCCTCATATATATGTCCTGTTCAGTGACAGAGTCTGATGAATTCTGCAGTTTATTTTCAAATGGCAAAACTGCTTCCAACTTCCAACTGGACTTTTTCTGGAAAATTCATGTCTTCTTTTAGCATTCTCAGTTATCACAGACTTTTAACTTAAAACTCTGACATCAAGGACTGTTTCTTACAAAGGAAACTTTAAGCTCATACTTGTAAAGCCATGGAAATTTTGTGTAGACAATCGATGTTATTTAAGAAACAGAGTTGTGGTACAGTGTGCACACTGAAGACTATTTCTTCCTTTTGTAACCTTTCTGATTATATTTTTCTTGTGATTAATGGTATTTCCAAAAATCAGTGGTGAAACTCTGAAAGCAAAACAGCAACAGTAAGCGTCTTAAAGTAGAAAAAAATGTATTCTGTATAAAAGAATACACTTGCTATTTTTAAGGGAGTACTTTCTAAGAAATTGATGGGAGCAGAAAAAGTTCAACCAAAATACCTGAGGAATTTTAAGTAAGAATTTTCTGTACTTTTTACTGTATTGTGTGACAAACCACTTAACCTTTGCTACAGAAAGAACAAAAAGCATGCAAATGTGACATTCATGTTCGTACACAGCTACTGAGGCATCCCTGGACATACAGAGCAGCTACACATTTAATCTCAACCTAATATTAATCTCCTCCTTTCATTACGTTAAAAAAAAATCCGGAAATGTTTCCTTCATGAACAGTTCCCCTGAGGTTTTCATCGCTTAAGTGTTTTCTCCTCTGCCTCAGGCTGCCTCTTTTCCATCTTTTTTTAAACTGAATAGGGTGCTTTTAGGACAGCACTGACTGTGGGCAGAGGCTGAGCACCTTTCCTGCCCACATCCCCCCTTTCTGGCCTCAGTAAAGGAAAAAGCCCACCTCTAATGCTTCCAATAACATGTTACTTAATTTTTTATTTGTCTCCCAGATAATTAGACTGCTAGAAATACAACATAGCAAGGGCCAGTAATAATTTGTTGGATATTTACTGTTCTTCAGTGCAGACAGAAACCATGTTCCCTGCTTCCAAGCCACATCAAATTACAAATCATGTAGCCCTTGACTGTTGCAAGAAGCAGCACCCAAACCTTCTACAGGCTGATCAGAACACAACAGGACTATCCCCTTGAACAGGAAACACGGCCAGGGCTGGGCTGTTACATGTTCAGACAGAAGCTGTGAGAAGAATATTCTGAGTACTTGAGGCACCACAAACTGGGCACAGCACATGACTGGCAGTGCTGGGGGAGAGGATAGGGAGTGAAACACGTGCCCTTCCATGTTATCCCCTCCTTGGCAAAGGCACAAGAAGAAGTTGCTCTTCTGAAATATTTTTAAGAACTGTGGGGCTAAAAGCAGACACAGGGAAACCACAGTGCCACTGTTTTATGAGGGTGCTCTAGAAAAGCCATCGTCCCAACCCAGCGCTGATGAGACCGCAGGAGGCCACACAGAGCAGTACTCAAAAAACTAAAGCAGCATCTTTATTTTATACATAACCGTCAGTATAAAAAGTTTATTACATAAGAGCTGTTCTGTTTACAATATATTATATTGCTTCAAGCTGATGCATAAACTTCATACATTATAGCTCTACTTTGTTTACAATATATTATGTCGGTTAAATGGAACCATTGCAGTTTCTTTTTAATACACAAAACTGTAAAGCCAAAAATGACATGGAATTGAGTTATCCAGTTTTTAAATTAGGCAGCTTATTTATTTGTTTGTTTGTTTTTCTTAGGGAAAAGTCTAAATACACAATTTGTAAAAATTGGCAAAATGCACCTTTCTTTTGTTTTAGGCAAATTACATCTGTAGTCATTGAAATAATTCAGGGTTAGCATCTACAAGGTTTTCTGCTTGAACACTGTTACTCAATTTTTGGAAAACATTTGCAGCTACATAACTGAAAAAGGAAGTTTAAATGTAACTGAAGTATAGTACAAAACACCATCCAAGCACTGAAAGAAGAAGCCTATATAATCATGCTACAGAAGTATTTATAAAACTTAAAAGAAATAGTAAGTGTCAGCTCAGTGGTTTATAATGAAGCTAATAAAATTCCAGCCGGTAATCTTAACTGTAATGAACAGCATTTTAACATTCAACCCATGAGAGGTTAATGAAGGCTGTGAACCTTGTGTAACACGAACCATTTCAGATGTTGGAGTTCACCAGATATAATTGGATTCGGGTGGAACATGCTTCTCCTCGGCCCTTTTTGGCGAAGGCGTGTGCTGCCTGTGCTTGCTGCCTGCTGGCCTCAGGGCGCTCACGCTGCTGGCTCCATACCCTGCAAAATTAGCCAGTCAAGAAAAAGGAATTCACAGAAATGAGCTCGCCATCCACAGCTAATATTTCAAGTAGAAACTGTCTTGCCCATTTGAACAAAGGATTTTGCTTTGCCTTACAAAAGTGTTCATGCCTGTGTTACCCCTCAGGATGAACCAAGTCCTGCCAGGCAGAAAGATGCTTGGCCCAGCCAGGGAGCCCAGGGACCTCAGCACAGCCAGGCTGTCACTCAGCCTGGGGTGCACATGTGTAACCCCCACACTAGCTGGGTTACAGTCATGATGATCTGCCAGCAAAAGGCTCTAGAGTGAGGTGCAAGCAACCCCTTGGGGAGAATCTGCACCATCTACTTGAGCTGGGCTTTGGTTTATGGATGAATGCAAAGAAAAAGAACACCAGTGATCATAAACACCTGGGGGGGTGGAAAGCCATCTGAAACAGGCTTACTACAGCTGCTTTGTTGTGGAAAATGAAAGTGAACAATAAAAATGGAATGCAAAGTATTGTGTTGTAACTCTTTATAGGTTCATTTACCCATCTCATTACTTAAAGCTCATGGAAATTATTTTGAAAAACTGAGTCCTCTGTTCAGTTTTTTAGAACCACTTCTTTTTCAAGAAAACAGCATTACCAAAGAGCTATTCATTTGATGGAACATGAAACAAGTCTCTCAAGTTAACTATACATCTCTCAAGATCTGGTGATTATGGTTTCAGTTTAAGAGTGAATTGCAGTGTATAGACATTAATGGACAGTTAAAATGGGGGTGAATTTTGCCCAAATGTCCATTTCACAGTTTCTTTGCTGAATACAAAGAGAGTTTTGCAGTACTAAACACAGCAGGACTGTACCCAAACTCTAAGTAATGCAGGATGCAAAACCTTGGAGTTTACAATAATGTGAGACTATTGACTTCTCATCACAAGGCAGGTATGAGCTTTGGTTTTGTTGTACAGATAATTCTTTGGTGATGGTCATCTAAGGTATGTATTTGTTCTCATCTGCTATCAGAGCTCTTTATAGGAAGAGTATGACAGGAAGAAAAAGTTCATACTAAACTTATGAACTGTATTTTGCATTGGTTCATTTCCTTATATCTTTTTTCTAACCATAACTTATATTAATGGTATTTCTCCTTCAGAGAATAGCATAAATGCTTAAACACAGATCCGCTAGGTAACAACAGAAAAGCAGACTACCAATTTTCACAGCAAATCTAATTTTCACAGCAAAACCCATCTTAATTGGATAACACTCAGTTTTTAGTGAAAATACTATATTTACTCTAATACATTTTGATGTGACAAAAATAATGTGCATCAACAATTTTTAACAAAAGTGAACATTCAGTTGATGCTGCAATGTAAGGTTCACATTCCTTGCGGCCGATTGGTTTTGTAGCTGCAAAATTTTTCAACTTTTTTATTATTGACACATAAAACACAACATATGAATTGAAAGCCACCAGTGATAAACATTAGTATCTTTTGAGAGTATATAAAGATCATATTGAAGATCTGCTGTTATAGTACTGTTGCACATGAAACATAAAATTAAATCTGAAGTTCTTTCTGGATATATCCACTTGTATTTCAAATAATTTTAAGTCCAGAGAAATGATCAGTTGCTACAATAGATGGTAAATGGACCAAAAAGCACAACAGAAATTAATTTGGAGAACTTTTACTTTGCTTTGGGGCAATGTATTTTGTATGCTGTGGAACATGGGTGCGAAGAGGAAGAGAAAACTGAGAAGTTGCTAAGAACAGTTCTTGCATAATTCTTCAAGTATTCCACAAAATTTCTAAAGGGCATTTTATTTTTATTAAGTTTCAATCAGTTTTAAAAACTGTCAGAATTTTACTTTTAAAAGTACCTACTCAGCATTTCAAAACTAGCTGCTACTACTGCAGAGAATTGAAGGACTTGGATCCCTTCCAAACTATGGTTGGAAGATATGTAAGGTCCTCCTCTGATGGATACCAGATTCTGGAATTTCTAATACAAAAACGATCTTGACAAAACATTTTCAAATTATTATGAGTTTTTTTAAAGTAAATAAAATGATGGAGTATTGAAAACCTTTGTTTTATTGCTTGGTTAAATAATAGTGAAAAAGGAGTGTGGTGTCATTAATGATGCTGGAAAGGCTCTTGAGGCAGTCATTTCTGTATAGCATCGGCTGTGTAACACCTCAGATACAACTCAGGGTTTGTTTCTCACTTACTTTTATTGCAGTGTCTCCCATGCCAGCCTTCTTTGCACTGGCATTTGTTGGGCTCCACACAGGTGCCGTAGAGGCCACAGCTGGGCTCACAGACAGCTGTAAAAAAGTGAACACATACACCTGGCCTCTTGGAATTTCATCCAGAGACAGTCACACATTTGCTTTCCCAGCTGATTCACACGATGGCTTGATCCTGGCACAGGCTGTGCTCTCAAAGTAAATCTATGCCTTTGGACTGAGTGGAGTCAGAATCCTGAAACAGTTCACACTCATCGCTTCACCTGCAAGGTCTGGCTCAGCCTCTGGCAAGAAAATCAGGTTGTACAGCAGAGCTAACCATCCACCAGAACCAGTGGGAGAATGAAAGTAGTCCCCAGCACCCCACTCACAAATGCTCTCACTGTATTTCAACATGGCAAAGTATTGACATCTTATTAAGCATTTCTCTACTACTAAATTGCTATTGCTGAGCTGACACGCTGCTGTTTTATAGAAGCTCAAGAGTACAGAAGAGACTGTGAGGACACTTCTGTAAAAAAAATATTTCTGGCTTTGTAATTTCCGTAAGTCTGGTGTAGGATGTACGTCCAGAAAATAAAATTACTGGAATTATTTTGACAACAAACAATTAGTACTGATGTTATGTAAAAGAGATACTGCACAGTGAGCTCGATGTTCCCAGGACTGGTGGAGTGGCTTTGGTACTTACGCTTTGAGCACAGGTCTCCCTGGTAGCCTTTGGAGCACTTGCATTTATTCTTACCAGTACATTTGCCTCCATTTCGACAGGGTTGATGGCATTTACCTAGAAATTGAAAACATAGAAACAATGGTCTTAGTCCCCTGTGCCTGCTGAAGACAAGTGTCTGACAAGCTTGCCTTGTGCCTGAAAAACCCATCAGATGTTAGAGTGTGCCCTATGGATCCATCGGGAAAGACTCTGCTGCAAGTCTGTGTTTCCAATTTATGAAAATATGACAACATCCTTTGAAAATATGACAATAATTTGGCGTGGCCAAAGCCTGTGTGACCTTGCAACTCTTGCCCAGGCTTGTGCCACTCTGACTGTGCAGAATGCCTGGTCAGCATTGACCCCTGCTTTCCTCACCCTTCACAGGGGAAGCAGCACTGCCCAGATTACGCTGTTACAAAGAGATCCAAACCTGGGGAGTCCCAGCAGAAAACAATCTGGTGACATCTGAGAGCAGTAGGATACTCAGGAGATGACAGGCATGGCTGCTACTTGCAGACAGTAAATGGACTGGCTGGGCTGGGCCCATCAGCTTGTAGCACAGGCTGGGGAGCACTGGGGTGCTGTGGATGGTGCAATGAGGATGTTCCACACGGTAGCTCAGAAACTAAGGGCACGTTAAAAATACATGCCCTTCTTTCCTGTTTGCAAAGAACAGAGCAACTTTGCTAACAGTAATTGGAACTGGCAGACATTTTTCCAGGCTCTTGGTCTGGAGATTACTTTCCTCCACAAACAGACTAGGCATAGGCTGGATCTGGTGGTGTTGTTGTAGGAAGTCTTGTTTGACCCTGATCGCCTGGGACTGAGGAGGCCCCTGCTGGTGGAGGAGAAGCACACTCAATTTCCTTCTTTCATGCTGGGCATGACACACCAGGGACCTTCCTCGCACTTAATGTCCAATGTCCCATCATCAGACTGCCTTTACCTTGCCAGAATTTGTCTGCACTACTGAACTAATTAAATCTTCACTCATCTCTAGGAAGGCAAGCAGAGCTCCTATGAGCTCAGTCACTCCCAGGCTGAGAGAGGCTCTCTGTCACCTCCCTGGGCACTTTTGGGCCAGCAAGAACTGCACCCTCACTCTCCTACCACCTTGGTGCCCATATGTACCAGTGCAGCTTTTCTTGTTGTTGTCCAAAACCGTGTTTTTATCTTTTCTAATGCTACTACACTTCCTAGATTCTTCAGAAAAGAGGGGAAAAAAAGGCACCCTTCCCAGATTTAACACTAATATTTACCTGAATCTGTGAGCAAACAAAAACCGGAACCTGGGGCAGCAAACTGCTTCCTTTCCCTTTCCCTTTCCCTTTCCCTTTCCCTTTCCCTTTCCCTTTCCCTTTCCCTTTCCCTTTTTTCCTTTTTTTTTTTTTTTAAGAAAGGCATTAAAAGACCTGCATGCCATAATGTAAGCATCAATAGTGGCTTGCTATGTTGAAAACCTCATTTCATGATCACAGACTGCCCTCTTGGGAGCTCAACATCACAGGAAGCTCCTCAGACCTCAGCCCCAGCCAGGCCTTTGTGATACACGTGTGTGTTGTCAATATAAAGGAAACATTCGTTCCTATTGTACAGAATTATTTTAATAACCCTGAAACAGGTTTCATAACTAGCTGATGGAACAAACTATGCTAAGGAGAGTTTCTGTAAAAGCGCAATTTCTCTGCAGAAGCCTCTGGGAAGGGAAACTTCAGGCATTCTAATTTGCAAACATTTGCATAGCAAATAATTAACAACTGGGAGAGCAATGCTTAAGAAATCAATGAATTTTCCTAGCTCTTTAATTAATCTGGAGGATATGGGTCAAGAGACGTGACACCAACTTCCACCAAGTTGCAACAGGCAAGCATTTGGCTCAGCACAGCTCAATTAACTTTGGGTTAAGATATTGTCACAGAATGAAGGAAAGAGTAATAACTCTGTTATTGACTGAGAAATGGAAATAGCAACAAAACAGCTGGTGACAAGTAGAGGAGGAATCCAAAGCAAAATAAAACTCTCTGGACTCAAAGTGAAACACTAATTAGAGACAATGCATACCTATAACTAGAAAAAAATCTGGAAGACTGTGAATGTTTGTTAGTGCTGTAGACTGGGCTCAGAACATTTCCCAGGAGTCTTATAGAGGGATCCAATTATTACACAAGCATTGAGTATCTATACCCAATGTCAAAAAAACCCCAAACAACAAAACCTTGCAATTTTCAGAAGATGGCTTTCTGCCTGTTGAAAGGTTTTCTCCCCTCATTATTTTAAGAATCCCATGACTGAATGTAGCTGGCCCTGGATCTTAGAAAATGGAATGAGCTATGTTTCTGCTTCAGTGTTTCTAAGTCTTGTCTAGATTTCTTGCAATCTTCTACTGCTGTGCTGTGCTGGTGCAATGCCCAGAGGTGATGACGCTGTCAATCACAGTCTAACAATTGCAGTCCTGGCTTTACAAGAGCCAGAGTAAGAGCACAGCTTTCCTTACTCTCATTGACATTGTCCCAGGTTAGGTCTTAGCATACCGTGATCCTGAATTTGCTTTTTTCTCTTTGTACAGAAACTAGTTTATTGCCTGTATTTTGATTAATTTAATTTGAGTTTCACAGATAAGCCTTTCCAGGAAGTCAAAACAGTTGCAGTTATCCCAAGCAGCAGCAGATAAATATGAGCTTCGGCTCCTCAGATAGATCAATTAAACGTACTGCCCTTAATTATACATGCTGTAATGACAGTTCTAAGAGTTCTCCTCAAAAAAGCACCACCACACATAAAATACATGCTTCTCTCTTTGAACCCAACTTTAGTCTTCATCTGAAAAATGTCAACAATTGACTTTTTGGAGACTGAAGAAAGAAATGGGGTTCTGCCAAATAGTCAAATTTGAACTTGAGGTAATCAAAGGTAAATCCAATGAAAACCCATGCTGTTGTTCTTGTGGCATATGATCTGAATTTATATTAATGGGTAATCTTTATTAACTTAAGAACAATAAAGCTTTGCTGCTTCTTTTTCCCTAAATTTTAATGATGTAAAAAGGAGTTGCAAAATGCGTTGTAATGCATAGAGACATGGTGAAACATTTACATACACCTATTGTTAATGTCCACAAAAAGACTGAACAAAGTGCAGTCTTACAGTATCTGTGTACTTTCTTTGCACAGTAATTCACTTATTGTTGTGTATTGGTTGACAGTAAGTTAAGAGTTTATTTCCATGTGTTTCCAAAGTGATAAAAATTTTCTAATTGTGAAAAGAGCTTGTTTCTACTGATGTATATTAAAAACTCAGCATTTACATATCCTAGGCCAAATACTGCTCTCCATGGTTCTGTGATGGTGCTGGGGAATATCAGTGGGATTATTTACAGCAGGGAAAGCTTTCCTGAACAGTGTCCTGTTCAAAGTTCTAAGTCCAGGAAGAATTAGGTCTGGTTGTACATCTTCAAGTTATCTTGTGAATGTAACTTTACATGTTACATGAAATATCTCAGCTCTTACAGTTCAGTCCTCCTTTCGCCCCAAACCTTTTCCTTCCCAAATTACAGTAGCCCTTTCAGAGGTGTCAGCTCAAACATAATCTGCTGTGCCCCAGTGTGATTTCCTGTAATGTTTGAAAATAGATGCACTCCACAGGCTTGGTATGGCAGCACATCTGTCTGTCACAGGGTATTGCTTGCATACTTATGGCTTGAGGATTGTTACCAAGCCTGGTTACCAGTGAAAACAGAACAGGGCGGGGGGTGAGGTGGTCCGGCATTGAATCACATTTCTAAGTAGGGAAACTTGTTTGGAGGCATGTGGTGTCTGGCTCTGAGGGTCCCAAACTGCTGTGTGAGATCCTTGCTCTGCACCCAGCAGAGGCAGAACACGTTATCATTCAGGCATTGACACTGGAAGAAACTGATGTACATGGAAGCAAGCACACAGAGATGCTACTCACTGATTTCACACTGGTCTCCTTCATAGCCTGAAGGACAAATGCATTTTCCCAGATAGAAACATGTCCCTCCATTGAAACAGGTTGTTGTACAGTTTGCTGAAACAAATGAAAGAGGAATTAACTAAGTCATTAATATGAACTAGGACTAACTTGGACTTTCTAACTTGGACATTCTCTGCTGTTCATCATAAATAAACATCGAGTAGATTGTAAAAGCAGGATTAACCTCTTGTCATCTGGTTTACAAAGTAGGACTGAAATGCATTTATTCCTGCATAATGCTTTACATGGGCACACACACAAGGCAATACAGAATGAGACAAGTGAACAATACAGCAGTGAGGTCTCTTAGGACAGACTGTGCTACATCTTTATCAGACCCCACACATAAAGCTCATTGAAGGATTAAGGCACTATTGCTATTGAAACTGTCAGCAAAAGGATAAAAGGAGCACAGCCTAGGACTGGAAGCTACTTCTACAAGAGGACACTTCACTGCAGTTCTTGAGTAATCCTTTGACTAAAAAGAAACCTCTGTGAGTTTTTCTGTGTGGTGACATAGATGCAAATGCTCTGACTTTCAGCTGCCAAATGACTTACATTGTGTTATATGTGACTTTTCACCAAACAGCTGGGATTCACATTAATCCTTCAAGGCATCAGGAGCATTTAATTAAAGCTCACATTTGAAGCATTTTCTAAATGTGGTACAAGTTTGTTCAAAGACTAAGTACAGGACATGAGGGCATTGACACCAACAGTTTGTGCAAAATAATAGGAAGGTTCCCACTATTTTGATGAAAAGTCCTCTAGAACCTTTTGCATTCATTCTTTACTTCATATAGACCTGCAGCGACAAATGCAGCACGATGTTCCGCTCAGCCATGAGCAGGCCAGTCAGATTTCTGCAGGAAATTACTTGTTTTGTTCTACATGGTAGCTTAGACTGTTCCAAATTACTGTTCCGAACAACTGATTGTTGGTTTTTATCCTTCATGAGGCCCTATGTAGCAACAAAAAATGAATAGTTTGCATATTTTTCATGTGTTCACATGCAGCGCATTAATGTGCTAAATAATTAGTAAAATTAATTTTACTACAGCAAACTAGAGCTCAAATAGAGGGTTTTTTTGAAAATGTTTTTTTCTCCTCCCCCAGAAATATAAGCAATTTTTGTGTTAAGATCCACAGTTCTCAGTGTATAAACTGAAGTGATTCTCCAAACTACCCTTCACAGAGCTGGGGTGTATGTCCTGCAAATCCTATATTCTTCCAACAGCTGCCAGGCTCTACTACAGCTTCTATTTTAAGAATCACAGTATTATAAAAACTTAGTTACTTATCGCTTGCTTGACTTTCCAAAATGCGGTCCTAGAGGGAAACTGCCAGAGGTGAACAAGGAGAGGCTGCTGCATGCAGAGCCCGGGGGTTTTGCTGGTTTTACCTTTGTCGCAGTTGATGCCGTAGAAGCCCGGGGGGCAGATGCAGAGGCCGGGTGTGATGCAGAGCCCGCCGTTCATGCAGCGAGGAACACACAGGGCTGAGGAGTGGGGAGAGCAGAAAAAGCATTGCTGGTGGGACAGCAACTGGCATTTAAATACATGGCACATTCACTCCTTAAGCCACCTTTCCTTCTGCTTATTGTTCAAGTCACCTTTGCAAAGTGACTCTGGTAGGGGGTTAAATCTGTTACATCTTTCTTTGTATCTGGCAATTTCTGTATAGTGCTACTAAAAACTGTATGCTAACTCAAGTTCAAATCTGATTCCATATGTAAGCAGAAACTGCTTGTGTATAGTTTAATACAATACTGTATTAAATGTTTAAGACAATGCTTTTCTCCCAGACGGGGGAGAAAAGTACCCACATACACCCACCCACATACACGTAAATATCTCTGGATATTTAAAATCTTCCCAGACAAGTTCTCTCTATAACCATATTCCAATTCCTCAACTGTGCAGGCAGGGCTATCCCAAAGGGGTCAGTAACTCAGTGGTGTTCCCAGACAGGCTTTACAATGAACCTTCCCAACAGCTGCACACCAGAGCATAAGCATGGTTATCTAATTTTGGCTAGGAAAGCTTGCCGCACAGCCAAACTGTCCTGCATGTTCCCAGTTAATCTTCTCTGGAGCCTCTGTGCTCTTCCAAGACCTCTCTGCCTTGTGGCCATCCCAAAAGGTTCTTCAGGGAGGCATGTTAGGGGGCAATGCTTCACTCTGTGGTTGCCCACAATTGGTACATGCAGTGAGGTTGGGTCCATGCTAGTGAGTTACACAGCACCCAGACATGGGGCCAAACTGCATTGTGACATCAGCTTGTGAAATTGTTGGTGGCTTGGCTTTGTCCTGACTGACCAGCAAATCCTCCTGGCCATGGTCCTGGGTTGAGTAGCGACCACGGGCTCCTCCCAGGAGTAATGGGTTTGTTGGAAGGTAAGTTTATTAAACATATGAATGTAAGCTGTTCCCGCTGCTCTCCAGGCCAGAGAAAAGTTCTTGATCCTTTGTATTTAATATTTTTGATGTAGCCAGGGTATCTGGGAGTGAATGATTGTATTGGAGTAGGATGCCCATGGGGATGGGCATCTCCAGTCACCCTGGGGAGGGACTGCCACTGGGAAAAGGAAGGGAGAGATAGGAAGAAGTTTCCTTGCTAAGTCACACCAATTTCCCGGTTCTTCACTCCTGGAAATGTTGTTTTGGGCTATTATTCACTCATGAAAGAGAAAGAGAATCTTCCCTTTATCTTCCCATTTTTGTTTTCAGTCTGCTTACAAATCCGATCCTATCTGCAAATAAACAAATGCAGAGTGACTAAAGCACTGTTTTGTTTCCCAGCTAGTCCTCATTAGCAGAAGAATTTTATTTAATCTTCTCGCCAGATGGATCCCCTGTGATTAAGGATCACTTAGCTATTGCATCAGTTTTTGTTAAGAGCAATTTGTGAAAGAGAAAATATTTTTCATGTAAGCAATTTGTATTTCCACCAGACCGTGGATGACAATAATAATTCTCTTACAATCTTGAACTCAAAATACACCAAATCTTCAGAATAGTCCACAGTGCAGGAGATACAGTTTTCTTGAGATTGTGGTAAAGAAAACAGTTGAGATTTTTTTTATTAAATTACCTTTCTCACAATGAGGCCCATAAAATCCTTCAGGACATTCACAGACATGTCTTTCGTTGCAAACCCCTCCATTTCTGCATCCTCCTGGACATTCCGCTTCATAAAATATAACAACAAGCTTAATTAAAATGCTTATACTTCAGCTGCCAGGCAGATCTCAGCAGGATCAATATATTTCTTTGACACAGCAGTTAAAATATTTACTGGCAGACAAACACTGAAGAAATGGAAATTCAGTTAAGATTTTTTTCAAGATAAATTAGTTTCTCTTTTAGTAGTCTACAAATAGAAGTTCCATCATGCGTTCACATGGGTGATGTACTTGTTGATGGACTCTGCATTTTCATTACTCTACTGCTCTGTAAGTGCTTGAGCAATGAGGATGCTCTGCTCAATCTATCACTTCCTTTTCTGTGTGGAAATGAGCAGGCACCTTAGTGCAGAACTTGCACAGCTGGTTAGACCTACCCTTAGTGTGCAGGAGCAGTTTCGATTTCTGCAGCCTGAAGTAGACATCACTGCAACTTGCATTGCATTAATTACCACATCTGTTACTACTGAGGTGACAGTGATGAAATCTGTGTTCATATGAAAGAGTGAGCATTAAGGCTAAATGGAAGAAGGCCAGAAAGGAAGATGAAAGCACTCCTGCACAACAGTTCTGTATCATTATCAACTCTCCTTCATATCTCAATTATTGATCAAATACATAAAAGCATTTGGCAACACTGGCAGGATTATACAAGGATGAGAGATACTTGTGGGTGCCACCACCATCCTTCAAACACCAGAGTCCATCAAATGAGAAGGCAAACTAAATCAAGCCCTATGGAACACCATCAAAAAGGGATGCTGGGTAGAAAAATAATTACTCAATAATACCTTCCCAGATCCCTCACAGAGAATAAGGAAGGCAGGAGACACTGCCTATTCCCATTAGAAAAACTTAATATCAGTAGGGATCAGTGGCAGGCACAACCTCCTCATCTTGATGCTCTGTTGTGTGACATTCCAAGTGAGAAGGTTCAAAACCTCTGAGGTAAAATGATATGCCTTAAAAGTAAAGCTGTTTGCAGTTGCAGTAATTGTAGAGAAGGTTTTTTGGTCCTACTGTGTTCTAACACTATATTCTAGGACTCTTTCTCTCTCCTTGTACTCAAATGCAGAGCTGCTACTCAATACCAAAAAAATGCATGCTTAAATGCATACCATTTCAAGAAGAAAAATTGGAAAATATGTATTTTTTCTTTGTGATCACCTCTTAGCCACAACAAGTCCTCTCTTATCCATAACATTGCTTCCTTGCTTCCCTCACTTCCTCAGCTGGGGCCTTTCTGTAGGGCCAAGGATAACTGGAAACAGTGACTAGGGCCCTGACAGGAGCTCTTCACCTTACTAGACACAGGGAGGGAATGTGAGTTGTTCCAGTATGGGCTGGAAGAGATGTGAGAAAGCTCCTCCTCTGCATGTCTCTAGAGTTGGGAAAATCTTCCTTGTGTCTCTCAGCTGGCTCCAGGAACAAAGGACCTGGACAATAATCAACCCCAGGATTCTTGAGAGGTCATATGATGCAATACTACTAAATCGTTAGATATTACAACTCACATAAAAATGGTAACAACAAATAATAACACCGAAATGATAACTTGGATGAATGCTACTTCTAAACTGAGTTTGGAGCCCTTCCTCTTTAAGCCACTACTTTCCAAAATACAGATCTGTAAATCTGCTGTCCCTATTAGAATACCCCAATGCTATTTCCAAAGTTTATTGAGTTCAGTATCTTTGAGCTGAACTGAAAACAAAAAGATAGGAAAAGCTTTGTGTTGCATTTGCACCAGACACACACCTTCATACATGAGATCTGATTGATTTTGTGTCCTTTAAGCCTCCATTTTTCTTCCTGTTTCTCTGCCCACTTCTTCTCCCCCTCCTCCACTTTTCCTGGGCTAATTGGCAGCAGCAAAGCTTCAAAGGAGACAAGCAGCTTTGCTATTTGGGCACAGTGAGATTTCAAAGAATAAACGGCTCTTGCTCCTGCTGCTCACTCTTTGAAGCCACACTACAGCCAATTATCTCAGAGAAAATAGTGCAGAGATGAAAATGTAGGACTGTGAATGAAGATTTAGTAGGAGAATAAAAATCTTGCTCTTTGCACATCACCCTGTCATGGGGTTAATTTGGTACAATTGCACATGATATGGGATAATTATCTTATCTTAGACACTGATTTTTAAATTTCCATAGCCTCAGCTTAAAGTGATAATTATAGTTGTTTGTGGTGTATCAAATTAATTCAGAAAGTTGTATTAAATAGTGCTTATGGTTCACAGATCACTTGATTAACAAGTACTCTCCTTTCCAAGCAAACACTGCAATAACTTAATGGTGCTCTTCTTCTACCAGTGTGTTCTCTGTGTGCTTTCTGCTTGATACATGAAAGTACTGAACACCAACTCCCACCATTTACCTGTATCAAAAGTCAAGAGGTTGCACCTGAGCTACAGAAAAGGTAAAGCCAAGCTTTGCAGAAGTTTTCTGATTTAAGATTTTTGTATTCAATCGGATGTGCAAGTTTGAGATTTAGGGAACTGAAGACACCAAGTTGGAACTAAGGCCCTGACAGCATTAATTGATACCAGTGTCCCCACTATAGCTCCCAGAAGGTCAGTTCCCCAGATGATGTGCCATTTCTGGGAACATTAAGGTCAGTCTGCTTTCACAGAACTAGCTCTCCTCCAAGCACCTCTAATCGTTTGCTAACAGGGGCTTTTCGTATGATACATCTCTATCAATGCCCTTCATGTGATGAGTTGTGAACAGGAGGAGGGAGAAATGTCTCCAACCCAGTCTGCTAAATGAGTTCAGTAAGAAAAGGCTTAATAAACATGCAGTAAATGATCAACAAATGTACACAGAGGCAGAAAGCCTGGAATTCACCACGACTGCTACATGTTGTGTGACTGCTTCATTTCCATCCTCTTTAGTCTTATCCTAAATGAAACATGGGACAGTTCAGTGACCTGGTCTAACAGCTTTCCAATATGTTTTCTTCAGTGTTACCTTGCTGACAGGTTTTGAAGAAGATGGCGTTCTGAGGGGTCTGGAGAATAATATTGCCTTCTGAATTCATTATGATCACGTTCACTTCAAATGCAGCGACCCCATCTTGTTTTCCAAGGCAAGGAAATCCAACCTGAACAACTAAAAGGATAATAATATAAAATAATATAGTACTTATATTAACATGCACATAAACATATAAAAGTATACATTGAAACACTACTAAAAAATACTATAGATGTATTTAAGCTTTGGAGGAATGCCACTGAAGAAAACTTGCAACACAGAGACACACAGATCCCTTTATTCAGAGGTGCTCCAGGGCTAGAAGTGCAGCAGCACAGGAGAAGAGCTTGTGCTCATTTGCTGAAATAACCCCAAGAGTCTATAGCACAGACAGTGATCTTAATACAACCATACTTTTCTTGCAGGTGAGGAAATTACTCATGTGGAAGTATCTAAGGATATATCAAAACAATATGGAAGCCTACTTTTAATTTTCTGAGCTGAACTGCTCACTTCTGAGTCTAAATTTTCTGTCACATGACTTCTGTAAAAACATATATTTTGGGAAAAAAGTTACTTTAGATAAGTTTTTCTGATTTGGATGTTGCAATGAATACCTAAATAAGATACTGATCTAACCAAAACTTATTCCATAAAGTGCTGACAAAATGGTACCCTTGGAAAGCAGGATCATGGGGGCAGTTTTTAAAAAGACGACATAGACACCTCACTCTGACAGAACCAGTTAAGCATAGTGACATTTGGACATTACCTTTCCAGGAAAAATAATCCAACACTTTTGAAATACAAAGACTTTAGGCAACTAATTAAGGCCAGTAAATCTGGAGTATTTTAATGATGAATTAAGCCCAGTAACTCAGAACTATGGAATTCTCTGCTGTAATTGTCACAAGAGATCTTAAATAATCTTCAGATGAAATGATTTTATCTCTTTTCTTCAAAATTGGCTCTTCTTAGCTGTTTTATAAGCCAAATCCAACTAATAGAAATTGTTTATTCCTTTCTTCTGAAGCTGGCCTGAGATTTCCAACCTAAATACAGAGCTAAAAGCCCTACATTTGAGTTGGTTTAGATTGTTTGTTATAAAAATTTTGCAAGCCATAATTTGGCTATTTTTGTTATTTGGCACCTTGGTAAAACACAGAATATTTTATTGCTGAAACATATTCTGCATCTGGTAAGTCCTACAAACTGAAAGGTCCCTTGCAGTTCTCATTCTAAAGCAATTACACAAGAGCTTTTGCACCAAGCTTTGCAAAGATCAAAACCATGTAACCATGTGGCAAGAAGGAAACTCTTACAGTAGATTATTTAAAAATACATTTTAAATGCTGTGAACTTCTTAAACTGTAGTAACCTTCTTATAGCATAAGTACAGGAAATCAGTGCTTGGGTTGGGATGTGTTTTAGTTGAACAAACGAGGAGGAAGATGCGTGTTATTGACACCACTATAGCAGTATCTGGATTTCATTGAATTCACAACAACCCCTGAACTCTCCCCTGAGATTTGGCTGTGGTTTAAATGCCCAGGGAAAAACCCAGCAATGCATCCCTAGAGTCCAAGGCAACAGACCATAAATCTTTTATTCCAGAACTGGAACAACTCTGGAAGCATCCAAATTTACTTACCATGTGTCTGAACAGCTAGGCACACAGATCTGGAGTAAAGGACCCTCCTGTGAGCAAAAACCGCCTGGATCCTGGCTGAACTCGGTGGTGGTTCAGAGTTGAAATAAAGCCCTTAAGCTATTCCTGAATATTTGCATTTTTATGCCTGTTTGAATAATGCTAATACCCACCAACAGCACCACAGTCAAACCAAAGCACAGAGAGAAGTCCCTTGCATCAAAAAACACAGCCAGGAGCTCCATGAGCAAGGCAAACCTCAGCTCTGGTCTCTGCTTCCCAAATTCAGGATGAAGTTTGCATTTGTCCATCCCTGGCTAAAAACAAGGAGAGGGAATCACAGATATGGGCTTCTTTCTGCTAACCATCCTCCCACCACCAGGCCAGAAAACAGCCTCTTCTGCACATAAACATTTCTGTATTTTCTGGAGCACTTGTATCCAGGGCTGCAGAGCAGATGGCTCTAACAGGAGCGAAGAAAGTTTAACCAATATGAAAAGGAACCTAAGCAAACCTAGTGACTTAAACCTAATTTAGTTTTAGGTATTAATTAGAATGCTCTCCTAGGATGCAGGTTTAACACCTTTTGTCTGGGAGGTCATGCCTTTTCCCTTTGTTCAGGAAACTGAGGTTCTCTAAAGCTGGCATGAAAGGTCTGGAGAGGAGTGGGAGCCCATACACATCCTTGCAGCCCACTGTCACTCTCTATCAGCACGGCTGACAGAGCAGAGGTGGTGCTGTGCTCAGAGAAGACACCGATTTCTGGCACTGAGCTTGGAGAGATTTTCAGCATCTTTGGATGCTCAGCACCTGTATGTCTCAACACCAGCAGTGGGCAGGGAGAGAAGGTCTCCTGAGCCTGGCCAGTGGCCAGTGGGGGCTGCATGAAATGCACCAAGCAGCACCATGTCAGCAGCCTGGTCACACCAGCCTGTCCCAGCACGGCACTGCCTGGGTCAGACAGGGACAGCAGGAGCCAACCAAGGGCACGCAGGGGGCCAGCTCTCTCTCAGCCACAGGCCACTACATTGCTCCTGGGCACAGACCTAGAACTGTGTTTACCTCTCTAAGTGTGGTGTTCAAGATGTTAATCACTGCCACAAAAATGACTCACTTTGTTTTGAGCTTGCTAACCTCAGACTGAACCACTGGACAGGCTTTCCCCTGCAGGCAGAAATGAGCAGCCAGCTGCTTGTCATTGGGCAGGTATCCACACTCCTCCCAAAGATCTTCTTTTGCACAAGCTGAGCAGTCAGCTCTTTAACCTCCCATTGAAAAGCATCTTCTACAGCCTTCTTAACATCTTACCAGATGCAATAATATCCATGTTGTGACCACTGAATCAGGTACCAATTCTGGGACTTGGGAATGGGTTTTCAAGTAAGTCTAAGGAACCTAGGTGATTTAAATCTCACCTAAATCCAAGAGTTTGGTACCTCATCTCAGGATTACCAAATTAGAGAAAGCTAAGAGAAGGACAAAGCTGCACCCAATGAGGAGCAATTGAGTATCAGACTCTTCAGTCAGGTAAAGAGAAAAAAAATCAGGGGATACATAATAGATGTGTACAAAATCATGGATAGGATGAACATATAGATTGACTACTGTCTCTACCAGTGAAGGACCAGTACCCATCAGATGAAGCTGTGTCAGCCAGGCTTGAAACAACAGGAGAGTGATCTTCATGTAATGGATGGCAGTGAACTCCTTGCTAGGTGATTGGAGATAAAGAAGATGATATGGACTCAAGGAGAACCTGGAGAAGTACTGGAAAGAGAGATCTATAACCCACGTGGGCTAATGAAATAGACAAATCACTTAAGGCACAGGAAATCCTCCAAGCTGAAGGTAGTAAAAGCTGAGAGGGTAAACAGAAGTATCACATATGCTTGTTCTCCTTTTGCTCTCCCAGAGGTCTTCTTATGGCCACCATTGGCCATAAGGCAAAATATAGGCTAGAGAGGCCCTACTGCACTGAAGCCATTCATATGTCTTGTTTGGAGACAAATATCCTCAAAGGAGTTTCAAGAGTCTATTGGTTTTTATAAAACCACTGGGTTCAATTACCTCTGAATATGGTATCTGTTAATCCTCATTCTTGCTTCCCATGCTCATGTTTTACTATAGTTCTCTTTCCCCTTTTATTTCTCCTTAATTGTCTTTAAGGGCAACTAATTGTCTTTGGGCTAAAACACTTTTTCAAAAAATACCAATTGTTGATTTGTTACTAAATACAAGCTTGTGGTTGAATTTCTTCTGACATCTGTATGTATAGAAAAATGCTTTGGTAATGCGGTAGAACCAGGCAAACTAGACTAGATTTGTCAACTCTGTTTTGCCTACATTTAAGTTATAGCAATAACTACAAAGTAGAAAACAATCACTACCTTTATAGCATATATTTACTTAGGACTACTGAGTTAATTTTGGCCAGCTAACAGGGAGTGTGAAAAACCCACCATCATAGTAGTGTCCAACCACTAACAGTGTACATGTTTCAAATACTGTAGGGGTACTGAGCACTGGAACACCAAACAGGACTTAAATACTGCTTATATATGCACCCAGTACAGTGGTGTCCTGCACATGATCCATGTAAGGGAACACCATGGACATGCCCCTATTAGTCCTGGAACTGAGGTACTGGTGCTGCCAACAGGGTAAGAACAAGATCCCCCATCATGATGGTTAACAGCCTTCTGCTGTAGCTGTGAACTCTCATCTCCAGCCTCCCTGCATTTGTAGATTAAGTTTTCCTAAACACAGTCAGAAAGGGGTAATTTTGGTCTAGCCTTTCTAGACAGTTAAAAATTAAAGGAGAAGATAGCTTATATTCAAGAGTGCTGAGTGAAGCAGAGAGTGCTTTCTTCACCTGCTTTATATGGTAATGGAAATAATGCATAACAAGAACATGGCCTTTATGACTTCTAAGTTGCTTTTAAGTTGCTTTGTTCGACGTTTATTTGGCTTGGAAACAAATATAATAGCATCTTTCACCCAAACTATTTTTAATACCACTCCTTCAATCCACACTGAATGGAAAGACCAGCCATTCAAGCTAAGTTCCAGGCATCGTGGCAAAAAGTTGTATTGAAACATTACTTCAATGCCAATCTACTGCAAGCTTAAAATGGAGAATATTATACACAAACTTTCAGGATTTATCCACTGAAAAAGAGACAACAATAAAGACTCATCAAAGGTGAAAACTTACATATCAGTGCTTCATCTGCAGTCCAATCCTCCTGTTTTATTACCCATTTATTTCCCACATTTATCCCACAGGTTGGCTAAGGCAATTTAGGAAACGACGACCACTAAGACACTACTGTCATCAAGATATGCATTTCTGCCTTCCTACCAGAGGCTACCACATATGAACCCTGAAACACATGACATAAACTGTTATTCATCCACTTCAGAGCTAACCAGATTCAATAACGTTTCATGGAAAGCTTTTTTACTCAAATCAGCTCACTACACTCCATGGTATTTCTGGAGCACTTGCATTGGTTTGGGTTCAGCCTCTGCTGTGGAGCTGTAAATCCCAGTGAAGGATTAAGAATGCACAACTAAGGGACAAATGATAAATGATTATATCCTAAACTAGAACTCGTGTCTTTGAACTGAATGCATGATGACCTCAATGAAAGCAAAACATCCACAAACTGCAACCTCTGAGAAACGGAATAATTTCATCACTTTCCCGACAGTGATCAAAGAATTTGTTTTCCAAAAGTTGTATGACTTAAGTAATAGCATTCATTAATTTTATGCAACAATTTTGCACAAGTTTCTGCTGATTTATCTACACATAAAAGCTTCATGTGTCTTGGCTCAGACAAAATATGTGCTGTACTTAGGCAAGACGATTACAAACTGTTCAGTGCCAAGCACTGTGGCAAGCATTGTTTTAGGCAATAAACTTCAGAACTACAATTCATAATGAAATATTTAGACTTTACTGGTTGTAGAATATTTTTTACAGAAACAAAATTTATAATATCAACAGTACAAACCTGATGCTTTATGAGGAACTGTTCCAAGCAGGGGTATATTTATAGTTGGATCAGCCATTATGCCTTTATCCAAAGAGTGCAAAGACAGGAATTCATAGTAGTATTCGGCCTATGACAAAATAAATGAAAAATCTATATTTATTTTAATTGTATTCACGGAATCAAACTATTGAACACAAACTATAGCAGAGAAATATTATACTTTTCAAGATGCCATTCACTGGATTAGTCTCTATAATTTCCCTGAGTGCTTCTTCATCTAAACATAATTTTAAGATAATTTCCTCTTATTTCATAGATTACAAGTGACTATACAGTAATATCAGGATATCAGCAAGGGAAATGGCATGGATAAGGCGGACAAATGTTATAGAGATAAAACGTTTTTACAACCCACACCATTCATCTGGCAGACAACAAAAATATAAATAAATAAAAAATATAAAAATATAAATATTAAAAAAAAAAATCAGAACACTAACTCATTCTTAAAGCTGTTTTTTGGGCAGAATCCTCCTGGAACTGACTGGTGAGCCTGGAGGACCTGCCTGTCTGCAGCTTGGCTGTACACACCATGCACACCTGAGATGTATGCATGCACCTTAGCCAGTCACTAGAAGCTTCCACTAGTGTCAACAGCACAATTGTGGTGTGCAGAGCAAGTGGAAATGAAACTTTTATGTTAAATTGTGGCATCTCATTTACCATGAAGCATACAAGGGATTACGAGTAATTCCATCTGCAGGTCTCAGCTAAGTGCTTGAGACCTTAGCATGGGCACTGGCAAAAACGTGTTTCCATCTGGTCACTGACAGTGGACAGTACTGTTCTGTCTACCTTTTAGACAAAACAGTACAGCAACGAGAGATTAAAACCAAAATTTGGGCTAGTTAGCTAGTTTATGTCTATAGATGTCTGTCTGTCCATGTCCTTAGCCAGAACAAGGTCCTTTTTCTCCTGTGATATCCTGGTTCCCTAGTACAAGAAAGACTTGACGGAGTGAGACCAGTGAAGGGCCACAAAGATGATCAAAGGACTGGAGTGTCTGATGTACAGGGAGAGGCTGAGAGCTGGGAATATTCAGCCTGGAGAAGGCTGCTGGGGGATCTAATCAATGAGTGTAAATAGCTGATAGGGAGGTGTAAAGAAGATGGACCCAGGCCCTGACAGGGTGTGATTGACCATCTCCCTTTAGCTCCTGATGACACCAGAAAAGCACTCATGACCTGGGTAGAAAGGTTGTTATGGAATTCCTGATCAGCCCTGGCAGCACATCCACTTGCTCTGTAGGGACAGCAAGGAGACCTCACAACAGAGAGGAGATAGCATGAGGGGCTACACTCTACATGGACAACCTTCAGAGGGTGTTGTGTAGGCACAGAGACCTCTGAGGAGGACTTGCAAAACAATAGGGCAGGAAACAATGAAAGGTTTTAAGTGGGGGTTAAACACATGGAGTAAATGTGTGAGGGAGAGAGGACATGGAGAGAAGCAGTAAAACCAGAGATGAGAAATGGAGTCTGGGGTAATGTTCAAAATGCTGCTTTTAATTAAAGACATTTTTTTCCAATACAATATACCATGCCAAAATATGAAAACAAGCCGTAAAGTCAGATTGTGAACATTTTTGTTTTCAAATAAAACTTTGGTTCAGAAAATTAATTATATGTCTCCACACATCTATAGAATAGTGCAGCGAGTGAGTCAAGGCTCCCCTGTCTGTTTCTCATTGGTTAGCTTTGATGTTTGGTTGTATCTAAACCAGGTCATAATGAGTTATGACCTGGGATATTAAAACATTATGTTCTTACTATTCTAGTAAACAAGAACTGGTAACTAGACCAAATAGCTCCACTCTCATATTTCCATTCCAGACGCACTGTTGTAGAAGGTCAGCTTGTGAGCCAGATCCCCAATTTGTAGGAAAAGCACTGGAATCTCATTTTCTAGAGCAAATTTTCTAGAGCCTAAGGGTAAAGGCAAAAAGAAAGCTCTCAGTGGAAAAAGGGACCCATTGCTGCTTGAGCCACAACACCCACTGTTGCTCAAGGAAGCAATTCCTCTAACCAGGGAGAGGCATACCAGCGGTTAGTGCCTGAGGCAGGACTGTGTTCTGATGGCACGTTAAAGAGATGGGGAGAGATATTGCACAAGCAACAGGCTGCTCAGAAGGAAAGCCATATATTGCACTGGGGAGAGATAACTGCTCTCACCGTGTCTCTGCAAAGGTTTGTACATCTGCTGAGTTGACAGAAACTGAACTCCTTGAAATGATAGTATCTAAGAGTTGAAACACCTCAGGTAGATCAGCTAGCATAACTTCAAAGTTGTGTGCTGCAGAGTATGTTTGCAAATCATGTGTGCTGGACTGAGTTGGTTAAATTTTGACATAAAAGTTATGTCAAAAATCCCAATCTAGAGAGGCTGCACCGTAAAGCAGAGTAGTTTAACTCCTCAAATCTGTGAATCTAAAACATGATTTGACTGCCATAAATCCTGTCTATTTGGAGAAGATCTATCTTGACACAAACCCTACATCGAGTCTCCAGTATTGTCCTGCTGTAATTGGAGCTGATTGCCAATTAACTTGCTTTAATCATCATGACTGAAAAGCAAACAACATGCACTCAGGAAATATTTACCATGCTCCAGCCCACCATGAAATTTAGTGATGATGGTTAATTGAAGATATAGACCTATGCAATTAAAATATTGTCTACTGACTACCGTAATTTATGCTGTAAGTGGTCACTGTGAATGACCTGGCAGTGAAAATGAAATTTGCTTGGGTATTGTTGGCAGATAAAGGGAAAAAATCCACAATCTGTAATCCCTTTTTTATTATAAAGGCAATCTCATGCTTTTTGTGTTTTGATTTTGTTTTAAAGCCAGCCTATGAACTCTCTGGTATGTAAAGGTCTAAATTTGGTAGTGAAGCTACATCTTAGAGGAACAGTATTGTCAAAAATGGTGGAGAAAATAGGGTTTGCATGAAATTGCTGATCATTGACAATTGTACACTTTGCACGGACAAAGCACTTTTGGCTTAACTTCAGGAAGCACCCAAAGAAGAGTATGCTGTACTTCTGTGGAAAATCTTTGTTTGAGATCCTCAGAAACTGAGGCAAGGACCCCTGCAGACCTTGTGTGAACAGTCTGGGGAGTTGGTGATTTCAGGCAGCAGGTAGCCCCAAGCAGCTGCCCTTTAACTGTTCCCCATGTGGGTAAAGCCCTCAGCAGAGAGAGGAAATTTCACTTTAGGCAAATAATTCCTTGGTCAGGATTAACTTTTATGGACATTGAAAGGCTGTTTTCTATAAATCAGAGGAATTTAAAAGGGTATAAAAATAATGAAGCCCTCTAACAAGTATTGTAGCAAACATCTGTCGGCAGTTTGGTTTTAAATGATATACAGTGAAAATTCCTGCAGATCTCCCTTCCTTGGTTCAAGATCTACTGCATTAAAGTTCTCCTGTCATTCAGATGCCATGTTGTTTCTGCCTGTTTTTTTCTTTCATGTTTAATCAAAGAATTCACAATAATATGCTCTATGTTTTCTTCATTTTACACGATGCACACAGAATTGTAGTACCTAAAGCAACGCAGAGTAGCTTGAACTGTTGTATGTCATGGTTCAATAACCTAATGAAATCTACACCCTTCCTAATTAAGAAGCAAATGTATGTTAGCTTTGGAAGTAGATGTAAGAAATTAACTACATTTTCTTCTCATTATTTTAAAGAGATCAATGATGAATGTTCTGTTATCAATTAAATGACAAATATATGTTAATGCCAATTTTCTATATTTAAAGAAAGAAACACATCAAAGAAATTCTTTTTTATCCCAGATCCATGAATATTTCTGGCTTTGCACACACTGGAAGATTCTCCCTGTGTTATCCATAGCAGATGCTCACAGCTCCATATGCCATAAATAAAGTCACAAAGTAAGACAGTGTATGTGTTTGTTAGGTGTTTATAGCATGGACCATTGATTCTCCAGGATATTAACTGCATTAGGTCAGAGAAGTCGGTCTGTGTTCCAAGATGAAGCATGAAGCCAATGATGAATTCCAACAAAGATTATCCATACTGTGCATACCAGGCTATTGGAGGAGTCTGGCCAGAGCAGGAATATGTACATATATGTGAGAATTTTGTTACTGTAGTGCAGTCTAGACACTGCTGTAATGAGTAACATAATGTGGCTTCCTTAGACAAGCAGATAACAAAGTGCCTGCCTAGAGACTGCCTATTTTTGTGCTAGGGACAGAACCTGTTAATTGGTCCTGTCACAGAATGGGTAAACCATTTTTCACACCTCAGTGTAACACCCAGAAACTTGCTGTCAGCCTCAAGAGGCAGACCTAAAATGGGAGGCATGCTCAACAACTGAAACCTGCTCTGAGAAAATCAGTTTACCCAGAAGACAGGATACCCTGGCTGTCTTTCAGTATCAGCTGCTAAGGGTATGGGAATAGACTGAAGCAGCAAAAAACAGAAATGCACACAAAAGGAAGAATAGAGATATTTAGTGTTTCAAAGAAATTTTAAAAGGGCATAAACTAGAACTCAGAGAAATGGCAATCTCAAAGAAAAATACATTATGTGACAGTAGTAATTAGACAATGCTGTAGTGAAATGCTCACAAATCTGTAGAGCCTCTTCTATGCCTGCTTTCTTCACATTAAGGAAATCGTGGCAGACTGAGGAAAATCCATGCAAGAGAGGAAGACTTTTTTAACAATAGAGTGCATCCCTGCATGAAACTTTCAACAATAACTACTTGTGGTTTTAATGGTTTTAGAAGAATTGTATAAAACTCTCTGATTTTGCCAACGGAAGATGACTAACTGGTGCTTAATGTCTCCTGTGGCATTCAGCTGTGGATGGCAGGTCAAATCCTCCAACAGAATGATTTATGAAATTGGGGATGTGAGATTTATTGTTTGCTTTTATAAGAAGCCTCAGATTTTGAAAGGTGACATTACAGGCTTCCAAGAATGCTTTGCACTGGGGAGATGGACTGAAATCTTTGCAGAATACATTTCCTCTAAATAATGAGAAAGTAATTTCTATAAAGATAAGTATTATGAAAAAATCACTATCAAGAAGCTTAGTGAGGTCACAACACAATAGATTTAGATTACATTTAGCATTATTTCTGGGAGTTGTCTGTTCTTTGGGAGACACGGGAAACAGGGCAGCTACTCAGACATTTTGAGCAAATATTTTCTCTTGCCAGACCCTGAGCTCTGGAGACACTCTAGCATTTGAAGCAGTCATTTGAAACCAATCTCAGACTGGAAGTTGAAGAGCTTGCTAGAAAGCTTTTTTTTGCTAGAAAGACTAGTGTTCAAGAGGAACAGAGGTGTAAAAGAAAAATCCAAGTATTCCAGAAGAGGATTAATTCACTGTGCTGAAAAAACAAGCTCCTGAGACAAGGGACAAATAAAAGCCTGGCACACACTCTGTCCATTATTAGATTGCTAATACAATAGGGTTTTGGTTTACATCAGAGGCAACCCCTTGATGCAGCAGGTGCCTCCATTGGGGACAGTGGGGCTGTTCACCAGGCCCTGGAGAGCAGCATGTGTGCAAACAGAGGCTCAGCAACCTCCAGGTTAAGTACAAGCACGAAGAGACAAAGGCATGTGGCATGCACAATATTTTTAAAACAGTCGCAACAAATTTACAGCTCCTCAACAACAAAAGTCTGGAGTTTCTCACTCTTCTATCTTGTTTTATTCGGTAACAAAGAAAGCAAAATACCCCAACTTCCCATATTTAGACTGTTTTTGTTTGACACATTTTCTGTAATGCATTTTAGTACACCTTCACTAGGGTTACTTTTGAAAAAAATTAAGCTGAAATAAGACAAAATCACTAAGGTTTTGACAAATATGCACAGGTAATTACATCTTGAAAATTTCTAGCAAGGAATGATATTTCTCTGCATGAACCAGGCCTGATGCACGAGCTTCTCTTAAGTTGTTTTCTCTTACGTCTTACAGATGAAAATTAGATAATTCTGCTTTGGGGAAGGGAAGACAATCAAACAGTATACCAAAAAGAGGAATGCATTAAGAGTTCAGATTTAAAGTAAGTAAAAGACACACAAGCCTTTGCTATCTTCAAATCTTCAATAAAACATATTGCTCTGGTATCCTGAAAATTGATAAAGGCTACTCTGAAAAGCTAATTCTTGTTCCAGCACAGTAAGGGTTAGTGTTGGAACACTTTGTTCACCCAGGAGAAGATTAGTGCTCTCTCTGGTGGACATTTCATGATCACAGACATTCTAAATACCCATCTCCCAAAACTAATAAAAAAGAAGAAAATTATTACTTCCCTTAGAGAAAAAAAATACAAAATACTGTCTCATCAGGTTACTTCCTAAGAAAACAAGTCTTTGCAGGTCTGCCACTGTCACCTGCAACACTTCTATGTGGCTCTGTCTGTACTGAGAAAAACCCACAGGGTTGTTTTCTCCCTCTCACAGCTTAAAAAGGAAGCTAATAGCTTGGTTGCCTGATCCTGGAAGGGCATCTTTAGATTATAGTCTATTTACAGTTTCAGGCTTTCAGGATTTATTGATAATTAATAATTACCCTGAAAATTCTTCACAGAGAACGTAAAATAATTTCAATAAAACATTTACAATTAGGGAAGTGATTGCACTAACAAGTATTTAGGTTAGTTATGATGGGGATCTGAACAGACATTGTATTTAGTTAAACAGAATAGTTCTAAAAGCACAAATGTAAACCTCAGAGATGGTGGCTCATCTGATGTGATGAGGGAAAGCTCATAGATGAAGAATAAGCTAATCCACCTCTTGAATGGTAGTAAACATGGATAATGCGTACAGATTCATTTTGGCCACGTTTCAAACTTCCAACCCTTTGTTCTTAAGCCTCACAGAAGAGCTTTGAAGTTGAGGATAAAGCTCCTCTAGCACACCATTACCAAAAAACAACCTTCTGATTATGATCTCATGAAAGTGTAATCAATTACTTACACAAGTTAAAAGCGTGGCAAACAGCAAAGGTCACATAACTGGCCTTTATTGAGTCCATGTGTTTCAATCTTGGCTTTAACTGGCACTCCTGTATAATAAATATAAATATCTCTCTTCAAAACGTAAGCAGTGAACTTTCTCAAAAGTTATGAAATCTCACAGCAGCTTCTGTCAGATTGGAGTCCTTCAAGGGTTTCAAAGAGGGATGACTCCACTTTTGTGCACCAGTGTGACAGAAAGTTTGCAGCACCTCTGACTGAGAGTTTCTGTATTTGTTGCTCAACAGATACTAGTCTTCAGCCTTATTTTATATAAAGTGTTTAAAATTCAAAAAGTTGCAAAAATTCAACTCCCTCCTGACTAATCATTAGGAAAGACTTCCTTAACACTGCTCTCTTTGGATTTTCAAATTCCTTTTTTTTATGTGGATATTCAGAGTAATTTTTTTCTTACTTCACAGGCCGTCATTGATCAAAGCAAATTCTAGATACTACTGTGAAAGAAGAACTAAATTCACTAGTAAGAGTTTGCTAAGCACATCTGAAAAGGAACTTGTATGTTTGCAGTTGTACCTAAAATCACACTGATTTTATTACTGAGTGAAGACTCTGCTAAGTGGATGAATATTGCTGTCATATTTCTATGTACTGTAGAGACCTCCACATAGTTCTGTCCTCTATAAATGAATTATGCAAAGCAAGATGGACTTCTCTTCAGAGTAAAGCAAGGAAGTGTAATCCTATCTCCAGTTTCTGATGGGAGACTGAACAGGTTCTACAAACAGCTTTCCTGTCTTTTGGGTTATTTCCATAGGCAGGGTCAGCACAGCTTCATCCCTGGGTTACAGTACCAGCCTCATAGGTCCAGTCTTTAGAGCTAAGGTCCAATGTATTGCCCAGTATTTAAATGAAGTATTTTGTTTAAAAATAGCTCATCCTCGACTTTCTGTACACTCAAATTAAAGGACAGAGACCAGCACTTGCAGAATAAAGTTCAGCCCAACTAGAATCTTATTTACCTGCTATCTTGAACCACCTTTCTTTCCCTCCCTGGGTGCAGGTGGAGTCTATCTGCAGCATAGCCATCTTCACAAAGCCTGGACTCTGCTGACTTGACACAGGATCAAGCTGAGCTTCCAGATAGACCTTTTAAACACACTTGCAGGAATAAGTCCTATTAAGAAAGTCAGGAAGTTTATTTTGGGAAAGCTGCATTCCTCTGTTGTGTTTTTCTTAAATTCTGGATAATGTGACCTGTCCTGTGTCAGTCTAAATCCTGACAGGGAGGGCCAGAAGCTGAATCTTCTGCAGAGACCCTAACCTCATATTTATTACAGAAAACGCAAGAGGAACAGTAGCCTCAGAAATGAATGTGCAGGCCTCTCCAAGCCCAAATTTACTTGTGATGAAAAACAAGTAGGAGTCTAATGACAGCAAAAGTCTGCTCTCTGCTACAAAACAACCATCCTATTTGGGATTCAAGAGTTTTGCTAAGATCAGAGATGTAATTTATTCCTTGATGAATATCTATGGTAAATCTGGTCTGTTCTTGTAGACTGGGACAAAATTGTCCTTTTTGCCACTCAATACATTCCAGATATGCTGACAAACCTTAATTTCTGCTGGAGTTATAGGGTGCTGGAGGTTCCCCAAATACTCCAAACCAGCCTTTATTGACAAATGAAGTGAGTAGTACTGGGTGGGCAGAGTGGGGTTCACAATACTTGCAGGAAGAAAAAAAAATGCTGGAGGGGAGCAATGTCCCACACCACAAACCTTGTTCAGGGGTCGGGTCTGCTCTGTACATCACTGCAGGGCACAGAAATGGCTGGAGAACCTCGGCATGATCCATCACCCACCCTAAATCAGGAAGGGGGACAGACCTCACTGCAGTTACATCAGTCTTGGCAACCAGGGACAGGAACATGTGTATAACCCTAGAGACAGAAGTTTCTGTTGGAGTTGTTGAGTTTGGGAAGAGGTGGAAAAGCAAGAGATTCTACAAGAATTTGCCAAGATTGTGAGCTTTTTTTCCCAGGTCACGTTTCCTCCTGCCCAGAAACTCGCAGATTCCTTGTCCTTTAAAGTATTTCCTAATTAATATAATTTAATGAATTTATACTGTTTGATTATATTTTACAGGATGAGAAAGCCCTTACTTTTGGATGAATAAAGATATTTTTAAAATATAATATGCAAGTCAAAATGTTTTACATCTTCTAATTTTAGTGTCAGGTGATTCATAGAATCATAGAATGCAAGCAACAATGGTATCGTGATACTATAAAAATTATGAAACTTACTTTATTGTGAATATTTGGCAAGATAACTAAAAAGGGACTATTAATTAAGCAGCATATTCACACCGATACAATTCAAATGTGAATGCTGTCAGTAGGCGGGATAAGGTGCAGACTTTATCCCATCAAAGGAAAGTTGCAGTTACATCAAGTAAAAATGTGAAACCCATGGTTCTTGATGTGATGAAGGCTTTTAATTTTTGCCTGTAAGGATCAGCATAAGCTGCTCCACCCTGTATCTAATATCAACACATCACAGGTCTGAGCAGAGGGAATCAATGTGTTGGGTTACAAGATTTCAGCTCCCCTCCCTTGCCAGGTCAGAAATCAGATCATGCCTATGCAATATAAATAGAGGTTCCTGTGCAAAACTGGAAGGAAGGAAGTAAGAAAGAAAAGCCAGCACAACCAACCAATCAACCAACAAACAAACAAAAACCAAACAAATAAATAAAATAACAAACAAAAAAAAAAACCAAAAATATCAATCAAGGTAACTGCCAACATACTCTGCTGGTAAATTAATTCTCACCTCTCAATATGTCTATGTCTATGTCTATATAGTCTGTTGCTCGTGATTACAGACCCAGATAAGTGTATTTTGCCTTTTCTTCCTCCCTGACTGTGCAACCTGCCTGTTCTCCCTGACAGTCTCCAGAATATTGCAGCTACATAGGTGCTTGCAGAAATTTATGTATCTGTGGCTTCACAACGGGAAAATAAATTTGTTTCAACCTGGTTAATCAAACAGACTCTGTTTCAACAGCTCAATTTATTTCCCAAAACCTCTGCAAGAAAGATAACTGGCTAAGGCTCAAACTTGGCAAAATGAGCCCAGTGTTTGCACCAGTTTAAAAGCAACAGGTTGAAGCTGGTACTTGTACTCCTTACTAAAGGTGTTCAGTGGACTTAATTATTTGCCTATGAGGTTTTAAGTCTCAGATTCCCATTGGCCATATCAATATTCACACATTTGCAAGCTGAGGGCAAGTAGAAAATGTTGCAGGGAGAGCTTAACTTCTGCTCATGAACAAGTCATGATTTGTCCATGTCTTCCATTTGTTCTGAGGAAAAGCTAGGTTCATAATCACAGTACTGACACTCTGCTCTCAGGATGGTCCAGGAGCCTGCCCTCTGCTTCTCTGGACAGCTGTCATTGCAAAGGCTGGCTCTCTGGCTCTTGCTGCTGCTTTCTGTGCTTCAGTGTTCAGAGCTGGTGACAGATCTTCTCTTTAGGGGGCTGCTGTTTGGGGAATTTATTTTGTCTGGTGATGAGCCAAAACCTGAGGCTGGGAGATTGCCAGGTTTGATGTCAGACATATTTATTTCCTTTAGGATCAGCTGGGTTTAGATAGCTTTTTATCCAGGCAAAGGGACAACTTCAGAGCATTTGTGGGACCAGCTCTGAAAGCAGTGTTTGGTCTTCAAGTTATTTATTGAAGTATTTAGCACTGATGACAGCAAGTGCTGAAGCAGCTTAAAGGTAATTGCCTATTTTTCCTTGCATGGTCAAAAAAAGATGGACTCCACCAGCTGGTTGGAAAACAAAGCAAACTTTCATTCTAGATGGAAAAACTGCAGAGGTTTTCTTGTTGTGTGGCTGGGAAAAAACAAATCCACCCCAAACCTTTTCAAGCCATTGCTAAGTTGTTCTATGAACTGATTCCACATACTGTGGTGGACTTCAGGTACCACAGTTGGGTAATGCCTCTGTACAACAGTATCAGCGTCTTTATTTACATTACAGTAATTTCACGATTATAAGCCGCACCATTTTGACTAAAATTTTGGTCCCAACCCAAAGTGCGGCTTATAATCAGGTGCGGCTTATATATGGACAAAGAACAAAAAGTTGCTGTTTTAGTTTGGAGGACAGGTGTCTGCTGAGAAAGGCAGGAACTTCTCTTTGAAATGGAGAATGTAAACCCCTTCTCTCCAAATTATTATAATTTGGAAATCAAGGGGCTTTCAGGTAAAAATATGGAAATTAGGAATAACAGTTATTTTCTAGGGAAATCAAAATAGAAATACAGTACTACAAAGAAACAAACTCCAAACCCTGACAGAGTCAGAGTACAACCTGACACCCTGTCAGGCAGGGTGTTGGTAGCAGTCCCATTAAATGGTGGCTGCATCCTCCTGCAGTGACAGATGTGATTCAGTTGGAGCAGTGCTCCTGTACAAGGTGCAGTTTCCCTCCAGAGGTCCAGTGGTGACGTGGAGAAATCCGGATTTCCACTGGAGTCCAGTGGAGAATGGGGCTCCCTTAGTGTCCCAAAGCCTCTGTTTTTATCTTGGTAAGAAATGTTGGGCTATTCCCCCTGGCTGGAGCAACTTCCAATGGGATGAAGTAATTTTATCAGTGACACAGTGGGACTCAATGGCCATTAGCAGACAATGACTACCTGGAGGAAGGATGGGTTGTGAAAAGATAAAGAACAATGCCCTGCCTGGTTTCAATGGATGGCCCATTAGCAGATTATCTGCCATTGAGATAAGGATCGCTGACCCCACCCTCAACAGATGGTGATAGAACAGATACCTTTTATCACACTCTGTATTGTAACATGCAGCTTATAATCAGGTGCGGCTTATGTATGGACAAAAAACCAAAAAGTTGCTGAAACCCAGAAGTGCGGCTTATACTCAGTGCGGCTTATAATCGTGAAATTACTGTACTTTTTCTGAGGCAGATTTTGGGTTGCTGTTTCACTGTGAGTACGACTTCTGAGAGCACTAGCAACTGCTCTCCAGCTGGAGCAATGCACCTTGCCTACCTAAGTGCCACTTGCTCACTTCTGCAATGGGTGGGAGGCAGTGCTGAAGGCTGGGCTACATCAGGCACAGCCCTGCCAGCCAGTCCAGGTGGCTATCACATTTCCATGTGTCTGGGCTTCAGTTTGATGCAGCGACGAGTTTGGCCACAAATAAACCGTCAAAAAGCAAACAAGCAAACAAAAACCTCCCAGCAAAGCAAAAAAAAATGCCAACATGGTAAAAGAGACTAGCACAAGTGAAGTAGAATCTTTCAGATGGTGGAATTTGTACAGAAAAAGGCAAATAAAAGAAGAACAAACCCTAACAAGCCAAGTGTAAACCCAAAGGAAGGCAAAACAGAAGAGGTTTTGAGATGCATTTTCTTGAAAGCTTTAAAAATAATCATCAGGAATTCATTGTTCTGAACTAAGGTATTCAGCTCTTGAAATTCTGTTCAACGTGATGCAAATATCTACTACATATCAGTTGTGAAAACTCTGGGGCACATCATATTCCTCACATGCCTGCCTGTCCTAGGAAGAGTGTGGTTTCTTACATTTTTTTGTATGTACAAAATTCACTTGGTTAGAATCAAATCAATAACAGTTGCAGCTACCCCAAAAAAATCTCTTTGGAAAGTGTGAAAGCAAGAGAAAATGTTAAATATATGAAAAATTCTTGCTGTTAGTTCAGTTAGTTCTTATTTTTGTTAGTTCTTTCTCTACAGCATTCCTTGTTAATGGCATTAACTTTAGACCACCAAGAACATACCTGTGAAACTGCCTGTAAAAAGAAGTGATGTTGCCAGAAAACATTTTCACTTCCACAAACAGAAAAACAACACAGAGGAAAGCAACACAAGAGGAAAGCCTGGATTTTCTATTTCAGAAAAATTGCTAGTAACACAGGGAGTGAAATCTGTACATTTTCACCAAATATAGTCTTGAACCTTGGGGTTCCTTGTTAGTTCCAATGCTTTTCAACACTTATGTTGTACATTGTAGCCACTACTGTAAAAGTAGTGAAAATAATTTATGACTTCAGCTTTTTTTTGCTAAAAATGGATTATTTATAGAAATGATAAACAATGAAAATCTTGAAGAACTGTTTAGTTAGCACAGGTTTACACTGCTGTGTAAAAAGAATAATTGTCCAGTTTACACATATGCCATGTAAATTACTATGGAAACCAGATGCAGCTTACACTACAAGGTGCCTTGTAACTCATCTCTGCTGAGCAATAAATCCCCTCTTTTCTTCTTGGCAAAACTTTGAGAAACTTTACTGCTGTTTTCTATCAGCAGATAGAACAGATGGCTGGCACATGCCTGCTTTACTAAGAAAGTGGGATCTCTACAGTACTACTTTGATCCCTGGTGGCATGTCTACAACACTGAGATGCAAAATACCACAGCTGAGTAGAATCTAAATATTAAAGGTCTGGAGCTGTGCTCTTGATATGAGAACCCCCTGTCTAAAAATCATGCTCACAGTATGTAAACATCTTCACATTCCACATGGAAAACAAAGTATTTCCCTGGTTTGGTGACATGAAAGTGCAGTGAAGATATCACTGAAAATCACAAGAGTGTGAGTTTACACACTTACCATGACCAAACTTTGAGAAGAGACCAACTTTTATTGGGAAAAAATCTCCTAAATTTTGCATGCTATACATTTTTTAAGCTGAAAAGCATCACTGTAATGACTGTTGCAAATAAGATACTTACAAAAAATTCAGCACTTTCTTTGACGAAAAGTTTCCTTTGAAGAAGTAGGTTTTGAAATTCTACACTTTTTGGTTTCTTTCAGTTTATAAGGGAAATAGCCATGTTTGACTGGAGCACCTTATTGCAACACTGATGCCTTAAAATTGGAGGTCTGTTAGCTTTCCCCTGAGCAAGGAAACAGACCTTCTCCTAGCATAGCTGGATATTCCATTTGATCTTTAGGTCAGGCTGCATCTCAGCAATGTAAGACAATCTCAGAGAACTCAACAGAGCTATTCAGGGCTGATGTTGACATTGCTGAGATCAGGACTAGGCTCCAGAAGCTGTTAACTATACAGCATTTCTGACCTTCACTTTACAATATAGAAAATGCACTGAAGACATACATTCCCTCTTTCTCAGAGGTGGGCACCTTTTGATTTACACAAGGTTATCAATAACTCTTTGAGACTTATTTCAGCTGTCACATCATGGGCATGCATTCAGCCATGCACCAGGAGAGGAGCTATGGGATACTCATGGGTACTCAAATGGGTTCTTCCCAAATTTGCCCTAAACCAGGACAAATGGTGGGGGGGAAGTGAACTGCTACAACAATTCATCTGACCAAAAATAGTTCTCCCATATCTGAAAGGAAGAACACAGACTGGGCAGGTTGTGGCCCAGACTGACTATTTCTGTGGCTCAGATCAGAGAAAATTCCAACTTGATTTTTGGTTTCTTTTTTTCACATCCTTTCTATTAAATCAACCACGCTGCCGCTCTGTCACTGAGCACTTGCTGTTTGGGCAATAATCAACTTTTTTTTTAATATGGTTCTCTCCCACCAGTACTCTCCCATATGTAAACTTAATTTTACCTCTGTCAGAATTCCCACTGAAAGTTAAAAATACATACTGGGTTTTGTGGATTTGGAGATTAAATACTTGTCATAAATTCCTAATTCTGTAGAGATAATGTTATCACTGAAATCCTTGGTAACTTACACTAGTAGACACAGTAAACATGTTGCAGCATTAATCAATGCGATAGGTCTCATGGGAAACTGAGTTTTTTAGCTCAAACTTCCATAGAGGACAAGACTCCTAAAGGCCATTGTATTTTCTCTTGCAAAAATAATCTACAATAAGAGCAAGAAGAACACCAGTGAGCTCTAGTGGTTACATAGATGCATGCTATATACTACATATTATCACTGATTTTTGCTGCCAATTTACACAGATTACATTTATTTTCTAAAGAGAATATAGTGTCTGTAATGGTATGTTTTAATTTATAGGCAGAAGCATAAAGTGCATAAAAACATGACAACCCTGTTTTGCAGTACTTTAACTTTCTTGTCATCCCTGGCTTATCCTGATTTCACTAGCAAAAACCCTATATATTCAGCATCATCAAACCCTTAAATTTTGGGTTTCCCCTTATATTTCTTAATAATTAATTAGAAGCAATGGACTAGGAATTAAAAGCAACTAATGCTTTTCTTTGGTTATTGTTTTCTAATGAAAATTATTTTGTTTATCAAAGAAAATCTTTTTCACATAAAATGTATTCAGGACACAAAGGCCACTGCATCAGAAGCATAACACCTAAATGTAGTGAGTTTCAAGCACTTCTGTTTACACACAATACAGATGTTCTAGTCCTTGAAGTGTGGTTTTTGCAAGACATTTTTGAGTTAGAATATTCAGCCACGCAGGACTGAGAAGCATTGCCACTTCCTGGGTTGGCTTATTTACTCACCTCAAACTTGGATCATCATTTATCCCAGGAGCAGGTAGATGGATCTACCCACAAGATATTTATACATGCTAGGGTGTCCTGTTGGGGATCCCAGGCATGGTGGGTTGGCCTTGTCTGCCTGCCACCCACCCACCCAGCTGCTCTCTCACTCCCCTGTCTTGCTGATATCAGCACTAGGAACCGTGTAATGCCATAGACAGGATCTCCTGCACCTACTCAGGAGAAGCCTAATAGCTGTAAACCTAAAAAGGGTCAGGCTACTCCTAGAGGTGAGGCACTGAAAGCCCCCCCAAACTTTGGGTCCCAGAGAAACATCTCTGGATTTCAAGTGGGATACAGGGTGAAGAGGTCTATAAAGCACAAGTCTCACAGAAGAACTATTTCAGTTTTACCAAATGAGAGGCAACAGTACGCTAGTTAACAGCTCTTTTTGCAGAAAGCCGTCTAGAACTTCAGCATTTCAAATGCCTTTCTTCCTTCAGAAAGTACTAGTTTCTATTTCTTTTCCCTATTCCTTTCTTGCTTCTCTTTGCCCCTTCTCTTCTTTTCTTCTCCTTCTCTTCTCCTCCCTTCTGTTTCCCATTTTCCCTTCCCTGACTTATGAAATTCCCAGAAAAGTACAGAATAAAGGTAGCAAGTTTTCAGCACTTCCCTGGACGTGTTAATGGAAACTTCTAAGAACACCTATACTTAAAACCAAAATAGAACACTGGAAAAAAAAGTAAAAGTGTACTCATTTCTTCCCCTCATAAAATATTGGAAATTCTGGAGAAACACATAAATTTTTTAACCATTTAGGTATTTCACTTACTAATGATGCTTTATCTAAGAGGAATTCAGTAATTCAGAAAATAGAAGGATTAATGAGTTAAACACCTTTGCAGTTGCTCAGAAGGGATTTCATCCTGCAAGTTGCATCAAGCAGAACATTTTCCTATACTGTCTTTAAGCCTATATGACTCTTCTCACTGAAATCAATGTTGGAACCACCTTTTCCTAATGACCTACCTGTAGGCAGCAAAGGAGGGAGAGGAGAGCACAAGAAAGAAATACAAGAAAATGACAGTGTTCAGCCTAACATCTTGATCACCCATTCAAAAAAGAGTTTTATCATCAACAGTAACTGAAGCTGGCAGAGAAATGGAGCAGGAAATACAGTCCCAAAAGACATTAATTATTTCTAGGTATTTAAATGCCAACCCTTGGCGTACAAAGCTGTTTTCTCTGTAAAGCTTGATGGGAACGCCAAAGACCTAGAGCAAGTCATTTAGCCTTTGTGAGTAAGTTTTGTCTCTCCACATTCACCTTCCTCTCTGGAGGAGAGGGGGAAGCACTTCCTAAACCCAAAGGCTTTGTGAGGACAGCAGAAATTGCAAGGGCGTCAGACACCACCTTGAAGCCAAACAAGTCCTGTAGATAGAGTGCTTTCAAACAACCAAAACCACAACCAAATTTGTGAAACTGCAATTAGCTGAATTATGCAATCAATGTTCACTATTTAAATGTAAATATTGTTTCATCTCTACCAAGTTGTTATTGTATAAAGTCAATGTTCAGCATTGTAAAAGTGAAACAATTATATCAGGATTTTATGCCACCATGTTTTTTCTGTATCCATGATAATGTACACTAACAAGTTTCAGCTTTATGCAAATTCAACATATGCTGTCAGTGTGTCAAATCGTACATATGTTTCTTCATAAAAATATGTCACAGATTCTTACATTTTCAACAAAAGAATCCAACAGGACTCAATAAACTGCAGATTTATGTGGTTTTGCAATTTAACTTGGTAAAATTAAGTCTACAGAAGAGAACTGTTATTTACTAGAATTACAGATTAAACCTGCACATTTAGTACACAGAGATCAATGAAGAGCCTGTAGTGTATTCCATAAAAAAAGCCGAAAGAAAACTGCATCCACGTAACTACCGTTCGGTACAAATTTTTACGGCAAGCACAGGGGACCGGGCGTTCCTGTGGGTTGTGTCTCACGCCTCAGCAGCCTGCGGGTTCTCCGGCGCCCGGCGCTCCCACGCACCTTCCCCAGCCCCTTCCCCAGCGCCTTCCCAGCCATCCCAACGCGGCTCGGACTCCCGCACCCAGGGCTGGCCCAGCACACCTCGGAGAGGGTTTCCTCCACCATTTTCCGGAGCCACCTGCCCGGGTTTACAGAGCCTCCCTCGCCCCTTGCCGCGGCCCCATCTCGGCACTCACCCGTCCCGTCGCCTGCCAAGTGAAGTTCATGGCGTGGATGCCGACGGGGATGGCGGGCATCCTCTGCTGGGCTTTCCTAAAGTCGTGGGTGAACGGGGCCATCTTCCCCTCGGACACGATCAGAATGTCCTCCTCGAAGCCTGCGGAAGGCAAAGGGGCGCAGAGTGCGGCAGCCCCGCCGGCTCGGGCTCGGCTCGGGCTCCCGCTGGGCTCCCGGGGCCAGCGGCCGCACTTACCGATGAGCACCCGCGCCTGCTGGGCGTCGATCCACAGGTAGAGGGTGTCGGGCTGGCGCGGCGCGGCCCGCAGGCTGCAGAGGCTGAGCGCTCCGCAGAGCAGCGCGGCACAGCACAGCCGCCCCGCCGGGGCCATCTCCCGCACCGCCCGCCGGGGCTCCCGGCTCCGCTGCCGCTCCCTCCCTCCCTCCCTCCCTCCCTCCCTCTGCCGCGGGGCGGCCCCGGCGGGGCGGGCACGGGGAGGGCGGCGGGCGGCGCTGCGGCAGAGGGAGCGCGGCGCTCGCTCGGTGCTTCCCCCGCCGGGAGGGCCCCCACTCCCGCAAGAGCAGAGCCCAGAGCCGGGACCGTGACCCACACCCGTTCTGTCACAGGACACCCGCGACACGCACGGTGGCCGCCCTGCCGCGCGTCCCGCCCCTCTCCCCGCGTTCACCCTCCTCGCAGGGGCACCCCGGCACTCCGGCCGTCAGGGTGGCCCCGCTGCCGTCACAAACGGGTCACGCTGGAGATACTCGTGTCTGCGGGAAGGAACAAAGTTTGTGCGTAGCCGTGCCCCGGCGCACGTGGGGTTTGAGTCACTGATGGGGGGAGCATCGCCCGAACGGCAGGTGGGTGCAGCGGGGAGCCACGAAGCTGGATAGGTCAGGCTCTCAAGCGAGCCATCAGCCGGACAGCGGCACAGGGACACGCTTCCCAGCACCAGGGAACGACGCAGAATATGAGGCAATGTGCTAAAGGAAGAATAGGCTTTCACCTGGCTTTTGTCCGAAGGTCTTGAGAACAGTGGAGACTGAAAAACACTGGAATGTTGCCATTTACACAGAAACTGAAACTGGCTCAATATAGAAACTTAGTAAAGCTTGAAAAGCTTTTCTATTAAAAAAATTATTTAAACAGAATCACACCTTCTAAAGGAATAAAAAAAATATTGTTACTATATTTTTGTTTCTAAATTTTTCTTCCATTAGGAAAAAAAAAAACCACTTAAAAAAATAAAAAGAAAAACAAAACAAAACCACAAAAACAAAAAAAACCAAAAACACGCAAAACAAAACAAACAAAACAAAACAGCCAAAAAAACCCAACCAACCAACCAACCAAAAAAAACCCACAACCAAAAAAAAAACCCACCCAAAAAGCCACAACTTAGCAGGAAAGATGAAGTTTGAGTAAATCCCCCAAGTTTCTGTCTGTCATGTTCTGGAAGGAGTTGGAGGGTATTTTCTCCCGGTGATTACTGCTTTAGATGCTGCTGGCGCTCCATCTCATCCTGTTAGTGTGACTGCTAAAGCTACCTCAGTGCTATCTGGCAGGACTGGAATTCTCTATGTCATGGACAACAACATGAAGTTGATCTTTCTTTTCCAGATAGATGTAATTGAGTGGTGTTCCCTAGTAACATGCCCAGATGAAAAATCTTAGGCTTGAAAACCTGGAGTCAGTGTATGTACTCCGACAAAAATATCTCTAGCGATTATTTGCTGGTTTTTGGTTATTTGGTAGTGTGACAAGCAGGTCAAGGGAAGTGATTGTCCCCTGTTACTCTGCTCTTGTGAGGCCCCACTGTGCCCAGTTCTGAGGTCTCCAACAAAGGAAGGATGTAGATCTGCTGGATCAGAGCAGGGCCATCAAGATGATGAGATGGCTGGAGCACCTTTCTTATGAAAACAGGCTGAGAGTGATGGGGTTGTTCATCCTGGTCAAGGCTCCAGAGAGACCTCAGAGCATCTTTCCAGTACCTAGAGGGAGCCTAGAAAGAGCTGGAGAGGGAATTTCTGCAGGGGCCTATAGTGATATGACAAAGGGAATGGCTTCAATCTCAAAGTGGAGAACAGCTTCAAATCCAGAGTGGGTGAGTTTAGATCAGGAAGAAATTCTTTACTGTGACGGTGTTGAAGCACTGGCACAGGTTACCCAGAGAAGCTACTCCATTCCTGTAAGTGTTAGAGACCAGGATGGATGGGACTTTGCACAACCTACTCATCGGTGAGCTGAAACTTGAGATTATCATGCAAGCCTCCTTCCAGCCCAAACCATTCCGAGGTTCGGCGATTCTGTGATATCCTCATTTATTTTGTGTAAAATACTTTCTTTATCTCGGACACTCGGCTGTGCTCGCCGCGTGTGGCTGCACGCTGTTGGAAGGAGGGCAGTGAGCGCGGCGGCCCGGGATGTGCCGCTCCCTCCGCTGGAAGCGCCGGGCCGCGGCTTTCCCTGCGCTCCGGAGACTGCCGGGCCGGGGCCGCCCTCTGCCGGCCACCGCCGCCTCTGCAGCCCCGGCACAGCTCCCTTCCCCTTCCCCTTCCCCTTCCCCTTCCCCTTCCCCTTCCCCTTCCCCTTCCCCTTCCCCTTCCCCTTCCCCTTCCCCTTCCCCTACCCCTTCCCCTTCCCCTTCCCTTTGGAGAGATTCACTTTCAGATGTGATTGAATCTTCCTAGCTTGAAAATACACAAGAAATTTTAACTGTACTACAAAAGAGAAATATAGTGGGGGATAAATAATATCTGAAACAAAACTTTCAGGAAGAGGTTAAAATGGGTCCTCAAGATAGGTAAGAATATTTAAGATTCTAACACATTGTTATTTATCACGTAAAGGGACTTTCTTAAGATAAATTAGGATAATTCAATTGCCAAGTAATAACACTGTGATGGTACAATTTAATCATTCCTGAGCAAAAAATGCAACGGCAATCAGCTTACTTTCTGCAGAAATGAGCTGGTACCTGGTGACTGAAGTACAGTGTGATGGGTATGTGTTTGTACCAACAGACTATCCAAGCACAGAGACACCTCTGTAGGTGTTTGAACCCTGCCTCTCTCCTCCAGCATCTGCCAAGGCTGAGGTGAGCCCTGTGTTATTGCTGAGACTGGCCTGTTGTACTGCAGTGTCTGTTCTCCCCAGTTTCTCTCTGCTGTATTGCTGTAGCACAATGAGATTCACTGAGGGTAAGGTTTGCTAAACTTGTGCTCATACTGCCTGCTTGCATTCAATGTGGAGATCTAGGTATTAGCTTGGTATAGCTCTTGATCCCTTTTAAAAGTGTCTCTCTTAAATTACATGACATATTTCAGGGAAGAATAGTCTCTTTTAAAGGGAGTTGAGAGCATTATGAAGAAAGAATTGGAATATCCTCAGGAAAGCAAATATTTTGTGGTTCTTTGTTTAATGAAATGGAAAACATATATGAAAACAGAACTGTGTTGTGAATACAGCTTCAAGTTCCACTAACTTTCATAAGAATGCATATTTAGTGCTTTTGTGGGCTGCTCTGACATTCATTGCAACTGACAGCATCCCCCTGATGACAGCCTTGGAATGAATTAATGAATGGATGTTTTGAATGATGACATATCCAGGGAAGGATATGGATGTCAGAGCTTGATGCCCTTTGATCATCAGCTACAAACAGTATAAAAAGAGGGAGAAAAAGACATAAATAATAACCGTACTGGGTACAAATATGGCTTGAGGCAATAATTTTCATTCCAAAGGTTATAGATGCTGCTTCACCTCAGGTGTACAGAAATAGCAAATACATATTTTATTGGTTTGTTTCTATGTGGTGAACACTGGTAGATAATAACTAACACCTGCACAATTTAAATAAACAAGAAGATTCCAAATTGCAGCAGGACTTTCAGAAGTGCTCAGCCTTCGCTGGGTTTATTCACTGAAGTGAATCATAAAATTCCTGCCAGTGTCTGCTGACACAAAGCTTATGCATTGGGAATTCGATCCCTTCAAATTCTTTCTGCTTAAGCCAAAACAACTGTCATTAAGAGCTATCAGGAGAAAACCCCACGGAACTAGTTTTATTAGAAAAATCAGTTTTTATTCAAAAAATCAGTTTTGCTGAAATTGGAATAAATGGAAGTTTCCAAAATTTCAAATGGGAAATTAAAGACTCCACCTTCAATTATTCTGAATATAACTTTCCAATTATTTATTTTATAACACAGTCTTTATTGTAGTTTCAAAAATTATGTCAAAGCAATACTGAGGGTTGTAACAACATACACTCTAGAGGCAGAAGTCTTCTATTTTATGTCACTTATGATACGCTTCATTATCTCTTTAATTTACTTTTCTACAATAGTCCTGGATCATCCCAGGACTAACATGGAGTTAGTCTGGCTTCAAACCCAGCTGGATACTGAGGAAGACAATTATTCTTACAGCTGTTGCCCCATTCTTTACTGAAGCTGAAAAATGTAGCAAATGAAAGCTTGAAGAAATAAAAATTATCAATTTGCTAGAGAAGTTAGAGAGAGATGTCCTTGTCCTTGCTTCCATCATATTCTTGAGGGGCAATAGGAAAGTTATTTCATCCCTTTTCCCAGCTGGTCACCAATTTTGTTCTTCATTTCAACATGCCTGACGTCAGATCTTTGATCTTGTCTGTAGAATCCCCGAATCTGGTTATGTTATCCCAGAGGTTTTTAAAGTTTTCCAATAATTGAATTTTCAATGGTTTGGGGTTTTCTTTTATATGAAACTTGTGTGACATTTCCCTGCTTCTAAAAAAGCAGATCTGACCTTTTAAACTTCACTAGTAAATTGCACTGCTTTAATTTAATTAATTTTATTGTATTTTCCATTACTTTAATAGGCTGTAGTAAATTCAGACCTCAATTTAATTTTTAAATTTTTAATTTTTAAAAGGAACAGTGCACACTAACTATTGTTATTAATTAATCTTCAAACTAATCATTGATATTATCCTAGAGGGATCAGTTCCTGCTTGCTCACCCGGTGATTCTCTTTGTCCTGGTCCCATGATTTCTAACTTTGCTTTAGGTTGCAAGCTCCATTTCTGAAACCGATTTTGTGTATGACCGGGAGATGTAAATACTTGTGTCTAAATTATCAGACTAAAGCAATTTTTAAGAAAGAAAAGTTGACTTTCGTGTATTGCTTTTCTAAATAATTTCCATGCAAGTATATTTTTAATTGTTTCTGTTCTCTTGAATCTTGATTGTTAAATTTTTACTGAAAAATATATTTGCAATGCAAATTATATGTGCTTAAAGCACTGAAAAACATACTAAACTAAATACTTACATTAGTATTAACACAATTAATCATACCTTTCCTATTTACAAGATTCACAATTGGATTTTAAAATTAATTTAGTCAAGTTTTCATTGAAGCATTTAGTTGTGAAATAGTCTCAGAAATAATGAAAATGAAAAGTTTATATTGAAATATGCCTAATACAAAACTATTTCTATGAGTTTCCTTTTATTGTTTGCCTTCATGGAACTTCTTTAATACTTTTTAGTGAATGAAGAGAACACTGCAGACTCACCAAGTTATTTTGTCCTGAGTTGTTTCAGTGAGGATGTAGCATTATCCAGAAAAGGCAGCCTTAGCTTAGGCAGTGGTTCCAGCATCCAGCTGAGAGAAACAAGATTTTAGCAAAGTAAAAGATAAAATGGAAGGAGAGAAAAGTGGGTGCAATTAAGTTTCTGCCTTAGGAATTACAAAGAACATGAGTAACAGATCTAAGCAATTAATCCTTCACAAAATTTTTTTAGTATTGTTGCAAACGAAGCAATTTTTAAAATCAAATTTACTTACCTGCAGCATCAGCTCCAGTGTGTTTAATGTTGACATCTATTGGAGGAGATAATGGGCAGATTGTATAAATATTACTCACTGAAAAGGAATGAAATGTATGACAGCAGTATGATTTGTTGCTGAATATGGCTGCCCACAAAGCCTTTGGTGCTTTTGTCATACACTGGAGATTAAAAGCTCAAATTCTGTGACTATGGGATCATGCAAGCTTCTTTGATAGCTGATCAAGTGGTCTGTGACTTTGCCTAGCAAGAAAACCTCAGGCACTTCCAGAATCAAGGTTAAAACTAAAGGTATCATTACAATTTATCAGATAAATAACAACAAAAAAAACACCTCAACATCTTTTAGGAACATTCTTGGAAAACCAAAATCAGTGTCCAAAAAGACCATCAGAGTGACTGTGCCTCAGGAGCAGAAAGAGAAAATCTATATTGTCCATTCTGTTGTAAGGAAGAATAGACATGGGAGTGATTATACTTGCCATAGCATGCAATAATGCCTCACATATGGTAAAGAATATGTGAATTGTAAAGTGGAAAAGAATCACTTTGAGCCATATGTTCCTCTCTGGCATTAAACTGCAAGGGAGAACAAAGTAATCCAAAAATAATGTAATTTTTGAAGCACAGCTATTCAACTATGTCCTCCTCCTGCCTTTATACACTACCCAGAGCAGGCATGAGAAGTTATAAAATACTTTGAACTGTGCTAAAGATAGGTGTTCAATCATTCCCTATGCTGGAACAGGCAAGAAAACAAAAGAGCAAGGATGGGCAGAGCACAGACCCTGCCTGATACTCAGTTCACAGTTTTGGTAGAACATGACTCAGGCAAGCAGGATGCCATCCTAGCCTAAATAAAGGCAGTGGCAAAACTGCCTTTGACCTAACAGGGCCAGAATTTCTGTCTCATTACACATCCTGAAGTCCCCCATCTTCCTGGAACAACTGTGCAGCTGCTGCTGAAGTGACACCCTGGACTGCTGGTGCCACTGCACCCCACAGCTTTTCTGACAGCATCTGGGGATATGACATTGAGTGGAACATATTTGGAGCTAGACCACCTGTACCCCACATTCTGTGTGTGTGTATTTTAGGTAGTGTGTGAAATATGGGATCTATAGCACTCTGGGGATCCAATCATTTGTCAGCTCTTCTTTTCCTGTCCTTTTTTTTTTCACACAGTCTATTGGCCATTTTTTTTTCACAGCAAAAGTAATACAGTTACCCTTCCCCTTGGAGCAAAACCCCTTGAATCCCTTAGTTTTGCTGCTTTCTTTACAATGCAGCCAGAGAAACATGTGGGAAACCTGGAAGAAGTGCTTCATTCCAAAATCCATGTGTTAGCAGAAGATAGGACATGTGGCAGTTCTGCTTACACAGGAAGCAGGCAAAGGTAGAATGATTCACCCCAATACAAAAGCTGTGTAACATAGCATCCTTTAGAAACAAGTGCAGTATATTGAGTGATAAAGCTGAAAAGAGGAGAAACTTTACACACTGAGATGATTTGAAACACCAGAAGACTACACCATGAAAATAAAGAACCTATAATTAATGTAATTTTATATTATATATTATTTGTATTTTATTTATTATATTATTATAATAATTATATAAGAATTATATTGTAATATAATTTTACATTCTCTAATTGTGAAATATTCCTTCCCTAGCAAATTATTTTCTACCACGTAAGTTTTGATTTCTCTGCTTCCTGTTCATTCAAGTGGCACTTTTTATTTTCTGTTAATGTTCATTACACTTGCTAAGCCTAATTTATCACATATAAGGTAATAACATCTTTTGCTGACTTTCAACTTTCAATAAAATCTTTTGCTGTCTTGGCACGGGGCAGACAGACTAAGAGGTAGGTTTCACATGGCACTGTATGGAGAGAATCAAAACATCTGGACTGAGGCCAGTCTGTTTTCTAATGACAGGTAAGGGAATTGAGGAACAGAATGCCAAGGGATGTAATGCCCAGCGCTCAGGGAAGAAACCTAAGAGAAGAAATACAGTAACAGATGTAGAAGGATGGGGTGCTGGCAAAGTCAAAACTATGAAAAGATCCAATCAGCAAGGGCATATGATATGTCTGGCATTGAACACAATAATTACAAGCCTTTTTAATTGCAATAAATGTCTTTCATATTTAGGTAATGACATGTTTGGAAATCATCTAATTAAAATAAGATATTCTGAGAAAATAAGAGTTCTGCATCTCTGCAGAAGGTTGTTGCTGCTTTTTATCTGAAAGCAGTATGCATTCCAGAGATTCTGAGATGTGTCTATGGCAAATAGTGACATACAAATGGACTATACTGCTTAGAGAGCTCACTGCAGGGATTTCTCTTGTCATACTAAATGCTGGAGATTAGAGTTTTCCCAATAGCCAGGACCAGAAATATTTTCACACAAGTAGTAGATTGGAGAGAACAAGGAAGAGCCTTTTTAGTTCCAAACTGCACAGTACCTGAAACAATGAGAACAGCCACCTCGTAGCATATTTATTAATAAGTTAAAGTACTCCTTTAAACACAGCACGTTCTTGAATTGCACAGTTCGTGTAGTACTGAGGACTCTACAATGAGTGCCAAACAGGAAAAGCATAGCAAGTATGCTAATACAAACAAATTCAACACAGAAAGCCATAGAAGGAAGAGATTCAGTGGAGGGAGTGAGGGGGTAGCTGAATTTGTACATATCCTCAGCAATCCATTCATTATGTAAGTTACAGCACTAAACCATTACCAGTTGTCAAAAAGAGAAGAAATAATGTGAGATTATGGGAAAGCTGAAAGTAAAACATGAAATCTGAGAGCAACAGATGGATAATGACAGTGCTAAAATGTATATATTATCTACAAGATGTATTTAGAAAATTTTGCCTGGCATAAGTTCTTCAGAAAATCCTAATGACAACTGCAGATGGATTTAAAAGCGTCCTGACTTCCACAGTTCACAGAATGAATGAGGGAACTTGTACAGCCAACACAATATCAAGATGAATGATGTAAAATGATATAAAAATTGCTGAACTGTGCATAGTAAAATGTTTCCTTAGGGAAGGAACAAGGGGTAAGTAATAGATTCTAAAGAATGGCTTCTGTAAATGATAATTTAAGTAAGAAATGGTCCAAAGAGTTAGTAAAAAAGCCATGGAAAGCAAATAAATGTTATTAAAGAAGTTAAACTGAAATTACAAGGCAGTGATACAAAATAAATGTCATAGCATTGTGCAAAAGATATGGAAACAATGAAAGCAGTTAGTGTTTTCACAGAACAATTCAGCTTCATATACATCTTTATGTTCTTTCATATGATAAAAATAAGTCCAGACATATCTAGGAATGGACAGGATGTTGTCCTAGAGCTGACGATAAAGAAGTATGAAAAACTTGCCTGGGTAAGAGCATAAAAACCCCATGTTTTAAGACCTGTTGGATATTGGATTTACTGAGATTGAGCAATATTCTCAATGTCAAAGGGTTTAAATTATTTTATAAATAAAATCAAAACATAATTTCTATATTATGTAGCTTCAGTTGCATATGTAAAATGTAGATTTAAGCATTAATATGAATGTACCATTTTGGTCAATATAAGATACTGCTGGCTTCTTCATATGGTTTATAACAAAAGGCAGATGTACACTAGTTTGCAAATGTGCATGGGTATGATATTGAAAACTTTCATTCAAGTAAATAATAATAGCTATTAAAGATCTTAGCTGGCAAAATTTCCCTCCTATATTTTTCTAGATGGTTTTCCAAATAATTTCATTTAGATTTGGGCATAATTAACTTTTCTAAAAGCTGGTCTTATGTCCAACTCAATTTGGACACTTAGATGATAAGGAATACATTACAAAAGACTCATTTGTAAACTTTGGTTTATCTGTCTTTCCCATTTTAGTTCTTGAAGATTGTTGCAGGGTTAATTCAGTTTCCCTGGGTACCAACCACAAGGTAAAGCCTATGCTCTTCTTGTTGTTCCTTAATTACTCAATGTTTTCCTTTTTTCTGCTGTAAATAAGGTTGTTGACTTCATAACCTTCCTTTTATGGTCTAACATATTTTCATTCGTTTTTTAAATCTATGCCTGTTTCAGGACACATTTAAGGGTGTAATAATACAGGCCCACCTTGTTTCTCTTATAGTATGAGAAATTTTAAAATTATTTAGTCACATACTGCTTTTCCCTCCGAACTGAGTACTGGATTGGCATTTCATTTTTTGCTTGGCTGACTCTGCTACACAGATAACTTCCTTTTAGCACATCTTCTGTTTGTTTATAGCACATAATAGAAGGCATCCAGCATTTAATTCTCCTTTTGCTATATAATTTTGCAGCTTTATTATTTCTCACAAAATACCATTCACATTAACAAAGACATCACTCTTCAAAAAATTCAACAAGAGGACAAACAATAGCCTGGGGAGTGCACTGGAATGGAATTCCTACTTCACTTTTCTATAACATTTTCCATCATTTTTGAAGTACTTCTGCAAAGATGAATCACTATTCCAATTTGCCTATGGGAGAAACTGAGTCACCTGAAGAGGAAGTAATTTGCCACGCAGCAAGTCGGTGGCAGAGCCAAGGGCAAAGAACAAGGCTCTTCATTTCCTGCCTGGTGCCCTCATGACATTAACTCAGTCTACAGCTCTGCCACAGTCTTGTTTATGACCTTAGGTAAGACCTTTAGGGTCCTTTATTCTCCTAACACTGAAGTGCATACTTAATTTGAGCTTATATTTTTGATGATCACAACTGGATGAAAAGTTCCCACTAATACATCAGACATATTACAGAGATGGTTCATCCTTTCTCTCAGGTACTTTGAAAGGGAGAATTTTTTGTTCAGCATACTGTTAAATCAGGTAATGCTTTATTTTTCATGCTGTGTTTATTTTTGCCCAGAAAGTTTTCACAAAGACTAATTCTAGCCAGGGGAAATCTGTGTGGATGATAGAAAATAGTGAGTTACACGACCCTCTGTTCTGTTGCTCAAAGGGTACAACACCTGCGTGTTATGGGCCCCCAGTTCTTCAGATTTGCAAATACTATTTTCCTTTTTCATAGACATCTGGAGAACAACTGTTTGCACTCCCGACGAACTCAGGGTGCGGATGAGAGGGGAATGCACTCCTCCACCTATTGCTCCCTACACAGTGTGTATGAATGAAAAAAACCCACTTCTTCCCTTGCTCCTCCAAATATTTCCTCTAGGTTTCCTTGTAAAAATACCTCTTCACTGTCCTACAAAGTCTCATGGGGTATAAAGCAGGCATTTCAGTATTTGGCTTTTAATTTGTTCAGTATTACTACTTTCACAGTTCCCTCTTCTTTTTTCTGTTCCCTTTAACTTTCTTACTTCCTTTTGTTACTCTCTCTGCTGTGTCGCTCAGTTTCATTTCTATGTAGGTTTTTACCCTTTTTATGCTTCTTTTCCATGAGAAAAGGGAGGTCTTCCACTCTAGGCCAACTCATCATAGAGGCATGGAGAGAGCTGGCAGAAACCATTGCTCATGTCTGGCTGTGCAGGGAGAGGACTAGGGTTTTGCTGCTGTGAGGATTTCTCAGAAGTGATGTTGGAGCTGTTCCAACAGTTTACAGTAAAAGGACTGCAGTTCTAATGCAAGTTCAGCAAGGTGAAGGCCATCTTATTTTCAGGTACAATAACAAACTGTGTCAGATATGTCTCTGGACTGAGAAATTAAACCTTTGTACAGGATGCCACGCGGTCTGCTGTGGAGTTGAAGGATCCAGTCTTCATACAAAGTCTGACGTTGAAGAGGAGAGAGAGATTTCTGGCCTGTAAGGGCAATAAAGAATTAAGCACAGAAGGAAACTGAATGCAATGATGACATTCACATGTGTTAAGAAAACAAGAGTGTGTGGGGTGTGTTAGAGACTCCCATGATGTGTGATACAGAAGATTCAGTTCAGACATGATCAAGCTGCTTTTAGATGGAGATGCTTGTACAGGCCAAAAATTGGTTGTTGTTAATGTTCCCTAGATGTACTTGACTTTTACAGCAGAAAACAAAGTCCTAGAAATGTAGCGTGTACTTTGAGATTTAAATGGCAGTCTTGGGGCCAGTGGTACTTTTTGTCCATTGTATGTGAGTAGTTCTTATGGAAGTTCTTCCTTCCTCTTTGTGAGATATTTTCTATGTGAGTGGAGTTATTAACAGTGGAAATAACATAGCCTAAGGAAATCTTTAACATGTGCCAGGACGACACAACAAAAGGATTGATTCAATACTCAGTGAGAAGCTGAGAGTAGGAGGGATGGAGAGACTTGTGGCAGTCTGTGCTGCTGAGATGTACAAGTGCTTCTCTAGAAACAGAATTTTCTAAAGGCTACTGGCTTCCTGCTTATGTACCTTACCTGCACTTCAGGTAAGAGGTAATGGAGGCAAGTGGGTATTCAAGGGGAAGGGAGTATTGGAGAGTATATTCTCTTGTGTTTGCATAGAGCCAGGTACAAAAGGAAAAAAAAAAAACAGGCCCTATTCTGTCTTCTTGGATTTGGTTATTTTTGTCAACTCTATGAATTTCTACTCTGTTTAGTTATTGAACAAACTGAAATTAGAGTTTTGTGGCACAGGAAAAGGTATTACACAATTCCCTTTGTACAAAAATGTAAAATGTAAATTTCATTTTTTCTTTCTGCACATGATGGCTCTTTTAAACATTATTAAATGAATTAAATAATCCTAAATTTTAAAGATATTAGCCTTGGATCAAAGTCAAGGATGCAGTCATAAATAGTGAGCTCTTCACACCTCCATCTATGCTGCATATCACTTTGTTGCCAAACACTATCAAGGTTTCAGGCTACAGTAACATACTTACAACCATGTTAAAGGTTGTTTAGGCCATCGGAAAAAAAAAAAAATCTCATCAGATGTAGTTAACATGTCTACATCCTGTATGGTGTTAACAGGTATTTCCTTATGTGAGAAAGGTACAAGAACGTAGGGAATAAGGCATCTCCAGGTTTTCAGGGTTCTGTTTTCTGTTGATCTCAAAAAGGCAGGATCCTTTCCCAGTATTCTTCTGTGATTAAGCATGCAACACCAGTTCTTACCATTCCTTAGGTGTTGGAAATACTTGCAAGGGACACCTAATCATAGGAAAGTAGGTTCTCAAAAGCCAGAGAAGTGTATTGCTGCAACTTTTGGCCATAACTGTGCTGGGAGGTCATTGTATATGTACAAGTACTTCAGCCAATTCCACACGGCAAATAGGTGCTTTACCCAGCCAGAGTTTCTGTGTGTTAAGGGTAACCAATAATGAAGTACTCTGCCTGACTACCAAGCTCAGCGTCACTTTTTCCCTTTCAAATGCAAACAAGAGGCTCTAGATGTAACTGTACTATGCTTTAGAGAATGAAGTAGAACTGAATTGCCGCCTCCCTAGAAGTGTGGATTACAACATGCAGTAGTCTTTAGCAATAATTAATCTGAGATATAATATAAAAGGGCAAGAAGGTTCTAGGGACTAACAAGTAGGTAGGCATTTTGATACTGTCCTACTAATGAGATTTTTCTCTGAGTATCTTCAGGATGATCCCCTCAACCACTCATCTGCACTCAAGATTTCATCCATCTGCCTCTGTAACTACATTTTTGCTTTCTGAAAATAAGAGGCTAGAAGGCAAAAATTGACTATCATAATAAACATCAGCTTTTAGTCACTATTACTTCTTAGTTTTATTGCAAAATCCTTTGTTGTTATTGTTGGCATTTTCTTTAATTCTATTATTTGTCACAATTTGTCATGAAATCTCTTGTTTTCTGATAGATGACATTTTTCTTAAGCTCAGTTCCGGGAGAATTGAATGGCTCAGATTCAGTTTTTAAAATAAATATATGTATTCCGGTTCCTGAGAAGAGAACTGAATACAGAAAGTGAATTTAAGTGAAAAGCTCATATGTAAATAAACTGTCATTCCAAAAATAAATACAGTTTTTCAAGCCAGTCCTTAATATTTAGAGTTCTGCATTGTGGATTGTTTTTTTCAATTTACAGAGTCACACTAATGCCTCCAACAGTTTAATCAAAATGGCCAGTGCCCAGGAATACAGACATCATAAAGTGAGCAGGAATGATATGACCTGATCAGGGATGACCACTCAATTGAGGATATGCTATAGATCAGTTTAAGTTGTATAAACATTAACTGCAAGAGGGGATTCTGTTGCCTTTTTGAAGTCTCAGAGTCATGAACTAGGATGGTTCGCTTTTAGCAACAAGAACTGCACGGTCACAGCAGGTCATCACACACTTTGTGGGAGTGGAACTAGTGGGACACTTAGGAAGGAACTGTAATGTGGCAGCACACGGCCTCTTTGCCGGAGGTGGGGAATCCAGCACACCGTGTTCATGCTGCTGCAATATGTGAGTGGTCCAGCACCACGTGGGAAGTGCGGGCAAGAGATACTTTGCATGTGCCCACATCTTAGCCACAAAAAAGCAGCAGTGCAAAGGCAAGAGACAGCACAAACCTTTTGAACATTAATAAGATATCCACAGGAAAGAAAAATGTATACACAGACTCACATGCTGAATGGCAGGGTCAGTACCTAAACAGTATGTATTAGTACTGTAACACCACTGTTAACTTTAACAAAGATGGACTTGCTCACATTAAAACAATTCATATGGGAGTTGTAAGGAGGAGAAATAAGGAATTAAAAGAAGGATATGCAAGTGAGTCTGTTCACTCAGAAATGTAGCAGCAACAGTAATATTTAAAATTAGTTTCCTTGGAAAAAAGCCTATTCAATTTTAAAAGCAAAAGGTTATTTCATGTTCATTATGCAGTATTTGAAACAACTGGATAAACAAGAGTAAATAGGTTTAAAAATAGGGTAGTACAGTTTGATTTCAGAGTGGACTGATTTCTTCCGAGGCATACTGTCACAAGAGTAACTCCACTAGTTCCTGGAGGTTTCTGATTGTGTTACTATCTCCACTTCCACTACAAAAGACAGGAAAGGCACATTCCTACTTTTCACTAACATTCACATTCATTATCATCACATTCCTAAGAGAATGTGATCTCAGCATACCTTAAGGCTCAATCAAAAAAAAAATCAAAAAAGCAGATAGAAGTACACCAGCATTTACAATATTGGGAGTTTTACAAGAGGATAATATTTCGTTTAGATGTGACTCATGATTTCTACATGCTTCGGGTATGCAACAGTGATTTGTATAGGGAGTGGGCTGCATTAACTGAAGAGGAAGCTGCAGTGAGAGACTTGCTAACATTTGAAAGGCAGCTGTCATTCACACATTCTAAGAACTGTAAAAAAGCATAAATATCACACAAATCTGGAATCAGAAAGAAAAATAAAAGAGGTGCTAAGATACAACTTCAAGTACCAGTCTAATGAGGTCAACATAAGTATGGTTGCTAACTTCCAGAACAGCTTTTCACCCAATGGAAGAATCGGCACTTTCTTTAAAACACCGCTCCTTTAAGGATGAGAGGCAAAATATAACCTAAAACATCTTATCCAAAAAACAACCACCTTTTTTTTCCTGATGAATAACAGTCTCCACACTCCCTTCAAAATTTACCTTTAGAAAAGTAACCACTTTCAGTATTGACTTAAAAATTGGCTAAGTGGAGATAAAAAAATAAAGTATTGATACCAATGTATTCTGTGAAAGAAATGTGATTTTGCATTGTAGTGGAAGTATCCTTACTTCAGTACAACCAGAGGACATATTTTTTAAACATTTCAAAATATTTTGGCACACAGACTTTATATCATGACTTGGAATATTTAGGCTTCTCAGACAGTTGTTCTATTTATCTACACGCTATAGTTTTGCGGGAGATTATTCAATTGTTAACAATTCATAGTATTTACTGCACTGTTCAGTAAACAGTTTTATAAAGCAACTCACACCCTTGCTGTAATAAACAGAGAGAAGGTATGAATTGCATTGGTAGGATGCCAGGATCCTCCCTTTCTTGCAGGACAGCATACCTTCTGTTAAATAGAAGGTGTCCAAGCAGGTGCTTGCCAGAATGGTACCTGGGCTGGGACTGATTGCTGTTAGTTTTGCTAGTGTCACAGGAGCTGGAGGCGGTGCTGAATATGGCAGGGCATGTTCAAACACGTATATCCCAACTAGCAGCTGGAAAGTGTGGGTTGCTTCTCACTGATGAGGAGGAATGGAATGTCAGGAGCATTTCTCATGGCATTTATGATATCAGCTGGCAAGTGTAGATTGGGAAATAGGACAGAACAGGTACATTTACATTACTGGCTTAATGTGCTTAATGTGTGATGGAGGTCCTGTTGAGTGTAATCATCCTTATGGCTGGAGTTCTGTGCATTCCTCCAACGCACTGTACTGCTGTATGTGAAACAGCTCCTGCCAGGGAAACAGGAGGTTGTGCATAGTGGTGTCACAAAAAGCACAGCAGTCATACAGACCCTTGGCCACTCCTCTAGCTCAGTAGATTTGGCTTGATCTTCAACATAGCAGCCTCACAGCAACCTCAACTCCTTTTCTGCAAACATTCCTCAATAACAAAACTAGCAACAGTTCTTCATGCAGTTGGATCTGGCTCCCAGACCACTTTTGCCAATGGTGCAAGGCCAGTCAGACCTAGGTCAAAAGCGGAATTCAGCCTCATGTGTTTTTGATGTGGCATGCAGAAACGGAGCCCAAGGTTTTGTCATTCAGGGTGGATACATACAGACAGGCAGGCCAGGAGAATTTGAAGCCTCCATATGAGGTTCTGTGGCCAAAGGGCCCATCCAGAAGGATCAGCACACACCAACCACTTTGAGAAATGCCAAGACGACATCTCTTTATATTGGCACAACCATTCGACAAATACATATTTCTGAATACACTTTGACAATTTCAACTGCAATGCATACGAAGAACCACATTTTCCAAAAGAAAGAAGAAAAATATATCCAGGTAATTCCAAAATTAGTAAGGAAAATTAATCATGAAACATACAAAAATCACACAGAATTTATTAAGCTGGAAAAGACCCCAGACCATCAAGTCCAACCTACGACTGAACAGTACCACAGCAACTAGAACACAGCACTGAGACTAGATATGGAACTTGGTTCAAACGCCTCTAGGTGTGTCTCCACCACATCCATGGGCAGTCCATTACAATGTCTAATCGCCTAATTCTTCCTGATGTGCCACCTAAACCTCCCCTGGCGCAGCTTAGGACTACATCCTCTCGTAGGTATGAGAGGTTGTATGTCTCCTCACAGCTGAGCTGTCCTGATGCTGAGTTACAACAGGGAAAGGTTTGCTCCCACCAGGCACTTTGGTGGAAAGGAGCCGCTGCCTGCCACCTCGGGAAGGGCCCGCCACGCAGCCTCTTCCCATTTCTCCAGCCACCTTTGGGCTGAATTGACACGCGGGAATGGCATCAATGGAGGTTCAGTGTTCAGTCTGAACATTCCCGAACCCTCCGACGCTCCGCAGCAGCCGCGGTTTTGTCTATCCACAAGCGTGCCCGACACAGCCGCGTTTCCGACCAGCGCGGCCCTTCCCGCTCCGACAGCCGCCGCTGCCTCCCCGCCCCGGAGCCCCCCGCCCCGCCGAGAGCGCCTCCCGCAGGCCACCCGCGCGGTGCCGGGGCCGCCCGTTCGGCGGGGCCCTCTCCCTGCTGCCATCCGCCCCCCGCACGGCGCGATCCTCGGCCCCATCTCTCGCCGGGGCGGCGGGAGCGGCGCCAGCCCCGCGCGACGGCCGTGACCGAGCGGGGGCGGCCGGGAAGGGCCGGCGGCGCCGGGCGGCCCCGCCCCGCTCATCCCCCCGCTCCCCCGCCCGCCCGGCCGCGTTCCCGGCGGGCGGCGCCGCGGGGTGACGGGCGGGTCTCGGCCACAGCCGAGTGCGGCGCGTCAGTTCCGGCGGGGAGCGCGGCGCGGCGCGTGGGTCGGAAGCGCCGCGGCGGCGGCGGGGGAGCGGAAAATGGCGACGGCCGCGCAGCTCACGGACGAGGAGCTCTTCTCGGAGCTGAGGCGCTTCGGCTTCTCCCCGGGGCCGGTCACCGAGAGCACCCGGCCCGTCTACCTGAAGAAGCTGAAGAAGCTGCGCGAGGATGAACGGGCCGGGGCCCGCGGCGGCGGCGCCAACAAGACCCGGAACAGCAACAACAATAACACGGGAGCCGGAGCGGCGCCGGGCGGAGGCGGCGGCCCCGGGCGGGCGGCCCCGGGAGCGCGGCTGGCCGGCGCCGAGCACCCCTTTCTCCCCGGGGCTGCCGCCGGAGGCAAAGTGCTGCTGGGCTTCAGCTCGGACGAGTCGGACGTGGAGAGCAGTCCCCGGAGCCAGGCCGCCGGCCGGAGGGAGCGCGCTGCGCCCCTCTTCCGCGGCCTCAGGCCCGCCGCCCCCCACGGCGCCTGCGGCGTGAGCAGCAGCTCCCCCCCGGAGGAGGCGGCCCGGCGGAAGCCCAACGCCTGGTGGGGGGCGGCGGCCAGGAGACCGGCGGCGACTCAGGGTGCGAGGGACCTCGGGGACGGCGAGGAGGAGGACGACGAAGAGGAGGAGGAGAAGGAGAGCGAGCAGCAGCGGTGGAAGAATCGGACCGTTAACGGGAACCGGCTCCTCTCCTACGGAGGCAGCAGGGACAAGTACTCGGACTCGGAGGAGGAGGAGGCGGCGGGGGCGAGGGCCAAACAGCAGGGACCGAAGGAGGAGTCTGCAGTTCGCCGGCCCAGACGGAGCCTCAGCAAGTCGCCTGCTCCATTCATAACAAGCAAATGTGCTGCAGCCGGCGCTGGCGTGATGGAGACGGGCCAAGAAAGGGCTGGCGGAGGCTGCGGTGCTGGTGTGCTCGTAACGAATGACAGGGCGGCGGGGGCGGCTGCTGCCGGCAGTCTAGACAGGGGCAGAAATCAGGAGGAGGAGGAGGCGGCGGCGGCGGGGGGAAGAGGAGGAGGATGTGAAAATCTGGACTGTAGTCCTCCCAGCCCCAGATACCGCATTGGCCTATCCAAGAAATCCCCATCAGTATTGTTGCTGCCACCACCGCTCACGGACGTGGACAGCGGCAAAATCACTGACCCTCCAGGCACCATTAGGAAAGCGACCAATAATCATGTTCTCAGCGGTGCTCCTGGTAGCTGTAATGTTGAATCCAGGATCTATTCATCTACTAATAGCCTTCCCCCGGGTGGAACCACCTCCTCCCTTAGACTCAACCACTCCAATCATACGGGTTCAAATCATACCTACCTGAAAAACACCTACAAGAAGAATCTCTCTGAGCCCGAGGAGGAGCTTCTCCAACAGTTCAAAAGAGAGGAGGTATCCACCACTGGAGGCTTCAGTGCACATTACCTGTCCATGTTCCTCTTAACTGCTGCATGCTTGTTCTTTCTGATACTGGGATTCACATACCTGAGAATGAGAGGTTCTGGAGTAGCTGAGGATGTGGGAGCCAACAGTAAGTATTAGGTGAAGGGTAAGAGCAGTTTCTGCAACTGGATGTAACAACTGTTAATATGCCTTTGCGTTCCTAGACATCCCTTACTGAACAGTTCTGGGCTCCACCTTAGTATAATCTCTCTTTAGAGGATGGTGCACAGAGAAATTGTATTTCCTTGTCTATGTCATCTGCAGGCTGGTATAATAAGCTTGCAAGACATTTGAGGATAAACTTAAATCCCAGCATCCCCTGCTATAATCTGTTGATACCTTGTTTTCTAGCAAGTCTTCTTTCCAAAACAGTTCTATGGGTTTTGTTCAATTTAGCAGGAGTATGGTTAATAGAGCATTGACGAGGTAAGACTTTATGTTAATCTCACGGGAGTAAGCGTGCACAATTAGATACCTGGGATTCCTGCAGGGCTAAGATTTGACTGTAGTTGTTTGGTAATAAAGCAGGTTGTTTTCATTCATGTGTGCTGAGGCTTGGAAAGGATCCTGGGTTGAGATGTTATGCACTATGACAGATTTTATGCAGTGAATGCTTGACCTATTGTGTATTGTTTTCTAATTAATATTTCCTTCTAAATTTAGTTGAGAATAACACTTATACATGAAATACTGCTGTGCTTTAGTCTGAATTTCAGAGCATTCAATTTTTTTTATACTGAATTATATGGGAACTTCTTTAACATGTGGAAGTAATTTCTTGGAATGAATTAAAAAACTACAATTTTCTATTAATGAAGAATACAAAAATGGAAACATACCACCTAAGAGTGGTGATTCATGCTAATTCAGTTCTTTACTGTTCTGAAATGGACAGTGGAGATTCTAACATCAGAAAGAAAAATCATGCCATTGCTGTCTTGATTTTTCATTGCTCCTGGTGAGAAATTATGCAAAAGCCTGGTTTTGGGATGTAAGAGTGTTAGAAGGTTCTTGGCAACTTGCATTTTTCTTGATTGAGGATGCTGTGTGAGGTGTATGCAAGAGTGTACATTTTTTTGTAGAGAGAGTAGAGGATTTATATGCTCATTTGTGGACATGTATACAGTGCCTTGTAAGGAATGATCTGACTTATCTTGGGATCTGCTAGATGTCACAGGGCAGCAGTGTGGGGTGGCTTTTTTCCTATTCCATTTCAAACGTTGTTCATTACATTAGGGTAGCAGAATGATTTTTAATTCTGTTTTGCACTCTTTGGAGGGGAGGGGGTGAGTAAAAGATTCGGTGTTGAGGAAGGACAGTAGCAGCAAGGACTTGGGGGTTTGCAGTGGTTTCGTTGCAATGGTCCACGTGGCTCTTAAGTACTGTTCAGTCTTGTTTTTTGGGCGGGATGTGAACATATGCAGGTGGGTTATAATTAGATAAAGTATGGTGTGACTGTTGGACTGTTCATACTCTGGTTAGCTTCTGGCCATAACTGCTAGAGACATGCCTACATTTTCTTATGTATTGTTAAGCTGTATTCTTTTACTAGTATGTATTATATGCCTCTTTCAGTCTTGAAATGTGATGATTTTAATGGAAGAAGATCTGTCAGCCTGCTGGGTTAAACTACCAAATTCAGTGGTTGAATTAAACCTGGCTTGTCATCCTGTTTGATAAAAACTGAGTGTTTCAGTAGTGCAGATAGCAATAGTTCTTTAAGTTCAGAGTGGATTTTTTTTTGTATTGAAAGAAAATTTGTTTTTGAATGTGTGAACTTTCCTATAGAGAATGTAAGATTACTATGCTGAGTATATTGCTCTTAAAAAGTTAACCCAGCTGAAACTGTTAGACAGGAAAAATTGTCCTCTTCTTAGAGAACCTTGCTTAGTTTTTGCTGCCCAGTCAGTGCTCTGGTAGCCCAGTGTTGCTTGGTAGTTCAAGTAACCCGGTTCTTGGCCTGTTCTTACTTGCTGTGTTTTCAGTGGAACTCCTGAAAGTGGATTTCCTGAAGAATTGTTCTGGCAATGGCACTCGTATTTCATCTGTCCTACTTCCTCACAGCCCCAGGCTTTGCTGCAACATAACAAATGGGAATAGGGGGAATAGTGTCCTTTGGCAGAAGCAAACAGCAGGTTTTGTGGCTAGCTCTTTTGATAGGAAGAGGAACAGGCCACTTCTTTTAAGTAATGTGGGAATGAGCAGGGAATTACTTTGCCCATATGTTTAGCATGTGCTTACTAAATTCTTCTCAAATCAACATATGGAACAAAAACACGGCGGGTCTGTAGAACAGGCAAGAACAGACAAGACAGGCTAATAAAGACTGATTTTTACTGAAAAGGGGGAGAACCCTGTCTTCTGTTATATTCTTCTTAAGCTTAAACATCATCCAAGTGAGTGCTTTGACTCTCATGCTTATATGGGTATATTGTCTGTTTTTTTTTTAATAGAAGCAGAAATGATTAATACTTTTTAATTAAAATATAATAGTATATCTCAAAAACAACTTTTTCATTTAAGTGATTGGATATTGAGATTTTTCTGTCTTCTGGGTGATTGTAGGTAAGGTTCTGTTGGGTTACAGTGATTTGATTGTGGAAAAAAATCCATTATTTTAAACTCCAATCTGTGTAATAAAAACTTTTAGGGTTCAGCAGAGTTGCAATATATGCATCTCTGTAATTATCATTCTTACTGTGATAAAGCAATAAAGGCTTTTAAAGTTATTTGTACATTCGGTTGCTTCTTCTTTTAAATATGCAGGGAGTTAAGCACAATGAGCTTAATGTTGGTTTTCTTAATAGTTAATTGCCTAAAATTAAATGCAGTCAAAAGAAAGTGATAATATGTTTGTGACACTGAAAAATATTTATCACGAAGTACACTCAATATCAACACTTAAATATTTGTCAGGCTGTAATCTAAGAGTGCGTCTAATGAGAGGAGGCTTAAAACCAGGTGTTGGAGTTGAATTTGGGCCAAGTGTAGTAATATATATGAGAAGGAGTGAGCAGAAAATTTCAGAAGAGACTTGTCACACTATGCATAGTGTTCAAATGATTTCTTATTCAGAGCTGTGAAATAGCTATGAAGTGCTTTAGTTTTTATACATTTAGCATAAGATGTTCAAAGACAAATCAGTACAGGGCTAATTCTTCTGTATCTAAGCTGTAAAGGTCACTTGAAGTAAGGTTTTTATGCATTTTGCTGTCTAAAATACAGATAAATGTCTGTGGGTTTTTTTGTAAACTCATTTAAATAAACTGCTCTTCAAACTCACATAAAAGACCAACTAATGCATGTAAGTACATGTTGTGCTTGCTACCTCTGACAGTGCTGCATTTGAAAAAGATCAGCTTGGGCTTGGTGCTGGTAACCTCATTCATTTTGCTCTGGCTGTGAAGCATGTTTTGTTTGCACCTGCCTTCAAAATACCATGGGGTTATATCGACTTCTTGCCAAACCAGCCTAGTATTTTGTCAGGAAAATGGTAGACTTTAGTCTGCTTCCTAGGTTCTTCAAACCCTGAAGAGTTGTGTATCTCTTCCAACTTCCATGGTTTTGTGATGTTACTCTGAGCATCTCAAGTGTCTGTTCCTGGAAGTTAATTGTAAAGTTTTTTTTCATGAAAAGTTGATAACTGCAACATCAGATCGTTGATGTTGCTTTCAGATCTGGTTCACTTGCTTTCTGAAAAATGTGGACGCTAGTACAGATGCTGTTGAAGTCTGTAATCTGAAATAGATTGTATGTAAGTTGTACGTACTCCAGTACTTTGTCTGGGAAGCAGTTGATGTGACAAAAGAAAAAACCTGAACAAAACCACCGCAACAAAAAAACTAATCTTGAAAGATTCAGGTAGATCTTGTTTAAAATCTTACTTTCTTATAGGAAGCGGCTTTTAAAAGTGACATCTGTTGCTAGTAATTTTGGTCTTTCTATGATACTTGTTAGAAAACAGCTGCTAGGAGGATAATCCGTACTATATTTGCTACAAGTTGTGTTTTTGAAATGTTAATTCAGGGAGACTTAGCAGTTATGTATATTGCAAATCTAAGCTGATGCAAATCACAATTCTAAGAGTTTTATTCAATTCTATTGGTGTTCCTTTGTTCTTGAGTGTAAATCTCTCAGGTGTTAAAATTTCTATGGAATTTTATGCAGGGAATTTAATTACTAAGAAGTCAGACTTGCTGTGTAAAAGACAAGATAACTGTTACGCTCTCAGGCCTGCAAATTACTGTTGAAGTGCTGTGGTATTTCACAGATAACTGTTACAAATTTACTTGCCTTCTAAGATCACCTTCTCAGAAGAGTCTATATTCTTGGCAGTGCTGGCTTTAATGGAAGAAAATTAGTTGTGGGTAAGAAGTATTTATAGAGGAGGATATAATAAAGGAGGGGAGAAAAATTAAAGGATTTGCAGAATTCCTATGTTGTGTGCCTATTAACACTGCAAGGGATACCCTGACTTGTATTTGACAATGTCACAAATTCTATTGAAATATTAGCACATTGCTGTTTCACTTTCTGTGTATTGCTTTAAATCCTAGTTAGCAAGCATTTCTCAACTAGGTGAAATAAAAAAAAAAAAAAATCCTAGTGTATTTCTTAAAGACTAATCCCTGTTGTAGCAATCTCAATTCTAAGGTTCGATGAGTTTTGTAGATCAAACAAAAGAATCCTTAGGATGCCTTCATCAGGTAAAGCCAGGCAGAATAGTTGGATATCCTTAGGATTCTTGACAAGTTTAAACTCTCATCTTCCTTATGGTATGTCAGAAATTATTCTTTAGAATGAGGAATAATTTGGCCTTTTATCTAGGAAAGTTAATTATTATTATGTTGACTTTCATATAGGAAAGTGTAAATAATTGCTATATAGTACAAAATAGCTCAGCTGACAGCTTTGAGTCCTTCCTAAAGGATTATAAATAGTCTATTTATCTTTGTAACAGGTCTGGAGTATAAAGTATAAATATGAAAATTACTCAACAGTGTTTGAAAAAAAATGTTGGAAATTCAGAATTCCTGTTTTTAAGGAGATAGTGGTAGTTGATACTTTGTTCAGAATATTTATGACTGCTTTCCATTCATGTTCTTAAATGTACTGTTGTTTGAGGATGTGCACAAAACCTTCCTTATGCCATTACTGTAGATTCTTCTTATGTCATTTTTTCAAAGTTGCTGTTGGAGGCTATGCTTTATTTTGAAGTAAATAATGGAAACTCTGCGCTAGAATAGCTTGCCTGGAGAGCAGGGATGCAAAAGAGCTGACAGGAGTCAATCTGTTTTCATTGAATATCAAAAAGTAATCAGAAGTTTGCACTGCATTCTGCAGTGCATAGTTTTCTCAAAAGCAAATTCAGTTCCTGATGTGAGAAAATTAAAGGTGATCCAGAATCTGAAAGCAGATCTGTTGCAACTTTTCCATTTTAAAAAGCATTAGAGACTAGAAATGTGTAGGAAAGCAAAATGCATACTTGTTGCATTTGTTAAGAGCCTCTGTCAACTCTAATACTTTTCGAGTGCAATGTTGGTCTTTCTTCTTCGGACAGATGTGTAGAGTGATAATGGATGCGATGGAAATATTTTAAAGAAGAGCCCATGATACACAAAGATGAGAATTTCACATTGTAGGAGCCCTACTTTGCACTGTTTCATAATCTATAATTATCCCAGTACAAGAGGAGTACAGTACAGGCCTGCAGTCCTCCTATCCCTGGGAAGCAATTGTGTTTCTAAAAATCATGTACATTTGAATTCTTTTGAGATCTGTTTTTCATCTGAGAGTAGTAGGTTGCAAACTTTAGCTTGACTGCTTACCCAGCTAAGCTGGCAGGAGTTGTGGAGTTGTACCAAACTGATCCCTGTCATGCTTCTAGACTTGAGTTTCAGTATAGTATGAACTTTTGAACAGGCCAGAACTGCTACTTCACAAAGTTACTTCACTAAAAAGCTTAGGCAAGTAAATTAAGCAAGTACGGTTTTGGGTTTTTTTTTTGTTGATGAAAGTGCTATTCCAATGCTGTGGAGAATCGTGGAGTGTTGTAATCATGAGGCATATATTCCTTTTACCTTCGTAGTTCTTGTGTTTGTGTTCTCTGCTAAAATTAGTTGTCTGTTGTATTTGCATTAGGTTGTGTGGAATAAGTTTACTGGTCAGTGGACTGTGAAATCAAGGTATATTAAAAAGAGAAGATTTTTTTGGTGACTCCCATGGTTGATGAAACTTCATTAGAACTGTCTTTGACTTGTCTGTTCTTGGCTCCTTCTGTTTCTTGTGGTAGATAGAGATTTGTGGAAGAAGGTGACAGTGCCTTTGCTGTGATTATAGGTGTAACTTAGGTCTTGATCAAAATAACCTTCTACCTACTGAGTCATTCTGATACAGAAAAACTTGTCAAAATGAGCAGTGGTACTGATGGAAAGAAGTGATCTGTGCAGGGATAGATTGAAGAACCACTGCACATCTTAAAGCTGGTCTTATGCAGGTTATTCTGTGTTAGAAGGCTTGCTAGAGTTGATAATGTCCTATGTTGAGTCCCACCGTGCTGTACTTCCCACAGTGTTACTTAGTGCTGTTTTTCTGTTCTGGTTGTGTTTACATTCTGCTGTGGAGTGTGAGAGTAGGTGTATGTTCACCGTGAAACAGGCAAATGTGGTGCCTCTTGGGCATAGCTTGCTGGAGGAGATGCGCTGTTATGTCTGGCGTTTTTCAGAGGTGAATTCTTACTGCAGAGGAAAGTATCAAATTTTCTGATTACTGAGAATTCGTTAACATCAAGGTATCTTGAGTAACACTGCCTATTTAATAAAGCAAGTGTTACTGAAACACAGAAGGTTTAAGAATCAATGGGAAGCTGCAATTAAACACTGAATCTACTGTCGCTCTGCCAAGGGGCCCAGTCTTGATAAAAATATCTTGTGATTTTGTACAAGTGGTAAGGGTTTCCGTCTTGAAGAGTTTCCAACATAAAAACACCCAGTAACAACCTCTTCTTCCAGACAGACTTCAATTACAAAGTACTAGTAATAGTATGAACAGTTTACAACATCCAAAGGTAACATGCAAAGGCACTGACAATAAAACTCTTAAAAGGCCATTGATCATTAGCACAAAGTCAAGATACAGATCAAATAGGAATTTTTCATTTTTAAAACTGGGATTCTGCTGTGCCTCCATCCTTTTAACCATTCAGCACACATTGGTCTATCAGTTCTTGCTGCACTAAGAGCAGCAGAACTGCTGAACAGTATATTTACAAAGCAGCAGAACTCTAAAAATAGGCGCTCTATGCAGTGCATACAGAGGTAGTTGGTAGAGGTCTCCTGGCATGAAAAAGATGAACTTTCACTGAAGAAACAGCAGCCAGTTTACCACAAGTATCCATGCTAGTTAAGAAGGAAAACTACTCACCACATACTGTGGAAGTTTGAAGAGCTCAAAATCAGGATGAGCTCAGCAGTAATACACAACATAACACACTTGACTGGACATGTGTAACAGCAGGCAATACTGAGTTACTTGCATTTTTACTCCACTGGACTAAGACTCTTAAGAGCTGGCTAACCTCCCAGGCTGCCTACCATGGCAACTGCATTTGTTTGATGATTTGTTTGATTAATCTACCTGGTTCAAATAAAAATTATCCAAAGGGAACAACTGGACTAACACACCATTATCCTTTACTCAGATGAAGAGTCTGCTTGAACTAAGACTGAACTTGAACTAATGTTATCATCATTGTTCATTAATTAAATAGGTTATGCCCATTAAAAGGTTACATCACCAGCTTGTGGATTAAGGTGATGAATCTTCTAGCAGTACTGTGTGCACTTGTGACCCTGGTGGATCTAGAGATGAGAAAAAAAACAAGAAAAAACAAAACCCTTCTTGGCAAGAAACTCACCTGCCATGCAGAAACAGGAAAAAAAGAAGACGGGAAGTACAAGTGAATCTTACCAAGATCTCAAACAGTTAGGGCAATAAAACCGTACCACACCTTTGGCACATAGGAATTCTGTAGTATGTAGGTCACTACATAGTAGCACAAAGCTCAGTGCTTGAACTATGAAAAAAAAGTTTACAGAACAAGATCCTAACTCCATTTCCTCAAACCATGTATCTCGTGCTCAAGAGAGCTGGTCATATAGTTAGTCTGATCCCAAGGCTGGTGTAAGCATCTTGGTACATTCCCATTTTCTAAATGGCAAAGGATATCACATGTTAACTCATTCCCTTACAGAGGAAGTAGGCAGACCCTATTTAGCCTCAGGTCCTCAATTACCAGAACAGCTCCTTCCCAGGGCTGCTGCTTTCATGTCCTTTCCCTCCAGTCTGCTCACCCTCAAAAGCAATCACTTTAATACCACGCATCCTACACAACAGAATAAAGCAAGTCTGGATTTAACATCTCGTGGTTTTCCTCCCACCTCTACTTCATGTGCATTTGTACTCAATCTGCACATTTTTGTTGTCGGTTTAATAAGCAGCATCTGTATCTGAATGTCAAATGGGAAAAAAAAGTGCTTGAAGTTATAAATAAAAAGCCATTGCACTGTACAATTCCACAGTATGCAGACACATCCATGCTCAATGTAAACAACTGAAACAACACAATCTACAGTGTTTCTGCAGGGAGTACCACCTCTGATGGAAGTAAAAGTTAACAGGCATTGATCATAATACACCTAGGATCACCAAATCGACTTGTGCATGCGTACCTGCCCATTCTGAATGAATGAGCTATCAGGAGTACTCAGAAGATTGGTATTTCTCCTAGTTCAAAGGTCACTGTACAAACAGTACAGCAATATAGCTCTCTTAGATGTTCTCAACACACCCTTTTTAGTTTTCTTCTGAGTTTGTATTAAAATGAACATGCATTTATTATTATATGGAAAAGACAAAGTACCCAAACATGAACATATCTTTTAAACACAACCATGATTCCCTATTTCCCATAGTGCCTTACAAACATTTTTATCCACATCTACTTTTACATAAGCAGTTGTAAAAGCATAAATACTTCTTATGCTTACAGATAAGAGAAACAAAACCCAAAAATAAATTATGAAACACACATACTCCCCCAAAAAACCCCCAAAACAACCAAATAAAAAACCCCTCACTTTTCAGCTTTTTTTTTTTTTAAATACGCTATGCTTTTTTTCCTCCCCACATTTTCTTGGTCATACATGGGATGCACACCAATACAAAAACAGACCAGATTGAACCTGATATGATCCGCTCCTTTGCAATACACCACCATAAATAATTTTCTTTTATTTACAAAGTAACAGTAAACTATTTCCAAGGAATTTGCAAAGAGAGAACGACACTGCCAGACTGGCCTTTCCCACAATTAGGTTTGTGGATTCCCACAGCCTGTGAAAATGCCTTTCAAGCGTTTGTCACACGTGCACCACCCAGTCTGTCACTCAACAAAATCCTCTTTGGTTGTCTTAGGCATGATACCTGCAAAAGAACAAATAGCACTCTAAACTTTAGATATAGCCAGAGATGAATAGAAATTGCTTAACAGATAATTTATACCATTTCTCAGAAGATGGAGAATTAAAACCAAACCAAGCACCAATTCACCTCACAGCAAACCCAAGCATTGTTTTAGGCAACAGTAACAAGACAAAACCCAAACCAGAACAAAAAAGTAATCATGTGTCTACATTCTGAGCTATGAAACCCATCCTTCACAATAAATCTTCCATTGCTCAGTATCTACTGACAGGTTTCAGATTAGTTCTATAGCTAGACTTCTGTTCTCTATGACCACCAACATCTGCATATTCAGATAAAAAATATGTTTGATGAAGTGGGATACAGGGATATGAGGGGCTTCTGCTGTGCAGGTTGATGATGCTGAACAAACACTGGGATAAGTACCACTAAATGAAGTGTTGTGGGATGTTTTATTGCGCAACTACATGGTGAGATGATGAGTATTGAGATGGTTATGGTAAGTGGCTTTGATACACCTATTGAAAAGGTCCTAAAGCTAACTTTAAAAAACAGTTATGAAATTAAAGAACAGTATGAGGTTTCTCAAATTCAGAGATTTAACTGACACTCTTCTATGGACAAAAGTAGAATTAAAATCTAGATGTGGTCTTAAAATCCAGTGTTAGGAAAAATACTACATTCATCCACCTCATGCCGGCAGTCCTCTTGTGATAAAGTTTTATTCAGCTGACACTCAGAAAAGACAGGCTGATGCTGCATTTACCCAAGCCACTGTAAGACCAAGTATAAACATTTCTTGTACTTTTTCAAAAAATAGGTTAAGGGGATGTGACCATGTATTAAGACTTAAGTGAATAAAGATAGTATGAAAGAAATCTTAGCATGTATATGAAATAAGCCATCTTTAAATTTTTATTTAAGTAAATGGTCTTCTATGAAACAAAGAAAAAGTAGCTGAGGAGTTGTTCTACAGTCCCTCATTTATGAACAGACCCATTTCTTGCTTACCTAGCAGAGGATCGCTACAATTCAATGGATCTTAGAGAATACTTAGTAAGTTTTAGTGCCTCTTAACTCAACCTTAGACTTCTCTTTTTAAGCCCCTACTCTACTCCCCACATTAAACAGCCTTTTTAAACAATTCAGCTTGTCATTTAAAGCAGCTGAAGGAATTGAAAACTCTAAATAAGCAGTGTTACTCAAGATACTTTGAACTTTAGAGTTTGAGGAAAGTAGAACACTTCTTAGTTTAACGTAAACCATGTTGTGTTGTCATGCTTTCAAGATGGAGTTTCCCTTTTTTTCTAAATTTCTGTTCATTTGTTGAAGTGGTGAGTGTTTTTTGACCTTATAAAATGTAGGGGAACTCAAATATTTGGGGGAGTTGCAGAAGAAAGCAGAAGAGCTATTTCAGAGGCCTGTTCGGATTCTCTACCCATTGTAAAATGCTGATCTGTGTCTGAAGTCTAATGCTTCTCCTGGTAATGTTTTGCAAACTGCTCATAAGAACAGTCATAGTGTAGTGGGGTTTTTTTTTATTTTCTATGTATACACACTAGCCTGTAGTGAATACTGTGTGTATGTGTGTGCAAGGAACATGATTTTAATCTAATTCTTACAATGTGTGGCAAGTGCACTTTTGGACCATTTTCCCTCATAGAGCAGAGACGGCTGTTTCATCTATGTTTTGTAATATAATGCAAAAAAGCATGTGTGTAAATGCTGTTACTAAAAGTATTTCCTTAAATATTCTTAAGAGCTGACAGCTTTTATAATTTCTGGGTTTTTTGATCACTATTGAGTACTGGAATGAAACTAATGTTCTAGTGAAACTGAATAATCTGATGAGAAGCTTTCCCAAAACACTTGTGTCTCTTCTTAAATGTGGATGGAATTGGCATGACCTGCAGGAACACCTTTCAACATTCCGGTCTATTCTTACTAGCATTTAAGTAGGTAGCAGTAGATTTTAACCTTTCTAGGAAGCTAAACAAAAGAGAAGGTTATTTTGTTGTAATTTGTTGGGCTTTCTATTTTTTGTTAAGTAGTGAAAAACTCCAAAGAGAAATTCTGGTAGGCGTACCCTTTTACCTAAAATAATGAAGACTCTTATTTTCAGTGCTGATAGAAAATGTGTCTGAAGTATATATCACAAATATGATTGTTTTAATTCTTTTGGAGGAGGGCTTTGTCAAACTAAGTGAACAACATGAAATTGTTGGTTATGTCATCAGTCGTTACATCACTTACAAACAGAATGAATTAAAATTGTATTGGCTGGAAAAATTATCAGTAAAAGCACTTTAAACTGAGCCAGTTGAAAAAGTGACTAGATGTTAGGGAAAGGCTCAGCCATTTGTAGAGTTCCCTAATCCTTGTGGCACATTGTACTGCTCTTCAAAACTGACAGGGCCAAGGACTATTCAAACTATAATGGGAGACTCATTTAGAAATGCAAAAACCATTTCCCAAAGCACACAAAGATGATCTGTAGTGAAGGAATTGCTGTACGATTTGATGTCTTAATATGAAAACAGACTGATTTAACCTACTGGTTCGAAGTGGTTTCTGCCTGAATTAGAGAAATATGGAGCTGGAAGGTTGTGCTAAACTGCTTATCTGTTTTGAGCTTTGAATAATTGCAGACAGGAAAATAAAGGCAGGATTATTTTATTTAAGAAGTTTGAAATACAGAGTTCTGGAATAACATTTTGTGCAGTAACTTGTTTGTTTGGTATTTTTCTGGCGTTTTAAGGTTTAGGAGTTCTGAGAGACAATGTTTTGGAATTATTCTTGACATGTACACAGTATGTCACTGGATGAAGTCACACCTTGATCCTAGACTTAAAAAAAGTTAGCAATCTGTTAGCTGACATTGAAAATACTTGGGTTGTAAAATTATTGAAAACTTGTTTTCGAGATCATGTAGAAAAAGGCTGGGCTAAAGGCCAATTTCTGGTAGCAGTGCTTCTAATATTGTTTCTTACTCTGGTAGCAGTACATTACCCAGCTAATGTATTTGTTGTAAGAGGGAAAGAAATCTGATGGAAGACATTAGGTTATCTGCTTACAGAACACATCTTTGTAAGACGGATTTTGGAAATGTTGCTGCTTCTGTTTTGGGATTAGTCTGCCTGTGGCACGTTGGATAAGGAGGTTCAGAAAAGTATTTTGCAGGGAGGAACATTCTTGCTTCTGCAGAAGCCGCTAACTTGGAGGTATATCTTGTAGTGCAGAGTCTCTGAATCCTTCGGGTGAATGGTGTTTGATGCTTTGTGTAATCACGCTGAGAAATGAGGTGCTTACAGGTTAATTGGAATCATTTTTGTTTCTGCAGCTGTTGCTTTACAGATCTTAAACTTGCATTGGAATTTTACTTTTTCATCTTTAAAATCAAATTATCTGTACATTCAGAAATAGATGATGGCATTACAATGGATCTGTTAAAAATGTCACCTTAAATGTTAGGAACATAGAGCTGCAGAAGGGTTCAGAGGTGACTTTTATAGCAGGGAGGAAGAGGACTCTCAAAAGTGGAAGAGTGAGGAAAGAAGTGAAGGCATGATTATGGAAGGGCTGAACAGTCTATACTTTTCTCTGGTACAAACATAGGTATTGTAACTTTGTAACATAAGCAGATGGTAAGTTGTTCTTTGAACTCCATTAAAATGTGAGCTTGATAGACTGTTTTCAAGTCTGGCAATTGTTGCAAGGTAGAAATCTCAAACCCTTTTTGAGGAAGAGCCTTGGAAGTACATATTCAGATAAAAATCTTATATTAATAATTCTTAATTTAGTGTTTAGTTTGGTAGAATAGGAATTTATCACTCTTTTAAATATAGTTAGATATTCTAAGGACTGTCAAGAAAGCTTTTGGAACCAAGAATGCTGATGTAATACATTGAAATACCTTAGGCATGTTGGAGTAGGTGAAAACTTTACATCCATGACTGGAGTATGTGGGAGGATTTGGTAAGAGCTTAGGTTCTGGACAAAAGAAAGAAGGGTGTATTCAAAAGAGGAATTACTGAAGAAGTTAAGGAGTGGCCTTATTAACTCAAGTGAATTGAGGTTATGTGGTAAATAAATGCAGATTGATTAACAGTTGTAATTGCATATGCAACTGATAAATTGCTGCAGTTGCATTTTGTATACTTACCTCTTAAGGTACCAGTCATGCTAAACTGAATAGCATGATACATAAAATGTACCTCAGTTTTTGATTAGGTGTAATAATCACTAACTTCAGAGGGATTTCGTGGAAATCCTATTGTATGAGTTAAAATAAAGAGTTTTAAAGATTATTAAAATTTTGATGGATAATTTTGAAGAGGTGGTTGGTATTCTTGGTCATTGTAACTACTATGTATTCGTGAAGGTGACATCTCATCTGACTTGCTTAATAAATTCAAGATGTTAATTTATGTAAATATGAAGTTGCCTAAATGTGAGATTGACTTTACACTGGAATTGTGATGCTGGAAAAGTCTAACCACCACAATAACTTTCACTTAATTGCTGGACTGCCCTAGTATATCTAGAATTTCAGTTTTCAATTTGTGTCTTTGCAGGCATGGAAATGTTGCATATATGTTTGTTTCATGACTTTGTTCAGTGCTGAAATATGTTAGTCAGGTATACTGAAATCTATACACTCCTGTGTCTTGTGTTTGTACCCCCCTTCCAATCTAAAACCACTACTCAATCAAGATTTCATGTATACTCAAAAAGATTGACCCTGAAGTCTGTAATTACCCTTGTCTGGATAACTAATGCTCAAACTAGGTGTTTATTCCTATTTTATGTTGTTTACATTGAACATTTAGTGTGCTGGGCATGTTTGATTGAGCTAATGAATGAAATATTAAAACTTTTTGAAGTTGGTAGCTTGATAATCCAGTAAGCAATGGCTATGAATTTGGACCTGTAGAACAAAACTGTGAAGTGCTGTAGGGCTTAGTTTGCAAGAGTCTTCAACATATGCTTTTATCAGCTTTAATTAATCTTATATCTGAATACAATAATTGGATGCCTATGAAAACCAGTCCCTGTGTTTGGGTGGGGTTTTTTTGTTTCTATTTGCTGTATCAGAAGAAGCCAAAGAAGGGCTTGTTGGATAGGTAACATGCTAAAATTTTTTGAGCTCAGGCACATGGACAGACTTTTTTGCAAAGTTGCAGAGAGTCAAGCCTTCTTCATTTAGAAAACATTTTCATTGTCACACTGTTTTATACATCATTTGTTGGTTGTAACCGTAGGAATGTAAATCCTACCATTGCTATGTGTAGGAGCAAAGAAAGGGTAAAGGAGCAAAGAAAGGGTAATGGTGTGTACTTCAACCTTTCTTTCAAAACTAAGGTGTAGTAGATCAGCATTTGTCTGCTGACAAGAATGCTACTGAAGTTCATGCAGTTACTAAAAATCATTATTTTAAAAATAATTAGCTTTCTTCTTAGAAAATGGTTTTTTATGGGTTTCTTATCCATATTCACTTACACTTGACAAAGGTTGGAAAACTTGTTTTATAAGTTGGTCCTTAGATTCGTTTGTATCCTCCATTTCTCCTAAGTGAGAAATCTTGCCATGAGTTTGATCTAATATGTCAACCTTTATATTTCTCTTATATTTTCCATTTATAACGGAATTAATGGATCCGTTTCAGCATGGTTGTAGTTCAAAAATCAAGATATTGTCAATCAATCTACTCTTGGGTGGGCAGCTCTTGATGTTTTGTGGATGCATCTATGCATGAGAGTGCATGAGCTCTCAGTGTGTCGTCTCACTCTTGTTTAAAGGAAAATGCTGAGTTGTAGAGCTTTGTTGTATGTATTAGTGGTTAGTAAAAAAGTGGTTTTCCTTTTCTGAATTGTCCACTAAAATGTAAAACCTTCAAATTATTTCAAAGCAATTGAGTTATTAAAGCGAGAGGTCAGCAAATGGCAAGCACAACTTTGTAAGGAAATAGCTGTGAAATTTGTTGACATAGAAAATTCTGGTTTAATGTAAATGCTACTACACTGCATTGTTAAATGCAGTTAGGGCAAAGGTTAATAGATGTCTCTTTGTTATTTGTCTTATTATAGACATTGTTTTTATCTTAACTATTACAGTTTTGTCATAAAGCTATAATGTTGGTATACCTTTTTAGTATTTTCAGACCCTAGAGTAAAGTAATTTCTTTTTTTTTTTTTTTTTGTTTTTGACAGTCAAGGATCCCTTTAGAGAAGAGCTCCAAAAAATACAAGTAAGTAAAACCACTTAACATTGAGATTTTTAATCTGTCACATGATTGTATAAAAACAATATAGATCTGTTCAAAAGGATGCAGTTTTAGTATAATTTGCAGGAAATCAATGCACTTCTTGTAACTGATGTTTTAATATTTTCTTAATCGTGGGTAATATAAATAGGATTGCAAGATTTGGCTATGCCATGCTGGTTGCTTCATATACAGTGAAAATAGTACATAATTTGTATTGTAAAAAGAAAAATATGTTGTAAATTTTGAGATTAAATTTAACAGTTTTTCACTTACTGTTACCATTTGGCTTCTCAACCTTGAAAGCACAGCTGGCAAGAGATTATTTACCTGAAACCCCAAGATCTTATTTAGTGCTATGGAAGAGCAAGGGTTAAAGTCTTTCAAATGGATTTTAAAATTTGTCTTTTTAACTTGGATTCCGTTCTGTGACTTGTTCTTATAGTCACTTTTGTCTGAAGTATCAGGCTAACCATTTTTGAGATGTCACCATTGAAGTTATCTGTATTATTCTTAGTTGTGCAGCATGCATTCAGGTAGTTCTCTCTTCTGCCTTGGATTGTAAACATAGTGATCTGCTTTTGCTAGGCATATACAAGCAAGTATTGCAGGATAATTGTGGAGGATTTGGGGAGGCACATTTTTTTTTGTTTACTGTCTGGGGTTTGGTTTTTTGTTTGGATTGGTGAGTTCTTGTGTCTAGGATTGAACTCTGCGAAAGTGAATAATTGGATATTAAGTAGGTGACCTTGGCTGGTTTCTTGGATAGAAAATGTTTGTGAATCTCTCAAACAAATTAAATTTCTTGAGGCAGATTCTGGGGATTCTTTCAAAATGACTTTACTAGTGCAGAGAGAATGCATTTTGTGCACTGGACTCAGCCCGAGAACCTGTTCTATATGTTGCTTTCTACTGTTTCTACTGGGCTGTTCCATAGTAATCCTATTGCATGCTTGAGTGTTTGTCAGCTACAAAGGTTATACTGTTCAATTCCTTATTTTATGCGGTCCAACTGTTAATTAGAAGAAAAAAATTGGTCGCAGTAATATTTCTCATGTTCAACTCACTGTAGCTATTAGTGAAGTCATGGCAAATAAATGGAACTTGAAGTACTCCTGGTGGTGTGTATGTGTGCTAGAGGACTGATTTTCCTCTTCTGCCACTCACAGTGTTTTCTGGCCAGAAAATGAGTTAATAAGATTGGTTGGTTTCCTGAGGAGTATCAACTACATCATCTTAATCTCAGTGATGATTTCGTAGTACCAGAATAGGGAGAGGAGATGCTGGTAATTGATAGTGCTGTTGGGAAATAATTAATCCATTGTGAAAGAAGTATTCTCCTTTTCTGGTAGTAATTTTCTTACAGAAAAGAATTGGACTATTCACATTTTAAAATTAAGTCAATAGTACTGGTGCATCAGGGAATTAAGCTTGATGTAGTTAGTTGTTTTTCAAAATGAGTATAATCAGCACATGCACAAACTGGAAAATTATTTTTTTTGAATGAAGGCTCTAGTCTTAGCCATTTGATAAAACTTCAATATTTCAGAATAACCTTTATGTTACGCCTTTTTATGTTAGTGTTATGTAATGCCTGTGTGTGTAATTGCATGTTCTTTGTCTTTACGTTTTGAATAATTACTACTAATCTAAAATGGTCCTGGTTATATTTAAATAAAATTGCTCAATATCTTGATATGTTTAACTCCCCTGTAAGTAGCAGTTATATGACATCTCATATTCATGTTTGTTTTGGGAATTAGGCCTTTTTTTATTATGGTCTATGCAGGAAGTATCAACAAAATAGTCCACAGCTTTATGGTATGCTTTGTTTGGGCTTTTTGTTTGGTGGGGGTGGTTTGTTTGATTGTTTCTTTCTTTAATTAAATTACTGTAGTTTGAAGATAGACAACAAAAATCTTCCTTTGCTCTGAATTTTATGCCAGAGTACGACCAGTTGGTAGCATGGCTTGTATAAAACGTCAGTGCACGTTTATAAAGAATAAAACTTCTACATAGTAGCTATCAAAAACCACCCCAAAGAAAACAGACTTTTTTTGAGTCGTTTCACTAATCTCTCAGCAGTATCAAAATAGTACTGTGGGCTTGTTGGTTTTAACTGACAGATCCGACAGAATCCAAACTGCGATCTAGTTTACCTTCAGTAAAGATCTGAAAATTCAGTGTAGTCAATACTTGGATTCAGAATCTGTTGCCTGCATCATTGTTATGTGAGATGTTGTAACTTTCTGCAGAGTATGTGTAAACCCTGGGTTTTTTCTGGTATATAAAGATTTTGGGGATAAATGGTAAAAAGCACATCTGTACTACTGCTTTCTTTAACATAAATATGTTTTTCTCATTCTAGGAAGATGAAATAAGTCTCATGATGAAGAGTTTGTATGCACTTCATGATAAATTGGCACAAGTAGCAGGTAACACTTAAAAAGATTGTGATGTACCATTATGGCACCAACTACAAAAAAGTCTGTGCTCAGATAGTGATTTGTGATAACTGATCGGGTCCCTGATATCCGTTTAGAGTTCCATATTGGGAAACTTGAAATCCTGTTTCTAGTTCACTTACACTGTCCTTTTCCACCAGTACAGCACCTTTTGTTGCAATGTTTCTAATGAGATAGGCTCTTGAATATTGCGATCCTCTGTGCTTTTTGACCCAATGTCTTACTACTTATTCATCAGATTTTGCTAAAAGGTTTAATTTAAATTTGCTATTTGTGAGGAGGACTATGTGGGTTTCTTAGAAGTCATTAATTCACTGTGGTGAAAATCAAAATATTTTGCAACAATAATAAAATGGTTACTAATAAAGTGAACAGTAGTGGTTGAACAAGATTGCCTTGTTAGACAAAATGTCCAACTTAACTATATGAGTTATATAGTAATAAAAAGTGCTGTATATAGTAATGTGTCAGAGTTGGTGTTTAGGGATAGTGTTATTGAATATTCAAAGTAAAAAATAGGGTGGTTTTATCTAGAGTCATAAGGAACACAGTTTTAAACTGCACACGTACTTACACATCACAATCAGGGAATGGTGAAGTTAAGGCTGTGATTATCACTTTGGCATCTGGTGAATGAGAGTTACAACTGAGACTGTGTCATGACTATTAGACTGTTTTTATCATCCTTGCATATTTAACCCATAATGTGTTCAGGAGGTCTTACTGGTATTTGTGCCAACCCTTTGTTTTGCATCAGCAGGTTTTACCGAGAAGGCTCTTCTGTTATTATCAGGTGCTACAGACATTTCGCAAACATGAAAAAATGTGGAAACAGCTCTGTGTCAGATACAAAGCTGACAATGTAATATGTCAAGACAGTGTAAGAACTATGTGAGAAATTTGAGCAGTTCTGTAATACCGTTTAAATTGCAACAGTAATCTATCTTCCTGCAGGAACATTTTGTTTCCACAGCATTTACAGTGTCTACTGTGAATAAAATAGGTGTTTGGACAAACCCCACACGTTTTGGTTTGTTTACATCACAGAATCACAGAATGGGTCAAGTTGGAAGGAATCAAAGTGGGTCATTTAGGCCAACCTCCTTGCTCAAGCAGGGTCATCCAGAGCACATGGATTGCATCCAAACAGTTCTTGAACATCTCCAGCAAGGGAGATTCCACATACTTTCTGGACAATGTGGTCCAGTGCTCAGTCACAGTAAAGAATTCTTCCTCATGCTCAGGTGGGACTTCCTGTGCATAAGTCTCTGCCTATTGCCTCTTGTCCTATTGCTGGGTGCCATCAAGAGCCTTGGATCCATCCTCTTGACATCCTCCCTTCAGATTATTGCAGACATTGATGAGGTCCCCTCTCAGTTGTCTCTTCTTGTGACAAGCAGGTCCAACTCCCTCTGTCTTCCTCGTAAGAGAGATGCTTCAGTCTCTTAATCTTTGTCTTCTGACACAGACCGTCCTCTAGCTGAGCATTCAAGGTGTTTGTTGCTTTTCCTTGCTTAGATCATTGTCATGCTGCTTCCCTCTGTCTTTCAAAGAGTGTAACAGCTTGCTGTTTGTTCAGTGTGTCATCTGGCCCTCCAGGGACCATACAGTAAACAATACAGTACTTACATGGATAAAAAGGTTTGGCACATAATTTCTACGTCTATGAAAAATATGGAGTTTTCTTTATTAGCTGAGGCTTACTTCAGTGCACATAGACATATATAAATCTTTACTTGGGTGCCTTACGAGGAAGAATTTGTATGCTTCAAGACAGCTGCTTGCTTCACCAGATCTCAAAGATGCATTATTCTCTATTAGTCTACTTCTGGCAGCAAGGATCTTCAAATGCTTCCTTTTGAAAAATACAACTCTCCTTTCTTGTTAGGTGGTACTCCAGACTGGAGCTGTAATATGAGATTACCTGGTTGCTCGGCAGAATAGTTTTCATACAGTCTGAAGAAGGCCCTAAGCCATTTTAGGCAGAAATTTGCCTCAATGCCAAGTTTCTTAAGAAACAAGGGGAAGATGTCTACCATACATTTTTGAATACCATATTAATGTAGACCTGACACAATATCTGGAAGCAGTTTAAAAGCCATAAAACAGAGAAAGCTGCAAGGGAGATGCAGGATTTAAGAGTGTTGATCTTGTGCACAGTGTGTCACATCAAAGAAGTTAAGGAATACAGATTTACTCAAAGTGGTGCTTTTCAGGTCTCTCTGCCACATACTTGGAAAAGTTTCTCTCATTTCATACTTGGCTATGAATCATTTGCTCATGTTATAACTATTAATATTAAAAAGGCAGGCTGGAAACTTGAAGTAGTCTGTTCTATTAAGCTTTATTCAACATCTTGACTACCATAAAGATGGTCCTCTTAAAATTTGGTTTCTAGCTCTGTTTAATATTTTTACTGATCTAGTTTCTTTGTCAGCTTCAAATGGAGAGCCAGTGATGGGGTTTTTATTTCAGAAGGTAGGACATTAAGGTTTTTTAAGGAAAAAAATGTCAAAGTAACAGTTCCTTAATTTTGACTTAATATACCATGTTCCATCTGTAGATACCTATTCTGAACTGTGGCATTCCTATATGATGTCAAATTATTTAATTATCCAATATAAAAATAGGTTACCTTTAATGCATCACTATTCTCAGAATTACTAGTCTGCCAGACCTACTGTGAGTAATTTTTTGCCTCAAGAAACTCAGAACTGGATGAGCAGATAGTGCTTCTCCCTTGAACTGAAGTTTGTGTTCCTGTGTTCTTGTCTTGAACGGTTTAGCCATTCTTCAAAACAGCAACTTTTTACTAGCTGTATGTATTTCAGTACCCAACACTTTCTGCTAAGACATCTGAAGATGTCTTCTTTTAACATGTGTATATGAACTTTATACCAAGAGTTACTTCATTGGAGTGACTTCAATAGATGACATCCATTTTCAGTCAGACCTGCAAAATGAATAAATCTAACCACTATATTCACAAGAAGCAACCAGCTACCCATGGGTATGACCCTTTCTTGTAGATAAAAGATTTTTTTAGATAGCTGTTTCTTTTGCCTGGCATTTTTGAGTGTGACAGTCTATCAGATTTAGACAGTTTCCTTCTTTTCACAGGTTCTTTAGATGCAGGGCTGAATTAGGCTTTCATATGTAATAAGGCTTCCTGATAAATCCATGGCTAGAAGAAAATCCTGGCAAAACATCTAATGTTACTTAATATTAGTTTCAGGTATCAGCTACTGTATCTGATGGCTGTCACAGGCTCTCTGTTCTGTCACTCTCCTTGATCTTTGGTTTTTCAGGTAATTGTGCTGTTTCCAACCAGTGACTGAATAGCTATTTAGCAAGTTCTGGTGTGTTACTGAGGTCTTGAATTTGCCTTTGGAAGATCGTGTATTCTTACTTGCTCTTGGTCTGCTTCTGCTTTTCTTGAGCTCCCTACTTTTGTGTTCTGCTGCAAGTAACCTGAAAACATGAGACCTACTAAACAAAGGTCTTGTATAAACTGTTCGCAGTTTGTATCAGTGGCCATATCACATCAAGCTATAAGCTAGAGATCTGTGCTAAATCCACATCTTCCTTGAAATATTAGATTTCCACTGTTTTGCTACCAAACAAGAAAATTATTTTCAGTGTAAAGCAAATACTTCAAAATTTTTAATATTTCTGTTGCCTGTATATGCTGCAGCTCATAAGTTAAACGCCTAAATTAAAACCAGTTATAAATATTCTAGCCTGCATGGGAAAGATGATCTGACTTGGTTTCTGTATTATAAGCAGTTGAGACATAATAAGTATTTCTTTAAAACTGAAGCTTTTGGTAGTTGCTTTTTGGTAGTATTTCTAGAAGAATTTGACTTTTAAGTGGCTTGCCCAAATACACTAAGTAAGCTAAAGTGTAGTTTTGTGATCCTTGCTGGGATGTGCTACTTTTTGCCTTCCTGCAAAAGCAAATAGAAAGGTTCTTTGATTGGTCTTGAAATCAGTGATTGGTGCCCAAGGAAAGTTGTAAGCTCAAAGATCCAAGCTTTCTGTAAGCTCACAGCAGACATTATAACAGTGGGGCAGTTTTTATAAATACCTAAGATGTATCTTGCAGCAGACTTGTGTAAAGTTTTTTTGTCTGTGCTTCAGTTTTATTCCTGAATATAGGGCCTCAAATGGAACAGTTGGGAAACATTTTTGGCTCAGACTATGGAAAGTGGGTTTCCGGGCCAAGTGGTTAATGATTGCACCAAAGTTATTCAAAGTAAGCCTTCATTTGCAGAACTATTAGCTAACGCAGTAACTGAAATGGCATATAGGAATATCCTGCTGTTGCAGTAAAACAGAAGGTTGTCTGACTTGTGAAATGCCTAACTTTCTGCAAGCTTTCAAATTCATGAGTTTCTCAAAAGAAAGCTGTTAAAGGGTTCTGAGCAGAAGTTGTGTTGGAACAAGAAACTGTGTATCCAATAGCTTTTTGTACAAGACTGAAACTCCATAACTTTAATTAGCTGACTTCTTTTGAGAGTGGGAGATGACATGAAAGTGGTTTTTTTCCTCTACCCCCCACCCCAGTATTGCTTGAGGGAAATTTGAACTGATGGGCCTTAGACATTGTCAGAGTCCAGGCAGCAAAGGTGTTCTTAACTGTTAAACTTGTTCAGAGGGAATAGAGTTTGAAAAATATTTCAACAGCAGGACTGAGAGGAAACTGCTGGTTTCTGAAGATGAGACCAGAAGCTGTTAAGTCAGTGTGCTGGCTGGGTGCTGCATAAACGTGATTCTTGGAAGAAGGCAAATAAGATTAGCATTTAAAACTACTAAAGTAATTCAGTAGTCCCCTACCTAAGGGAGCTTTTGCCCTGTGTTCTAAAAAGGTGGAAAATCCAACATGAACTCTGAAACCTGTTTATAAGAATTCATTTTTCATGATCTGTCTCCTGCTTGTGTGTTTGGTTTGCTTTCTTGTCTCTGTATGAACCTCACCCTTTTAATTCTCCCTCATTTATTTCATAACAGGGCTTTTCTGCTTATCTAGATAATTAAAAAAAAACAACCAAAGAAAAGCTTCTTAGCAGAAGGGTCTCATCCCCCTTCTCTCACAAGCTGTTTTGTTCAAAGTATGACTGACATGCTTTCTCTGTATTTAAAAGACCCCAGAAAGACTTCAGGTCTTACCAAACAAGAGAAAAGTCTTATAATGTACGAACACCTGTCAGACTTGCTGATATCATACAACCTAATATGTGATGTAAATTGTTCATATGGCTTTTACAGAGATATGTTTTGAGTTTGTTGTATTTACTCCATCAGTTCTAGATTTAAAACAATATGCTTACACCAGAGACTGTATGAGTGTGATGTATAGTTATTTCAAGTCTGCTAATCTTGAAATATTAAATCACTGATGATTACACACGTAAATTTACAGGCTGTGCAGTTTATGCTGTACAAAAACAAAGTCTGCCTACATTATATACAAGAAAAGCCCATAGCTCCAGTTCAGGTGCTGAGTTCCAAAATTAGAATGGGTTTTTATGAAAGTGGTGTCCATTTTCAGCAGTGATCTGTCTAGTTTTGCTATTACAGTGGATTCAGGCACTTTGAAAGTCTTAGACGTTGCATGCTAATTTTCAGTTGAAACAGCTTGTAAAGTTTTCTGCTCAGCACTTGATTGAAAATACATGCATGCACACAGGCTTAGTTCCAGCAGCACTTCTAGCCCAGTTAGTATATGAGCATTCTTAAAAACACTGTTCCTATTTCTCTATATCCAAACAGTAAGAGCATCCCTGTTGCGCTAATGTGCTTGCTGGGCCAAATTCTCTTAAATCTGTTGAAGTGTACTGAACAAAACTTCAGCAGTCTGAGAAGGACTTAGGCTTCATAGAAACATGTATTTCTTTGAAACTCCAACTGAATGAGGCATGAAGGTGCTTCCCTGTAACTTGCTAGTGTTTCCTAACTTCTGTTCACATTGCCTGGAATGTTCCTGTTTGTGTAGGGAACTAATACTTGAAATTGCTCTTTTTAAAGTATATTCCAATATAAATGAAGGTTTATGTTTTATAGAAGCACAAGTATCTTAAATTTTCTTAGCCTTGCTATAGCTTTGGGAATAGATTCAAGAAGGTAAGGCAGGCATAACACTGAGCCAATGAAAAGCTGGGTTTGTTGTTTCGTATTTTATTGTTTTGGCATAGTAAAAGGATAGTTGCAGGTGCCAAGATTTAGTTTGGGTTTTTTTTTAAGAAATATCAGGGAAAAGAAGTGACTTGTCACTTCTTCAGTTCTTCAGAAATGATGGCCTAGTGGTAGGTGAAAAACTGGTGTTAGACCTTCTCCTTTTCTGTATGGCTTTGTGTTGATATGACTGTCACTACTTTCACTACTTTTTTTTTGTTGTGTTTGTATGAACCATGTACCTTTACTTTAGCAGAGAAAACCAGGCAGATGATGGTACATTGCTCTGAGAACTGACTAGGCATATAAATACCTTATTTCCTGGCTACTTCTACGCACATTCCAAAACCACTAGGAGATGGTAAAAGCGCCCATTTCAAGCCATAGTGGAATTTTGTGCATGTTCAGGAAAGCAGTGAATTACCAGATTCACTTAGGCCAATCTAAAGAGCAGTAAATTCATAGTGCCTGAGATATTATGGATGTATTGCAACTGGAACTTGGTCTCTATAAAAGATAAGACAGGTTCTAGAGTTAAAGAAAAAAAATATCTGGAAACTGAGTTAGGGTACAGTAACTTCTATATGGTAATGTCTTTCTGATAGTTCTACATGCTGCCTACTGTTCTGCTTTTGGTGTAAATACCAAAATACACTTTCTGAGCAGTACATGGGATTGTACTGCTTTGATTTGTCCATATTCTTAGCTCTGAAAATCATCGGGATTTTTAAACTTCTTTTGAGGAGAAATTTGTGTGGAGATTTTTTTCGTATTTTAAGTGGAACCTTTGAGGATTACTGTACTGCTATTGCTGCTTGTGTAAATTCTGTTAACCATAAGCTGGTGTTTAGGTGATGTTATTTTATATAATGCAGTAATAAATAGCTCAAAATAAAAGTCTTCATTTTACCAGGGGAACACGAATGTGGCAGCTCTATTCAAAGAAACCTTACCGTCCAGGAGGCAGCTGCATATTTAAAAGTAAGTGAATGAGTTATTTTTCATTGATTTATAGAAGATTTGTATAAGTTGTAATTTGTAAGGCCTGTTTTCGTATCTAATGTATTGACTTGGTATTGAATATTATTTGGAAATTATTGGAACTGATTACTTGAATATATGCTACATATGATTTTTATTTGGGGATGTAGTGAGCATTTGTGGAGAGGGAGAGTAAAAGAAACTGACTTAGTTACAATGAAAGTAAAGTGTAGCTAGTAGTGCTTCAGTGACATTCAGGGCTTTTTTCTCTTTCATTAAAACACTAGGAGATTATTTGGATTGATGGAAATAGTTGACCAACATGAAAATAATAAATTTATAAAATTCAAATATCTAGAAGCTTCTCCAGAGATCACTGTATTGGGTTTTGAGACTTCATAGAAAAGGATGCTGTTTTCCTTTATTTGTGGAGAAAGGTTTATGTGTAGATCTGTGCAAGCAACCTGACAGGCAGCAACTGTTTGGAGAGGCTATTCAATGATGGTTTAAATACAAATGGTCAAAAAAAGCCCTTTTAGTTAATTTGATCGCTGTGCAGTATTATGAGATCCCACTCTCTGTCATTCCCCTGCCTCACTCCCCAAATAAAAGATGACTCTTGCCTTGTCTTGACAGCTGTAGGGTTTATTTTAGCCCACATTAGTGTTCCCTTCAGTGGAAAACTACTTGAAACTTTTAAGAAGCAGAGAGTGCAAGATTTCTGTGATTGGATAGGGAGGAGTTAAACTCTAATGTGTTTAATATACAAATGTGTAGAAATTTTGCATTTTGGCAGACTTATATGTAGTAGACAAAAAGGAGCAATGCTTTAGAGCATCCCCGAGAAGCTGCCAACACTGGTTTATGGTTTGGCAATAATAATCTCTATCTGTTAAAACCAGTGCATTGTGGAAGAAATTGAGGCGATGCCCTAGAGCTGAATGTCTGAAAAGAATGCTATAACTGTTACCATACCTATTATGCTGAAAAGAATGATATAACTATTACCATAACTGTATTAGCTCTGCTAGGAAGCTCAAATTTAATATGAGAAGTTTTTGCTTTGTAGAAAGTCTTATTTAAACATACAGTTGCTTTGCAGAATTTCTGTGCTCAATGATAAAATTTTCAATATTTTAATCTCACAGGTAAAATAAAACCATTACTGTATTTTCTTAAGTACTTATGCTTGAATTCTAAGCCAATGTGAGGTTCAGAGGAAAGATGAAATAAAACCTTTTGGGGACTATAATTTCAAATACAACAATAACTTCCATTTTCACTTTTCTCTTTCTGAGAAAGAACATGCAAGATGAGCTACGGAGAAAGCCTTAGATAGCTGTGAATGTTGTCCTATTGGAGTTGGTATCAAATAATTTTTTTAAAAGTCAGTGTCTGTGTAGTGCTGTCAGTTCTTGATCTACAAATACTGGATTTATTTTTTCAAAATATCTGTTAAAACTATATTTACTTAAACTTCTTAAAATAGAACGGAGCATGGAACTGCTTTTATAGGAGGCATTTCCAGCGGAGTTTGGATCTCGATGGAGTTTCACTCGGAGTAGATTTCCAGTGATCGCCGCCTAGTGGCTGAATAATTTTTTCTTGCACAAAGTTAGGGTTGAGAATAAAGCGGTGAATGTGGCTTGGCTTTTCAAATAGTCCTTAGTTTGATGGATGCTGGTGAGTCTGAGAACTGCTTGTAGCAAAAATGGACTTACTTTATGCAGTGAACAGCTACTCAAAATCTGAAGAATCAGCAACAAAACAAAATAGTTTTGACTACTAATCTGTGCAGGGGTTTTTTGGCTTGATAACTCCCAGGTTGTTAATGAAGTTGCTAATTACTATTGTATTTTGACAGAATTTAGATCCAGAATATGAAAGTGTACTTAATACATCATTACAGTGGATCTTGAATAGTGGGGAAGATGTTGGCATAAAGTAAGTGGTGTTTATTTCTTAACTTAATTTCTTCTATGAGACTGTATCCTTTCTCATTAGTACTGTATATTTTTAATAGGTGTCTCAGCAATGATCCTAATGACATGGATGTCACTAATGTGACAGATGTGAAGTATCTGGAATCCACTAGTCCAAAGATGTCTTTCAGGTGTCGTTTTCGCCGTGCATTTGTCAATGTAACTCACAGATTATCAATATTGCTTTGGGGTAAGTTAATAAAACAGTCAACCTCTTTTTATTGTAACTCATTATTATCTAAATGCATGGGGAAGAGCAAGCTTAGAGAAAATTTTTATTCAACCATAAAACTTGGAGTTTATATTGGTGTTGCAATTAAATTGTGGTTTGATTTGCATTTCCTTTGCACCACTGTATTTCCACACTGGTTATCATCTCCTTCTCTAGTCAACTGAACATATTCATTCTTAAGGAAATCTTTTTCCCTGCCAGAGCAATCTTGTGCCTTTCAAAAGTTCCATGTTGAACTGATCAGAAAAAGCAAACTGTTCAGTAAAAAGATTATAGCCTTAATTTTGAGGATATTTCACTGTTGTTCCAAGAAGTTTAAAAAGTAACTGCAGAAAAGGTCATCTGGGATGCTGAGCTGTTTTTAAAAAAATGAAATGTTTTTCTAGAAGCAGCTGCTCTTTCAAGTGAAAGAGTTTGTGTTTGTGTGTAAGAGTATAAAATACAGACAGCAAGTACGGTGTATTTCACTAGTTTTGGAATGTACAGTGCTTGTTAAGTAGTTCAGTCTACTGTAACCCTGTAAACTCTGTTAAATATCCAATGCTCTATTACTGTTTAAAGAGTATTATGCATGTTAATGCAGGTATAGCAATGGTTTGGGGAGTCTTACACTACATGAAATACCGCTGGGCAAAAGAAGAAGAAGAAACAAAGCAGATGTATGATATGGTGGTGAAAATCATAGGTATGGCTTGTTCCGTTGTGTCTGATCTATCTGTAGCAACTTTGTATAAGCTTTCAAAGTACTGACATTAATTCAGTTATATTTCTTCCTGTTTACTAGTCATCATGCTGTTAGAGTTCTTGGTCCAGTGTGATCCATGTGTTTTGTTTCTTTTCCTTTTTTTTTTTTTTTTTTTTTTTTTTGGTACCCCATCCTTTAAACCTAATCAAAGCTTTTGGTTTAAAGCTTGTAATTTGTGAATTGCACCAGCATGGCTATAAAGTTGCCATTGACTTGGTAGTATTTTGTCCTACTGTTGAGCACAAATATAAATGCAGTGTTTGTTTACTGAAGTATGGTGACAGTTTGCTTTCTGTATCTGTTTCTTCAGCTAACTTCAGTTAAAATATCCGCTCCAAAAATTTGTGGTAGCTCTCGATACCATCTTTAATGGCTTTTCATTAAAAAAGCAGCTTTTTGATTAATTTGAGCAGAAATTACATTACTAAAATGTGTTCATAACTGAACTCTGAAATCCTCTCTTTCTACTTGAAGCCACAGTGTTTGCAGTAGTTTGTGTATGTAGTTTTTAAGCTTTTACTTAAGTTGTTCTGTTACTTTCATTTAGTAACCATAAATAGAGAGATGGTAGAGAAATCAGAACTGCTTGATTTTAACCATGTGCCCACATTTTTTGTGAGCAAATCAAGTTTTGTTGAAGTGTAAGGAAGACACTTTATTTTCAGTGATGGCCATCTTTGCTAACACTTAAAAAGTACCCATCTGGGATACATGGATACAGTGTTTGGTTAATTTGCCTTACGAATGGTTTGGAGAAAACAATGTTTCAAAACATTGGAAAAACGTAACTACTGAAACTGGGAGGGGTGTTCAGAGTAGCTGTTAATTGCCACAAGTGGTACTGTTGTTAATTTTGCATGAGCTACATAGTTACCAGTTTGATTTCTTTTTATGGTGTCCTCAGATGTTCTCAGAAGCCACAGCGAGGCATGTTCGGAAAACAAAGAGTTGCAACCTTACATGCCAATTTTACATGTGCGTGATTCTCTAATACCACCTCAGGACAGGTACGTTATCACTAGAAGTACTGAAAGGAGGGAAAACCAGTAAAAAGAAATTGGTCAATTAACCTAATTTCATATAGAAATAACTTAATTTCTTAATAGATTGCACAGTGTAATATTTTGGAGACTCCTGTTGATACAGGTGGGAGGAAGAGCATTGGATTTCTCTTACGTGGTGGATGTCAACTATGCAGGTTGTTGTAATGCTAACTTTGTAATTCTTGCTTCAATTTTTAAGGAGGAAGATGAATAAAGTCTGGAACAGAGCAGTTGACTTTCTTGCAGCAAATGAATCTAGAGTTCGTACAGAGACACGAAGAGTAGGTGGAGCAGAGTTCTTGGTTTGGAAGTGGATGCAACCTTCTGCAGCATGTGACAAAATTTTAGTAATACCATCGAAAGTGTGGCAAGGCCAAGGTACTGAAGATATATTTTGCAGATATAATTGTCTTAATTTTTGCGTCTGACTTAGAAATGGTACTCTGTTGCTTGAACATGAAAGGCTTGTTTTCTCTCATGCATTTAAGGATTGTTATAAACTGTCAGTGCTATTTTTCTATTATCTTGTTGTATGGACTTACCTTTTTGGTGCATTGTGTCTACCGTGTTTTCAAAGAAAATGAGCTTTTCTGTTTTAACTACTGCAGAAATATGCAGTGGGTATTTAGCCAAAGTGAGTTACTTCCTTTTCATGAATTAAAAAAAAAAAAAACAACTCGTTAGTTGGTCAAATTCTGGCATTCCTTGCACTTAATGGAAGTAATGTGATTGATTGTATCTGACAGCAGGTAAATTGGATCTTGCAGACTTAAGTTTCCTACTGTTAAGTTGTCAGTAAGATGCCTAAAGGCAAAGTTAGGAGGAAGAGATGTTTATTTTAAAAGGGAAACAGTAAGGACAAAAAACTCCTCAATTAGGAGAACGTTTTTCTACATTGCATTTGTTTTTCAAACTCTGTAGTGTAAAGCACTTGCTTTAGTAGAGAAGGCAGTTTGTCATACATGGATTTTGCAACGGTCTGTCACTTTTCACTTTTATCATGAGATCAAGTGGCAAGAATTTAGTAGGTTTTCAGTTTGTGTGTCTGCAGTGGTCACATGTTCCTGGTTTGTTTTCTTTTTAACTTTCTTCATGTTAAGCTTCAGATTTTGGTTTGGTCTTTTTTGAAAAATGAAAAATTGACACTATAGGACTCAAATTCTGGTTTGCAATTAAAAAAGAATGGTCATTTCCATCTCTGTCTGAGTCTGAAAGTAAGTAATAGCATGATATACTTCTCAAACATACTATGGTTTTAGCATTGCATTTCTCATTTTAAATAATTCATTGGAAATGAGGGTTGCTTTGTTAAAAATACCATGTGAATGCTACTGCAGGCTTGAGGTTCTGTGTTTTGCAGTAGTAGTAATGTGGCATTCTGCTGTGACGATTGATTTCTCAACAACAACAAGAAGCTTGATTTCTCAATTTCTCAAAGTTTTTATTATTAAGGCGTGTATATGAACTTTATTCCAAGAGTCGTGCAACCTTTTCTTTCCAGGACATTGTGCATTAGGAATGTGCAAGTGCTTTAGTTGCAATACAGAAATGGTGAGTTTTTTCAACAGCTATTTCTGTTGCATCTCTAGTGCGGCCACGACTGAATTTCAGGCACTTACATTGAACACAGCTTTTGCAAGTTTTATATAGGTATTATAAATCTGAATCTTCTACATAGTATTGCTCAATGCAGTCTGGGAAATATGCTCTAGTTCTAATTTACTACTCATTTGCTCTCAGTTTTTCTTGTCCTGTTTGATTGGAGTATAAATCACTCCATGACATTCTGTCCTGTATTAGAAATTGGATCAGATCTCCCCACCTGGAGACACCTCAGTGCGTGATAGCTCAAGTAGTGTTTTGCTACCTGTAATATATATACGTTCAAGACTGTAAACAGAACAGTGGTCTCCAAAACTTTCTAGAAAGTCAGCTGCTGTAGTAGCTACTGTTATGCAGCATCCCAGTTTAAGCATCTGATACCTACTTCAGCACATTGAAATGTGAACAGATCTCTCAGCTGTGGCTTTTATATGTATATTCCTTAGAGTATGTACTCAAGACTCCCTGTTTCCTGTTGAATATGATGTATCAAAATCCATTCTATTTCAGTCCTTTTAATTGCATTTTTCCTAATTTTCTTGTTAGTTTGAAGTCTACCAAAGTTCTCTGAAGAACTGAAATTGCATACTTCAGCTCTAATAGAAGGGCGTGGAAATGGGGTGGCTGAAATGACAATGGGTTATTTGGGCTCTTGAAATCAGCAGGCAAAGGCAATTTCCACATGCAAAGGCTTTCTACTTTGTACTCCTTATGTTCAGATGACTGTTGGAAATAGTTCCATTGCATAAGTCTCATGCTTTTTGCACAGCTATTTCTTTCCTGATGTTAGGAATGCTAGATGTATGTGTTGCTTACTTCCTTTCTTGGAAGTATACATTAACTGGAATTTAAGTTCTTACTCCAGTTCTGATATTTGAATGTAGAAGTTCATAAATCTAAATATTCTTCAAGACTGCTATGCCTGGAACAGACTCAGCAGATAGAAAATCATGATGAATTATTGGGCCTGAATCTTGTGAATAAATTTTAAGCTTGCAATTTTTTAACCATCTGAGATCTGGTAATGCTCTGTAGCAGAGAACAGCTCCTGGGCATGTGCAATTGAAGAAGAAACCCTTTTCAGAAAGGCCTACCGGTCTATACAGGGTTATCCATGAATGCTAGTGTGCATTTTAACTATGGGATCTGTAGCTTGCAAGATCTAATGCTGGCTATCTGTTAGCAGTGTGTTAAAGCATCACTGTGACATTTTTTCCAGTCTTTTAGGATGAAGCCTGTGTTTTGACAGTTTGTTTTGGTTTTTTTTCTTCTGGATCAGAATAAATTCAGGTGCCATCCCTTTGAATTACCTATGGGATACAGTAGATGTGTTTGTTAAAAAGAGAAGGGTAGGTAAGCTCATTGTAGGATGGACAAATGCAGTGTTTTGAAAACAATGTTCAATAGAATAGTCAACAGAGAAACAATCTTGATCATGTCAAGTGGTTTAATTAAATCAGGGGAGAGAACCCCACAATTCTGGTCTGTTCAGTTTGCTTTTGAAAGAACAGCTACAATTGTCCTACCACACCTGTGATAACTGGAGCTCTGAAGAAAACTAGGTAGGCAGGGCTGCAGTGTAGCTAAGCTAACAGGAGAAGCTAAAGTTCTTTGACAGCTCTGGAAATGAGATAAAGAGGTTCTCTGAAGTACCACATCTAGGGTGATATTTCATCCTGCAGCATGGAAGATAACCTGTTACCTTTTGTGAATGACACCCCTCCTCCCTGGCTTGTGCGAACATAATCCTTTCTCTGAACAAAAACAAGCAAAAAAACCCCAAAGCACAATTATACTCTTAACTATTGCAAGAAAACTGGAATTCCTGCTGCTTGTAAAATTCTTTATCCATGCTGTATTTGCCTTCTACAGCTGAATTAACTGTATTAAACCTCAGTTTGATCATACTCTTCTCTTTGGTAAGATATTAATTTCAGTATCTTCCACATGTGTTAAAGAACCTCATGTTGTGTGAAAGGACATAATTTCAATATTTTCAGATAGTTGTTTTCTCTGAATGTAAGGGTTAGTACCTAATAAATTGCAGTGATCTGTGACTTAACATTGAAACAACCTGGCTTTAAGAAACATGGTTACCTATATTTGATACAAGTCTTCAGTCTTAATCAGGTTCATCAAATTCATATCTGAAGGTCTTTTGGGCTGCCTTGTAACTCAAGGTGATGATACTTGGGTATTCCTTTAGCAGTAACATATTAGTAATTCAAGGGGCATAGGAAACTGTACTACAATCTCTTCAGTGAATCCAGTGCAAGAGACACTTCTTCCATCATAGACAGTGATAAAGGGGCTGACAAAAGCACTTGTGTTTTGCTGCTGCTGCTCTTCAAATCTGGAATGATACAGTGATATTCAGTTTAAGGTAGTAAAACAAAGTACATTAAGAATGAAACAAAAAGTAGCTTCCTTTTCTTGAAAGTGCTCAGTAATCCCCAACAGGAATTTATGAAAGTCCTAATTTTTTCCTGCCAGTGACTTACTGCACAAAGTTGTGCTTCTGCTTTCCTATTTCATCTCTACCTTTTTACTTTTGTCTTGTAAGCATTACTCCTTAGACCGGTGTAAAAAAAGGTGTGAGATGCTTAGTTAATAAGTGTCTAGCTTAGTCTGTTGTCCTGCAAGAATGTCTACTTAAGCCCTTATCAAGAATATTTTGTATGCTCCACACCAATGTAACTTTTCAAATAATCAGTACTGTATTCTGAACAGCTTTGTCACAGAAACTTCCTCTTTTGGGGGAGGGGGAGAATCAGTTGTTACACATGTGTAATGAAGTTCAAGAGACATCAGTTAACTATACTTGCCTGTGTCTTCTCTAAATTCTCTTTTTGGTCCCATTTCTGGTATACCTGTTAAGGCTTGTTATTGTTCTAGCATTAATTTCACACTTCGCTTATTTCCATGATAATTCTTTCCCTTATACGTGAAAAGCTCCATCTAAGTTGCAAAAATTGCTTTTAATTTATCATGATTTTGAAAATTTTTTTTGAGAAAAGACAGAGTTCATCTTTATTTTCATATGCTGTAGTGCCCTGGGCATGCTTCTCTACCAGTAGGATGTTACATTGAGTTAGAAACAGTTTAGTCTTGTGCTGATGGTAGGCTCTGGCTGAGATCTTGCAATCAAAAGGACATCAAAGTTACTAGAAACTGGTACAGGCAAAGCTTGGTTTATATAGGGTGAATTCCCCATTTAGTTACTTCTGAATAGCTCAGTGGTGTAGCTCCTTCCGTAAATATCGGTATGGATTTTTTTTAGTTCATAAACAGCTTGCAGAAATGTTGATCCTCTGGGTCTAGGATCTCTGCAAATAATCTCACCATTCTCTATCCTTGGATTAAAACCATGTGCTGGATAAACCTAGTTACAAACAATCAGCACATAATTTCCTCAACCCCACACCTTTTCAGGTCCAGTCCATGACTAGGCCACCCCAGATCACCTTCTCCAGTATGGTGTGATGCCCCAGTGTACAGTATACTAGTGACCTTTCACCCCACCATTGACCTGCTGGAGCCAGCCTCCATTAGTAAGGTTGGTCCATGCATTTTTCAATGTTGCTTAGTTCTGTAAAGTTTTATTGTATACCCTATGTATAATTTTTAATAAGGGGCGAAAAACTTTACAAAACCATGTACTGTTGAAAAAGGACTTGTCCTTAAATTATAGGCAGCTCAGAGATAGACGCAATATCACCAGCATATTTAGAAATTTCCCAAGGGGAAAACAGTTGTTACAGGTGTTGGTGACTTACACTCTCTATGCATGTATATTCTTAATAAGAAGGCTTTTAGTTAATTAGAGAACTTGGCAGTAGATTTGATAGTAGAATTGGAGGCTATCTTTTCTAATTGGTAACTGTATTTTATTTGTTTTGGGAATTTACATAAGAAGCAGGGTTTTTATGCTGTGTCTCCAGGCAGTGAGTTTTCTCTTAGTTAGTGCTTGTCTTTCACAAGCAGTGTCTTCCACATGACTTAATTGTGTTTGTGTGACTTGTTTTTTGTTTGGGTGGCAGTGTTCATGTATTTTGGATGTACTTTCAAGATGTTAAAAGATCAGCAGTAAGAAGCACAGATATCTGCCCAAAACAGAGACTTTCTGACCCTTGGAGTGTAACATCTTGAACATGTCAAATTTTTCTAAAGCAGAGATTGTAAAGGAGAATCATTAGCAGCAGTTTGGAACAAAATTTTTTCTTGTTGAGATTTTTAATCTTATGTTTAAACTCTTGAATTTACTTATCTCAGTCTTCAAAGTAAAACTTCCTTGCCTTGAAAGCTGTTTTACTAGGCTATCCCCTTTTATTTCTGTTACTGCTTTGTTGGCCCTTCTCAAGGTGTGAAACTGCCTTATCTGAATCTGAAGTGCTCATTGATTCCTTTTCTCATGGCACAGTCTTCTCTTGTGACTCCCATAGTAGAACTTGTGACTTTTAGAGAAGTTAATATTTATTTTATGATTTCAGAATGTATGTCATGGCACTATTCTGCTTTGAGTTACTCTACATTTTGATTTTCATTTTTCTTCTTGCATGTATTTTATCCTCTGGTATGTTTCATTTCAGATTTTTAGAAGCTTTCTATCATGTGTGATAATTTAGGGCTACAAAAGCCCTGTCCTTGTAGAACATTCTTGACATGTTAGTGCACTTCAGATGCAGTGCAACATCCATCTTAAGGTCTCCCTGTTTATTAGCCAGATGGGCAGCAAATTTGCCCAGAAGTGGAAGAATTTGAAATTCATCAGGCAGTTAAAACAGTATGGTTAACTTCTAATTCCAAACATTTACTCCAGACGTTATGTATATCTGTCTTTTCACGGGGAGATGTAGTGCAAATCCTTTCTTTTCAAGTATATGTTATTTTTTTTTAAATATCCTGAATTCCTTCCATGTGGCCTGAATGTAAGAGAGTGCCTTAAATATAGAAGTTTTAAGTATAAATAATTCAGCCAAATGTTTTCTTCAGTATGGTAGAAGACTCTGCAAAACTTAATTTGCTTGAATTCTTTCATATGTGAAGGAAACTTTGTTCTGAGTAAAACTAGAAAGGTATGAATGTATGAAGTTGACATTTCTTAACTCAATGCATTATGCCTGTCAATAATTAGTATTTAATTTTTCTTTACAGCATTTCATCTAGACAGAAGAAATTCACCACCAAACAGCTTGACACCATGTCTAAAGATTCGCAATATGTTTGATCCAGTTATGTAAGTAAAACCAGTTATCTATTTGTATTTCTGCATTCTCTTGGAAGAGTCAATTTCTTACCTTCGAGAGGGCTTTGGAAGAAGTGAAGAAGCATGAATATGTTAAAAGGAACAAATGGGTTGGAAAAAAAATGTTTATCTTAACATCTATGAGAAGACAAAAAATCTTCTGTCCTTCATTGTATTGCTCTGTGTCTTTGGCTCACTTCTTGAAGAATGTGTCATACAGTCAAACTCTTTCGAGCAATGACTGATCTTTCTTCATTAATTAAATTTGTAAATGTTCAAGTGTATCAACTAACAGAGGAGACTCATGTGGCCTGACAACAGATTGTAAGTTTTTTAAGTATTGTTAAATATTCTGGAGTATTTGGAGTGCTACAGAACTTGCCCAGTTTGCATTTAAAAGGCTGAATTTAACTCACTTTATGGTACTGTGACTGCCTAATTTTGAAGCAAATGGATTTTTTTAGTGGGAACAAATCAGTACTGTGTACTGGCTTCTAATGCTCTTGTAATGCTCATAATTCTAAAGTATGTACTATGTATAAGTAGCAAGACTTGTTTCATGTACCAAGAGTTAAGGAAAATAATTAATTTATTGTAGTCTTTTAAATCTTCATCTGCTCCACTATTCTGTTATGTCCCCTTTGGCTCTGGACTAAATCATGGTAGGCGTTGAAAACTAACACATAGGTTATGCCAGATAATCCTACCTATAATCTTTGAAGTCTCTTTGTCCACTATAAAGAGATACAGGGACTCCAGTACCTTCTCTGGAGTAAATTATTCCTTAATGTGATTATACAAGGGGAAAACACAGATGCTATGTCATACAGGGTAAATGTGAGATGCTACTTGGGACTGAAGAATATAAGAAGTTGAGTGGAAAATAAAATCTATTGATTCAGACAGGAAATAGGGGAGGACATCAGAGTATGGGCACAAGTGATTGCAAAGTTTGGGTGTATTTCTTCAGCCTTTTTTCTAGCCACACTTAATTACTTTAGTTCCTTGCTTTATTAACTGAAAACCTCATAGTTATTTTAGGCAGTGTTACCCCTAGCATAGAGAAGTACTCTAAAAAACATTTCTCAATGGCTTTAAGACTTAATAGCTGGTTGAAGACACCAGCTTCTGTGGCTTCTGTAATAATTTTCAGGTTGCAGTAGGATGAGCAAGAATTAAATTTTAGGTGGTGTTCTTGAAGCAAATTGATCCTCATGTAAGAGAATTAAATAAAACATGAGATTTACAGAGAGTTTTAAGGAATAGATATCAACATCCTTATTGTCCTTGCTTCAAAGAAAACTTTGTGAGTTATATTGGTTAGTCTGAGTGGTACTGAAATAAGTCCATTCCTGAAGCTTCACTGTAATATTTTTTGGTATATTCTATTGGCTACTTTCCTGTTTCAGAATGTTAGCAATTCAAAATGTCTGCTGTTAATGGAACTAATTACTGAGATGTCATTTTTGTCAGAGCAATCTCCCTTTTTAGCCTACATTTTTGCTGTAAGCATCAGATGTTTTTCAGTACTGAGCCAGTCCATGTCCAATAAGTGCATTCAAAAAGCCCCTACATTTACAGACAAGAAGTTGTGTTTTGACACTTTCCTTCAGTGCCTATGTCCAGTCAGCTATTTTGAACATTGCGACTTCTAATACGTTGGCTTTTTGTAGACCTTTTCTTTTCGAAGTTGACCTAGCTCCATTACTGCAGGATTACATCCATAGTGGGATACTCATCCAACTCCATATTGTACTCTCTAGTGCATTCTTCTGTGAGCTGTCTTTCAGAGGGCTGTTGCTTAAGGAAAAAGTTCTTATCATATCCTTGGAGTTATCTTAAAGAAAACGCAAACAGAAATCCAAAGCCTTCAGTGCAAGACAAACTGTATTATTAATCTGCTTGTGTCATTAGAGGAAGGAGGCTTATGTTCTTGTCCCAGACTTGAAAGGGATGAATCCTTTCACTGACCCCAAAATACAGAATGAGCCAGTGTCTGTGATTAGATTGTCAAGTACTGTTTTGATGTTTGCTATGGGTGCAAGGTATTTGTTTAAACTAGTTTTACCTGCTCTTTTAAGTGACTGTGTGCTAACAGTAATTGCGGAATTCCTTTCAGGGATATGCCAGTAGCTGTTAGAAGCAACCCCATGAAACAGGTCTTTTTTTCTTGACCTGGGAATCATCTGGGAATATACCAGTTAATTTGTTTTTATTAATGTTATCACAGCAAATAATTATCTGTCTATTGAAAAGTCAGGGAGGACTCATATCAAGGGAACAACTTGTCCAACTTGTTCAGTTGTGCATTGTGAACCCTCACATCACTGCAGCAGACTTTGTTGTGTGTTCTAGACATTTACTATGCGAGGCATAAACATGTTTTTTAACTATCAGTCTAAGCATCACTTGGATAGACCCATTTTAGGACAACACCCCACACCCCAAAGAGAGGTTATTCCTTTTGATTTGTAGAGTTGAATTTTCTAAAGTGAACTATAGGAGCCAATTTGCAATGTATTCAGTATGAAAAGTACTAAATCTGTCTCAGAGGTATTTACCTGAAAATTATGTCAAGTTACAGAGAAATCAGACTCAGTGGGGAAGTATGAGAATGTTGTGAATGTTTTAAAAATTATGTAATCTGTGAAATCTTTCATTGTTTGCCTAGGGAAATAGGTGATCACTGGCATCTAGCAATTCAAGAAGCAATCTTGGAGAAATGCAGTGATAATGATGGAATTGTTCATATTGCTGTAGACAAAAATTCACGTGAGGTGAGTGTCTTTCCAGTAACATCTTAGTACTTTGTTAATCCTTTTCTGCTGGACTTGCAAAAACCCCAAACCCCTCTCTCTCTTACTTAGGGCTGTGTATATGTCAAATGTCTCTCCCCGGAGTATGCTGGAAAGGCTTTCAAGGCATTACATGGCTCTTGGTTTGATGGTAAGCAATGGGAGTTTATTATAAAACATGGGTAGAAATGCAGAACATGGGTGCAGTTGGAGTTCTTCTAAATGGTGAAATGTTTTGTATCTGAAGTACTGAGCAGTAAAAAAAAAACCTGGTTAACTAATTTTGATGTAATGACATATTTGTGTTTTACATCCTGAAGCAAAATGTGATAATACTGAACTAGAAGATTTCTCCTATTTCTTTGCCTCATAGGAAAGCTGGTAACAGTAAAATACCTGCGACTAGATCGGTATCATCATCGCTTTCCCCAGGCTCTTACTTGTAACACTCCACTGAAGCCATCAAACAAACACATGAACTCTATGTCACATCTGCGTCTTCGGACAGGCACAACTAATTCTCAGGGAAGTTCCTGAGAAAACTTTCTACAACTGTTAGGACTGTTACTTGCAACAGGAATGTTCCTGTTTGGCTGCCGTCTTCCTTTTTTAGTGCTTTTTGTATGTAATACTTTAATGAATTAAATAAAAGTTTGAACGTTCCAGAAGTCTTGTATCCAAAGGGACTTAGCAATGAGGCAGTAATACTGAGCTGACAAAAAAGAAAAAAAGTTGCTTCATGAAGTTTTCCGGGGCTATAGTAAACCGATGCATTTAAGTTTTGCATGAGGAATACCGATTTCATTATACATTTGCAGATGTGGTGACGTATTTTTGCACCAAGAAGTGTTTTTGATAATACAAAAGCATGGAGAAAAGAAGACTTCCTGTATTTCCATAGTTTCCTGTGAAATAATTTTGTGGGTATTTTGTAACAAGCAATCTACAGTTCCTGATGGTGAATAAGTTAAAAAAAAAATTCAGTCAATATTAGTTTTTTGTTGCTGTATAAGAATCTTTTTCTGCAGCTGGGGTGTGGGGAAAGTGAATTTGGCATTAGTGGTTGCATATCAATGTGAGGGAAGATGAACTGATTGCGGATGTACTGGGTTTTGTATATAAATGTAAATGCTGGTGGTGGCAAAAAGGGTTGTGTTCTGTGAGGATGTCTGCATCGAAGCAGCAAATAAGCTTCCTATTTTATTCAAAACCTATTGTTTTATATGGTTTTGGCTGTACCATGACAAGAGGCCAAATACCTATAAGTGTCGGATACAGGTTAAATATCTTTTATAGGTTTTATATAAAATACCTGACTGATTTTGTGTGAAAGGTCTGATACCAATTGTAATGAATTCAAATTTGTGAGCAATAAAGAAGCAATTGGCAGATACTGGAAAAATATTTTGTGAAAAGCTGTATTTATTATACAAGTGTCAGGGCTGTGACAAAATACCATTGGATTGACATTCCCAGTACATTATAACATATTTTAATGAACCATTTATCTGTTAAAATTTTAAAAGGTACATACTTCCTTGCAACAATTTTGGCTCATGCAAACTAGTGCAGCTGACAGTAAATCTTGTAAATTCCAAGCTTGTAAATTTACTAATGTTTACCTAGAAGTACAAAATTGTTGCTGAGAAGCTTAGTTGCAAATCTAAGATTATTGGCTTTACTAATCCCCACTCCTACAACAATTTTACCTAGTTATCCAACTGAACATCCTGTAGGAGGTGAGACTGGAAGCACACCAGTCCCACAAATTTTACTGAAACTCACTTTACTTTGTAGATATGATGGATTTGCAGCATGAACTTGCACAAATAATGCACGTTTTTCTTACGGTTAAGTAAACATGATGCACACTATTCTGCAACAGGAAATCCTATTGTGCCTTACCTTTGTGCTTTTGTGGGCACCATGTTTATAATTGGAGAGTTTGTTAACCGAAAAATTTTAAATCCTCGGTTTTATGTCTCAGATGCTAATGGATGAGTATATATAATATATAATCAGCCATGCAGAATTCTACTTACCAAGGACAAGTACATATTTTTGATGCGTAAGTGGATTGTGCCAGGTCTGGTAGATTTTTGATGAGTTTTATTATATACATATATGTATATGTATAATATACATGTATATGTATTATATATATGTATATAAACTAATTTTGTTGTATTTGATGTGCATCATAGTGATTTGTTAACCTGACCTTAGTGACCCCATCTTGTGACCTGTTGCAAGAGTGAATGTAAAAATAGCTGTGGCATTTTGAAAGGTCGCCTCGATGCATATGCATCTATCTTGCTTCTAAGATATATTTCCTGTAAACACTGTACATTTTAATTGTAATATGTACTATTATGCAGCTTATTTTACCTTAAACTGTTAAGTTGACTGATATCCCTTCCTGCAAGACAGGGGAATATGTATAATATCTGAACATTTGAGAAATATCAGATGTTTGTTGTAACTTGTCACCCTATCCTGTAAAAACAAAAAACCAAACCAGACTCGAATTAAAGGTTTATTAGGGGTTTTTATATGTGTCTCACCTTCTAGATATTTGGGTGTCTCTGACTCAAATGCTTTTCTCATCTGGGGATGGAGGAGGAGATTTATTTTTTACAGCCTAACTAATTTTTGGCATTTGTTAGGATGTGAACAGGTGCTGCTATGAGCTGACACACAGCCAAGTTTCACTTAACTGTCGGCTTGACTTTTGTCCTGATTTTGTACACAGGGAGTGCAGAGACATTACCTTGATTCCTAAGTCGTGGACATGCCGTGTTGTCTCCCCTGTTAAAGGACAGGGCTGAAGAACCTTATCCTTTTGAGATACAAAGAGGCATCAAAGGGCTTTTGATAGACTAACAGAATAGATGAGTTTTTTTTCTTCTCATTATCTTACGCTGTTTTAGAATTGTTTTAGTGACAGGTTGAAGGTTTGGGGGATAGGAGGAACGAAGAAGGGTATGTCAGTCCATTATTTACATTCATTTTTCCCGTGGGGCAGGGGAGCAGTAGGAGGAAGTTGTTCGATGTTCTCTCCTTTTTGGGAGCTGGGCACGGTGGGCATTGAGCGCTGCCGTAGTTTTGCGGCCGGGGCTGAAGGCAGGAGCTGGCTCCGGGTGGGAGCCGCGGGCCGGAGCCGCTGCGGCGCTGGCAGCGCTGTCCCCGCTCCCGGCCGGCGCCGCGCAGGCAGCTGAGGGTCACGGCGGGGCTGTCTCCGCTCGGCCGCTGCACTCCGGCCGGGGGGGCTCTCCTTAGGACTGCAGCAGCGTTTCTTGAAAGGGGCGAGGAGCCGCTTCGTCGGCCTGCCCGGAGCGCACCCTTTAGGACAGGGCACTATGGCCGTGCCGCGGCGGCGGGACGGGACGGGGTCCCGGCCGCCTCCCCGCGCTGCCGGGCGTGCGGCGGGAGTCTCCCGGCTCCATGTTCATATTTGGCGTTGGCCGCCGGTGCCCAGGAATTTCCCGTCATGCTCCCCGGGCGGCGGGCCCGTCACTGCGCTCCCGCGGGGCGGGGGGGCCGGGGCCGCTCGCTCGCTCCCTCGGGCCGCTCCCATGCGCGCTGCGCCGCCGCCGCTGCTCCCCGCGCTCTGCCTGGCGCTGGCGGCCGCCACAGGAGCCGCAGGTAGGAACCGCAGGTAGGAGCTGCGCCCGGCCCCCGCCTCCACACCGGCCCCCGCTGCCGTGCCGCGGGGAGGGCGGGCCGGGGGCTGCGGCGGGGGCGAGGGGAGGAGCGGCCCCGCGGCGCGGGGGGCCGGGCCGGGCCGGGCCGCACCTGCCGGGGCTGCGGCGGGAGCGCAAGGCACCGTGCGGGCCGGCGCTGGTGGCGGCCGAGAGCGGGGCTGCGCTCGGGGGTCGCTCGGGTGGGTGCCCGTGTCGCGGAGCGAGCCCCTGACAGCGCTCTTGGCCCCCCCATCCTGGCCGTATCCCGGCCGCATCCCGGCCGCATCCTGGCCGTATCCTGGCTGTATCCTGGCCGTATCCTGGCCGTATCCTGGCTGTATCCCGGCTGTGCCTTTCCTGTGGCCGCCGCAGCGCCTGGACCCTGGCGCGGCGCAGCCCCTGGCTCCCGGCGTCCTGCTGCCGCTGGAGCTCCTGGCTGGAACGGGGTGCACGGCGGAGCAGCCGGCTCGGGGGCAAACAGCGCTTCTTTTACGCACCGAGTGCGTAATGAGTCCAGTTCAGCCGCGATCCCCAGCTCGGCAAATGGTGCAGCGCTTGGTCAAAAAAAGGAGCTTAAACTTCTCAAATGAGCTCAGAATTTGAGTTGAGTTTTTCTAAGGAAGCTCAGTGTGTTCACTGAGTGGGTCTGTTTGGTGTTCCTCTTCTGACAGATAATCGATGCAAAGGATAAAGTGTAACTAATTTCTTGTTGTCCCCTGCCCAAGTTGATGTAGCTGTACTTGGTGCATCATAATATTTCTGGAAACAGAAATGAGACTTTATTAAAGTTTCCTATAGCTTTTGACAAATTAGCTATAAATGCTGTCTTTCCTGCTTGAGCTGAATTTTCAGTCATCACCCTCTTAGCACAAAGACTGTCTGAAAGCACAGAGGTCTTAAACAAGCTTAACTGTGTATTAAAAATGCCAAATCTAACAGTAGTTATCTGCAGATAAGGCCGGATGTCAACTGTTACCTAGTGATAAATGCTGTAAGTCAGTCTCTGAAAGTGTTCTGAGCCTAAACACAGCATTTAGGAAAGTACAGAGCCTTACATCATTTATGTAATGCTTTTAGCTCTTTCTCCGCTACTATTAAAACGGTTCTGAAGGTGTGCTCTGTGCACAGCTAGAAGTCAGAATGAGAAATTACAATAGCCAGATACTTTGCCTTATTGATACAACTTGCTTATTTCAAGTCACCTGTAAATGGAACAGCTATCTCCACTCCCACTATGGCACAGTGCCACTCATCTGAATCCAGAATTTAATGCTTAGAATTTGTCCTGCTTATGTTCTTGCCCTTGCTGAGTAGACACAAGTTCTTTCTGTCTTATTTGCTGATGATTCCCAACTTTTTGTTACGTTGCTGCGTGCCTTTGCGGTTCGTCATGATTCCTTGTCTGCCAAATTTGGTTGGTAACAGTGCCCTTTGAATCTGATTCTGGGAGTAGTTTCCATGTGGCTTGTCATCTTAATCAGACATTTGCTCATAGTTTCTAAAAGAATCGCCTGCCTTGCTTTAGACATGGCTTATTTTAGAACAGTATTTGTCAACTGTCTTTTAAAATTTATGTAGGGAATTAAATATGGTTAGCAGCTTAACCAGAATTACTAAATAATCCTAGAATTCCGCGATTTAAAAAGGATTTAAAAAAAAACTAAACCTCTGCACTGCTTTGTTAAAACCAGTAGAATTAGTGGAGTTAAACAATATATAATTCAGTCCAGAATGTGGTTGGTCGGTCCTTTTCCCATCTGATGTATGTTGGATCTTAATAATACACATTTCAAAAGATCTTTTAGAAGGAAAAAACAATTCTATTTTTCTGCCAAAAGAGCAATCTTTAAAAATAGTGCCTTTGTAGATGGGGTAATGTTTCTATATTTGGTAGCAAAGCCATATAAAGCAGTTGATCCCAGACAAAAATAAAGTCTTTTGACTGAATGACCTTGCTCATTTTTCCAAGTGGTAGCAGTTACATGCTCTCAGAGGGGTTAGTTAATTCAGATGTTTACAGCAGTACTTACTGTAAGAATTTCTTTTTTTTTTTTTGTTCATACCATAAGAATTCCTTACAGCTGTTCAGTAAGGGCCAGCTTGTTCATGAGGGAGGTATTTGGTCCTTTGCCCTGTTATTTATGAAGGTATGGAAGGATCTTGTTTACCTGCTCATGTTTTGTCAGCTTTGTAAGCTGATACTTGTTTCTGTATCATTGGAGATCCAGCCTATTTATTACATTAGAAATCCTAGAAAATGGAATTTCCTATTAGGTGGATTGTTAACGGTTCTTTTGTTATTTTTTTCAAAAGATGGGGTAATAAGAGTCAGTAGGGAGAGAGAAGAGAACACTCTGTTAAGGATTTAATCTTCTCAGACAGAAGGCTAAGAAGTCTGCCTGTCTGCATCTGACCGTCATTGCTACAAGCCAGCAATGCAGTAAAGCCATCCAATTTGGAGATGGCTTTGTTGAGCTGCATAATTCAAGTGAGTGTGTCCTCATTATAGAGCAACTCTTAAGCTACATGCAGCATTATATTAGTTATAGGTAGGGAATATAACCTTCTTTTCTCCTTTCTATTATTTTTCTTTTTTGTTACAAGCTGCAGTTTGGGCAGCGCCCAGGCTATGTATGAACTTAAGCTATGGAGGCTTTAATGATAGGAAAGTGGGATAAACATCCACCTAATTGTAGCTGCGTCTGTGTCTAGTTTAAGGATTCCTTAGCCAAAAGGCCCCCACAAAAATGGATCCTCAAATTCTGGTGTGTTCATGATGTTGTAATTAGGAATTACTGTCGAATAAAGTCAGGTGTGGATTTACCTTTCCCTAAGTAGCTCTGAAGTTGGTTTGCTTATTTTGGAGCAAACTACAAGGCTGGACAGAAATAGGGTGTTTCTTGCTCGGGAGTATCATGTCCATACATGGAGTTATTTCAAGGTTACTTTCTCCACACAAGACAGAGGTCTTTTAATCAGAACAACAAAAAACCTGAGAACTTGTGGGGCATTTTTTTTTTTGTGTCTCATAGATTAAAAAGTGCCTACAGGTTAACTTTTCCTTCCCTTACTCACCTTGCTTTGGTAGGATTTATTATTATCTTTTCAGAGGCTTCATTTCCTTCAGAAGGATCTTTGGTTTTCTGTAAACTATTAATATGTACTAACTTAAAAAAAACAACCCCACAAAACTAAAGATTTAAGTCCTTCTCTGTGGCAATTTGTGAATGTATAACCAACTAGCAGTGTTTTTAAAGTAATTTTCAACTAACCACTTAAAAGGAAGGAAACACATATTGCATTATTAACTTCTACCAGAAGTTGAAGAATATCATTGTGTATTTTAGCAGGGGTTTTTGTGTCTTTAGTCTGTGAAGATGCTGATCTGTATTTTTTGCATGAAAATAGGGTGGAAGAATTCTTTGGGAACCCCATTTATGGTGAGGTAATTGGAACTTATAATTTACCCCCTTAGCTCCAGCCTTCTGGCTCTCATTTAGCAACTTCAATTCAGCATTATCTGAAAACCACACAATCTAGCAACTGGAACTGGGAATAAAGAGGCTTTTTGCAATAAGGACTTTAAGATCGGAGGAATGGAACGATACTAGCCCAAAACAGGCAAGAACAGTACTTACAGTTATAAGGTGCTAAAACAGTTTTGCTGTCCTCACAGGCTTAAATTATAGTTTAGCATTGTTTTGTAAAATAATTAATAGCATAAGTACTTCTTTATTTCCAGAAAGTTTAGGATTTAAATGTGATTGAGCTTTTGAGTGTTGCACAGACAAAGTCTAAGGACAGGACTTCTGCAGAGGTCCCCTGTTTACTTTTTCCTTTCAGTAGCATCTGAACATTAGGATTGATGATTTTTTTGAACTGTGGGCAGCAGCTTAGCAAAATGTACATAGTGTGCTAACACACTGTTTTGTTGGGAAGTGTTACCTCATCCAAGAAATTTTAAGAGCAATGTCACACAGGGCATTTGGAAGTATTTCCCCAAGGGTCTCTTGAACTCTGTGTTCTTCCAAAAGGGGACAACGCCTTTGCGTTTCACCTGACGGAAAACAAATCCCTACTACCAGGGAATAACAATAGCACTGATGGAATGTAGCTGCCAAATGCCACCACTTTCACTCTCATCACACAATGAAAATGAAAAAAAATATTCAACACATGGAACCTTAGCAACTTCCTGGGGAAGTGATCTGTGCCAGTCGTTGCCAAAAGGAAACAGCCTACAAAGTGTTCCTTCTGGCTGAGGGATTGCCCTGTTCTTGTTCGTCTCCATTCCCCAGTGTGTGGTTCTCAGGGAAATCTGCAGGTGAGGCTGTTCCAGCTGCCTGCACAGAGAGTGTGTGTGATTTTAACAACTTTGAGGATCTTCAAGGTGGATTGGTGGGTGGCAGCTGCATGGAGGTCTCTTTCAGTTCATGCAGCACTGTCTGGCCTTGGGTTTCCTGCAGCTGGTTCAAGAGCAAGAATTGGCTTGATATAAAGTTGCTCATTTGGCTAAGAAAAATGAATATACAAGCAGGCTTTGCTACCTGGGTCAGATTGTCACCATCCTGCTGCTGGGAGGAAACTTGATATTAAATATAAAACCAATGCAGATCCATCCTAATGTGTCCTGATGATGAACAGGCAGAGCTTACACTCAGTGAAAGTCAAATTTGTACTAATGGGTGACTCAGTAGTGCACTGATCCAGTCCGCACAATGCTGAAACCAAGGCTTGCAGGTCAGATTGGTTGGGCTTCTACTCCTGCGCACCAACACCACTGTCAGTAGCCATAGCACAAGTGTGAGAAAGAGATAGGAATAAGACAAGAGCAGATGCTTTGGCTACCAGCTCAGGGACAGGTGGAAAAGTAGAGGTGAATCAGTCAACTGTGTGAAGTTGCAGCCCTGAGATGTGAATTCAGAAACTCCACAAATAAAATGATTTGGGTTTTCTATATTGTTATCATCTCTGATTTTGTATGGCTGCAGAAAAGGAAAATCAACTATGTTGGTCAAAGCCTTAATATTTAACTGCTATGTACTTTTAGACTATATCGTTATTTTTTTCTGTTTTTTTCAGAATTAGAATCAGTGCTTCATCACATCTTGTGTGCACAGTGGAAAAATATACTGTGCTGACAGCACACCTCTTAACATCTCTTTCCATGAGAGAAACCAAATTGTCTGTGTACCTGCTTGTTCTGTGTACTCCTGCTTTTATTAAAGACAAGCTCATGAAAGGGACAAGATCTTGTAGCAAGTTAGTGGCTCTCTGGGGAAAGGACCCACCACATGCTCCTGGTATCTAAACTGCTACGTCATCCAAAAGCACACAACAGCTTTGATACTTGCCTCTGAACTTGAGAGAGGTGCTGGTTTGCACCAATTTATTCTAGCAGTTATTGAGCCATAGAGTACATAGGAGTACAATTGATATTTTGCAAGACTCTGGGCTCTTCCCATGAAGTCTTAAAATGTGAAATGTGGTAGCTGTCTGGGGAAAAACAATCCTTTTATATTGTTCAGTTACATATAAATTACAGACCAGTACATTTTGCTCTAATGACAGTCAAGTAATAACTGTGGTAGCAATAAAGACAGTGTAATAGCTGAGTGAGGTAATACTGTTTAAGATGAGAAGAAGATTTTCAGAGCATTATCCCATTTCTTGTAGACTAAACAAGCCAAGTGCTAAAAATTTTTTCAGGGATTTGGCTTTCTGAACCACTCTTTGTTTTCACTTCTCCTCTGGGCTTTTCTCAACTGTCTCTGTCCTACACCCCAAAACAGAAGCATATTCCAACTGATACCTCACTGCTACTGAGCAGAGCAGAGCAGACTTCCTCCCCAGTCCCTCCTGTCATGCATTATGTTTCTCTTTTTAATAAACTCCAGATTGTTATCTGCCTTTTTTTTTAAAATTATTTTTAATAGTTTCACACTGTTGGCTCAATTTATTGTTACTGTAACCTTGACATCCTTTTCTGCTGCTGGTCTGGCATTCTTACTTTCGATCGTTTTGTGCATTTGAAGATTTCTTTTAAAGTCCAAATGTGATTCTTTGTACTTGGCTGTATTGAATTTCACCTTGCTGGTTTTTGACCATTTCTCTAATACATTTAAGACCATATTGAGTTCTGCTCAGCTCTTCAGGTGTTTCACACACCTTGCAGATTGGTGTCTCTGCAGTTTTAGTAGGACTGCTTGCTGGGTTTTGGCGCTGGTCAGTAGAAGTGCTGAGCGAGTGTGTTTATTCAAGCAACTCTGCACCTGTGATATAGGACCTTGATCCAAAAGAATCAGCTTTTTCAGTTTGCTTTTTCTGAAAGTATGTTATATTTGTGCTCTGTTTGATTTTCTGCTTTCTTTCTGCCTATAGAGTACAAGGAAAGGAGGAAAATATGTTAGTTATGGGGTTAGATTTTGGCAAGCCCATCGTGGTGGCTTACTGCTTTCTAATTTTCATTGCCTGTTTATGGTTTGTTTAGTATTTTGTTTCAAAAGCTTTCTGTGTGTTGAAGATAGATTTATGGCCATGTAATTCACCAGTCAGTCTTTTCTTCCTTTTAAAAAATGGATATTACTCTCTTCCTCTTGAGATTTTGTAAAGGCAAAAACCTTTCAAAATCCTCCAAGGTACACGCTCTTTTTTGAACAATTTCCCCTCCTTTTTCCCCAAATGCTAAGGATAAGTTTCCTAATCTGTCAGAAGAGGCAGAGCAACCTCAGGGAAAGGCACAGGACAGCTCCATCATCCTGGAATATAGTGATCAACATTAGTATGCTGAATTTCTGATAGTCTCATGTTTATGCAGCTAAATACCTGAGATGCAGTTCCTAAGAATGATATGGAAAGCTTGATAGACTCTGATAAAGATTTCTCTTTAAAAAAACCCCAAAAAAACCCAAACCAAACAAAACAAAACAAAAAAACCCCCCAAAAAACCACAACAAAAAAACCCCAAGAAAAACAAGAAAAAGTAGCTTTGGCAGCTCCAGTGACAATTTTTGTGCAGAGCAAGGTCTGCACAACAGATTTCAGGTTTTAAAGTAGTCACTGCAATTACTTCAGGCAGTTGCCTTTGCTGTTTCTTAAACAGTTCTATTTCCAACCTGATAATCTGATGTGTTGATTTTATTTTCTTTGTGTTGGGTTACAAAGTGTGAAATTTGCAGATGGGCTTAACTGATTATAGGTTATGGTTTATTAATTTTCTCATTTGTTTTGCGAAGCAGCTAAATAGAATTTTTAAACATATAGATAAGTGTAAGAGAATGTGAATCTTTCTGTACATATATAGCAAGGCTATAAAAATAACATACTGAGCAAATGTAATTATTATTTCAAAAATAGTTCAGGTGGACATAGAGCTGGCATGTCCTTCATTGTTTTATCCTGACTGGGGATGCTGAAGGCTCTCACTGAGATGTGCTGAAGTGAACTACAGAAGGGCCCTATGCTGGGGTCGGAGGATGCTCTGGGGACATGGCTGAGCTACTGAGGAATTTCTAATGTCTCAGAGTGGTGTGAAATATCAGGACCTAGATGGGAAAGAGGGGGCCTGATAGTTTAAGTGCAGGATTTTCTTTATTTGGAGCACAAGTCAAGTAGGACAGAAACAAACTGCATTTTGGGGCAATGCTTAATGAAGTTCCTGACAGCAGGCTGTGGCGGGGGGGCTGCCTGCGGGTGCCTGCTGCTGCCTCTGCTGAAAGAAGTGGAACAGATGTCACTTTTAGGGACAGATTATGCAAAGAAAATATCAACATTTATCTTAAAATGTTGATCCAGAGGAAGGCTAAATTACGAAGCCTTGGAAGTAGCTGAAGGTTGAGGAAAGAGGAGAACGAAGTTGGTGGCTGCATTGTCACCCTGTGACCGGTGCCACCCCAGCTGCACCAGCACTGCCTGGCGGGGGGGGGCTCCAGGCACGCCTGTGTGGCTGCTGCCAGGTCTGGCACTGCTGCAAGTCTGCTTTAACAGAGCAGGACAAAGTATTTCTGGGGTTTTTCTCCAAAGGTAAGTGCTTTTCCCCCTGCAGAGAAGGTTTTGCATGGGTATTGCAACTCCAGCTGGAGGGGTATAGGATGTGTATTTTTGCTTTTTGAATGCATTTAGGGCTGGGAAATGTGGATTGACAAAAATCTAAATTTTAATAAGTATTTTCAATCAAAAGAAATGGAAGAGACACCTTTGTGTTTTGGACATTTCAAAGAGAACTCAAGAGAAGGGAAATAAATTTAAGCAAGTTTTACCAGAATTAATACTTCTTTTGTTCAAGATTTGAAGAACAGCTGTAGGATGCCTAAAGGTGCAAATCTTTGTGCTGCACAGACTATGTAAATAAATTAAACTAATTTAAAAATAAAATGCTATGTTTGTGGATTTTTAAACTGCACTGGAATGAAAATCACAATTCATCTCACAGATTCCACATAACGTTTTTCACAGAAAAAAATTGTCTTTGGAAGGTATTCAGAGGCTGGGGCACCTCTCCTATAAAGACAGGCTGAGAGAGCTGGGTTTGTTCAGCCTAGAGAAGAAAAGGCTCTGGAGAGACCTTAGACCTCCTTCCAGTACCTGATGGGGCTACAAGAGAGCTAGAGAGGAACTTTTCACAAGGACCTGGAGTGACAGGACAAGGGAGAATGGCTTTTAACTGAGAGTAGGTTTAGATTAGGTATAAGAGAGAAATTTTGACTGTGGGGGTGATGAGGCACTGGAACAGGTTTCCCAGAGAAGCTGTGGATGCCCCATCCCTGAAGCATTTGAGGCCAGACTGGATGGGCAACAACTGGATTGAGCAACCTGGTCTAGTGGAAGGTGCCCCTGCCCATGGCAGAGGAGTTGGAACCAGATGATCTTTAAAGTCCCTTCCAACTCAACCCATTCTCTGATTCTATGGCCCTATGACATTTTCTCTTGTAAGAAGGAGAGTCTTGAATAAATGTTTTTTATCTCTATAATTACCTAAATACAGGTAGATGTACATATAATCCTGGTTATTAAATGTCAGAAAATTTGGGCAGTGATTTAAAATCAAGTGGTCTTTATATTTGAATCAATTTTTTTGCTGTTAGGACAGAAATACTTTTCCTTGCTCTGTCACTTTTCAGTCATTGACATTCAGTATTCACTCACAGCTTAAGAAGTTATACTCTTTCCTTACTTGCTGTGGTGCCTTCTCACTGCTGGTCATAAAAATAAAAGTACAACCTTGATGTTATTTTATTTTGTTATGTATTAGATGTTTGGGGTTTTTTTCAGCTGTGTAAAGGTTCTTTGGTTTTTGGATGGTAAATGTTCCTATTGCAGTATGCAACACATTGTTTTATGTGTTTTGTTGGTTTTTTTTTTTTTAATTTGTGCTGTGTCAGACTTTTTATAGTCTATAAATTTTTTTTTATATTTTTGGATAAAAGGCTGAGGTTTTCTTGTATATTCATAAAGCTCTGCATACCATTGTGTCGCAATCTGTATGATCAAAGGTACATTTTTAAAGGATGCTTTTGTTCTGTCGACATACGCGTAGACCTGTGTGTGCTGAGGATGTTTGAAGGACAACTCACGGGGGTGTGCAGTGTGTGATTGTATGCAAGGGAGCTGGCACCGCTCGGTGGTGAGGAGCGGTATTGGTTCGTAGAGAAAGCCACGTGGAAAATTTCCATGTAAGGGAGACTGCTGGGGAGAGATTGGCAGCTACGGTGTCTTTAACTCGAAGTGCTTTTCTAGCAACTGGGATGATAAAAAAAGAAAGCACCACCTGAATTGCTCTGAGATGAAGTTATACTATCTGATAGAGAGGTCATAACTAAATTTTATAAATCCTTTACTTAAAAATATTTTTTACAAAATACAAGATAGATTTCGTTCAGAGTCTGATCTAAAACTCTATTTTCTCAAGTAGGAAATAATACAAATACAGGGAGATAATTCAGCTTTCAAATGGTTTGTGCTGAAGAATGCAGAATGAATGAAATTACACTAACAAGACAGTGTGCCTTTTGCACTGTAAGTTTATTTTTCTAGCAGTGTGCATGGCATCTATAGACACATTATGTGCATATACATGTTGGCAGATGTTAGCACTAACCACTTTTTCAATTAAAAGAGTTTTAAATATCTTAAAAATCTGCTGGCGATAGGCCTACTGATTGTTTTTTGGTAATTTCCTATATACACTGTAATAACTCCATGGCACCCATTGAGAATGCCTTAGTTTCCTACTGTGGCAGGGAGCGTTGGGAGTTTTTATTCCCTGGTACAGATTTTACTCTGAGAATCATTAGAACTGCAGGGCAAAGCCATGTCTGGAACCACAGCTCTTTCAGCTCTGATGTGTTCAGGGACTTTATCTCCTTCAGTGAACTAGTAAATGTCATTTCCTTACAGTGCCTCATATAAAGGACAGTCATCAAATGTACGTGGTCTGTGATGTTTGAGAATTCAGCTTCTCCATGCAGCAGAAGTGGCAGCTTCCTTCATCCCACCCACAGCCTGTGTGTGCCGTGCGGGTCGGGAGTACACGCTCAGCAAACAAAGCACTGCAGGGCTGGTTTGCACGCATCTCATTGTGGAATGAGGGAGACCATGCTCTTTTGAAATGAGCGTGCTGTTTTGTTGTGTTGGTTTGAAGTCCTGTTAAATCTTACCAGTTAGCTGGAGGCTTTCTCTTTGCTTCATTTATGAGATATTCTACTTAAGAGAAACTGCTCATGTCACGTATCTATTGTGTGTTGTTACCCAGGCAAATAATCTTTGTAAGGTGAGGAAAAAGTTTGCTGAGTTACAGAGTAATGTGTAACACAATTTAAAAGAACGCAAATTTCAAATTATGTATTTATTTAATCTTCAAAATCAGTCTTTTTTTTTTTTAATTGAAAAGTTAAAGCTAGTACAAAGGTGTTTCAGGAAAGCAAAATAGAAATTTCTGTTGAAGAGCTTCTGTTCATTGCTATAAAAGGAAGTTGTATTTAACATGATGCCTGGGATTTGTCCCAAATTAAAAACAGAATAGAAAGCTTGTTATCCCTGCTGTATTAGAAAGCCTGACAATGCAAGTAGTGGTGCAGAGGGAGACATACCTAATCAAACCAACCTGATAGCAAAAATTGGTTTCATGTCATCAAGTGCTAGGATACCCCTTGGATAGTTCTATTCACAGCAGTAACACAGAAGTTTTTATTTATTTTTTTCTTTCAGTATTGCAAATGAATTCTTTATTGGTGTGCAACACAAAAAGCTTTTGGGCTTGCCAGTAGGAATTGTTAAATTAAAAGGTTATTTCCAGAACACTTGTATCTCATCATCTGAGGATCAGAAGCAATTAAATCTTTACCACTGTGCTGGAGAGGACTGCCTGGAATGGAAAAGATGAGAAATTTTTCAAGATGTTGAAAGGATTGTGATTCTCGGAAAAGACCCATTTAAGAATAGTTTATGACTGTTGTAGTTATAAACTCACTGCCATAAAAGGAATGTGCTCTATGTTGGCAGGCTACCAAGTCAGGGAAAATGAAAGTGCAGCTTAGCACTCTTTTAGTGCATCAGATCTGGGAGGAGCAGGAGTTGGGGGGGAATCCCAATTGACCTAAATTTACTTTCCTTTGGGAAATATTGCCAGTAATAACTATTGGGAAACAATCTGCAAATGACAGATGTATGAGCACTTGCAAGACTGAGAGACTCACTGGTTTCTACCCTTAACCAAGAATCCTCTTTCATCCCAGGCTTGGGGACTCCTTATTTGTCTTGTTTCTTCCCTTCCTTGGGGTCACTGCATTTTTGTGTCTCTTTGCAGTTTCACTTTTCCCATTTCATCTGTCGTTCACAAGACTTGTGCCGTCTTATCTCTACATTAGTGAAATCTCCTTCCATTTTCCATCTTGTCTCTACATTAGCGAAATCTCCTTCCATTTTATTGCCCTCCCTAAGGACCAAGCGAGAGTCCCTTGAGCAAGGACCCTCTTTTGTGTTACTTAAAGCAGCAACAATCGCCTCCCTCTTCCGCTCCTACTCTGTGTAGCATGGATGTCCTCTACGTCCCCACAGGCCGCATCCTTTGGTTGTTTCGAGGGGATCAGTCTCACCACTCTGCTGTGTGTAAATGTTAGTATTTAAATAAGGAGAAATCAAGCCAGCAGTTTTCTTGTCCATGGGAGCTAGTTGCTGAACAGGGAGGCATTAATATGTCTTTCCCCTTGTTGCTTTTTGAGAGGGTACAGCCTTCCAAAACTCATTTGTTTTGATTATTTTCTCACTTCTCAGGCTTTTTAAATTTGGCCCCTGGACACACACTCGGGCTTTAGTCACACCGAGCTGTTTTTTTGCTGCCAGGAGAGGGGAGCAATGCAGTGGCCAGTTCAGCATACAGAAAGGGTTATTCCTGTGAGAGATAGTGACCTTTCCATTTTAGCCAGCTGATGCTAGACAGAATTTTAGCTCAATTCGGTAATTAGATGAAAATTAAATATGCATACTTGCTTTCTGCTCAGAGGTAGTGGGGTTTTTTTATAAGTATAAATACTTTTTCTATTCTGGAGAACCATTCTAATACAAATGGAAACACAGATTTATGGTGCCTCCTCACATACCATATATTTTTGTCAGCAGTTGTAATCAGTGAGATTATGTTGAATCGTGTGCAGAGATTTAAGAATTTGGTTTATTTTCCAAGATTTTTCATGATTATTTTATTGGAAAGATAATAATTTTAGGCTGAATTATAATCTGAAATCTTTTGTGGAAATCTCATCTCTCTTAGATGGAGGACTGAAATCTGACTAAAGATTTCAGACTAAAGGCTGAACTCCTAAAAATATCTCTGATTCACCTCAGTAGGAAACTTTATGCAGCCTAAGGATAAAGTATGGAGGGTATTAATCTATCAGGCAGTGCTTGTCAGTTGTGTATCACAGAGCGGGACTTGGTGTGAGCAGATGAGTATTTCTGCTCATTCTCTTTTCCTGCCTTCCTCTGTTTTTTGTCTGATCTCAGCCTTTGGACTTTTCTTCCTCCTTCCCTACTCCTGCCATGAACAAGAGGAATATAGAAGGCATTGCTGCTGAAACTGGAGTATGAAAATGATAACCTCAGGAACATCAGTAGACTGGACTGTATAACCCCATCTCACAGGAGCAAGATGTGGGCACTGTGAGGAAGCCGTGGGACTGGGGAGGGCCTTGTGCACCCTTTGTGCTTGAGCAGCTGTGCTGTGTGTCATGCTTATTGTGAGACAGGTCTCTGCCACCTCCAGCACTGCTGGCTCTGCAGGTGCAGGGACAATTTACAGTTCATCTTATGGAGCACTGAATAGAACCCCCAGTTAGTGACTTCTCTGGTTACTTTGCAAATGATCATTCCTGTAAGTAAGGGCCATTAAAACACCTGGATCTGACAGTATCCTAAAGCATATATGAGCCAAACTGGTACTTGAAAATGTCTTTTGAGCATTTTGCAGGAAGGTTTTTAGGTTGAAGTTTCAGTTGCTCTGGGAAGAGTTTAAGAACAAAATTCAGTACAAGAGAATATGTAAAATTCAAGAAAACAAAAAGACGAAAAACAATAGTGTTTAGGCTCTTTTTTAATGGCAGTACTAACTTCAAGTTTAAACCTTGATATTTCCTGGTGTTCCATTCAAATATTACAAGGTATGGCAGTACTTACCTCTTTTATCAGGGCACAATGTAAACTTCCTAAAAGTAGACAGGATTGCTATTTGGTTTGCACATTCCAGCACAAGCAGCTGAGGGGAACATGCTTTAATTGAGAGTCTTAAAAGTGAAGTGGGAATTCAGGTCTAATACTTCAGATTTCTGTGGCTGTAATTGAGAAGCTAATATTGTATAAGGGGGGAATATATGCTGTTGAGCATGAAAATTATGTGCTACAGTACTTCTGTAGACCTGTAAGATTAATGCAATTAATTTAATTTAGAATGCTTTATTCCTCTTTAGTAAGTCTTTGAGAAGCTTAAATTTATAATTGTCTTTATCTTTATCCTAGCTGTTAATGACTAAAGTATTTTGTTCTCATCAGACAGTGAGCTTTTGCAAGGTATTTTAATACCAAATAGCAAATAGCAAATCACAAACTTGAGGACCCCTAGTTTGCATTATCAAGAGATGTACAAGCATATGAACATCCAGAGCCTAAAATCTCTTTTTAAAGGTAAATTTCATAGAATCACAGAATTATTTGGATTGAAAGGGACCTTATCTAGTTCCAAAACCTCTGTTGTGGTCAAGGACACCTTACAGTAAGACCAGATTGTTCAGAGCCCCATTCAATCTGGTCTCAAACACTTACAGGGATGGGACATTCACCACTTCACTAGGCAACCTGCTCCAGTGTTTCACTATTCTCACAGTGAAGAATTTCATCCTAATATCTAATCTAAATTATCCTTTCCCAGGCTTTTGTCAATTACTTTTATTGCTTAGTGCCGAGCACTTCAAATACAGTATGGTGCATTGAAACATGCAGTTGTCTAAAAATATAATTATAAAGCACAAATGCATATTCACAGGATGTGTGGTTTTTTGAGGGCTGAAGGCTGCCTCCTCATGGTTCTCTCAGGCTGTTGGGAGGCTAGCACAGCCCAGGTGATGAGGTATATTAAAGTGAGAATACTTTGTGCACTGCAAAGGGTACTAGTTTCAAGATTAGAGATCTTGGATTGGAGTAGGAACTGGAACTTTTCCCTCCTTCTTTCACTGATAAATAACCAGAAGTCATCAGGCCCCTGCTGAAAAGTTTTCCTGTACTCCAGTCTCCTGCCACAGCTAGCAGCTTCATGAAGGTTTATTAAATATCTCTCACAAGCTATCCAACATTGCCTTTGTCCCCACTGTAGCACACACCATGACAAACCTGACACATTACCTACAAACAGTAAAGTCCCTTAAAACCACCAAGTGCAGTGCAGAGAGCAGGAAAGACCAAGGTCTTTGGTGTTAGCACAGAATGTATTGAGGGAAAATGACAAGGGAGTAAATAATTGTTTAGACACAGAAAGACGTGATCTACTGAAACACTTGCTCATGTGATTCTCTCTTTAGGCTGCACCTTTTGTTTCTGCAGTTCCTGAGGGTTGATCTGTCCTGTCTGCTGACTCTGGCTCACAGCAGCTTTAAGTGAGCAAAAGACAAATAAAAAAAATATAAATATCCAAATTTTAAAACTGAAATAGATATATATACAAATTACTCCACTAAATTTTGTCAGGGAAACATTTGGTTATAGTTTGCTTTGTGTCAAAATAAATAAGTAAATCCTTTACAAAACAACTGTTCAAACTTATTGCTGGACTGAAAAAAAATTTACAAAATAAATACTGATAAAAATTAAACTGTTGATTTAACACTTGAGTACAGTAGACTCCCAAGCCTTTACTTCTTTCTAACTTCTAGTTGTTTGGCTTTCTTCAGTGTTGCAATTTTTTGCTCTTTGCTTTTTCCAGTGACATAGGAATTCCTCACAAGAGCCTGGGAACCTGGCTCTCTGACTAGTGTGTGCCTATCTCTTAATTGTTTCCTGTCCTCCAAGTGAGGCCAGAGACTTGGGACTGGGGGAAGGGAAATTGGAAAAAAGTAGAAACCTCACACTACTAAGGTCTTATTATTGGGACAAGAAAAAAACCCTGATCCTTCCCTTAAGAGTTTGTGGATGTTTTTTTAATTTACTTGTAAAGAGCTAAAACTTCATGTTTTTTTCTTGTGAGATCTGGGATTCTCATGTAATCTTAGGAATTCTGGACCCGAGTTGTCAGAAATAACACTGAATATGGAAAAATTTAAACAAATAGTGTTACGAGCCCCTGAGACCCTTGATGTTTCCCCTACTGCTCTTAAAAACAAGATGTGGTAATATCAGAATTTAACCTCTCAAGTTGTCCTTCACCCAAAGAAATTTTTCTAGTTGCAGACAGAGGTTGAAAAAACATAACCTGAGTACATACAAAGTTCTTAATTTCCGAAGGACAAATTCGACAGACCACCTATGTTACTTTATAGCTAATAATTTCAGGCCCAAGCTTATGTTTTCTGAATGTCTGCAATGGACAATATAGAAGCTCTTGAAAGCTGGTAGTTCCTTAGTATTTGCCAACATTAGGCTCCTACAAAGAAGGTTCCCTGGAATTACAATGTATATCCTAGAAAACTGCTTCTGAAACCCAGCTAATGACATAATTACTGCTGTATTTGTATTATCTGTATTTACAAGATTTACAAGTTATTGCTGAGCATGGTGTCCATCTTATTCCATCCAGACAGATGGAATATCCATGTTGTATTCTGTTAAAGAGTGAAGTGCAGTGAAGGGGCTCCAAAAGGTCTGATGATGCCCTGGGACAACTGTGGAGGAGCCAACAGTGTCCAGGCTGTTGCAGACAGCACAGCAAGCAGCACATGTTTTTTTTAAAAGGGCAATCCACGAAAATAAACCCAAACAGTGATGTGTAAAAGCACAATTCCCTTCCCTGAATTGTTCTGCTCTGACCTCTTCATGTAGCATCTGTCCCTCCAGGAACGTGGCATATTGCAGTACTGCAATAAAGATATGGGAGTGGTAAGTCTGTGTGGTGGAAGTGCAGTGCTGCGGTCTCACTGTGGCTCAGGCGTGTGACAGTTGTGTTAGCACTGCTGTCCCCAGGCCACCTGGCCCTAGTGCTGGCAGGGTGGGGTGCCAGTACAGCAGGGCTCCCTTGGGGCTCAGGGGGGTACCTCCAGCGCCAGCATGGGGGCTTTGCAAAACCTATAGAGGGCTATGCATCTACAGCATGGGAGTTTAAACCAGACCAGGATGGTGTTTTCACAGAGTCATTTAGGTTGGAAAAGACCTCTGAGATCAAGTCCAACCTTTGACTGAGCACCACGTTGTCAACTGGACCATGGCCCTTCCTTGGGCAATCCATTCCAATGTCTAATCACCTTTTCTGTGAGAAAATTCGTCTTAATGCCCAGCCTACAGCTCCCCTGACATAACTTAAGACTATGTCCTCTCATCCTACTGTTAGTTGCCTGGGAGAAGAGGCTGCCTCCCACTGGGATACAACCTTCTTTCAGGTGGCTGAAGAGAGTGATAACATCACTCCTGAGCCTCCTCTTCTCCAGGCTAGCCAACCTCAGCCACTCCGCATCACACTTGTATTCCAGACACTTCACCAATGACATCACCCTTCTCTGGACTTCTTTCTATGTTTCTTGTCATGCTCTGGCTGCTCCTCTTAAAGTAAATCAGAGACATAAATAAGGCACCTGAGCCTGCTAAAGTCTATGGCCAAGCTCGTGTGCACCACAGGAAGAGCAGAGGGAAGATACGAACCTGCCACAATGTTTCATTCTCCCTAAATCTGTTCTTTGTACCCATGGAATTAGCAGGTGGGGTGAAGCACCTCCAAACCAAACACGTTAATTGCAATGAGTTTAACTTTGCAGTTGTCTTTACTGATTCTTCGGAAGCCATTCTTACGGGGGCTGTAAGCTTCCTGCAGCAGGCTTTGCGCGCATACAGTACCTGGCACCAGGAGGTCACCTCCCACTGGAACTACTGGGCGTTGGTATAATCTACAGACTAAATAGAAGCAGCAGTCCAAGTATCAGCAATAAAAGAATAAATTAGATTAACTGAAATAAAGTACTTTCATGGATGCTCAGCGATATTTCATTGGGCTCTCAGGACGTGCATATGCTCCAAGTTTTTATGAATATATGAGAGTAAATAATAATATTTTGGTGAACACTGAAATAGTTAACATTTTCAAGAGGCCAGGATTTCTATTATGCTTCTCGGGAATTTCAAATTTCCTTTAGCGTGTTTACAGTTGAAGAAGAGAAGGAGGAGGAGGAGGAGGGCAGGGAGGAGGTGTCGGTCTGGGCGGTCAGTGCAGCGCCTCGCAGCAGCGCGCTCGGCAGCGGCCGCCAGGCGGCGCCACCGCGCGGGCCGGGGCGGGCTGCGCGCCGGCAGGGGGCGCTCCGTGCCGCTGCTGCCGGAGCGCGGCACCGGCCTCAGCCCGGGGCTGTGGGACAGGGCCGGCTGTGGGACGGGGCCGGCTGTGGGACAGCGGGACAGTGCCGGCTGTGGGACAGGGCCGGCTGTGGGACAGGGCCGGCTGTGGGACGGGGCCGGCTGTGGGACGGGGCCGGCTGTGGGACAGCGGGACAGGGCCGGCTGTGGGACAGGGCCGGCTGTGGGACGGGGCCGGCTGTGGGACAGCGGGACAGTGCCGGCTGAGAGGCTACGGGCAGAATTGCAGCGGGGCTACGCGCAGCCCTCTGGTCTCCCGGCTGTCTGCTCCGGAGGGGCTCGCGTTGGCTTTCACGCGACTTCGCTGCCGCTGTGACAGGGACGTGTTTGTGTGTGTGTGATGGCGCTCACGGGCTGCCTGCCCGGCAATGCCCGCTCGTTCCCCTACCCCGCCGTGGTTGGGCAGCGCCGAAGTGTCGGGGGTCTCGCAGCGCGTTGGGTTTGGGTGCGGCCGAGCTGAGGCGTCTGCGTGCGGGCCGGTTTCTGTCCGATGCGCTCCGGTTTGGTAATGGGTTCGGCTGGTGGCTGTGTCCTTGTTATAGAATTATAACAAAACAGTTGGCTAGGAAGAGACCTTCAAAGGTCACCTAATCCAATCCCCAGCAATGGGCAGGGACAACTTCAACTCCCGCTCGCACAGCCCCTGCTGTGGGCCATGGCAGGACTCTGCTCCCCGCGGCTCCTGGGCTGCCACGGACAGAGTAGGACAGGGAGGAGGCTGGGCCACCTGCCCTGCTGCTCCACGGCTACTTGGGGCCTGATCCTACTTCCGTGAGAGTCCCAGAGGCTTTCTGTACCAGTTTTGGGGATGTTGGGATAGGATGGGTGGGATGGGGATAGGCTCCAGGATCACATAATCATCTGAAGTGGCTGTGCACGGCTGGGCTCTAAGGCAGCTGCGTTTCCTCTTTCCCATTGCAGGGTGAACGGAACAATTAGTATTTGTGCATTAAACTCTTCTGAAATAAAATCTCGTGACTGCCATCTCTCTGTCTGCTGTATTTGAACTGGCTGGAAGATTGTTTAAATATATCTCATGGACAGTTTACAACATTAATTATTTCCTGCCTTTGAAAAGCCATGGTTTTAAGATATCTGGCAAGTTTATTACAATGAAATGTCACATTCCTCAAACAAGTCATCAAAAGAACAATTTTTAGCAATGACTGGTTTCCAGCATTCACCATTCAGAAATGTTGTGGAGTGTGATCTTGGTTTAAATAAAATAAATAGAAAAAGCTGCGTGTTTGATCTGCCCAGCATTCCCAGGTGTTCCAAGCAGGATTCCTACTATCTAACTGAGGTTCTAAGTTTTTTTTTCTTAGTACCCCTGCACTTGTGACTAGGCCAAGTTGCTTTCAGTTGGGTATCTAAAGCAGCTGTTACGAATGCCCCTTACAAAAATGTCCAGTCCCTCTCACTTTGTAGCATATAAAATGGTTTCACTGAATACTGTGTAATATGTATCAAAATGTTGGGGGGTGGGAGTAGCAAAAATGGATTAAATGCACTAAGAAAAGTACATTTAGAATTGTGGCTCCATGTGGTAGTCTTATAAAATTTTAAATATTGTTTTTTTCTGTGAATGTATCTTAACATATTTGATGTTTTAATTTGTTCTCATCCTTTTTTTTTTCTTTTTTTTTTTTTCTTCCCTACTCAGCTCTTGCCCCTGTTCTTTGCCTCTGGTTTTGTTGGTGAGGATATCACAGTGATGTCTGCATTCAACCTGCTGCATTTGGTGACAAAGAGCCAGCCAGTGGCCCTGCGAGCCTGTGGGCTTCCCTCAGGTTGAATGGGTGCTGCTTGTTGTGTCATGCATAATAAAGGCCCTTGTAGAAATGGGTGTCTCTGCTGCAGGAAACAATGTGCAATGGGTTGTTATGTTTAAATTTTCATTTGAAGAAGAAGCTTATTTGCACTTTTTTTTTTTTTTTTTTTTTTTTGGTGAAAGTCAGTGAGTTGAGTGAGCGAGATTTAAAGAAGCTTGGAAATGCTGACTTACTTGTCCAAAACACTGACTCTTAAATTTTATATTATTTTCCTCATTCTTGGCAAAAACTGTGTATTATTAAACTGAAAATATTTTATTAAATGTAATTCCTAATTTTAAAAGAGAATATCTAAAAGAATTTCACATATTGATTGCTATTAAATCATAGCATAGTTAAAAATGTTTTCCAAAATATTTAGCAGTGTACCATAGTTATACTCCATGTGTTTCTTTTCACATTTTTATTATAAATCAAGTAGGTTATACTGAAAATCATGTACAAAAAGTGTGCAGAATTTAGAAGTTAATTCTTTCATTCCTCTGACAGCATATTCCTTAGTTACGTGATACTTCTCTACATAACTAAGTGGAAACGTGCAATTTAATGCCCACATGCAGCTGCACTTTTCATGTAAGGTCCAGGTTTGTCCATTAGATCTGGGAAGGATGCCATGAGACCCCATCTCCATGAATTGATTATAACATGAAAACCTTGAACCTAAGTGTTTTGTGTTTCAGTTAAACGGCAACAGTCTACAGACTGTTGTAATAATGTCAGTGTAATAATGTCAGTGTACAGGGTTATGTGGGAGAAAATATAAGCTGTACTGAGTTAATTTTGAACATTGCTAGAAATTTTCTTGATGCCCAAATAAAAAAGATACAGTCCTGGCTGATCTGTGTTTGAAGCCTCAAAAATGAGCCAGCTTGGGTGTTTTGCTACACTCACAACTGATTCGTAAGAGTGCAGAATGTTAAAAGCAGTTTCTACCAGACCTGGACTTAGCAAGCATATGGAGGTGATGTTTTAAAGATTTTTTTTTTGGTGATAAGACATCAGTTTTCAAGCTGATGGATTTTCCTAAAGCTTATTAGACTTTATTTGATCTAAATCTGAGTCCAATTTTTGCAGCATTTACATTCCATTTCTCCCACATGTGCACAAAACTCCCATTAACCTTGATAGGAACTGCAAACACATATTGAGGAAGAGAAAGAATAACCCACATTGTGTCAGCTTGATCTCGGTTTCCTGTTATATTTGCTGCTGAGCCAGATTTAAAATCCTAAAAATATAGGGTAAGCAAATTTCCTTAGCTCTCATTATGCACCTTTTGATGTGTGCTCATATTTCTGGTGTCTACCTTAACATGGGGGCACTGAGTCTTCTGGCCATTTTGTTCCCACTCTGAAAAGATCTGCAAGCTGATCAGCTAGGAACACACACAGCCTATGGGAAGTTTTGCTGTACTGTACCTGTTTCCAAAGCACTGCATTAACTGTTTCATTATGTTGTTTTTCTGTCATAATCCAGTAGTCACATTTTGGAATAAAAAGTTAACACTAGTATTTATTCCCACCCCTTAGATCCCTAATTGTGGGACCATTCATAGATTGAGTTCCACTGACTACTTTATAGAGATATATATAGAGAGGTATTTGTATATAATAAGCCCAAATTCATCTGCTAACAGTGGAATAATATACAATCACATATCTCACATATTTTAAGAGTAATCTAAATTCCTCAAATGCTTAAAAATTAACATAGGCTTACTTTGCCTTTGGTTTGTTTTTTTGTGTGTGGTGTATTTAAGGTTTGCAAGTAAATGGCAAAGCATGTATCAAATAAAACATGGGAAGGAAATGTAGAGCCAACATCTGCTTAAGTGCCACAATGCCCTGTGACTTTGGCTTCTGAATATACAGAAAACATCCCAAGTTCTCATGAGTTTTTGATAACATAGCACTTTAAACTAGTACTTTTCCCATCATCCAGTTCTGTGTGAATTGCAGTCCTGTAACCCTACCACCATGCCATGTGTCCACCAAGTCTGGGACACTGTGGAGCTTGGCCACCTTCTAATTCAGTGGCAAATTCAATATGGAATGAGACTTTTTAACTGTCTGGAACCTGTGCTCAGAGTAAGGAAGCAAAGTGCCATCAGAGCAGTAAACTGGGCTTTCAAACAATGTTTTAAACACTATGCAGTTAAATATTTGCAGGACAAGGACTTGAATGAAAGTATTGTTTCAATTTCTATGCTTGGAATGGTACCTCTGTCCTTCCTATAAGGAACAAAGTAGCACAATGCAATATATAATTTATATTTAATATATAGTTGTAGATCAGAAGCAAGGGATTTTTTTTCCTTCCCCCCCCCCATTAAATTAATTGCATACTATTGGGAGGTATCTTAGAATAGAAGTGACCTGTCCCTTCTTTGAACTACTATTTTGCAAGCACTTGTGAGTTTCACTTGTGCTGGTGAAGTGTTTTTACTTGTTCTTTTTCTGCTTGTATATTAGCACGTGGAGTGAGGATCTATTATTTCAAATTGTATTTTAAAAATATTTTTTTTATCTGAAGTTAGGACTAAACATTTCAATGTGTGCACACCTAGTGCACCGTTTGCCCATAACATTTTTTGTAGAGAAGATGGCAAGTCTGCGCAGGAGCAGACGCTCCCAGTAGATGGCACTAGGCATTTGCTGTTCTGCACACCCAGGGCTATATGAAAAGCTTCCCGTCTAGAAGTCATTCATACAGAAAGTACACCCTGGGACCTTAGGAACATTTACAAGTATTTTAAGAAAAGCGAGAATACTGGGAAAAAAAGAAAAATCTTTGCCCATATGCAAACTACCATCACATTGGTTCAAGGTTTTTTCATTGTCAGTGATGACTACAGCTCCATTGTGTCTGTTGTGTGACACCGAAGTGTTGCTTCTTGAGCCCACATTATTATAGTTGAATGTTCTGAATTTCTTTGAAAATATAGAATGCCCTCAGCACCTGCCAGCATTTAATTCACAGAAATTAAGTCTTTTTAAAAAACACACTTCAAAATCACAACAATACCCACCAAACTTTTAGTATAAAAACTACTTAATCTGCTTTATGCATAGTAAGAAGCAACTGATACAAATCATGATTATGCAGATTCCATGTACATATGTTTTCTGAAGCAGACCACCAAGCTATAATGTAAAAAGATAGCTTATTTTGCTTTGCTGTGTCTTTTAATTATTACGGGTTCTCATTTCTTAAAAAGACCCTTTATTTCTTTAACACTTTGAATGTTGTGCTGCTTACATCACATTTTTTGCATGTGATAATTTGGCTTTTCCTCGCCTGTAGATCAAAGAAAATTATGGTGCTTGTAAAATTAAGTAAAAGTAATGATGAAGAAATTATAGGGGTAGACTTAGAGTTGGGGTTTTTTTCCATATAATGAAGTCCTAGGTAATATTAAATTGTTGTGTAGCGTTTAATTGCTAAAATAACTACTAGTAGGAAACCGTACTTTTCTAGCATTAGTTTAAACTACAATGCATCTGTATGAAGATGGTGTTGGGCATATGGTGTAAGTCTTTATTAAGTAAATATCTATAGTATGGTTTCTTATTATTTTATTAAATCTTTGTTAATTCTAAGTTTTAATACAATGTATTTTCATAAAATTGAAATTAATAGTGAAGAGAAAATTACTGGTCTCAAAATTGGATTTTTAGCAGTAATCTGTTAACATAAAGAGGTACTTTTAGGAACAGATTTTGAAAACATTTGCATACATGAATTATTTGTATGCATTTGTTCCTCTGAACTCTCAAACTGCTCATGTCAATGAAATATCTGTGTGCATACTGTTTTCCAGATATGACTTTAAGAACCAAAAGTCTAGTAAAGACCTTAGTCTCGTGGCTTTAAAGTATTGTTAGTTGCTGTCAAACTTTGTGTGACTGGAGTATGACTAAACATTTCATATTGTCTATTTCTATGTTCAAAGATGCAATTTCTATAACATATGTTATAACTTCCCTATAGTTTTCCGTTATGTGTATCATCAGAGATGTACTACTACAGATGTCTGTTCACAAGGTCCAAAAGAAAATAAAAGTAAGAGTGATATTGTATAGCATAAACCATCCATACTGCTATGGTTAAATGCCTGTCAATGTTTTCATTATAAATTCTCATTTTCTGGGGTTTATATCTTGAACATAAAAATTTGCTCTGGATTAAAGTATGCCATACAAGGTCTTAGATGAATGTACGTGTTCCTCAGAACTGGCTGGGGGGAGTGTTAAAATTAAAACTCATTTGTATCCAGCTAAATTTTTAAAAATGCAAATATCAATTTCGATCGAACATAGATTTTTAAATTTAAAACACAGTCTTACAAATACCTACTTTACTACCTCCCAGCAGTCATTAGGAAGACTCTTGAAAAGAGTGGAAAATATGCACTCTGTGATCACAATAGTAAATAGCACGTGAAACCATTCATGTGTCATTATTATATAAATGTTTGCATATATGCTTGCCTTTTAGTCATATGATAGTAGGACACTGTATTATCATAATAGAGCATAACATTTTCATATTTTTGGAATGGCTTTAAAATGAGTTTTAAAATTACATGTAGTTGTCTTAAGGGGAGTATATTTGATGTTGTAGTGTATTTACAAATGTTTCTTTTGTACAATAGTATTCCATCTAGAATGCCTTACTTAAAGCATTTTAAGGTGAAATTTATTAGTTGATAATTCTTTGGGTGTAATACTCTTTTAAGAGTACTTGCCAAACTTGGGATCATAAAGAAGAGCAGAAGCCTTCTGTAATGTTCCCTAGAATTTCTACTCTGTTTTTTTGCTCTTTTAAAGTCTTTATTCTGGTGAAGTTTTGTACTCTCCCTCATCTATTTAGGAGACAGATGGTGCTTGTCCCTGCTCCACCTGGGTGGAGGCTCCTCAGTATTTCTTGCACTGAGCAACACTGGGATGATGAGACATTTCTTGTGCTCCCAGATCATGCACAAAGACAGTCCCTTAATGTGTTCCCTGATGGATCTTTTAAGGTTGTTTTCATTCCCTTCCTGCCCCCATAAAGGATCTACCACAAACCATTTCCACTCTTCTTGCAGGAATGTTTTAATCCTGGGAGTTCATAAATTTCCTGTGTTCCATTCCTGAGCCTTCTGCTGCTCCAACTTAGTGTGTTTTTTGCTCAGTTGGGTATGGAAAAGATGAATTTTCAGCAGGGTGTTTCTGAGTTGTAAAGTTTCTCATGAAAAGTTAATTTCTTAGTTATTGGAGTGTCTAACAGGAGGACTAAGAAGTCCTTTAAGGACTGCCTTCACTGTTCTCCCTCCAATTAAAAGCAGTTCCTGGCTTTATCTTTGCTCTGAGGAGTATGTAATGAAGGTTTCAGAGAAGAATTTGATGTAAAGAAGAGATGACAGCACACAGAAAGGAAGGAGATTTTCTATATTGCTTAAGCTGAGGAAGGACAGGCAAGAAAATGTGTAAGAAGTGAATGTGAGTCCCAAAGTCAGTAAGAGTGTGTTGGGAAACAGTGGAGGAGATGATTACTTAGGGAATGTATGAGCTTGGAATTTGATGGAACCTTGAATGGTCTAGAGTGTTGACTTGGGAGTCAGGCACTAGAGTCTCAAACATTACCATGACTTAGCTGCTAGGTTAACCATAGGTTGCTACAGCACAAATCATGATCTGGGGGTAAATGAGTAGAGGTGAGTTGTGTCCCAGAGAATTCTGGGAATGCTTAGTTACAAACTTAGTATGTACCTCAGTTTATGATTTCCTTCAAAAGAAGCTGTGATGGGAAGGGATGCATGGCTAGGGTACAAAAGTGCCCTCTGCTCTGTCTGGAGAAGAGGTTCTTGTGGGATGGGAGGTGCTGGCAGCCCACGTCTGGTGCTGGCAGCTTTGTGCACTGTGTGTAAGAATTCCCTCATCAATGCTCTGGCCCAGGTCAGGGAACCCCAAGGAGAGCAGAGCAGGAAAAGGCTTGACTGAATCCTCTTAAAGCCCTTTTACAGGGCTTGACCCTATCTTCTTGACCCATAAGGCATGGCTGAATTTTAATGAAATATAGAGAATTCCAGAAGGCCCATTAGGGTATGAAATTGGCAGTTACAAACCTTTTTGACTGAAGCACATTGAGAGGGGAGGGGACTACAGTGTTTTCTGTGGTGGTCATAGCAGAGCATGAACTGGAGCAAAGTGTCCCAGCAGTTCCTATGTTCATGCTGGGTATGTCCCTCATGTTTGGAGAAGTGGGATGAAAGGCCACAGAGCAAGCAGTGCTTTTGCAAAAATGTTTCTTACCCTCCACAGCTGGGGACAGATAATTTTTGTAGGGGGTTAGATCTGGACTGTCACAGAGAATTGGAGGAAAGACCTGCCCCCAGCCCTCTCCTTTCCTCCACCCCCACTCCAAGTACAGATTATGGCACCTTGAGTCTTGAAATCCAGTGCTCATTTCACAGGCCACACATCACTATTGTGGAGGAAGCAGCAGGAGGATTTAGCAACAGCCTGAATGCCAAAATAAGCTACACACCGCTGCTGGAAAATGCTGACTTTTTAATTGTTTCTGCTGCAGACTTAAACCTTTATTAAAGCTGTGTGAATAAACCTATTTTGATGACTTAGTGAAATATTTTAAATGCAAAAGGTAGTATAAAGCACTCTTACTAAATTAATCTTAATCCCAATGTTAATAAAATGCCTTTCCATATGTTGGGCACCCTTTCATTGATTCTGTCTGAAATCTACTGACCTGATAAAGAGTGTTCAGTGTCTTTGTCTTGTTTTTAATTTAAACAAATGTAGTGCCTGCGAAAGGTGCTAGGATAATATCAGCAAAACAAAAGTCTCTTTATCTATTAGCAGGGAGAGGAAGAGAAATCCATCATTATAAATATTCCCTCCTCCACTGCTGTACCAATAGATCTTGATCTTGTCTTGCCTGGTTTGCATCCAAGAGTAAGGCAAATAGGTCAGCTGCCCTGTGCACTCTGTCTTTGGCCATCTCAGCAGAAACGATAACAAATGTGGCAGTTTATAACATAATGAGCTTTTGCTTTACTTAATTGAAGGTTCTTCTATTCACCAACCTCTGCTGAGCAGCCACATGCTGTTGTTCAGCAATACTAGTGAAGACGACAGCTCAGAAAGCTCCAGAGGAAGCTGTCTTTATCTCCACCAGCTAGTGCAGAGTGGTGGTGACTCCTCTCAGTTGTTAGAAAGGTTGTGAGACCAAGATTGTGTCTGCTAGTGACATTTATTTCATTGATGTCAGATATGGAAGTAAAGTAGACATGCCTGGAGATGACAAAAGGAGCTGATTTTCTTTTCCCCTTTCCCATAACACAAAATATTTCAGTCTTTTGTTAAATGTTTTTTACATTCACAGGGAGGAGAGGCAGCTTCAGATTTCTTTTCCAGGGAATGTCTCTTATGGCTGCCTTAGCCGTGTAACTTGCTGCAAGCAGGTTTGCAGATCTGTGGAAACAACAGATGCTACCTATATGGGCCTGCTGGGGTCCCAATTCCATTTTCTGTGGAGTGAAAACAAGTGCGTAGAGATGCATTAGCTGGCAGTTTGGGGATGATTTTATTATTTTTTTTTAATTAAACAAGAACTGTGCTGATGACTAGGTGGAAAAAATAAATGTGTCAGCCCTGTTATTGATTGTATGGGAAGTTTGCAAATTTGCAGAAAAGGGACTTGCCCTTCTCTTGTGGCCATCTGACCCTCCTGGGTGTTAAGTAAATATTTTTTTTTTAAAGACAGTTAGTTTTTGGGTGGTGTTCTTTTGAGATAGAACCTGGAATTTGACCCAAAATTCAAATTGCTATCCTGGTACCTGGCTTTTGGATTTTCAACGCACAATATAGTGGAAATTGTCTTCGCTTCATTACTTCTAATGCTTGCATAAAACTGCAAATGGTATTCCAACAGCAGGTGGGAGTTAGCTACCTACAGTAAGAAAGAAAAGGAGCCACAGATCTGTTTTTCAATGTGTAAAACATTTACAGGGATTTTTTAATGATGAGGTTTGAATTTTATTTATATCTGACCTCCCAACATTTCAGAGGGAGTTCTGAAACTGAAGTTTCAGTTTCTTTTGCAACATCTATCCTAGTCACAAGCAGGCTAAGGTAGTTTGAAATGGCTCATGAGTGGATTATAAAAAGAACTATCATGTCAAATACAGGTTTTATAAAACTGTGTTTTCCAAGTACAAGCCAATATAACTGTTTGCAGTGAAACCATTCTCAAGAGTTGTTATTTTGTAAACTAGATAGCAGTTCCTGGTTTGTTTGCAGTGAGAGAACACTGCAGCATTCTCCCAAGAATGAAGAGTAGAGGCTGCAGAGAACAAATTAGAAATTAAAATTTGTGAGAGAGAACTGTGAATTTGCCTTTTCTTAATCAGACAGTGAGGCAAAACTGGCAACAAGAGGCATAAACTGTGTAAATGAAATCTGAAGGAATAAGAAATGAGAGATTTCACTTTTAATAATACTAAGTGTTAGCAATAGCATATGTAAGGATATTTATTTAAAGAAATGTATGCAAATATTTTTTTAAATTTGTGGAATTCCTCTTAATATCAATTTGAGCTAATTTACCATCGACCTACCAAGGTCTGAACCACTCATGAAGGGACAGACTTTGGGAAGCAAAGAGATGTATACTTAGAGCCAGATCCTGTAGTCTGATGTACATTCATAGACTTTTAAGTAGCTATGCATATTCTCAGTGGTCTGCCTACCCAGGTCACATTGCAGGATTGGGACTGGGGTGGGATATGAAAAATAAAATGTACTGGGAGGCCCCAAAAAATTGCTTGGTTATATTAAAAGAAGTAGTACTGAAGACTAGAAGCCCGATTTATTATATGACTGTGCTCTGCTGGAACATTTGATCTTGCAGTATTTAGTTCAGGAAGTCTAAGTGGTATGTGCTCTGTGCATGACTGTAATGTCCATTAATGCTAGTGCAATATAAGCATAGGTAGAAGAGGGAAAATGTGTGTTGTGTCTTCCATGCAGTTGAAATATTGAGTTAATTTCAGTGATAGGAAGCAACAAAACATAAGAGAAAATTGTTAGAATGGTTCAAAATACTGTTTGATATAGGAAAGCTATCAGGCAACATGCCACCATATTTCAGGGCATGTCAGACACTAATCACCACCCTCTGGTGTGTTGGAACAGGTGAGGGGCTGAGTGGTGAGGAGTAATGATCTGCTAACTTGTGTCCGTCTGTCTGAATGTATCTTATTGCTGGTTTTCTTTTGATTGCTTATAGGGAAGGAATGTTATGAACCACAGGTTTGAAAAGGTCAGTTGGAACTTATATGTGAGGTGAGATGCTTAATGTCTTCATTATCAGGTCAACACCCAGAAAATACTTTCTGTTCACTTAATTTGTACAGCAGACTTCAGAGCTGAACTTTGAAATGCCCATAGTCTGCAGGTGAATAGTAAATGGTAGCATGCACTGTCTTGCTTTTCAGAATAAAACCCATTCCTAAAAACAAGAATACTGTGAAGGCTCCAACAAGGGTTTCTGTTGATGTTTGGTTCACTCTCCTCAATTTTAATTTTTTTCTAAATTTTTTTTTTATTTTAATTTTTTTTGTTGTTTTGGTTTTTGTTTGTTTGTTTATTTTTTAAATGCATTATGATTTGTGAGGCTGGTGTTTTCCTCACAAAGCCTTCCATCCTGCTCCAGATTCGTAAGTGCCTTTAGCACTGCTGTAGATGTTGCCAAATGACTGAAGGCAAGTGCCTGTTGGTGACAGCTGCCTGCACACTGCTCTTAGGAGTGCCAACTCCAAAGAACGCACCATGGAGTGCTGATTAGAGAGATTTAATCTGGCCTTCGATCCTGCAGTGGAATGAAAAGTGGATTTTGTTAGCCCTTGCAGGCCAGCATTCACCTCAACAGCTGCACCTAACTGGAGTTCAGAGCATAGCTGTCCTGGGCTTTTCTAAAAATCATTGCTGAGAACACCACCTCCAAAGGACAAGAGTGCCAATATAAATCCTATAAATCCAGGCATTCTTATACTGTATTTAATTTAGCTTCACCTTTAATCAGAAACCACACCGATATAATGCTTTTTGTAGAAATGATGTCCTGTTCTCTTGTTTGCCTCAAACTGTATGCTTTGCCAGTGAACTGTGAGCCTGCCTTTATGGCTGAGCTGCTCAAACATTTTGCTGCCTGTATGGACCCTTTCCACAGCGCAAACCTTATCCCATCTATGGAGAACCTGACTGAGGAAAGTGGCCCATTTATTCTCTGGTTTAATAATGAGCTCGATAACAGCTCCATTACTAGTGGCAGTTATTGGGCATATCTTATTGGCATATCTCTGTGTAGCTTTATGTTGTCCCCTCCCAAGACACAAACAGTTGGCTTGAATGTGACAGTCATGTCATAAAGGAACAGCTGTAAAACCAGAAGCAGACACTCTTTTACTGAAAATTGTGCACTTCTGTCCCTCTTGCAGGTAATTTTTTTCCTAACTGAAGGAATGTATTCCTAGAATCTCATCCAGCAGTAGTTTCTAGGATTCGCTGCATTTTTATAGAAGCTTGTAGGCTATCCCTTGTACAGATAACATACCCTGATTTCCTCTGCAGTCAGGGATGAGTCTTGCTTTACCTCCTTGCCTCTATAACAGTAGGGAAATAGCATGATCCATTTACTGAGTTATTTGTTTGTTGCCAGCAGTTAAATAATAAGTACAGTTAATTGAATAGGGCCATTCTGGAATGCTGAGGGCTGGGCCAAGAGATTTCTTTTATAATTTGTAGTGCAATCTTTTCTTGATCAATACTTAAATTACAAACTTGAAGAATCCTTTATTGGGGTCAGTTGCATTTTACCACAGTGCAGAATTAATTATTAAAAGAAGTCATGCAAAGGATCTTTTTTCAACATGCTTCCTACTCCTGATCATTGTTGTGAATCATGTGGCATCTAGAATTTTTTTTATGCATATAGTGAAACCATAGATTGGAGAACATTAAATTTGTAAAAGAGATGAAAAATGATTGAAGTAAAGGGGGCATACTGACCAGTTTTAAAAACACTTCATATTTTCTATTTTTTCAAAGTGAAGTTATAATTAGAGTTTGCCTTTTTTTGCAGCAGCAGCAAAGTAGCAAATAGAATTTCTTTTTAAACTATGGGTAGATATTTTTAAAAGTGAAGAGATTTTGGTTTGTAAGATTCTTTGTTGCTCTCTAGACTACTTTTTAAAGCTCAAACAGTTTCTTTCTGAGCTGCGTAATGCAAGATAACAATAGCTATTTATATAATGCATATGCTTCCTTTCCCTGTTAGCTATACTTTGAAAGACTTATTAGTCCTAGAGTCCTGCACGTTTGGAGAATAAAAACCTCCAAAGTTTGACATCCTTAAATAAGCAACCAAATGTTATAAAGAACAAACCTCACTTACAGTTAGGAAACAATATTTACATTTAAGGTTGAAAAGCCAGGATGTAGGAAAATTTTGCTAATTTGGAAGGTGACCTTTAAGTGCACCAAAACCAAATAATTTGTAAGCTATGGCACAGGGCACATTCCTGCAAAATTTGTGTGAATGCTGCTTTAGTGGTTCTTGAAAGACAAACAAAGAGACCTGGAATGAAATCTTTATCCCTCTCCCAAATAAGATTGAAGCTAACAAAGGCATACAGCAGCGCTCTTTCAAAGCTTGCCATTAAAACGAAGGCTCTGCAGCACAGCTAATGAGATGGGTCAGAGTGGAAAACAATCTGTTTTTAAGAATGTTTAGATCAAAAGTAATTTCTAATCTATGAAATAAAGTCGCTTTTCAATACTTTTCTTTCACTAGTAAAGCTTTTTATGTTTGCACTATTTACTTCAATCAGATGTTTTCAATTTTACTTTTTTCTTCCTGAAAATACTTCCTAGGGTTAGTCGGTAGTGACCAACAGCATTATTCTTTTTCTCTCTCCCCTATTCACCCACCCCCACACATTAAAAAATTGAGAAAAGAAGAGGGGGAGGAAGAAAGAAACATCTTTTCTTAAATGATTTGCAAGCATCTGTGCTCTAAGCTACTTTTTATGAACGCTCCTTAGTAATGACTCAAGGTAAAAAAGCAGAAAAGCATCCAATGTTAGGAAATTGCAATCCAATACCATGTAATTTAAACCTGCCATTGCCTCTCCTGTACTAAATGACATACAGATGGGTAGCTCTGTTGCCTCTACTTTGGGAACACAATTGGTCTTTTTATGAGTGTATATACATTACTAGCAAAAAATATTTTTGTCGGGAGTGTTTATTTCTTATTGTACCATATTTTAATTGCTACCATAATTAGAGTGCTTTTTCCCTGCTGTATTTTGTCAGCTAATTTTTACCAATGATTATCAAAGTTACCTGAATATTTTGGAATTTATGTTTCTACTTTGGGAATTTTCATTCCCAAAAGTAACCTTATTGTTGTTTTTTACTTTCCCAATGTGAATTTTTGCACTATACAAATGCCAATTTTTACAGTAATCCTTATGTACTCCTTGGATTTTCTGTGTGAGCTAAGCAAAGTGTTAAGATTAGATTTTCAGAAGAGAGTAATTTCATCAGCAGCCCTCCTTTGCAACAAATTTTACAAGTTTGTACAGCATAAAGAAATTGCTTGCTCCTTAGAACTCCTATTTTAGTGCTTCAACAGTGAAAAAAGAAAAAGGTTACTATTATAAAGGATGAGGCTACAACTACAAGTTAAATCAACCTTACTATAATTCTAAAGGTTAGAATTATTTTGCAGCTACTTTAAAGGGTACTGAAATTGCCAGATGTTGCGGCTAAACATCATATGCCCATTACCGTAAGTCTCCAATATAGATGTCTTGTAAAGAATATTTCAGCTGTAGTTGGGATTTTTGCAGGTTTTTTTTTTAATGGTTGAAAAATGGTGCTTTCTCGTGAATGATTGTGAGCACAGCAATTTAGTGTATAACACACCAAAGGGCTTTGGCTGTAGCACATTGTCACTGCTCCAGTGGAATCACCTGGCTCCCTATAAAAATTCTTTTCCATACTTACATTTGAAGAAATAATCAGCTGCAGTTCAGCTGAGCTATTCTTTGTGCATTAGGGACCAGTCTGGTCATTGACAAGTGAATGCAGAAGCTATACTGTGGCTGTCTGCCAAAGCAATTATTCAGGATTTAAGCTAAAAAGGCTCCTTCTCCCATATCCTCTCCTTTTGCAGGGTCATGTAGGGATAAAAAGGACTGTAAGGTGGTCTTTTCCCAGGAGGAGCTGAGGAAGCGGCTGACACCCCTGCAGTACCATGTCACTCAGGAAAAGGGGACTGAAAGGTAAGGCAGGATGAAGGAAACTCGGATCTAAAAACACAGGCATCTTTCTTTTCCACCCCTCCTCTTACTGCTATTTTTTCACCTTCCCTACCAAGTTTTGTTGTTTTTTTTTTCTTCCAGGATTTCTGCACTTGTTTACTAACCCCTACAAATTAACACTACTGCAAAGACAAGCATCTGCAACAGGGGGGCCAGGGCCAAGGGTCTTGTGTGACTTTTTCTTTTAATGAACACTGCATGTCTTATAAAGTCACCAGGCTCATATTTAGAGTCTGTTTTTAGTTTACTACAAAACGTGTGGAAGTAATAGTGGTTTAGGTACACTTTTTTTGGAAGACATCGCAGTAAGCAGAACCACGAGGGAAATGGCCCTGTGCCAGGAGGCTGGAGTTTTGAAGGTGGTCATTGTAAGTATAGACGTTTTGGCTGCAGAAAGAAGGTAGCATAATTTAGTTCTTTTCCACCCCACTCCAATTTCTTTTTGAAGCACATGTGGAGAAGGTATTTATTGGTTCATTTGTGGTTGGAATGTCAAAAATTTTCAATAACTGCCCTCACATGGCTTTAGTCGCTGGAACCCAGCCTCAAGTCCTGAAGGGAAAAAAAAAAGGACTGGGTTCCAAAATTGTTTTTAGTGAATAAAGTCTCTCTCTCAGCTGATTCCAGCCAAAGGTAACTTGCCAAGGCCCAGCCATTTTTTGTTGTCTAATTTATACCCCTGAATTTGGCGTAAGGCCCTGACTTTACCTCTGCTCTAAACGTACTAATGATGTAACTGCTTGTTTTCATTCATGAGCTGAAAGAGCTCCCCGCTGCACGTGGGGTCCTGGTTAATAGGCAAACCTCTTCCTGACAGCGCTGAGTTTGGTGGCTCAATGAGCCAGAGAGGCTGGTGGGATCAGTCTCCCTCTCCACCCCAGCCCTCTCCGTCCTGCCGCAGCCCTGGCGGGGCACGGGATGGTGGCCTTTGCTGGGAGGCCTGTCTTGCCTTCCCCCAGCCCTCCACGCTCTTGTGTACGGGACCAACAACGTGATTTAATGCACACAAACAATCGGAGATTAGGTCATTCTTAAAAATCCTGTTTATAAAAAAAATTGGACCTCATAAAAAGGGTGAAAGGATAATAAAAACAAGCTGCTGAGCACATAGGCTTTTTGTTGGGCTAGCGCAGCTGATTCGTATTAGGTGAATGACCTCCTAGCCTTTTAGATTGTTAACTTAGAAAAATATTCCCTTAAAGCTGGAATATTGCTTTTCAACTGAAAATATAAGGCGCGCACAGCTTGAAATCCCGGACCAATTATTTCATTTTCAGCTACAATGTCTCTGCCGCCCGGGCAGCCGGTGTTGGCCTGACCCAGCGCCACGGCTCTGCAGCGCCCGGGCGGCCTCACACCTCGCTCCACTGCAGCTGAGTCCTGCACACGGCCCAGACGTGGACACAGCGAGGTGCGGCACGCTGAGCTACGTGCCAAACAATCCGTGTTTACAAAAACTCGACATTTCACTCGCCAGATAGGGGAAGACTCCCGTTTTACCCCTTTTTGTTGTTGTTGTTGTTCCAGCCTTTGAACTCTGGGACAATTTGCTTCCTTCTGCATGACGTGTAACATCCGAGGCACACTAACGAGGACATTCTCCTTTTCCTGTGCCTGCTTTACTTGCTACCTTTAATGAAAAACAGCTGCCAACCTAGAAATTGTGGGGTTCTTCTATAACATTTTTCTAAAGACTCGACTACTTTAATAATTAAAAAACCACCAAATTCCTTTATTGAATTTTAAAACATAGTGTTGTTGTTTTCCCAGTGCCTTTGAGGGGGAGTACACACACCATAAAGCTCAAGGAATATACAAATGTGTTGTTTGTGGAACTCCTTTATTCAAGTGAGTATGCTAAATATAGTTTCAAGATTGTGTCTCTTAAGTTATGTGTAATCTTGTATATATTTCATACATAACTGTATAAGGTCATTTCACAGAATCACAGAATGGTGAAGTCATTCAATCTTTTAAGGAATACAAGAGAAACAATGTAAATAATGCTGTAAAATTAGTCTTATGGAAAATATTAAAAATTAGGATAAATAAGGAAGATAGCATTCAGGCAAAAGAGGAAATATGACAGGAAAAAAGTTAGTAATTTAATTTTTTTTTCTATATGCAGCTAGGTCAAGTAATTGTAACAGTCTTTCACTGTGTCAACAGATACTGAGGTTTGACTGTTAGAATTACTTACAGGTAGCTTTAAGAGATACCACGTGGCGATGCTAATTTTACGTACAGCATTTTAGCTGATGATGGAGAAAAAAGTAGATGCTTTTTTAAAAAACACTCTTTAGAAGTTCGGTGGGAATTATGGCCCTGAATTTGATGCTAGAAGCTGTGCTGATTGATTTTCCTTGATCACTGCATTGTTCTGCATAGATTCAGTTTTGTTTATGTGCTTTTTCTTATTTCTGGCTGCTTGTGTTCACTTTGATGAAGAATTTAATTTTTTTCTTTTTATTCCTCCTCAGTTCCCCCTAACTCAGTCCCTCTCACTTGAAGAGGTACCTTTACAAGAGCATGAAGTAGGATAGTCAGGATAACACTCATAGTACAGAACATTGTGCCAGTAATAGGTTAAAGGAAAATACAATTGATATGTCTCTAGAGTCACCAGACGTGGTAGTGATAATTGTCCTCAAGAGACTGTAAAAGAAAAGAAGCATCTCATCTTTGTAATATTTGATTCCTCTGTTAGAAGGATTACCTGCAGAAACTAATAATAAAGTGAATCTTTTGGGTTAAAAATCTGATGATTACAGACACAGACAAGACAATAGTCTCATATCATGTGTTACTATGGTCCTTGGATTGAGGATGCAAAGTGGGGATCCAAAGTCTCCATAACCTGCTTTCCTACTCTGCAACTTAGACATTCCACTGTTTGCTAGAGCTAAGTCTTCTGTGAGGGGACATTCTGACTCTGTTGAAGCAAATTCATATTTAGCAAATAAATACAACAGAGTCAGGATTTCACCTTCTGCCTTCAAGACTAGCTTCCTTTCTATCATCTGATGGAGAAAGAGTAGAGTTTTTTTGTGGGGCGAGTTTTGGACAGCAGTAGTATACATAAATGAATGTGAACTAGTTCCCAGTTGCCTTCAAAATGGTTTTATTATGGGAAAAAACTGCAATATGAGACTGTGTGATTATCTCAAGTGCACAGTGTGCTCTGGCATAGTCTTGAGTTAATGAGTTGGATCGCTCTTTGTAAAATGAGCTATATGGAAATGTTTCTGTTTTCAGATTCTCTTTGAGACTCCTGTGGATTTTATAGGAGGAGAGAGGGAAAGAAGGAAGTTATTTTTTAATTTTAATAATTCCCAGGTCAGCAGGCACCTGAAGAAAACACCTGACCTATTGTGTCCTGAGATTAGACTGGCTTCAGCTCAGTCTCCCCAAAGTCTTTGTGCTGCCTTGTGAGCTCTTGCTACCTCTGGCTTACATCTAATTCAGCCAGTTGTTCTGAAGTGGCTGCTAACAGTGGGAAAAAATGCAGAAGCCAGTAGGAGTCCATCTTCTTTTGTTTATTGACCTCAAAATACCAGTATATGATGTCTTCCTCAACCAGGGAAGATAGATTACTGAATCTTGGTTTCTGATTCAGCCAAGACAACTAAAAGAAAGTGAGAAGGAAACGTAGATAAGAGAATGCAAAATGTATACTTTTCACTATATTTTCACCACAGAATGTAAGTCACTGAAGTATTTACCTAGGAGTAAGATGGGGTATAATACAAAGAAAGTCTATTGCCCCATTTAAATTGCACCACAATTTTTGTGGTGGCATGGGATGTTTTTTCTGGTTTTTTTTTTTGGGGTTTTTTTTGGTTTTTTTTTTTTTTAATTTCCAGATAGTCATCTGAAACTTGGATTTACATTTGTTTCTCATTGATGTCCATTAATTTTTTTGTCTTTATGTCGTTGTAATCTGTAAATATATATATTTGGACTATGGACCTGTCAGTTTAACTAGGAAAGAGACTGGAGCTTCAGCAGTAATATTAACAAACTTCAACTTTTAACATTTCTGATTTACGTTGTTTCATTACCATGTGACACATGAGGTCAGGGAACACATGAATTTTACACTCCAGATGAAAGACCTGTTTTTTGGTAAGTCTTTAAAATAGAACTTTGTCTCTATCACATGGAAGATAAAAGAAACAATTAGGACTGTCACATCTCTTCATCTACCTACTTGTGCTAGTGTTATGAGAAACCTCCCAAGCTTTATGGAGGACATGCTTTAACTTTGTCCACAATCAAAGGTGCCTCACACATAAAACGCATAATCATGCTATTGAATCTTATTACTCCATCTCTGAACTTTCACGCCAGGCATTCTCCTACATCCCAGTACAGCTGCCTAAAGAAAGCAATTAAATGAGAGAGCCGATAAACTAATCTCAAGAACCTCCTTTTCTGCAAGCCAGTCCTTATGCAGTTTTGTGTTACTCTAATCTAGCTGTAGGCTTACGCTAAAAGAAGGAACCCTGGGCCCCCACCTTTCGCTAGGGTGTTTTTTCATGGCTTTCTCTTCACTGGACCTCACCTAGTGTGGCTGGATCATGTCTCAATGCAGAACTTGGATCTGATAGAAAACTAAAAAGCCAAAGAAAAAGTCCTTATACTTATCAACCATACCTGCTTGTGTTAATTTCTTATCAGTCAGGTTTATCATGGCTGGACAGTCTCCACAGCAAGGTTGTGTTTTTCTATGTCAGTTCACCAAGAGCCACCTATGCCACCCAAATCCTTGGTGTTTTCTAAGGGCCAACTGTATTTGCAAGGTTGTGCCTACTTTAATTTTTCAAGGCATTTTCTTATACACTATGCAAAAATACCATTCTCTCCACAGCCATGGAAACAGGAGGTTAAAATGGACCTGAGTGAAATCCATGACTCATGCTACTGCCATAGGAAAGAATCTATTCCATATTTAATAAAACATGGTCATGTCCTTTACCATATGCAGGACTGTGAGAAAGATGTATAGATGGGAACTGGGAAGCCTAGGAGAATGATTTCCTTTTAAAAAAGAAATATGATTGTTTTGTCAGTTTCCAGTTTCTGGGGCCAAATTACCAAGTCTTCATGAAACACTGCTGCCTTTATTGCTTCCTGGAAGGAGTTCTTGGTAATGGTGTTGGCTCTTCTGAACATGTACTAGTTGATATAGCACCAGCCTTATCCATGTTGCATTTCCATTTCAGTTTTGTTGAGCGCTGTCAGGTCTTCTCAACATCTCTCAGACATCCAATCAGGAGAAAATGAAAGAGTGGCTGGGCAATGTTACTGTACCATTAACATAGTACCACTCTTGCCTTCACAAGACAAGTAAAGATTTCAGTCATCAGGCTAGATCTCTAGAAGGAATTGCACCAGTGCTGCATGCTTAATGAATGGTCTTTAAGCTTTCTTACTATCTTTGTATTCTTTAAGGAAGGCATATGAAAAATCAGCACCAGTTATCTGTCTAGGAGAGCCCATATGACATCAATGATACGGTTTCTCTAGTAAGATCCAAGAGAACTACTTGAGCAACTTCATCTGCCTTCTCTGTCTCTTAGTTTCCTTAAAAGACTTTCAAACCCAGCAGCTTATACTTGAAATAAGTTGGTTCTCACCAGCGTAGGAATCAACAAACTGTCTAGGTTGGAAAACTTTTAAGATCATTGGGTCTAACTGTTAACCCAGTATTGCCAAGCCCATCACTAAGCCATGTTTTCAAGTGCCACACCTCCACATTTTTAAATACTTTCTGGCATGGTGACTTAAACACTTCCCTGGGCGGTCTGTTCCAGTGCTTGACAATGCTTTCCGTGAAGAAATTTTACTGATGGCCAATCTAAACCTCCTCTGCTACAACTTGGTGCTATTTCCTCTCATTCTGTTGCTTGTTACTTGGGAGAAGAGCTCAACACCCACCTGGCTATGCCCTTCTTTCAGTTGTAGAGAGTGACAGGGTCTTCCCTGAGCATCCTTTTTGTGCTTCAGATCCTCCACCAGCATCCTTATCCTTCTCTGGACACACTCCAGCATCTCAATATCCTTGTGAGGGACCCAAAACAGGAGGTACAGCCTCACCAGTGCTGAGTACAGGAGATGATCCTTGTATAGATTCTGATTCTACCATCCTTGTATGGATACTGATTCTAGTATTAATTTCATTGCTGTTTTCAGTGTAAAAGTACAACATATTCTTTGTAAACTTTTAAGTCTGATATATTGTTTGCCTTGTTTGAAATTTACACTGCTTTGTATTGACTGTTCATCAGTCACTCTGCCTGGAATAATTTTCAGCCAATTTTAACCTACTTTAATGCTTTACTATGGTTATGTATGTACCTCAAGTAAAAATCAGGTAGGGTGGATTGTTATGGATTGTGACTGCAGAAGGTACTTCTGTATTTACAGTAATTTCACGATTACAAGCCGCACCATTTTGACCAAAATTTTGCTCCCACACTGGAAATGCGGCTTACACTCAGAAGCGGCTAATATGTGAATAATTTCCTGGCATTTCCAAGTGCAAACTGAGTCAGTGCAAACTGCCAGGTCGAACACCTGCCAGTAAAACCTGGCATTTATGCAATTGTTACAAATTGGTTACTGTGTTGTGTGGTGGGTGGAGCCAGGCTCCATGCAGGCAGCGCAGGGAGGGAGAGGCGAGGAAGCTCCCTCCTGCTGGCCCCGTGGCCTGGAGAGGAGGCGGGGGGCTCCCTCCTGCTGGCCCCATGGCTCGAGGGGAGGCAGGGGGCTCCCGTCCCCGTGTGCCGCCACCGCAGGAGCGGGGGGACTCCATTCTCGTCTCCCACCACCGCCGCGGGTGCCGGCAGGCTCCGTGCCTCCCTACCACCACGGCGCAGTGCCGGGCTGGAGCGAGCGAGCCCAGCAACAGCGGCAGCTGGCCCCAAGCGGCCCCGCCAAGCGGCAGCGCCGAGCTGGGTCACCCAGCCCTGTCGACAGCCCCGAGCCCTCACGGCCCAAGCTGAGCCAGTAAACCCCGCCCTGCCGCCGTTCTGTTACTATTTGGCAACTTTGTTGCACACAGGTCCTCACTGCGAACAACAGAGGGGCTTATAATTGGGTGCAGCTAATTTATGGACAATGAACGAAATGTTTGCCAACACCCAGCAATGCGGCTTATAGTCAGTGTGGCTTGTAATCGTGAAATTACTGTATTTGTTTACAGCTCACCCAGAGACTACTATTCACCATCACTGAATGTATATAAAAGACATGTAGATGTGGCACTTAAAAACACAGTTTAGTGGTGGACTTGGCAGCACTTGATTAACGGCTGGACTCAATGACCTTGAAGGTTGTCCAACCTAAATAATTCTCTGATGTTAAAATGCTTATTTTGAATTTGGTTTTTCATCAATATGCAGAACAGAAATTATCACATCATCCATCAATATTTTTTTCTTTAACCAGGCTTATTAAGGAACTAATACAACACAATTTATTATTGACATGCTGACTCCATGTCAATCCTTTAGTAATAATAAAACTATATCATTTAATCCATTTGCCAATTTCAGCCAAATTTTTCAGGGAAATAGTTATTAAACCTCAAAGATATTAAGTTCTTAAAGCAATAAGAAAATCAGGGTAGAGAACATATTCAAGCTCTCTTTGAGGGGAGAACTGAACAAGAGTTCAACTATATTACTATTATAGCAGATAATATTATTGTAAATAATATATATTATTGTATTATAACAGAAAATCAGCATGAGGGTTGAAGAGAGACAGGCATTAGGGATGTCCAGCTCTGGGAAATATCTGTGTCTAGTTTTGCTGTCTGAGACACCACAGGATCTGTCCTCTGGCCACAAAGCACCAGCAAGCCCAGCTTAGCTCTTTCTGCTTGGTTCTTAAAGCTTGGGGACTTCTCAAATTCCCTGATGGTACAGGTCTTATAAATTCCTAAGTAGTTACATCAGGTATTAATTTTTACATTGGAATACTGCTGCGTTTTTCTTTCTGGAAGCTTGACTTTCAGAAGCTGCCAGAAGCTATTTGGAGCTCCACCTCATTATTATGATCTGTGACTGCTTTCCAGGTAATAGTTTGCATTTTCAGAAGGGTTATGTCTACACTTAAAATGGACAAAAGTCTCTTCTCTGACCCTAAAGGCAAGTGACAAGACATGGTTTGTGTTTTTAGCATAAATTCCTCTACTCTGAATAAGAGTGGCCTGGTTCATCCTGCTTTTGGGGAACGGTCTTTGGCTTTAACCTCCCCTGCAGTTTGCCTAGGTCCTGTCTAGGGTTCTCATCACCATGATAAGGGCCAGTGCAGTGCCCAGGGATATGTTCACAACTGAGCATTACTGTCCTGGCCTTCCTTAGCTTGCTAGCAATCCTGTAGCAGAAACACTGATGCTGCAGCTAGATATTTTTTGCACACTGGGAGGCGAACACAAAAGAGGGAGGATTGATTGTATTCTGCTCAGTCACCTGGACCAGGACACGGACTGGCTTGGATTGCATCAGGACCCTGCTAGACCATCATCTCTTCAGCAAACTGCCCATGCCAATATGGAATAAAATTCTTTAAAAATTAAGATATACCAAAGATGCACCATCTTAATGGCTGTAACAGACCTTTATCAAAGTCCTTTTTGGAGAGAAATAGTATATTAAATGGCTGCCCCTACCAGTGTTCTGTTTAGCACCCCTGAAGCACAGCCTTGCAAAGGAACAGCCTGGTATAAAGTGCTAAAGCAAAGGCCTAATAAAGCCAAGAGGAATAAATTATTTATTCCATGTTAAAATGCAAGGATCAGAACTGCAGAGTACTTTCTGAGAGAGTTGTTCAGCTTCCAGAGGCTGTTCCCCATGTTCCCTCAACAAAACCTATACGAACCTGTTAAATACTTTTTCATAAAAAGTAAAGGAAAGGCAGTTGTAACACAACAGCAGAGGTTCTGCAGTAAGTCCTCTTTCCTCTCTCTTTGACAAAGGCCTGCTTTCCTAGCAAGTAGTAGTGTGTCTGTTGACACTCTAATATGTAGCAGTGAACAACTGCAGTTTAGTCATACTTAGGAAGGCAGTCGTTTAAAATTCGGACTATAGGAACCCGTGATGATTATCATTACTCAACTTCTCTCTCTTAGTACTTGGCAGTCTGAAGATCTGGTATATGATGTCTTTTAAAAGTAACTGGTTGAAACCCTGCAACTTTGCAGTGCAGATGAAATGACAATCATATATTCTACTGTTTGTGTTTGACTTAATTATTCCTGGGATCTTTACAAGTATTGCAGAAGCTTGTGCTGAGCTAAATCTTTCCAGTGACTATTTCCTTGCATATGGTGTGTTGGTAACTGAGCTTACTTGACATTTGTATTGCCACGTTTTGTGTGTATTTGAGCCATATTGAAGTTGGAAATGAAAAGCACTTTATAAATACCCTCTTGTTCCCTTTATTCATACAGACTCCTTTCCAAAGATATTTATGAATGATTACCTGGATTTCAGAATACACCTGTATAGGAGACAGAAGTAGAGAAAATATGCAGAAAGCTATTATCTGTTCATTTTAGGGAGGCTGGGATGATGGGACCTGGTGTTGTGGTGTTCCCCTCTTCTTATCATAAATGATAAAAGACAATAAGTACATTCAGGACCTGGCTCTGTAAGGTACATCTTGTCTGGAAGGATGCTTAGGTTGGATATCAGAGTATGTACTATGATAACAAACAATGTACTGAGGAGTATTTTCCTTCTAGTTAATGTAGTTTTAAAAGTATAAAGGGTATAAAGGTGTCAGAGTGAATATTTTTGTGTGTAGTAGAACATCCCTTGGGAATGTACTTTCAGTATTTAATGTTATCCTATTTAATGTATTTTAGTTGAGCATTTTTAACGCCTATGTGCAATTAGATTCTGACATTTTTGTCTAATGTGCTGTTGAGCAGCATATATAAATCCTGGAAGATGGGAAAAATGCTGCTTCCATTAAAATTGCTCTAAGTTTTGTCTTTCCTTCAAGTAGCCAAAGTGACTTTGTGTTCTTGAAGAACTCTGCTTGTCTCACATCTGCCACTTGTTGCTTATTTACAATGCCAAAGATGGTTCATTGCTTTCCTCCACTTTTTCTATGCCTTACTAAGAGTCACTAACAGTTTCTGTAATACTGTGTCCTAAATTTTACATTATTTTCCCAAGGACAAATGGTGACCATAACATAGGTGACCCTCCTATGGCTCCTAAAACTACCTCCCATGTTGTGTTTTCTTTCATAGCTATTCTGCTGTTGCCAGACAAAGTACGATTCATTTATCACCCCCATATCAGTTTTCTGATGTGTTGTCCAGTAATTTATGACTGTTTGGAACTTTGGTACTCATTACAGTGCCCAGTGACCCTTGTGACCCTCCTCCCCATGCACGCTCTGCCACCTTGGCCCCTCGCCCAGTTTGTTGAACCCACAAGTTGCACTGCATATGTCCATAACGAGCCATTCAGGCTGAGAAGCAAGAGCTCTGTTTGACCAACTCATAGGGAGTATCTAATTCAGGCAACAAGAAGTTGATCGTGCAGGTAAACAGATGCTGAGGGTGAGATTCGTACATTGTGTCTGACAACGTAGGTAGTGAGGTGTTGCTGATACAGTGATGAGCAAGAGAGAATAGTGTTGGCAGGTATACAACAACTTGAGGAGAATATTGTAAATAAAACACTAAGTGGCTTTAATTGCAACTCAGTGGAATTTCCCTCAGGTTACCATATTTCACAGGGTGGGGACTTCATCCTGCTGGTGTAAATACCAATTGAATTATACTGCCAAACTGAGCATGGACTGGTGCCCCAGGAATTTACTGATACTGATATTTGTGAAGGCATGTCAGCAACATGCTTTCTTTGTTCAGTGCTTTTGGTGGTACTATCAAAATATTAATTATGAAGATACATCTTTTCCCTTCATCCTTTCATCTCCTGAGAGTTATATTTAGGACAAAATATTGTGAGCACTGGAGGAAGGTGCAGAATGAGCAGGATGGGAGAAGAGAGTTGTTTCCTTTCTAATGACTTTAATAGTGTAAACCTGTTAATTTTAAAGTTATGATTGATTTTCTATTTATTTGCTGTAGCATAGATATTTGGTATTCAATTAAAACGTGGATTATATAAAAATATAGAGTGTATGTAAGAGACCCGTAACAACATGTACAAGCTTATAAAATAATAGTTGAAAATAAATCTGCAATTAGATTTGCAATTAGTTTTTGAGCTTCAGTCATTTGTTTCTGAAAAAAGAAGGACTGTAACTTCCCAAAATATATCCCTTCCTTGATGCAATGTAAAAGGATCCAACATTGTACTTCCTCCTTAGAATTTCTGGGGAAATGCATTTTGCTGCCAACGTAACATGCTTTAACAGGTCTCCTGCTGGCCAGACCTTGTGTCCTGCTGTGACAGCCATGACCATGTGTACAAGTGATTGTTAGTGGGCGATATAAATCTGATTGGAACATGTCTGTTAATTGGTTTGAGAGTTCAATATAGACAATGCTGTCTTGTAGCAGATTGTGTAGATAGCCCTAGTCATAGGGTTAATTCTGCTTGACAGCACATCAGCAGCATCTTGAGTAATTACCCAACTTAAGTTTTCCCACAGTTGAATTGAGACCTTCAAAGGCTTCTACATTTACAAGTATTATTAACCGATATCTGAAACATGATGTTCCCACAAGGGCTAATTTTTTCTTCCTTTTATTAAATATACAGGTTATAGGGTTCATTTGCTAAGTGCTAAGCCCTTAGAAGAAAACACTACTTGTTAGGGAGAGAAAAATCTGCAGTGCACAACCAAAGCTAATGGTGCATAATGCACACATCATTGTCTTTTTGCAAAGACTTTAAAACAAGTTAAAATTTAGGTCTGGCTCCCTTCCTCTCTCCCACCCCCTACTTTCCACTTTTAAGAAAATCAAACCACTTACCCCTATGTGCAGAATGAGTAAATTGAAGACACACACAAATAAAAACCTCCTAGGATGTTGCACAATTAAGTACAGATCATTGGATACAATACGTATGACATTAATGAAATGGTATCTGCTTCAAAAATAGATTGGAAACACTCATGAATGAATTAAATCCTCTTAATGACTTTTCAAAAATGAAAATGAATGAAAACTATTTAATTCATACAAACAGCTGTATGCTATGATTCACAGTATATAATTTAATCCTGGTTTAAATTTATATTTTATTTCCTTTATTTTGTGATTTGTCTTTTAAAATACCTTCTTTGTAACTCTACAGCATAGAAAACAGTAAAAATACAGTAAAGATAGCAGTAAAGATAATAGTTATTTTTTGGGTTCAAATGCCTTTGAATGCATTAAATGTTAATGTATAGAGTTAGGTAGTCTGGTTGAAGATGGTATTTGCTGGAGGGATCAGTCTGACAAATGGTTTTTATGGCATAAAGCAGTTCTTGTAACTTACGATCTTTTTTTTTTTTTTTTTTCCAGGTCAGAAACAAAGTTTGACTCCAATTCAGGTATGTTTACATTTACAGTGTTTTACTGAATGTACACTATTCAGGTTAATCTCAAAAGAGTAGTTTATCAGTTCAAGTTCAGTTTAGTTTTAAACAAACTGGGGTAGGTCAGCCTTAAAAAGGATCTTCATTTCTCACCCTCTGAAAACAGCATTGTTACTGTGAAACATTTGCTTTCATTCCTTTCATTAGTTCCGGTCTCTTTACATTTTCCCAAGAGATGATTGGGAAGATGTATCTTGCAGCAGGCTTTAATTGATCCAGAAAAATTATAATACAAATAAATGATAATACAGACTAAAACAAATGTAGTACTGAAGTTTGAAAATGATCACTGCAAGAGAGGAGAATGTTTTTCTTCCTGGTGGACAAAAACATTTTGTGGGAATTTGAAGTCAGTGCAGCCTATCTGTCAGGAAACAGATGATTTGTCATCAAATTTTTGTGACAGATGCAGGTACACAATGCATGCCAGACCAGTCTGTAGAGCTCAGTTGAGGAGGATTACCAAAAGGCAGTCTCTCCCAAGACGTCTTTTTAAAGAATTGTAATGTGTTGTAGGGATTGGGAGGGAAGTGAAGATCAGTCTAACAGGTTAATGCGTATCTAACAAGACAAAAAATGCAGGATAGTAAAGACAGGGGAGCAGCTGGAGGAAAAAACAGATATCCTAATACCAAAATGTTACTTATTCAGTTAACTATTCCTAGGTGTTCCCTGAAGTTAAATAATAATAAATTAAGAATAGGCTATTGTCCTGAAGCCAGGTGAAATGTCCATTGCCTGAAAAGGTAATTCAAAATACATTTTTTGTTAAGATGAAAAAGTCTGTTTTAAACAGGAAACCTGGTATTATTATGGCAATTTTGGTTTTAAGCCAATGTTATCTTCTATATAGTTTGCTTAATGCAGTGATTATAATTGCTTATAATGTTATGAATTTTACAATATTATATTAATCAGGGTGTTTATGGAATAGCACATTTCCTTTTATTCCAGTTACAGCATGATTTGGGTTTGAAATGTGAGGCATTACGTTGCTTTTTCTTTCCACATAAGATTTTATCTTTGGAACTATATGGGAGTGAAATCTACAGCAGGAAGCATTTAAATAGCCATTGCCTACATCTTGTATACTTGCATCATCTTGCTTCTGTTATGATTTTAGTCTGTGAGTTTGATGTTACTTGCTTTAAATATTTATTGAATAAACTCTATGCTAAGATTGATTTTTGGATCTTGACAAAACATGGAGGGATTGCATGGGGGATAGCCTCACACATTTTCTGCCATTACCCCTTTTATTTTAATGCAGTCACCAAAACTAGGGTGCGGAGCAGAATGTCACATGTCTGCTTTTCTGTTGAAAGGAAAATGCTCTCTGCAGAGCCTCATAGTTTTCTAACTCTTTTTTGAAGCAGCTCTCCTGTTAGGTACACTGTTCTGCCTGCCACTCCCTTGGCAGCGAAGGCAGTGGCACGGCTTTTCCTAGGGAACGGCAAAATTTGGCACTATTGCAGCTGTGGTGTGGGCCCACTTAGAACGTCACCAGGCCTTTCTGCCCTGGGCTCCTGGTCCCATTTTAATCTATACCCCAAACACTGTACTTGGAACTGAGAATTACTAAGGTTTAATGCCTTGGTCTCATCAGTGCTGTCTTTCGGCACAGGTTTCAGCTAACAACCAAAGGTAGATGTTAAAACCAGGCAGCACCAAGGCTGAAAATCCCCTTATCTTTGTGAGAGGTACAGCTGCCTTCTCTTTATAGGGAGAGCACTCATTTCTTCCACCAAAAAGCTCTTAATGACAGTCAGACGGCACAAGGACTCTGAGTTTCTCTTTTGTTCCCAATATGTAAGAGCAGAGAAGTGAAGATACTGTCAACATCAACTCAATATCTACCACCAAATAAAATATCACTGGTTTTCTTTCCCCACCAAAGAATTTGCTATAACTTTTACCAGACAATAATCCCAGACTTCATGCTGCCTCTGAGTGAACGGGATGTGTTCACTCAGGAGGTGTTGGTGATGCCACCCTTGTAAAAAAACCCTTCTTTTGTATGGGGGGTGCAGTGCCCTAGGTAGCACCATGTTTTGCATTACACAGGGCTTTGAAAAGTATCAATGTAGTGTTGGTTTTAAAAGGGCTGCTGGCATCTGAGTCTGTATTTATGCAACCTCAAGTTTCTTGGAGACACCTTAAGGTATTTTCACATCCCTCATTTAATTTTGAGTTCTTTAGACTGTCATTCCTAAGTAAAGTAATGATCCCACAAACTGGAACAAACATGCTTTGTTCTCATTTATCTTATGTTACTCAAAACAGTTCAAGTGTTGAATGTGAGAATGAGGTAATTTTATTATAGAATACATTTTTTTTCCCAGGGAGTTGTTCCACAGCTATTGCTTGCTCTAGATTAACCCCAGTGTTAATTCCAGTTAACTTGCAAGTCTAGATGTGCCCTTAATAAACATTTATCAGTGCCTATTATACTTGTCTTTCCTAGAAATATTTGTGAAGCATTGAAAAATTAAAAGAAGTCTTTATGAAGCAAGTACAAAGTCAGAAATACAGCTTTTAAAGTACCCAGTAGGCTCACTCCAAATGTAACCCTGGAAATGTTGTTCAGCACTGAAATATTAGACAAACACTGTCAAAAGAAGATTAATTGGAACTTGAGCATTAACTTAAAAGAAGGCTGCAAAATTCCTACAGTGATGATCAGGATTTATCATACAAACAGCTATAACATCTGTAGGAGACACACATTCTTCACATCATGACTAACAGTTCCATCTGAGAAACTTCTTTTCCTCTACTCTTTATAAGCCTATAGCTGGCAGAATTTCTGTCTCAGAGACCATGGGGTTAGCTTCATGCTGTTAGAAGATCTTATAAATGAAACAGTTTTGCTTTCCTGTCATAATATGATGAATTCTACTGGTACTTAAAATAGATTTTTTTTCCTAACATAGTACTTAAAAGCAAAAACGGTTGTAGGAAATTTTTTTCCTCACAATTCTTTGGAGAACAAAGTAAGCCACAAAAAACCACAGGTGAAACAATTGAAACAATTTTGTTCTTATTATCAGTATTTTGTTAGTGTCTAAAATGCTTATTGTGCTATGTGGTTGGTTAGAAGATTTCAGAATTTAAGAATATAATAATTATATTGGAATAATTAATGGAATTAATCTGATGAATGATAAATAGATTTTTGCACTTTTAAAAATTTATAGTAAAATAGGTCTTCAGGGTGCTGTTCCATAACAGAAAGGAACTGTAGGTCTCAAAAGCTGTTGCTGAACACTTTAAATCCCACCTTCTCAATAGCAAAAATAAGCGAAGAAAATGCAAACAACTGTCTCAGCGTGCCCCAGGGAATGGCAATGGTGAATTTCCTACAACCTGCTGGAGGGCTAGAGTTTTCTTGGGGCTTCTCCCGTAATATTTGCTGCATCCTGCTTGTCACTGTGGAGATGACACGTGATATTCAAGTTAGAGTGGTTGAAATGAAATCATGGGCAAAAAAATCCCATTTTGTTCTGTGTTAAAAAGAGAGGAAAAATTAATGGATGATATGCAAGGACTCCAGTGGAGTCTTTTTTGTATATCTGTCACTCAGACCATGGAATGTAGAAAGTCAAAGAACACAGGGTGCAAAAGGGAAAGTCATGGAAGCACCATGCTGTAGAAACATACCTGTACACTGAAGCAAAAGAGCACCCAAGGACACACAGTGCCTTCAGCTGTGTCCATCATTGCTATGCCAGCTCCACTCTTCTTTCAAAAAAAGAGATGTATCTCCAAAACCTGTTCTTCTGTCTCCCTGCTTCTACATATCAAATGAAATGTAAAGATAATGTAGGTGATTTTATGTCACTGTTCGCATCAGTACTTTGGACACATTCCAATTAGTATCAGGAATTAAGATATAATAGCTGTCCTGAGGGACAGCTACACATGAGCTTTTGTTGGATTCCTGCTGCCCCAGCAGTCAAACACAAAGCAAGTCAAGGAGCCCCCAGCAGTTTCTGGAATTTCTTTTGCCTGCCTAGTCTGGACTCACAGTGTCAGCCAGTGACTCTGAAGGTCATTTCTCCTCTCTGCACATCGCATTTTCCACCAGAGTGAGTGTATCCCCATGTCTTCAGAACTGCGCAATGCTGCCATCCCTATATCCCCATCAAAGTTCCCATCCTTTCCTTTCTCACCTCTTGTGTTTACTGGTATCTTTCCTTTAATGTGGCCTCCACAATGTACTAACTTGCAAGGCTACATGATTCAGCACAGGTGCTAGAGAACAGAAGAACTATAAGGTTGGGGGTGATCAGATGTTTTCCTCTCACAAATTCCTCTTGGCTACATTTCCAGATGTTCTGGCTTTCCAAACTCACTGTATCAGACCTGATTTCCACTAGCCTGTCATCAGTCCCTTTGTATGAAAGTCATCAGTATAACTACTAAGACCGTAAGGAACCCTCTGCCCAAGTAAGAAAGAAGTGAATACCAAAAGGCATTTTGAAAGTGAGTAACTTTTACCAACCTTTATTACCAGGGAAGCACCAAAAAAATGTAATTTGCCTGAAACCTTAGGTTGACAAAGCAGCAAGGTACTTAGTAAAAACATCCATTGATCTTACTCATCAAAGATTTAAATACAGATGAAAAAGTAAGTTCCTAATTTTATTTATGTCAGCTTCTCCACCCCAGTTGTGTTAGAGCAGTTCTTAATTTCTTCTTAGAAAGGCTTAGTAGTTTCAGAAACAGGAAGAAGTCTTAACAAAATCATTTTGGCAAGTTCTACAGTCACCCTTCAATCAGAGTATTTGATTTAAAAATATTAAAAGATCTCTTGCAGAATCTGTAACAGAGAAAAGTGGCACAATAAACTGAGACACTGAAGAACAGGAATGCTCCAGAGCTTTTTGGATGAGGTAAATGACCTCTTCAGGTTCTCTTTCAACTAAGAGAAATTATTTCCTTCTCTCTGGGCATGACCAGCTTGGATGCGTGAAAAGGTGTATGAGCTGGCACAGAGAAATTGTGGGAGACAGTTGCTGCAAAAACAGAACAGCAGCTCAGATTATCTTGTCGTTACTTGTCAGTGCTATTTTGTTCTTGGCATTAACAACTCTTCATGCAGATTGTTGGGGATGCAATGGCTGGGGAGCATGGTGTGTTATATTTGTTCAGCAGCAAGATGAGCATTTAGTCAGACCCAAACTGAACCATCTGGTGAATGTTTCAGAGCCATGCTGTGATGTGACTTGGAGTATTAGATGGCTGGGACATCTCACTGGTACATCCCAGGGAACTATGTGCTGATGTGTGGTAACTGATTATCACCTGTTCTTGTATCACTTATAAAGCTTGGCATCATTTCAGTTGTGACAATCTGGAGGTGTTTGGCACTGCTATGACCAGAACTGAGCTCAAAGGAAACCCAGAGCTGTGTAAAGCCTTTGGGACAAGCACCACACTGCCAGCTTCATCAGCCTCTGGAAAAGAGGAGGGGGCGAGACCGTGGTGTTCAATGGGTGCCCTGCTGGAGCCCCCATACACTGTGTGTCAGATAGCTCTTTGGACTTCAACAGCTTATCTATGGGATAGGCTGCAGCCAAACACCAGGCAGAGGACTGTGGGGGTGGTTTTTGCCTGTGTGTCTTGACGAATTTAACAGGACAGGATCGTTATGGTCAATGTTTTCACTCTTGTTCTCATTATTTTCTCACTACCGTACAGTGCATTTTCCTGTTTCGGTTTTAGGCAATGTTTCATTAAGCACAGTATCTTTTGTGGCTGCATGAATGTTGTCCAAAATAGCACATCTTCTGTTTTGATTAACATGGTTTATGGGGTTATGAATTTGAATGAGATGCAAGGTATTTTTATTTCTTCCCTCTGGATTTGTTACAGGAAAAAAAAAACTTAACATCTTGTTTATACAAGATGATGAGAATGATATCATACAGTATTATTTGAAACTGAAATAAATCTGTTATTTGAAAAAAAATGAGACTGTACAAACTAGCTATGTGATAATTATTAATGACAGAAGATTCAATAAAGATTAAAATATTTAATGTTTTTCTTTCATTGATGTAGTGCTGTAAATTTATGACCATTAAGAAACCATATGAAAGATCTGTCAGCTTTTGCTATTTCACATTTTAGTCTCTTATCAAAACTGATTTCAGGTTTTGTAGTACTGAAAGTAAAGGGAAAAATGCAAGCTGCTTTTAATCAAACTGGAATGTTCAGTGATCACCATCACAATCTTTAGTGTTGATCTGAGTATGAAGCAAAGAAGATTAACTTGTCTTTTGTTGACTTAATTTAGTGGCAACCACAGCCTTTAAGATGTAATGGTAGACAAGTTTGTGTCATACCAGTGCAACTGCCACTGTACATGTGAGCAGCCCATCTGCTTAGAATTAAGTCCTAAGTCAAAACACCAATGAAGTCTAATGCTGCCAGTTTAAGTTAGACACAATTTGCACTGGGTTTTATGTGAGTAAGGGCATGACAATCCGGTCTAATGCCAGACAACAGGGAATTTGGTTACAAGGCCTGAAAGCATTTCTGAAAGGAAAGAATTGTAGTCCTATGCGATTGGATCAGGAGTCTTACCAACCTTCCTTTCCACTGAGGGGTGAATTACCATTTATTGTTGTGTTTATAGTTGTCTTGCCCACTTATTGCTCTTTACCAAATGGTTCCAACCTTTTCATAGCCATGCTCCAGGTGTCTGAACAATCTTATACTGTATACTCCAATCCAAAGACTGTGTCTATCAAGATCACAGAATCCATATTCACAGTGTTTGATTGTTGTGAATAGAACTGAAGCACCCAATTTAGCACTAATCCTTTCCCTTCTTTACTAACTGAAGCAATGGAGGTGCTTTCATTTTCTGCATAATATCCCTTTCAGCTTATGTCTGTGTCTGGCTTTCACACAATCCCTGTGCGTCTGTGGAGAAATGGTAGCATTTCATTTGGAGGTACATTTTACACAAGTTATTACCATGTCAGGGGAGTGGGATCATCTTAACTAACTGTGACTACCTACCTTAACATAGCCCTCTGAGCTTCATTCTGAGTCAGTTGGAAGAGATAAACATCCTCAGATGAGTTCATCTCTTCTGCTGGAGAAGTCTGTTTCAGGATACAGTGAATCACCCTTTTGAGTGCCCATCAATTTTAGAGTTAGGCACGTAACTTTATGGTTAAAGTTGCAATAGATTATCACTGGAATGGATGTACCAAGAGCTGGGGATGAGTGGATGGGATTCCCAAGCCATTTTCTATGGCTGATGCTGTGGAGATTCAGTAGGATAAAAATCATAAATTTAAGAGAAGATCTTAAGTGCTCCCAAGTTCTTCTTCTGGGTGTCAGGAAACCTCTTGCACACAGAGCTTTTGTGGAGTGTATTCATGAGAAAGATGTGTTTATCTGTGATTATGTCAGTTCTGTTTCTCTTTGTATGCATTTTAATTTCCCTTTTTTAATCTCACCTTTCCTGAACAAACCCAAATCGGCTTATGTGTCTCCAGTAATGGTTACACCAGAGAACTGCTCCATTTTATCAATTTTTCTTGAATTATGAGAAAGAATTGTCAGATGTGAAAAAACTGATAAAATATGTTTTGCACATTGATCATTTACCACTGTTTATCTGTTCACAGGCAGGAAGAGAAATATGTAACTCAAAGAGATATGGCTTAAGGATAATAAGAGTGAATAAAAAATTTATCATATTCAATCTAGCTTCAGTCAGGGCCTAAATATTAAAGTGGTCTTTGCCATGTTTCAGAAAGCATGTGAAATTTTAAAAAAGTTTAGTAGGAAGAGATTTTGCTGATTTTTAAATCACTATTGAGAAACTTTTAGAAAGTGAAAGTCTTTTATTCTGTTAACTGCTCTAACCAGGCTAAGGAATGCTGACACAATAAATGCAGATATGAAAGCTGAAGGGTGTATTTTTGAAAAATTAACATTTAAAACCAGAAGCGTTCTGGTTTTGCCTCTTACTTTTCAAGGAGGTGGTCATGAGAACAGAATTCTTGTGTTTATATTCTCATTTTAAAAGTGTTTACCTTAAGATTTATGGATTTTGAAAGTACTCATATACTCACTTCCATGCTATTATCTCCCCTTCAGTCAGTGATTTTTTTCCCCTGTCACACACACTAGAAGGGATTTAAATGGAGTTCCAGGAATACTGAATCAAAGAGGAGTGGGATTTAAAATGTCAATGCTCAGCACCGTTAGAATATCTGGAAACCAATTAAGACATATTTAGGTTGAAGAGTGGCAAAAATGTGCTTGTCAATAAAAAAAATCTGGTGCTGCATAAAGTACTTTGTTGAGAGCTAGGGTTCTTGAAACAACTTTAAAATGCAAGAGAGCAAGATACAGTGTTTCACTGGAATGAAAGCACTCCCTGCTTTCAAGTATAGTAAGAAAAACCTGATTGAAAGACTACTGTCAGAACTGTACTTTAGGTTATGATAGTATTAAGACTGTGGCAAACTGAATTTACTTTGGTCATCACTTCCCCTATTAACTGGTGGAGAAGAGAATTACAGGAGCTCTCTTTTAAAATAATTCTATTTTATTTACTGCCTGCATGTGTGACTCTTCTCTGATCTCACAATGTCAACATATCTCAGGTGTACCTGTATCTGTATTGTTATGGTAGTATGATTAAACGAGGCAGCACTTTGCTGTTGAAGCTCAGCACAATGCTGAAATCTGTGCCAGCAACTTCTTTCACTCCTTTGGTTCTAGGCATCACAGTATAGACCATACAAAAAGTAAGTCTCACTCCTAAAAAAAGCAAAGGAATATACATAGCAGAAATGCAATCTTAACTTCCTTGCTCTAGTATCTGTAAAAAAAAAAAAATATTTAATGATACATTAACATAAGTTTTTGTGCTCCCCTTGCTCTCTCAGCCAGGAAGGTCTCTTCACAAAGGATGTACTCCTGGCCAGGATGTGTAACACACCAGTCAGACGCCCGGTGGCACATGGCCCTTCCTGGGCTCCTATTTCTGGGAGGAGGGAGAGGGTACCACCTCCCCACCTCCTGTGAAGAGTATACACAAGTCTGAGTTTGGGACCTATGTTGTCACTTACTTGGGTGCCTGTTGGTATGGCACCCAGAGTGGCAAGGCAGCTTGACTGTATTTGGGTGGGAGTGAGGACACGGACCTTCATCCAAATGCCCAAGGCCTCAAGATGAGCAAGATAGGGATGGACTGTGCAGAGAGTCTGTCCATCCCTGCACCCTCTACCCTCCTTCCCACAGCGAAAAGGGTTACTGGGAAACTTCAGAAGTTCAAACTAATGAGATTTCTCCTGGCACTTTACCTCTGAGAATGTTTCTACTTATCCACAAAATGACTGAGCTTTAATGAGTTTCTCATAATTTGTACAAGCACTAACAGTATATTTATTTCGCTCCTCTGCCAATAGTTCCCTCATGGTTTTTTTTAGTTTTCGTTAACTGTCTTGTCCAGTGTCAGGGTTAAACCTCACACAGATGGAGATGGACAGTAATACTAAAATGCCTAAGTAATCAAATGTGTTACAGCCTGCTTTCTGCTTTAACATTTGGATGGGACTGAGTTGTTTCAAATTTAATAAGATAAAGGTGCTCTGTTAAAGAAGCTGAAAGAATAAGGCAGAGTGTTTATTGAATTCATGAAGATTAATAGATGAAAGGCATTCAGTGTCATCTTCACTGCAATGTAAAGAATAAGATTATCTAAGTTATGCAGACATTCTACCTTTGATTCAGGCTGTATTTACAGAAACTTACCACCCATATCTCATTAGTTCAATTATATGGTTTATTTGTTTGGGTTTGTTTTAGAACTAATGAATGATGGGGAATTGGAGTTACAACAGTGATAGCAGGTATTTAAAAAACATTCAAAGCAAGAGTGAAGAATGTCACCCTCTCAGGAAACAAACTGAGACTTACTGAACCTTATGCAAATATTTAAATCATCTAATAAAGATCAGTGAAGAAAAAAAAATAAGAAAAATAGTTGCATGGAATGAGCACAAGAAAGTAGATTGTTAAACACAGGGAGAGTAGAAAGATATGCTATACAAAGCTACATACAAAATTACTGCTCGTCCTGCTCACCCAGTTTATGTATTCAGATGAATGTAAAGTCTTTGTTGTATGTTCTTACTGTAGAAAGAGGAAAAATGTTCAAACAGAAGATGTTAAGTTTAATCCCAGAGGTTGGGGGATAGCCAGAGCTACAACTGTTAGAGTTTTCATTTGGGGACCAGCAAGTATCCAGGTATAGTATCCAGGCAAGTTTGTTTTACATTGACAAGCTGGAGGAAAATATTTTGGTTTTTTTCTATGTATTGAACTGGGGCAGGGTATGTACCGCTCAGATTTTTAAACGTAGGTTAATATTGGAAAGGAAACATTTTAAAGACTTGCACTACATGCTTGCAAAATGAAAAGTGAGAAATGATTGAGCTGTTTGATTTTTATCCGAATTCTCTTAACTTTTCCAGTCAAAATTTTTTACAGAATTTAAGAATTTTTCAGAAAGTTTTTGAGACACCTAGAGACTCTGGTTTAAGACACTATTATTATGTAGAAAGAAACTAAAACCAACTTTCCAAACCTGCCATCAACTTAAAACTCAGGCCCATTTAATTGGATGCTTAATAACTGGCACCCACAGGTTGGTTTCCTAGATTGCAGAATCATCCAGCTGTGTCAGCCTTTCTTTTCTGTTCTGCCCTGGTACAATGCAACTGAACCCCTCTGTGACCCCTGGGAATGCCAACAATAGAGATGATCAGTCATTGCGCACACACAGCTCTCCAAAGGGTGATCACTTTGTTTCAGGCCTTTCTAGAAAATGGTTCAAGTTTTGCAAGTATTTTAGACTTAACATTTCTTATGGAGTAGATTTAAAAATGTGTTAAAGTAGCAGTGTGAAAAAAATATTGGAACTAGTGGTAGTAGTGCTTAAAACTGAAAAATAAAGGTTGAACGTTAGAAATCTTGCTACTGAGGTTTCTTCCTCCTCCTCACTCCACCACCTCCCTCAAAAACACACCAATGGGATGGTGCCTTGTGCAACTAAAGTACTGTCTTGTTTCATGCCAGAAAGTTTTAATCAGGGTGAAGGTGAGGCTCTGAAGCCGATGTCAGATACGGCCTGTGCAGATCATTAAGCTGCCTGCAGGGGAGGGAAGTACATTTATAAGGTTCATTTTGGAATGTGGGTCAGAGGTCCTCAGGTCCTCTAGCTCTTGCTCTAAAGCCAGATGCTGCAAGGCTTATTTAGGTTTTCAGTGAGCTGCTTTATGAGCTGTTGCTTGTGGCATGAGAACCAAGTCTTTTGTCAGCCATTGACAGTGCAGTTGTCTCTGTTATCTTCCTGCAGCAATTTGGACAGTATTTTACATCTTTAGTTTCTTTATATGAAAGAATCCTATTGAGATCACCTGAAGTGATACAAATACAACAGGAGCATTTAAAACCATGGATATGCCTCAGTTTCCTGGGGAGCTGGGAAGAAGTTACAGAGCTCATAATTTTTTTTTTAGTGTGACTGCAAACCAATCAGGGTACTAGATAACCTTTACATTTAAATGGAGGTTTGGGCTTAGAACAGTCCCTTCGAGGTGACTCAAAGCAGATATTTTTTTCTAAGGCTAAGATTGCCCTACAGCCAGAATGCATGTTGTTTTGGTTGCAATTTCATGAAGACATGAAAGGTACAGAGGGAAGACCCAGCAACCTCTGGCATTCCAGTCCTTCCCTGTCCCTGCAATTTCCATTGTTGTAATGCTGCTAAATCCCCTTTGACCACTCAGAACTTAAGCAAACAGAGATTGTACTAGTGGGGAGTTATGAATTATTTAAAAAATAAAAGTCTTGAGTTTACTGAATAGGTTGGATCAGTAGTGGAGTAGCTTGGTGTCAAAGGTTAGACTTTGTTGTAACTAAGACAGGGCTGGGAACTGATGTTCTGTAGCTTTTGAGTTTTTCTTACCTGTTTTTTTTAACAGTTCATACCATGCTCAGGAAATAAAAAGTACAATGTATTTCAGTCCCTTTCCAGAAATGTGCACCCTCTGCTACCTGCTCACTGTGAAAAGATATTAGCCTACGTATTTAAGTTCTAAATTCACATACTTTGCCTTTTGTAATGCTGAGACAGAGGACATCTTTGGAACTGAAGGATTACAGACTTATTTGAATTATAAAGGCACTGACCTCAAGCAGCCTTCTAGTCAAATCTATTGCTTGTGTGGTCAGCTTATAATCATGTTTCTGTGATACTAGTGCACAGATGTAGTGTCAAAGCTGAGTTCAGAGGTTTAGTTTACTCTAACAGTAGAGTTTTTATCAGTCAGGGATATCACAGTAAGTCATCCTTGCGCTCCTTGACCTGTTTTCTCACCTTCCACCTCCAATGCTTGTTTAACCTCTTAGTTAACTGATTGAGCTTGTTAGCCCAGGAAAAAAGTTGAATAATTTTCTTCTGATTTAGTGAATTGAACTTTCTCCCCATAAATGGATAAGCACCTGAGGTGGTGAACAGTGAGAAGGTAGCAGCACTGAGGGAGAAGGGAAAGAAGCTGATCAATTGTTTCAGCCATTCCATGACACCTAAGTCTGTCCTGCAAAGCTTCCCCACTTTGGATACAGAATATTTTAAGTTCAGAACAGAAGCCTCCCATGTATCTCCATGGGACCTCCTGAGCAGCAGGTTACTGACTGTTCTGTGTTGAGTGCATCTTTGGTGAAAGACATGTCTATGAAAAAATTTGTTTCCAGCAATTAAGTGTTTCATGTTCCTTTTGTTTAAAATTCAGCGTTTTGAAATGAAAGGTTTCCTACAGAGCCCTCGTCAAGATTTTGTATTTTGCCTTCTCTGGTGAGAGTGTTTGTACAATTTTCCTTTAAGAAGGAACCACAAACTCATCTCTCAAACCTGAACAAAGTCTCTGTACAGCTCCTTCAAAGGGCAAATCAAGGCTACAGTTCCTTGACTTCTCATTCCCAAGCACACATTACCTGAGAGGAAGCTCAAACACCCAGTTTGCTGCCTTTCTGAGTGAAAAAAGGAAAGAAGGAAGTAGTGAAAGAATAATCTAATAAATAGAAGAAACAAAGTGGAAGGGCTGACAATGAGATGTGGTACATATAGGGTGTAAAAAGCATTAAATCAAATTAAAATCTCTACCTCCAGCCATTTTTTCAACTTAGCTATTTTTGCCTACTGTCTTGGTGTGGATGATATTTCTGCTGCCTAACTTCTGTTTTGTTAAGAATTCTTCCAGTCAAGACTGCCCTACATGTATCTCCTCTCTTGCTTCTCAGCAGAGTTCTCCTGGCAGAAGTTTTGGTAGTTGGGAACCAAATAAGCAAGTATGAGGTGTTAATCGACTTTACTTCAGTAAGTTTAGAATACCTTGCAACCTCTTTTGGCACTATTTATGCAAGGTTTCAGCAGTTTACTTTTGGAGTAAATATTAAAGTGAAAGGAGCTACAGCGATGGTTTTGAATGTAGAGCATTATTTTACACCTCGTTAGGTCTATTTTTCCTACTAATACAGCCGTGGCAATTGGACAAGTGAAAGACTGATGGAATGAACAAAAGCAGTGTTCCTTTCCCCCGAGTATGCCAAATCCATTCTGTAAATGTGACATTAAAAAAAAAAAAAGGACCCCAAACCACATGGCAGAAGTCAGGCCTGAAAAACCAAGAAAACCTGCACTACAGCAGTTTGCACAAGCTCCCACATCTTTTACCTAATGTTTTCAGACACTAGAAGGATCATTTTTCCTTGTGCCGCTAATTTGCTGTTTTACTTAGAAGATTTTCTCAAGGAAGTACACAAAACAGTATAAATGTGGTTGGATGCTTTTCTGTTTTGAAAATTTGAAGTTTTTATAAATGTTGAAAACAACTTGATCTTGATACTTGGCAAGGCCGTTATTAATCTCCCTTAAGTAACAACTCTTGTTTCAGGATCTGCTGGTCATAGCAAAAGCTTATGCTGCAACATTTATGGTGGGGGAACTGTCCCAAGCACATTGTCTGAGGTGCCCTGTCAGAATAAATTGTGCAGGGGTGGAAACTTATTCTTACTCACAGCTTCACACAAGCTGCTGACTCTATGTCCAGAAGATTTAAGAGTACTTTTTCAGGAGTATCACACAGCGAATAGTTTGAGTGGTACCTCCCACCACTACCTGCATTGTGTCTCTGGCATCAGCTAAGTGTGAGTAAACCAGCACAAGAAACAAGCAATAATATGTGAACTGTTCACACAAAACCATGCACAGCTTTCACAGATGCATCAATACTGTTGTATATTTAGTGATACTCTATTTTGGCATAATAATGACAGTGTCAAGGCTTTTGAATGCCCTTTGGGTTTTTTCCCCTGTAGAATAAGCTTTGCAGTGCTACCACCCCTTCATACCCTGTTTTCTCTGCCTGCAAGACTAAGATATAGCTGCTGATACAAGATTCTAAAAGGCTTGGGGGTAATGGACTGAATTAAACATTCCTCTTCCAGCTGCTGCTGTTCACAACACTTTTGACAGTTAAAATACATCACACATTCTCTTGTCTGTTTAATATAAACAATTAGTATTTTAAGTCCAGAATCAACCCCAAATAGGAAGATCCAGACAGGCAGTTCAGATAGAAAACTAAGAAGTGTTCTAAATTTATATAAAAACAGTTTGCAGTCAGCTCAACCTATGCCTAATAAATTGTCTATTGCAGCACATCACACTGTGGAAGCTGAGAGACCAGTGGTTTGGCTTTTGAGGAAGACAGTTTCATTTTTCATCTCAAAATTATTTCAGCACAACTTTTTATCTGCAATTTTTAGTATGAAATATACAATGAAAGGGGAAAATCAAAATTAAAATATAATATTTTTGTTTTCATATAATTAACTCTTTGTATAATGAAACATTTTAGTCAACCCAAGTTCTCTTTTGGAGGAAAGCTTGTTTAGATGGAATTTTCCTTTTTGTCTCTTTTGGAATGAAGAGGTTTGAAATCAGAGACCTCATTAAATAAAGCAAAAAATTCAGCTTCTCTATAGGTTTACTTCCGTGAAGCTGAGGCAAACCTGAGATAACAAAAGGGCTTAAATGCAAACTCAACTTTAGTATACAGGCAACATGATGAGACTAGTGTCAATCTTTGTAATTTTAGGAATTCTAATATGATTATTACAAAAAGCAATTTGCTAAAATTTATTTAATTTCTTAAATGAGAGTATTTTTAATGAAAATGTTATAAACTGAAAAAGCTCCTCCTGACAAAAGGCATTTAGGATGCAATACTATTCAACTGTAAACCTCCTTTTTTGGGTCTAGACAATGTATAGCTCCATAGCACAGGGGAGGTAACATTTTGTACAATATTGCTTCACACAGATGGTCTTAAAATTCCATTTACCTAAAGTTTGTGGGGATGAGGATCTCTCTGGAAGCCTCTCTGTCAATTTTTCTATGTCAAAATCTAAGTATTTGCCTCAATACGAACCAGAAACAGGTATAGCTATCACTTAGGAATGAACCTTCTAGTTACTAGCATGGGTAAAATATCTGATAGGAAGCATTTAACTTCATTTCTGCTTGCCAGGGGAAAAGCTGAATGCTAGGTTATGAACTTTACATCAATGATTTTCCCTTCAGTCCTTTGCAATCATCAGTGGCAACTTGGCCCTGAAGGGTCTACAATAGTGCAAATAATGAATCACAAATAAACAACGTACCACCTTTTCAAAAGCAAACCAGGTAATTAATTTATTTTAAATCGAGACTTCCTCTAAAATTAAAAAGTCCCCTCAGCTTCTGCAGCCATCAACTCAGTTTGCACCTTTAAAAAATAATAGAAGCAGGGCACAGGGAGTAAAAATGAAAACAGCTTCAGGTTATTCAATTTCCTGTTTGTTTAAATTTGTCCTTCCTGACATGCAGATTCATCACACTCCTTTCCTGGTGACTACTTCATTAGATTAGTTTAGTTAGATATTCAGAGGGATTTTTATCCTCTGACTCATAAAATTCTTGAATTGCCCCAAGAATTTCCTGTGTCTGACTGGAATTTTATGTCCTTGTAGTTTTACTTGAAGTAGTTTTAGTTTGAAGAAGCTGCTAAATTGCTGTCTAAATTGCTCTGATTTTGAGGTCTTCAAACAGCAGATCAGGAGCCAGCTCCAAGCTCGATTCCTGCTTTTCAGGAAAACTGATCCGTGCCAGCACTTCACCTCTTAAAACTGTAGTCAGAAATTTTTTTTAGTATTTTTAAACTCTTCCTTTCCTGACAGTATTTCCCCTTGCTGCCCATGCCCTTCCCAGGTGTCCACTTCAGAGTATTTATCCAACTCCAAAACTGCACCCCGGTGGCTCAAAGTGCAGCCTGCAAGCAGTGCCATCAGGTTTTGATCACTCTCTTGCTATAAAGCAGAGAAGCTGAGGTTACGGCTATATCGGGCCATTTAGCAGTCGATGAGAAATGCCTTTGTAGATCCCTTCCCTGTCTTTTTTTTTGAGTCCTTTCTGAGGAGGGTGAGGGCTAGGTTAGGCTGGAGCCCTGGTGTGTGCTCCTTTTGAAGGGCTCAGCGGACTGAAGGTGATGCTTTGTGACATGTGAGCTGCAGAAATGCGCAGAGTGCTCGCAGTGCCAGCTCGGCTGCTCGCACAGGGCTCCGCCTGCCCGGGCTGCCCTGCACCACGGCTGCACGACCACCGACCCGTGTCTGTCCGTCTGTCTGTCTGTCTAGCCGTGAGGCTGCTTTCCCCCGAGTCCATTCTCTTATGGGATCGGCAGGTGGAGACAAGAACAAGGCGATGCGCGGTGCCGAGCCTGCCGGCTCCCCCCGCCTCTTCCCGGCGGCCGGAGCCCGTCCCAGCCGTGCGGTGCCGGCCCCGCTGCCCTCCCGGCGGGCAGGGGGGACACAGGGCTGGGCCATGGCCCGGGCACTGCAGGGGACACTGCCACGTCGGGATGGCCAGAGGAGGGGGCCCGGGAAACACGGACACCAAACAGCCATCAGCACTAGAGAAAAGAGTATCCAGAGAGCATCCATAGCTGATGTTGGGAATGGCAAGCTACTACTGTTCGCTTGGCTTTGAGGGAAGCGCCATGGGAGGCAAATCCGCATGAGTTTTCATTGAGTTGCTTGAATGCGTCGATGAGCGGCACTATCTGCATGTCCACTCCTTAGCATCTTGCCTCTCCAGTTTTCTTCTGTATCGGGTCCCATTTCCTTTTGCTGATTCTCTCTAAATATTTTATTTCTCCTCTTGTTTATTGCAACGTGTTTCTTTTCCAAGCAAATTACTCCTTTGTACGTGTTTCTTTACCAGAGTATTTTAAAAGAAAACAAGTGAGTTGGATCTTTATAAACCAATATAAAACATGCAGTGAGTATAACTGAACACTGTGAACATTTGCACTGTGCCTAATTACAAATGTTCATAGCTTACCTTGAAAGTTGCTTTCATTGTCTTGAACGCTTAATGTATGGTACTTTTGTTAAAGTTACTTATTTGAGTAAAAAATATAATAAAATGCTAATGGAGAAGGAAAAGAAGGCATAGAAGAAGCAGTCGTGAAAGGAATAGCACAGGCACAGAGAGTAAGAGACCTGTGCTGAGCTGACCTGTGCAGAAGCCATATTTGCGTTAATGCTTACTCAGTCTTTGCGATATTCTGGAGGCAAGCTGGGCGTTCCCCAACAAAGCATTAAAGGAGAACAGCTCCTCATGAGATTGATCTTAATTGCTTTGCTGTTTCTTTCCATGGACTGTGTTATGACGACATTGTATGGCTGTGAAACGGTTTCCTTTTAAAACCTTGATAGAAAATGTAACATTTAGGAGAATGGGCATGCTTTGCTCTAGAAACTGCAAGAGAAAACAAAAGGTGAACTTTACAATCAGAAATATTACCTTTTCCATTTCAATACTTTCAGGGTTTTTTGGTTTTTTTTTCAAAGTACAAAGTTTTCTACAGAAAACTTAAAAGAAGCATGTGTGAGCGTGTGTGCACATGTGTATTGTTTTTGCCAGGGTTTTCTGTGAAGAAACGCCTTTATTTTCTAGTACACATTATTACCTACCTTTTTTTGTTTGCATAAGAGGTTGTTAAAAAGATTTAAACCTCCCCCCAAACCAAGAGCTACTCCAAACAATCATTCATTTTTTTTCTTCTTTTAGGATTTTATATAGTGCCTGTAGCTTTCGCATTCTTTTATGCATGCGGCATAGTGTTCAGTTTTATGTCGCAGTCTTAGGCAGAGGGTAATGTAAAGTTACCCTGAGGCCTAGGGTGACAGAAGTACCTCAAAAGTCTACATAAAACTTCAGTGAGTAGATCTTGAGCTCCCCCTGAGAGGCAGGGCTACAAGGCTAGGTTGCTTGCAGGGCTTGATGAGTGTGTAGTTCGTGGTGGGATGTTTCTGTAGTGTGATGAAAATCCTGGTCTAGAAAAGTATCAATCTTAAGGACCAGCTTTGTGGATAAGCTATAATGTTAGGCAAAGAGGAGGGTTTTGTTCTCCTTGGTGGCATGAGAAGGAGCTATGCTCCACCTCTCCATATTCTCCTCCTGAAGAGTCTTGTCCTGTGGCCAAGTGGCCCTTAGAGACCTGGTGGTTTGAAGCTCTGTCTTCACTCTGCTTTCAGTGCTCTATTCTGTCAACCCTTGGCAGACATTGCCATCAGCTAACTGCTCCAGGTTTTTGCCCCAATCCTGACAAAAGCTTTCCTTCATGGCCAAGAAAATTATGTCTGGTTTTAGTTTGTGACCAAGATCCCTCCTAGATGTTCCTTTAATAAAGTAAACAGGAGAAAGGGAGTCTTTGTCTTTTCTATTTTTATTGATCTTTTGGGGGGTTTTGTTTGTTTTAATCAGTTTAGTAACTCTTTCCCTTGTTTCATAACTTTACAATTGAGACGAGAACCTATTTGTTCTACTGAAATGTCCGACAAATAGCTTGTCTGCTAGAGGGCTCAATACTGGAGTCACTAGTGAAGGAGGTTCATAGAAGGAATATAGCTGCAAAAGGAAGATGGTACAGGCTCTTTTAGAATTAAAATTAATTCAGTAACCTCTGTAGTTTCATTAAGCGTGTAGCTGAGTTCTGGCTCTTCTTTATGACCTTTATTTCCCAGACATGCATAACAATACTAAAAGGAAAATATTTCAACAAATAATTTGTGGATGTTCATTACTTGAAAGACACCATGACAAATTTTTCAAATATGTATTTCATCTGTGACTGCTGTTCATTTCAGTGCCAGATGTTGATTATTAAAAGTTTGCATTTACTGGGTGTTTTTAAACTTTCTCTGTGAACATACTGCATTAGAATTCCAATTTTATCAAATCACTTCCATCTAAGGCCTGCCAGCTCTATTGCTATCCTGATTTACTCATCCTCTATGAAATCTCTAGCTGTTTTAGTGAGTTGCACACATAACTCATTGGTATACAAATTTCAAGATATTTTGCAATATATACATTTGTTTTACCAATACTGCTTTTGGCGGGAAAACAAAAACAACTATTTGAAGTTGAATGCTTTGGACTGAGGTTATTAGGTCAACAGTAAATTTTAAAAACTATTTGAGAGATTTTGTGATGGCATTTTAAAATTATAGCTTAAGGTTACACTGCTTCACACAGTTCTGTTTGGCTCCTTTGATGCTGAAGATCTACAGCTGACTTATGTGTAAGATATATTTTTAAAAACATTAGCTGTGATTTAAAGTAACAAGAGACACTATTCAGATGAGGGGAGAAACCCGTCCTTTGGGAGGAAGTGAGTTAGGTTCAGTAGTTTTGTTGAACCTGAACCAAGAAAGAAACCATTAGTAACTCAATCTTTGTAAGAAGACATGAGGAAGATCCTGCCTACCTGTAGATTTTAGCAGCGACTTGTATATTCAGATGTCTAACATTGCAGAGGAAGATTCTAAATGAACCAGCTTGTATTTATCAGTATTTTAGACCACAGTGAAAGCACAAAGGAAGCAGTTGGGGCGAGAGCAGTATTGTGATAGAGTTATTAATTGCTAAAGAGAGTAGGTCCCATGCTTTAATTGCTCTAGAGACATCAGGGGCACTCTTGTTCTGAAAAATTTGGATGTCAAGTCAAATTGTAGACACTAAGTTTCAGATCTCCCTTAACAATAATTTTAAACAAATATAACCTCCTCCCACTAACAAGGAAATAAATCTGGATTGCATATGCTGCTTCATGGTAAGTTGTTTGGATGCTCAGAGTGCTGTAAAGGAAGAAAACAAATACCACCTTTATTCATGGCTTTCACTTTTTTTTATTTCCCAAGTGAGAATCATAAAGGAAAAAACAGATGGCGATTGTCTCATAAAAGCTGGTATTAGAAGTTCAGTTGTTTTGAAAAATTCCCTTCCCACACCGTTCTGCTACCACAGTATTTGCCTGCTGCAATAGTCCAACTTTGCTGTTAGAGACAGGTAGTTTAAAGAGAAGCCCTCTCTATACTTTTTCCTCCAAAATTAAGTTTCATTTTGTACTTGTATTGTTCCCTTCAACCCCTGCCTAGCTACCACTGTGGTGCTTTTTTGGCCTGGTCTGCTGAAAAACAGTACTGTGTTGTCCTTCTTGTGTCTGGTGCTGGAAAGGAATGGCCTTTTTTTTTCTCTGTTGGAATACATACCTAATGTGAAGCTGTTTGCTGGAGAACAAGAATGTTTCAGTGGCTGATTCTATTTCTAGCTACATTTGGGTAAATGACATGAACCTCCACAGAAAGGAGTGTTACCTGATGGTAAAATAATTGTTAGTAAGAATATTCATTATTCATTCATCATCATGGAGATATTAAGAAAAATAACCCAGTATGTTCTGTGCTAGCCAAGAAAAAAGCCCTATATCTGTACAGGCATCCTACATAATAGCAACATGTCACTTTGTAGTTCTACATTAAACTTTTATGTGAGAAGTTACAGCTGTGGATGCCTATGTCTTTCAGATTCTGTTTCAATAAACCTTTGAGAAAGAAAAAAGTGAAAGCCCTTCAGCTTTACAGCAGTTTCAAAGCAGAAGCTTTATTACCTTTTTTTTTTAAATCCTAATACACTTTATGTTTTTACAAAGGCATGGCTTCTCAGTGAAGATAAATGATGAGACTCTACCTTAAAAAGCCTTTGGGTTTTCATTAATCCACATTAGGTTAAAAGGGAATCAGAATTCTAAAAATACAGCACATCAGAGAAACAAGGTATTTTTCAGGTCAAGGTCCTCATTTCCATCTGGTGCCATTTGGTAGTTCTAACATCTTCCATCTCCCCCTACTTCTCCATCTGTAAATAACTCACTGAAGTAAATGCTTGGAATAATTACAGCAAAGAATGATAAAATGCAGGTTGAATTTAATCTCCTAGGGATCTAAAATGAAAAACAACCACAGACATCACAGTTATTGAAAAACTGGAACTCTCCAGTTGGCAGGTGTATGAAATGGGAATTATGTCAGAGTATTACATGCTTTGGGATTGCAGTTGTGCTGTTCAAAAAAATGTCAAAGGGCATATTAGTTAAGCAAAGGGGAAAATAGTCTAGCAGGGCTGATTTACAAAAGCAACCTGCTGTTTCACTTCTGCAAATAATTACAGATGCACATTCTAATGGTTAGATGTCTAAGTGGTTGCATCCATCTACTAGGAAATTGGAGATCTAACTATGATAAAATGTGTACAAACTTGCAAAACTGGAAGAAGGTTTGAGATGCTTCTAAAATTGTTCAGTCAGTCAGCAGCTGAACTACTTTCCAAAAGCTTATGAGAACAAAACGTCTTTCTTTTTTTTTTTTTTCGCATGTGGTCAGTCTTGCCCCAAGAAGGAATCCTGGAGTAGCCCACAAGATAAGGGTCTTTGGAGCTTCCTAGGTTAATATGAAAGAAATAATCTGCTCTTGTTGGAGTTTCATACCTGTATTAGGAATGCAAACCAGGGGCTGGACTACGGGCCCACTGTTTGTGCTTGCTGCCTTCCTCTGGCATTATAACTACTTTGGCATCTCAGTTTGACTGTTCAGTTTGTCAGCTGTCTGGGATTGCAGTTGTGTTTGCAGTTGTCCTGGTACTCACGTCATGCCAGTTGCCTGTATAGGTGCCCACTGTGGGTGACTTATTAGAAATACAGACTCAATCAGGTACCTGGAAAAGGAGGTTTGAAAATGAGAGAGAAGGTGCTGCTTCTGAATGATTTGAAGCTCTCTGCCTGGAGTGGCAAAAGCAGCATCCAGCATTGATTGCCAGACTGAACATTTCTCTTCCTCCTTGTCCTCCTCTGTTGCTGCCCAGGGCAGTGCCAGGCAAGAAAGCATTCTTTGACAAAGAAGCATAAAGCACTTCCTCCTCTTTCCCGGAATAGGTACCGTTATAAAAAAAAAAAATTCTGTTTTGGTGAGGGCATGTAGAGTGAATTTTAGAAATGCTGCACAGCTTTTACAAAATATTTGGGGGATGTCCTAGAAAGAGAAAGAATAGAGATGACTCTTTATGCATGACTCCGAGCAGCGTAAAATCCTCTCTGTTACTCATGCAGGATGGAGCGGAAAAGATTTGTCAGTAATGTTCAGTTTACACATGCTTTTCACTTAAATACTTGACAGAGGAAAGTTTCGTTGCTTTATTTAGTGAATTTTAGATCCAAGAAATGATAATTGTTGTATATGTGAGAAACTATTCATCTCTGTGTCTTGCTTATTAACTTACCAGAAACTGGCGCTTAGTACACAGTGGCCTGACTCCCATGCAAAAGGTTGTTGGAGTGAACACAAACACGACAGACTCCTATTTTAAATCCTGTTTATATTGCCAGTGTGATGCAAAGTGGCTGTGAATCTAAGAATGAAACCATTTAAAATGTCCATAACACAATAAAAACTGCTGGTGATTACTGTGTCATGCTGCCCCTCAAACTAAACTTTACATTCAAGGATAAATTTATTCACAAATCTTAGCTGCTGTTCACACACAAAGTGTGAGTGTCATTGAAGTTGTTCATTCATCTGGGAAACTCCTCCCACCCTCATCTTCTCTCTTGCAATGACCCTTTGGCCCTTTCCTCCAGAGGCTATTTCTTCATGGCAGTATGTTTTACCACCCTTCAAAAGATGGTCCAGCTCCTGCTGCCCATCAGATATGGGCTAGACTTGACAGAAGGCTGTCACCCAAGGAGGGTTGAGTGTCAGGACCAGGGCTTCCATCAGCACTCAGCCTCTGCAGTTATAAGGGTTGCTGTTTCTCTCAACTTGGCAAAAGCACAAGAGATCCAAAATGGTCATCTTCACCCCTATCTCTACAGGAGCATGCTCTTAACAAGTATAACCAGATAGCCTTCAAAGGTGGGCTGAAGGTTTAATGCACAGCTTAGAGCACCCTAAAATGTAAAGGCAGCCAACCATTTTGGAGCCTTACAGTGGGAAGGAGGCAGTAGTGGAGGGGCTGCAGGGAGGGAGACAGGTGAGGTTGCCTGGGGCCAAATGTTCCTCTGCTGGGCCATTTGCCACTTATATAGACAGAGAGTGTGAGGCTGGCTTTCTACACCACTGGGAGGTGCCTGATATGCAGGCAAGCAGACTACTGCTGCTACAGCTTGTTCCTGGCAGCTTTTGAAGTACACAAGATGGTGCAAGAAGGCTTAGCAAACTATCAGAAGGATTTTCCACCCTACCTCAGGAGAGGAAATGAGACTGCAAAAGGGGACTGATTTTCAGGTCAGTCTGGCTCATCAACTCAATGAGCATTTCACTTATCTTCCTCTCAAGGTCAACAGAATGACAGTGTGTCTCACTGTGCCCTTCAAGACCTTTTGTGTTCCAAGGTTTGCTCAGTTTTCAGTTAACCCTCATGGAATTAGTGGTGTGTCCTGGGAATGCTGGTGCCTTGCCTGCCATGTTATTCGAGAAGAGATGTCTTGGCAGGGAGTAAAAGTACTCACTGTAGAGTTCTGTTTCCTAGTGCCTCTCTTCAGGACCATATGTGGCAGTGGTGGATTGGAACATGTGTCACATGTAACATGAACTGACAGTCTAATCTGAAGTCACTCCAGTTGGGTACAAAGATTACTTTAGGAGAAGCTTGCCTGTTTATATAGGTTTCAGATGACTTCATTTTTAGAAGTGCATGGAGTGCATCCAAAGCAAATAATTTTTCTCTGGTGAATGGGAAGACTAAGAGGAGAAGTCCAGAGAAAGAAGTATGGATGGTCTTTCTTAATGTCAAAGCTGACATAAACACATCTCCTCCAAACTCTTCTCAAGATAATTTTCTCAGCAAGACACAGATTGCGTCAATCTCTGTGTTGCAGTCTTTGAAGCTTCCCCCTCATTGCTATAAAGGAGGCATCTTTCTCTTTGAGAATTTCTGTAGTCTGAAGTTTGCCTTCTTTAAAGGCTTTCACATGATCAGATGGTTGTTCCAAAGAGCTCTCTCTTTGGAATTCCTCTGCCATCACACAAGGGCAAACTGGTATGTCTGCTTTGCAAAACTATTAAATTTTAAAAAACCAAAAACCAAAAAACAAGCAAAAAAGACTTCATTGAAATATTCTGACTAGCTCTATGTAAGGCCTCAATTTTCATTAGACAGAGGCCTAGCTACGAAGATGACAAATGGTGTTGGAAAGGAGCTACCAATTAGGAAACATCAATTTTTCTGCCAACAGGATAACCTCTTTTACAAAATTTGTCATATGTTTACTCCTTTTCTGTTTGTGAAGGTAGTTGTTTAACCACAACATTTTGCATGAGGGGAAGGATTTATAAATTGTTTTTTTACAGTTAACATTGCTGCATTGTTTTGAGTTCCTGTTTTGCAAGATATTTTCCCTGTTCAGGGTGCTTGCTCCTCAGTCTGCCTGCTGTGTGTAACTCTTCCATTTGCAATAGCTGGGGAGAGGGGGATGGCTCTTCTTGTTTCTGCAGTAAGTTCTGGAAACAATTGTAGGGGTAGTAGACACCTTGGGAGCATAGGACTTGTGACTTGCAATGCCTTCAGGTAGCTTAGAAATTCTACTATATCTGTGTCCCAAAAAGGAAGAGAAACACATTTCTGAGAATTTCTTTGTTTAAAAAAATATGCTTGTTATGCTTACATCCTAATAAATCTTCTTCAATATTTAATAATCTAGGATACAACTGAAGAGATATAGATATTTTTCCAGTTTGCACATTTTCTTTACCTGCATTCAGAAAATTTGATTGTTTCCACATCTCCTTTTACTGTTAGAAAATTTTACTCACTTTTCTTATGGAAAGCTGTATACACCCTTTATTCGTCTGCATGCAGTGATTCACAGCTGCTGCTGTGTTTCATAATAGCTTATTGTAAGTTATTTTATGGAATCATCAGTAGCAAATACTCAACAAATATTAGGAGAAGAAACTAGGAAATTCTCTATTCTTGGGCATGTGTGTAGTACAGGGAGAGATCAAGAGCTGCCTGTGCATGTTGTATTTGGCAAGAGACTGAATGAGAAGCACAGATGGTTGGTGAGATTTCAGATGGGCACTGGTAGATGCTGACATGACCTTAAAGCCTGTCAGGTGCTTAATGTTGGAACCCTGCTTCAGGAAATGGAGAATTATGATGGCTTTTGAGGAGTGGCTGACAAGTTACCCTGTAATGGGTATCTTCTGGGTCACCAAATAGACCTGCCTAGTTGTTTACCTGCGTTGTGGAGAGGGAGAGACTTAATGTGGAATAGTTAAAGAGTGGAAGGTCATTATTTTGGTAAGTGACCACTACTGGAAGGTCATGTACACATATCATCATCTGGTATCAGGTCATGCAAGCTCATTTCTCAGCTATCAGCTGCTTTGAACATGTGCAATACTGAGTGCAGTTGTTTTATCCTGGGTGCAGACCACATGCAGATCATCCACTAGTGCCTAACATAGGCATAGTTATGGTTCCACCTGTCCATGTCTGATCTGAAGCACCCATTACTGTTTTGTCATGAGACGCAATAATAATCATCTCACTGCCTCTAATATGTGATGGTTCAGTGTCTGAACACATCCTTTTGGGTTTTCCTCGGTGAAGGCAAAGGTTAAGGCATGTTTTGGGGCTCTAAACTGCAATTTCCCAATTCATTTTTTAAAGTACCTTTATTGTGAAAGCAAAAGCATTTGTGTTCCATAAAGCCTTGCTGTTTATATTCAGGGTGGAATTTGTGGGGTTTTTTAAACTGGTGGTTAAAGCTGAATTGACTTATCTGGGACCTTTGTCGCCGAACTAAACTTCTATCACTGCTTGTGGGGTAATGCAGGAATCCCTGTGGAGATGGATGTTGGGCAGCTAGTGGCAGCTTAGTTCTTTCCTGTAAACAACTGTACTTGGCAGGGGGAAGTTTTCCAAGGTACCTAAGTGATTTTGGGTAAAAAAATCTCTATTTCATTATTTTCATGCTCTGGAGTGAGATAAACATTTTTCAAAGTGTGATTCTGTCCTGCTTTTTGCAATGCTATCTGCCACAAAGACACCCTCTTGTTTTACCTATCTTGTTTCTCTTTTCCAGGTTGGCCTTCCTTTTATGATGTGATCAGTCCCGATGCAATTTCTTTCAACGATGATTTTTCCTATGGGATGCATCGGATTGAAATATCCTGCAGTCAGGTTAGTTTATAGCACAGACAGACCATTCCGATGGCAAAGGCTGCAAAAGCCATTACAGTGTGCTGTACTTTCCTTGAGATTTGCAAACCTTTCAGTTCTATTAAATAGTAATAATTGTGAAAGAGCACAATGGGTTGTAGGTATAAAGGCTGGGTGGAACGAGCTGAAGGCACAAAGGGATCGTTGGAATGCGCATTGTTGTCTCGTGTGAGATTTAACAGAGCAGATGTAAATGGTTGGGCTCAGTGCTGAGTTTACAAAAATAGTCTTCCTGAAGAGGGTCCCTTCAAAGGAGCTCCTGAGCCGGAGCCTGTCCGACTGGCTCCACATGTGAGCAGTTGAGAGAAGTCGAAAGCAGTGGAGCGACTGTCTGTGTGCTGATTCCATCACTCTACATTATTGTGCATCCATGCTAACTCATTCCCAGCACTCATTTCCAGCACAGTCCTAATGGCTGCCTCAAATAATCCCATCTACCATAATAATGTAGTCAGTACTCATTCAAAACATGCCCAAATTTTCCGTTATCTGTCTTGTTCTACTTTCTCTCATCCTTTGTGCTGCCCTCCTTTCTGTGAAGGGAATGGCATAATCATTACCTAGCAGAGGGAGAAGCTGCTGCATTGATGTTCAGCAGCTGTAGCCAACAGCTTGCAGTCCTCTAGCTCCACATTCTCAAACTCCTCCTGAGAGAAACAGCGGCTTTGTTTGGGCAGCGGTAATTTGCTGTTCTTCCAGAGTTGTTGGGGAGATAACTGATTTTATTCCTGACAATATGCATCCTTACTAGTTCTCATTATATAAGGCTCAAAGTAAGTCTAGAAATTTCTCAAGAATATCCATTAACTTCTGTGTAGAGCGTTTGGCCCAATATGTTAATGACCAAATTAGCGTGTCTGCTAGTTTGCCATGTGTACTAAATAATTCTGAAGTTTTTACATGGATGTTATGCTGTATAAGATTAATTCAACACTTTGTGGGAATATCCACTTCCCTAAATTTGCTAGCAAGGTAGCAATGAGACTGCAGATTGGGAAGGTCATGCTTCACCAGTGGTTACTGGCATAATCTAAAATACAGTCCAGTCTCTTTAGCTCTGCTTAGTAGGCCTGAATAGTGCTAAAATCTTCTTACTGCCAACCTGCTGAGCCTGTATCTGCTGACACACTTCAGGAAATGGCCAGAGCTCCTGGAAAAGCCCAAGGAAGCCTGTGGTCAGGCCAAGGAATCTGGAAATGTCATTTACTGGTTACCAAACAAAATAGTGTTAGCAGACCTGAGACCAGCAATATTAGCAACAGTCACATGCAGACACCATAAAATCAAAGCAAAACTAAAATCAGAATATGAAGGAAAAAATATGACCAAGGTTGCTATATAATCCAATAGCAACTTCTTACGAGCTATTCCAACTTCCTGGGGCAATAACTCCACAGATGATCAAGTCACACAGGAAAATAGCTTGAGGAGTGGTGAGCATCTTTGCAGCCAGTGCTCAGCAAAGCTAATACTGTTCCATTGTGTATCTGCCCCTGGAGTGTGAATCAGACATGCAGCTGCAAAAAAAATGCAGTTTTACTGCAACCTGCAAAGCAGTGGGATTGATATGACAGACCTTGGTAGAACCAAAGAGAAATACCATCTCCCACACCTAAAATCTTACAAATCCTTTGCAGATGAAAAAGTAGTTGATTTTTCTTTAAAAGTTCTTCCCACCAGTCTGAGAGAATAAGAGAAATCTTTTTTAATGTTCTTCATTACTGAAAGTAAACACGGGGGGAAAATCACTGTAATATTAATCAAATACATCCATGGGGTTATCCTAGAAATAACTTTCACAGTTTTTGGAACACACCCTGGGTGTATTTAAATGGTCACTAATGACAGGTGGAAGTTAATACAAATAGAGTTGAGGAATACTGTAAAACTGCTTTCGTATAATTTTTTTCCTCTGTCCTGTTCAGGAGTCCTTTTCCCTGTGGTTTCCCTACCTACTAGTTTTACCTGGACTAATCAATGAAGTTCCATAGTCACAAGAGTAGTGTTTGCACACCAATAGCTTGGACTTTCAACTACAGCAGCTGACTGCAAGCTGCTTTCCATGCCTCCCAGCAGCATATTAGAACCAGGAGGCTTGGGAGATCCAAGCATACTGACAGTTAGCAGTGACCCCCTCCCTTTCCTGCTCCCCAGCACATACTTGGAATGCTTTAACCGTTTCACTGTCCAATTTCATTCTGCCAAATATATTTATATGCAAGGCTGCAACAGATAATTGTTTCTTTTTCAGAGGCTCTGCAGGCATGTATATATGTCCTAGAAAAAGTGGTCAGCACCTATTATGTGAGGGGAGGACAGTAAAGTCAATTCATCCTTTGTACTCTCAGCTGAGTGCCGAGTTTCTTATACTGTGATACAAAGGACTGAAATACATTTCTGTTTAGGGCAGATGAGTTATAGAGTCCTCTGTACAGAGAGTCTCCACATAAATTTTTGGTGAGGGGTAATCTCAAAAGGTAACAAATTTTGCAGTAATTCAATCCTGGAGTGATTCTGCCATCACAAAAAGGTGTAATGAGACTACCTTGGACTCTCACACAGCTTCTCAGGTTTTGTGAGGAAAACCTTTTTGATAGATTGTCTTTGTAGTCTGTGTGTGAATATATTACTTCTACAGACCATTTCTCTCGGCAGTTTCTCTTGTTCTGTTTCTATCCAGTAGAGAGGGAATGATTTATCTTTTGTTAAATGTTAGTCTGGAAAAGATCTGTTTAACACTTCCAGACAGGAGGTTTTGAAGCACTCTTAGTTGAGATGAGATGATTTAATTAGGATGCTGAGCATTTAGAAAAATACTTTCTCTGGGACACTTACTTTTTTTCCCCCTCCAAAGGTATGGTTATAGTCAGGTGAAATGCTTCATTGTTAGATACCCCAATTTCAGAAACAGCTCAGTTTTTTTGCACATACTAACCTGAAAAAGGCCTTCAGTATAAAGGAAAATGATAAAAAGAATAAACAGATAATGGAGGAAAGGATGGCAAGACAGCAGTCTTTCACGAAGAGGACTTAGAGCTTAGTTTTCTCTAGGTCACATTCAACTTCCTTTTACTTATTTCCCATGTTTTCTCTTCCTTTCTTACAAAGCTTAGCAACTTCTGCTTAACTCAGTCATGCATGCCATTTTCTATTGCCTGTGGGAGCTCATTCTGCTGATACCATAGGCTAGAAGCCATCAGCTGTTATTGGAATCGTTGCTGGACTGTCATGGCTGTCTCAATTACACTTCTTCAGGAGCAGGGATCCTGCTGTGGGATGTGTCTGCATGGGTGCAACCAACAGGTGGGAGCACTGAAGCTTCACATGTCTACTGCCCTGCTCCTGAAGGCAGTGAACATTATTGTTTCAGCTGTCATTAAATGAGCAGGGTTTCTGTCCCACCTAGCTGGTGTAAGAGCCTCCCCAGTCTATTGAGAAAGTTTAACCTGGAGGTGACTTCTACAGACTCCTTTTCTGCTGCTTTGGTGAGTTAAAGGCCACAGCAGCAGGAGAACATTAGCAAAACATTAACTGCAGGGTAGAGATTTGCCATCACAAATTCACTCAGAGTTTGGAATAATCACTATTGCCTTTCTGTATTTGGAATACTATGAATTAATTAAATGTTAAGAATAATTTGCAGTCTTTAATTTTTACTGTCTGACTGTGAGCCCATGAGCAGGTCTGTGATCTCAATTACATCATTCCACCTCTCACTGAGATCTGCTATTGACTTGAAAGGCTGAGGCTCTTTGGTAAAGCAGCATGACTTTCCTGTTCAAGATAAATATTTCTCCAGTTCAAGGTTTTATTTTTCTGTTTCTCATGGCAGACTGTAAAAATGAACTTGTGGAATTCTAGTGACTAATTACAAGAAGTTCTTATTATCCAGATAAATTGTCAGCCATAATGTGCAGTGATAGTAATCTTAATTTTTGAATAAGGATCAGCAGGGTTAACTTCTTCAAACTTGTAAAGGAGGCATTGTAAAGCAAAGGACTGTTGCCTTACAGACAGCATCAGTAGTGTTCACCCTGAATAGCACTGCAAGTATTTGGGTTTGATTCATACAGAGCAAAAGTGGCAACAGACCATTCGTACTTTCGTTTTTCTTACAAAAAGCAAAATTCGGCATAATTTATAATTACTCCCAGACAAAGATTATTAATTAAGAAATATTTTACATATCTGCACTACAGATCTTTTTCAGTCACCTGTCCGTATCTTATATATAGTATAGAAATTATTATGAGGTGAGTAGGCTGAGCTCCATCCCCTCCAGGGACAGAAGTTCACCCAGAAGGATCTTGATGCTCAGAAGGGTGCCAGTCTATAGAAAGGGAAAAAAAAAATACATGTGAGAACACACTCTAAAGAATATCTTTAGTGCTTTAGGTCCTTGCCAGGATTGCCAACAGGATTAATGTTTTTTAACCAAGAGGTGTTGCAGAGTGAGGAGAGCCCAGAGCTGAAGCTGTCCTTTTCTTACACAGATATTCTTACAGCAGTAAGTGAAACATGGGCAGTGCTGTCCTCTCCAGCATGTTTTCAGCTGTGTTCCTGCCATGAAATCATTACAGAAACAGGCAGCTCCTCAGAGATGGTGGTCCAACCAAGAATATGAAGTGGTATGACAGGAAACACCCAGGAAATTTGGGCTTGGAGTCTTAGGCGCCTGTGGTATCTCAGAAGATCATCTTCCTGAATCACTCCTGAAAATAAATCTAAATTGCACATCCCACTTGAAAGGGTGATGTAGGCACCGGTGCACTCCTTGGAAGCAGCTGCTAGTCATTGCTTAACCCCACAGTGATGCCATTGAGCGGCACACAGACACAGTGATACTCTATTGTGTTTTGTTTCAGTGTGGTGCTCACCTGGGGCATATTTTTGATGATGGACCTCGCCCAACTGGCAAACGGTACTGCACAAACTCTGCTTCATTGTCTTTCAAGCCAGCAGACAAGAACAACGCTGGAGAAGGCAGCGGTAATGCCAGTCCTGCCCAAACAGGCAAAGCTGAGCTGTAGGATGAAGCAAAGCCTGCAGAAAACTGCATTGATCCCACACAGCTTACAAGGAATGTTTTCTAGTTTTCAAGTTGCCTGCTCTCTTATATCCTAAGAATGTTCAAATGTATTAAAGCATTTTGCACCATTCTTCTTCCTCCTCACCTTTTCAGAACTGAGGCCTTGCCTGTCAGTGCATTTACTGTATAATTGGATTGAAAAAGTTATTGACTGAGTCCACAGGTTTTCTTTTTTCTTCTTTTCTTTGAGATTGCATTCGAGAATCTTTAAATTGAGAGGCTTTAACATCATAAGTTATTAGTTTCTTCTTAATACTTCGTTAGTCTAGATTTACGCACTATTCCTTTTTGCATAGGAAATGGGACTTGTGTTTATCTCCAGTCTATAGGAAACTTCTGGGCATAAGAAAATCCTGAATTCCTAGCACATCTCTGCTTTGTTCTGACTTGTGAGGCATGCAGCCTTTGGTCTTATGTACTCAACCATCTCCCAGCATCAGCCGCACCTTGCAAAAACTTGTAGCTATGGCTGTTCCTTCCCAACTGAAAGAGATGGATGAGATGTTAAAACCATCCTTTGGCTAATTTACTGCCAAAATTTCAAGGGTGTGGTTGAGAGGATATAAACATTGTCTCAGCATCTGTGTTTCCCCTTTGTTTGGTATTTAAATCAAGGTTTTAACTAGTAAGGCTCACTTTTGCAGGCTGCTAATGAGGCTTTGTCTGTTCGTGAGGCCTGTTCAACAAATGCAATGCAAATCTGAATTAAAGTTGAAATCTGCAGGGGGTAATTATGTGGGCAAGTGCAGAGATAAACTTGAAAAGTGAAGTAGATGAAGGATGACACTGGGCTCTTTATCCTGTCAGTTGCTACAAGGATTCAGAAACATGACAGTTTCTGCTAGAAAGAAGTTTAGGAATGAATGCAGTGGAAAGAGGGAGACCCTCCTGACGTATTCAGTTTTAAAGATTAGCTGGTCTGGATGCATACTGCATACAAGATCCAGTCTTTAATTTGTGCAAATTATTGTAGGACATGAGTGACAGCATTGGTATAAGAAATTAATTTGAAAAAAGCCTGTCACTGTTCCAGAAATTTTCATGTAGCAAAAATCACTGTCCCATAAGATGTTTTTCACAGCTGCTTTTTGCTTTTGTTGAATAACTCTTAGAATTGTGCATAATACTGTTCTTTAAGCTATACTGTTTAGTATTTGCTAACACCACTTTGCCTTTAAACACTGAGAGACTTAATGAATACAGTATTTACTTATACTAGCAAACTTAGTGACTAACATGTTTGGATCCAATTTTATTTTTAGTAGGAACAAAGCAACCACTGATTTTTATGGAAGCAGGATTGAGGTTTTTATGTCAGTGATAATAAACATATTATCTGAAGTTCAAACACCCTCCAGTTAAAATATAGTTACTGTGAAAGCATATGGAATGATCATAATTGCCTTTTTTAAAGCAACATTAGAAAGACATGAAAAAACATTAAAAAGGCAGCATCTATAAAAATGTGGTACATATATGTGGTTTAATTCCAGATTGCTGTTCGATTTAAGTATTATCAAATTTCAGTATATTCCTGCCTTATGTTAAAGAAATATATTACTTAAGCTTCAGAACACAGTAATGTATGCTGTCCTACAGGAGATTTATTTTTGCAGGATATGGAATGCAATGAAATGAATCAATATGGTGAGGTGTATGTGATCTCTGGGAGTTAGATCATTTAATATAGGAAATGCATTGTTCTCGTGCACGAGCTATACCATAGCATAGTGCAAGGTAAGACAGATTTTTTTTTATTGCTCTTAGAAGATGCTAGTAAGGGCTAGTATTGAACCCTCCAAATTTGGTTCAGTCTGGTGATGATCATGACAGAGGAAACTTGGGAGCTGAGCACAATGTATAGAATAATAGAATATTTCTGTATGTTTATATTTTGCACTGTCTAGATGCTTATAAAAACTGAATGCAAACTGTGTAGAAATAGAAAACTATATTTTCTGATATCTCTATTTTACTCAGATGTTTAAATAAGATACCTTAAAATCATGTAAGTCACACTTTATTTATATATACTATATATATATATATAAAATTGCACATGTTTTTATATATATATACGTACACACACATATTATTTGAGTATAATTTTAGCCTTCTGTACCTTTTTAATAACAAAAACCTTTCCATAAGAGGGTTCAATACTTTTAAGAAATCAAATATACATTTTTCAAGTCAAATTTGTTTTCATATATTTGCTGTACACAAATATAAAATAAATTTCTTTATAAATACTTCTGCTTCCTTATATATTTGGTTTTATGTCACATTTCTACATCCTTCACTGCAAGATGTCTTAGGGAATGCTTTTACTTTGCTTTCCCCTAACTTACTGTGAATATTATACATACAGTGCCTTATCTCCAGCAGGTTTCTGGCAGGGACACAGCACTGCAGGGTACCAGGTGTCCTTGCACCTACCAGCTCTCAAGAGACTACCACAAACACCCAGCCCTCAGCAGAGCACGGAAATGTTTAGAGAAAGGCTCAACTTTAACTTAGCAGAAGTTTGAGCCTCTTCAGAAAGATTCAGTATGGGATGCGGTAAGTTGCAGGCAAGCATGTCATAGGAGCCCTGCAGTGCCCAGGCTCCATCTGCAGTGGAGAAATGTAGCTGGTAAGTAGGTTTCTGCCAAAGTTTCATCTCCAAAGATGCAGGTTTGGAGTATTGTACAGGCAACAGGTTATTGCCACTTGCTACATCAGCCCTGCAGCGGGTTTTAGAAGGTAAGTGTAAGGGAGGGGTAGGAGTTGCAGGCAGTTTTTAAGCTGGCTTCCATGTTCATGTTTGTGGGAACCAGAGAGTTACATCAAAATGAAATCCCTTGCTAATCATTCTCAAACCTTGTCAAGTGTCTAGATGACACACTGCACACTTGTTTGCAAGTTTAGTATGATCCCTGTTAGTTCAAAAACGAGTCCCTTGGGACTCTGTGTCCCACCTATTCCATCTCAATACTGTAGTAGCTTGATATGTCTTAAATGAGGTACTAACTTGTACCCTCTAGAAAGAGGTGCAGAGCTGGATGCCCTGTGGTGGCTTTGCCCTGTGCTCCCAGCAGAATCTGACCAGTCTGTCAGCACTCAGAGGTGCTGTGCCAAGGCAGACCTTCAGAGGCATTCAGTCCTTTGGCTGGTGCTGTCCTGGCGGCAGACACGGGGGATGGCTCTGGGCTTCAGTCTAGCTCAAGGCAGGCTGTGTCTTGCAGTGCGTGGCATGCAGTTTTTCTTAACACATATGTGTACCCCACCACTTCAACACCAGCGAAATTTCTAGTAAGAGACACTCTCCCAGCTGCTCCTGGTGTTCACCAGGGTGCCCCAGCCACAGGGTGTGAGAAGCAGTGGTGGCAGGATCAGCCACACGAGGCCAGTTAACCATCTGCTTTGAGGTTCTCCTATTGTTGTAGCTTTATGCCTTCCATATATAAAAGGCACTTGAATCATAAGCCTTTTTCACAAGCTCTATCAGATCTCATACAGTAAAACAAACCCCCAGTGTGTGTATATGAAGTACTTAAAATTGAGGCCTTACCACAGTGACTACAGCTCGTAAATAAGACATCCTAAGTCAGGGTTTCTGTTGAGGTGGCAGCAAAGAAGGCATTGTCCCAAACATGATGCCAAGTGGATGAGAATGCTGGTACTCAATGTACTAAATGGTCTCAGTCTTATTTCAGTTTACCTTGTTTTGCAGTCCATTTACCCAATTGAATTTGTGTTAGACCTTCTCTAACAGAATTTGTTATACATATTCATTTTTTCTTATCATTTATTTTGTTACCAAATATCTGTGGTTAATGTCACTGCATAGCCAGCAGTCCTCTTGTCTGCACGGTCTGGGAGGGAATGGGAAATAAACGACACAGGCTACTTTTCTGGTCCTTACTCAGCATTTCAAGATTATTCTCTCTCTTTTCCTATCCCTGAAGGAATTTAAGGATGAAAACAAAATGGATGTTTGCACTTTCTGCATTCCAATCAGTGTGTTCTAGTCTCACTTGTTTATAGAACGAATCGCAGAGTTTTCAACGGCACCAGAAGCAAATTTGTCAGCTTCCGACTTCAGTATGACAAAATGTTGCTTAGCACATGGGGAAACTGGACTAATACTTCTTGTTTTATTGACTATTAAAATGAGGCCACCTACAGGTCCCACAATAAACCTGCAAAAATGTCTAATCCTGCTTGTGTGAAGACCTGCATTCCAGTCTGGCTTGATCCCGCTTTGTTGAAAAGAGAAGTCATACACCGCAAAGCCTGACGAGGCTTTTCAGATCAAAGCCATGACAGCAGCCAACAACTGTCTTCCTTTTACAGTTACTTAAAAAAAACCAAAAGTGAGATAATATTTGTAAACATGTCCCAGTGGAATAGCCAAACCACAAGCAGTGCAGGCAGGTGACACTCTGAAATCCCTATACTTAGGCTACTGGTGTAGTATTAAGTGCACTAAACAGAAAGGTCTCCGTTACATCCACATATTTTTGGGATTGGGACCCACTTGATCAGCCCAAATTAAGCAGGAAAAATAAAGAAATCTTTCCCAAAAGTCTCCTAGGACTTGCAGCCAGTCTTCTTGGACATTTTGTTTAGCCAATATAGCCAGCAGAAAAGAGAAACAGTTCTGGAAAAGAAAAGACGACATGCGTCCATTTTCGAAGTCCTGCTCACTCTCGTTAGACAGCTTGCAAACAGTTAAGACATTTCACTCTGCAGATGTCTTAGCCAGTGCGCTCTCAGTGTTGCTCTCTATAGTGTTCCAGACAATGGTACATTATTCTTTTCTTTTCACAGTGGAATAAAACCTGTCTAAACTGTGGCTTCGTCTTGTCTTGGACCTTGTACTTCTCACTTTTTGTATGCCCAAGTGAAAGGAGTATCTGTTCCCCAAAATACAAACAATTGCCTGTTGGCAATGTAAGAACCATGACAAGTTGTATGTGCCCACCTGCTGGGAAAAGTAGCAGTTCTTTGGAAAAGCAAATAAAATGCATCTTTGTTGGCCTCTTAAAGAGGACAAGTTGATTTCGTGTGTGGGCTAGTTAATGTTCATGTTTTTCCAGGCTGCCCTAAAGCCCTTGTTCGTACATTTCTAGTATTGTCTCTTCCAGTTTACAACTTTATTATTGTATGTTTCATAGAAACACAAACATCTGGAGAACATCCTCAGGTATAACTGCTGGGCAGTGCAGAAAATATCTGGTGTGATCTGAAACAGCTTTTTCTTCCCATGAAAGTACACCTCTGGGACTGGGAAATTTCAAAGGTCAGTAATGGTGTAGAGATACTTTCACCTCCAGAACTCCACATTTGCCCTCGGTCTGTAACAGCCAGCATCCCTGGTGATTTCCTAGTTGTTCACTGGGGATTTTTTTGTGAAATTATTTGGTGCTGGGACTAGTTTACAAAAATCACTGTGGCAATGCTACAACTGGAGAAGAGATTGAATTCCTCACCCTAAGAACAGTTGGTTTCCCTCTAGAGATCAGTCAGGAGATGGAAGGGTACATGGAGGGTAGGAAAAGGGAAAAGTAAGTCGCATTTTGCCCCATGCTGTTTGCACCTCTGATTCACCTTAAACTGCATGGATTTCCATCATGGCACTGTTAAGATCACATTTAACTCAGGACAATTAAAATAACACAGACTTGTGAAATGCTGTAAAAATTCTTAACCTCATTCTGGTATGTGTCTAACATCCCTGACTTTAGTGAAACAAACCTTCTATAAATCTGAAGTGATAGAAAGAACTACTGGGAAAGGTTTCTCAACATACTTGAGATAAAATACTTTCAAGAATCCTTAAAATCTTTGACAGGAAGAAGAGGCCTTTGGAAAATCCTACTCCCGAAGTAACTAGTATATGTAAGTCCTAAAAGCCGTGGACCATATTCTCAAAAGAGAGGTCTGTACCACCAAAGCCCAGCACTGCTGACTCCTCAGTGAGCCAGTGCCCCGGCTGCCTCTCTGCATGCACCCCCACTGCTCTGCTTTCGTGCCTCCCTTTACATGCTGCAGAAGATAGTTGCAATCACAGTAGTTTCATACACTTTTGCTACTTGAGCCCTGTCGTACTGGATTTAGGGAAAGGTGATCATTTTATCTTGTTCCTAGTTTGAGCAATTTCAAGGGAAGAAAATCCAAACAGCCATTTTCCCCCCGCCCAAAGCTGAGAAAAGTCCAAACAGTATCTGGAATTTGTTGTCTTTATGTTGTGAACTTCAGCTTTGTGGGCTACCACCAGTCCCAGCAGTCACCAGTGACCATGAATTCAGCATTCTCTGTTGACAAATTACAATTTTATCTTTGTTTGGCTAGGGCTTTTAGTAGCCTGCCAACTCAAAACCATTGCCTAATATATCATTAGAAGGCAAATATGTTCCTGTGTGTGTCTGTGGCATATAAGCAGCCTCTACTACAGCCTGAACACTCCAGCATCCTGCTGAGGAAGGAAAGCAATGCCTCAAATAATTTAGGCTGCAGATTTTTCTTTTCAAATAAAATATTTTTTTGTTTTTCAAGGTCAGACACTTGGGGGTGTTCAGGTCACAAGACGCCAGGGACTGTTTACTTTGGAAAACAAGGACATCCACAGTGGGAGGTGCTTTTAGCAACAACCAAATCTGGTATTTTAAACCAAACAGCACCCTGGGCAAAGGGCAGCTTCACTCATCCTTACTGACACCATGACATCAAGGGAGAGTGTCCGAGAGCTCACTGATGCACATGCAACAGGAATGATATTTGGTGTTCTCACTTGTGAACTCAAGTACCTCAAAGCATGTGGGAGATCCTCAGATGAGAGGAATAAATATTTTATGCTGACTGCAGTCAGTATTTACAGTGGAAAGGGATTTCTTGAAAGGCTAGACAGTGCCCAGTAGTAGGTTTTATCTTAAAGTGTTTTGGTCGTAGTGGAGCAGCATTTTACCTACAAACAGATGCAAAGTGAGATGGCAGGTTTTCCACTTTCCTTTGGATATTTTATTTCATCTTTCAGTTGATTCAACTATTCAGGCTATGGAGATTTCTAAAAGTCAGATTTTCTTCTCAGTCATCAGTAGAAAAAGAGAAGAAATTATTCTTTTAGAAGTTTATATTGGGTGGCAAGAAAAAAAATATGATGGGTTCCTACTATTAGTACAAGTAGAGGCACTTTTAGAGACAGTTTTGCATCCCTTGTGAATGACATTGCTGGGCTGAGGCTGACCAAGTGGGACGCACAGCTTTGCTCCTCCTTGCTAACCAGCAAAGCCTGCTCTCTCTAAGAGTACAGGAATGGTCATATCTGTGGACAGCTTGGCTGAAAAGGCACAGTCTCCTAGACCTTATCAAATCCGCTCTGGAGAAAGCATCTGTCTCCAGCCATTTCCATCTCTCACTGGGTGGCCATGCATGAGTTCATATATACTGTTTAAAAATGTATGTGTCTTTCTGAATGTGGATGTTTTTTCATCCTAGCTTTTATGCCACAAACCACAATTGCCACAGATAACTACTTTACCTTTGTGAAAACATTTGTTTCCTGTTGATATTTAATTAGTAGGTAAATTCCACGGGTCAAGTTAGAGGGCAAAAGCAAAAGTCAATTTTAGAGGATTCAGCCTATTCTTAACCAGCATGGTATTTAGAAATGTTAAACTGCAATAAAAATCCACATCTGTGTGGACTCACCTAGAGTTTCACAACAGCAGTGAGAATAGGGCACCGGGCTTCCTATTTCAAATGTCTTCAAAACATCCCTTCAAAGAATCTCTATTAGGTGCTAGGAGTAGAACCTGGGGCATCCAGTTTCACAGTTTTGACCATTTAAGTGAGATGAATAGAATAGGGTTGGTTTCAGAAATGCACTGTGAATGGATTACTGTTTTAGCCCTGAAAATACACATTTCTTCCAGCAGTTTAAAAGTGAGGGGAGTGTTTGTGCCACCAGTGTAGGAAACACACATCGCTTTTCTCCAGTGACTAAAGTAGACTAATGAGAGCTATCAAACTTGCTAATGACTGAAGGAAAGCCTTTCAGTGCCTCACACTGGTAAAACCTAAGTGTTTTCTGTAGCTTTAGGTCTGATTGACACCAGTGTGAAAGAGAGACAAATAGCAAGCAGTGTACCACAATAGTCCATGTGCTCTTTATGGCAGCAAGTGAATATGGAGAGGCAAGCGCTGCAACCCCAGGAGGCAACTACATGAACCATAAAAGGCATACCCAGTTACCTTGAGCCTAATCTAGTACATATATTTCAATTAACAGCATTCAAAACCACTGCAATTCCAGACAGAAGCAGTATGAGCTCTGTAAGGAAGGAAAAGTGGGCAAAATGGCAGAGCTGTGCCACTGGTCCAGGGGACCAGCGCTATGAGGGCAGGTCAAGAAATTGCTCACACGGGCAGATCTCAGTGAGTCACTGACTTCTGCTTTCCAAATGCCTCCTGGGCAATGCATAATTACAATGTGTTTGTCATTATATACAGATAAATCCAAACTCCACTCCACTCGTTCAAGCAGCTTGTCCTTATCAAGATCTGTGGGCTGGGCAGTCAGCTGTTGGAGGTCTGTAAAAGAATAAGCCTGAGATTGTTCACAGGTTGGTACTTAGAGATGCCTTCAAATCACCTTGGGCAACCATTATTTTCAAAAGACAGACATTACCTAAGAATATTTGTATTTTGAGAGAAACCAGATAACCTGGGGCAAAATGCTCACCTTCAGCTCACAAAGAGTTTTCATGCCTGAGATTGTGTTACAGCTTCGAAAATTCACAGCAAAGGCTCCAGGTTTGTTTGAAGACATGCATGAAGAATTATATGGTGAAACGTTTCATTCTGGCTGTGAAAAAAGTTAATTCAAAACAACTAAAACATCAGCCATAAAGATGTAGAACATTTTTCAGGAAGCCCTGTCCACCTTGAACTAATGTTTTCTTAAAAAACAGCCTGCCTGTAATAATCACTGTTATTGAAAAGACATCCCAAGGTTGCTGTATGGAAATATGTTAAATACGTTCTGAAATCCAATCTAATATAATTTCAACATTAGAGCTCATTCATAATCCTGTATTAAAAGCCTATGCAATTTTCATGAAATATGTCTGTCTGTGTAATCATGAATGCTGAATATTGTCATGGCTTTCCAGGAATTTTCAGCTTCAATGCAGAGGAAAGAAAACTCTTCCAACTGGACTTCTACACCACTGAGAAGAAATAACAATAACAGCTCTAAATGTAAAATAAACATTTCTGGAAAAATACTATCTTTTCAAAGAGGCTGTAGTCTGAATTTCAAGCTACTAGTAATATGACACAGAGGCTTCGAATGTGCCTGTGGTTACAGCTCCTTGCTTTGTGTGGCACTGGGGACAAACAGTCCCACTAGAAAGGAATGAATCTGTTTACTCATGCCTAGATTTAGAAAGTGATCCTTCAGATGGAGTTGTCTTAAGCCCCATGAATATTCCTGCTTTGAATCACTGGTTTACAACTAGATGCAGCTGTTACTGTGATCACATATTGCCAATTCTTTCTAATTGCACAGCACCTCAAATGCACGGGTGGAAAAATTAGGGAAATGTTCAGCATCACCTTATGTCTGATGTGAGTACACTAGCTGCTTCTCAGGAATTTTTCTGTGTTTATAATTTTATAAAAGAATCAAAGCTTATAAAGTAGCACTTGGATACACAAAAGGGGTAAGGAGTGGGAAAATTCTTCTTCTCTCTCTAATGTTCCTATTCACTGATGGCTCTTTGATATTTTTTCTTTTTATGAGAAACCCTTTTTATTAGTGGAATATTTCTGGTTCCGTGGCATAACTTTAAAATGATAGGAAAAATTATACAACTGGGATCTCAATTATTCAGCACAGCCATTTTAATCCTTCATGTTATTTGATCCAGTACAAGGTAATATACATCTTATTTCCAATTAGAATACAATTCTCACTATATTCATCATCTATTGATGTCTGCTTTTCCATTTGCCAGAGACATGAAACCCTGTGATTCAAAGGGTGCCATTCAGCCTACCCTACCTGTGGACAATTATGTAGTGTCAGCAAGGCTGCCTGTAGGTTTGATGCCTGCAGCCTAAGGCAGCTGGGAGCTGCTGTGTGCTTTCTTTCCTGCAAAATTTCTCGCCAGCTGACAGCATAGTGCAGAAATGGTTCCTCCATGCTTCCGCAGCCCAATGCCATTTGTATGAGCAATAGTGCAGAGCACATTTGTTTGAGACTCCTCAGCTGCATGTGGCAAAAAGATCACTTCTCATGCCTGAGGGCCATATCCTGCAAACCCCTTCATAGTGCTTTATGCTCTGTGACCCTAGGCTTTGCTCTCCTTGCTGTCCTGGGACAAATTCCACTATCGACTTTAGCAAACTCTTCAGAAGTGTGTGCCTCAGACTTAATGGGTGTGTATCCAGTTTTAATTGGCCAGGAAGCATGGAAAAGGCCTTTGTCCAAAGAGGTCTTTGTGATAACCACCTTGATGCACTTAAGAGATTTCACACAGACTATCAGTCTCTCAGATTTTAAGGTCCCTTTGAAAGTAGGTTTAACGTTAGTCTTTCGGTAGCTATATTAAATGCTTTTTCTATAGCATTATGTATGCTATAGAAAATGATGAGAGAAGACAAAGAATGAAGCTCATCTGCAGAATGCTCAAAACTCAAATAAAACCTTTTAAAATAATGGCCTGTGTTGGAAGAGGAGAGGGACTATGGCCAGAATACCTGTGAATTTAAAGGTGAGGGCTGGAAGGCAGGTGACTTTAAATGGTGACAAGACTCCTGTGACACTTCCCTGGAATTAGAGGTCAACTCATTCTCATTTCTACATTTCTTTGATGTGCTGAACTCCCAATATGATTCATGTAGTTCTGAGCTGAGAGCAAAGCTACAGTATTGAAATGGACTAATGTTTTCTAGGTCAGGGTTAACCTGAGTTACAAAATCTTCCTGAAAAGCTACTCTGAAGCCCTTTAGACCTGTTGGAATGGTGGCATACAGTGAACCTGTGAAGGACTATGTCTAAACTAAGAAGTCACACAAATGCCCACTTCTCTGTACACAGCAAGCTTCATTCTCACACTTTCAGATGAACAGGCTGCTTCCCACTTAATGCAGCTGTCAGTGAGATTTTAACTATTTCCGTCTCAAACCTTGCTTCTTTGTCTGTGTCTAATGTTTCCTGGCAGATGACCAGAACACTGTAAGATTATGTTGAGAAGATGGATAGGGAACTCTGTTTCTTGTGGCAGAAGAACTAGAGGAATCCAGTGAAATTTCCAGGCAGGAGGTTTTAGTGGAAGCAACAGACAGAATCTTTCTGTGCAACACTGAGTTGCTCTGTTGGATTCAGTACCGCAGAATGCTATGGGATGCTGGTAAATTCTGTGAAAGCCTTGCTTTGAACTGGCTTTTTTTCAATTCATATTTTTATTACAGGTGATAGATGTCTGAACTAATCCAAATGCATGGTGTTTGGCAAAGTTATGGAAGAGCATGACCTCACAGGTTTGAATGTTTGTAATGATTTTCCATAGCCCTCTTTAAAAACTGCCCCCTTGCTAATCTCAATGGATAGGAAGCTCTAAGATCCATGATAGCACTGGAAAAATGTTAATATCCTTGAAGACACCTCCTTGTAGGGGATTTTGCAAGCATATCAAAAGGCAGAGCTATATATTTTCACATAATTAACAGTGAAAACACTCTTTTTTACTCTAGTGGTAGGGAAATGGGTCTTAGTAGCTGTAACGCCACACAGCATTGATGTCCACATTTACACAGAGAACAACTGAGATTTAACTTCTGTTTGTACTGACCAGGAACAAGGAATTTCCCTGTGATGATGCAGCCAGACCATGTGCAGCCTCCAAAGCTGCAGAAAGCAGCCAGATCATTTGAAAGGTGAATTAATGCATCCCTTAAAAGTGCACATCCTCCAAAAACCTCTGCCCAGCAGAAGGCAAAAGCAGAAAGCGACCATGTGCTGCTCCTTCTGTAGGATGAGTAATCCCTGCTGCTCACAGCATCCATTGGAAAGGCTGCCCTGGAACAGATGTCCTGGGAAGGGGTGCTGAGGATCAATATTTTTACAAGGGTGTTCATAATTTCACTTTTTGCAGAGAGATGGGAGGCTGTCCTAATAAATAAGCATTTCTGTGTAAGGACCAAAGGAAGGAGATTCCTTGTCTGGGCAGAGAACAAGGATGAGCATCAGTGGGGAGAGGACAGTGATTTCTTACAGCATTTGGTATACTAATCTGTGAGTCTGAACCTCGTGCTAGGATTTCACACTTCCATGAGATGCAGTGCATTGAGAAGCAGAAGAACTTCAAAACATGTTCTAAATTATTTCATTCAAAACATTAGCAAATACAGATGCTCTTGGGCATTGAACTGAATCTGTAAGAATGGGGGAAGAACACAGATAGAAAGGAGAAAAAACCCCCAGCAGGGAACAGATAGACTCGTTTCATTTATGTAGGAGCAAACTGAGGTACAAAAGCAATTATGAGTGATCTGAGGTCAGTGAGAGGAGAACCTTTTACTCACCATCCTTGCTTTAGTCCCCAGATAAGCATGGCCACACAGGAGACCCTTGGCTCCTAGCTCTGGATACTATCTTTGCTCCCTTGCTACTTGAAGCTGAGCAAGCAGATGCTACCTGGGGTTAGAGGAAGGAAGAGGAGGAAGATTGTGGGTGGAGGGTGCTTGTCACAGGTGAAAGAGATGGTGAGAGGTGGAGTGGCTTTGGGTTTTGAAGGCAAATAATCTGTGTCAGGTATCAGAAGTTACCAGAGGGTAACTATTCCAACCGGGACTGTCAAAGTGCTGCCATCACAGCCTTTGACTTAGCAGCAGTAAGAGTTTTACTTCTCACCCAGTAGCCCCAGGAAGGCATCCAAAGGGTTGTAATAGAGCAATATCTTGACTACTCCGTGGAGACCAAGACTTTCTACCTCCCTGTTTTTTTGTCCCTCTGCCTGTGCCCTGCATTTGTGCTCAGACATTGGCTGGGGGTGTTGGCTGGTCCGGGGTCACCACGCTGCAGAGAATATGTGAGCTATGTGCTCGCTTTCATCACATGGATATGCGTCAATGTGTCACTTTAAAGTAGTTCAAGTAAGAGATGTGGGAGAACAGATGAGGAGAAGGGAGGCAGGAAACATGTCATAAATCCACAGTGAGAGGGACTCTGAAGTAAGAGAATTAAAGACTCTGGAAAACGCATAAAAATCTGCTGTAGAAAGGGCACTGTCAATGCATCCTGTCAGTGCAGTTTGGTTTTTATTTCCTAGTGTGCAATACGATATAAAAAAGTTCACCTTTACTAGATGATCCATGGAAGCCCATATTTCACATGAGATTTATTTTTCATGTGAATAGGCCTGGTGTTTCCAGACACTGGTGGATATCAGTCGCCGTCCTCTAATACGAGGCCACCAGCACCTGTGGTCTCCCAGGGACTGTCTCTTCCAAGTGCTGCTCCTCACACAAGGGCCACTTCATTGTTTCTGCTTTGTGTTTAAGTAGAGCTGAACTAAGGAATGTAGAGTTGAATAAAAATAACGGAGAAAGATCAGACTGAAATTATTTCCCACCCCCCCAAAAAATCCCACTTGTGCAATCATCAGATATGTGAGCTTTGTGCTTTCTCATATTGCTATTGTAAAAAGAGAAAAAAAAAACTTGAACCCACTCAAGTATTACAGAGGGTCTCAAATACTACAAAGAGTTTCAATAGACTTATGTCCCACTGCAGGAATTTGAAATTCCCTCAGCACCCAGAATATTAAGCAGTCTGAGGCCTGTACTTTTAGATCAAAATTTGTGAGAAAGAAACATCCTGGCTTGCCTAAAAATGACTGATGAAAAGAAAAATTGCCAGTGTAGCAACTACGAGCCTCTCTGGCAGCCAACTATTCTCGCTCAGCCATCCCCAGGACCTCCGTAGGACATAATATGATCAACATGGGCAAAAGGCCTCCAGGCTCTGTCTGAAAGACTCAGTGATGCTAATGAACAATGAGGAGGAGGCTTTACACTGTGTAACCCACTTTGGGCATGATGAAAAACAATTTCTTTTCAAAAGTGTATGAACTGGGACATTCCAGACTGAGAGGGGGACCTCCCTCCCCAGTTCTTTCATTTGCCACCCTCTGTACCTCCTTTTCTTATTCCTTGGTCACACTGCATAGTAGCAAGGACACATTCCAGTAATTTTGCTGGCATCTGATTGTGAAGGGTCGATTGCATGGCAATCCTCTATCTTCATGGTACTCCTACTGACTGAAGAGCTATGCCATGGAGATGTAAATAAGGCAGAGACCACTGCACTTGGGCTTCCCTGTGGGGACTCACCAGTCAGACAAGCACATTGCTCCCTTCCCTCAGCCACCCATCTTACTTTAATCTTTTCCTTCCAGCACAGCTTGAGAGCTATTGCTGCTGAGACTGCATTTTCATGTCTTGTGTTTCATTGCTACTCTGTGCTTAACATATTAGTGGTGTGAAGTAGCGAGGAAGGAAATAGAGGGGAAGCACAAGGAGCAAAGTAAACATCTTCAGGGAGGTAAAGACTGCACAGAGAAACACTCACTCACCCTTTTCAGCCAGGAGTTTAACATGCTTCAGCTTTGCATGACAGTCCTGTGTGCAGGGCTGCCCTTCCAGCAGCCACAGAGGTTGCAGAGTCCTGTGACTCACTCATCCTTTATCATGCCAGGCTGTGTGGGACTGCTTTCAGCTGTGAGGCATTTGAAAAGTACAGGCACTTTCCAGATGAGCAGACTGCTTCTACTGGGACTTCAACTGTCTTTTCCCCAGCAGTGGGATTTTTGTAGGAGCAGTTTTCCACACACTATGGCTCAGATCCCACCAGTAGATAAGACTACTTTGGCTTGTGGCCCTCTTGGTACAGAGGTGATGTCCATCCCACAAAATCCTAAGTTACTGTGAGAGCAGGTAGGGCATAACAGACCCCACTGTTCCCAGTCATAGTGTCTGTGTGTGCAGAAAGACCCATGGAGTCTCTAGCCTCTGTTGTGAAGAAGGGCGAGAACAAGCTGAAGTTTTCTTTGGAGAGCCAGCAACCCCACGAGCCCCCAGCCTGGCTGAGATGGAGCAAGCACCTTTGAGGGTTGTATGGCACAACCCCCACAGCCCTCACACTGTTTGTGCGGGGAGTCTGTGCTCCTCTGCAGAGCAGATGCATGACAACTGATGGAGAACTGTGATATCTCCTACTTACCTGTTAATCAGGAATGTGGGTAACCCCACTGACCATCAGCAGAATGGCCAGGTACAGCATGGGTCACTGTTATGGAGCTGTATGTCTGTGGCTTTACCCAGCTTCATTCTGCATTTCCTTCTTGATACTGTGCAGCCACTCTGGATGGGGACTCACAGTGACTTACTCCTTGGCCAAAACGTCATCAAGTGCTGCTCTGAACCCTTCTGCCTGCTGCCAGTGCCTGCATAGTGCTGTGATGTTGAGGGATCTTTTGCTTCATCACAGCTGGAGGTCCCACTAGCAGCATCAACACTTCTAAAATTTATCATAACCTGGAGCTGGAGGCATAGGCCATCACTGGCTTATTTTACAATTATTTCAATCTCTGTATTTTGCAATGGCTACAGAAGTGTGTCTGCTTCAGTGATTTCTGAGCTAGCTGTTCTTCATCTATGGGAGAGAAGCAGACCTCGCATGCAGACAGCATCTTAACAGCTGCTCAGCCCAGATTTCACCCTGATTTTTTTCCTTCAGCTTTGATGATGTGACTGTAGCAGTGAGTTGTGGTGCACCTGTGCTTTGGAGAGGAGCACCCGCTGAGCCTGGTGCAGGGAGGCCATGGGGGCTGCCATGGGCACGAGCAGCACCACTGGTGACTCGACATGGGCTGGCCCCTGGCTGGTGCCACCTGCTCCTGCTGGCTGTGGTCTGGGAGGGCAGAAATCAGCCCTGTACCCTGGGGTGCAAGCTGGCTGTGGGGATGTGCATGGGGAGGCAAAAGGCAAGGAGCTGGGGTGGAAAGCACAACCTCTGTGGATGTACATGGCTGAAAGATGAAGGTTTCTGCCTGGTGAAACATGGCTGAAAGATGAAGGTTTCTGCCTGGTGAAACAGCCGTGGGAATCACATATGGAGAGAGGGGGTGGTCTAGTGCAGGAACAACAGTACAGAGCCTCTGGGGACACAGGGACAGTCGCCAGCCCAGGGCACCCAGCGGAGTAGGCAGCCATGGCAAGTTCCTCATGTTGCCATTGTCCAAATGACACAAATCACGTAAGAAAAGAAATATTTTTTGGAAGCAAGCACAGAAATAAGTGACTCTACCACTGGCCCAATTGAGCTACCCCAGGACACCATACAGCCTTTTGGTTAAAACGTGCACTAAACAGAATATACCATTGTCCTTACATATACATGCTCAGTCTGTGGCTCTGGTGCAGGAGGGGCTGCGGGAAGAACAGGAGGGGTTAAGCTGTGCAGCTCCAAACACACTGCATCCTCAGAAACGGGCAGGAGGAGTGGGGGGCTGTTCCCTTGTGAGGTTGGAGCAGCTGCAGCTGAGGGTCCCACAAGGGTCCCGTGGGACCGGGGGCTGTTTGCTGACTGCAGCCCCCAGCCCCTTGGCACACAGCCCAGTCCCAAGACATATAAACCAAAGAAGCATAAACAGATGATCACATGAAAAATATATCATGATTAGCCAGATAGATCCCAAATGTTTGTTCTATAAACTGCAGCAGGCAGCACAAGTGTTCACTGCAGCTGTAGTTTCTCATCTTATTTGTGTAAGTGTGCCATTAAGCTTAGACATGGGCAAAATAATCTTTCATTGATTCTCACTTAAGAAGCTGCTTTAAAGATATATTATATCAATGTTTGATTCAACCCTTTTGCAACTCGTATTATATCATAAACTGCTTCTCGCTTAATAGAAAATCTTTGTTCATTTTTTTCTCCTGGGTTACTTCCTTTTCTCTCTGAAGCCAGTAAAGTGGTTTGTTTTGTGAATGAAAGCTGGATGCCTTTAGCAGGATGGCATTAACACTGACCTCTGCTCATGCATTGAATTCCTGCCCAGTGGGAGGTGAGTTGGAGGAAAGGGTTAGTTCATTGATGGTCAGAACCCGCTGAGAGCAGGACTGTTAACCTGCCTGGAAAGGGAACTGCTTAGAGGGCTTTTCCCTTTCTTGGATTAGCCCAATGAAGGCATCCTTCTCTCCCTTTAGTTTTAACCATCTGCTGGAAAGATGGTTCTGTTTCATCTCAGCTTGGTAGAGATTATTTTTGTATATATAAAATGGCAGTAAATTGGGGTGTGGGGTGTGGAGGGGGTGTACACTTTAATTTTTCCTGTTGCTACTTCCTCTATCAGAGAAGGCTATCTGAATTTCACAGCATGAAATATTTAGCAAGGACAATGCAAAGAAATCAAAACCAAACTCCTTCAGGCATTTCCCAAGAAATGTAGCATGTTTTATGTCCCTTGAATCCTAAAATGCATCCTGTAAAAAGGGTAAAGGAAAAAAGAAAAATTTTGTGAAGCTGATTGCCAACAGCATCTTCTGACAATTAGTGCATGAGAGTTGTTCTGAGGGAGACGGTTCTATAATTTATAATGAAAAAGTATTGTGTAAAAATAGCAACTTTTCATTTGATAGTTTTATCCGCTGACTGCGGTGATAAAACCTGTGCTCTGCTTCTTTTTAAGAGCTGGAGAAGATGCAGAGGGCAAGTCAAAACCCAGAAGGTTCACAAAGCACAACTGTAAGTTTTTATTTCCTTTTTGTCTTTGTCCTTCAGAATGAAGGGAACATTTGGAGAATCAACTGTATCTGTGCTCCTTTTTACACAGTCAGAAGATTCATTAACTAATCCTCCTTCTCTTCCCTGTCACTTTGACTGCCAAGTTGCTTTGGGAGTAGATGGAGGAGACACTGTCCTGAAAGCAGAGTGCATAGACCAAGTCAAAGTGTGGCTATAGCAATTAGAAGCCTAACATCTTATTTTAGTTCTCCCACCCATGTCAGTCAAGAAGAGATCCACTGAAGCATCAAGAAGAAATCCATTAAAGTCAGTGGAATTGCACTGGCATAAGGTTTCTTTCATTGAGATTAGGGTATAATTTTGGTGTCTGTTTTATTTGTAAATTGGGCAGATAGAAGCCACTGGGAGATCATTAAATCGGAACTCAGGAATTTTCATTTCCACTTGTTTTTTTGAGTAAAATCATACTTTGTTATCCTTGCAGAGTCTACAAGGACTAGTTTGAGCTACTCTCACCAGCTAAGACAACACTTCTCTATAAGGTGAGCACGTTGAATAAAGCTTATCGATGTAGTTGTTTCTTTTTCTTTTCATTCACCTCCTGACCTTTAAAAATTACTTTACTCAACAAAGGACAATAGGGCCAATCCAGCTCCCATTAAAGTCAGCAGGAGTCTTTTCATTAACTTCAGCTGAAGCTGGGCTGGGCCCAATAAGACTAACTTTAAGAGTAAAAAATAGCAACTCATATAGAGCTTTATCTTGCCCCCTGTGGCTTGATAACTGACCTCCCATCATGTTCACTGGGACAGGATCGGGCTTATAAAGCCAAGTAAAACTATTACAGGCCTAATCCTATAACCCAAATTTATAAAGTATTTGAATTTCCTCCTTTTAATCACACTGGAAATATTTGAGAACTATTCATGACTTTACGAATAGGGAGGAGCTTCCAGCTGAACAGATTGGATTTGTCTTTGGGTTGCTTTATGCCCTAGAGTTTTCTGTTTTTAAAATAAGGAGGAAGGAAGATGGCAGGGGTAAGGGGCTAAAAAGATGACCTCATGTAACTCCTTCACTGTTTGGTTTTTTTTACTCCATCTTCCTACACAAGCACCATTCCACTTCCTTGCCAGAACCTTGCCAGGTCATTCCAGCTGAAATCCTCTGCACCATTTGCTTTCCCAGAAGAAAATGCCACTGATCTTCTCTACCTGCTTGTCCAAGAGGGAGACGAGCTGCATCCAGAAGGGTTAAGCTGGGCCAAGGTTGTGATGTGGATGCCTCTTGGTCTAATGGGAGCCGGCAGACTGGATTTTGTTCTTTGTTACACCTTTGCCCCAAGACATTAAACACTTGGTTTCTAATTAGTGCTTAAATATACCGCAACACAGGGAAAGTTCCACCAACTCACAAACTCTCACCCTGTGGAGTAGATTTTGTCCTGGAACTGACACAAAGCTGATTTTTTTTCTCTTTACTGGTTTTTCATTTTGTTCTTTTCCTCTTTCTTTCTTGCAATTAATCTACATGGAAAACTCTGTATCAAAGATATTGATTTGTTTCAGCACCAGAAGAAGAAAGGGAATTTGGCAGCTCTTTGAACTGTGGTAAAAAGCCCACCTACTTGGTAGGTTCTTGTGTGTTTTATTCTGGAGACCCTAGATCACAAATTTCGTTTTTGTTAAAAACGAATCCACTCACTGCCATCAGAACAGTACCCTGCCATCAGAATAATTTGTAGCAGCCACCCAGGGAAAGGTGGGCTTGGTGACACAGCCACACTGCGAGGCAGGACGCAGAGCCGCACCAAATGCTGTTCTACCCTCAGCCCCGTGTCACGAACTCTTCTCCTTTTTCAGCAGAATCTAAATTTATGCAGTCTTTTAAATACAGACACGTAGTGTATTAGAAAGAGCTCTCGGATATCCTCAGATTCTCCATGCGCAAGGAGGAAGAGCCCCCCTGACTCCTGACACCATCAGCCCTGGTATTCTCTGCGCTCACCCAAAAGCATTGCAAGCATCAACATCAGTCACTTCAAAGAGCCCTTTCATGTACCACAAACTTTTTTATCCAGAAGGCCCAAGCAAAAGGCAGATCTGGCTGTGTCTGGCTTTATTTGGCTCGCCACTTGTGTGGCCCCTTGGAAAGGTCTCAGAAGAGTGAACAAACTTTCCATGCATTTTCAGCGAGCAAGTGTAAGACACAAAGCTTTTTCTGTCACTTGTTAGCAGCACAAGGTAATTAATGGCTTTGTGCTGCTCTCCGGTGTGTTGATGCTGCTGAGGGAAGGGTCCCTCCCCCACCTACACTACCAAGTCCTGTTCCCTGGTTAGACAGTGCCTGGAGATGGGTAGATTCCATTCCTCTCTGCTGAGGCTCCTGCTTACATCTCAGGAGGGAGCCTGCCAACCATACCAGATGAGGCTGCCCTCATGGCACCCTCATGGCACTCAGCAAGCAGCTGGGACTATGCCAAATTTCATCATAGTAGGGTGGTTCTGGGAAGCCACCTGAAGAGAGGTCAGCTCTTCTGGGATCAGTGTTTTGATGAGAACAGCACTATCCCATTTCAGGAGCCTCTGTGTAGGGAAGCCTGGTGAGATGTGCACACCCTCCCTGCCAACTCACCCTTCCCAGTCCTATGGGTGCTCATGAAGCAAGGAGTCCTGCTCTCCAACCCTTCTGATACCCTGTGCAGTAGCTGAAGGAGCTAACCCACAGTGCCTCTTTTGGGAAAAACTGTGGTTCTGCACATCTCAAATGAAGCAGACTCACAGGAACCTGTCTGCTCCACACAGAAATTCCTGTTGTCAGATCCTTACTGATGACAAATTGTGTTTGACAATGTTCAACATCACAGGTCTTTCTGCATAATTCTTAGTAACTTTATGCAACAGGCACCTAACTCCAGGACCTTAGTCACTCACTGTTCGCTCTTCTGTCATTTAGTTCACTTTTTGAAGCTCTTGCTCTGATACGAGCAGAGAAAACCCACCAGAAATAGACATCTGATTTGGAGAGCTAGGTGCCAAAAGTCAGTTGAGATAAACTATTTCAAAAATTTCTCATTAGGTTTTTTCCCTAAAGCCACTTAGTTTCCTGTGAACAGGAGATCTGATTGAAGATAATAGCTCACTTTCTTAGCAATCTTGTGATGAATTCATGAGAGCTGATGACATTGCTTACTGTTCAAGTGGCACCTAAAGCAACAGTTGTTCTTAGTGATTTATGTAGATGCAAATATTCTGGCAAATTCTCTGGAATCTCTGTGGGGGACACAAGCCAGATTCTGCGCTCTCTTGTTAACTGGGAGCCAGGAGAGAGGGGAGTGCACATACTGGATTTGCTGCATGTACCTTCATCGGCCAAACAAGTCATACAGCCAACCGCCTATTCCACGCTTCTTCCCGCTTTTGTAGCCAAATGAGAATAGTGAGGCAAATAGCAGGAGGTTACATTTTTCTCTCTTGATTCTTATTACAAGGTTCTAAATGTTTATATGCTCAGAGAACGGAGGCCGATTCTCTCAATGTTTGCAATTACTTGGGTACAACTGGCGAGAAAGTTTGTTTTTCTCAACTAGAAAGCAATTGTCTGTAGCCAGACACCTATAAAAGACTTTTGATACAGTTTTATCCATTTCTCTGTTCTTTGAATATTAAGCAAAAAGTAGAAGCTGATTCCCTAGAGGGTATAATACTATCTACTGTTGCAGACTGTTGTGTACTTACCAAACATACTGATTTTCTCTGGACACAAAGATACTGCCTTTTTTTTCCCCTTTTATTATGGATTGGATGTGACTGCATATTTCTAAAATAAACAAAGATGGAACAACCACAAATGCATAATTAATGAATTGTTCTAGCTGTATTTACTACAGAAGTTACCAGAGCCTTGGGTGGAAAACATACCCCTCCTGGTCTGGGCCAAGTGCATGCCAACATGTAGTATATTTTCATTAAGTTACATGATATTAATGTTTTCAGGAATCACTTGAGTTCTTGCACTCTGCCTGCCAGAAGTGTTGCCCGAATCCATTCCCTATTTAATCATGAAGGAATGCTGTTCAAAAGATTTGGAGTCAGAAGTGCTCAATAAATCAATCCAGATACACTCCTAATGAGTGGTGAATTAAACAACATTTGCTTCAGGATCAGAGGTCCTCCTGGGAGATTATTTTTTATTGCTAGCAGGATTGTTCACTTGCAGGTATCAGGAAGCTGTGAGTTAAGGCCTATTAGGAAGGTCTACAAAAGAATCTGTGTCTTCTTTACTGAATGCATGTGATTATGTCCAGACAAAAATGATAAACAGGTGAGACTCATCCTCCACTGGAATATGCTGTTTCCTAAACTAAGGAGGAAGAAAAATTTTGTAGCTTCAGGTGGGATAAAATTATTCTACATTTATATCTCCAGGTTCCTGTCTTGCAGACCACAACACAAGAATTTAAAACCAGGAGTGTGAAGAAAACAGTTGAGGTGGAAAAGAGATGTTTAGAGTCCACACTGGCCAGCAGGAAAGGCAGCTCACTGTGACTACTCAGGGGAGTCTCTGCAAGGCTGGGCAGGACATTTTTCCAGTGATGAGGAGTGAAGCCTAGAGAAGCCAGGGCTTTTTGCCACCTGAAGGACAATGTGCAAAATTGCAGGCAAAATATCTGAAATGGGAAGGATGTTGCTTGATGTAATGTTTAGTTTATTTCTAGCCTTCTACGCTTTTGAAAACTGGTGTTTTTTCACAGCATTAGAAATTAATAATTCCAGATATCTGTCACTTTCACTTCCCATCACCACCCTTCTCTGAACAGGCCAACAGGTTCACTTGTGCATAGAGGTAGCAAGTGGATATAAAATGTCCCATGCAGCCCAAGTGGCGTCATAAGGAGCAAGTGAGAGTCCCTGAAAAAGCAGGAGAGGATCAGATAGCCCAAACACCTAGGGAGGCACACTTCATGCTAGGAGAAATTAAAAACCCATGCATATAAAAGGACATGCCTTCCATCATCATTCAATATTATCAGGAAAAGTATAAATGATTCTCTGTCATGTTCAGAGAAACACAGATCCTTTCTCTTTGCACATTATTATGTTTTTATCATGCATTGCTCACTTTGATCATATAATTTAATTTAATTCTAGTTTTAGCAAATAGTCTGACATTGCATTTTTTTGTCACAGTACCACATTTAGACAGAAATACCCCACAACACAGTAGCGTAATACACAATTGTGGAGAGGAGACACATGGATGAGGTGACTTCCAGGTGAAGGATGTGGGTACAGAAATTTGAAATATCCTCATGAGAAACAAGGGCTTTTAAACCACAGTTTCCACAGAATATTTAGCAATTCATGTTCTGGGACTCAGATTAAAAAGAGATTTTAAAAAGAAAGTGTAGGTCAAAACTTGGCATTTTGTTTCTGTGGAAATGCTGACATTTCCAGACAGTTTCTTGTTCCGTTCTGGATTGGAACAAAGCCTAAAAAAGTTTTACCTTTCCTGTGGAAATGAAATTCTAAAAGTATTTTGTTCTAGGAAGCTCAAAACATTGTTTTTTGCCCTGTCTAAAATCAAACACAGCAGATGTGCTCGTGGGGAGGAGAGGAGTGGCCATCTCGGGTAGCTGCCGCATCTGAAGTGCAATGGTGTCAGACGTGACTCACAGCATTTCCTGGACAGTTTCTGCGATGTGTGGAGCATAGAAACTCCTCAGTCCCATTCTTTCTTGGGCCTCCAGACCAGGCATGCTGGGAGCTGCAACTCCTGAGCTGGAGCTGGGCATCATCTACTGCCAGAGAACACAGCCTGCGAGACTGACCAGAAAGCTCCAATCTGGGTATGGCAAAAGTTTCCAGAATCAAAAATATTTTCATGGAACATTTTGACTTTGACATATGGCCATGAATCAATCACCAGTTTCTGACTAGTTAGGAAACACGTAGGTTTGGTGGGTACTGAAGCACATTATGGGTCTTGGACAATCCTAGTGGCTCTTATTCCAGTCAACAGTGGGAAAACTGGGTTATAGCAAAGAGACTAACCTGTAGAGGCATAAGAATTAGCTTCAAAAATCCTGAGATGACTCTATGGATATATACAAGCCCAGGAAATGTCACTGATGAAAGTATGAGTGTGCAACTTGTATGAAATGAGAAGGACTGAAGAGCTAAAATAGTCTGGAGCAGCCACGCTAGGATTTAGGTTGTTTTTTGTTGCTTACTCATCTACATCTTTTCACTGGTTTAGATCTCACCTCCTTTTGGGAATAAGTTTTGGACTCATAAGTTATTTGGGCACTTTTAATAGTTTTATCGCAAATTAATAACTCTTCCAAGAGTAACTCCAGTATTTGCACATTCCCTGTTTTATAGTAGATATTATTTATCCTCACATATGTCAGTTCAGAAGGACAGACCATTCAGGAAAAGATGTGGCTTATTATATAGCAGTGATGGATGGTTTCTTTATAGAAACCACTTGCATGTGAGAGAACAACTGTTGTGTATTAAATACATTCCCTGTATTATGCATACAGCTCATACCTGTCATTGAAGTAAAAATCCAAAAGGGAAGGAAAGAGCAAGAAAGCTTATAAAAATACATTAAATATCCACATAAATATCAAACAGTACACCATGATTTTTGTTATTACAATGAGCATCTCTGGAAGCCATGATGATGCAGTGCTTGAGAAACTTGGCAAATGCATTGGAGTGCCTGGGACATTTTGTCCTGTACTGAGAAGAAGGATGAAAACAGCATATTGAGGGGTTAGTTACTCATAAAACATTAATAGGTGGAGATTTGCCAAATCATTATTATTTTTTCTGGAAATGGTATTAGGTATTATTCAAGAAGATAAGATTTTCTTTCCATATGTCCATACCAGTTCAGTATTGGAAGGTGAAACACATACCTAGGGGATTACAGCCCAGAAAACACCTTTTCCAGGAAAACAAGCTGAGTGAATCACTTCAGACAAAAATGTGTTGAAATGTTAAACAAGTACTGTCTTGATTTAATGTTCTTGTTAATTATAAAAAAATAACCACCTCTATGAACATGCAGACAAGTTAAGACTGATATTGTTTTATAGAACTAAGGGAAACAATGAAACTGGGCACATAACCTCAAGCTATTCTGAAAATATATAAGGAAAAAATTGGTCCTGTGTTATTCTGAAGAATCAGAATTGTCATAGCCTTGTGGTTTGTGCTACAGGCCAACTAACATAGACACAGTTTAGAAAATCTCCAGGTGCCAGAGTTGTCTTCAAACCTGGAGCCAGACAGAATTTCTCTGGACAGGTCTGGAACCTCAGAGACAGCAGAGCTTGGCCACGCCCTCAAAATGAGCTCCTCTCAATGTGGAGATTGCCCAAAGACACTCCAAGAGATGGGAGCATGTAGTTTATAATTCAACTGAAACATTAAACAGTCACACAGGCACTCTGCACTGTTCCTTATGTACTTGTTTAAAATTGTTATTAGGACCCTTCACATGGTTGACTTCTTCCCGGAATGCAGTGTACCCACAGAATGGAAGGCAGTGGGAGGATTCTCTTGCCTTCCCTTCTCAAATGCGTTCCCTGCACACATACGTGTGTTCTTAGATATAATTTACATGCGTATCCTCAAAATGGGGGCTGGGAGATTTAAAAGGAAAAAAACTGAATTTGTTTCTGTTGACAGGAGAGGGAGAAGAATAGCTGAGCTGTGAGAGCTCAAGACAGACCCCAGCCAGCAGCAGAGGAGCACAAGGAGCTGACTGCACCACCTGGGATTTCTTTGCCAGTTTTAATTAAGCAATGGAATTTTATTTGTTACAAAAATTTGCATTTTAAAGTTGAGAAAAATTGACTTCTTGTGTCCTAGATGCCCCAGGGGCCAGCAGACATAAGAAGAAGAGTAAGATTTGGGGTAAGATTTGGGCTAAGATTTAGGCTAAGATTTGAGTAAGAGCATGAGAAAAGGGGGAGAGTTTCTGGGAAGGAATATCTGACCAACCAGATATGTCTCTAAGAGACACTGTCATGTGTCTTCTCCTTACTTAGAAAAGCTGGAATACTGGAATACTTTGGGGATGTTCTGGGCAGTGAGGTGGTGGTAGACAAGAAGTGGTGAAAACAAAGAAGACTGACAGTAACAAGTATCTGGCAAGATAGTGTTAGGCTGAATCTAATAAAAAGAACAGCATAGGCATCTTAGGCCTTTCTGCCAAGTCATTAAAGTGATTACTTTTCTTGGAATATGCTGTAATTTTCCCTTCTTGCATTTCAGGTGCAAGACAGCAACTTTCTCCCTAGTTTTCTCTGAGACTGGGAAGATTCACCAAATTTTCCAAGCTGATACTTTATTGTTTTTCCCTTCTTTCTTTCAGTTCTTCTAGTAAAGCTCATTTCTTTAAGCCCTGGTAAAGTCTGGTAAGTAAAGAGGTTAGTCCTTCCTGCTACTTGACATGGGGCATTTAGTTCTTGGATCCCTAGACAGCAAGTTTAAGCTGGTGACACTGAATTTTCCCAGCAGAAAATTAAACCCAGGCCACACTGGTCAGACTGACAGTAAATAATTGCTAAAGGATTGACTGAATACTCAAGCATATATGGACATATTTAGCACGTAATCCTCTAATCCAGGGAAATAAACCAACAGTATCCCAAGTACAGTACATAAATTAGTAGATTTTGTTCTACATATATTTGTAGGGTATGTACAGGCATGAATTCAGAGAGAAGGAGGGAGAGCGCAAGAGTAAACACACCATGGAAAGCCAAGTAAGGCAAGATAGGAAATACAAAAGCCCAGTTTGTTAGGCTCAGGATGGCTGGTGGCACAGCAATTGCATCTCAGCTGAGGCTCCCAGGGGCTTGAAGGCAGCCTTCAGACTTAAAAGTCACTCTCCCAAAAGGCACTGGCACGTAATGAAGTCATTGCTCCAGGGAGAAACACCCTTCCCTGGGCTGAGATGCAGGGCACCAATGTAACAGGGCACCGATGTAACAGGGCACCTTCCCAAGGAGCTGCAGGTTCCCAGCCCTCTTTTCCCTGCTTCACTTCCCTCAGGGATCAGCTCTGCTGCCACTCTGCTGCCTGCAGGTGAACTCAGCCAGCACAGACTTTAGCCACTTGGTTGGTCCCACATGGCTATGTTTTCCAATTCTTCACAAGCAGCAGCCACCAGGCCTGGAAGGCAATTACTAAGTCTGTCAAATGCTGCCAGTGACAAGGCAGCATTCTGCTGAGAGCATGGCCTGGTACTGATCACTACAGGCTCTAAGCCCAGCCTTTTTTTCTTTGCTTCAATTACAGGCCTTGAAAATGTCTTGTGTTTCCAGTTGTGATTGTCATCACACTTCAATGCAGCATGTGCCATGGCACGTGTGTGAGCACAGCTGGGTTTCTATACAAAACCAAATATATTTTGCTCTACAGGCCTGTGCATACAATCCCCACAATCTGCTAACAGCCAAATGTGTTGGGCTACCATTTCCAGTAGAGGATCAAAGAGTATATTTAAATGTTTCTAATTCAGCATCCAAGTAACTATAGAAAGTCACAGGCAATGGGGATGGCACAGGAGCGGGGGAAAGGAGGTGTTAGAAGAGCATCTTTGCTGGGTGCAACGTGCAAATTTAGCTGCATGTGTTTTCTTGCCAGGTGTGGGACTCACTCTTCGGGCATTGCACTGACCAGACTGACTCTCTATTCCTGCCACAGGACCTAGCCACACACAGGATGCTCCATGCTGCTATGGTAGAGTCCATGCTGCTGGAGAGCAGCAGGACTCCCAGGTGCCAGAGACTGAAATGGTTAATAGCTTAAACATTGCTAAGAGCACCCAAAGACTTCTGTCCCTGTAGCAAACTGCAAAGAGACAGCTGCTCATCTGCGGAAACTCACCCCTCCCTGAATATGTCTGCTGATTTGGACTGCAAAAGCACCTTAGGATAAGATAAGGTGGTACTCTTGTCCAGCTATCCAGGTCAAAGAAGAATGTATCCAGAATTGTAAGAGATGGAATTGCTAATATTTGACACCTGCAGTAACCACTGCAAGAGATGGGTGCTCATGGCTCAAACAATCAGGTGAATGCTTTGCTCCTGGTGCACAGAGTGCAGAAGGACAGGCACAACTGAGGCTACAAACTGGGTTTCCAGATAAGGGAAGCGGCTGATAAGCGTCGTGGGATAGTCCTTCTTATCATTCCAGTGTCCTCCTTTATGTAATCACTCAGTTGTGAAAACCCTTCCGGGGAGCACCCAGAAGGACAAGGACATTCACAAGTAGCCTGAGCTATTCATCTAGGGTGATGGACCATAAGCGGCCAGAATTGATTCAACTAGTGTTAAGAGACAGCTGCAGAATCTTAGAAAGTGTCAAAGACTCATGAAATATTCCTGATCCAGTATTACATCATCCAGGGGACTTACCCTGGGCGTTTCCACCTAACCCCTGAACAATATCAACCCCACTAAAAGAGACTTTTGTGGATTCTTTTCCCCTACCACTTAATGCGTACAGTCTGTAACCATTGAAAGACCAATGGGATACCGTCAGAATCTGTGGAGTGGTGATATCTTTTTTAGACTTAATCTGTTTGTCTCTCTCTCTTTTCCTTTGCCTTACCTCTCTCTCTGCCATCCATTTGCTTTTAAATAAAATCCATGCTATTGACTTCAGCATATGGTTTACATCTTAATTCAGGCAGAGTCAGATTGTAGCGCCAGGAAAGGGCAATTCATCTCCAAAGGACATCATCTCCAAAGTCTGTCTGCAGCACTCACATGCAGGCAGGGTGGGCAACCCCTGAACCTGCCACACCTCGTCCTGCTTTCTTACTTTATGAAAGAGAAGTGTATTTCTCATCATCTGGTGGGGAATAACCTTTCCTTCTTGCTACATGGTTTCTCTCCAGTCAATGCAAAAGGTTTGGCAGAAGCAGCAGAATGACTTTGTAGCAGAAGGAAAATCTGCTTCTCTTCAAGTAAACAACAACAGAAAACAGCTGAAAACAAGGACTGGAGCATCAAAAAAGCATTACATGGAACAGCCTAGAAACAGCTCCATGTCACATGGGGAGGTAATGATGCTGAAAATTACCTGTTTGTTGTATTATCCTTTCACTTCTATAGAACAAAGCTTATGTAATAGCTGACACCTTGACTGATTTGTTGGTTTTTTGTAATACATTAAAGACTGTGTTAAGATGACTGTGTGCCACAGCAAAATCTATGTTATGTTTTTACTGGTATTTACTGGTAACTTATCTAAAAGCCTAAAGATTAATCAAACTCCCCAAATTCTAGTGTATCAGAGTGGCACATGTCAGTGGTCCTGACCCCAGCTCCAGCTGCAGGTGTGTCTTGCAGAAGGGAATATTGGTTCCTGAGTTATTGAGGTGTTTTGGTGCAGGTGCTGACCTGGCACAGACTCGTGCAGGTTGAGCACCACCACCAAAGCTGGAACAGGCAGTCTAGTGTGGGGACACCCACAGTGACAGGGTAGCCATGGCTGGGTTTAGCCTTGGTGGTGACTATCAGCCCTTAATGGATGTGGCTATTTCTGAGCAGAACTATTCACATTTGGTGTTCTTGAAAAGATTTAATGTGCTATGCTATCCCTGGTTTAGCTGAGCACACAGCACGTGCCTTAACATGGATTTTACTTTGTTTGCTATGCCTGTGATGTTCTTTAAAAAGTCTTCTTTTTCTGATGTATGTGCACAATAGCAATTTTCCAGGTCAGAAAGTATTTACTTTCTTCTTTATTTAATATCTTTTAAAAACAAAATGTATCTTCTCATCTAGGGTTAACCTAATCTTATGTAATAGCCCTGTTTCCTGGTAATGATGCAGAACAATGGAGAGTGGTATGGAATAATTCTTTCCATTCTGGAGTTATAAGCTGATTTCATTGTTGGTAGAAAATACAGGACTGTAGCAATTATCATAACTTTAACCACTTTTCCACACTCCGTGGATTTTCCTCTGATCTAGGATATGCCTAGCTGGGAAGTTGCAGCTAGCTACTGAAACTGTCAGTTTGAATTCCAGTGAACAAGTTGTACCAGATTTATGGTGTCCTGGTAAATGATGCTTTTTGCTCACAAAATAGGGTATTAATATCAGTCAAAAGCTCAGACTCACCCCTTTTTTGTCCAGGTAGCAGAACTCTAACAGAAGCTAGGAAGCGAGTTAGAAGGTGGTCAATCACTGGACTGTGGGAACTTTCTCTCCTTAGCACAGCACCAAGTAGGTGGGAGGCATCTTCTTATGTTCATTCTGACTTACTACTAATTTGAATTGAACCATCAGAAATACATAAAATTGACACTGAAGAGCTGGTGGGTGTCTGTAGGTGTCAAAGAGCAGCTGTTTCGAAAGCAGTGTGTTTGTAACAGTGATGCACCCTCTTTCCTCTGGGCTGTAGAAAAGAGCCTGGGGACCTGTGCTACCCACACAAGCAGAGGTGACTGCCCCACAGTTCTGCAACCCCAGCATGAACTGCTGGAAAAGTGGGAGGATATCTTGTCATCAGGATGGGATGAATCAAATTCATCCAGAATTGTTGCCTGCTTAACTGCACTGAAGCCAGTGTCCATTACAGTGTGACCAAAACATCTTCAGAAATTGGAACTTGAGGATCTGGACTCCTTCAGAAGTAGAATCAGAGAATCATTTAGATTGGAAGAGATCACTGAGATCGTTGAGGCCAACTCTTAGCCTAGCACTGCTAAGTCCTCGCTAAACCATGTCCCTAAATCATGCATCTACAGATATTTTAATACCTTCAGGGATGATGACTCAATGACTTCCCTGAACAATGGGGAAGCTTTTGTTGTGACTGGTAAAGCAAGAATAAAATTAGCGGTGATTAAATAAAATTTTATCTTAGGGTCACACATTAGCAGAGGTTGAATGATTAGAAAAAACCTAATTTTCTTTGTCCCACTGCACTGTCTGTTGATATGCCAAAGAGACTAGCAGGTGACATTTAATATTCAATTTTTCTCCCAGAGGTGTTGAAGATAGGCCTGGTACCACACCAAGAAGAAGAGAGGGAACAGATGTGCAAGGTGTGTTTGTGAACTTGTGAGATGTGTGTGCGGGATGTGAGTGAGCACAGTGTGGGTGTGAGGCATGTACACCATAAGCAGGAGCAATGTATTTGTCTGCAAAAGGATGTGAGTGCAGTGCAGAGAGGAGAGTTGCAGTGGGGCAGGTGGCCACAGCCCAGGTCAGGACTGTGACTGGGGGTATGGGGAAGCCACGCTGCCCCTTGGTGCAGGAGAAGCACTTCCCAGAGGCAACACTGCCATTCCTGCCCTCTCATCCACATCCCATGGCTGCTCACGGCTCATTTCCATCTCACATTGTGCAGCTGGACTCACAGGAGCCAGCTTTTTAAAGATGCACATTTATGAATCAGCTGTAAATTAGGCACCCGGTTAGGATATGATCGTAAGGACTAAATAAATGACTTCTCAGTCAGTTCTCTTAAAGCAAATTAGTTAACTTAGGATATTTTAAACCAAGTATTTATTGGTTAATGACCAGGTTTGGGTTGCTCCAGGCACCGTCAATTGCTGGAGTAGAAAAAAAACAACAAACCTTCAAAGATATGAGTCATGAGAAGAGCTGGGATATATCAGTAACACATAGTTGACAATATATCCTGCATCGGTTCACAAGCCGCCAGGATGTCCCTGGTGAACCATACACAGTCCATCGTGCTCTCAGGGGGCATATGTGTGCTGTCAGTCATTGGCAGCGTAGCAGGGAAACCAACAATGAAATAAAAACCTCAGCACACCCAATGGAGGTTGTGGGATGCTGGAAAACTCCATGAACAGCTGAAATGCTGCCACTGAGCAGATGATCCAGAAATTAAAAAATAAACTGGGATGCAGAAGGCTGGCTGTTTTCTGTGCTAGCCCCTAGAAAGACCCCCCCATGTCCTACAGAAAGGGGACTTTAGATAAGAGAAGGAACTGTGGGGTTATGTTGGCATTTGAGATTTTAAACAGAGATTTGGGAGAGAAAAATTCAAACTCCACTTAACTGCATTGAACTAGAACATATTTCTGGAGAGAGAGAGAAGGAATAAGCAGAAAAGTTGAACTTGTTAATACAATAACTTCGTAATGAGCTGCTTTCTCCACTTAAAAAAACCCCAACCACTACTTGCAAAGGCTTTTGTTTCTTATAGTGACATACAGTGAACATATAATATTGCAGAGATTACCTACTGACTGATACAGCATAGATGTTACGTGCCATTAGAAAAGACATATTTTTACTCTTTTTTGGAAGCTTGTTTTAACTGAACAAGAACTGCAATGAGGAAAGTTTGAATTGGTTTACAGTAACCCACATACCAGTCCAACAATATTAGCTCCGATGCTTTGCAAGGCTTTCTGTCCCACAGTGTCCAGAATTAACCATGCTTGCACTCCTTAGCCCAGCCACCTTGCAGGATGCCCTTGGATCTCATGGCAGTGAACGGCTGTGCTGCACCACAGCAGCTAACCCTTCTGAAGATACTTACTAGAGAGCAGATCCTTTTTTTGGATATTCCTTCTGTTAAAAGTATCAGGATTGCGTCTCTTGTGTAACACAAAGAGATACTGGTAGAAAGTTCCACCATTTTTCTTCTAGAAGACATGGGAAATGAGTCAACAAGATTTTGAAATAATCCTGACAGTTATCCCACATGGTTCCTTCAAGTTCCTTCAGTGCAGCACATTAATATCAACCCAGACAGACCATGGGATTTGTCTTCTTATTTGAGTTATATTGTGTAGTTCCTCTCCAAGACTCTTGTCCTTCTCTTCAGTAATGTACCTACTTATGTTTCTGCTGATGGGTTGCTTAAAACCCTTCTCCCAAGCCCTCAAAACCCATAGACTGAACATGGCCACATCAGTACCAACAGTGCCCCACATGAAAGCCAACAATTGTTTGACTTCACTCAAAACAAAATCTTTTTCCCAGAAATGGTCATGAGAAAACGAGCAGGAAGGTTCACTCATCCCCACCTTTTAAATGAAGACTGACAGCAGATATGAAAATGGCTTTTGTTTTCAATTTCATTCCATATGACTCTGGAGTGGTTGCAGGATCAAGCTATTTGTATCCAAAGGGGAACATTCTTTCTGTAGATATGAAACATCCAAGTATTTGCAAAACTTAAATTTTAAGAGAAGTGAATAATTCTGGTTTTACTACCTTTTCAGCTGTCCTGGAAATGTAGACCAGCCTGCACTAATGAGTTCCATCTCAGGAGTGCTTTTTGTTTTGAAAAGCAGATGCAGAAGTTCAGCCTATATCCTTTCCAGATAGAGAAGGAAGCATGTTCTTATGCACACAAATATAAGATTTAGTCAGTAATTTGCATATGCATACTTTACATGTACATTAATGCCCATGTCATCACTGATGTATTTGATGTTGGATATCCAGTACTTAGTTACCACACAAAGTTCATTTATCTTTGCACTGTATCAGTATTTTTAACCTCATCCTAATTGGAATCCTATGAATATGATTGTTAAAATCTTTATTATATTAAACTCCAGAGGAAAACACAGTTGGTTCAGGTTTGAGACACTTGGTGCTGCAGAAGTAATGAGAACAGTCCTATCTAAATTCAACTAGATTAAGATAAAGATATGTCAGTCAATTGAATCCAACATCTAAGACTGGATCTCTGACAAGAAAATACATACAATTTTATGAAGTAGGATATTTAATGTAAAGGAAAAGCTATGCACAATTTAGCATGCATGGGAGGAACCCTTTACCTCAGAGTCACACTCTGCCTAGATTGTGCTTCCAGCCTCCAGATTGTCTCACCACATGAACTCCTCCCCATCCCTTGCCCACCTTTCCCTCTTTCTCCACTATTTCTCTAGCTGGGGCCAGAGGGAGCTTCCAAACTCCATCTCACCTGAAAGTTCATCTTGGGGCTTTCTGTGACAGGAGAAGAGGGAGAAACATGGGTGGTGAACACAACAGGCGGAAACCGGTGAACCATGACCATGATGCTGGGGGCCTTAAGCATCCTGGGGAAGGTGCAGAATGAGAGGAATGCACTTATCCAACATACTGTGAAGCTGTCCCCGGTCCCTGGGGACACAGAGAGGTTGTGTGGGCCTGCTCAGGGTGAGAAGGCTGGGATACCTCTTGGTTATCCCATGCCCTGGTGCGATCTCTTTCTGCACAGAGAGTCAAGAAACGAGTGGGGAAAATGCAAGGTGATGACTGTCAACATGATGGAAGAAAGGGTGGTGGAGGGATGCTACCATGGCACTATCCAGGATGAGCAGCCAGACTTGGAGTTCTATCAGACAGCGAGTTTCATGGCAGGAATGTTGGGTGTTAGGAGCCAGCTGCAGCACTTCACTGGACTGATGAAGCAAGCAGCGAGTGGGGCAGAAGGGAAAACACAGCAGTGCCAGAGGTTGGTGCCAGTTCCAGAAGGATCGTTCTGCTATGATCATTCTGCTATTACACTCCATCAGTCAGGAGTAACAACACCACGTGAAAACGTGGAAGAATGGTGTCTGCTCCTCTGTCACATGTCTGGGATCCAGCCAAACCTCTGGATGCAAGCAGCGACCCTGTAGAAGGTGCAGACATCCCTGTCTCTGCAGTTTCTGAGTCTAGACCCACACCAGCCTCCTTCCCCAGCTAAGCATGGACCTCCGAGGAGTAGCATACATCTTACCCTGGGGAAGGTCCACTGGCCAGTCTCAGCACTTTGCTGAAGCAGATAACAGTGTCTGGAAAGTCCTTCATTATCTCTTGTGCTGTCTGGAGGCCGGGCTCCCTTCCTGCCTGGCCTCTGAACTGCACTTGGCACTGTCTGCTCACAGCCACATCCACCATCCTCTGCCTCACAAATCCCTCGCTCAAAATTATCATAATTGGCTTTCTTTGCTTTTTTTCTCTTCTGAAAAGTGAGGTGACATGAATTCACTCTCATAATGTGCATCATGTGAAGACTATCTGTGTTACAATGTGCTCCCTTCACTTGAGAGGTGGGAATAATTTTGATGTGAGGTAAAATGAAATCCATGGGAGAGGGAGACCTGCATCCACCTCCCATCCTCCTCCTCACAGAAGGAGTGGCAGGCTCCTGAGCCAAGGGCTGGCTGAGGTGTACTTGAGCTCTGAGGACAATGATAGGACACGTTTACTGGTGAGCAGACGCACATATGCTGTGTCCAAAAATGCCTTCAATTCGTAGGGTGTGTGCAACCCTGAGAAGAGTCTGGCAGCTGGGGCCCTGGCTGCTGCTGGCCCTGATCCTGGTGAAGGTGATACAGGGCCCTGTCTTCTGTCTGCTGACACAGCATGGCTTTCCAAGAAAACGTGTTTTGGGCAGTCAGACTCTTCTTCCCAGGTCTGCTGGATCACAGCTCCCTTAACCTGTGGACCTGCTGGAGTGGGGCCAGAGGGGGACCACGGAGATGATCTGAGGGCTGGAGCATCTCTTCTATGAAGACAGGCTGAGAGAGCTGGGGCTGTTCAGCCTGGAGAGGAGAAGGTTCTGGGGAGACCTCCCAGTACATAAAGAGGACTACAGGAAAGCTGGAGAGGGACTTTTCACAAGGGCATCTAGTGACAGGATAAGAGGTAATGGTTTCCAAATGTGTGGGTAAGTTGAGATTAGATGAAAGGAAGAAATTCTTTACTTGTGTAGGTGGTGAGGCATTGGAGCAGGTTGCTCAGAGAAGCTGTGTATGCCCCATCCCTGGCAGTGTTGGAGGCCAGGTTGGATGTGGCTTTGAGCAGCCTGGTGGAAGGTGTACGTCAACATGGAAAGGCAATTGGAATCAGACAATCTCTAAAGTCCCTACCAACTCCAATTGTTCCATGATTCTATGACCAGCTGGAACCAAGACACCTACAGTGGGAGTGTTCACAAACGGTCTGAGGCCACAGCGGAATTGCTTTGCACAACTCTAAGCAGATGCCCAGCCATCTCCCAGTCACACAAGCTCACTAGACAAACAGTGCCAAGAAACAAACTCCACTTTTTTATATCCTCATCCAGGATCTCAACAATCTTCAGGCCATGATGAAATCCTGACCTAAACTGAAGTCAGTAGGTGAGCCATGTAATTCGCTGAGACCAGAATGCCACTATAGAATATGCAGATTTGAGTTGTGCGCACTACTAAAATATTGGATCTGAAGAACCTCATGCACAGGCTGAGGTGACCTGCTGAGAAAGATCTGCAGAGAAGGACCTGGGGGTTGTGGTGGACAAGTTGTCCATGAGCCAGCAGAGTGTCCTTCTCATTAAGAAGGCCAGTGGAATCCTGGGGTGCATTGGGAATGGCATTCAGGTCTAGGGAGGTGATCCTGCCCCTCCACTCAGTCCTGGTGAGCCACAGCTGGGGTGCTGTGTCCAATTCTGGGTTCCTCAGTACAGGAGAGACATGGAGCTCCTGGAGCAGGTCCAGCACTGAGCAACAAAGGTGATTGAGAGACTGGGGCATCTCTCTTATGAGGACAGGCTGAGGGAACTGTTAATCCTTGAGAAGAGACAAGTGAGAAGGGACCTTATCAAAGTCTGTAATTATCTGAAGGGAGGGTGTCAGTGGAATGTAGCCAGGCTCTTCTCTGTGGTGCCCAGCAGTAGGACAAGAGGCAATGGGCAGACACTGATGCACAGGAAGTTCCACCTGAGCCTGAGGAAGGACTTCCTTACCTTACTGGTGACTGAGCACTGGAAAAGGTTGCCCAGAGAAATTGTGGAGTCTCCCTCACTGGAAATACTCAGGAACTGTCTGAATGCAGGCCTGTGCAATGTGTTCTGGGATGACCCTGCCTGAGCAGGGAGGTTGGGACCAGGTGACTCCTAACTTTACCCATTCTGTGATTCTGTGACAGTATAATTCTGTGATTGTCTGCTCAGAGAGTTTTGTCATTTGCACAGTTCACCAATGCCCACAGTCACTGTCAGCACCCCTTCCTTTCCATTATTTCTTGCTCTGTTACTTTATTCCTGTAACACTGCTCCATACTGAAATCTCCCTAATCCTTTTCAGGCGGGCAATGGGTACTGACACCCTCTCGCATTGCTTGGTTGTTCTAGTTCCTGAGGATTACAAATGAGGGCCATCTGTAGTCCCTATTATTTGTGGAGATGAAAAGGAGCTTAACTTAATGTATTTTGGCAGAGTAATAGGGAAACATCAATCACTGGGTGACATGTTAGTTCATATGCACCAATAGGCTCATGTTTGTAGCTTGACACATTAAGTGGATCTGTTTCTTTAAAGATGAGTCCATCACTTGCAGACAGACATTTGGAGCTCTAGCACACAGGACACTTTTAAGAGATACTTGATAAAGAGCTTGAAAATGTGAGTAGTGACACGAAGCTAAACTCTGTCTCATTTTCTTCAGATTCCCTATTAGTGTGAGCCTCATAAAGTTGAAATTGGGGTCACTTGGACAGTTATTTTAGCTAAAACAGATGGAGTTGTGGTGGCTGCTCCTAAAGAAGCAACTTTTACCATAAGTTACCACACACTATCTCTGGGATAAATATATTTTCCTGTACTACATCATTTGGACTGTGTGGTAATTACTGAACCAATGCTGATTTTTTTAATGGCAGCCATGCTAGCAATTTCCTTTAAAAAATCTATTCTGAGATAGTTCGCAGCAGTGAGAAAAAAAGTGTTTTCCTTGCAAATGCCAAAATCAAACAGTTTCTAAATTTATTACAGGAGAAAAATTGAGACTCCTCTGAAATACTATTTTCCCCATGTAACAAAATATTCTACATGAAGAGGGATTATTAGACCCCCTGAACTTCCCTCGCAAGTAGAGCACAGCTGTGCGAACAATTCACAATGTATTATTTATTGGATCAAGTTCTGTACTTTTTTGACTAGTGAACTCTTAAGGAGTAGTTCAGGACTTTCTTGCTATTGATTCTTCTGCAAAAATTTTCACTAATTTCTTCAGGAATTCCATCTTCAAATGTTTCATTAAAAATGTATTCCCATAGCTTCAATTCCAAATTAATTTTGTATCTGGTCAGCATAATGCAGGTGAGGTGATTACTGACCTTTGAACTGACAACACATAACATTACAGATTAATTCCCATTTTCTGCTATTGGACATGCAGTTTCTAAAGAAGCAAAGTACTCATCATATATAGGAACTGATTAGTTGAGGAGCAGAGTTGCTACTTGTTATCACTACTTTTGTTCACGTTTATTAGCCTGCAGAACAACCAGGCCTGGGCCCCCATCCAACAGATGCAGAAAGGAGGCGGAGGAAGTCCATTTCCCAAAGAGCTTATGGCTGCAACCAGGACCACAGGTGAGGAGGTGAGGAAGGAATGATAGCAGGAAACATCATATTAAGCTATTATGATTTTGAAAGGTGGTAACATAAGAGGGGGATAAGTTACAAAGGGGGGAAAATGGAAAGAAGAAAGGGTGTATCAGAGGCAGCGGCATAGGGTAAGAGCACCAGATGTGCTGTGAAGCTTAGGTAAAGAGGTCACGATGAAAAGGAACGGATGATTTCTCTTCCCACCTAAGCATCAGCCTTTCCTTGCTGAAGTCAAGCATGCGATAGGAGCTGCCTCTTTAAAAGTCGTTTTCATCTGAAGATCTGGAAAGGGAAAACCCATCAGCTCCCAGTGCTGCCAGGAACAGCCCAGGCAGGTGCTGCGGGAAGTGCCCCACAGCTTTGCTAATGCATCTCAGGCACAATTCAAACAGCCTCGGCCTTCATTACTCTTGCTGTTCCTTGAGCAAAGCATGCTATTTGTACTGAATAGTGACAAGTCTTGCAATGAGAAAAAGATGTAGATTAGCCCAGAGAATTCAAGCTCACTTTGGTTTAAAGCACAAAAGGAAGGAGCCACATTTTTGATTGAAACTCAGTCAACTCTTGATCACCTGGGAACAGTGCATCCAGATTGGAGATTAGCTGTGTTCTGATGAAATATTCCCAGCCATCTCCCCACCCCCTTCCCCCTTGATGTTCATTCCTCATCATAACTTCATTTTTCAAAGGTAAATATACTAAATATGTTCTTACAGTCCAATTTACATATGTTCTGTATTAGTCTATTGAGAATAATATCAAGAGTTGACTGGACATGGAAAAAATGCAGACAACTTCAGTGGATGGTACCAGTGACTTTTTTCCTCAGTGCATATAAAGGTGAAGGCTAGAAATAAACCACAAGTGATTTTGATTAGCTGGCTGAAAAGCAGCGTGAGCCCTTATTAGCCTTCCACATGCCCAAATGTCAGCTAAGAAGCCACTTCTCACTGAGGCAGGCTCACAACACTGTGACTTCTGGGCCCACCATAGGAGGATGATGGGATGCACTTACAGCTCATTTCTTTGTGGTTTTCTTCCATAAGTCCTTTTGCAATGGGCATGTACTACAAAGCAGGCAACTGCTAACCTGCATCTGGTAAACCCCAGGGAGGTGATGCTGACAGTCTTTGAAGCTACCACAGGCAAATCACCACTGCAGGGACCTCGCCAGCTGGGTGAGTGACAATGCTAGCAGTAATCACGTTGCTCTCACCAGGATGCTGAGTCAGGACAAGGGGCACAGCAGGATTTAAAAAGACATAAGCAGGTCTCTGTCTTAACATCTGCACTCCTGTGGAGGCCTGGTAAGGTCTAAGGGTGAGTGGTGTAGGGTGGTCTGCTGAGGGCCAGCCTGGCAGTCACCATAGGAAAGCTAGCCAAAACAAGGAATAGGAATTGGAAAAGGAGGTACATCTTTAACTGAAGGCCTGTTTCCAAGGCACGGTTTTAAATCAGCTGAATCTCATTATTTTTATGTGGAACTTAATAAGACACCAGATATGTAGCAAGAATACATTTTCAGGTGCAGTGGTGTCAGGTCAATCAGAAATCTATCAAAAACGCCAAACCTGATAACAGGAAGAAGCTGCTATAGGTTCTAGTAACACAGGTAAATTATAAAATTGTATCAGTACAATGTGTCTTTTAATGGTCCATCAAAACACCAGCATTCCTGGCTTTTCAAAAATAGTTTTTTATTGGTTTTGTAGAAGGTCTGTAAACACTCTGAGTCGGGCTGAGATTTAATAATGGAGTTACTGCTGTATGCTTGGGCTGTGACAGGACTGAAATGACAGAGATTAAGTGTGTCTGCTCCTTCTGCTCTTCTGTTGGGTTCCCTACACTGTACTGGACATCCCTGGAGACAGTGCACCCACTGTGATGAAAAGCTGCTGGTTATAAAAGGACATCATCTGACTGCTCCATAAAACCATGTACAATATACTTTCCAATTAGTTTATAAATATTTTTTTAAACTGTTCCAGTTTTGCTCTTTCACCAGTCTTGCAAGGTTATCCTTCATTAGCATTTCAGAAATTAATAATAAGATTAATATGATTATTAATATGATTTGGCTTTCTGAGTAATATTGTGGAATTCACTTTCTGCTGGCCCTTCCTCTGGCTCATCCTTGTGTGCTCAGCTCTCCAGCCAGGGCTGGGAAGAGTACATGCTCTAACCCATGGGCTGGCAGCTGAGGATCCCACTCCCCTGATTTCCCTCTTCTCTGACTGTGAGAGCAACTTTTTGGTGTTGGGTTGACACCCTCACCATTTTGCCAGATCCTGTACTAGCCCCAGGAGTTGCTTCATAAAGTAGGAGTGTCTGCTGCCTTTTATGGGCCATTAATTCTCATCAGTTCTGCAAAAAACAAACCCAGAAAATTTACAGAAGCTGGGATGACTGCTGTATTTAGTTCCAGAACAAATCTAAGCAACACAACTGAATGACTATGCTTATGCTCCTGTCTCAAATATTGATTTTAATCCCTTCTGCTGTGTTTTGAAGTGACATGATTTACCTGACATGTGCCACAAGCTAAGGTCAGTTACCTGCAGTTCAGCACATCCGAGTCACTTTCCCCCTGAAACCAAAACTCTAATTGACTTTCAGTTTAGTGGAACAAAGTTGGTTCCTGATCCACCAACATTTTCTTTTAGACCATCTGTCATGAGTGAGATAAGACTTTGTAAAGGAGAGACCAGAAGTGAGAAAAGAAGCAGAATGGCAAAAAGAGAGGAGATCTTTCAGGTAACAAGAAGATATATATATAAGTCAAAGGGAAAATTTAGCACAAGGACAAATGGATGGGCCATGAAATCTGGAAACAGGAAGAAAGAAAATCAGAACAGCAGAGAGATGAGGTTCTGAATACTTATAGTGTAAAAATAACAGAAACAATCAACCTTTATTTTTGGGGTTTTTTTTGTTTGTTTATTTGTTTTGATTTGGTTTTTTGTTTGTTTGTTTGTTTGTTTTTATTTGGGTTTTTTTTGTGGGGTTTTTTGGTTTTTTGGGTTTTTTTATGGGAGAGTTGTTGTGTTTTTTTTTAAAAAGGGAGAAAGTTTTAAGAGAGAGTTTAGGAAACTCTCTTCCCAGAAGTCTGACGCTCTAAGAATGGTACTTTGTGGCAAGAAGAAAATGAGAGACGAGTCAGGAGTAGGAAGTGGGCATTGTCCCCTTAAGTATGAAGAAATAACTTTGTGGGCTATCTAGTGTTTCAAGCACAATTGATGTAAATGACTGACTTTGGTATATTTTAAAATGTACAGTAATTTCATGACTATAAGGCTCACCGGATTATAAGGCACACTTCTGGGTGTCGGCAGACTTCCAAACCTTTTCCATATATAAGGCGCACTGGACTAAAAGGCACCCTTTTGTTTTGCAGCAAGGATCTGTGCGCAACAAAGTAACCAATAAGCAACGGAATCGCGCGAGTCCTGCCGAGCTGCATGGCCCCACACGGCTCACTGCTCGCAGCTTGGCTCGCGGCTCGTGCTTCCGGGTTGGTAAATTTCCAAACTTTGTCCATATATAAGGCACACTGGATTATATGGCGCACTTCTGGGTTTCGATCAAAATTTTAGGCTTTAAGGTGTGCCTTATAGTCATTAAATTACTGCATATTCTTTACCTGTGAGAGATTCTGCAGCCTCTAGAACCTCCTCTCCTTCTGAGCAGTAAATGATATGTTCCCAGAACCGTCTGTGTTAACAATCTGTGTTTGAAATGAGAGGGATCCAGCAGTCACCTTCACTCTGGGCAGAAACCTACTGACATAGGGATGTCTTATTTCTAGACTTAGATCAATTCAGCATCACTTACAGAGGTGGGAATCCAAGAAATGCACAGTGCATACAATTCAACTGTGTATCAAAATGTGAAATTTCATGGGATGTGCTTATTGCAGTAACTTTGAGTGGATGACATATACTTCAAAAAGGCTGAACCTCCTTATTTTCTTTGACGTCTTTTATTTCCTTTTTCCTACCAATGACAGTGGTGAAAACTTTTTTCCCTAAGATGCACTTATGTTGTGGGTATTTTGCTACTTCATGAGACCGGGTACAATGGCCAGGTGCAAGATTCATGCCATCATGAAGCCAGGTCATGCACAACATCATTCGTGTTTATAGGAGGATATGCTGATGGACTAATTTCCCACACCCCCCTTCCCAATTTACTCATGCTTGAAGTGAAGGATGACCTCAGGGAGCAGCCTGAAAAGCCCCTTAAATACATACACTGAAGACTTCAGCACAGCCCATGTCACGTTTCAACAGAGGTTCCAGAGTGAGATCATGAGGAAGCACTGAGGGTTGTATGGGTCCCAGTTGTTGCTTGCCTGCAGAGGAACTGGACCTGATTTTGATCCATGCAAATCTTAGGCTTCATCAGAAATACTTATTATTTGGTTTCCAGCTTTCAAAATATACCATCTGACTACACAAAGGTGTCATCTGTAATGTTGTGTTTCTTCTTTCAATCCTTCCTACTACGCATCCCCTTTCTTGATGGCAAAAGTTGTGCTTAAGAATCCGGGAGAGTAAGTGTCTCTAGATGGGAGGCTATTGAAATGACTTGAAATTTATTTCTCACCATTTTTTTCTTAAGAAAAAAAAAGGACACAGCTTCCCCAAACACTGGGAAAAGTCAGTTTAACTTCACTAAAAGGAAAAGACTCTGAAACTCCTTTAAGGAATCAAATAGGGAACACTTGGAAAAGCAGAGCTTGATTAAAGACAGCTAACATCAATTCAGGGAAAGGAGATCATGCCTAACTAATTTGTTGGAATTCTTTGAGGAAATTACTGCCCTGGTAAGGAAGGGGAAAGGATATTATAGACTCTGTTTTTCAGAAAGCATTTGACAACATTCTCCACTGTTGGTTAAAATGTCTAAGGTCTGAAGTCATGGAATAGAAGGACAATGAGCATATTGGACTGAAAACTGGCAAAAGAGAAGGAAAGAAAGGGTAACTATGAATGGGAGCCTTTCATTTTAAAGAGGGGGATGTAAGACGGATCAGAGAAGAAACCACATTTGGAATTTGAAAACAAGACTTCCTAAGGTTAATGAAGACACTCCTGAAGCTTGGGAAATACAATTAATAATGAGGAACCATGCAGACAGATTGAGAAAGAAATGGTTTGTTTTACCACAGTATCTTGGAGAGCAGGTAGAAAGAGGAAGACTTTCCTGACTGCCCTGCTAAAACAAATCTCACAAATCTTGAGTGGTAATATTGTTAAATTCCACAGACACAGAAAGACACAGAATTTCACACTGCAGCTACTGAATATGACCCACCTTTCCTTTCTTTGCATTAATGATTGCTCTCAGGCACTTAAGTCTTGTGTTTTTAGGAATGATCTTACCATGTGCAATTGCATGCAAGTATTACCTTTTAGGGTCTTCTTGTAAGGCAAAGATTTCACTTCAGGTTCATCTTATCTCATTAAATAGCATAGGAAAAATTGTTCTGCTTTTGAGTCTTTCATCTGGGAAAGAAACAACTGCTGCTACTTCATACTAAGAGCTTCTAATTTACAATGGGCAGGAGCACGTCACTTTGCTGATGATTGTGACAGGAAGCAATAGCTGAAGTGTTGTGATTACAAAACTGCTTCTGATGGCTTTAATGTACATGGGAGAATGTACCTTCTTCTATCAGTGAAAGCTTTAAGTTAGGAAGTTTTTGTCATACACAGAGAATTTATTTCATTAATAGAATCTTACAAGCCTCCATTTTTCTACAGATTGATTTAGTGTGTGCCCTTGGAAGCAGCATTCTTTTTTTCTGTTTCCTCTCTTTCCACTTCGAAGTACAAGAGGCACTAGTGAATTTTGCTTTGTTTAGTTTGGTTTTTTTACATACTTATCTGACCAGAAGGAAACAGGATATGCAGCAGTGGAACTACAGCAGGAAAATACATAAATTCATCAGCATGTCTTACTGTTTGTCTTCTTGGGCAGATCTTCTTCCTCTTGTCTGCATCTGTCTGGGGATATTTATATATGTGTAGGATGGAATTTGTTACCAAAAGAAGCATTTCCCTACTCTTCCCCTCCCTCCTTGGCTCCAATTCTCACTTGTTTGAAGCACTGAACACTCCTGACTCCTGCCACTCTAGTGGCTGGATGATAATTTTTAGTAGCTTTGTATTTTTTGTGTTTACTCCTTTTCAGAAATAGTCCTTTCATTCTTCCCTCTGATTTGAAGCATAATTAACTTCCACAAGCTCCAAGATGACCCTTTTGTCCTGCACACAAAAATGGTTTTCATAGTCACTCAGATCAGAAATAGCAGAAGTCAGAGACGTGACCCTTTTTGACACCAAAATAAAACGAAAACTTTTTTCGTTTGTTTTGTTTGGTTTTTTTTTGCAATACAGTGGATGTCTCAGTGTTGGTTGCCTTATAAGCCAAAGAAAACACCATATGTACGAAATAAATTTTAACAACCCATTCAATAGTATTAGAAAGTAGAAATAGAATACATATATTTTATTTTAACTCTGGACCTTTTGCTGATAGTGCAAAAACTGGACTGGAGAAATTCTGAACATTAAGCCTGTAATCTTTGAAACACCACCTCAGTCTTTCCTCTTACATTTATTTTCTTCTGATGCTTTTTTGGCAGCCTTTGTAGTATTTTACCCTAATATGATACTGCAACTCCAAGCATCTTCTGGGGAGAGGGAAACCTTTTCAACAACAATTCTAATCTACTCTAAGCAGATCTCCCTAAACTATTTCTTACTAATTTCTGCTTTGTCAAGAGATCTCTTCTCCACGTCCTTGGGCCGATTATTAATAGACATGATAACAAATGTATAATCCTACTCTAATTATTTTTTATTTTCAGACAAGGGAATGGGGGAGAATTGTGTAGTTTTGAACATTAACTGTTGTCCCTCCTCTTATCTGGTTAATTGGACTGTGGCAATGTCTGACTGGATATCCTGCCCAGAGGTGATTTAAAAATGGCAAATGTCACGAATATTTTTTTTACTTAATACTGGAATGTCAACCTTCTCATATAAATTATGGTGGTTGCTCCTGTCTCAGTGACATAGGTATTTCTTTAGCATATGTTCTTGGATAAATACCTACACAGCTATAAGAACTAGGACTGTGATTTTACTACAACAAGGAAAATAATCTTCTACCAGCCTTATCGCTCTGGCCCTGTAAAAGCCCATTGGTAGCTGGCCAGTTTTAAAGATGTCACCATCATGCTTACAACTTGCACTCAGCTCTGAAGAGCTCTGCCTGGCATCTTTTCAAAACAAATCTTGGAAAGTGCACAGAGAAATGCTTTATTTCTGGAGCCCTCTAAGTCCTCCTAGCTACACAGCTGCCAATTGTACCTACAGGGCTCTTGTGCTTTTTTTACCTTTTCTCCCTCGTTTTCAGTATCATTTGTCTTAGCTAGAAGTGCTCACCTCTGTCTATCCCAGCCTCAGCGGGATCTCAGAACTGTGAGATGTGGGACAGAGAAGAGGCAATTTTGGGAGAGCGGCTGGCATGGGGCCAGCAGTTGTTCCCACAGCTCAGCGTGGTCTGCAAGGATTAGTGCCTATGGTGTTGATAACCTGTAAAAGTCAAAGTTCTTGAGCTGAGCAAACTAAGAAGCAGTGAACATAGAAAGACAAAACAAGAAAGAACGTGTAGTGATTAAAGAGGTGGCAAGGCCACTTTTGTAATGAGGGTATCATCAGGCAGGAAAGATTTTTCATTGTGGGAGAGGCCATTTCTTGGCTCTCTGGAGGTCAGATAGCAAAAGGATGATCCATGTTTTCAGGGCGGTGGCCTTGGAAGGGATTCCTGTATGATCAGGACCCAAGGGCAGTGGGTAAGAACAAGTGCTTTCATGGGCCTTTAGGGATGGCTGTTGCTGGAACTCAAACACTTCAACTCTGCTGACACAGGCATAGGGTAGGAGCCAGGGCTCTCCGGTCTGACAGCAGAAGACAGCTGACATTGAAACAGTAATTGTGGCGGGAGTCTAAGACATGGATTTGACTTCTCCTGTCAGAGGTCATTGCTAAATGATTTGGCAGCATTTAGTTCAATTGCACCAAGAAATATTTTTACAATACTCTGATATCTTTCTTGACATTAGAGGTAGTTTGTTGCTGTCAGGATACCTCCTCTTCAGCAAAGGACGTCCATATCTCCTGTTTCAGGTTTGTGTGGTTTGTCTGTAATTTTGTATCAAATTCAACACCAAGAAAAATGTTGCAGTGACTTAAATGAGACGACACAGGTAGATTTTGCTTGAGTGGAGAAGGTTATTGCATGATGCTTAGTCAAGCAGGGCAGTTCTTGGCATTGCCAGAGTACCTCATGTTATCCCAGCTCTTGTGGACGTGGTTCATTTATTGTTTTGTCTGTATTCAATAAACTTCTTTTAATCTTCTCCAAATAAATTCAGAGAACTTTGAATGCAATGTAATATTATACAGATACAGAGCATTCCCTTTTTCATCAGGGAATCTGAGAGCTCTTTGTTATGATTTCAGAGAATTAAAGCTTCACAGTATTTCCAGATTATACCTGGAGGAATTATTTTCCTTAAGCTGAGTGAGCAGGAAGATGGATGTCCCTTCATCATGCTAGGTTGGGATAATGGACCCAGTGACTTGGCAGCTGGGGCTCCAATAACAGTCTCCTTGTTCTCGTGTCCACTGGCTCTCTGGTGGCGACTGGCCCTGGGCACCCTCTGATGTGCCCTGAGAGATGCAGAGTGTACTTGAGAGCACCAGTCAAAGCCTGGAAAAGGGATCTGGAAAGAAATAGGCAACACTAACAAAATGGTAGGAGCTGCTGTATTTTGTGAGTTGTTTTAAATAAAGAATCCATTTTAATCCTACTGGCCTCTTGCCTGCTTGCTTCATTCAAAATAAAACACACACTCCAGAAAATTATTTTACACAGCCCAGCCAAGTTTCTGGTAAAGGCTCCAGACATCCATAATTCATGAGCAAGGAAGGGTGTGGATATTTTGTGGGAACCAGATCCTCTGTGAACAAGATAATTTTCATTTGCTGATTATGTTGTGTAAACAATATGCTTTTAGGATTCAGGGGTACAGAACTGTGCATCTAGCAAAGTCAAGCTGTTGATTCATATGCTGGAAACAAAATAATTAACCCGAAGCCTCTGAGTTGAGAACAAATATTAAAAGGAGGAGTATGTTGTCCTTCAAAGGTTACTTCACCAAGTTTTAATTTCTGCTGGTATCTTTTAGCTGTTGAACAACCCAGATGCTGTTCAGCTTGCAAAATACGTACACTTTTCATTATTGTGGATGCTATGGCAAGGTTTCAGTGTTTTAAACCATTCAGAATGTTTATAGCTGAGAAATGACAGTAAATAAATTGAAATGTCTAACCAATTTATGTTTGACAGAATGGCATTGTGAAAAGGACACAGTGGATAGACACTGGTTTTCCTCATGCTCATGGGTTTTGATTGCATATGCTGAAACCTTATCCCAAAGATATATAAGTGATACATTCAATCCCTATAATCTGTAGAATGTGTTAGATCATTTTATTGTATGTAACTGGTTCTCAAGAGCATAACTAATTGCCAAGCATGGTTGTCAAGTGTGCTGCATTTGTACCTTCAAGAAGACCATAAACCTCTATCCTTAGACCTCAACACTTTTTCTTCTAGAAACTGTATCCAGACAGAGGCCACTCCACCTTATGGAAATGTATGAAATGGAGGAGATTAATTCAATAGATTTGATTCATTCCTGAGCCTTTATAGAGACGAATCATTATAGAAGGCAAAAATTATTTAGGTGCCACCTGGTTTATTGTGAGTAACCACAGGGCATAGCTTGCTGTGGTAAAAGACGCCACGACAGGCTGCCAGTTTTGTTGGAGCTCTACGCTTTTAGCTTCCCTTGTATCCTTGGGGATACTGGGGCGATTTCAGCAGCCATCCTTGAGTGCTATCCTAAGAACCCTAAGCGCAGCGGGAAGAATGAGGATGTGGGAGGTGACATCTGAGCTCCAGGAGAAGATAGCATCAAACCAGGATTGCACTGTGCAGTGGCTTCCTTGGCCAGTGCAGGGTATGTAGCAGGGTGCACTTAGTCCCACAAGGACCCTGCTTCCTACAGCAAGAGAGTTATAGTTTTCCCATGTCGTGGAGGCTTTCCTTCCTCTTTTGTGGTAGGACAAGCAGTAAAAGCTACCTGAGCAAGGAGAACTTGAGTGTTCAGAAAAACACATTTACAATACGACCTTTCCAAGGTCAGAATTTTAGAGCTGGATATGCAGAAAAAGCATTAAACAAAGACAAATACAACCATGTATGAAAAGTGTATTTTTTATGCAACTGGCATTAGGAGTTCTGTGGCTGGGACTCAAGGATATTACAACTGCATGAGAAGACTAGCCTACTTCTATAAGAGTCAACAGCCATTTATTCAAACAGAATAAGTAAATTAGCTGCAGGTCTCTACAGTCTGATGCCATCGTATTCACCAGCAAACTCCAGAGTGAGGGAGATAAATTGAAACAGAAAAGCGACCAAGGAAAAAATCCTATACCTTACACAGACATGCATATTGAGCAGAAGTAGAAGTGGAGATTTAAATCATGCTTGATGTCTGTGGTGCTTTATTACACACTGGCTAATGGGAAAATGAAAGAAATAAGGTGCCCGATTCATTGGCCCAGCTGCAGTAAAGGACTTCCCCACACCTGATGGAACAGGAAATTCATTTTTAAGACTGCATTGGCGATCATTCAGCTGGTTTTAACCCCAGTCCTTTGGGTATTTAAACTGCTCCTAGACTGGACATCAAAGCTTTTAAGGAAAAGACAAATCTCAAATTTTCAGGCAGTGGACAAGAAGTGTCTGAATTTTCACAAGATAGGGATGTATGCTATACCTGGAAATATGTATATGCTGGCACCAAGGTGAAATACATCTACACAAATGGGAGAATTGTATGGGGTGATCTATTTTGCATTCAGTGTGAAATTTCCAACTCATCTTAATATGAGTATGCTTGATAATTGTGTTGCAGAAGTTTGGGACAAAGAGCTGTGCACAGCCCAAGTGTACAGGGTCAGAAGTAGGAAGCTGGCTCTCAACCCTTGTGACTTGGCCTGACCTAGAGCTGACTTGACCCCCAGGAAACTCAGGATGTTGTTGTTATCAAATGTCAGAGATCTCCCTCTGGCAATTGATAATCTGTGTCCTACATGTGGACAGGTGTTGAGGCCAGGGGTAGAGGCTTGGCCAGAATTACAAATAGAATGGAGCCAGGATGCCTGGATGTGACCGCTTGCTTCAGATATTTGCTTCAGTCTCGGCTTCTCCAGCTCTCACTTTTATAGCACAAATCCCCAAAGTCCCTGCTCCATATTTATTCCTTCCTTGGCAAAACCATGATCAAATTAGTGGAAGTTTTGACTAAGGAGAAGTCAAATTTATACCCTGGTCCTTGGCCACCTGAGGATATATATGTGCTGGTGTGAGGAAGGGGAGGGGGGAAAGGGGACAAAAGGATCATTCATGGTTACTCCCAGCCTTGGACCCACACTCCTACAGGGAGACTGGTCCTGCCAGCAGCCTCCATGTCATTGTGAGCACAGACACACAGACTGCCCTGAAGCCAGTAGCCTTGGTGGTTTAGCCAAAATGATTGAGACAGACGTGGTGTCAAGGTCTATCTGTCTGAAACTAATCCTCTCCATCACCATTACAAAAGGGGTGGCTCTGGAGGCAGCCACCTTCCCAAAGCTGCTTCCTGATGTTTTCCTGCCATGTTGCACCATGTACATGCCCCAGCCTTCAAAGAATGAGGGTCTCACAGGGTGGTCCATATTACCCCATGGCTACTGGGGATTGATGGTCCAGCCTCACAGGCCAGCCCCACAGTGCCTGCCACCATCTCTCACACCCAAAACTGGCTCTGTCAGTACCAACCATCTGGGTTGTAATAAAGGCTTAAAAACCCCACAGACCCCATGGCACAGTGGTCATATCCCCTGTCAACTAAAACTGAAAGAGAATCACAGAAAGTCTCTTCTGTCTAAGTCACATTACCTTAGGACAAACATGGCCATTGAGGCAAAGAGGAGTAATTTCTAAGCTAAAATTCTGCATGCAAACAAAATCTGTGTTTTTAAAGCCAAGAGTTCCTAAGAAGTAAGTTAAAAATGATGAAGCAAAGCATGTTCATACCTGATGCAGCCATCTACACATATGCCATTTCTAGAGGTGCTGGAAAACATTTGTGAATGAATCTGCAGATTGCAAAGAGGTAAATGAACTCCCAGCCTTTGTTAGCATGAGGCTGGGCTGCTCAGAGCTGGGTATAAGAAGTGCTTTGTGCACTGAGCTGTGCTTGGGCCAGCATTCTCAGTATCATGGCAAGCAGTGTATCGCTTGCATCAACCTGTACAGCACTCTGACGGGTCCCAATACACAGCCCTCACACAAATATTTCAACATGTTTGGAACAAAATCTAGTCAATATATGAAGTCATTTCACCATAGCTTGTAGCCAATAGGAAAAAAATAATCCTACTAACTTCTTTTTAGAGGTTAAAAATAGTGTGTGTGTGTGCGTGCGTGTGTGTGTGTAAGATCAGTAAAAAAAAGAAATGAGAAAGACAGAAGCAAGGTTATATGCTGTTTGCACTTCTGAACCACCTGGATCTGGTCCCCAGCTGGGTGGGGGGCTGATTTTTCTTTTCCTTGGACAAGCACCCTTTGTTTAGTGGGACTGGATCAGGGACAGAGGGCTTGTTCCCATCAGTCCCCCAGTTGCACCCCTCTTCTCTCCATGGGCACAAAGCACAAGCTCATGTACCACTTCACAGGGGTGGGCCAGCATGGAAATGGACCTGCTGAGTCCTTAAAAATAAGCCAAAGCAAGAAAATTACTACCATGATGGTGGGAGTAGTAGCACAGTGTTGGTGGGGAAGTGTGCAATCACTTGTGACCCCTAGAGCAGAAGCACAGCTTTGCCCCTGCCCACTTGTGGGGCGCCCTGGCACCCCAGCCCTGCATGCTGCATGCAGGAGCAGCTGGGGCTGGCCCATGGCTCCACCAGCAGCCAATATCTTCCTGTGGGAATAGCACGGAGTCCTCCAAACAATAAATTTCCTGGAAGAAGATTACACTTTTTGGCAGCCTAGTTTTTGATGTTGCATCTACCCTGCTGCACTCTGCTTTCACTTATTATGTGCAGTGTGTGATGTGGATTTTCATATAACATTGGTGCACTCAATTTTGGAGTTGTGCAGGACCAGATGCTGCCCATGGGCCCTCACATCTGGTGGAGGTATAGCAGCAAGGTCTGCGGGGGCTGCTTTCCCACAGATGCACACAAGCTCTCGCCGGGTGTGAAACCGCTCCTAAGGTCAAGATTGTTTTATGAGCCACCTCTTGATCCCATCTGTAACCCTCCAGCCCTCACTGCAGCGTTCAGATTCGTTCATGACTAAAATAATACTGGAGTAATATTGCTGTGCTTATTCCCACCTTTAATGTGATTGCTGTCTGCATGTGTAATGGCACCCAAAGTGTTTCTCTGACCTCAGGGATCTGCAAATATTTTAGCCAACAAGGAGTATAAAATATTTTTCTTATCAAAAGTTTGCCTTTCTCATGAATTGTGCTGGTGTGTCACAGGGAGACATGAAAATCCTTCCTTTTTCTGGTTTCTGTTTGCTCTTCACCCCATTCCTTCTGTCAGCCCCTTTCCCCCCTTCTTTCCCCCTCCCCATCTTCCTGTCCCCACTTCAGCCTCTCAGCCCTATCCAGCCTCATTCTTCCCTCTCAGTGAAGTGGGGAGGCATGGGGAAGAAGATGTCCTGGCACCTGCTCTGAGATGTTCCTCCATCAGCCACTGCACACAAATTGTGTGGATCCTTCCACTCATGTACCACAGGTTTTCTCCAAGACTGCCAAACTCTGGCTACAGGTTAGGAAGTGAAGGGAAGGGTCATCTGATGCTGTCCTCCCCTGTCACTACTCAGAACAGAGGTGTTGACTCTGCAGCAATTATCTACTCCTGACAAGGTAAGACAAAGTTAATGCTCAACTGTGGCTTTTTATTCATCTTTCAAAGTCCACATTGTGAATGCCTAACCATTGTACTCAATGGAAAAATGAGAAAAAAGGACCAGACCTCTTAGGTGAGCTTAGATTTCTAGGCTCCAGCTCATATAAGCAGTGGATAAATTTTCAGTGTAGAGCCACAGTGTACCTCAGAAGAGGCATATGTATGCTGCTGTACAAAGTATATTCAGTCATTCCATTATATAACTGGCAGAACTAACAGATTGCTGTTGTCTTTCGTCAACAGAGGGTAAAGGTTGTGTTGAGGTGTGCAATCCTTGACTGTGAATTACTTATATCAAGAGTGATTTGGGGAAAGGGACCACTGCATGAAGGGTGGAAAAATTTGCTTCTTCCCTAAAGTGCTACCAGGTCTGTGAATTGTAGTTTAGCAAACTAAATGCAGGAGAAAGTCACGGAACTTTTTCTACACTAAACTTAGGAGCATATGGGGACAATCCCCTGCACAGCATAGGTTGATTTTCCAACACTGCTGATATGACAGTTTTTTACTTTAGGTCCTGCAAGAAGAGCTTTCTCACTTGCCCTGCTGGAATGGAATAATTTTACCAGCTACATCTTCTCAGAAACACACATCCCACCAAAATCCAAAAATGGGTGGTAAAATCCCCAACTCTTATGGTAATTTCTCTGCTGTACAAAAGACCTAGCAAATGTAATAATTGTATGCACTTTAAAGACTGAGATGTGAATAAACATTTGGAAGGTTTCTACATGATGAAAAAGGAGAACTCTGGTTTTTCAAAGTAACTTGGAAGCTGAGTTCCTCTGATTTCCAGTGAGGAAATTTCAACACCCTTGAGACTAAGACTTGAAGTTCAGCTATTCTTATACAAACCTCATCTATCCCATGCCTCCGTGATGGCACATTGAGCTAGATTCTCTTCACAGCAACCAAAGCTGCTCTGGTGCATTTCATCTACTGGCTCTGCTGGGCAAATTGCAACCTCCTGTAGAGCAGCTGTAAGATACAGCTCAGGAAAGAAGACTCTGGAGAGTTTCTCTTTTCTCAGCTCCTTTACAATTCTGGGGAACCTCCAGAACAGGACAAAGACCCTCTTTCAACTAGAGAATGGTATGTTGACCTGGTCCACCTCAGCACAGACAAACTGAGGAATTTGTCTCCCCCCGCTAGCTCTTGGCCATGTACTAATGTGCTAGCTTCCTTCCACATTTCTCCCTAGTGGATATTTCATGTGAGATTTACTATCTCCTTTTGGTTAGGTACTGAGGCTCCATTTTCCTGAGGAATTTCTGTGGAAATTTGAAGCAATATTGGTGAATTCCCTTAACACGTTATTCTCTTGCACATGGAAATTCTTGGAGTGTCAGGCAGGTCAAGCTTTCCAAGGTTTGCTTGCTTCTGGTGGCCTAATTCAGGTTTTGTCAGAGAGCCTGAAGTTTCCTTCCCTCCCTTACAATGGCAACGTGGGTAGCTAATCTTTGGGGAAATACCTTCGATACTTTTTAAGTTCCTTGTGCTGTTGTTTAGTCTCTCTGGCAGTCAACACCACAGCTTGAGTCTTACTGTTAAGTCCATCTAGATTGCAAGCATAGTGCTGCCACTCCTTTGCTGTGCTAGCCTCTTTTGAAACTTCCCCAAAACTTCCTTTTTGTTGTAGACTGTCAGCAGTAGAGGAAATCTCTAACTGCTGCTGCTCATGCCAAATGTTTGGAAGTCCATAAAATGCTGCTGTGGATTCTTTATGGGGCTGAAGCTGGCCTTGAGTGCCTGTGTATGCATGTCTCATGTTTACTGCAGGGAAAACCATCTGACAGTAAAAGCTATGAATGGTGTGAAAACAGCTCTCCAGTAACACAGAACTGAAGCTTCAGCATAGAGATTTTTCTTCAGGGTGGTAAAATACTTCACAGGGTAGAAACAAAATGCATTGTTGTGTCCCTTTTGGGAAGCACATTCAAGGCAGCATCCCATGTGCAAACAGATTCTTATAGGAAGGCAGAAAAAACAGAGCCAGAGGCTTTTGGTGAAAACTGTCCCTGCTCCACTGATGCTGACAAAAGCAGTGTTGGTTTACACCATCTGAGAAAGACAAGGTAGATGCTGGAGAAACCACATACATGCCTTCTAAAGGGGGATAACCTTGCCTTCTTGGGGCTTGGTTCATATCAGGAATCTCCCTAAATTCCACTCACATGGAGGAAATAATTCAGAACTCATTATTTCTTTAATCAGACACTAAAGTCCCTGTTTATTTAAAGCTCTGCAGAGATAATCAGAAGTAATCATCATGTGTAATACAAATAAAGACATTCCTCCCTTAATAGTAGGAGCAGATCTAAACCAGTTGTTCTCCAACTGAACTCAGCTGGACTAAGATGAGTTTTCTGTACTTGTAGTAATTATTATTCTGTCACTAAAGGGATAATGGGAGGAGATACTCTGCTTTACAAGGCAATAATTGTATTTGCAGGAAATGAAACATTCTGACTCTGAGTCATTAATTGTATTTACAGTGGAATGAACCATGAGGAAGAAGTCTGAGTCATTTATCTCAGCAAAAGAAGTGGATTATTCCTGCAGATGAAGCATTCTTTCTGTTCGAAGGGAAGGGAAACAAAAACATGTATTATCAATAAAAACTATAGTCACTCCTTCCAATCATATTCTGCCCTCAGATGCATCTCTCTGGGCTTAATCTGTGCATGTTTCCACTCCTTAACAAAAACGAGGAACCTCTCCACAGCTCTCCCTCTTACATCCTCTGCACATTCATTCTGCTTTAACCAGTTGTTGCACAGAATGAACATAATCTTTCCTTCTTTAGAGGAAAGTGCAAAATAAAAAGCTGATACAAACTTCTATGAGGAAAGGCAAATCTTCCATGTAAAAACTTATTTTAGTAGAATCAGATAATCATAACATCATCTGCAACATCTGAAAATATCTGAAGGTACAGGAGACATGCTGCCACTGTGGTTCAGATAATCTATGGACAACAATAAATCACTCTTGGATTACATGGACAACATAGTGTAGAAACCATTTCCTGTCTCTGCTGCCTCTGTAGAAGATGATGTGCACCACAATGTACTACTGACATGGTCACATCTCTTCTCTTCTATTTAGATTATAGTTGATACCATGCGTTTGCCTTTCACACACTGTGTAATATACTTGCCAAAAAGCCCTGAAGGAAAGGTACTGTAAATCATCATCTTAATTAGTTTGAATTCTGCAGTGGAAAGGGGGAAAACCTACACACATTATATTGGTACCTCTTTTAATAGCTTCATGGAGATTCCCTCTGGCACCACAACTGGAAGGAGGAGACATCAATGATGCACTTTATTCATCTTGCCTGATAACTATCAAGTGATAGGGAGATGCTGGAGAGCAGCACTGCAGAAAGGGACCTGGGAGTCCTGGTCAATGGCAAGTTGAACATGGGTCATCAGTGTCCTGGCAGCCAGGAGGGTCACCTGTGGGGTGCATCAGGAACAACATCACCAGCTGGGCAAGGGAGGAGATTGTCGCATTGTGCTCTGCACTGGTGTGGCCTCATCTCAAGCAGTTTTGGGAGGCACAAAATAAAAAAGACATTAAGATGTTGGAGAGTGTCCAAAGGAGGCCCTTGAGGATGGTGAAGGGTCTGGAGGAGAAACTGTACGAGGAGCAGCTGAGGTCACTTGGTCTGTTCATCCTGGCAAAGAGGAGACTGAGGGGAGACCTCATTATGGTCTTCGATTTCCTCACAAGGAAAAACAGAGGGGCAGGTACTGATCTCTTCACTCTTGTAACCAGGGACAGAATTCAAGGAAATAGTGTGAAGCTGAGTCAGGGGAGGTTTAGGTTGAATATCAGGTAAAAGGTTCTCCACCCAGAGGGTGGTTGAGCACTGGAACAGGCTCCCAGGGAAGTGGTCACAGCCCCAAGCCTGACAGAGGCCAAGAAGTGTTTGGACAACGCTCTCAGGGACTTGGTGTGACTCTTGGGGTTTCCTGAACAGGGTCAGGAGTTGGACTCAATGATCCTGATGAGTCCCTTCCAATTCGATTATTCTATGATTCTATTTCTGCATCAGACATCACTTGGAGCAGTAGGAGCATCTCTGTAATTCAAAGCCGTGTATGCAAAGGCCCTGACATCCCCATCTTTTATTTTGGACTAACTCTAGTCTGCTCCTCTGGATTTAGGCCCATCAGAAGTTGGAGCACATTTGATGGTCCTCTGGAGATTCCAAAAGGAATTCAGTGTGCACACCCTGGGAGGGCAATACAAAGTGTGAAAAACTGTGGCAATTAAGAGACTCACTTCAGAACTAATACCTAGATCCAGCTTGAAACACTGATGTAGCTGCAAACCAGGAAACCAGTCTCCCTATACAAATCTCATCTCCAGAATCAAGAACCTCCTCTGTAGTTTTTCTGAGAAGAAGGACTCGATAATATCCTCTGAAAGGCAAATGTGCCTGCAACATTTTGATTTGGAGTAATGAAGAAAGCACGAGTTTCTCGAGATCTTTGCATCACCTTCTTGCCTTTGCTTCATAGAGATTGACATGCAAGCAACCTGAACACTCTGATCCCAGCAATGCAAAAGGGAATAATAGCAATGTGTGCCTTTACAAAGGTGAATAATACATCTTGCACATGTAATGGATTACCTAAAACTTGATATTCACTATTGCACATACATGAAGTTTAACTTATCTGCTGAGCTCAAAGGACCTGAAAACCAAAAGAAGGGTTTCCCAATTAAGCATTTGTGTACGGAAATATCAGCAATGCTAGCTAGTGCTACATTCAGTGGAAGGAGGGTTCATTTACAGATCCTGTGTAAATTTTGGGATGATTGGCTGGTTTTATGTCAAGTACTTGTATCCATTTCCATATGTTTCCGTCTCCAATTTAATACAATTGCAGATCTATGGCATGCATGGGGAAGAGCATAATGCACAGGTGGTTGTGCAGCTGCTGAGCTATATAGGCTGTTCATGCCAATATATATTGCCTATATTATAGATACAAGTATACAATATGCCATCCCCCCACCACCCAACAAAGTCCTGACCCACAATTATTGCCTCTCCTTACTGTATCTTTATAGGAAGCCTTTCTATTAGCCCACTACACCTTATTCATGGCATACAAAAGCTGACACTTAAGTTCATCAGCACACATAGACTCGAGGGGTAGTCAGCACAGATTGACTGCAGGTAAATCATGCTTGACCAGCCTGATGACCTTCCACAATGAAACAACAACCTGAATGGGTGAGCAGAGAGCAGGGAGTATTGTCTACCTCGACTTCAGCAAGGCTTTTGACAGTGTCTCTCAAAATATCCTTAAAGGAAGCCTCAGGAAGTGTGGACTGGATGAGTGGACAGTGAGGTGGATTGAAAACTGGCTGAACAGCAGAGCCCACATGTTTGCAGTCAGTGGCACAGGGTCTGGTTGGAGGCCTGTCACAAGTGGTGTCCCCAAGGTTCAATAGTGGGCCCAGTACTGTCTAACTGATTCATTACTGACTTGGATGAAGGAGCAGAGGCCTCGTCAGCAGCAAGTTCATGGACAAGACAGAGCTGGGAGGACTGGCCAACACCCCAGAGTGCTGTGAGCTCTCCAGAAGGATGTTGACAGCTGTGGACATACTGTGTGCAGGGATGAAGTGCAGGGAATGCTCCTCCCTGCTGAGGTGACTCCTGGCAGGCACCTCTCTGACTTTTTAACCTCTGTTCCTTTAAATGGCAGTCCTGAGGGTAGTACAAAAGGTGTTTCAGGTGTGCAGCCTCCCAGAGCACAAGGGCTCCCTGTTCCTTTCACAGGAGCAGGATTTGTGAAGAATGGTATGTAGGGGGCCTCAGCAAATTTTCTTTCCTTAGGGCCTCCCTGTGCTTGCAGGCTTTTTTCAGGGTTAGGGTACTCCCCCGTCTCCCCGACCACCCTTTGAAGAAATGCTGAGCACCTGCTATGTCCATTAACTTCAGAGGGAGTTGCAGGTACTCAACACTTCTCAGTGGTGACTCATGGATATCCATGGGCACTGTGGGCACTTAGCACCTCACAGCTGCTTTGTTGGGGATCAGGCCCTCGGAGAGGCTCCAGGAAAGTCCATACAAACTCTAGGACACATGTGCCTCTGTTAGAGAAACTAAAATTGGCCTTTTCCAAAACATACATATCCAACCAAGACTCAAGGGATGTTGAAGTACTGAGGAGCTTGTAGTCCTTTCTTGAAATTCACACTATTCTGTTGACATAATAAAGGTCTCCTGCGTACAAATTTTAAGAGACTTGACTGTGCTCTTCAGAAGAAGAAAATACACAATACCATAAGTAAACATATAAATCAGTCAGAGAACCTAGAGATTAAGGATTGGGTTCATAAAGCTTTATGTCCCATATACGAAAAGTGCCAAAAGTTGCTCTTAATGACTTTGGAAAAGGTATGTGCTTTTTCTGTAGTCCTAGTTCTTTTCCCCTTGTTAGCAAAAGGTTTCATTCTGCACTTGAAAAACTCACATGCCAGGAAAGGGAGAAAAAAAGATGAGTGGAATTTAACCAAAAAATAATAAAAATCATTTGTGGTGCAAGTGCTCAGCCTAAGCTATATTTATTCAGTTGACATTTTTTCCAAAAGGACCAATGTGTAAATTAATGCACATAGAGGCAGGTCTGAATTACACCCTGGTCATTTATAATATGCAAGGTTTTATGTGACTTTTTACTCTCTTGTTCAATAAAACAATAAGTAGTTATGCAGCAGCCAGAGTAGCCAGTGATTCACTTACTTTCACAGGATGCCAAGAACCTTCTTGAGGGAATACACTCACCAATCTGTAATGAAAACCTCTTGTCATTTCTGTGGTGCTTCAAGGCTTAACAGAATTCCCAAAGATAAAAGATGAATGAGATATAGTAGCAAGCATCACAGAGGCCAGGTTTGGCCCAGAGGTGACCACATGCAACTCAGCTTCTCTGAAGCTTCACAGTAAGCATGCTTTGCCCATACTGTGGTAAATGCAATCCAATGCCTCTTGGCTGCCAGATGGTTCATCCTGCACCATTTGTTCAAATCTGCTCCTTTGGCTGATTTTGTTAATGTCACAGAATCCATAAAGAAAAAGCTTGCAAATTAACTCAGATGTGTTCAGAAAAGTGTGTTCTATGTGCTTGCCATGTTCTGTGAGAGACACAAAGTTTCCCATTGTGTCCCAGTGTGTTTTAACGGCTGGTAAAAAAGGAAAATCCTGAAATCAGGAGAGTGGGAAATGATTATTTTTAGCTTTTCACCACAATCAAAAAACCAGAAGAACTTCAATGCACTGTCTGGACAGAACAAGACTTAAACCAAACAGATCTCTTCACCCAATTGCGCAGTGTGCTGACACAAGGATGTCACGATGATTTAATGGATATATTGGTTAAAATCAAGGTTAGTACAAATCCATGGAAGTCTGTTGATGGCTACTCCATGATGACTGTCCAGATGGACATTCAAGGACAAGTTGAACCAGGACCTGTGCAACCTGGTCTAGTTGAAGGTGCCACTGCAGAGCAGCTGGACTAGATGACCAGTAAAGGTCCTTTCCAAACCAAAATATTCTTTGGTTCTATGAAACCTGCAGATAAAGGTGTTCCTCAAAAACTGCCTGGAATTGCAGAGATTTCATTTCTTAGGATGCCATGAAGTATCCTTTGCAGGCCTTTTCCAGGTGAGGCAACTGGCAGTGCAGTATTGCAGTACTGCAGTATTGCAGTACTGCAGTATTGCAGTAGATCTCTTAGTCTTAAGCAACAAATTCAGGGCAGATGTGGAGGAATTGTCACGGCTTAAAATTCTGACTTTAGCTTACAGCAGCAGTGTCAAAACTGATACCAGCAGGCACTAAAGTCTTTGTAATTCAATAAAAATTAATTTAAAATAAAGGAAAATATTAAATTTTCTTCCACATAGATATCCGAACAATATCCAGTAGACAGTGTGAACTTTTGGACATTGCTGCAGTATTTTCTCTCATTAATCACAGATCTTGGCTGTGGCTAAGGACACTGAGAGAAGGATGTACTGAAGAAAGTTGCTGTCATTAGCATTATACCAAACAAAATCTGAACTTTGTGTATTTAGGGAGACTGAAGAGAAGATAAAATAGATCAGTGTAAAAGTGCTACCTGCTCACCCTAAAGACCAAGAAAAACAGCCACTTGGTCTCTACCCACTTACTCTTGTGCACGTCTCTGAGGGTCTACACTCGTTTGTACTGATGTCTAATCCTGCATGCAGGACAGGATGGCTTTCCAGTCTCCTGTTTGCTTGCATTCTTTTGGAAGTGCACATTCCTAGGGGAATGAACACAGACTGAGGAATTCTTTAATATTTTTCGACTCCACGTATTTCCAAATTGACCTGGAAAATAAACCAACCTTTGGGTGATAAATCAGATTAATTTATGTAAGAAAACCAGAAAAGTCTCCTCCAATCATACATGCAAACAGTAACTTATCACACATTAAATTCTAGATGTCAGAAAGTAGCCATCGCAACCCAAGCGCGCTGCAACTCCCTTGGAGAGCTGAGTGATAAATCTGTATCTTTTGCAAGAGATGAAGCATTATCATGCCCTGGAGATTGACTGGCTCTGCATTCATGAAAGGCAAATAAGGAGGCAGTGACCCTGGAAAAATCTCATACTGGTTATTAACAAACAGCCGGTAACATACCTGTAAGACTTGTTTAATGCTTACTGATAAATGCTAATATATATTGCTAGCAAATTCTCTGAAAGGGATCCAGACCTTGAATGGACTATTTCCTGTAGAGACAGTCTGACTGGGATTTTCATTCATAGGCCTTTGAGGTTATTCCAATACGTCTGACAGTGCTATACACACCAGAGCTTCATTCTTCCCTCTCCTACACTATGTATATCAGAAATAACTTCCAGACACAAAGAATTCTCACTAAGGAAGTGTTGAGATGTTGGTATGAAAAAGTGTATTTTGTCAAAATATTTTTTTTCTCAGGGTTTTCACTTGTTTCATATTATTTTTAATAGAAAGTGCATTTGTTTAAAAATGTTTCTGCTTTTCGTGCTTATGGTAAAATATTTTGAAATTAGAATTTTGTCTATAAGCCAAAAAAATTAAAGAAAAATCTGTCTAAGAAACTAAGCAATGTTCAGGGTTCTTTCTTAAACTTTTGGCAAAGAACTTTGAAATCAATTAAATATTTTCTTGTTGTTTCAATTGACTTTTAAAATTGTCTCATAAAGTCTATAAGCTTGCTGAAATAAAAACCAGTCTTAATGGTACCACAAAAATAACACTGCAATTACCACGTATTTTTAGATTTGCATATGACTTCTCTCCTGCCTCACAACATCAAAGCAGTTCTCCATTGTCCCCACCAGAGATTTTGCAGTTTCACAGAGAATGGGAGAGGCAAGTGGACTCATGGCATTAGATGTTTCAGCCTCCAAGGCAAGCAGTGTTTGGCACTTGTTTGTTTGTTTGTTGGTTTTGTTTGGTTTTTGTGTTGTTTTTTGTTTGTTTTTGCTTTTGCTTTTGCTTTTGCTTTTGCTTTTGCTTTTGCTTTTGCTTTTGCTTTTGCTTTTGCTTTTGCTTTTGCTTTTGCTTTTGCTTTTGCTTTTGTTTTGTGATGGAGGTGGAGGATAGACCCAAAGTGACAATTTAACCATTTACACTGTATTTCATGCAATCTCTGTACCCATCTCATTAGACAGCATTTGTTGGACTACCCATTGGTCTTTGGCCCATGGTCACCTATTCCACCCTCCTGCTCAAACCAGGGTCAAAAGAGAGTTCAGCCCGAGATGTCTAGGATTTTATCCTGTGAAGTCTTGAAAACCTCCAGCTACAGAGATTTTGAGGCTTCTCTGGGCAGTCTCTTTCAGTGCTTGGCTCTAGTGACAAATGGATGTAACTTACTCATCTATCCAGGAAAGGGATCATCATAAAGTGATCCATTAATATGAGAAATACTTGATTCATGAATGCTATACCATCCCCATAGCCTCTCAGTCTCTGGGAAGCCATTGACATTTAAGGGAGATAAGGAACATTTGCACTACATTCTGCAGAGGAAATGACTGAAAAGCATCTTGGAATCTGATAATTTGTTGGACTTCACAGGTATCTGGGATGTGAAGCAGGGGACATGACCGAAACTGGGACATAAAAGCAGCTGTAGCATTGCTTACTTTTTTTTCGGGGGAAGTGCTTGACAGCTGGAGCCCATCTAACAAATCTCCAGTTTAGGAAAAGCAGCGATTCTTCCACCTCAAGGGATAGTGATTCAGATGCTGTTACATCGTTTAGTCTTTGGAGTCAATATCTTCATGAGAAGCTGTAAATTGTTTCCTGATAATGTAAGATTAAAATCTTAATGCTACCTTGCTTGTGTTGGGCCTCTTGGCTGCTAGTAATGTATCTGATCATGGATAGTTGATTCATCAGCCAGGGATATTGCTGTTTTAACTGAAGCAGATTGCTGGTGGTTCCTGCCCTTTCAGACTACTAGAATACACTCCTGGTGATGGGTACTTGGTCTCCTCACTGAGGACTCTGAAATATGGGTCATCTTTGCTGTCTGTGTTCTTTAAAGTACAGCCAGATGGGCAGAATATTATACAATATAAGGTAGAGTATATTTGTACTTCATGGGGACACTGCAAATTCAGTCTAAGCTATGGAGTAATGTCTGAATGTTACTGTTTTTTGGCTGCATTAGGGATGTCTTGTCCTCAGCTTTGGATAGACAGAAATACTGATGCTGGATATACTGTCTTCTTGTCTAGAAGGGGCTTATCTGGAGACTGTGAATCAACTGAATAACACTGGCATAATTTAAAATATCTGTATGCACTTGGAAAGCCATGAGTTGGCTATAGAGTCAAAACATGACTTCCAGCTATGTGATTTGCAAAAGTAAGTCCCCCATTTATCTCATGATAGTGTAGAGAATCATGACCTCAGGCTTACAACTTAATAACAGTATTCATGGCCTTCTGTCCTGTAACAATACTCAGTCTAATTGCGTCTTTTTAAAATATATATTTGGTACCTTTTAAGACACAGTGACACTTAGGTGAGCCTTAATACCGTGTGAATTTACAGACTAAAAGTAGCCTGGTTATACTCAGGCATATGAATCAATTTGTCAATTTAGTAGGTTTTTCAGTCACAAGACCTTTGGCAGATCTGTAATATTCCAAGAGCCCAAAATGGTGTGATTTCCTCTTTCTGAAAACTAGCTTGATTTTTTTCCTGCTCACATCAAAAAAGACTTAAAATGTGAGGGTTTTTTCTTTACCAGTGATGAAATTGTTACAACCACTATTGCTGTTCAATAATTTCTTTTTATTGGTTTTGTTTATACTTCTGCTTTAGCTTCTTTCACAGTGGGGTGGGGATTGGAGTGTCCCTTAATTGCAACAAAATTGCGGTGGGAACCATTACTGAGTGCCCTTCTGGGTTTTGGAGAGGCTAAGTTTGCAGCACTTTTTAGTACTGTTACTTTAATTCTGTGTTTGTTTAACATTCACTCCTCAGTATTAAGTCTGGTTTTGTCTTGTGCGTATTGTGGGGAGGGGAGGGAGGGGGAGCTCTATACACTTTGGTGATTTCTCAGGGTATGCTTGCTCTTGCCTGACTGAACACATCTTTAAAGACCTCTTCATATGGCTGCACTTGTGAGTTTTACTGTAATGGCATTTATTGCACCTTCTCTTCTGTCTTTCATGGAACTTTTTTCCTAGAGTGTTTTTGGGTTTTTTTTCCAAATCGTTCACTGACACCTGCATCACCTCCTGAGAAAAGATCATTGTTACTCTTCACCAGCCTGAACAAATTCTACCTGCTTTTCTGTGATAGATCTGACCCCTGACCTTTTCATCAATTGTGTTTCTGCATTTTAGGTGGCCCTGGTTTATTACTAGCTCTTCGGAATCAAGGGGCCCAGAACAAAACAGACTTCATGAGTTATGCTCCTGGAGTCAGTGGGACTGCTGGTATGACTAAGTGCTCACCAACATGAGCCAGGATCTCATGCCTGAGTTCTAAGTTGTGAAAAGGGGAATGCTTTATGTCACTGATTTACTCAGGTTCCCTTGGAACATGTCCAAACATAGCAATTTGCTTTTTTGCACAAAGCATCCTGTCATGCACTCATGATTAATTTATATACCGTCACTGCCTGGTCTCTTTGTTACTGCTCTCTAGCTGGGGTTCCCTCATCAGGTACAGTGTTTCTGCAGGTATTATTTTCCCCTAGCCTCCTGTCAACCAGTGTAATAACTACAAATAAGTAATATTGCCCATATTGGCAATCCTGAAAGAAAACTTAGCTTTTGTTTTCCCTTGGAACCCTTCTCTGCACGCAGAGGTCAACTTTATGTGTTCAAACACATTTAATGGGGAAGGCAGTGGAGCACAGCATGGAGTGGTGGCAGCAGGGGAATTGCTCCCACGTACTTAAGAAGTTGAATATTGATTCCTCTGATGAAATCTACCCCCTTTACCACCCAGTGTTTCACTAGGGCTCTGCCATGATAATGCACAGGCTTACAACCTGCAAAAATCACTGCTGATATTAGGGCAAACCAGCTTACTGGGAAGGAGCAGTCAGAGTTTTGTTGGTGACTTCAACATGAATGGGAACAGGTCTTTCTCTACACAGGCGATTTTCTTCTCCAAGTGACATATTCCCCATATGCTATTTTGCTTTAAATATAATAAAATGCTCCTAGTTGCTACAAGTAGCACCGCTCTGAATGGAAGGTGCTGTTAGTCTTGTTTATTTTGGCCACACTGGTTGTACTCTGCTGTACTACTGCTCTCCACGACTTGTGTTGTATTATTCCTTGACTCATTGTGCGTAAGCACCAGGGGAGGTGCAGAGGCCAAATGTGATCCACAGATGTCCAGGACTTCCCCGGTGCCTCCCCTCTGCTCCACTGCCGACCTGTGGAGCTGGCTGAGGGAAGCCGTCCTGGTCCCTTGGGCTGCTGCCATCCTCCCAGCGGCGGGCGGCTGAGCGCCGTGCAGTTGTACGCAGATCAGAAGTGGCCATCAGATGCCTGGCGGGCTGCCAACACTGTGCTCGGTTGAGCAATATTTGGGAGTTCTTGTGTGTTGTTTATTGCAATTACCACTGGGCAAGCCCTGCCGAGTTTGGTTTGTTTGAGCGACTACAATCAAAGCTGCAGGGTTCAGTTTTCAGAGGTTAGCGCTTGAGCAACCTCTCTATATTTACTTGAAGGTTTAGGATCTATTAAAAGGAACCATTCTGCTCCTTTGTCTCCTGTAAGCTGTATCACATTTGGCAGGAGTGAAAGTACAATGGTTTCTTTGTATGTAATATATTGCCTAAAAAAAGGTATGCGATTGGAATGAGAGAGGTGCTGGCTGCTGTTACTGCCTGACTGGAGAGGGATGTATTTTCTCTCATGTAGAACCATCGTGCAATCTGAAGAAATGGTACGAATCAATTGACAAATCGCACATAAAAATAAATTTTGTACTCACAATTTTTTCTCATGTGACAGATAACATCCTGGTAAAAAGAAAGTTCTCTACAAATCCAGGGTACATGTCATTATGTTATGTGACCACCTAATTATTTTTCCCCCTCACATTTCTTCTTATATTCTGGATAGTGAAAATCAAAATAAAAATCTGACTTTTTACAAATAGCCTTGTGAGAGATCTTAGTCCTTGGGGCTGAGAAGACCATACCCATTTACTTCCAAATTATTTTTTAAAATTCATCTTTAGCACCAAGAAACAGTTGATTTCAAAAATTCAAAACATTGCTTCACAAGAAATGTGTATTCCACAACATCTCCCAAAAATCTTGAATGAGAAGGTGTGGTACAGTCGAGGAAATTTTTCCTTTTTTTTAGTTTTGTGTTGCATTTCCATACACAATCATAGGACACAGGATACAGAGACTGGGAAAATACATTTAGTGTCATCCACAGTATTTAGAGATTTTACTTATAAAGGAAAGATGGAGTATGGGACAGAACCATATTACTTAACCTTGTCAAAACTGGACATTTACTCATATTAAAAAACAACCATTATTTTCAGTATATAAATTCCCATGAATTATAAACACACACAAAAAAAATCTTTTCTATGATTAATTTCATCATTTCCTGAAAACAATTCTTCTATAGAAGATGTAAGCTGTTGGTCTCTCGTTTTGTCAAGGTCGACATAAAAATTTTGCAGTAGTTGAGTCATGACCATCCTACTCAAAACTGAAGCCATCTTTTCCTTTCATGCTGAGCACAAGAATAATGTTTTTCAATATGGATCCCATGAAAATAATTTTTATCAACTACACCAGTTCAGAAAGCAGCTAGTATGCATTATGGCTAAGTGTAGAGCATATATATATAAAAATTAAAATGATCAGAGGTACAGTCCCTTCTAAATAATGAAGTCAAAGCAGGGATCTTATGTAATCTATGAATAAAACTTTAGCTTCTTATCTTTATTTTACCCCATTTCTTCTGCCTAGAACTTAGTATTTCAAGATCACAAGCTTTGAACCATATCTGTAATATCCCTATTTGTCCTCTGGAAAATTGCTAGCCATTTTGCAAGAGGGGAAGAAAAATATCAATTAATTTTATGGAAATAAGTGGTGTGCCTCATTGAACACATTTTTTTACAGTTTATTTTGGGAACTTCAGCATTTCATTATGTGAAATTTCACATAATGACAAACTTTATGAAGATATCTTGGTTGAATACTGATTATAATTTGTTCATTTTGAGTTGATGAGGCCATAAGTTTTCTCAGTGTGCTTGCTTGGGTTCCTCTTTCACCTTTGATATCTTCCTGGAAATGTCATTCACCTTTAAAATTCAATTACTTCACTCCAAAGTTTCTCAAGGATTTGTTCCTAGAATAACTGATTAATAGACTGAAATAAAATTTTCTAGGTAATAGAACTTCTCTGACCATAACATATGATCCATGCATTTTCTACTGAAATAATTAAGGCTTTCTAAATCTTATCAGTACCAATTTCTTTGGATTTTGCCATCTCTGTTGCCATATCAACCCTCATCGAGCTCTAGTTCCATGGCATCGCATACTTTATGGTCAGCAAGGTCACAGCTTGCCCATGACAACAAGAATTCATGGGTCGTGGTTCTTTTTAATGTTTTCAGGTTACCAAACAAAAAGAGTGCAGCATGACCCATAACAGTAATCAATAATCAGTTCTGCAGATGACTCTAACTGTAGATATAATTATCTCTGCCAGTCTACAGGCTGTCTTCCAGCAAAGCCTTCATAAGCGTTGTGTCACCTAGGTACTGCAACTATAAATGTAACTGCCTTTCACTGGGTAAGTTAGGTTTCCATTTACCCCAGCAGCAGGCCACTTTCCTAGAAACTTCCTGGAAACACTCTTTACTACTAGGCTTTCTTTTTGTTTTTTGATTTTGAGTAAGAGACTGGAATTAACCAACACATACACACACACACACCCTTTTTTCTTTCATGTATATGCATATATATATATAGCCATATATAACAAAGTGTATTTTAGTACTGATTAATACAACAGGAACAGTTTTCTGATAGTTCACTGTTAGCTTTTCTCAGTTGATACATTAACATACCCTTCCAATGGTTCTGCCGGTCTGGTTGCTACCTAGTTTTTGTCAGGCAAAGTTGCATTTAGTATCTCTTCCTATGACATGTACTGACTCCTTTATTCCTCAGGGAAAAAATGCCTCCACAAGCAGGAACTCCCTTACTGTGAAAGCAAGCTCCTTGTGCTGGTGTGAGGCTAAGGTCCTGCTGCTTCTCAAGCTCAAGGACTTCTCGTCCTTTCTTTCTGTGTTTGTGAGTATGGTGCCTGTGGAGAAGTGCTTTGAACTCCTGTAGGGAGGATGGGCAGAGATGAATAAGCACAGTTCCAGATGATCTTGCCAGCTCCATGTCTACAGACTCTGTTCCCTTCCAGGCATATTGTGCAGCTGACATCGGGCAGACCAGAGAGCCCTGGCTCCTCCCTGGTATGGTGTTGGCATTGCTGGCCAAAGGGAGCTGCTGTTTCAGGGAGCTCAGGCTGCTCCATGTCTCGTGGATAAGTTCCTGCATGTGGCAGAGGAGCAACCAGACTTTGCTGAGCACCTGGGACGGGTGCAGGTGCCAGCTGCCCGTACTTTGGGATGGTTTCTTGAGTTAGTCTATGGTTCTGCTCCTCTGCCTCTCCTGTGGGTTTTCCATGAGCTCCTTCTGCAAAAGGAGGGGAGAGGCCAGAGAACCTGGCATTTCTGACCCCAGCACAAATAGCCCTGTGGGTCAAGGGGCCGCCAACTGGAATCTTATTTGTCTCATTGTCCTTGTCAGGATCCTTGGCTGAGGCAGGAAAGCAGGGGTTATATAAGCAAAGTGTAAAAGCAATTGCTTTCTGGGCAATGAACAGATCAGGTGAAGGCTGTTTCCTTTCTCCCATCCGCTGCACTGCAAACCCTTTTAGACAGAACAAGTGGTTGCACAAAAGCCAGGGGCCAGCTACATGTTTTAGTATTGTGCAGGTCTAATTCCTTAATCCTGTGCCATTCTTACCAAATGATCACTGACTGACTGAAAGGAAAAATCCTAAAGTATAGTTTTAAAAGTGCAGAAATGGAATAACTTTAACCATGTCTGATTAAAAAGGAGGAGACCAGACATTCAACAACAAGTGGATCAAATTCAGTTGGTTGTAGGATTGACATGTCTCCGGTGTCGTCTGCAACAAGAACCAAATGCTAATTGCCTGACACTATTAAACACCTCACGAATATGTGACTTAGGGTTCTCCCTGAGCATGACTTCAGAAAAACAAGCCTGCCTTTATGCTTATCCCAGTTTTGTGATTTTCAGTGGACCTATTTTTCTGATGCTAATGGGAGTAATGTACTTTGTTGCTACCATTTTGCAAACTGCTTTTGATGAAGTATACAGAGGAAGCTTTCACACATTTTGGATTCACTAATTGGAAAAAGACTTGAGACAAATCTGAACGGCACCATGTTTCCCCATGTCATCACAGAGCCATTGATATGCTTCAAAAGACCACAAGGAATGGTGGTGACATACTTCGTTTCAGAACTTTCAGAAGAAGGGAGAAAACAAGAAGATTCTAATAAAAATGCTAAGTACAATATATCTTGCCAACAAGAACCTGTCTTATGAGGCCATTATTCAGAACAAGATGAAAATACGAAGAACGCTACCTCAGTTTTTTCAACCTCTTTTTTTTTCCCAAAGTGGGAATATTATCCCAAGTTTTTTAAATGATTGGGAATCAAGTCAAATTCACAGATTCTGATGTACTGCTTGATTCTCTCATTTGGGGATAAGATAAGGACTTGAATAAGCTGTACAGCAAGTCGCTTCACTCTTTTGTGCCTATTTTCTCCCATAGACTTTGGTTTGTTGGTAGAACACGTTTTTGCCAGCAGAGGTTCTGTGCTCCCACTACATTTACAATTCTGAGTGATCTTTTTGGCATTTCATGATTCCAAGTAATTTCACCTGGTGTAGCTCACCAGGGTGTCTGTTCACAAGCATTTGTGTAGTTCACATAGGTAGAACTTTGACATATAAAAAAAATTTTAAGGATAAGATTACTTCCTAGTACAAAAATGAAGTATTCAGTTCCATTCCAGTCTCTTAGTACAAAATGTGGCACTTGAAGCAGCACTTAAAAGGGAGCTCACTGCTTTGGCAAAGATTTATCTGGGTCATGAAACACAGCAACACCCCTGTGGAAGCATCAGTACCAAGGACTCATTAGAGACAGAGGAGGTGATGGAGGGCTGTAAAGCCACAGCTGAAAGGATTTCAGCAGCCTCTCAACACCTTGAATCTATGGAAAAAGCTGCTATGTCTTGTTGGGGACATACCTGGTGCCATGGAAATTACGCCAGATTAACTCCACCATCCCCAGAACAGTCCAGCAGTGAAAGGGTACAGAAAAAGTAGGTCAAAAAAGCTTTTGTCAGCTGTGCATTGTGTTGCTTAGATGATGGGTCTTAATATCCAAGCACCCACAATATTCAAAATATAATCTAAGGAAGCAATAAATTTTCAATATCCCCCATAAGCCTAAGATTTAACAAACGTATGGTCTAGTTCTCCTCTTTTAATGCTTCCTGTGTGGCTGCAGCAAGGCTCTTGGAGTTACTCCCAAGCACAGCCTGCATCAGGTAGACATCGAATACCAAACAACATAAAAGACAGAGCCATTACATAGTTGAGAATGCCCCTGAACATACTCTGCAGGCACAGAAAGCCACCTGCTTTCTCATTTGCATTGTTGTGCACATGTTATGGGAAGACTTTCAACTCATGTAGAGTCTGATCCTGAAATCCTACACAGGAAGCTTGGCTGCTCAGCCCTGTCCAGCGCTGCATGCAGAGAGCTGTCATCTGGGAGCCTCTTACAAAATACCGGCATGTGCTCTGGGGGACAGTGTGACTCAGGACAGCTTTTAGTTTCAGCCACCCCTGTCACACTGAGATGGGTTTGTAGTACAGCCTTTATGTGAGAAGTGACAAAAGTAACACTTCTCAGGAAAAATAACACTTCTTTCCCCAGGAAGTCTGCTCCCTATTAGGCACTACTTCATGAATTGGGCTAAATCTCATTGCAATATTGCCTTCTCAGAAAGTTGTGGGAAATAATTTGTGTCCTTTACATATTCAGCTGACTGAAGGTACAGGAGCTGCTCTACAACACAGGTATGAGTCCAGGTATGAGTCCAGTCTTTGTACCAGTCCGGTACAAAGAAAGTGCAAGGTCTGAGCCCTGTAATCCAGAAGAAAACCCCAGGCATCAGGAGAGCAAACATAAGGTCTAAGGCACTTCCAGAGCTGACAGAAAATCATAGAATGGTATGGGTTGAAAGGAACCTTAAAGATCATCGAGTTCCAACCACTTTGTCATGAGCAGCAATGCCATCCACTAGATCAGGTTGCTCAAAGCCCCATCCAACCTGGCCTTGAACGCTTCCAAACATGGAGCATCCACAACTTCACCTGTTCCTGTTCCTGTGCCTCACCACACTCACAGTGAAGAATTTTTCCTGAGCACATGCACCAGCACCTAGCTGCAGCCATTGCATTTACGAGCAGAACGTCAGCTTTCGTATGAGCAAGGGTGCCTGCCTGCTGCCTAAATTCATCCACAAATCCCTGCAGGGTTCACGAGGTGTAGCAGCTCAGGTGACCAGGAGGTAACACTGCAGGGTCACACCTTTCACATGCAGGCAGTGCCCCCCGTGCTGTGGGGCACAGGAGAGGGGGCTGAAACTCATCCCATGTGCAGGTCCCTGTACAGTGCTGGCCTTGCAGCACAGCTCTGCAGCCATGGGGACAATTCCTTACATTTGCTTAACCCCATGAAACACGTTAGAGTTTTCATAGGTGTAACTGAGGCACAGCTTGGCCCTCATAATCCAAATTACTGATGATGACGATGATGATGATGTGTGAGAAGGAAATAGCACAAACTTGACCTTCACAGCCCAGGGGGAATTTGGAGAGCTGGCAGACATAAAACCCCTCAGCTTTTCACTTGTGAACTGAGCAAATTTGTTCTGGGAATCATTAATACATAATGCCATTTTGAAGCCAGTGTTTGGATATTTGACTATCCAAATCCTTCTGTCATCCCCACACAGTTCTGCAATGGGGCTGGGACTAAAAAGGAAGTCAAAAGTACTTCAGAAATCACAGGCAGCCGGCTTGAAGTATTTGCTATTAGGTGTTTTCAACTCATTACGTGATTCCACTCTCCTAGAATTCATTAGGTAACCTAGAGCCTGAGAACTCATTACTGAGTTCATTCATTCTGAATGCTTCCTGGAAGTGCTGCAAGGTTTTGACTCTATCTAATGGGAGCTGAAAGAGGTCAGCGTTGGCCAACAACTGTTCCTCACATCTCTTCAAAACATTATGAGTCTGTTCCCTTTCCTTGAAGTGATGTAATGACAACTCTAATGATTCTAAACGAAAAGTGAAAATACCAGACCTGAAGTTAGAACTGAATGAATTCCTGATCACTTGCACAAGCCCGCAGTTAACTTATGCTCCAAGTAAGTGCTGCACATGAATTGGCAAAAGATTGTAATCTCAGCCAGGTGTAACAATTTAGAGACCAGTTGCAAGGCTTTTACTGATGTGCCTAATCTTAGCACATCTTTACTGTTGAAGCTTTTTCCATCCTCTTCTGTCATACTTTCTTTCCAGATGAGGACCTGATAGCAGATAGGAGAGGACAGCAACTCATCCAAATACATCATTCAAATTGGAATTTCACACAGCATTTGTATTTTTTGCACATGAACTCTACAATCACTGAAGGGCTTTGATGTGCTTGGAGCGCAAGCTCTCTGTTCTTGTGCTTACTCTCCTTCATTACAGCTCTGCAGACACATCCGCTCAGCTCACAGAAAGGAAATCACATGACACTTTAATTTACCGAGGTTATTGTACTCACTCCATACTCAGCCTAAAATTAAATGGGGGGGAAAAGCCTGGGCCGATACTTTTCTACAGATGAATGGTTAAAATCACAAAATGTTGGAAAATGCAAAAGTAAGGTTCTAGCAGCGAACTGTAATTTAGCTGCACATCCTCTGTATTTTGAAGTCTGGATTGAATCCAAATGTAAATTAATAATACTTTTGGCATTTAAATAATGAAAACGGGAATGGAAATCTGTTCCTGTGTGGCTGACCTAATATTCTCCTTGATAGTGCAAAGCCATTGCGGTTGCATGAGTTCTGCCAATGCAGCCCACACCTCCCCTCCCTTGCAGCTGGGAAGCAAGGACTGCCAGAGCCCCAGTGCCTGTTCACCATGTAGAGCATGGCACTTTATTTTACTCTGTTGTTTTCACATGGGACCTTGCCTTGGCTACTGTGGGACCTTGCCTTGGTTACTCTGGGTTTGCCCTTTGATTACACCCCATTTTTGAAGAGTGTGTCTCTCTTCAAGCCCATGAACACTCCTGCAGGACTCCCCTGTTGCTGAACCATATCTTTCCACAAGTGAGAGATCACATCTACCAGCACCATGCACCTGGATGCTGTCACTTTTTCTAATCGTATGGTTTGATTTAGAAGAATGCTTTATGAAGAAACTAATTCCAGTCAGCTCACAGAAAGAAGTTCAAAATTAATATTTCAGCTGGTTTTGCTGTAGCAGTGCTCAGAAAACCATTTACCGTGAGAAAGTGGTGCTTCTTTCTCTCTACCATTCCCATAAGTTAAAAAAAAAACTTGAACAGAAAATAACCCTATTTTAAAATGAATTGCAGTGACTGAGAATGGACAGTTTCAGCCCAAAATAGATTTTTCAGAAGTTTGTAAGACTGTGAAACAATGGAGCTATGATGGAAAATGTTTATGAATTTCAACTGAAGTGGCCAGTGCTATAACACTTTGTAAGGCATTATACTTTGAAAGATCAAAGAGAAAAGCAGAGTTGAAAATATATTACTGTCTTGTAAAATGGGCTTGTAAGTCTTAAACATGAACACTTAGTGTTGGTCTCTGGGAAAAGAAAGAAAGAAAAAAAGGCAACACAGAAAATATAATTAAGATAATAAATGAAAGGCCTTTCTTTTAATCGTTTCTATAACTACCTTAAATATCTGCTGGAAATGATTATATCAGCAGAGGCTGGACTATATTAAAATAATGAAGAGTGAAGTTTTCACTGTGTTCCCATTTAATCATCACCTCACAACTTCACATTTTAATGTCTGACCTTAGGATATCCTCTTCCACTATCACATTAAGAATGTTGAAAGGAAACAGGAAGGGCCACAAGGGCTGTAGTTTCCTCAGAAGAACAGTGGCTATCAGCCTAATGGATTCTGAGTTTCTCAGACAAAGAGCAGTAGCAACTCAGCCCACAGTCAGAGTTATCAAACACTCATAATATACAAGCCTTTTCTCTAACTTACAAAGTGACCTTCAATGGGGACACTACCTTTTCATGAATTACATTACTCACAGGGAAAACATTCAGCTGCAAGGTGAGATCGAGTCCAAAAATAATCTGATTAAATGCAAAAGATAACACAACACAAAACAATAAGAAAGCAGGAAAGAAGACCTGACAGAACATCAGGAATTTTATTTGGTACATTGTGTCTCCTCCGTAATTCAAATCCTAGAATCAAGTAAACTCCTGAAGTCATTAGGAAAGTATATGGCAGGTTTGTGGACACCATTTTTGTAGAAGCTTATTTTGTTGAGAAGCTCAACATTGCTAACTCAGGCATACAGGGGAAAAGTCAGACACTGGCTGCTCTTCTGTAAAGGAATTTGTAACATTTCAAGAGGGGCAGGAGACAAAGAATGATAACGAATGAAACACAAGATGAGTTATTAATGATAGAACCCTTTCAGCAAGCAGACTGACATCAAAACTGCATGTTCATGTAGGGAGTGGACAGGGAGAGGAGGAGGGCTGTACATCATTATACATATTGCACAGGGCCAAATGGCTGCAAAATCTTTGATATTGTCTTAAAGCAGTTCCAAATGTGAGAACTACGTTTGTTTCATGCGATCCTAAATGGATCCCACTTTCTAATATCACCTTCCGGAAGTCAGTTTGACATAGTGTTCTCAATGAGAAATAGAAGAGGATCCATCCTGGGAAAAAATATTCAAGGAGTAATTTTGCTTTCACCAGTGTCTAAGTTTGGCTGCTTATGGAAAGTGCAAAACAAATAAACCCGGATGAAAATAAGTTTTGCAAACAGGAGAAGCTACAGTGTGAACTATGGATTGTGGTTCTCAAGTCCTGTCATTTAAAAATAGATTTTTCTTTGGTAGTATCAGGATGTTTGTACTGCATTCATGGAACTCCCTCTGGTGTATAACTTAACACATGAAATTTCTTGCCTTACTCTATCAAAGAGCTTGTGTAGCCCAGTGCATGGAGAGGCTGCTATCGTGACAGTACTGAAGATGTTTCTACTACAAATGGAAAGAATGACTCCTTGTAAGATCACGGTCACAGTGGGGCTGGGGACTAGGGAAACAGACATCTGTATGATGCGTGTTCATTAGTCCAAAGCAGCAAAGGTCACTTTTAGGGATAGCTCTGTGGCATCACTAGCAAAGATGTCAAGCATCCCTAGCTTCTCTTCTTTAAACAGGACCCTTCTCTGAAAGAGCTAACAAAATTTATCCTTGAAACCAGGATATTAAGGAACTAACTGGCTTTTTACTCCTCACCTTTTCTTCACAAAATTCTTCTCTCTGTCCATCTTATACTCAGTTCCCTTTAAAAAAAGGGAAAACGCCATAAAAATCTCAATCTTGTTCATCCCCAACCATGAATGACGAAAATCATATGGAGAGAAAATGTGTGTTGAGGGAGAGGGTTGGAAAACACATGGTCTTGCAATAAAAAGCTTTGTTGTGGTCAGGTAAAGATATGGACGGATGGATGGGCAGCTTGCCTTTGTTACTTCTTGATAGGCAGGTGACTCAATATCCAGCCGTTCATTTTCTTTTCTTTATCCTTTTCCTTTCCCTTCCTTCTTCCTGTCCTTCTTTTCCCTCCTGATTATTTTATTTTATTTTATTTTATTTTATTTTATTTTATTTTATTTTATTTTATTTTCTGGGAGTGTGTGATACGGGTATTTTCTTAGGTGTACATTAGAAGATTAATCAAGCAGATATCAGATGCCAGATATCAGTTTTCAGTGCTCCACTCCACACAATTTTCATGCTCAGTATGGCAAAGCTCCTATAAAAAATGTCTGGAAACAGGTACCAGGCAGAAGGTCTCCTTTTGGCACTCTCCCCTTTGATACTACCTTTCACCAAACCATTTTCTTTGCATACCATACAGAAGGAGGGGAGGAGGGGAAGTACAGGGTTATTTTAAAAGTATCCACTAATTAAAACTGAGAGTCCATTTTCTTCTGCTTTCTCTGGCATTTGACTATAAATAAACTAACAGCAGAGCAACTATCAGATTGAAATTTCCTCTCAGCTCACAGGCCGACATGAAATATCAGAAAACTGATATTATTTATATACTGTATTGTGTAAGAGAGTGATCTTGTTTTCCCTCCTTCCATATCACATACTGCAGATGTCCACAACAAAGGCTGAAGGGTGTGTGAAGAAATTAGTTTTATTTTTATTTTGCTAATAAGCTTTTGGTATTAAAGCAGCTTTTATCTCATCAGTTTTAGCTGACTAAAACCTAACCTCTTCAGGTCTCTGTTTCATTAAGGATACCTCTAAGGAGTGATTCATCTCCTCTACCTTAGTAATACTGCTTTCTAATGGGCCTTCCTTTAGCGGTGCCTTGTCTCTTGCCTTTGATCATGGATGGTCTGAACTTGGGTGCCTAGTTTTTTTGATGCCTAAAGTGAAATGAGTCTCAATCCTCTGAGTCTTTCTCAGTTTTAATGTCTAAGCCATAAAAATCCCTTCTTCCTACACCAATAGTCCATTATGTGACAACATATATTGTGAACCCTCAAAGTCATTGGACTGAACTATACCAGCTCAAAATTGATCTTCTCAGAGGACTTAAACTACAACCTGAGAACCACAGCCTCAAAAGGGATCTGGGTACCTGACTCCCACAGATGATGATATCTGAGTCCTACCACTCAGAGCAAATTCCTAAGAGGCAACTGTTCTCAATTTTAAAAAATCAAACCAAGTAGTCTTTATAGTGTCTGAAACACACTATTTCACTCTAAATTTTCTCAGAAGGCCTATCCAGTTTTGCTTGAAGTAGTTCAGTCCAATACTGGAAACACACATTCCAAAAAGGTGATGTCTTAACATAGCTGTAAGTATCTGAAAATGAGCTTTGACGATGAAAGCATACGTGTAACTTCGTCTAGGGGAACCAGCATGGAGTCTCATACTAAAAAACAAAAACTGTATGATATTGTATGCTAGACTTTTAATGGCTCTGTATGCATTCCCAGTTGCCTGATACGAATGCAACACAAATACCACACACTTCACATTTAGCTGTTAGAGATGACTACAAAGGGAGAGCTCATTCATAATTTCACTTTATTTTAGTGCTTCCTAAGTTTGAAGTCATTCTCAATTCATTAAAAGGAAAACATTCACTTTCAGATTTATGATCCCCATGCCCTTTCTCTCATTCACAGAAGTGTTCACATTAAAATCACGTGCACCCTGTCATTACATGACTGACATTCTTTTAACAGGGTGGTAATGTCCTGGCAAGGCCAGTTTCTGAACATAATGGCAAAATTTTCAGAAAAGGAATGAGCATAGCTCTGTTAAAGAGAGATGAAGCTGCCAAGAAAGGATGAATGCCCAGAGTCTCAGCAGAGAATCTTTTAAATCCCATTCTGAGCTCCAGACACTGTGTCCCTTGGTGATGACCCCGGCCCTCTCATTTAATTTCTATAATGCTGTTGGTTATTTTGACCAGTTTCTTTTGGTAACATGGGGTCTACAAACAAAATTACATTTTCACCACTAATCTTCCATGTTTTTTTTTCACAGATACCAAGTGTTTAGTTCCACTGAGTAAGCCCTGGTCCCTGCCTTGTGCTCCAGCAGGCTGCTGCTACATAAAGATATTACATACAGTAATATATTACATACAGTAATTGCAGCACTAGCGGGACTCCAACAGCTCTTATCACTGACAGGACTGGAGCTGTTTGAAAGGGTAGGAAATCATTGCAAATGTTTCCTACTCTAATCAACAAAACAGCATTTTGGCTACTATAAAATAATGCTCACCCTTTCACAGAGCCATTTGGAGGATTAGTTGGTGTCTCTCTGCTCATCACTGCAAACGTAACACACTATGTAAGTGTTATTATTGGGGGTTGTCATCTGTGAACTACAGCATGTATTTTGAATTCTATTTTTAAACCACGGAAAATCAAGTAAGCAAGAACTGACCATGTGTTAAAAACACTTGAAGACCTCTTTCTTGTAACTGTTTATCTAAATTTTTAAAACCCTGTTTACATTGTAGTAACAGCTGTGTTTAAAGGGGACATGACAGAGCAGACTAATTTGTAAAGCTAAACTTGATTTTGAAGTTAAAAAAAAGCTAATGTTTGAAAAAACACTTCAAAAGAAGACAAAAATGATTAAAATAGACATAACCATTTGTTTAAACCATGACTTTCTCAAGAAAAACCCGGCTAATGTAAACTGGCCTATGCATAGTCCAAGCAGCTGTTCTGTGTAGCTGTTACACAAAACCCCCACTGCTGGAGGGAGAGGATAAAATTAAGACAAAACAGGTCATTCTCAAATGAAGGATCCAAACTACAGGCTGGATTACAAGCCAAATGCACATACACTGGTGAGACTTGCCCCAACCTGTCAGAAGAAAGCTTGACCTACTTCCTTCAACTGTGTTTTAGCCATGTGTATCATATTTAATGTGTTTGGGTTTGTCCACACCTTCAGCGAACCCAGAGCCAGCACTGGCTGAGTTTAAATAAAATTGCTCAATTTCCTACTGTAGGCAATGGATTTCTTAGGGGTTTTATAGAATTTCTTCATGGGATGCTAAAATGCTACTGAGGTAAATGAGATCTGTATATGTCATGGGAACTACTAGGGAGAGATTTTCTGTCTAGTCTGGGCAGTGGGAAACATTTTAATCGCCTGTATTGTAGTCATGCTATTTCTAAGACAAAATCAGAAGATGTCGCATGCCCAAGCACTAGTCATACACCATTAAATCTATCTTTAAAATCTCATTAGATTTTAATAAAGTGTTTTCTGTTTACTTGATTCATCTGAGGTTTTGTAAGTTGTATTATCTTCATGGAACACAGCTGAACTGAGTGAGTCAGTTGTGGCAATGTGGTAGTGAAATGACTCAAAGGGGTCCTAAGTCAGCTTTAGAGTCCTCTAAAAATCAGAAGTAAAAGCTGGAAACAGAGAACAAAGTGCACAACAAATCAGTGAAGGGGTAGAGAGTGGAAAAAAAGAGAGCTCATGCTAACCTGCTCCACTGAGGAGAGCAGATTAATTTGCTTCTGGATTCAAACACAGACAATAACTGCAATAACCCAGCCTGGACAGGATGGACACAAACATTCAAGTCCTCAGTCTCACTCTGCTCATCAAGTTTTGGTCTTGTTTGTGAGTTTTTGTCAGGCCCCATTTAAGAGGAACTGATGTCTCCCAAATAAGGCTTCCCTATCATGGCTGTGGGACAACACTAAGTCTGGACAGCAGTTGGCGGATTCTGTGTGGACTTCTGACCTTCACATTTATCAAAGCCAGGAAACAGGGAAGTGCAAACATCGTGCAAGTAACCGTGTTCAAGGTGCTTGCGGCAGGACAAGTGATGACATCCCTCACAACCTCAGTGGTTGATGGTTGATGATCAGTTCTTGCCACTGCAGAAACCCCAGCAGACTCTCTAGTCTGTGTTGGCCAGCGACCATAGATGTCTAAAATGCAATTGCATTGCCAGTTTGGCCTCCATCCCTGGCAGCCCTCATTAGCAGGGGCTAGGTTATTGACTTGCTAGAGAGGTTTTGAAGTGGTTTTGAGAATTCAAACCCAAGTGCAATGGGAATGAAAAGGAAGTTCAGTTTTCATTCCCTTCAGTTTCCAAATACACTAATTTCTTGAATCTTAATAACAAAGGAATCAACACTGAGATATCAATGTTTGCCTTAAAGGTCTTTCATTGGAGGTCTCTGCTCATGTTTCCAGCATGTTTAACGGTTCCTAGACCTTCTCTATCATGGCATTTCAGCTACACTGTGGGGTATTACTTTTTATTGTGAACAGAATTTGCTGAATGGAAACTTGTTTCCTCTGTTAATGCAGGTGCTAAATACTCCTGCAGGCACAAAGGCATGCAAAAGGTATGATCTAGTAGTGTCCTCTAACCACTTGGATGCAAAACCAAGCCTGGCTGGCTGCTCCATTTTCCCATTTTTGGTGGCACGTGATGATTAAAAGGCATATTTTAGTTTTTCACCTTTGAAAACTATAGAAAAACTGTAGCATTGTATTGTATTGGAAAATGGCAACTGAAAGAGATTTGCATTATCTAAGGAGGGCAGAGGAGCACAGTGACAGCACAAAGCTTATATCTGCAGGCAGGTGCTATTTTCTCATGACATCTTTCCATAACATTCAGCAGAATGAACTCCACTCCTCTGGGTATCTGGGAAATCCCACAGTGTAAATAATGCTAACAGGCTATGGGCACACGGAAATGAGAAACATTTTCCCCATCCACAGAGTCTGCTGTAGCTCAGTGTAATCTGCTTCTCAGGGAGACTGTGGCTATTTTTAAGGCAAAATGGTGTTTTTCTTGGTCTTGTGCTCCAACTAAAGACAGTGTAATGGAAAGCTGATAGACTATACTCAGTTACCGGACACCCACTGCAAAACTCACAGCAAGTTCAATCTTTGTAAAGAAGGGAAATGTTTTACCAAGGGAAATGTTTTGTAACATTTGTATTTATTTACTGTTGTACTATTTACTGCTGGATCAAGGAAAGAATTGTATTGTATTATTAATCTGGTCCTCTAGATTCTCATTTTCCTTCCCAAAGAATGAAAATGTCACATTTTATTTTCAAGTTTACTTTATATTTAAAATAATTCATAAAGATGAAACTGCAGTTTGAGGATACCCATATCAGTTCATCATGTCAGTGCAATACTTGAGTGGGCAAGTGCTAAAAGAGTACTATTTATATATATATATCTGTGTATGTATATATATATACACACACATGCACGCATGCACACATAACCAAAGAGATAACTGACTATAACTCACTAATTTCAGTATACTAATGACAGTTTCATTTATAGTGACAAATTCTCCTTCCAGCTGCACTAATAAATTGATATTTATGTCACTGGCTAACTGAGTTTATAGATATAAATATATATATAAACTGTAACATATTTTTCTTTGGGTTAAGTGAACATGTATGAATACCTGACTTGCATTATTTCATGATTTCATTTTTTACATTAATTTTTAAGATTAAAAGGAGTCTTCTCAGCATGAGAAGTGATCTCATTTGACTTTAGAACTGACCCCAAATAGGAAATGGAGTACTTGTGGCCTGATACTTAATGCAGTGTGTCTCAGTTTCCAGGTGCATACATCTGGTCTTTAATGGCCATTTTATCAGGACTGCATCATTTCATCTCAGTCCTTTCACCACAAATATTTGATTGTAATAAGATCTGACTGTGGGATGTGTCATCTGTAGTACTGAATATATAGAATGGCTCGGGTTTACTATTTCTATCTGTTTCCATGTGCTGTTAGGGGTGACAATTTTTTCACAGCAAAACATTGCTGGCAAGATATTGTGCAATGAGATTTGCATGACCAAATATCCTGTGAGTAGTGCAGTGGTTAGGGTAGGAAACAGAGCGTCAGGATAGCCTGGCTCTGTTCCCATTTCACATACTGACTCACTTCATGACCCTGGGGCAAATCGCTTAGGCTGGAATTTACAAGGGGGCTGAGATGCACTGCTCCCAGGGAAAGCCAAGCAGAGCTGGGTGCCTGACTCCTTTGTCATTTAGGAAACATCATGTCTCAGCTGTTTGGCATCTCAGTTTGCCCACATTAATACAGGGACAAGGTTTACAAAGACATTTGGGTCCTCTGGAAGAAATTTTTATTAAGGAAATCATAGTCATAAATATGTAGTCTTTACCAACACATCCTATTTGGTAGGTAAAAGCAGATAAACAAGTCATTTCCTCTAGTCCTTGAGAAGAGCAATGTAGTTTGTTTCTCTTTTATTAAGACAATGAGTTTAAAAGACTTGCAGATTATCAAACCCATGTTTCCAAATGTATTTTGCCTACAAACCAGCAGCTACAGGGCCTTCATAATAGCAGAGTAGCAGCTCTTGGTCCTCTGGCAGGTTGTCCATGCAGGAGCAAGGAGGCATGACTTCTCTGTCATTAGACTCAGTCTAGGATCCAAAGCTATTCTTCCCTACCTTATGACCGAAAACTTACCCAGGCCCTCACATCCTCCATTCTCCTCCCTAGAGCTCATGGGAACACTAGGGATATTCTTGGTGTACACCTTGTCAGACATATTAGTCTGCATCCTTCCATCACCTCCCACTTTTCACTCTCTTCTCTTATTGCCCTGCCCTGCTTTTACATCCTAGGAGGAGATTCAGGTGCTGGCACGGGCGAGCCTTTTACAGCAGTCACTAAGGCAATAAGGTATTGCAGATCTGCTTCTGAATGCACTGCAATCAGAGTGTGAACGCACTCATATCAGACTGCACATTAGAAAAATTGTATCAACCTATACTGCTGGAAGGTCTCTGCAGATCTTGCTCCAAAGCAACTTGCACATCACCAGAAAGCCATGATGTGAGAAGGCCCCTGGTAAGCCACTCTGTTTGAGTGGGCACACTTCTATATAATTTTTTACCTCTTAGGAAGTAAACAAAATGAAATAATATGGGACATTTTTACACACAGGGTGGATTTACATGGGACTCTTTTGCACACAAGGTAAATTTCAATCAATGTTTTTGTTTGGAAATAAGGGGCAAAAAAAAAGGGGGATCTCTTCAAAACAATGTAAAACACTGTGGTTTAAAATTTCTGTTCAACAAGAAGTCCAGGGTTTGGGATAGTCTCATTTTTTTATATTGAGACTATTTCTAAATTTCTGTTGAAAAATGTGAAAATGCTCTCAAGAACAGCCATTTTCTAATTTGAAACTGTGATTGTAATGAAACCTTTACATAGTTGGTCAGCTTCAATTGAAAATGTATGATGGATTCAATTTAGCACGGAGCTCGTTTAACTTCAGGACATAATTTTGGAAAAAGAACAGAACTTACAGAGGCACAAGTCTTCTGTGAAGGCAATGAGTTACTACAGTTTACACCACAAAGGGGTAAACAGACAAGCTGTGAACTTGCCTACCTACGGCATCCAGTGCATGTTTAGGTATGGAAGATGCCTCCTCTAGTCTCAAGCTGCGATTCTAGAAAGAGACAGGTCTATTTTAAGACTTCTGTCATAGCTTCCAGCCTGTGCTGATGTATGGGTACCATGGTGGGTCTAAGAGGGCACTGGACACCATGTTTATGGCCACAGCCACTTGGTCCCCCATCTTGGAGTCTTGCCTGACTCAGGAGCAAGGTAAAAAGGTGCTGAGTCCTGCTCACCAGTGGCTGGGAGATTGAGTGTTTTTGCATACATGGCATGGAGAGATGCAAAGAGAAAGGAAAGGAAAACATCAAGGTGAACAGCAAAGGAAAAAAATGGAAGCAAAGAAGTTTGGCTCAGCACTGAAAGCCCTTCATATGAAGCCAGCCAGGAGTGCAGAAGGGGAGAGATAATGAGGTGCAGGAGGTGGAATTTGGCACTGAAATAACTTTTAGCTCACATAGAGTGAATTTCCTTTTATCACTAGTAGCCTGGGTCATGAAGACTCAGAGGAAACTATCCCATTCCAAATGTTTGATACTGAATGTATTTGGCTGCCTGCTACTTCCACATGTGAGCGAATCCAGTTTGCATATTTGTCTAATAACACGATTTGGCCCTGCTCTTCGCTCTCACGCTGAAACCCAGAGTACAACCCAAGCACACCTTTCTGTCACCCCAGCTGCTGGCCTACGCACTGCTGAACAGTCTGCTGGCACACGCTGGAGTAGCTCAGAGCCTGCTGTCATTTGTGCCAACACTTGGTATTTCCAAAGGGGTTGCTACTGCACTGGGATCATGGAGATACCAAACTCCTTTCAGACTCACCCTCATCATGACATTTGCACTGAGGTGACAGCAAGAAACATTACTCTGCCTCCTGACACCACTCAGGGAACTCCTCCACTCCATCTCCCACTGCCAGCTAGGTCTGTTTTAGTGCAAGCTTAGAGAAACAGAGCCATACAAATTCACCTTACATCAAAGATGATCTGGCCTCATCTCAAAGGTTGTCTTTTATAATCTCTGCTTTCTCTGGTTACCCTGCCCATCAGCATTACTAGGCTCATGAACTCATGACCAAAGAGAAACTGAAGCTCACTCTCACCCCCCTCATTCGCATGCTGCCTGTATCGCACCCTGTCCAATAGCTCACTCCTTTGGCTTTGAAGAAGACTCAGATCAAGTACTATGAGGGAGGCAACTGGGACGATAAATTATTAGCACTGCAGCTGTGAGGCAAAGGAGCTGAGAAAACAGTTGTGAGTACAAAGAAAGAAGGGGGTGACTGTGTGTATTCTGAAGATAAGATTAATCCAGAATGTTACAAATTCTACAAATCTCTTGATACAGTGAACTCATCTCCTCTGGCAAAGATTTGATGGAAAGGGAAGCATTCTTTCTACTGGAACATACACATATATATACATACATTTTTTAATATACATATATATATGTTTGCTGCTACTATATTTGCTTGTTTGCAAATCACAGTGGGCTTCTCCAGAAATTTTTTTTGTCTACAAGTAAAAAAAAAACAAAAAAACAACAACAACAAAAACCTTAAAAAATAAAACCAGTTATCATTATTTATGTCTTTGGAGAACAGCATTAAGATGGTATTTTTCTGACAAGGATAACAAGCAGCAAATTAAGAAATGAGGAAATCTTACATTCAAGACTTAGCAAAACCTCCAGTGTGCATCAGGAATTTGTAATGCTGTTGACAACTGTCACAAATGCTTTTCTTTCAAAATTTTATTTTGTATTTTATAGGCCTCCGAGTTTGTGTATTTGTTTAAACCTGTTGTGTTTATTACAGCAAAGAGATGGGTTTGGCTGCTTTTTAATACTGGTAATGTAGTTACAAGAATAGTAGCTCAGCAGAGCTGGTTCTCTCCATACACCCTTTTTCGTGCGTTAGTGTGCATTTATTCTGATTCTTTTCGTACAGAGACGATGCTAATGTTGCCCAGAGCAGCTGTGGATGTCCCGTCTCTGCAAGCGTTGGAGCTGATTGGAGCTCTGGTCTAGCAGAGGGTGTCCCTGCCCATGGCAGTGGGATTGGAACCAGATGATCTTTAAGGCCCCTACGAGCCCAAAGCAGCCGTGACTCGGAGATGCCGTGTCACAACCGTGTCACAACCGTGCCCTGCCTGTGCCCACACAAACACGCAGGATGTCATGTGGGCACGTACATCCGGATACTCCCACTCTCGGGCGCAGACCTTTCCTAGCAAGCCATTCCCGCCTCACTGCCTTAAACAAAACCTGCAGGAGGTGGGCGGGACGCAGGGCAGGTCCCCGCCTGTGGCGGCGGTGGATTTGAACCGCGGTTTGAGCAGGCCGCTCCCGGCCCGCGTGCGGGGGCAGCCCGGCCGCCAGGGGGCCTCGGGCCGTGCGGCGGAGCGGCCCGGCCGGGCCGGGGCCGTGCCAGGCAGCGCCCTCAGCGCCCTCAGCGCCGCCGCCGCGCATCCTGCCCCAAGTGACCCCGGCTGCCGCTCCTGACTCGGCACCCAGCCGCGGGGTTGCGGTGCGGGGTCCTGAGGAGGCTCCCGAGACATAACCGAGAGCCCGAGGCGGCGCGCTGACCTCCCGCCCGAGCCGAGCTCCCCGGCACCCCCTCCCCACTCCCGACGGCGAGTTCTGGTTACCAGCCGGTCCGACTGAAACACGGTGTTTCTCCCAGCTAAAATAGAGCACCAGCTACCTCCTCCCCCAGAAAAAGTATTTTTATTGAGTCCTGTTCCACATCGGTATAAAGACACTGGCAGCACTTTACAGAGAAGTTCCTGTATATCAGCCGGTCAAGCAGTCTGAACAGCTACACTGGAAGTTTTCCAGACTTGCCCAGTGGATGACCACAGACCGATTTGGCAAGCTATCATTAGCAACTACTGTAATCCTGCCTCCCCGCTCTTCTCTTCCTCGGAGCTCCGTTGGGGGACACGTACATGTTAGTGGCCTTGTGACATGCACTGCTGGGAGGTTAAGTGTGTGTTTAACATGTGGTTATCGCACCCAGAGAACCCATGGCACAAGGCAGAGGACTGAGTTTTACAGATTCAAAGTGTCACAGCTATGTCACAGTCGCAGAAAATTTCTACAGCTCTTAAGAAATCACGCTCTGTTGATTAATCAGCATGAAGTTTATAAGTAAAGGGCATAATATTAATCTGTAACTTAATAAAATTCTTTCATGTATATTTTTTTCATGGGAACTTCAGGACTTTGTTAGATTGCAAGAGAATAATTACAATAGTGAAGACCTAGGCCTGTGTCCTCAGTTTTCCTTGTTGATACACAGGTGATAAATCTACAAGACTTATCTTCCAAACAGATTTATGTGGAAACAAAATGTATGAATTTAGAAAATGCACTTGTATTTTCAGTAAGTGGTAAAGAAGTATGATGTAATGTATTTTAAAAAATCTTCTATAAAACAATGTACTTGATGTATGTCACCTAATTAAAGCTGACAAGTTTTGCATGTGTCATCATATTTAATCAGTGGGTATAAACTATCCTGAAATGCAAAACCAGCATAAACATAAACAGCATAAACATAAAGTTGCATAAACAGTGACTTTTTCCTAAGTGGCATGTATAGATATTGGAAGTAATAATACAATTAGATTCGTTGGCTTTACAAGGTATTTAGTGGTGATAAAGACAAAGAAACAGTAAAGTTTTAGGGTGGAGCTATAAAGTGGTCACTGGATGTGTTCATAGCAAACTTTCCATTTTGGAAACTATCCTGCTTATACATTATAACCCTAATGTTTATTTGTGTCCAGGCCTTCAGACTTGAAAATTACAGGCAACAGTGTCTAATGGGTTTGGGGTTTTTTTCCTGCAGGATAAATGGGGATGTGTTTGAAAGTGTGTGTGCAGGTGCACACATGTGCACATATATGTGAGCCAGTAACACTGAAATGGTTCCTGGAGCTTCATGAGGACAAGTTCAACAAATGCGCTTTACATTTAGCTATGATTGTCAGTCACATGTGCCCTGATCTTTCCTATCTTAGACAGAAGAAATTCATTGGCCTGGGCCATGTCTAGTTCCCAAGAAAATAAGTCCTTTCATGCACACCTTCTGGCTTCTGGTCACACATTTTTGAATGAATTCTTCCCCTCAGAAATGCTGAGAATCATATGAATGTATTAAAAAGCTGGAGGTACCCCTCATTTGGAAAAATACTGAACCATACAATAGTTTGGGTTGGAAAAGACCTTCAAAGATATCTAGTCCAACCCTCTGGAATGAGCAGAGACAGTTTCAACTAGATCAGGTTGCTCAGAGCCCCATCCAGCCTGACATTGAATATTTCCAGGGATGGGGCATCCACTACCCTCTAGGAAAGCTGTGTCAGTTTTTCACCACCTGCACTGTAGAAAATGTCCTTCTTATATCTCATCTGAATCTACTCTCTTTTAGTTTAGAACAACCACCCCTTGTCCTATCGCAACAGCCTCAGCCTGTGTTCGTAGGAGAGGTGTTCCAGCCCTCTGATCATTTTTGGGGCCCTATGTGTAGCTGGTAGTCTTGATTTCAGCACCTTTTTAATTTTTTTTATTTTTTTTAAAATGATATATAGCTCTATATCAGAATCATATCTACTGAATTCAAAATTAACCTGCAGCAGACTCACTCCATCCAATATGAAGTAAAGATAACAGAGACCTCCCTGTTTCCCACTGCTTGGCTGCAGATATTGTATCCATTATTTCTCTATCCTCTCGAGACTGTATGTCTAGACGTACACAGTAGAAAATCCCTTTCTGAATGTATTGGACAGTATTTGGTGTGGCTTCTGCAAAATGATATTTGGCCAAAATTGTTCAGTGTAATCAATATCTTGACACTTCACTGGGATTGTCACAAAGCCTCTGATTTCATCACCCCACAATGAATGTGGTTGCAGCAAGTTTTCTTAATACCCAATAAAATTCTTTTACAGACATGAAAAAGTTCTGTTCCCTCTGGCCGATACCAGGAATTTGTGGGTAGGGCTTTGCAGACTTGCAATATAAAAATGAAGCTTATAGACAAAACAACAAGATATGTTAAAAACTTCTAATAACATGGTCAAAAACCACATATCATGGAATTTAAACACCAAAGTGCTAGTGCAAGCAAAGGTACTTGATTAAATGTGGAGTCATAGGGAGATACCTTATTTTATATAATTACTTGTAGCACACCTGAATACTTTTAGCACAATCTCACATTTTTAAATAGTTGCATTTCTCCAAACAGTAGCATAGATTAGCAAACAGATAAGTGTGTTTACTCAGCTTTACAACAAAGTGCTCTCTGAAGTCAGTGGACTTGCTTTCCATGCCATCCTGTTTTTCATTAAAGTATAGATATGTGGTCCAGAGCAGCATAGTTTTACCTGAATGAAAACATCAGTATATGGACTTTTTTAAACTATTAAGCATGTTTTCCGTGTTTGCCCTTTTGTCTTTCTTTTTCTTTTCTTTTTCTTTCTTTCTTTCTTTCTTTCTTTCTTCTTCTTTCTTTCTTTCTTTCTTTCTTTCTTTCTTTCTTTCTTTCTTTCTTTCTTTCTTTCCTTTCTTTCTTTCTTTCTTTCTTTCTTTCTTTCTTTCTTTCTTTCTTTCTTTCTTTCTTTCTTTCTTTCTTCTTTCTTTCTTTCTTTCTCTCTTTCTCTCTTTCTCTCTTTCTTTCCATCTTTTCTTACATCCTTCCTTGGTAAAATAGTTGCTGAAATGCTAAATGACCCTAATAAAACTGAACCCAGGTTCACAGCTTTCCTAACAGTCTAATTCCAGTTTGTGACTTCATGGTAATTTGCAAGGAGCTGTAGCACAACAGATAGGAACCTTCCTCCATGCACGAACACACACCAGTCTGCCTGTGAACATGGGAGTAAAGCTGCCTGCTCTGCCTGCTTCTTACCCGTGAACCCAAATCTCTGTCCCTCCAATGCCCTGTTCAGATGTGCTTTTAAGCCTGACTGGAGATGAAGCACTGCATAGCTGCTTGCCCAACCTGACTCTCTTCCCCCCTCCACTCTGGTGGAATGGGGAGGAGAATCAAATTGGTAAAATTAATTTTATAATTATGGAAGTATTTCCTTTGCCTTAGAAGAATTGGACTAGCAGCCATAGGTATCCAGACAAAATTAATGAAAAGGGGCACACTAGAAGTCAAAAAAACTATCTTCAGGAGAATATTATGTATTTTCCTTATGATGACTCCCGCAAATCAGAAAAAGGGTTCTCCAGCTGAGTCTGTTGGAGCTCTGCTGTTATGCCTCTACTGGGAAGTCTCTATAGCCAGCTCTAGTCCTAGTTTAACACTCCACTAATCTAAAGGGCTTCCCAGCCATTCATCCTCCTGATGCTCCAGAGGCACAGGGAGTTCAGCAGCATTACTCAGGCAGTGCAATTTGAGACGCAGAGAAGAAGGAGGATAAGCTGACCAAGACCCACAGACAGCCCATGGCAAAGCACAAAGTAGATCTACTCCCAGTTTCTGTTTGCTCTGTCAGACCTTTCTTTTCTTTGGCACACCCACAAACTCATCCTGTGGTTTGCGAACCTTAACAAGCCTTTCAATAAACCTTGTCTGGGTTTTGGATTGGTAAAGAAATTTGAAACCAAGGCAAGGCTTTGTATTGGTGTGTGCTGTGCTGTGAAAATTTCACATGGCTGTTTTTCACCCAACTTGTTCAACCATGGCACGGCACAGTGGGCCAGAAAACTACATCTTACCGAACAGCCCAATTTATATTAAGAAGGTGGTAAGAGTGGCGGGTATGAAAAATGGGTTTTCAAGATTTTTTGGAAGTTACCACTTCCTTTAGGAATACAAATTCCTTGCAAAATCTATTCCTCCTTTAATCCATCCATCCCTCTTGTTTTTACTGCAGTGGTCCTGTGTACCAAATAATTTGGCACTATGTATTTGTTAACAGACTCTTCATGCACAGTTTGAAATCCTGTTTTCCACAACCTATATAGAGAAATATGGAGTAACTAGGTTAACTGAATTCAAAGGAAGGCAATTTTAAGTCTTTCAGAAAATTTTAAACAAGAAGGATAAAGGGCTCAAACAATAGTGGTTTTAATACATCTCTGCTACTGCCCTCTTGAAACCAATTTTCAAGTCAGTTGTGAAAACGTCTGAGACGTGTTTGCTACTTGCATGGAGACAACTATTCTGTTAATTTCCATCCCAAATGTTGCAAAATTCATTCAAATGTTTCCATCCCCAATATATTGCAAAAGGTGCACAGGTTGTGCAAACTCTTGTTTGTTTACCACAGTATTCCTTATTTATTCCCTTGGGGCTTTTTACTGCTACCACTAAAATCTGTGGATTATTAGATTAGTGGGAGTTAAGATGCGTACATGAGACCAGAACTGCTGCTGTTCTGGAGGAACCACAGGTTCATAGACCATTTATGTTGTGTTTTAAGAAACAAAACCTAGTTTCAAACTGTCATTTAAAAATTTATTGTGACTACCCAAGCTACGCTAAAATGGAGGGTAAGTCATCTGCCTCATCTACTGCAGTTTTCATTTTCTCAGTGCAGTGAAGGTGGTTGGCAGACATCCGCTTTCAGATATAATTGTGCTGACCAAAGAATCCACCATCCTTGCCTGCTTCACACTTCCCCCCATCTGTTTAGCACTCCCCAGTTCTACAGTGGAAGGACTTGCAGGAAAGTTTAGGCAACCCACTGCAGACAACAGCTGCTGGGTGGGCCCAATCCATTTCCAGCGGCTATCTAACTTGAAGGAGGCTTTGAATACCACTGCTGTTCTCTTTTGCCTAGCTACCTTTGTTGGTCTTACAAAAACCAAAAACAAACACCCCACTTCACCCTATAGAGCACTGCTTATCTTTTTATTCACAGTTACAGCAACGTTATGCACAGGTAGGTAGGTGAGTGGGCAGGTAAGCAGAAAGATAGATAGACAGATGCATATGTACGTACATACATACGTACATTTTTGTTGTTCTTTAAAGATACAGACAAAAAAACCCAGCTACTGTGCACTTACACAAGCAATCCTATTTCCTCACACTGTAGTCTTTTCTCTTGATCTGCATCTAAACATCCCATAAGAGGCTGGGACACACAGACTTTTCTGCCCAAGGAAGTTTGTCCATTTTCTACATCTCTGTCTTTCAATTTACTGAATGATTTAATTTTCCATTGTTTCTGCAGAATACAGCAAAGGCAATAGGAAGAAATGTCTTACAGGGAGTCAAAATAATCACTGGAGATGTGTTTATGTGTGTTATGATGATTCTGGCATGAAAACCATTGATCTGGCCACCCCTTTCATCCTGCTTTCATTCTTCTTGACATATGTAATGCATGGTTAGCACATTCTATTTCACATTTCTTGCTCCCTTGTTTTATCTCCTTCCTTCTATGAACATAGTAGTTACGAAAAAACATTCACGACCCATACCCATGTTTGCTGATAATTCTACTTCTTTTAGATCTTTCTTTGACAGACATTTTTGATGGGTGTCTTCCAGGTAGCTCTGACTAAACTGAACACTCTGCTGCATAAAATGAAAACAATAGTCAACACTGGAGGGGAATGCCATCAGCCCAGCAGGTCAGATAAACTTTTTCTTAACTCTTACTAACTTTCTGACTCCAGAGCCGTATTTTTATTTTCTCAGGATATCTGTAACACTGGTTACAGATATCGGTTTAACTCTGAATATTCTGTCTGTGCACAATTCCCATTCTTGCTAGTAAAAAGACATCTGAACAAACATTTTCTGTAAAAGGATGCATTAATGCTAAGTTATTACCATGCTTGTTCAGAAATGGTAGCATTAACCACAGTAAATTCTGAGTTTCTGTTCTTCTTGCAAAACAAATAAAGGTCACACATAAATTGACCTACTGCACACATAAACTATGTCTCCAGTTTTGTTTGAATTATGATTTTAATGTGATTTTTGAGATTCACAATACCAGAGCAGCCTGCAATGGACAGTGACATAGAGGGTTGTCTAAATTGTTATAAGTGTGCTGGAAGTTTCTTTTGTCTAATACACCAGCTAACTTTTTGATTAGATAAAGACCTAAAAGAACTCCTATGGCAGAGAGGATGGCAATCAAATGTGGAAATCTTCATTGTGTAGAGAACCCTGGGGTTTGTTAAATATCTGCAGATCTGCTTGTTGTAAGTGACAATGTTTATTCTTGCAAGTGAATTCCAAGATAGCCTGGCTTCCTTGGGGTTTAATCTCAGCCTTTTTTTCTTTCTCTGATTAGTTGGAAACTGTAGCAGGTCACCCTGGCTCTTTGAAGAATGAAGGGTCTCATTCCAGGGTGAGGCCCAACAAATTTGTGAATGAATGAAAAGTTAATTGACGAAAAGGGTAGAGCATACTTCAGTCATAGTTAATTTAAGCAAAGCTGATAAGTTAGTAAATAGAAACACCAGTGTATTCTTTCAAGTAGAATTTTTGCTCTTACTGTTATCTTAGGTGTTGTTCTTCTGGCCCTTTTAAAGATTGGTGCTTGTCATAGACACTTTATTATCTAATCTTCTGCTCAAGGAGAGATTCTGTAGTGTTGAGTAATTACAAATAGATTGAGCTCTGTTGGAAAGTGCAGTTACAAAAATAAAAGGAAAGCTCTTGCACTACAAATGTGATTTTTTAACTTTATCTTCTTAAGATGATTTTTTTAAACTAGCAAATACTGTGGGGAAAAAAAAAGCATTAGTGACATGCATCATAATTTTTTTGGAAGGTGAATGAAACTTGAATCCTTCTGGGTTTTTGCTGTACTTGAAATATCTTCTGTAATCACTTCAGATTTGTGGTAAAATACAAAATTGTATTGTCTAGTAAAATACAAAAAGTAGCTTAATAAAAGCCAGCTATTCAACTTAAAACTGTCGTGTTAAAACTAAAAAAAAATGCAGAAAGTTTATATGCAAGCAAATGTAAAGGCACTCTTTCTTCACGAGTAGAGAAGTAGAAGTAAAAGCTGTGTTTTGTTAGAGGAAATCTGCCTAAGGAAAAGGTATAACTGTGAACCATGACATGAAAAATATACAGTGATGATAAAAGCAAGGGCCATAGTCAGCAGCTTTTAAAGTCTCTATGGCAACATTTTCTTAAGAGTCAGAGAAGCGACATACAGCAAACAGCTGGAGATGAAATCAGACATTTCTTCAATTTTAAATATGCATTTGACTTACCGCCTACCCGTGTTAGAGCACCTTAACAATGCTAATGAATTTAGTCTCCTACAGTCCTCAGAGTCCTACTTGAGTGCTATTCTCACTGGGTAGTTTGGGAAAATATAGCCCGAAAAGGTAAAATTATTTGCCATATGTCATGCAACAAGACCATAAAAGAGTTAAAAATTAAAAGATGCTCTTAAAGACAGAAGATTGGGAATGTTACCCTGGCAAATCTGAGTGGCAAATATGCTTCAGTGCAGCCATGAGTGCCAGAAGCTGGGGACTGGTTGGTATTTCATGAGCTACGCTCATGTCACAGACTAAGGTGATGTGAGCGACCTCCATTGCTTCATATCTGTTCATGCGCACTAGCTAATCTGCAACAAAATTTTATTTGGGGCTCCACTCAAGTAAGTAAAAACATTATAGCTACCAGTGCTTTTATTAAAGAGGAGACATTTGGGCCATTAAAAATCCAGATCATAACATAAGACAATGTTAAATATTAAAGGTACAAGCCCACTGTTTATACACAACAGCTCCACAATAGCTACATGACAAGCAACCTAATTGAATTAATGTATATTCATACAATAGCCCTTGCAATGTGATCTAAATATGCTTACAGCGGTGGAATTGTTTTCTGGGACAAGACAACAGGCTTGAGGTCCCAACCCTGGTTAGGCAGGAGTTCCAGACATGCAAAACTCAGAAGGAGGAGGAGGAGGGAAGAAACAGTGCCTTCATCTCTGCTCAACTCCATCCTGCATCTAAGCTACTGAGTCTCCAACTACACCTTACCACAAATATAAATTACAAAAAGCCTTCAGTATACCCTAGTTGCTAAGTTAACCAGATTAATTTTGTGCCTAAAGAATACTGGGCACAGAAGACACTGTCTGTGCCATCAAGGAGGTTACAATTCAGCTTTTTTGCTGTCCTATAGCTCAGTTGAAGCAGGTATTTGTCTTACAAAAATCGAAACAAGAGTTGCACTCTTTCTGCTGATACTATGACATCATTATCAGCAAAATAATCAACAACTGATTAAATAAGTAGTTAAAGTTTTAGTTAGAGAGGCAGCTTCTAGCACCCTTAGGTCTTGTTCAGTTTCAGTAATCATGGTAAGCCCCATGCGTAGCCACAGCTAACTAGCGGTGATTTTAATCATTTTCACCATGGATACAAAGTACAAAGGTTTGTTTAAAAATATGCTGGTTAAAACAGGAGTGAGCTAACTTCAAAAGCCTTTTCGAAACTGCATACGTGGGTCCAGGGAGGAAAAAAAAAAGGCACCCAAGAATTGCACGTTGTTTTCTTTTTAAGTCCCTGCCTCCAGAGTGCAACCCAAATCACCTCTCAACTATGATGTTTGCTGCTGCTTCTGCTCTGAGGAAGCAATTGCTTCCCTGGGGACCCCACACAGCCTGTCAGCCCAGTAGGGAGCTGCCAGAGGTCAGCAGAGCATCCTGTAACCCTGGAGAGGCTGCTTTGCCCTCATGCTGACTCCAGAAACAAAAGGTCTTCCCTTCACCTGGAGACTGGTTACTGAGCCAGGGCACCAATATGTGTGTTATGGTTAACACAGTAGAGTTAGATCATTTACCTAAGGCTGGGACACTTAGGTTTAATCCCTTCCTTACTGTGACAGGATTTATAACCATCTCCTGCCATCCAACCTCCAGCCCAGTCAGGATCAGGAGCCAGCAGGGAAAGACTTTGGCTTCCTCACAGTGGGGTGGGCAGAGCCCTGATTACTAAATGGGACCAGTTGAGGGGGTGATGAGCCCATGAGACTTTTACACCTGCTATACCTACCCCTTCCTCTGCTGTTTTGGTTTTGGAGCCTGGGGCAGTTGGCATGTGGTACATGTGTGCCAGCTGGGCAGAGCCCTCCGGAGAAGCAGCTGGTTAAATTTACCTTTTCACTGTGTGGTTGGGACCCTGTATGCCTGCAGAGGTCAGCGTGGAGGGACAGCCCCAGATGGCACCAGGCTCAGGCTCAGTAGTCTGCAGCAGTGGCCCAGCTGCTTCCCCTTCCCCTACCCCCTCTTTGGCCCTCAATGACTCAAAATGAGAAACTCAGGAAACACAGATTCTAGGAATGGAAAAAGGCACATGGAGGGAAGATGCTTTGATGTGTCTGACCCTGCCTTTTGCTGGAAAATAAAGTATCTTTGGAGCTCTTTTTAATTCCTCATTTTCTTTCTCCTTTTAAAGGTTTAATCCGTATTTCCATAGCTTCTCTGCTATCCACTGCACTGGTGTGCTTTTTCCCTGTATCTGGAGAAGGTGTATTTTATTTATTATCTCTTAAGATGCTCAACTTTTAATTTATAAGAACTCATTTCCCTCCAGCTTTGTTTCCCTTCTAAACTGCCTTCCTCCACCCCGTCCCCCAGCACCACATTCTCTCCTGTGACAAATACCCACTGTGGCAAGGAGTGATGCTTATCCTGGGTCAAAACCAGCTCCCTTCCCCTCTCCCTTTCGCTCCCCTCCTCTCCTCTCTTCACAGGGCTAAGGCAAGCAGGAGCAGGAAGCAAGGCAGCGGGGGCAAGGGACATGCAAGGAAAGGACAGCTCAAGCCCTAGTGCATAATTCAGAGACCCCACAAAGCATCCAGCTCAATGTAAACTTTGACCTTTTCCCTTTCTCTGCTGTGCTACTCAACAGGCACTTACCAAACCCAAGCTGGTGGAATAACAGCCTTTTTAGTGTGTGTTTTGCTTTGTTTTTGCTAACAATTAAGCTATGCCAGAGGAAAAGTCAATCTTTTCAGTCTTTCCTAAAGCCAGCAAATACTTCCATGTTACCAGTTTCTGTGTGAAAAATATTTAGAGGGTTCTATTTAAAACTAAATAAAAATAAAATAAAAGTCGGTGACCAAGTCTCCTTCCACCCTCAAAAATAATAAACCATGCCTTCTATAAACTCTTCTTTAAAAGTTTCCTTTTTCTTAGGAATAGAAATCTGTATTTGTCCCTGTGGAATACACTTTTAATAATGGCTACCACTTTGGATTTTGTTTTTTAATTAGAGATTCAGTACTTAAAAAAATAATAGTTTACAATAGTAGAGTTCTTTAATTATTTTAATTTATTTTGTTTTTTCGGTCTTTAAAAAGTCAATGGGATGCACTTTTTAATGTCTCCCAGTCAGTTAAGGAAAACAAATGCCATTCCTATGTGATATTTTTTAAACTTCAGTGATTTTGTTATTTTAAAATCTCTTAAATGTAAGGAATTTTTCAGGATGTCAATTCTCCTATGAATAATCCTAATTAAGATGTACATTTAAATGAAAGAGATAATTAATTCACACCATTCCATTTGCTTATTACTTGACAGTCAGGGTGTATTAAATGCTCAGATGTGTGAAAAGAAAACATGGAGAAAGAGGCACAAGTAAAACAATCAGCATCAAAATACCGTTTTCTGTCACCATTTTCCTATGTTCGTATAATAAAACTGTCAACCACATGAAGTTATTTTCTGCTTTTTATGAGCATGGATTATCCTCACTTTCCAGTGAATAATTTCACTGACACTGTAAATTTTTGTTTGTGCTCTTTTTTTCTTTCCAATTTTAGAAGTCATGGTAGTTATGACTATTTCTATATTTAAACATCCCCCTCACCCACACCCCTGAATGGCTGCCTGGACAATCAGTAACTTTTTCCAGTAAATTCTGTATAACAAGTCAGTGTTTCCTTTGTTGGAAAGGTGATTTCTAGAACTATTTGCTTACAAACAGGAATAATACCCATTTGAGGGATTATTACTATAAGTTTCTTTACAAAAAAAAAATAAAAATCTAAGCCATTCTGGATTTTAAATGGAATGTGGTTTGTTTCAAAACAAACAAATCTTATTTGTGTAAAGCCTCATTATTACCAAACCACTCTTTTCTTGTTTAGGGGGCTGTATTGATTGGGGCACAAACAGGCTCTGCTGAAGCCAGGCAGCACTGGCCTTCTGCTGTCTGTTCAACTAATTCCTACATTTTCTACCACCAAATGTAAGGCACAGAGAAGCAGAAGTTGTTTTAGCCGGTGGCTCCAGCCCCCCTTTGCCCAGAGGCACCTTCAGCGATGCAGGTGGGCACAGTGCTGCTTGCCTGGCTTCTACCTACCCACCAGGTGCTCACAGGTCTCACATCAGGTTTCTCCTTGCCTCCCCAAAGGAAATCAGTAGCTGGAGTCATGACCTGTGTCTCCGCCAAAGCGTCACTCTCAACCTTCCCAGACTTGCAGATGAGGGAAGCAAAAGGGCAAAGCATCACTATTGGCCAGGACATGATGGAGAAGCAGAAATTGTCGCTTTGGTGTTTGGTGGGTTGCTTATTTTGGATAGAGAGGTGGAGAGGGAGATTCGTGCACACCCCGCCCCCTCCCAGGAAGGTAGGTGATGGTGCGTGATAAGAAATCTGAGCCTCTGGACATCTCCCCCCTCACCTCCAAAGGCAATCCCTCCCTGGCTGGCTTTTCAGGGAAAGGCAGGTCAGATTACTGGAAAGTGTGGTCTTGGTAATAGCCTAAACATCTACGTAAAGCCTCCTTTATGAAGCTGTTTTTAAGAAGTTGTGAGAAGTAGCTAAGCTGAAGAGCCTTTGAGGTACAGGCTGTCTTTGGCAGTGTGAACACAGCTGATCTGTACTTGATTGCATGACTGGCTAGGAAATTTTGACTGCAAAGACTCAGTGTGACTGTCGAGAAAAAAAAACACATGAGTAAAGTACAAAGGCTATTTTGGGCATAACAGCTAGTCATTCTGAACACTAAGGGAATACATACACACACATCACCAAACATTACATATATGGAGATGCTATGACAGCTCATACTGTCTCATAATTTCCATTAAATAGCTTCAAGGGTTTCATAATTTACCCATACACATTTACTTCGGGGTAAAACCAGACATAGAGCATACCTTAAAAAGTGGGAGGAGTTGAAAAAGCCTAATGCTCAAACCAAGTAATTTCATGCAAAGACAGTATTTTATTAGCAAAAATTCTAACCAAAAAGTGGCTGGTAGTAAAATAAAACAATTGTTTTCTGCATGGGGTCCTGCATTTGGGTCACAACAATCCCATGCTCCAGAGTTAGGGAAGAGTGGCTGGAGGGCTGTTCATCTGAAAGGAATTTGGGGTGCTGGTTAATATCTGGCAGGATATGAGCCAGCAGTGTGCCCACGTGGTACGCAGCATCTTGGCCTGTGTCAAGAACAGTGTGGTCAGCAGGACTAGGGCAGTTATTGTCCCTGGGTACTCAGCACTGGTGAGTCTGCACCTTGAGTGCTGTGCTCAGTTATGGGCACCTCACAAGGACACTGATGTGCAGGAGTGCATCCAGAGCTGGTGAAGGGGCTAGAAAGTGAGTCATATGAGGAGTGGCTGAGGGAGCTGGGGGAACCTTGGAGAAAAAGAGGCTCCTTGCCCTCTATACCTACCTATAGCAAGGTGGCAATGGGTCTCTTCTGCTATGTCTCAAGTGAAAGCATGAGAGGAAATGGCCTTAAGTTGTGACTGGGGAGGTTAAGAAATCAAAATTTCACTGAAAGAGTGGTCAGGCATTGGAGTAAGCTGTACAGGGAGATGGTGGAGTCACTGTCTCTAGAAGGATTCAAGAGGCATCTGGATGTGGGACTCATGTGGGGGTTATGGTTTAGGGGTGATTATGGTAGTGCTCGGTTGATGGTTGGACATGGACATGGACAAAGTCTCTTCCAGGCTTGATCCTGTGATCTATACTTTCAGAGACCATAAATACATTGCATTCTTTTGGTATTCCACCTCTCAATGGGATTTTGAAACTGTTTACAAATGTTAATTATTTCACAGATGATGTCAGGTAAAGTATAAATTATTCCATTTGATACATGAGGAAACCAAAGGCCAGAGACTCAGCTTTGTAAAGAAACTAATGGCATAAAATGACACAGGTCTCAGCATCAGTAATTCTCTCAGATATTTCTTTCAAACATCACCTCTTTCTTCAGGTATAGCTGAGTTTCTTTGCCATTGCAGCAGCAAAAAATACAGACAAATTAATTTGATTTTTACTGTGATTTAGAAAGGCACTGCCTTTGAGGCAGTTGTACTCTAGGTTTTTGTCTTTGCAGTGAATGATTTGCCATAACAAAAATAGATATATTACCACCCTGGAACATTTGAACTTTAGTCTTGAAGGCGGACAGAGTAATGTATAAGAGGTGACAAAGTTGTATAAGAGGTGACAAAGTTGCACAGGTTGCAAAGTGTTAAGGGGTATCTGTCCTGGGAGGAGCTTTCCCACAGTTCTAAGTGGAAACAACTTTCTACTTAGCACTGTTTATCAGTACTGAATGACTTAAGAAAAATAAATTCATTACAAATTAAGAAAAAATCAAACTCAACACAACCTTTTCATCCCAGGTGATTTCTTTAAAGCCTTTAGGACACATTTCTCTTGCTTTTTTCTTTGCTCCTTTATCTCTGCGTCTAAATAGAAGATCATTGAACTCCAGGAGCTGGAGCTTCAGAAAAAATGCACAAGTAATGGAAAATACTAAACATTAGTTTCACTTTTGATGGGCTTGCATCCCCAGATGCTGCTTAAATATTTTCATTTCTGTCAAGCTTGTAACATCACTTGTAACTTTTGAGACCCCTCTTCTGGTCATGACTTTTAGTTTCTGACCTGCTGCTGGAGACAATGAATTTGAGTTTGAATTTGGAGAAACTGATTTATTTCAAACACTGTGGGCACAGCTGCTAACCCCCTGTCTCCCCAGCTAATGAAAACATCAAGAGTCAGACTCCAAGAAACTTCTGAGATGGAAAATTTTCAGTATGATCATTTAGAGCCTTTTCTTCAGGCCCACCTTTCTGTTTTAACACCTCCTACCCTTCTGCAGGTTGCAGGCATGATAATGACAGCCCTACCCTGCTCATTTATAGTGAGCAATGTAACGGTGACCTCCTCTGGAAAAGCTGCTGTAAAAAAGAAACGCAACACAGAAATCATGCGCTGACACTGTTGAGAACTCACAGCTTTTCCTTAATGTATACATTCCTGGTGATTGATGCCAGTCTGGCCCAGTCCACATCTTCCTCTTTCTCCAACTGAATCTGCAGCAATTCCCTTCACATGGAAGCTGTGTCCAGTCCCCTGCTCCCAGAAAATGCTGGGGAGGGAGCACAGATGTCAGAAAGGTAGCTACCCCCACTCCCAGCTCCCAAATTTGAGCTTACTTCCTACATCTTTTCAAAGAGCCAACTGTGTGTAATACCTGTTGTCTCCAATTTTCTTGAACAGTACTGGGATCAAAACTGGGCTGGCACCATTTTGTGGAAGTGAAGAGAAAGTAAGCGAGACTGAGAACTGGTTTTTGCAGAAAGAGGATCTGTCTGTAGGAGAAAGGGTTGTGCTGTTTAGAATGATACAATGGTTTGTGTTGGAAGGGACCTAAGAGATCACGTAATTCCAAGCCACCTGCCATGGACAGAGAGATATTTCACCATACCACATTGCTCAAAGCACCATCCAGACTGGTCTTGAACACTTCCAGCGATGGGGCATCCACACAGCTTCTCACCTTCTCACAAGCAACCTGCTCCTGTGCCTCACAACCCACACAGTAAAGAATTTCCTCTTAATACCTGACCTAAACTTTCAGTTTAAAGCCATTCCCCTTTGTCCTGTCACTAAAGGGCCATGTGAAAATCTCCTCTCCAGCTCTCCTGTGTCTCCTTTAGGTATTAGAAGGCTGCTGCAAGATCTCCTTGGAGTCTTTTCTTCTCCAGGCTAAACAACACCACCTGTCTCAGTGTGTCTTCATAGGAGAGGTACTCCAGCCTCTGAGCATCTTCACGGCCCCCCTTGCTCCAAAGTCTGTGTCCTCAATACATTGGAGGCCCCAGAGCTGGACGCAGTACTCCAGGCGGGTCTTGCAAGAAGGAGGCAGAGGAGGAGAATCACCTCCCTTGCCCTGCTTCTTGGTTTCTCTCCTTCCCCAAACAGTGGCAGTGGTGCAGTGGGGTAGGACATTTCAGCTAATGAGAACCCAATTTGCCTTGACTCACCAGCTGCTAATCCTGCAGCTTTTCTGAGTGGTGTGCGGTCTTCAGTTCTTCTTTATGATGCTTAAAGAAATCCCCAAATTAGATTTTTCTTTTAGCATTAGAAATGCAGGTGTTGTCTGGCTTGGAAATCTTCCTGGCAAGGAGAAACACATTACAAGAGGCAAGAGAGTGAAAGGCAAACGATTGAGAGCCATTGAGAGTTGCCAGTTCTAATGGTTTTTGGAATAGGCTGGAGGATTTCAGACCCTTTTAAAGGCTTTAAAAGGAAAATACAGGTTTTTAGAACCAGTTCCATGACTGATCATTCTCCTTCTCCCACCTGCCATCCAGAGGTGCCCCAGCTTCGTCTCTAATGGACCAGGTACACAGTACTTTGCTTTCCAGCTGTCCTATGCTCCTGCTCACCACTCACTGCTTCACAAGAGGGGGGTGAAACAATAAGAGGTATAGGTTAACAAGAGTTAAAGAAAGAGCAGCAGCTAAGATAGCTGCTCAGTAATGAATGCAGCTAGCATAAATTATATTTGGAGGAAGGAGAGGTGGATAAGTAATTTTGGAGGCTGCAGAGATGGAGGAAATTTGCTCATGAAAATGAACCTGTATTTATACAAAGGAGTCTATAATTTCATTTTGGTGTAGGGGATGGAAGCGTTCCTGGAGATACAGCCGAAACAACTGGAATCCATCATAACAGTGTCTAAGTTTTCAGCTTGCTCTGTCACTGCCATGGGTTAAAGTTGGGAGTTGGAACTGTGGCTCTAGGATATAGAAACTGAGGTAGGAATGCATTATTCTTTCCCCAAGGCTGTGGGACTGTAAACAACAGCACTACCCTGGGATTTGGGGCAAGTGAGGGTGGAAGAAAACCAACCAGTGGTTTCTCAGTAGTAGAGCCTAGTTGGGAAATTATTTCTTATAACAGTGCTATGAAGAATTTCGTTTAAGTATGTAAATGCAATTCTGACATTATTTCAGAGACTTCATTGTGAGTTGTAGATACCAGATCTGATCACTACCTGGTCCTTGTGTTACATGCAGTTAGGTTTTTTTACTTGCTTCATCTATCATGTAACAGCTGTTCCTTTGTTTTGCTGATTAAAGAAATATTTGTGGAATGGAAATTACTTAAATATGGAAGCAAAGCCTAAGATGCTAACTCTGGGGCTAGGCCATGTCAATGGAATTCTAAGTTTGTTCTGAAAAGTCTCCCTTTGCTTTTTCTCTAGCTATTTCACAGTTGCTCTGTATGTTAACATGTTCCACACAGGGGTCAGCAGTAGTTAACCATAATGAGGTAATTACAAGGTACATTGAGTACAGATGTATGTTAAGGGACATACATTAAGGATGTAGACTAATGGTGTTGTGGTGACAGCATGTTCAAGTCTTTGGCAATGTTCTGTACACTGAATGTCTTTAATATCACTTTTTTTATTAAAGTAGGTTTTATTAGCTTTTTTTTCTGGCTACTGAATTTATTTCCATAAATTTCCATGTGTATATTCATATCTGAGTGTGGAAATTAACAATAGATCAAGGATACCAGTCTAATGATTCAAAACAGGTAATAGATGTGTCTATATTTTTTGGTCCAAGCTTTCTTCACAGATTCAAAACAATCCCATTACCGTTAAATGAGAAAATATGGTTTTGTTATCTTTGTGGGATTTTGAAAAACATAGCAGCAGAATAAGTGAAGAGGAAGAAAATTGCTCAACTGAAATACCTGCATTACCCTTACAGAAGAGGAATAATATGTGAAAGGACTTGAGAATGAAGACGAAACATGTTTTACCTTAAGTGAGGTAGTGTGACTCCTGTCAGGAGGCACTCAGCAGCAAGCTGTTCAGCACAGGCTCTAAAACTTGCATCAGCCTTGCTAAGCTCTGCCTTAGGTGGTTGATCTGTGCTGAGCAAGGTCCTGCTGTGCTATCTACTATTAGCACACCTGAGCTGGGGGTTTAATTCCTGTCCCCAAGCTACTGTGACATAGACCTTGAATCTGTACAGCCAAAGGCACACAGGGCACATTTTGAATCTTCTTTTTGGGAGAATAAGGAACTCTATCGAGGGCAAAGGATCTCAAATTTGAGCACTGACGTGAAGCAGCTGCACTCTAGGTCTTGGGATAGCTCAGTATTGATCAAAAATCTTATTCCACATGGATGTTGCATAATTTTATTAATATTTCCCTAACAATAAGATATTATGATAAAATATTAGGAGAAAAAAATCTCATGAGTATATTCTGTATTTAATGTGAGGTTTGAATAGTATGTAGTTATCAATACAGGAAGCCCTAGGCTTGAGAAGTATAGAAAACTATTGAAGAGTTTAACAAAAAAATCTTATGTTTTGAAAGAAACTGCAGGAGGAAGAAATATGAATGTCAATGTTTTATTAAAAGACCACTTCCAAGATGCAAGATGAATTTTGATGAAGCTGGCACCCTTGACTTAAATATTTTCCATACTGTATGCTTGTATTTTACAACTCGATTTACTTGTGGTATTTCTATCTTCAGTAATGGATGTATTGAATATAAATTGAATATATATAATCATATATCTTATAATATACATTGTACATTATGTTCTCCTGAAAGTTAAAACAACCATAATGCATCTTCACATGAACCAATGTAACAGGTTTTGTGTGTGTTGTGACATACGCACAGATGTACCAGTGTGCACACATACCAGGGAGGTATAATTTTGCTTATATAAATGCACATATTCAAAGTGGGACTGTTACTTACCTTACGAACGTAATTAACAGCATGAGAATACTGGTTTTGTAACACTTAGAGACATTAACAAATTAAACCTGCTTAACATTCCGTATGTTGAAACAGTCAACCAAAAAAACAATGCAAAAGGGAACAAGGTAATTCTCCACTACGTAAGGACAGGACTTTTGCAACCAAAGGAACACAAATAGTTTATTTTCAAACGGCAGCTTTTTCCTCAAGCCACCACCAAGCGCTGCAAGGGCTGGGGTGGCAGCGCAGGGGACAGCGGAGGGACCCGCTCCCGACAGACCGGTGTCGGGCGGTGCAGCTCTAGGATGCCCAGGAAGCAGCTGCAAGCAGCGACCGCAGCGTCGGCAGGACGGAAGCTTTCCAGAAGCCGCTGCCTCCCGCACCACCACAGCTTCTTAGGGATTTATTTACTTCCCCGACACCCCACCCCGCCTCCGCTCACGGAACACCTCAGGCGCTGCCGCGCTCCTGGTGCCGGCTCCTCCTTCGGTCAGACACACCCAGTACCGGGCGCTCCGGCGGGGGAGCGGGGCGGTACCGACCCGCACGGCTCGGGCAGCCCCCACGGGTCCCGGGCAGCCCCCACGGGTCCCCGGGCAGCTGCGGGCGGGGGCGCTGAGTCAGCGCTGCCGGTGTCAGCCGGGCGCGGCCGGGGGAGGGGGCGCGGAGACCGCCCATGTGGGACAAGGGGCCTCCGTCATCGTCCGCAGGGCCGGGGTGCGGGTGGCTCCCGGGTCAGCTCCGCGGCTAACGGGGGGACCTCCCCATGTCACCTGGGCTTGGGCCCGGTCCTCCCCCGGGGTGGGATTGTGTGTGATACCGCGACCGCCATGCCCCGCCATCCTCGTCCCGTCCCCCGAGCGGGCGGAATTCGCCGGCTGGGGGTGAAGAAGGGGTGGAGGGAAGGTGGGTGAGCCCTTGGTGGCTGTGGAGCAGCGGGAGGCCATCGATCTTGTTTAGGAGCTGGTGCGCAGCTAACACTTCCTGCGGTAATTTGTGACCGTGGCTATTGATTGTCCGCGTCCCGTGCGCCCGCCGCCCCGACGCCGCGCAGTCTGGGGAGGAGGAGCCCGGCCGGGCGGAGGGGGAGGAAATCCCCCGCCGCAGCCGCCTTCTTTGGGGGTCCCTGCGCCCTGCCGCCGCCTCCCTTTTTCCTTTTTTTTTTTTTTATGAATGGACTGGATGCCCGATGACACATTACCCGCGTTTTTCTTCTTCTTGGAAAAAGCCAGCCGGCGTGCCATGGGTTCAAACCGAGTTTAAGCAACAGTTCTCCCCACTCCTGGCGGGCCAGGGAGGGAAGAGAAGTCCGTGTCCCCCGTGTCCCCGGTCCCCGTCCCCCCCGCGGGCCGGGCTGGCAGGTCCTGAGGCAGGGGCAGGGGGGCGGTGAGCGCTCCCCTGGGGCTGGCGGGGTGGGCGAGGCGGCGGGTCTCAATGGCCGGGAGCCTCCTGCCCTGCTGGGTGGCGGGCAGAGGGGAAAACCTCCACAAGGGCCCGGGGCCAGCGGGAAGAGCTTCGGGGCTGGGGGCTCCCTCACGGCAGCCGGTAAGGGGCATCCCCGAGGGCTGTGGCAAGGCAAGGTCTAGAACCTCCGGCTCTGGGCTGGACGGAGCCGGTTCCGCTCGCCTCGGTAAGGCGTTTCACATCTTTGCTTTGCCCTTTGTAATTGTCCCGGAGCCCCCCGCCCTCATTCCCCTCCCGGTTTATAGACTGTCCCAGTGGTAGTCTCTCTCTCTATCACACACACACACGCACACGCGTTTACCAGACACAAAGGTAAAGGTTTGCCCCGCTCTCAGCGCGGCTCTGCCCGCAGTGCTCTCCCCAGCGCCGCGGGCTCTGTGACCCCCGGGCTCGGTGCCCGGTGCCCGCCTGCCTGCGGAGCCCCCAACGCCGCAGCGACCCGAGGCGGAGGCTCCTGCGTTTGCCACTTATCCATGTTTTTTTAATTGATCTACGCTTTAGATGCGCCTCCCCCACACACAACTTCGAATACTGAGCACTGAGGTTTTTTTTCTGTTTCCGTTCAAAGACCGAGACTGCGCTACTCGCCCTTCAGTTGCTTCGTTCTTAAACAACGTGATTCAGTTTTGTAATCTACCCCCCAGCTTTCCTAAGCGAAGCGGGGCGGGGGCTGCATGTTTTCTGAATGGTGGCAAGGAGGAGCATAAGGGACAGCGGTGATCTCTTGCTGCTGTCGAACTGGCTGCCCCGATCGTGGGAAAGTGGCTGCACGTAAAGCAGCAGATTCTTTGTCCCTGTTGTTCTTCTGTAATCGATCTCACTTCAAGTCGAGGGGTGGAAAACTTCAAAGGCAGATCAGGCTGTTGGAGGTCGGGGCAAGAGCACAATCAGCTCGTAATGCACCCACTTTGCCTCCTCCCCCTCTTACTCCTCCTCCTGCAGGAGCCGGGCGTTTGGATGGGGTGGGGGTGAGGGGAAGAGCCCTCCGATCTGTAAAGTACGTCCAATCAATAAATAAAATGCAGACTTTGTGGAAGGAGTGAGAGGGAGCGAGGGAAGGAAAAGACTTGTGTTAGTACTCCTAAGTCACATATAGGACATCCTGACTGCACTTTTTCTGCCTATCCTGACTTGTCTAAATAGCTGAATAGCTGTGTTCTACTTATATATGGAATAGTTTCTCGGTTTTGTTTTTGGTTGGTCTTTTTTGTTTGTTTGTTTGTTTGTTTTGTCCATCTCTAGGTCAATTTTAGGACTGCACAGTTTGCTGTGTGAGTTACTATAGAAGAACAAAAATAGCTGCTTTGCACCAGCTGAGGGGTTGTAGTACCACACAATCCACTACCGCACGCAGTTTTAGCCGAGGAGGGAGGGGGGAGCACTGCTGGTGCCAAGACAAAACACAACCGCGCTGCAGACATCTGCCATTCAGAGCCAGCTGCAGCTGCGACTCCGGTCACATCTGCCAACACGTGTAAAGGACATCTAGGAAGGGATATCCGAAGTCACGGAAATACGCCCTTGCACTGAAGTGCGTTACATTGGAACATCCTTTTGATAGACTAGAGTAGAAAACTTGCCTGGAGTGGTCTATGAAATTTCCTAAAAAAAATATTTGGAATAAGATGGCAGAAAAAATGCACACAATCAAATCTAGATCCACCACACATACCACAATACCTTTAACTTTCGAGTGCTGGGAGAAAGTTGAATTTAGCCTTTTGAGACCAATGATTTTGTTACATTATACTGCTTTCTGGTATGCCTTGTATAAGCATTTAAATACACTTTGACTGTATCATATTACTTTTCTCTCCTAGCTAACTGTACAAAATTGGAAATTACAAAATTTGACGGGCAACTTTTTACTAGAGTTTAGATTCTTCCTCTAGCTCCAATTTGTGCCCATGTACCCATAAAGAAGCTGCTAACCAGGACTCACTCTGAGCCTATTTTGGGATTCCCTTGCCATAAAAAAAACCCTTGGTAACACACAGCAGTAGCTGAAGCAAGCTATTTTAAATGCTGGATTGTGCCAGCCACAGGAATTTCAGGTAATCCTGGGGCTGCTGTAACCTGTGAGAGAAACTTGATTGGCCTCAGACAGAGAAGTGAAAACTGCAACTCAGTTTGGCACCTTCAGTAAGTTAGGTTTCCACTCATGTATGCTAAGGACAGGGATTTAGTTATTCTCTGAGTTCTTGAAAAAGTAATAGTTTGGGGGTTTTTAATAAGTAATACGATTTTAGCATCCTCCACAGTCATAATACCCCTTCAAATATCTTTCTACTCATAGTCAGCTTCAAGTATTGCAGCAGTAAAACACCGACATATTATGTGCAGCCACATGGTACAGGTGAAGCCTATGGCAACACCCTGTGCTTGTACAGGGATATTATAAAGGTCATTTCCACTCAGTTGATTGCAGCCTTTCAGTTATTCACCCTTTACATCATAATTTTCTGCTGGGTTTCTTTCTGAGAATGATTTTTTCAGGGGCTATTTCAGAAAAAAATACCCAACTCTGTTTAAATACAAAGGAAATTTGGAAACTCTGAAAGCACTTGCTTTACATCATAGCCATAGTCTCAACAGGGTTGGCTTTTCAGTGTTGTAGGGTAGAGAGTTAAAAGTAGGAAGGAATCTCATTCAATTAGAAACAAGATTTTTTTAGTGAAATAGTTGTGCTTGGTGTGATCACTGAGGCTGGATTTTTATCAAATGAATGGGTTATTTAAAAAAAAAAATTCCTTACATCCAATTAACCCAGCCCATGCTGGCTAAGAGAACTATCGTTGCATTGTACATTTGCACATGGAATAGGAATCATATTATAGGAATAGGGCTACCATACATCTGATTTTTTTCCCCTTTGGATGACAGCTCTCCTTCCCGTCACCCGCCCTCTGGGTCCCATCTGGATAACCTTTTCATAATTGCACTCTGTTTTAAAATCTTTGCCAGAGTGGGAACTGGGGTTTTTTGTTTTGTTTTGTTTTCTCTCTCCCTCTTTTTTATTTCTTTCTGCTTTGTTTTGCTACAGGGAGGACTAGGCGAGGGGTGGGCTTGGCCCTGTGTAGTATCTAATGAGAGTGGTGTAACAGAGGGGAGAGGCAAGCAAAGAAATAGCAGCAACATGGAGGCACTAAGTGCAACAGCTTGATGCTATCCCAAACCTCAGAAAGGAGTTTGGAGGTTCATACTTAGGAGAAAGGATACCCTAGGTTCAGATAAAAAGGAGAATAATGCTAGTGCTTAGAGGGGTTTTAGGCACTGAGGAAGTTTGGTGTAGTGTTCCACTGGTCTGGGAAGTCTTTGGGGAAAGGTACGAGAGGTTGCGGTTTGACAACCCCCTCAGACTTGCAGTTTGAGAATCTCCTAGTCAGGAAAATTTAGGATTATCTCCGTGGGCACTTGTAACAAGGGCTTCAGCTTGTGGTAGGGAACACATTCAAGGCACATTCAACTTCATCTCCCACCAGGAAAGTAGTAGTGGTAGGTGTATTATATAGAACTTCTACAAATATGCTGCAAAAACAGGGCACAATACCTACCAGTACTGCTACTAAACTTGCTAGACATAGTCAGTAAGGTTTGAAGGGCTGTAAAAGGGAATTATGCGCCACTTCTAGCTCTCTTTCTTCTTCCTTCCATTCCTTCTTTTTTAGACTCTTGCTTACAGTTGATCTTTGTGGAAGAGTAGGATTTATTCCTTGGAGACTCCTATGACAAAGGCTGAAGGACAAGGTGTGTTGAAGGTGATGAGAATGAATATTTGCATTATTATACCTCTGTCCACAAGCCCAGCATTCCTTCTTTGGCACTTTTCATAGTGTGTCATAACTTGAATATAACGGATATTGCAAGATTCCAATAAGATCATCTACATTTTCCAGCTAATAATTTTAAAGTTTTGTCAGCATATTTGGATACATGCTGAATCATAATTCTAGAAACACCTGTCCTTTGTCTACTTGTCAAGATACACTTAAATCTGAGGCTGAAGTTCCATCAGTGTAGGGATTTCCCCCCTCTTTTACATGTTACTGTTGGGTTTACACAAATTCTGTCCCAATGCATCCTTACCACTGGGCTGTTACAGAGGAATTGGTATTTCCATTTTGCAGATGAGAAACCAAGGTGAAGAGAAACTCTGAGTAAATCTTGATGAATGTGCACATTTTGAAATGAAATCAAAAGGTCCCCCAGCTCTAAAATACCTTCTTACCTCCCTCTCGTCTATATGAAATGCAGATTTGCCATGGAATCTGAGCTCTCCATTACCATGGTGTGACAGAGCATGACCTCTGATATCACATGACAGAGAAGAGGCTACAGTACAGAGCATCATTCCTGAGTTCTATGCACTCAGCCTTGTACCAGAGCTATTCCATGTGTGTGTCTTGTAGATCTTCTCAGGATAGGAGTGTCTTTTTTTTTTTCAGACATTTCCCTATTGTAGGTAATCAGGACTATAAAGCACTTCTTACTTCAGGTTCTGTGACAGTGGTTGCAGACAAAGCTGTTATTCTCAGGGAATAAGCTAAACGTGTTTAGTATAGCTGGTAAAAGAAGTGCAGTGGTCCCCTTGAAAGTGATCTTAATACACTAGTGTTGTCACTTTAAAGTCTCTGGTATAGCTGGGAAGTGAATCCAGACTTCCCCAGTTCTCCTTCAGTTTGCTAAACACGAGCTCTGCTTCACACTTAGCAATACCACCCATTCTGTTTCCCTCCCTTTTTTTTTTAATCTCTCCCTTTAGCCCTTTTCTACTCCTTTTACTCTTCATATTCCGTTTTCTTTCACTTTTCAACTTAAACTTAAAATGCTCTGTTTAGAAATGCAGGGGCCAGATCCTCAGAGCCAGCCAAACCACACATGGTGCAGGCCCAGGGTGTAGGGAGGGGGAAAGTGGCTCTAAGCCATTTTTCCTCTCCCTGGATTCTAGCTTGAATGGATGCCAAAGTGGCCCCTGGCATAACTGAGAGCAGGAATGCTCTAAATTACACTAGTTAGAACAGTTCCCAAGGGCCTATCCTATGCCACTTGCTCCTTTCCGCCTTGGCCACCTATGAAGGCCTCCTACACTGCCTTATTTTGTGCAGGGATTTCCTACATCAGGGAATGCCCAGCTGCCCTGTTATGGTACAAAGGTGATAGAGAATCATTCCCTAAGAATTTCCAGAATAAATAAAGCAATTCTGTTAAAGAAAATTACAGAAATAACATAGCATTAGAATTTGTCATCTTAATGACTTTGCTTGAACATCACATTTTTCCTTCCTACCTTCAATGTGCATTTGACAGGGAAAGGACTTGTTTTGAATTAGTCTGTAATGTCTTTAAGGAGGGGGCTTTTTAGGTTGAGTAAAGAAAGGTCTGGAGAGCAGTATCAAGAAGTTTTATACCATTAGAAACATCAACACCTTTTTTTTTAAAATAATAATATTGTATGTTGTTCTAGTCATGCAGTTTCCAAAAGGAAATGTCTATTATGGAGATGTGATAATGGGAAGACTGAAGTGAGACTGGAATGATTGGAACATATCCATCAGAAGACAAATAAGAGGGGTCATAATAAAAAAAACCCCAAACAATTGTAAATATAGTCTCATATTAGTCTGGGAGCCCTCTATTAAAAGGTGTGTTTCCTATGAAAGATGGCGAACTGAAAATCAGCCCAAGAAAATATCTTCTTATCCAAGGAGGATAACACCACAACACTTAAGAATTCTCCAAAATCTTGAAGAGTAGAGCAAAATATTCCAAGAGAAATAAACACGACAACAAGAACATCACCTGTTACAGTTAACAGCTTACAAGATGAATAATTTGAGTAAAGAATAAAACCTGGTACTTCATACTTCATTATGACTTATAGTTTAAGATGGATTTTTTAGGATTAGTTAGAGTCCAATGTCATGAGGGCAGACTGTCCCACACCTACCTAGAAAGGATTTGTAGCAGCTAAGTGACAGAACCAGCTGACACAACTTCTTGGGCTGAGCAGGTCTCAAGTATGGTTCTGTATTGCTGCATATAAGCAAAAAGAGGGAGATGTGGGGGGATCCAAATCCTTCTTCAGGGCCACTGAGTGTCCTCACATTATAAACAACTGCAATGTTGATCACAACAAGCACAGTCAGAATTCAATACTGGGACACAGTGGAAAGTCAGTTGAAAAAAAAGAAAGACAGTGTTAGACTTGAACAGAGTATCTTCAAAATGTGTGGGAGAGTTCAGTTTCTGAACTGACCGAAGGCCTGAAGTAACTTCTGAATTTTAATTACCAACCAACAATATCTTACCTTCCTCTTGAAAGCATTGTTCTTCATACCTGCATCTTCAATTTTTATGATTGTAAGTTTTCAAAAGGATTGCGGTTTGGTCTACAGTTAATTTGAACACAAAGCTTTATTATGTGCTCTTGTACAAAGCAGCTAGAATTTGAGCTAAAAGGTTTGAAGTGGCTTTGGAAGGACTAATGTATATTCTGAGCTGCCTCAGCGACAGCCAGCAGGACTCTGTCTGTTACTTGTTGAATATATCTTCCGCCTGTATTTTAAGTACTGGTTACTGAAGCTGGGGCTCTGGTGCATGTCTGTAAATGTTTCACTCCATGGTGAATCAGGAAGTCATACAGCCTTCTCACATGGAAAGAGCACTCGGAAAGCTGAGGAATAAAGTTAGTGACATTTTCCTCCATGTTTTCATGGGACTATTTTTTTAAGAAATGGATTTATGGCTGGAGATGTGAATTTTGAATTCCCTTTGCTTTCTTACCTTGTATAAGCATTGTGAAGATTTACAGGGTAGGAAATTTCTCCTGGATGTAAGAACTGTTAGTAGGAAAGACTGTCTTTCTGCTCTTCTGTGCACTACGTTTTTTAATTAAGGAGTGTTTCCTGGAAGTTCTGGGAACAAATAGAGTAATTGTACATATGAAGGAATATCTGTGCAGTGAAATTACCATGACAGATGTCTCCTTCTGAGCAAGAAGAAAAAGACTTGTCTGACTAAAGGGATCGTCTCCTATATTTCTTTGCTCAGAACAAATGACTCAAATCATTTGAGAAATAAAAGATTTCTTTTTTTCTTGTCAAATACAGGAGATCTCACTCTTTAAGTTCTCAACCTTCCAGCACTGTTGTTTGTTAACAAGTGCAGATTTGTAATTTTATGGCCAGACTCCTAAAGGGTGTGCTTTGACAGACAGATCAGATGTCCTTTGAGGAAACTAGAAGTAGATCCCAACCACAGCACAATTTTTTCCTTGGTTTCAGTTCACAGGAGTGGTCTTGTGACCTCAGGCTTTGTTGCATTGCATTTTGCTTCACATTGTCAGCTTTGAGAAATCAGAGAGATGCTTCCTTACCTAGTGGGTTGATTTTCTAGCTATCAAGCTACAGACAGCACTAGACAGCCAGTGTTCCAGCTTCTTGCGGGTCAGCCAGTGCTCAGTTTTAATTCAGTGAGATTTTATGGACCTGACAAGCTACCTAGAACATGCACCTGCTGGAAGTTTAGCAAAATCACTCCTACTAAAATTGCCTTCTTTCACAGGGCAGTTTGTGAAGCACTGGAAATACACAGGCAGCATGTTACAGTGTCAAGACAGGCTTTCTGAACCTATTGCTGCCACTGACCCATTAGAACACTAAGAAAGACTTGAATAAATTTTTTTTAATTTTTTTTCTTTGTTTTTTCTTTGTTTTTTTTTTTTTTCTCTTTTTCTCCTTTTTTTAAAAAATTTTTAGGTTTTTTTTCCAGGTAGCTTAAATGATCATATGATGGCACTTTCAAATACCAAAGTAATTTTGTCATGTTTTGGGGAAATCTTAAGAAAATTAATAATGTTTTATGACATCTGTGCCAAGCTATCTGTGCAAAGTATGTTAAATCTGCAGTAAGACATGGTCTTACTGGAAATCTCATCCCCCTACGGGCAATTTAATCTACAATATATTTGACAAATAGATGCAATTCTGATTTTATGAGGGCAGGAACTGAGTTTGTACAATTAGAGCAATTGTGGGCTGTCTGTAGCAAAATCCAGAAAGAACTTAGTACCTGTAGTTCAAGTTATTTGACTTTAACTACAGGTTCAGAAAAAATGGTTTAAGGTGAGGTCTGGCTTTCTTGAGAAAAACTGATTTAGAAGGGAACACATGAAGTGGTCAGAAGTGTTCACTAAATTGAGGTTGATGGCATCTCTGAGCTGGATTCTTCTTTGGATGTCTAGTTCAGCTGTAGGTATGCAGACAAGGACTGTAAAGAAGAGTAGAACTTACAACCAGTACACCACCCAGGTTTATTTCATGTCTCAGAGGGAGATGGAATAGTGTTGGATGAATAGTCATTATCTAAGAAATGCAAATTCACAAAATGAAATAAAATACTTTGCATTCTGAAACCAGAATTAGTCGTATAGATTGGAGAAGGAAACATTATTTCAGCAGGAAACTCCAATACTTTGACGTGTGTTTACGTCCAGAGCAAGGATGAGATATTAAAGCTTTTACTGAGTAGAATTTTTCCTGAAAGCTGTTATTGAGTATCAGAGTATTCAATTTTTTTTATCAACTCCAGACACGATCACATGATTTTTAAGTCTAAAAGTAATGACATTTTTGGATTGTGTCCTAGAGGGAGAAATAACTTTATTCTTTTGACTCGTATAACTTTGAGCAGTCCAACTGGACTGAATGATGGCAGTGGGAATACTCATGGGAGGAGAAAGAGTTGTGATCAGAGCTGCACAGAGGTGTCACCATTTGCAAGGACTTTGTCCGTGCCTTACATTGAAGTATTGCAGATAAGAACTTGAATGCAGTGATAGCTGTATGTGAAAGCTTGAGCAATATCTGCATGCAGTCCTTGAATAGTGCCAGTGTGTTTGTCCTTTGCCTTTATATGCACCAAATTCACCCACAACATTTTTTAGACATGAAAGTATTGAATGTATTTACAGTAGTTTCACGAATACAAGCCGCACAGATTATAAGCCGCACCCCTGGTGCCTCGACAATGTTGCTGTCTTTGTCAATAGATAAGCCGCACCCCGAATATTAGCCGTACTTTCGTTCGTCGCGAGAATCCGTGCGCAGCTTTCACAAATTGGCCAATTAGTAACAGGATCGCGGCATAGCGGGCTTTACTGGCTCGGGGCGGGGCCAGGCAGGCTCGGCCCGCTCATGGTTGCCGACGGGGCCGGGTGGCCCAGCTCAGCGCCACGGCTCGGCGGGGCTGGCCAGGTGGTGCTGCCGCCGCCGCCGCCGGGCTCGCTGGCCCCCCTCTCCCGTCAGCACCGCCCCGCGCCGCGCCTCGCTCGCCCCGCGCCGCGTTCGCTCGCCCCACGCCGCGTTTCCTCGCCCTGACCGGCACTGCAGGCCCCCGCACCGCCGGGCTCCCCCATGCTGCTGGCCCCGATTCTGCTGGGCTTCCCCCGCTGCCAGGCAGCCCCACCCGTCGGCCTTCCTGCTTCTGCCATGCTCCCCTGCACTGCTAGCCCCAGTTCTCCCGGGCTCCCCCGCCCTGCTGGCTCAGGCTCTGCCGCCCGCCCCCCACACTGCTGGCCCCGCCTCTGCCAGGCTTTCCCACCTCTGCCGGGGCCGGCCGGGCTCCAGCTTGGCTTGGGGCTGCTGCGGGCTCTCACTTCCGTGTTGGCAGCTTTTAGAATTTTGTTAATGTATTAGCCGCCCCGGAATATTGGCCGCACTTGCGGGTTTCCACCAAAATTTTGGTCAAATTGGTGCGGCTTGTATTCATGAAATTACTGTAGTTGTCAATTTGAAAATATTAAACTTCTCAATTATTATTACATAAATTATTTTTGAAGAGGCTAATCACCCTTATGGACTGGTTCCATAAAACACATACCAGCTAGTTTTCAGCTACAAAACAACTCCCAAACTACAGGTGGCTTCCAACTTTTAAAATGGCCTTACAAATATTCTTGAAATATGCTGAGATCAATTTGTACTTGCTTGGAAGTCTGATGTAAAATCATATACATCTGACAGGCAGTTAAACCTCTGTGGGATGGGAGAAAATGGAATTGCTTGAAAATATTCTATAGCACTGTTCTATTCAGTTTTCATACAGCTTTGCTTTTGCTTCCTTGTTCTGCATTCTTCTGAACTCTAGTGCAGAGACTGCTTCCAGACATTTATCCTCACACTCACTTAGTCTCAAGGGAAATTATGCCTGTGATTGGTCCATATATATTTCTCATTTAATACCAATTTTCTAGCCCTGCACTATCTTTGTCTTCATTGCATCATCCTCAGAAAATTACTGTCCCACATTTTCTCAATGCATTTATCAGCCTTGATATTCTTTGCTAGTCTGTGGGAACCACAATTCCTCCCATAGTGATGTTGCTTCAGATACACAAGCAGTCTGTATTCCACCCTCATTCAGATTCTGTCCAGATGCATCCACCCTAATCTTTTGCTTATCTAATGCAGGTCCTTTGGGCAAAGTCTGAAATGAGGCTAAGAACTCTGACTGGAAAGGTGCCAGCATGCCTTCCATTCTGTAGTAATTTATCACAGATTTTAGAAATGAAATTTTCCAGCATATAATTATAGAGATGGACAGTGTCCATTTATTAAAAGTTCCATAATCTGGTCTATCAGTTACAGGTGCTGTTGGCTAATGCTATTAAAACATGCACCTGTTATTCCCATTTTTCATGCTATGCCTTTTCACCAGTGATTCCAGTCCCCTTCTCAAGTCCTTGTGAAATGATACTCAAACAAAGCCACAAGTGGTGCAGCTTAATGTTGGCTCCACAGCCTGTGTACAGCTGAATGCTCACGAAGGTTTATTTTCTCTTCTCATTACAGCAACTCTCATTTTAACAACTTTAGAGGGTTGCTTGCTCTTGCTCACTGCTAATCAAATGAAGTGCGTGCTTTCAAAGGAAATTAGCAGAATGTAAGAGTCAGCATACTCAAGTGTCTCCCAGTTTTCTGATAGCTTTGAGGGAATAGCCATGGGAAACTGGAAGGCCAGAGTTGGAAGGTGGAAGATGCAGAAAGGGTAAAAAAATGGTATTGGGAAAAACTGTTGATTGTGGCTTTTTCCATGATTACATGTGTAGGCACTGAAAGGAGTGTAATTCCTGACAATTATGGTTATTTTCAAAAAAATTCACCAACTGATCAACATCAGTTTTTCCTGTAGTAAACAACTAAAAGAGCTATTGATGAGCACTGAATAACCTGGTATCTTAGAACCTTAGTCCACTTAGTGGGATTTTTACCATGCCATTTTCTTCTGAGACCCCAAAAAGTGAGATAGAATCCTAAACAGATTAACAAATTAAGGCTTTGCCGACTCATTATTTTTTTCTCCCCTCAGTTGTAAAGGGTGGTTAGGGTTCTCCATTAGAGCAGGTTTTGAAAGCATAGAGAAATACAGATGGTAGTTAGCAGCTACTAGTCTAATAATTGAATGCATTTGTAATGGCAATAACTCATTATCCATGTAAATATAGCTTAGCAATTTTCAAGTAAGCATGAAGAAATCTGAAAAGAGAGGACTAACATAATGCATTCTGTAAGAAGAAAGGACTATACAAAGTTAATTTTTTTCTTTCTAATCCTTAGCTGTGAGCTGCAGGCTGTTCTGTGCCACAGCACGTCTGTACATATGTAGACACTTTGGTATAATCTGTGACAAAAGTCTTGCAAATGTACTTGTTGTTTAAGGTTCTACCCTACCACCAATATATGTTAACTAGTTAAAGCAAAGCCACTAATTTAGATTGTTTATAAATAAGTTTCTTGTTGGTGGCTTTTGTGGAGCACATCAAGTATATAGATTTCAGAGCATGATTTTATTTTCTTTAATTGTATGAAGGTCTCAAGTGGAAGAGTGCTTCTTAAATTAATATGATCTCCCTTATTGCCTGTAAAAACTTCATCTGGTCCAGTCAGTCTCTTGTCACTGTGGCAAAATAGGATATATTGCAGGTACGTCAATTACCAGAGTATGAAAAGAATATAAACAGAGCTTAAGATTAAATAAATTTAACACACATAGAAATATGTTGCTGTCTGCCTGCTGTAATTTTTACAAAATAGGGAGAAAGGGGAAAGATTCTGGGGCTGAAATTTTGGTAAATCCACTACTTTTAGAAGTCTACCAGTTGTGATTTGCAGTGCTCCTTTAAATGTTCCCAACTGCTTCACATTTTGCTTAACTTTTTTTAAGATCTTCATAGGTCCTCGTGAAAGTTTTTTAGGAACTGCTTCTGTCTTATATTTTCTTAGAAACTGAATCTTCAAGGTGCTTATCCTCCTCAAATTCTATTGAGAGCAGAGACTGATTACTTTTAGGTTCTTGCAAGACTGGACCCTATAACAAACTTATTTGATTAGTTAAACTGGTGCTCTAGAAGTTGCTGAATTGTCTCCCATTTTGCTTTCTGTCAATGGCAAATTTCAGTATAGGACTACACTTAACAAATTGGTAGGAGCACATTCAGAGCCTTGAAAGAAATTATCTGGTTGCCATGAACTGTAGGTTTAATTATAAAAGAATACATCTAGTCAAATAGGTGAGCAACTCAAAAATGCTTGTCCTTTTCCAACAATGGCTTTGGTTCAAAAATCTCAGTCATGTGCTTTCAGTTTTATGTATTTTGATGTTATTTTTTATTTAGTCAACATTTTATGGGGCCATTATTATAAGGGGAAGTCTGGGTAACTGAAACTATCATGGCTTCATGATCATTAGTGGTAAAACTCATCTGTTGACACAAATTTGTCTGTTTTTTTTCACTACTTCAGCTGCTTCTGAAATGCTGATGCTTTTGTTCTGTGACATCAGTGTAGTAGTCTACTACTGTAATCTGTTAATGTTAATAAGGGCTGGTTGAAAAAGTGTCAGGTACTGACAATTAAAGTGGGCAGAACCATCTGAAACCACAAACTGCTGCCTGTTTTTTCTACTTGGCCCTTTCTCTGGAATATAGAAAATCTCAACTATTTCATCTTCCAAAATATTTTAGTTACAACACAGGAGCAACTGCAATATGCTGTGCTGTAGAGTAGAAGTTATTATTTAAATATTAATGCAGCACAAAGCTTTGAAAAGTGATGTTTTTTGTATTAGGCTGGCTAGCAATATTCACCTTGGGCTGCTGTGTTTGGAAAGAGTACTCACTTTCACACTGACTGGTAACAAGTGGTCACTACCTTTTTCTCTGTAGTGGCTGCTATGTAAAAATAGAGTGTTTTCAACCATTCAAAAATGGGAATGCCTGATTATATGGACTTGTCTACTGCATGATCTTCTGCCTAAATATTCTGGATAATTTATGCTTCTATTGGGGAAACATTTCTGGACTAGCCCTTTTCTTTCAAACTCTGTGAATTAAACTAGTACAGTTTTGCAAAGCTCATACTGGTTAAGTGATGGGCTTGTTGACATTTCTGCGGTTTTGCTGGCAGGGCTATTCCTTAAAAGCAGATCAGAACAGAAAGCATTTCTTTCCCTCTGTTACTGCACCTATTAGAGCTTTGGAGACTTGATTTTTATGTGTTATACTCTGTAATCAACATATTCCTGGCAGGGGATTATCCTGATTAGATTCTTGGGACACATCTGTGATCTGTCCAAAGAACAAGATGAGCTGGCTGTCAGACTGACTCACCAACCACGCTCATTCTGGACCCTCATGTCTGCCTGTAAAGGTCACTTCATGAGAAGTACCTATGCCCTCTGGAGTCTTCAAGCACTCATATTGTCCAATTTTTCTTATAGTCCAGTTTCTGTGTGTGAGGCTGAGCATGCTACAACCTGGACAGACTCTATGAATGTTTTGTACTTCAGGACAATACCTGAGAGAACAACATCTGGCAGTGTGGGATGATGCTGTGGGTGGATAATGGAATGCTCAATAATTGGTTTGGGGCCTCCTTTTTGCCCTACATCATAAGCATAAGGTGGGAATTTTCACCTTGCTCAGCAGCTAGCAGAACTACCTGGTTGTACCATACACCAGACAGGAGGGATAACAACTCGGCGGTGCTGACAAGAGAAAGGGCAGAGGGAACATATTTTGGCTGTGACCATCCCTTTCACAGAAAGCTGGTAAATGTTAACAAACCATTCAGAGTCAGGGAAAAGCAGAAACATGCTATAACATAGGTCATCTGACAGCTGGCCATATGCTGCAAGCAGTGATTTCACATGGCAAGTATGAATAGACCTGTTTCTGGGAGCTGTTTGGGTTTGAATTAGAATTGATTAGTAGATTTTGTCCTTCATAAACAGAATGTCCTTTCTTAGCCCTTGCATGTTAATGCTTGAGCTGGTCACTAACTGAGGTGGAAGTTCCCCATCGGCTTCAGAGGAAGGAGGATGGAAAAAGTTATGCAGCAGGATGAAACCCCATTTTATGCACTTAAAACTTAGAGTTTTAAGTTCAAGGCTTGTCTGTGTTTTCCACTGTGCAGAATCTAGTGACAGTGGTTTGCCAGGTGTCTTTCTCTAGGCTTTTGAAAGCATGTGCATTTTCTCTCCTTTTGTTCTTCAGTAGAGAGTGTCTTCTGTGGATGTAGTGGATTTAACTACTTAAGTCTTGTTCACATCCTGGTAGTTCATAGATAGCTGTTCCTTAAATCTTTGACAGTAACATGATATGTATTGGGATTCTCAGCAGAAGGAATATGCAGACAATATGGTCACGCCCCTGTAACATCCCTTTATTTAAGCTGCAATTGCAATTCATAAAATCATTGCAAAATAATAAAAAAAAAGGTTGTAAGATAAACACCATAGATACGGTCCCTAGAAACCACATCTCACTTTAATTGAGAGCAGATGCAATATTGCAGAAGCCCAGGGAATGTTGCAGTTCATATTCTCCCTCCCTGACTCTTTCTAGGGGAGCACAGTACATTTTGACTAACATACATCCTGACAAGTGTGTATGCAAATTTTCTTTCTTAAATATAAACCAAAATTAATTTAAAACGTTCTTGCACTCAGAAATTGTGGCTCATAAATGCTATTTTCCTGTTTTCTTTGTTCATGAAACATTGCCCATACTTTGGGTTGTGCCTTTAAGATTTCCGATTGAACAGGGCATCTGGGAACTCAAGGGAGCCTTTGCTTTGCCAGCAGTTCACAAGCACAAATAGCAATGAATTGGGAAATGCATATCTTTTATCTGGTTCATCTTCTAGTTCAAAGATTTTGTTTGGGTTAGTCTTTCATGTTACTTCTTTATCATTACTTCTGGAAAAAAAAAAAAAAAAGCATGAAGTCATACAGTGCTCCCAGAACTCATATCTCTATTGAAACAGGCATTAGAGAAAAGAAATAGTGAGAACCTGGTATTTTTCAGTCCCACTTGTTTAACTGATGAAAGACTACAATATATCCTAAGCCTGAAAACACTCCTGTGTGCATTTTTGGAGACAGAACTCAGGTATTAAGGAACACAGAGACAAATAGCTTAATAGTCCAGGTGCATAACTTGCACATTTAAGTTGTTCTCTCACCCACGCCCATATAAACCATTTTTTTCTCCTGAAAGCCAAGTCAAATGCCAATATAACCATTTCAAGAGCATCAAATCTGCCTTTGTGTAACTCTCCTCTTGCTAGCTTTAAGGATTGCCTAAAGCGAATGCAGTTCTCTGGGGCAACTATCAAGGTTTAGAAACCTTGAAAACAGTTGCCAAACGCATTCAATTCCTGCTCACTCAGCTAATTTGAGGTAGATTGTATAGTGTAACTATTTTGAAGAAAAGTGCCGACAAGAAGATAGCATCTATGAGCAGAACACTGAACATCATACAAAATAATGTTAAGGATTGTGCTTACAGACTAATCCTTGTTCTGTGCATTGCACTAGCCATTTAGAGTGTGGACCACACTTCATTTATTTATTTAAAAAATACATTGCTCCTCCGTACAAGATTTTTACAAATCGTAGTAAATTATCTCTCCGGATGGTTCTGGGAGGCACATCACTAGCATTAATTAATTTTTATTTTCTGAGGAGAAAATGAGGCGCAGCAGCTGTGTCTCTCACCCAAGATCTCCTAGATAATCTGAAAAAGCAAAAGCAAATAAGTCCAGATCCCATTTACTTGAAGCCTCTCTGCTTTCCCTGCTAATTTTCTGTCTTGCTCTTTAATATTTCAGATTAGCTTACAGTGTGTAGAGAAAGAGTTCATAATGAGATACTTTTCCATGGAATTTTTCCAGGGTTCCACCTAGACATGGCATTTTTATTTATATTTTTACAGAAGGACTCTCCCTTCCCCAGGCCTCACAAAAGTTTCTCTGATGGAGAGATGGGACAACTTGGGAGGTCTGTGTGAAGAACTACATTTTGCTGGATACACTCCTGCTGTTAGCAAATTGCTCCAATGGGAGGACTAGCCAACTAACTCAGTCAACCTACTAAAATGGATTCCCTATTTTATAGAGATAGATCTTCTCAGTTAACTCATCTGTAGGATTGTAAAAAATGAGAGACAGAGCACATACTGTGCGGGGGAGTAAACAAAAGCTAATGGGTAAGACTTTATTTGGTACCAACAAAGGTTGGTAATTACCTGTTTGTTGTTTGCTTTACCTCAGTTTTCATGCTTTCCCTATCTCTCCTCGCTGATTCTGATTTTGATTCTGTAAACATAAACCAGTCAAAAAGTTCCACAGAGAGCAAAGAAAGAATTCTTTGCAGATTACTACCAGTATTGTCAAAGAGAAAAAAAAGTACATGCAAACCCCACAAAGTGTTCTCAGGAGACCCTCATCAATGTTTGTATTTTACCTGAGCTCTGTGAAATATGAATCCACTGCTCTTTACTGCTACCTGTACAAGTCAGAAACTGCCCAAGCAATTGGAAGACTTGGTCCTAAGTTACAGGTTTTGACTGGATGTTTCCTTCAGTCAGCTTTGGCAGACTATGAAAGCATCCTGGCTTTTGGAACAGCTAGTTCATCACAGGAAAACCATACTACAGAATTGTATTATTTCTGCTGCTCTCTTCGAAGACAGGTCTTCAGTTCTCTCTCTTGTAGTTCATTAATATTCTTAGTTGGCTAATTTTGCTCCTGCTAGTTTTCTGGCAGCAGTGCTGTTACATCAGTGAGTTTCTCACAGCGTTAGATAGCTTTTGAAAGCTGGTCACATTTTTTTAAAGAGTAATGTGTAATTATAGCTGTGTGACTTTTTTTTTCCCTTTGTTGTAGCTTGTCAAAGCACCTGATAGGTTGATCAAATCTGAGCTCTAAGCTCTAAAGGCAAAAAACGGACCACAGATGGATAATTTGTTGGAATATCTGTCAGATGGGAGATCCAGCTAAGGTAAATGACAAGATAGGAACTGTTTATTTTGTGTCTTTTTGTGGGCTGTATGCAGTAGTGAACATTGCTGGGAAGACAAATATGATGCTTACTCTCCCAGGGTAACTGAGGGTCACTCAAATGTGAATGGATTTCCCAGTATGGCTGAACATGCAAGCATGAAGAAAGCAGCTAGATGGTTACAGCCATATATATTCAGTCTAAAACAGTGAACAAAGAATGAGAGCTGTAGAAATACCATCAACTTGTGCAGCTGAACTCATTCTATTGGAAATTATCAGTGGTTCATCTAAACAATTAAGCATGGGGAACATTACATGCTGGTAAATTGACATCAAGTTTCCTTCTGTTTGGGTTTGTGATCTTCCATCAGTCCATGACCTTCTGGGAGATGAGATTGTACTCCACATCGATACGCATGCTCCTTGGTTAGTTTCTGACAATTTTAAAGCCATGGTATGGCAGTTCTTGTCAGTGTTTCCAGCAACGTCACTGGCATCACTGAAAAATGGCAGCCTAGATGCTAGCACGTTATGTTTAACTCTGTAATGAGTACAGCTATCCAGGGCTGGAATGGGATAGGAGAAACTAGTCAATGTTTCATCTCAACAGCAAAATAAGAAAGAAGGAAAAAAAACCACGTAATTCACAGACTCTTTGCTACAACTCTGTGGGAAATCCATATCCTTGCATCTTTAAGTCATGGAGACACTTCCATTGTGTTGGTTTTTGTTGTCATATTATATTATGATCTATACTGTAGTGTGATCTTTGTTTTAATTGTATAAATTCTGCTAGATTGCAAGTAAGCTGTGAAATCATACCATGATACGTAAGTATATGAAAAAGAGGTATTGCATAGTATCACTTCAATTAGTCTTGATTGTTTTTTGAGTCATTCTCTGAGGCCAGTAAGTCTTTTAAATCTATCAGAAAAGACATCAACATCTGTTCTTACACAATTTCTGTGTGCCTCTCCCAGTTTGTTTTCTCACGTGAAAGACTCACTCTCTTGTGTGGGAAAACACCATCATCTCATTTTTTACCATGCACTTATGCTTATTACAAGACAAAAACATTCTGCTGTTCTAGAAGTGGGTTACTATACTGTATTTTATTGGGGAGAAAGATTGATGCAGGTTGAGCACTGCATAATAGAATATTATTTTTAGATATGCAATAAAACAAGCTTTGGATCAAAAGATTGATACTAACTTGCATCATACCAGCTAAGCCTTTTTAGCTCCTACTTGGATAAAAGAATAGGATTTATATAAAGGTATAAAGGTCACTAGCTTGTAACTCAGAAGAAGACTCCCCATTACAGACCTGTGTGATTTCAGACCTTGCATGGAAAACCTCAAACCAGATAAAATTAAATATCTGCCTATTGTATCTCAGGTTCTTTGGGTAGAGAAAGGAATGGAACCAGACTCGTCGGATACCTACAACTTGTAGACATGGGCAGCACACCTTTGTAAATGCAAGCTGAATGACCTAGATCCTTTCAAGTGTGCAGTCACCATTCTGCAAGACCTGAAGAATTTAGGCTAGTGGTTTAGTGTTCAAAATGCTGTGCAGATGCAGAAGGTCGGATCCAGTGAGGATTTAGGTGCCTAAAAGTTAATTCTTGCTGCACTAACCTTCTGATTATCTGCTCCTTGGTGCTCGCTCTGTGCTAGATGCATAGGTTCCCTCTGCAGTAGGGGAAGAGCTGGCTTTCAACTACCAGATTCAAGACTACTGGAATGAGGGAGAAGATGGGCTTTCTCTATTCTTTCTGTAAGGGTTGTGCCATTGCAAAATGTCAATAAGGATCTAAGGCCAAATATGACTTCGTTCTAGTGGTGAAGGAAGTTCCACTTGATGTTTTCAGTGTAGGTGCTATGATCTAGGTGATCTACTTAACATTAACTTAGAAATGTGGATGGTCTTCACAGATAGGATGACAACTCTGGATCTCTTTGTACTTGTAAAAGATTTACTTAATTTCTAGCCCTTTTAAAGGACAACCCTGTGCATCTGAAAAAGCAGAAGTTTCTGACTTTCCCACGGCACAGAAAGAGGTGTAATATTTTCAGTTAGATGTGGCTGAGCAGAAATTTCCAGGGCCACACGTGTGTACGGACAATTAGTTTTTATTTGGATTGGGTCTATGTCCTTTTCAAAGCTAGGGTAATATGGAACACAGGACTGAGTGAGTCTCCTCAGCACACCAAGTTCATGACTCTGTGGCAGGCTGCAGGATACCTATGGTACTGAAAAGTGGCTAGATCTGAAAGCAGATCAAATGTCAACCTGATCCATGTGTGCAAACTTGGTGTGTGTATATCCACATGTACCAAATGTTAACCAGCAAAATTAGACAAAGTTCAAGGATAGATAATTGAATAATAGGATTGTCATCTGTCTTTCCATCTGCTGTGATATTCATGCATGTCAGTGAATTGTTTTCTCCGTTCATATATATCTGTCTCCAATAGTATGACACTAAAAGATCTATAAAGAAATAGAGTGCAAGGAGCCTACAGTTATCAGCACACAACTCATTTCATGTCCCATCAGAATGCACACCTAGTTTCTCTTGGAAACAAAATTTAAATAACCATGTCCTCTGAGACCTGCACAAATCCTTCATAAGGGACTTCTACAAGAACATTCTATTTGGTATTTAATACAAATATGTAGAAACACTTATCTCAGAGTTCAGATTTCTCAGACTTTTACTATCTTTTGGTTTCACAGTATTTGTCAGGTAAAAATGATAGACATTATAATCAGAAGGACAGCACTGCTCTTCCATTGGGCATAAATCTGAGGCAAATCCATTGGTGTTGGAAGTGTTAGGCTGGTTTTGTTTTAGTGTACATGAGTACAGAGTCTGTACCATACATCTTATTTTTCTTTTGATATAATCCAGTGTATCCGGAAATAAGAAAGCTGTATCAAGCCCCAAATCAAGTTTTTAAAGATATCAGCTTTCTTTTACAATCTGGGTGGCCCTTACCATGTCTGGGAGAACGTGAACCCAGTGGCCCTGGTAACGCATCACCTGCTTTTCTCCAGACTGCTGTAATCAATTTGTCTTTATCCACCACATTACCAAAAGACACTATTAAAATTCATATCTGTGTGTTCTCCCCAGAGGGTAAACCATCAGAGATCTCCAGGGTTTTGGAGGTTTTGTGGAGATGCAGAAGGCTTTAATTATGTTTAAAATAAGATCAAATTTCTTCCCTACAGTAATTTCAGATACTTCTACCAGATTCCTGTAGGGCTATTTTGCACTCTGAAAACTTGATCAATTATCAACCTCACAAATTACATCTTTTGTTTACGTTTTTCTAGAACATCAAAGAAAGTTGATTTAAAACAGTGTTCCCAGGCTTAAATAATGGTGTTTCAGTTTTTGCTTAAAGACTTATGATGATCTCTCCTGTAGACCCTGGGATGGTTTAGGCCTGAAGGATCTTAGTCACATTTGGGATTATTTTTAAGATACTTGGTATTCTCTAAGAGTTGAATCCTGAGGTTTTGCCTCAGGCAAAACTGTTAGAATAAATGGAGTTCTACCCAAGGAATGGAAGACTAAGAATCAAGTTAAAACTTTAAATTTTGGCCCCAAGATACTAACATCTAAGCTGTCAGGAGAGGCAGTAATTTTTTATCTAAGGAATTTATTCCACTGTTTTGCTAAAACCCTTGGCAATATAAGTGAAGGAAGGAGACTCAGTTCTTCCTGTAGATGCCTTTCTCTGCAAAAGAGAGAAGACAAACATGCAAAAGAACACCTTTGGGTTACCATTCCTCTGCTTGAATTTGAGGCATCTTCTTTCAAAAGAATATCTCAGGAACATGAGGGTTCCAGAAATGAATAAAAATGCCAAACTCATTGGAAAGGGAAAACTTGTGTCAATAATAAACCCCCAATGTAATGAAGGATCTTCTTTCAGAGCACAGCTGCCAGTAACTCTGCACCTGTGTCTGTCTACCTTTACTATGTTGTACTTGTCCATCATGTCTCAGCGTATTGTTCTGTGGAAATCCATGAGAACACTTGATTGTTGTTTCCAAAAGGCAATTCTTAGTTTTCAAACACTGTAAAATTTCTTGGAGGAAATTAGCACATCGTTGTTTGGCTTCTCTTCGTATTCCATTTTAGTAACTCCCTATATCTCCTTTTTATTACTTTTTGCAACATCATACTTCTTGTATCTAGTAAGTGTTTTTTCAATGTCTTGTTCTATTGTTTTCAATGTAAAAAAAAAAACAAACCTACTTTCTATAACTGGAGTTCATTCATACTGTTTCCCACACTCTCCCTCTCTGTTTACTACTGGGTTCTGTATCTATCCACCTGCCCTCTAAAGTCTTAAATGACAGCTAAACTGGAAGCAACCATACACGCTGTTCTATGTGCATCTAATGCAGCCTGAACACACTCCTTGTGGGTGTTGGTTATCCTCTGGTCTTCCTCCTCCTTTTTGCTGGGAACAGTCCCACATTTGACTTTCTCTACCAGACAAAAAGAAGAGTTTTGCAGCAAGTTTGGAAGGTGTTCTGAATGACCAATCAATCATCTGTACTGCTTAGATAAAGGGCTATTCTCAAATTTAACCTATTACACCAGAACTCTGACCAACTCTTTCTCTCAGAGTATTCGTGTAGATCTCCCTTAGCTACTTGTAGGAGCCTAGAGTTTTTTTAGATTTTGTTCTTTCAAGTATGGTCAAAATTAGTGGATTGTTTCCTTAGGACCAGCTTAACATGATTGCTGGTGGAGTGCCACCCATTTTGCAGGATGTACTAGGGGTTTCTTTTAAAAGCATGCAATTCTGCTAAGGTTGTTCTTCCAACAGAACAAAATCAATTATCAAATCATGACATCAGAATCAAATAGCCTTTCACAAATATTCTTGTACTCTGCTGTCTTCCCCACATTATCTCTGTATTGAGATTTCTGAGTCCCTGCAAAATTAGTCGAGCCATGCAGTTGCCCTCAATGTTAATGTAATGCAATACATATAGCACTTACCTTCAAAACTAAGATGGTTTCAGTTGATTTCCCTGATGACTGCAGCAGCAGCAGAATCTTGCAAAAAAAAGTCTGGTGGTCACCTTTGGATCAAAACTGAGATAAATTTCGACTCCTTATTCCTTGTTTCCTTAGTTTCCCTCTTGATTCTACTTTTCAAATCTATACAGCCCTTTACAGCAAAACAAAATTCAAAGTGTCGATATATGCAGCCTGCTGTTGAGACTCTGAAAAGAACTGGAGTATCCTGCATTCTGTCCATCAAAGTACATAATCTCCTTCTTAATTTTAGACATGTGAGTAACTCCACTGAAAAGAAGGGAATTACCTACTCAGCTGGGTCCTGGCCAAAGTACTGAGCCTATGAAGTATTGAATTCTCAGTGAAAATAAGCTGTCTTGGTTGGAGTGAGAGAGACTTTTGGAAATAGGAGAGTATTATATTTCATGCTGCTCTGTTATTCCATTATTTAGTTATGCCAATTAATGCATGAATGTTCCATCAATTTTTAATTTTTTTTTCACTTCACACAAAGTTCATGCATTTAGAAAGTGTTCAATCTGTCAAACAGTATAATTCCAGATGATTATATTCTCTTTTAAAGGACATACATCCTTGCAATAGACCAACATTCAAACATCTGGCTTCTAGATTTTTCAGATTTCTTTACAATTTACACTCCAAGAATCCTGCTCAATTCAATGGAAGCATCTGTACTGATGTTATTGCACAAATATTACCTTATACATTGCCAGGAATCAAAATACGATTACTGCTTCTCCAGTTCTAATATGGATGCAGCACTATTCTAATCTTTAGTAAATACAAGATATTCTGTTATAAAATATATGAAATTGTGAGTTTTATGCTTCTATTTAAAGCATTCATTAATAGACCGACAGAAGTTTAAACATTTCGCTTTGAGGATGAAGAAAAAGCTGTAACTTTCTATTTTTTACACTCAAGAGTTCACATTTTTGTAGAGATATTTATCTTTACAGCGTATACATTTAGACACTAAAGGCCGTGTAGGACACATATATTTTACCAACTGTTGTTTGGAGTGGCTTGTTTTTGGCTATTCTATAAAATATAAAAAGGTGGACCAAAATCAAGTAAATATACCCTGCAAACACCTTCCCACATTAAAACATTTCTCTTTTTTCCACAAATATGGGATATTGTCTTTCAGTGCATAGGATAAACAATATTCTGCCTCAATCTATGTGAAATTTCTGGTATGCATTTTAACCTATCAGGCAATGTAGAGTTTTATTCTACAGGTGAGCTGAGACTGTCTAAGGCATTACTTGTTGCACATATTCAGTCACACAGAAATACACCCTGGAACAACCACTGGACTTCTGCATATTAAACTGCTATATGGAAAAGCTATTTTGGATAGTATTAAGAGGATTATAATGTGTTAATATGTGGGTTTTTTCCCTTCCTTCAGGAAGTAAAATAGTTCGGTATAAGGGCTATGGTACGAAGTACTACTTCAAAAATGCAAGAAAAAGTGCTTAAAAAATATTGTCAATAAATTCCAAGTAGTCTCATAGGTGGGATAAATGACACAATTTTCTGCATTGTGGACTAGATAATTTTCTGTGAAAAATTTCTTCAAAGCCAGCCCTGGAGCTAGTCCAGGAGGGCAATCTGTTTAGGAAAACAAACCTGAAGAAAAGAGAATTATGAAGTATGTAACTGGTGCACCATCTCTTGCCTTTTCTGCCTGTACATTGGAGTCAGTTCTGTATCAAAGGAAAAAAATTAATAAGGAAAGTAAATAACTGCTTTTGCTTTGGGAAGTTCTGGAGATTTTAATGCCATTTGCTGTTGAAAGCAGAGGAAGGAATGATGCTCCAAGGACAGACTACAAAGTTTGGTCTAATAAATGTGAATGGATATAGAAGGCTTGATTGTTCTTTCACACCAATGAAACTCCGTGGACTGAAATTAGGCACACTAATTACACAATATACTTCTGTAAATGATTTGTAACTCTGAAGTGAATGAACTGTAATATAACCTAAAGCACAATGTGCATGTGCAGCCTGGCCCCTCAGGCATGTGTTAATAGTAACACAGCTTGTCATCGTGTGTTTTTAAATTTTTAAATCTAAATAAAATATAACGCTGCATGTAATAAGTACTTTAAATGGCAGATGTGTAATAAACATCTCTATTTATGACAGGCTTAAGCAGCAAAACATAATGAGGTGTGGTTCTGGTACAAATTTTGCTTCAGGTTCACTTTGTACTTTTAACCACCTTCATTAATTACACAGCTAAGATCATGCCCTGGAGAGCTTTAATTTTCTTGTGATTATATAATGGTCTCTTACTGATATCATTATTCAAAAAAATAAATAAAAGATTAGGAATGTTTTCAGACAGAGCTTTTAAGCATAAAGATTTGTTAAACATATTTTTACCAAATCTGAGCCACAGCTGAAAACATCTAAAGATGTTTCTTTGCCTTAGGTAACCATGCAACTTTTCCTCTGTTGTTTGCACTACCCTTTTTCATATATATGATTTTTGAAAGACTGCCATTATCCTTGTTTCTGTAGACCAGAAATGTCTTCATCTTCATAATGGCCCTGGAAGATAGGGAATACTCACATCTGTGTTTTCCTGATAGGGCACAGATTTCCATTCTTGCTCAGCTAAGTGGGAGGTAGGTATCCAAACACTTCCAAGTTGTTGTGTGTATGTGGTTTGCCCTAGGTCAGGCAAGAATGAACAGGAATTGTCTCCATTTCCTGAGCTCCCAATTGATGCTATAAGCCCTGGACCTTCCTTTTCACTCCATAATATGCACATAGGGAAATGGACAAAAAGCAACCCAGTTATCAAAGAAGCACAACAGGTTTGAAACATGATGACCGTGCACTGTAGGAAACAGGTTCTCATCCTATGGAGTGCCAGCTTTCATGGCAGGTGGGACAATTTATCAGGCCTGCAGCCTGTTCCCATAGCCTTCTTCCCTGGGTACAGCTCTGGAGTCTGTAAGGAGCAGGCTGTGTGTCAGATGAATTGTTCTGGCAGCAGCCACAGCTCCCACCCGGGCCCAGCCTTTGCGGATGGCTGCTTGGCTGCTCTCCATCACACGAGAGTTACATGTCTGGGATGTGACAGGAAAATGACCCCTGGGCAAGATGGCTGGGAGCAGCTGCCATTGCTGGAAGCACTCGTCCAGGGTGCAGCCGGATCTGCTCCTGGTTCCCAAGCCGTGTGGGGCAACAAGGGCAGAGAGGCGCGGGCTGAAGGACTCTGCTGCTCTGGCTGCAGCTTGCTGCCCCTGCAGCCCTGTTTGCCAAGGCAGCTCAGGAGTGGGGAGCGACCCAGCTGTGCTGGTGTGCAGGGAAGCCATGCATCTGGGGAGCCTGGAGCTCCTCGATTGTGGGCATGGAGCTCCTGGATTGTGGGCATGGAGCTCCTTGATTGTGGGCATGTAGCTCCTGGAGCGTGAGCACGGAGCTCCTGGAGCGTGAGCACGGAGCTCCTGGAGCCTGGGCATGGAGCTCCCGGAGCATGAGTGTGGAGCTCTTGGAGTGTGAGCATGGAGCTCTTGGAGTGTGAGCATGGAGCTCCTGCGCTGTCCTGCTCCTGCTGCAGCCAGTGATGCAGCATGCCTGGCTGGAAGCCACAGCCACCCCTGCGTTTGTGCGAAGTTTTGCTAAGGAAAACCAAACCTACATGCCGTGACTAGCATACACTGCACTTCCAGACAGGGATGGCTTTCACACAGACAGCAACACAAATCTTCAGCTGCTTTTCTGTTGTCACTGCACTGGCCAGCCTATGTCTTTCTGTTCCATACTAGTTTCCTTCCTCCAGGCTTCATTTTGTTGATGAATTTGTTTTGTTCTAGCCATATTAAAGTGGTTTCAAGGCTTCAGTGGGCAACACAAGATCTTAAGGGTCTTAGTTTTAATGCATATTCACAAAATATCCATTAATTTAAGTGAGAATGCTGAATTTACCACCTTTTGGAATATGTACTAAGAATTTACTGTAGTGTAAATAATTTACTCCATACTTTGTGAAAGTAAGTATAGTGGAAAATTATATTTAACCTCTAATTTCTAAACTAAAACAGCAATATTCTTCTCTGGTGTAATATATTTTCCAGTCATGTGATGAAGAGAAGCATTTTTTTCAGCTGAGCTCACTTAAAGTTCAAAAGATAAATATATCACAATGACAAATTGCAAAATGTTATTCATACATTTAGGTAAAAATGGTTCCCTCATTTGTTTGTATTTCACATAAACTGTATTACTGTTATTTCCAAAGAAAACACAGTACAAAATAATTCTGATTAAAAATACAAGTATTGTTAATGGACCAAAGCAGAAATTTATCTTAGCTTGTGGGGAAAAAAATATAGAAACTAAGTGTACTGTCTTTGGATGAAGTTCATTCTAGCAGAAAATTGTATCCTAATCTCCAACCCAGGGCCCTGCAAGGGTGGGACATGAATGGAGTAGCTAGTGCAGGGTTTTCTGCATCTGTTCTGTTCTGCATGGCTGAGAACCTCTCCACATGGGAAAGAGGTCTGAATTTACAGCACTGCCAGGGTGTCTTAAGACTTGTCCACAATGAGAAGTTGAAAGAAATTTGAGAGCAAATTTGCCACACTCTTGTGACTCCGTACATGTGTCTGTGAGGACGCTCAGCCGGCTGTGAGCGTGAACTGGTTTATCTGATGTGCCCTGTGAGGCAGGGCACACTTGCTGGGCACAAAATCAGTCCATGTCTGTCTGTTTGCCCCTTAAATGCATCCTTTGCTTGTGGACTAACAGGCAAGAGTCAAAGGCACCCACTGCAACAGGGTTACTGATTTCATTTTGTCCTGGAAGTAGAGAGGCATTTCTCAGTTGCCTCCTCGCAATTTCTAGCTGTACATTAGGACACTGTGACTTTTTGTGTGTTTTGGTTAAAGCTTATGGCTTGTCAAATGAAGCTTTTCCTGCTTTTTCCTTAGATGACTTATTTATCCTACATATGCACGTTCTCTGTACGGTCTTCAGCAGATAATGAGCTTTTGGTATAATGAATAAGGACTTTCAGATGCTGCCTTAGTTTCATCTTCATGCAGCTTAGCATTGACTGACATGTATGACTCAGGTCAAAGGATCTACACTTAAAATACGAGTAAAAATGAGCAAAAGTGACAACAGTAAATCTGATCTGTAAAATTATACAGCAACAAAAGTTAAATGAGTGATATATTGGTAGAATATATGTAGTAGAGTAACATGTTGGGATCAGAAATACCACTTATTGCACATAGAAGGTAATGAACTGGAGGTCTGTAATTTCAGTGCTAAACTATTTTATCACTTTTATTTTATCAGTTCAGAAATCCCTTATGGAATTGGTATACCCTGATTTTTCTTTCCAAACAATTCTATGCACCCTGTCTTGCTTCCAACACATATGCATGTTCTCTCTTTCTCACACACACACACAAAGGATTCTATAACAACAGGACCATTATAGAGAATGATCTAAAACATGTGGACTGCAGCCAATATTTAGATATGGTACAGTAAATTCTGGAAGGTATAAAAAGGAAATAACTGAACTCATTGCAGAGAAAAATGAGCCAGTCTTAAGTTGTTTTAATCACTGAGTTTCATATAAAACCACATGCAAGATACTGAGCCTAATATTGAAGGGAAAAGGAATGGGGTAAGGAAGAAGAGAAATCCAGTTCCACTGGGACTCGGGATGGGAGTTGTTTAGCATTTTTGTAAGAACCCTTCAGGAGATTAATGAAAACCATTTAAGCAAACATACAAACATATTTATTACCAAGTTGTGTGACAACTGTGATCTGACAGCCTTACCATGCATACCCACAGCTCAATCTGAGCTAAAGGGTAGTTAGCATGGAGCTACTCCTTCCTTCTACAGACAGCTGTCACACCTGCTTTGCAGGCTATTCACATGCTGTGCCCATTCCCTTTGTCCAAAGGGATCTCTGGGAGGGAGAAACAGCCACCACAGCAGTATCAGGAATGAAGGAAGAGTGAGCCACTTCCTTTCCCCTTTCTCAAAATACTCAGCTGTATCCAAGTTTCTACCAAATCAGTTTTGCTCAACATCCCAACACCCTGAGCTAAGCTCACCACTACAGCTGGGAGGCTATGGATTGCATCTCCTCTGGGTCTGCCCTTTTGCCATTTCCCTGGGCGGGTATGTTGAGCCTCTGTAGATATTCCTAGGCATATGCAGTTGCCCAGAATTCTGCAAATAGCTGTGTTCCTGTATTTGCACAAGATACCATGTTTCATAAATTGAAACCTGCTTGTCATTAATCAGAGGCTTTAGTAAGATAGAGTTTTTCACTGAGATTTTTGCTGAGCCTAGGTTCAACATTTTCACACTTGCAAACTGCACTTAAAAAAACCTGACTGCCAGCATCTGTCTGATAAATAGTGGTTCAAAAGTGTAACAAATGCCAAACAACACTTCCTTGTTTTAGTTAGTATTGGACATGGATGTAGGAGAAGGATAGAGAGGGGCTTTTTAGAAGTATTAGTCTTACTCAGCAGAGGGTGAAACACCCATTTCACCAGCCTTTTTCGTAACTGCTTCCTAAAGTACCTGGAAGTAAGTGGGACTGATTCTGCCAATTCTGCTCATTCAAAATAGAACTTTACTCCCTTGGAAATCAGTTTGAGTCTTCATGGTGCTGTTCTGCATAAATAAGGCTTTACTTGTTAACAGGGAAAAAAGAAAAATTCCTAGTGAACCAGAACTCCAACCATAAATTAAAGAACTGGATCTGCATAAAGAAATTAAAACAAAAAACAAATTACAAAGTTTTCACCTGTGAAAGGACAGATTTTGAATTATTGAGTGCATGAATCAATGAAAAGACACTAACAGAAAATTGGCTCTTCTAACACACATCTTCAAATCCAGAGCTAGTAGGAACTAATGAACAGAGGCATTTCCATGGGGGTGACAGGAACACCAGTTTGCTGAGATGAAGTACTGAGTACTTCGTACAGAAATGCAAAAAAGTACCTTCTGGACTGAAAGAAATCCCATTGTGAATGGTGACAGCCTGGGTGCATAGCTGTTGAGGTGCAGTGGAAGCGTGTTTTGGCCCATTAGGTGGCTGTGTTGCATTTTGAAGCAGTTTCTAGGTTGGAGAATTGTTACCAAATAATCCCATGTGGACTGATTCCACTGCAGCTGCACCAGAGTTAGCAACAATGGGAACCTTAGTATAGACAGCTTTCAGTTCCAGCAGCCGTTTTCAGCGCTGTATCAGTTAACCCTGCTCTGAGGAGGGTTAATTGACACAGTGCTGCAAATGGCTGACTAGATGAAAACTCATATATTATGCCTCCCAACATCTCCAACAATTGTGCAGCTGCATTCATATTGGCAATGGTGGGAATTTGGAGGAGGGAAGAAATTCCCCAGTGCAGACAAAGCCTGAGAGTGAGCCTTAATGTTCTTTTCTGGGTCTTTTTTGTCAGTCACAGTCATGCTTCCCTAAAGCATTCTCAGAGCCATCTCCAGGTTGCTGATTATGAAGCAATAGCCACTGCTGGATGAAAAGAGTGGAAGAATGGTGATACACCCTGGCCCATCTCATAGGTGCACTCAAGGTCCATGTGTCTTTTTTTCTCCTCTCTCTTGTTACAGGCAACACATTCTAAAAGAACCAGGGAAAACAAAAATTAGCTTTTCCCACAAATATAGGCAATGTTTGCAGAGTCAAAATGTACTTCTCCTGCCTGACTGGTTCTCTAGCAGCACAGTGTCAGGATTCCCAGGTCCCTGAGTACCCATTGTAGCTTTAAGTACATAAATATCTTTGCCTTCTCTGGTTGGCCACAGAAATGAAATACCCACACAAAACACAAAGTTTCAGACATGGCAGGCTCTAGCCCTAGTAGACCAAGGCTGTTCATCTAAGGAGTTTTCCGTGGGAGTGCAGAGCTGTAAGCTTCTTGAAATATGGAGGAAACAGTCAAACAAGTTCCGGATTTTACCATCTGCTCTCCCATTCCTGGCAAGAGATCTCCTTCAGAGTTAAAAAATTGCTGCTTCCCTGGAGCTAAGGCCTGAAACTCACTATCACTGCCCCTTTCGAGTAGTTTGTGCTCCATGAGAACTAGTGAGGAGAAAACAGGACCTGCTGAGCAGAACAGAGGGGTGTCCTGGCTCTGCCCTCCTATGTACACGGTGAGCGGGCATTATAAAGTTGGTGACACACTCCCTATCACACGATTGGCATCACAGACCTTCAGTAGCAACTTTTAAAAAATAGAAAAGTTCTTTCCTTGTGTAAAGCACTACCAGCTGAGGCCATCTGAGCTCATGGACTTCCACTGGTGGTAGTTAGTTATACTTATGTGTGGGTTATGTTAGGTTGCTATCTATAGGTGATGTCTCCCCATGACTATACAGCATGGTTTCTTCTGCATCCATGAGTTTTTGAGAAAGGAAACTGATGAAGAAGTGACCAAGGAAAGATACTTATTGTTGCTATTTATAATCTCCAAGACGTATTTAACCTGTAATTTTCTGTCTTTCTAAATGATGCTTTCCTGCAACCTTGGTTCTTTGTTCTGATGCAAAATATTACTGCTGCTATTAGAATGCACAATTTTAAAAATCTCCTCTGGGAAGAGAGGGCAATTAACCCTCTACAAGCCATCACACTGATTACAGAATAGCAAATGGCCTCTTTATAAGTGTTCTGTGTTTGGTAGCAAAATCCACACATTATTTTTCATTGTCTTCTTCTCAATCTTCTAGGAAGTTCCTCTGATTTCTTTGGAAATGTCCTGAGTTTAAGACTCATGGTGACTAGAAATCAAGCCACATTTTATGTCTCTAAATTTTATGTGTTATTATGGATGGTTCCAGAAAACAAAAAATAAAAGCACTGATAATTAATACTTCTCTTAATAGACCACAGCTTAAATCCCAGACCAAAGCTGGTGGAAAGTAGGTCATGTCCACTCTAGTGACCTTGCAGTCCCTTTGATTAATCATGCAGTTGTATTCACTGGTGTTTGCACTGAATATTGTGCAAATACAGCTATACTGTCAGAGGATGGATTGGAACAGTGGAAGGAACAGCTACCACATCTCTTTTGGGAAGGAGTCTAGGAAAAAACGAAGAGCTGTTTCTGGTTCCTCGGCTTCCACCAGCTGCTTGAGGAAGTCAGGCTTTCCGGATTCGGGTGCCATGTTGCTTAACCTGGGTTAAAGTATTCTGCATTTAAATTATATAACAACAAGTTTTGTGATTAGTCTAGATAGCTTTGTATCCACTGAGTTACCACAAGCAATATTGTCTAAGCACTTTTGGTTAAGGGGGAATCAGGATAGTTTCAAATAAATGAAAGGTCCATAGTTGTTTAGAGCTTGGATATTGATTCCTATGATGGTGACTCTGTAGTCAGACTGTAGAAAGACCCAAACTCTGTTGTGCTCGGCACAGTGCAAGCATCAAGGCTTTTCTTGTCCAGAATAGCTTTCAAACAGTGAACTTAGGAATACTGATCTCATGTGAAAATTATTTGCTTATGGCTGTATGTAAAAAGTCTTTGAACTATAGTATTTTTACAAGAACTGCTCAAGGGAAGACTAGTGGAACAATTAATAGCCCATATAGGATGATTCTGTAGAGACGGATGTTTTGGAGCAACGGGCTTTTACCAATTGCATGTAACACTTTCTTCCAGAGAAATGGACACATGAATATGCTTTAAAGAGTTTAATGGATGTTATAAAAGTTATGTGCTGCTGCACTTTTAGCTAAAGACTTCACAACCTCCACTTGGAATCCCGATCACACACAGCAGCTTTTTCTTTTGATGTATAGAATAGATGTTGGGCTCTATGGATTTCTTCATGATGTGATGAGAACTGAATATTTTACAAAATGCAGTGGGACTACAAGGCTTTTCTGATAGCTGTTAGATTTAACAGGTGGACTGTGTCTATCTTCCATAGCTGGTTGTTTTTGGGGATGGGAGTGAAGTGGGCTTTAGGATTCTTGTGATTGGATTAAGAACACTTTGGCAATATTTTCAGCCTTAAGAAGTATTGTAGGATTACTCTTTCTTTAGCCCATCTGTCTGCAGTGTACTTTTGCTATTCCATAGAAAATAACTCAGCTGTCTCCTCAGCACAGTCCTTGCTGGTCAATGACTGCATATGTTTGATTTTAGAAACTTTCTGTCTGTTTCCTTATTTATCAATAGACGTAAGAATTTAAAAGGTGTCAGGAAAACTGTCTGTATTTCGATAGCTTGCACAAGGAATGTTACAGCAGTATCTCTGCCCTCTTCAGTATTATATACGATAATGCAACTTTTCCTTCTGAGCGCTCTCCTGCGCTTGTCCAGCACGGAGCAGGGGAGAAAGGATGTCGCGGTCAGTTACCACAGGGGTGGCTGTCGGCCAAAGTGCAAGACTTGCGGGAGGAGTGGGACTGGAGGCAATGCCCATGTTGCACATGAAGCCCCGGTGTGATCGTTTTCTTTGGGGACGCACGGACAGAGGCGTCCTCCCCGGCCTTTGTGGCCATCTCCTCGTTGCCACAGCGGAGAGGCGCCTGGCCATGGCTTGCACGGGAGACGACGGAACACTGGCGGAGGGAGAGAGCTGTGCTGGACATCCTGCCCGCGGGCTCTGGGAAGAGCCTGCAGCCCCGCCATGCTCATAGGAAGAACAATGTCGGGGCAGGGCTCTCCGCAAGGTCATTCCCCGTGCCGTCACCCTCCCGGCAGGACAGCTCCGACCCGCTGCCGGCTTACACCGCCCACATCGTACCGCGCCGGGGCCGTCCCGCGAGGGAGCCGCGCTCCCGGCGGGCGAGCCCCGGCCCGGCTCGGCCCAGCCCAGCCCAGCCCAGCCCAGCCCAGCCCGGCCCGGCCGCCTTTGTTCGGCGGGGCGCGCACGTGCAGCCCCGCGCACCCCGCGCGGTGGCCGCGGGCCCGTGCGGGCGGCGAGCGCCGGGCCCGGCCTGGCCCTTTAAAGCCGCGGTGGCGGCGCGGCCGGGCCGGTGCGGGACACGTGAGGCGGCTGCCGTGCTGCTCGTGTTTTATCTGGCCGACTGCCAGCCCCCCATCGCCGGGTTTTCGCTCTGCCTCCTCCTCTCTTCTCTTTTTTTTTTTTTTTCCTTTTTTTTTTTTTTTTTTTTTTTTTCTACAGCCCCCTCCTGGTTTTTCCACCCACGGGTAAAGGTGGCTTTTCTTTTCCTTCGTTTTTGTTGTTGTGTCTTTTTTTTTCCTCCCTTAACCCTCATCCTACTTTAGTCCGTGGGCAGGACTCGCATAATAATATTTCCAGTCCCAGGAGCTCGCATCACAGACACGAATCCAGGACCGTCCCCCCCCTTTTTTTTCCCTCCCAATCTCCCAAATCGTTTTATTATTATTATTTTTAAATGATCGCTCCTTTTGCGCGCTGCTCCCGCTGCTGCCGAAATCCCCGTCTTCCCAGGGTGCATGCTTCTGGCAAGATTGTGCAGTGTTCTCAGTCCATTTTCAGTGTGTCTTATCTTAATTTGTCCTGATCCGATCTAAGCGCGATAGCCACCACTTGCTTTCAATTTGTAGGACTTTTTTTCCTCTTCTTGGTTTGCTCCCGACTACCCTCGGACTATTTCCCTCTTTCCTTGCATTTCAGGGTTGCAATTTACTCTGCCTTTCCTTCTTCTTCTTCTTCTTTCTTTTTTTTTTTTTTTTTTAATTAATTTATTTTTTAACCTCTTTTCTTTTGAATTGCTTCACGTTACTAACCATTCCTAAATTGTAAGAGAGATTCATTCCCCCTCCTCTTCCACCACCACCACCACCACTACCACCATCACCTCCTCCTCCTCCTCCTCCCCTTCTCTTCTCCTTTTTGGCAGCACCAGGACGTCCGGTGTGGTGGTGGCAGCGAGCAGCAAAAGCAGCAAGAGCTCGTTTTGATTCCCCCCCCTTCCAAGGTGCTTTGGAGAGACTGGTTTCAGGCTGAGCAGCAGAAGTCACGATGAGTGCACAAGGTGAGGGACCCGGTCAGCCTTCCACCGCTGCCCAGGAGCAACCTGCAACCGCAGAGCCTCAGAAGAGAGGACGAGGCAGACCCAGGAAACAACCACAAGTCAGTATCGCAGAGATACGTAGAGCCGCAGATCTATAGTGTTATAGGCATGTACATGTACGTATTGTGCTGCAAGTGAAGGAGTCCTGGCGACGGGGCGGGGGGGCTTTGTTGGGCGCTGCTTCCCGGCGAGGTGGTGCAGAGTTGTAGCCAGGGCTCCGTCGGGCGCCCCGGCGGGGGGACCCCGGAGCCCGGAGCGACGGGCGCTGCCTGCCCGTGGCTGAGCCGCGGAGCCTCCTCGGGACTTTCACTATTGTGCAGGGAGCGAGCTGGGGCTTTTCAATGTAAATGGGGAACATGGAGCAGCGCGGCTCCGACCAACCAGCGCTCGCTGGGTCATTTCGAGCTGATTTTGAAATTGCGAAAGCGAGGAGCGGGGAACGGGGCTCTCCTGTCTCCCTCCTCTGAGCCCTCGCAATATCTCTGTCCGTGTGCGCGCGTGTGTGTGCGTGTGTCGGGTCCCACCGGGCGCTGCTGCCGCCTCCGATCTTGACCAGCCCAGCCCCCGAGCTGCCCCTAGATGCTGGGGCTGGGGGAGAGGAGGGTGACTAGAAAGTCGCATAGGTTTTTTTTTTTTTCGCCTTTTTCCTTCCCCCCACCCCCGGCTTTCCCCCCTTTCCCACCCCCCCTTCGCCCCCCTCATCGGCTGGAGAGAGGTGCCCCCGTTGCCGATGGAGTGGGGGGAGGTAGCCGGAGGGGGCTTGCCCTGTATTTGCAACACCTTTTGCCTTTGCTCCGGCGCTTTCCCAGGCAGGTCGGGGCGACGGGAACGCTGCCGTGTCTGGTACGCGGGGAGCGGAGCCCTGTGCTCCTTCCCACCCGCATCCACAGCCTCCACCTGGGCCCCGAAAGGGACGCGCTGGGCTCCCCTTTTTTAACTTGCAAGACCTGAATTCGCGCTAAGGCTGCTCGATCCGTGTGTTATTCCCACCCCCCACCCCCCTTGCCTTCCTTTCCCGAAGTGCCATTGTCGCATCGCCTGGAGCTGCCGAGCCGCGCTCAGCCGCTGGGCGAGGGGCCCGGGGGGAGCCCCCCGCTCTGCAGCCCCTCCGCCGGCGCCGCCGAAGGAGGATTTTGCCTGCGGATGCAACCAATTAATCGCGCAGCTCGGCGGGGGCAGCGCGGAGCCGCCCGCAGCCTTTTCCCTGCCTCCCTCGGAAGTCACGATTGAGAAGCAGGGCTGTCCGTGGGGCTCATTTTAAAGCGAGCTTCCGCGGGCTTTAAATGTGTTTACTTCCCATTCATTTGGCATCAACCCACTGCCACGAGAGCCTTCGAGGGGCTCGAAACATGGAGAGAGCTGAGCAGCGGAGCCCCGAGCCGGGGGAAACCCGTCTGCTTTGCTTCCTTCCCCTCCCCCGCCCCGATATGGTCCTGTTAATCGCACAGAAAGTACTTTTTGGAAAGCCATAAAAGCAGACCCCCCCCGTTATATCGCTCTGCCCTTGGTGACCCTCACTCCATCCGTCCAGTGACTGCGGGCTGTGTCCCGCTTCTGCTTCACCCCCTGATTGCCCTCGACCAGCCCCGGCAGCCGGCACCCACCGACCCTGCTGCCTTGTGCCAGGGCTTCCTTTTTTCTCTTTTTTATTTTTCTTTTTTTTTCTTTTCCCTTTTTTTCCCCCCCATTTTTTTCCCCTATATTTTTTTTTTTTTTTTTTGCTATAGCATTTAAATGTGTGGAAGTGAAAGAAAAATGCATCTCCTTCAGCGTGCTCAGCCCAGATGTGCAGTGCCTGCGGGGCTCGCCACTGAGCTGCAGCACTTGGGGAGTCCCCTCGCCAGCCTCCCCTCAACCTACCCGGGAATTATGAAAGCTGAAGGGGTTTAAACCGGTTTAAGTTAACAAACTGCACTTAATTAGTTCTACCACATCCTGTAATCTGAATGAAATGTATAATATTCAAGACTAGAAGAGTTTTATAGTGTTTATGATTCACTGAATAAATATTTGGAATCTGAACTCTTAGTAATTCATACCCAGTTTTAAGGACTGGTTATTTACTGGCAAGCAAAGGAACTAGTTAAGAAGATAGCTAAAATAATCAGTGTCGACTCATTTTCGAGTTGGGGTTTTGTTTCAGATTTTTCTTTGGTCCAGTGTTTTTGGCTTACTAGTGTTCTATTTGAAGAAACGTTTACATTTGCATGTTAATACAAATCAATTTTCTTTAGAATAGGTGTGAATATAATGCCGACTGCAGAACAACAGAAAAAAAATTGCCCCCTTGAGAGAGAAGTAGTCTCATCTTACTTTAAAATATTCTGGTAGTTAACTTTTTTCCCCAAAAAATTTGTGACAGAAACTACATGTGATAATTGTAACTTGCTATAATGAAATGCAATTGAAATTAAATGGGTAACTGCATTATTTTTTAAAAATAACTGCACTTATATGGCAAATCATAGCCATCTTTAAAAAATGTGTTTTCTGCTATAACTTACATGTTAGAATATGTGCACTTTTCCAAGTTTTATGCAATTGCAAGAGAAGTTAAACTCCTTTATTGTGCAAAATATATTTTTCCTTTACCTGGAGTTGCTAAACTTTTCATGTTGCTTTATTAATATTATGTTATTTAATTACACTGTTAATTCATATGTTTTAAGCACCTTCTCAGTTTAGTTTATCCTTGAGATCATCTGGGCTGGTTGTAGCCTCTTGCCACAATAGCATGTTTTCCTGTATTTAGGAACCAACTGGTGAACCATCTCCTAAAAGACCAAGAGGAAGACCCAAAGGAAGCAAAAACAAGAGTCCCTCTAAAGCAGCTCAGAAGGTGAGATTGTTAAAGAGAAAGACTTACTTATGCTGTTTTTTCATCAGCTAGTAGTGAAATATCTAATTATTTAGGCTGTGAAGTGTGGGATTGGAACTCTTTTAATAATGGAAGCTACATAAAGCATGCATTTCACATTTTTAAAATTGGAGTTCACATGAAGAGCCTAAGTATAGAACCTATCTTTTTTAATAGTCTACAGATTAGTGAAATAGCAATGTATTTAATGAGAAACCATGAGATGTCCTGTATCTAGGAAGGAAATCAATGTTAAGGATATTATTTTCCTCATTAAGATTTTTGTAAGAGGAAGATTAATTTCTTGCCCACTTAGAGTTGTTACTACTACAAACCAAATCTGTATATTAAAGCTAAGTGCTTTGTCAAACATAAGTTAATTAGAAGTAAATCCAATTATGTGTTGATGGAAATAAGTGCATATATTGAAATTTACAGCTTGAAAATGTGATGGTAAAGTAAACTTCGAGTTACAGTAAAAGCCTGTTATATCTTGTTTAGTAATCAGTTTCAAAGAGACTTGTGCTGGAAGTGCTTTTAGTCTTCTGAACCACTGTTTCTGCTTGGTGATGAGATCAAACCTTTAATCTGGTGGTTCTGATTGCCTTTAGCTACAGGAGAAACTCCCTGAAGTCACTGCATTTAGTGCATGGACTTTGCATCACAAATACAACATGAAAATTTGACTAAATTTTATTTGAATTGGAGAAAGCACAGCATTAAAAAGCTGTGTTATCAAGGCAAATCATGCATACCCTTCTGTAGGAAATATTTTAGTGAACGCAAATAGTTGTGTATAGGCTTGAAAACAAATATGGGAGATTTGTTTATGTTGTTGGTTATACAGCAGTTAGCACTAGTTTACAGGTACTAAAACAGAAACAAAAGCTTACAAAATCTGGTAGTGAACTGTAGTGTTAAAGTGTATCAGTATCTTTTAAGGAGGTGTGTGACAAAACCCTGTGGAAGGTATTTGTGTCCTTATCTAATTATGGTTCATTTTTCAGTATGCCTATGGTACTGACCATATTAAGTTTGATACTTTTCAGTGTTATAAATTACTATAGCAACTACTGATAAATATTAAATTATTAAAAGGTGGCTATGGTTTCATGTCTGTTTTGTTTAAATTGTTTGCAACATTTGTTTGAGGTACTTTTCCAACTGTCTTTAAATTCAAAATTGGTTGGGTTTTTTTTGCTATGTTTTTAATGGGTTTTTTTGTTTGTTTGTTTTGTGTTTTGGGGTTGTTTGTTTGTTTTGTTTTTTGGTTTTACTTTATGAGTTGGAAAAAAGCAACATGTTCTGTCAAGAAATGCATGAACTAGTAAAAAATACTTTTCAGGTTAAGTATTAAAAATCTTTGAAAGCCATTCTGCAAGGTAATGTGCTTTAAATGTTGATTTTTTTTCTTTATACAGTAAAAGCATTCCTCAGATTCATGTTAAAATAGTTTATATGTCACTCTTCAAAAGAGAGAGAGCAGTTTTTATTAGTCTAGCAAATCCAAATGTGAGCTTTAGTATTTTAAATATTACTCCTAGGAGTGTTGGCTTTCCTAGGAGAAACATTTGTAGAAAGATTAAATTTTAAGTAATTTGTAGAAATGTGTTTTTAAAAGATGCTTCTAAAAGAAATATTGACATTATTTCTTTTACATAAGTGATTTGGAAATCAATATAAATGGAAAAGAATTTTAAAACATTCATATATGTTTAGGTTTATCAAATCAGGAGTATTCCACATGATTCATACATAGTTATGCTTTCTTAATCTAATTTACAAACTGAGTAATTTTATTGTAAAATTTTGATTTTCAGAATGCATCAGGTTACTCCTCTAGTTAAAGCTTTTGGGTGTTGCTAATGTTAAAAATTGACCAAAGACCACATTTTTTAATAATAAAAAAGCCCTTTGAGAGGTATGTAGTTACAAATCTCACTGGTTTCTAGGTTTATAGATAAAGTATATAAATGTTTGCTAAATCCTCTAAAACATAAAACACTTATAAGCCTTACTAGAAGAAAGAGACTGGTATCACATTTCAAATAAATATTTTAGCCCTTTTTCCAAATTGATAATTAACCCTCTCTAAAATGGTTAAACTGCTCACCAGGTATCTCAAAGTATCTTTTAATGTAATATTATTTCAAGTAGTTTTACTGACTGTAATATGGATGGGAAGGTTTTGGCACTGTAAGAAAGCTTCATTTGGTGGTGAGGGTATCACCTCTAAAAGGAGTGAGCTATATGTTCAATTCTGTGGTGCACATATTTACACATACATATGCATACCTACATTTATTAAGGCTTTCTCCAGCCTGTCTCAACTCCCAGAAAGAGAACTGGCTATCTTAGCTTAAGCCCCTCTACATGTGAACCTGGGTACTATACACCCAGCTGGAATTTGCTGGAATTTCTAAAGAATAGTGCGTGCCCTGTGTGTTTCAAAGGGAGCTCATTGAAATGCTTTAGAGTGTTCACAACATGTTAGATAAACGTCGACCAGGAGAACCCACCGAGCAGCCATGAGAAGGCACTCATGATTAATTGATTGGGTGTTCTCTTGCAAAGCATTACACATCACAATTAAAAATGTATTGCACAAACTGGCAGCAAGTTAAAAATACTCCAGAGCTGGGGCTTTGTTTTGTGGTACTTCAAAAAGGAAATACCCTGAAATCAGTTGATGGACAATTTTCCCCTGGAATTGTGATTGTGTTGTATTTAAAAAAAAATTGTTTTTTTGGTTGAGTTTTTTTGGTTGGGGTTTTTTTTTTTTTTTTTTTTTTTTTTTTAAGCTTTAAGAGCTTGTGTTTGGTCTTAGTAAACTGGCCTTGGGGCATCTGAAAGCAAACTGTGCTTGTTAGGAAATTAGCAATGTGAAACTTGACAATGCATACAGAATGTTGCAAGACTTAACTGAACAGCTAATAATGTGGCAATTACTCTCATTTTGGGTAATTTTTAATTTTTTTCCTTAAAGCCTTGCATATCAGGCATGCGTAAGTTTTTACAAACTAAACACAAGAAATAAACTGTGTTTTATAGAAGACCAAACTTTCTCAATTGTTTAATTTTCACAAACAGGAGGAGCACAATGTGTTACCAGATAGATAAGAGGCAGAGACAAAAAACTACTGATCATCTTGCACTTTAGTCCCCACAATTAGGTTGTTATTATGCAGTCTGAATCTCTAAACAAGTTATTCTGTCATTCCTTTAAAAAGTTTGGGAAAAAATACCAGCAAAATGTGAATTGGCTTTTAGTTTTTTTTCTCCATAAAGCACAACTATTTTTTTCAGGAAAATCATAGTAGGGAGTCTTCCTTTTTAATTTCCTGGGTGTTCTGTGGTTGAATTTTGTTTGGTGAGCTGTGTTCCTAGCCCATCACTTTTCCCTTTCTAAGACCTTTTATTTTTTTATTTTTTAAATTTTTTTAAAGCTCGTGTAGTTTGGCTTGATGAAAATACTGTATAGGCATAAATACTTTCCTGTTTGGGAGCAGGAAACACATTTGTGACATTGGAAAAATTATCTTTAAAGGAATTGTCAAGGGATGTCCCAGGAATTTACAGTGGTAAAAATTCTTTAATAAAATTTACCTTCAGCTAAAATAGGTTGAGATTTGTTGTAGTTATTGTGTAGTGAGATTCACTGAAAATGCCTACAAGCTTGATTCATCATCCTCTGAAAACTAGAGCTGTGTGTGATCCTGTGTGTGACCACCCTTGCTATTGTCTCTAAGTTACACTGCCAGGTTTGGTATGTAGAAAGGCATGTCCATGGGTTAAGCAGTCCAAAGGTAAAAGGAAAAAAAAAAAAACAACAAAAACCAACCAAACAAAAAAAAACCAAACCAGAAAAGTGCATGTGATCAGGACTCTGCCCTGAATTGGTTCACTAAAATTTAGTTGGCTTCTCCATGCTTCATTCATTTTCACCAACACCAGTCATTGCAAACTTAAAGGGAAAACAATATTTAATTTATCAAGTGTTTGTAGTGTGGTTATTGCACTGAAAAGATAAGAGACCTCAACAGCAAATACTGTGACCAGGATAGGAAAAAACAGAAGACTGACTTTTGTTTAGAATTAAAATGGATAAAACAGGACAAGGAAAGTGTAATGTTTTTGTGTTTAGTAAGTGCGTAAGGTTTTTTTTAAGAGTATTTTTTGACTAAATAACTGTGTGGTTTTTTGAGAGGGACATATTCCTGGGCTAGGTCTCCTGATTCTGTTTGACAACAGTGATCTTCCTCCTGAGAACTATCACTTATTTTACCTGATTACAGCTCTGACACATTTTATCTGAGATCTCCAGCAGATTTTTGCAAAGAGCATAGAGTTCTTTGAATTTGGATTCTGTTGCATTTGAGATCTTCCTTGACAATGCATAGATGCTCAAAGAGCACTTTATAGACATTCAATTATTTATATTTGTCTCGTTAATCGCTTTCAGTAGTGCAGCCTTGGTTTCTGTCTGGGTACAGTGCATTTTTGCACTGAGGAGGCAGAGATCGTGGGCAGTCACATCCTAGAGCTGCTGAGAGAAGCTGTTTGGAAGCAGGGTTTGATGGCCCTGTGGTACAGGAAACCCACTTCCCATATAGATCATGCTTTTAAACATGAGTAAGTTTAGTGCTGTTCCTCAAAGGTGACATTGCAAAAATGGTGTGTTCATATTATTGTTTATAAGAAATTTCACGTTTTTAATGAAGTACGCTTTGTGTTTGATAACATACCCGACCCTTCTTTGAGTTTGGTGATTTCGTGTCTTAGCTGTAAAAAGCAAGGTCACACCTCACAGCATAATAACACCAAATGTTAAAGCTCCCCTGACTAAACACCACCTCTGGGTGGCCTGGAGCTCTGTCAGGATTTGCCCCTCACTTCAGAGGCAACACTTCAATTAAAGCCAAGAGCCAACAGACTGGAATGTTTTTGATGATGCAAAAACCTGTTCTGAGGAAAGGCAATGTTTTAGTGCTTTCGGGCAGAAACAATGTATTATCTATGTCTTAAGCTCTTGGGGAAAATGCAGGCTGTATAAGCAGGTAGAATATTTTCTAAACTTCATGTATTTGTCATTACCGCTGTGCTGGTACTACTCCTTTTGTTTGTTCTAGAAGTGTTTTGTCTTTCTCTTCTCTTGAAAAGGAGATTAAAACTTCCAGTTTGGAGGTTCTTGTCATTCATTTTCTGCAGTTTAATCTGTGAAAACCCTACTATTTACTTACAGAATCTCTCTGTACCAAAACATCACCTCTGGCATGCCTGGCTGTTTGCTCAGCTCACCTCTGGGAAAGATTTGGTTTTGATAAGAACTATGGAAATGTTTTTCTTCTAACATGAGGTGGAAGTCATATACTGCAGGAATATAGTGCCTTTCAATCTACTAGGTCCCCAAGCACTTGACAAACCATTAGCCAAACTAGCCACCAGGAGCATCAGCAGCTTCTGACATGGACCTTCGGTGGTGGTGGAGCTCAGCACTGCTGATGGGAAGCAGCCACCCTCTGTGACAGTTTATGGCAGGAAGAAAAGATTAGTTATTCAAAGAAATCTCTCATGTTTATTATAATTTGTATTTAGATTTTGTGTCAGGTTTGTGCAGACTTTAGTTATTATACCAAAGTAGATTTGTTTTCAAAAAGTCAACTCTTTTTAAATAGTGTTTTGGAAAAGGGTCTTTCCTTCTGATGCAGTAATACACAGAAGAAAATAAATAGCCTTAGTGCTCTGGTATCATGTCAAGTGTTGATTTGTTAAGACCAATTATAACTGATATTTTCATTTGAAGATTTATATGCCCAGTGTTTCATGAAGTAAATGTAGAAGCAGGGAGTACATCTTATCGACACTAAACTGTATCTGGTTTTTTGCATCCTTCAGGTTACAAGGTATAAAGAAATTGAATGCTTAAAGGAAACAAAACTCTGAAATAGACAGCTACAGGATATAGTAAATGCACTTTAACAAGTATTCTCTTAAGAGGGTTTCACCTTACATGTAACACCAGTATAAACGATTAAAGCTCAAGTTTACTCTTTTAACAAGTCTGAGTGATAATTTTGCCCTTTAGGAGTGTGAATTTTATTTTTCACAGCTTTCGTATTGCGAGGTATTTATTTCAAAGTAATTGCATTTAACTCACAGCGCAGGGTTTTTTGTAGAGATTCCTTCACTAGTTCCTCAACTCAAGTTCTCTTTTAGAGAGATCCGATTTACACAGCATTAGGTTACAGTATATGTTACAGTGATTGACCAGCAAGTGATTTATTTAATGGCACAGTTGATTTCTAAGGGCAAATCAAATACACATGCAGTTAACTGGGGGAAAAAACCCAAAGGAACACAATTCATGCATACTAAAAGTCTTCATTCTTGGAGCTTTGTATCTGGCAAGTCCCCACCTGACTACAGGTGGTAGAAAAATCCCGAGTGGAACAGGATTGTTTACCTGGTGTGGATGGGCATAGCCTAGCTAGAGAGAATAACATGGTTTTTAAAATTTTTAATCTATAAGCTTTTTAGTGTACTGCATAAGTACTGTTACTAGTAGTAGTATTCACAATGTCGTGCAGTGGAATTAGTGGAAGAGCCTATAAAAGAACCATATTTCCTTTAAGTTGAGCTACAGGAGCAACTGCTGGGCTTACATAAATATAGCTGTCACTTTTAGGGCCTCTTCCACATTGTTTCTTTAAACCTGGAAAGGGAAGGTGTGTTTTTGGCCATGAAAGATTTACTTGCAGCTTAAGGATGTGCTTTTACTTAGAAAACTTCACATGAAAAGTAGAGAAATTGTTTCCCAATAAGAACGCAGACATGTTCATGTTGATATTTTGTCCTAATTAATTTAATGCATGAACATGAGACTAAAAAAGGAATTGTAGCCGCTGTAAACTGCTTTGATCAAACTTGAAGCAGGTTGTATTTTTAATTTAGTATCTTCTAGTACTTTTTGATGGCCTGTGAAAGATTAGGTTTGATGTAATTGGAGGTTCTCAGGTTTCCCAATTGCCCTGTGTCCCCACCTTCAGCCTCCATGTCAGATGGCTGGCCAGGGCACCCCAGGCTCTGCTGAGGGTCCTGAGCAGCTGGGGCTGTGTGGGCACACTCCTCCATGCCCCTGGACACAGAGTGCATCAGGGCTGCGGGCACCCTTGGGTGCAGGCGAGGCACTGCCTGGCCACACTGGCTAGGAAACGTCAGAAAAAGCAGCGTCCTCTCATCCTACCAGAAAACACACAGATTAGCTAGGGGGCCTGGTGCCACCCAGGAGGCATAATTGTAGCTAATGTTACAGGAAAGCAGTTCCTAGTTACTGAGGCTGTTAAGTAATGCTGAGGTATAAAATATGTTGTGTTTCTTTTACAGAAAGCAGAAGCCACTGGCGAAAAGCGACCTAGAGGCCGGCCCAGAAAATGGGTAGGTATTTCACTTCCAGATTTATTTGCTGTGTTATAAAGCCTGTTATAAAGTCCATTCCTTTAGAGAACAGTAATTTCATTTGTTAAAAAAAAGGTCTATCTTCTGTGTCTCTTTGTTCTGGTGAATTGAAGAGAGCAAAGAAGTTGATCACAGCTTCCTACCTTTAGACTCTGGTAGTTTGCTCATGACACTTTACAATTGAATGTTTGCTTTCAGTGAATATTTATGTATATCTTATCAGCATGAAAAGAGGCTCCACTCTTCCTTCAAAAGAGAGTAACAATGATAACTTGTTCAATAATTGAGTAACAAAGGTTAAAGGGGCACTATCGGGCATCAGAAGGTGATAAGACTCAGATGTAGGGTGCACAAGATAAGGTTTAAAAACCAAAATGCTTTTGTTCTACATTGCCTGGAAACATGAATATTTTCGTTAAATCCAGTGAGAAAGAGCACAGATAAACAGCAGGATACTTGCACTTACAACTTAGTTTTTTCATTCACAGTCATTTTCATGCCTCATATATTTGTAGTGACTGGCAATATATTTCATTAGAAGTTTCCTCTTTTCCTGACCCCATTTAGTCTTTAGATGGGTCTGTCAGACTTGTATTTTTATTCTTCAGCTATGGAAGAATTTCAGTCTTAGGTACTTGAAATTTTGTGTTGTGTAAACATGTTTACAGCTAATGAGGGCCTGCCTGGTGCACCTTTCATCTGCATGTTTTTCATTTGTGCATGGGCTTTCATATAGGATGTGACAAACTTATTTTTCAAATCCACCCACACCACCTCAATTTCAACCCCTTACTTCACTCTGTATTCTCTTTCCTCTTGTCTGTCCTGTCATTTTCTCCTCCATTTTGTTCAGTTCTTTTGCATAGCTGTTAGAAGAGTTGTAAAACTATACGCTTGCAAAAGCTCAAGCAGCACCAGAAGGTCCTGAAAACTACAGCTAAGGTTCCCCAGAGTATCAGCCACTAAACACAGGAAAGCTGCCTTTAGCAGTCACTTTAAGAGCTAGTTCTATTTCATTGTCCAGTGAAGGTACTGCAGGATATTTCTTTGGGGAAAACAGACCACTGCATACTAGATTACTAGATTACATGCTAGAGGGGTTTATTCCTGTAGTTTTTAGGTCAGGCACTTTTCAGGTACATGAGGAAGCTCACTGGCATTAAAAAAAAAGGTGGCTTTTTGAAATGTGTGCTGGTGATCTTCTCATAAGCAGCTTGGGGAAGGCAAATGCCAAGTGCAGTAAAATGTGGGTCAGTTTTTCTCTGCTTCCTCCCATCTGGCTTGAACCTTGCATATCTGGATGCTGAGTGTTGCTTGCTTGATCCTCACCTTGGGGGCAATCCCTGGGAAACAGCAGAAATACCTGGTTTATGAGAGTCATTAATTTATAACAGTCAAGCCATCCCCTCTGAGTTAGGAATGTGTGACAGGTGAATAGGGATGGTTGAAGAGTTTGGGGAAAAGGGAAAAGGGAAAAGGCAACAGCCTGCAATGTTAAAAAGATTTTCTTTTCCAAGTACTCATAGTCAGAAACTAAGGTGAGTTTTCAGTGAAAAGGGCTAATATAGCACTTCTGGCATCTTGTAGGCTAGAATGTTCCCCTTCTATGTTTGTATTTTTATGGGGCAGAAGGAATAGGCAGTATCAATGGAGCATTCAGTATGGAATGGGCTATTTGTCAGGTCAAGAATCAAGATTTTCAGAAATGAGAATTACTGAAATGGGTTGTGTGCATTACCTTATTATGAGACCAACACTTCCAACAGTTTCACTCTTTTTTTTAAAATTAATACATGTATTGAAACTTGGTATTACTTTGCTGTTGTGCCTGTTGAAAGCATAGTGTTTTTATTTTCTTATTCCGATAATATGATTGCTTCTTGTAATTTTCAGAGATAATGCTCCAATCTGCAGCTTGCATTGAGATAATTCTTCAGACTGTGAGAACCAAATATGCCATTTTCCCCCCTTCTCTTTTTTCTCTCTTTCCAGTTTAAATTAAGTTCATGGGTTCCACTTGTAATCGGGAGAGGAGTCTGCCTGAAAGCAGATGGTACAGCATCATCTTATCTGTTTAGACCTCCAACATGTAGTCAGAAAATGCCTCTTTTTATCACCCATATTTCTGTTTAATCCTTAATGATTATATGCTTCCTTAATCCAATTTATTTATATGTCAAGCCATACAGATGATGGTTTAATATCTGTGTAAGTAAGGAGCGTGTAGGGTTTTTGTCTTGGTAAGGGCAGAATTCTGCATTTTCATAAGTTTGTAACCCTTTTTTGGGAGTCTAGAGGTTCTGTGTCATATGTTGTTCATCAAATTGTAAAGTATTATTTCTGCTGTTTCCTTCAATATGCACATGCAGAGACATACGAGCTAACAGACCACTGTAGAATTCCGGTAGCTGGTCTTTCTGCTGGTTCAAATTAAGTATTTAATGTTTGTGACTCACAGTGTATTTATTTATATAATATTTTTTAGAAGAGAAGTAAATCTTTTTTGACTAGTATAAAACTGAGAGGGGGAGGGAGAGCCCAAGTAAAGAGGGCAAGAAGCCCAGTTTATCACAAGCATATGAGATATTAGATGATCTTTTTAATGCAATAATGTATACTTTGCAAAGTTGTTAAGGGAAAGAAGACCCTTGTCAATAGAATAGACAGTAAAGATTAAACAAAATCTGAAAATTAATTATTCAGCTGCATAGAAAAGCTTTCTAAATGTGGAGAGCTAATTGGGTGAAAGTCCTGAAGATAACAGGTCAAGCAAGTGGGAAATGAACATAGATGAAATCAGAAACAATGCTTCCTGCTGTAAAACTCACCTTCACTGTAGGCTGCTGCACGTGTGTAGAACACATTGAAGGCTATTAATCCTCTTCATGAGGACCTCAGTACTCCTTAATTTTAGAGGTCTTATTGCACAAACATGTTCTAAGATCCTTGGATGCACCTGCATTAGTGTGTTAGGTCAAATCAGGAGTATGCTTTGGAAATTCATCTCCTGATTTTCCCCACTTACTGTATGCGTTGTGTAGCGATCCCAGAGCTCATTGGTTGGACTACTTTCAGATGAAACCAAATTGGAAGATACTCTGCAGAAGTGCAGTCTGGTAGACATTCAACCCACAGGACTAGGCTAGAGCGAAATAAAAACTTCTTAAAAGGTATGTGGTTTGGACCTTAGGTGCTCAGCACCATCCTGTGTTCCATATTGTAGACAAAGCCTTTGATGCTTAAAAAAGGCTATGAAGTAACCTGTTTTTTATTAGCAGAATTATTTTATGTGGCACAGGCATAAAGTCAAATTCACATTCACAGAAGTCAGTGAAAGGTTTATCATTAACTTCATCAGGGCCACGTGTTTGCCATTGAGGCCTGATGCTGCTGCTCATGGACTCAGCGGCTGTTTTGCTCATGGCTTTACATAGCCCTTCTAAAGAGCTCTCAAAGGTTTTTTATTTTATTTATTTAATTTGTGTATGCCTATAATTTGACTGAAAGGAAGGGGCTGAAGGTTTATGAGTAGAGCAGAGGACTAAGTAATCAATTGTTTTGCTGTTTGTTCCGAAGAACAGCATTGAAAAGCCCTGGAAATTTCATAGTCACCTAGTGCTCTCAGGTATCAGTTTAATGAAATCCAATTTTGAAGTTGATGCTGAAAAAGGTATTTGTTTTTTATTTCAATTGCTTTTGTTGAGTCTTTAGTTAGAATTTTTTTTGTATTTCTAGATTGTTTGACTTGAGCCATGGACTCTCTGCGTGGCATGGCAGAGTTGTTCCAGGGAACAGTCCAGAGGTTTTTACAGGCTTGAGCAGGACTTTGGTGAGGAGAAGAGATGGCTGATTCCATGCCATATAGCTGTTTTAAAAGATGGATAGATGCAATTCTAGAATTTGCATGATTGTAACAGTAGAAGGTAGTCAGGGACCTTCTGACCAGGGACAAGCAGGATAAATGTGAAACATCCGCCTCCGCATCTCATCACTGGAGTCTAAGTAAGAACAGTGACTTGTTCAGAAAACTTGCAACAATTTTGCTTTCTGCTAGACAGTATAGAGAGCACATTTCAGTTTGGTAGGAGATAAGAGATAATGAGAAATTAATTTCCTTAAGCAGATTTTTAATTCAATCTTGTCATGATCATCTAGACAAGCTGAGAGGGTGGGGACTGCTTAGCCTGGAGAAGGCTTCAGACAAACTATGGAGCAACCTCCTAGACCAAAGAGAGCTACAAGAAAAATGGAGATGGACTTTTACAAGAATCTGTAGTGATAGGACAAGGGGAAATGGCTTTAAACTGGATTAGAGTGGTTTAGATTAGATGCTAAGAGGAAATTGCTTACTATGAGGGTGGTGAGACACTGGAACAGTTTTTCAGAGAAATTGTGAATGTCCCACATCTGGGAGTGCCAAGGCCAAGGTGAATGGGGCTTTGAGCAACCTGTTCTAGTGGAAGGTGTCCTAGCCCATGGCAGAGTGTTGGAACTAGGTGAACTTCCAGGTCTCTTCCAACCGAAACCATTTGATGATTATACGATTGATGATTACAGTACTTTTTAAATGAGGGCAGAGATTCACTTTATACAGAATTCCAGTTTAAGCAGTACCAAAACACATTTGAAAAAGAAATATTACAAAAATGCTTTTTTTATAGTAACTTTTTCTTCAGATTATTTCCCAGTGCAACTCTAACATAGCTGAGATACAAAACCTTAGACATGGAATTGGTGAAATGTTTCTATGCCAGCAGTTCCTGTGTCAGGGCAAGGATTCCTAGTGCTCATTAAGATTTTGAAAATGAGGTTTTTAATTTTGAAGAAATATATATATCAAGGAAATCCCATTCCTCAGAGGACCCATCAGTGTTTTGAGGCTATTTCTTGCCCATATTAGCTCAGCTGGTCAGAGCACGATGTAGTAAAGACCAAGGTTGTGGGTTCAATGCCCATACAGACATTCATTTAAAAGTTGGACCTGATGATCCCTGTGGGTCCCTTCCAACTCAAAATATCATGTGAATATGTGAACACCGAGCCTTTCCACACCTAAGTCAAGTTTCTAAGTCAAGTTTGTGCCTTATAGTGAGATACTCTGTGATGTAAAATCATTTAACTAATTTTTCTTACTTCTTATGCAGGCAGTCTTTTTTGTCTCGTATGAAGTCATGGTCTCAGGATGCTTAAATTCATGCAGTCTTATTCACTGGGTGGTAGAGACAAAGAACTATGTTCTGAGATCATAGTCCAACCTGCTCCAAAGAAGGCTTTGTTATAGCAGTGGTGAATTCTCAGCTGGAGTACTAATCTGTTGACACTATGGAAGACAACCTAGACCATAAAATAAGACACATAATGGACTTCTAGATAGCAAAAGGTTGGTGTGAGGCTTTCCCACCTTTGGTGTGGTGTTTACCAGTGTATCCCTAAGCTAGGCTAGAGATTCTGCTGTTACAAGACCATGTGTTTGTTTAAATTAAATACTACCAGGTCCATTTGGAGCAAGCCATGGCTGAGGTAAAATTTAAGTCGCGTATATTGGATAATGAATGAAAAGGTTGCTATTTATGTAATTACAGAAGATAGCACAGATAAAAATTCAGTTTCTTGGAAGAATAACAAAACTTCCATTATTTTGAGTCTTTACAACTTTTGACTGCTCTATCTGTGGTGTTACTGCTTCATGTGAAGCACATCGTGAAAATTTACATAAGTTGTGGTTACAGTAATTTCACGAATACAAGCCGCACCAATTTGACCAAAATTTTGGTGGAAACCCGGAAGTGCGGCCAATATTCCGGGGCGGCTAATACATTAACAAAATTCTAAAAGCTGCCAACACGGAAGTGAGAGCCCGCGGCAGCCCCAAGCCAAGCTGGAGCCCGGCCGGCCCCGGCAGAGGTGGGAAAGCCTGGCAGAGGCGGGGCCAGCAGTGTGGGGGGCGGGCGGCAGAGCCTGAGCCAGCAGGGCGGGGCAGGGGGGAGGCAGAGCCCGGGCCAGCAGGGCGGGGGAGCCCGGGAGAACTGGGGCTAGCAGTGCAGGGGAGCATGGCAGAAGCAGGAAGGCCGGCGGTGGGGCTGCCTGGCAGCGGGGGAAGCCCAGCAGAATCGGGGCCAGCAGCGTGGGGGAGCCCGGCGGTGCGCGGGCCTGCAGTGCCGACCAGGGCGAGGAAACACGGCGGCGGTGCAGACGGGAGGGGGCGGCCGGCGAGCCCGGCGGCGGCGGCGGCAGCCCTACCGGCGGGGCGAGCGAACACGGCGTGGCGCGACCGGTGAGCCCAGCGGCGGGGCTAGCGAACGCGGCGCGGCGCGGCCGGCGAGCCCAGCGGCGGGGCTAGCGAACGCGGCGCGGCGCGGCCGGCGAGCCCGGTGGCGGGGCTAGGGAACGCGGCGCGCCGCGGCCGGCGAGCCCGGCGGCGGGGCTAGGGAACGCGGCGCGGCCGGCGAGCCCGGTGGCGGGGCTAGGGAACGCGCCGCGGCCGGCGAGCCCGGCGGCGGGGCTAGGGAACGCGGCGCGCCGCGGCCGGCGAGCCCGGCGGCGGGGCTAGGGAACGCGCCATGGCCGGCGAGCCCGGCGGCGGGGCTAGGGAACGCGGCGCGGCCGGCGAGCCCAGCGGCAGGGCTAGGGAACGCGGCGCGGCCGGCGAGCCCGGCGGCGGGGCTAGGGAACGCGGCGCGCCGCGGCCGGCGAGCCTGGCGGCGGGGCTAGGGAACGCGGCAGCGGGGCGGTGCTGATGGGAGAGGGGGGCCAGCGAGCCCGGCGGCGGCGGCAGTACCACCCGGCCAGCCCCGCCGAGCCGTGGTGCTGAGCTGGGCCACCCGGCCCCGTCGGCAACCATGAGCGGGCCGAGCCTTCCTGGCCCCGCCCCGAGCCAGTAAAGCCCGCTATGCCGCGATCCTGTTACTAATTGGCCAATTTGTGAAAGCTGCGCACGGATTCTCGCGAGGAACGAAAGTGCGGCTAATATTCGGGGTGCGGCTTATCTATTGACAAAGACAGCAACATTGTCGAGGCACCGGGGGTGCGGCTTATAATCCGTGCGGCTTGTATTCGTGAAACTACTGTACTTTAATCTTCCAAACTACCTTAGCTTCCTTCTGGAGCTCACAGATACTATTTTATGACTTGGTAATATGAAATATCTTCTTTCTTGAACATGTTCTACATCTGTGTGGGTAAGAGCATCAGCTAAGAGTGTTCATACTTTCAGTGGTCTAAAGTGCATGAAGGGACTTTTCTAATTATGAAGAAAGGACTGTTGACGTCTCCTTTAAAATTCCTAAACTTAGGAAGTGGATGAAGGACATGAATTAAAAACCTTAGAATGTTTATACCTATACACTTACTTTCCAGTATAGATGACCTGTAAAAGAAATGATCTCTGAAAACATGAACGTTTTGACAAAAGCAGTGATTGTTGAACTTTTCTCCTCTGACTAACAGATGCTCTTTTTTTTTTCTTTTGCCGATTTTTGGTTGTTTACCTTTTTTTACTTTTCAATTCAACATTCTGGGAAAGGAAAAAATCATCTTACATGCTTGTACCAAATGCATTTAAAAAATCACTAAAAATATGTTCTCTCTCCCCAGCAGTCAGAGATGTATGTGTCTTCAGTTCTTTAGGCATTTGTCTAAGCAAATAGCATCCTTCCTTGAAATATCAGAGTCCTGTTCTTTGTTGGCATAAATGGATGTAGCAACATTTATTTGAAAGAGACCACAACAGAAAATTCAGCCATGATACTTGTTTTCTAAAATGCATTTATATCAGCAAAAGGATATTTCACTCATTCTCTAATTCACTTCCACTTCTGTTAAGGTATGTTAAAAGGCATCATCTTAGCTAAAAAAATACTTTGACTTCATCTGACATTTCAGACTTCTTAAAGGAAAGTCTTTTATTCTGTTTGAGGTCCAAAGAGGAAATTTTATCAGGTAAAAAGTCCGCCAAGTAAAATTAGAGCATCTCTAATGAAAGGCCAGCTGAAATTCTTAGCTATTGCTTTTTATGGTCTCCGATAACAGGTATTAAAGAACTTTAAAAATCAGTTTTCCGTTTGACTGTGTACTTTGGTTTTATTAGCCTCACTGCCCATTTTATGTATGAGGAAACTGAGCACTGGGGCTGTTTGCAGCAACATCGGGAGGTGTTTTTATGCCTGCAGTGTTTGAATTCTTAGGGTTTTTTACTAGCACAGTTATCAGCAACTGCACATCCAAATACCTGACAGTGAAAATGAGGTAAAGAAAAGCACAGGCACTCATTCTTGCTCCTACATTTCCATTTTCACCATTGAAATTGTTATGAAAGCAGAAGGAGAAGCTGGGCCTCACCTCCATTGAAAGTGTACTCCACAAGGTTAATTGCCTTGCCCAAGGAAATCTGTAGGAGAGCCAGGAATAGAACTCGGATTTCCTGGCAGCCTGCCCTGTGCCTTCAGCTCAAGGCCATCCTCCTCCAGTAAAGCTTGCTTGTGAGCACATTGGATGAGGCAGGGAGAGAAACACACTTTTCAATTCTGTATTTTAAACCAATAGATTTGTTTCTGCCTGTCTCTGTAAATTCAGTATTTCATTATCTCTGGTGTGTGTCTAGCTGGTGAGCAGTGAGGAGCAGGAGTAAGATATTTAAAGCATCTATATAGCATCCCTACAGATATTTAGAAGACACGAACATGTGGTCGTTATGGACGTGGTGTAGTGGTGGGCTTGGCAGTGGTGGGTTAATAGTTGAACTTGATGACCTTAGAATTCTCTTCCAAGGTAAATGATTCTGTGATTATATGATTCCATAGACAGGATGGAATGAAGAGATTCAGGACCAGAAGGGTTTTGAACCAATCCCACATACAAGCCTGAAAGACATTTGATGCATAGTGATGATATTTTCTCATCTTTGTACCTTGATTACACAGAAGTCCAATACTGACTGATTAAATGACAGACATAGTCACAAAAACAAGGTTCCTTGAATATTTGGAGTATGATTACTCTCCTTTTGAGCATTAGCCAGTCTGAGTCACAGCTGTGGTACAGGGCCATTCCAAGCCACCTCATCTAGAAATAGATGAGTCACCTCATCTATTTCCATTCCCTGTCCTCTTCAAAGGTAGTGCTGCAGAAGGAATGAAAACCCATGTTTTGTTGTGTGATCCAGAAGAGAAGATTCAGAGTCAAGACTCTAGGTTTTTTTAAAATTTCTGACTAATTGTGCCACAGATATCACGTTTTTTCTCTGCAAGAAAACCCCATCTTATAAATGGCACTCAGTCGCCATGGGGGTGAGTTAACTCCTGTCAATTAAGAGTTACCACAATAATTAAAGGCAGGTAATAATTTTGGCTTTGTCCTGTATTCTGTACGGACCCAAGCAGGCAATGTGGGTGCCAAAGGAATGCAGAGTTGATCCTCTTCTGGAAGAGTTTGGGAGAGACTGATACTGTGATGATTAATATTTGGAGAGTACTTTCAGGTGTTTAAATGAAAGTCATTATATATACACTTTAAGACCAGTGCTACTAGAAGAGGAAGAAATCTTTTCAGGTCCTAGAGAATCAGATATTTTCAGTTTTGGGGGAGCCCTGAAATGGGAAACATGGGTGACTGGGAAGATGACAGTCTGAATGAAAGAGCCGTATGTTGAGAAGCATGTAACTGTGGAGTGGAGGCTGCTAATGCTGACAACACTGTTTGTTTTGCATTCCTGTGTTGCTCTCTCTTCAGTATGGTTCTGGTTGCACAAAAGATGCTAATTAGCCTTGCTGTTGCTGTAAGCTGCTGGTGGGATATGATTTCCTTCTTTGCAATAGTGAGACAAGGAGGCTGCTTCTTGGTTGTTTTGATGTTGCAGTGATTTCATTTCAGGAAGGAAATCCTACTTGTGCACAAGGGCAGCCAGCAGCCACCCTGTGCTGATGGGAGGGGAAGGTGGATTTATCTCTCAAACACAGGCATCTCTGGGTTTCATCCTTTTTCTTTCATGGCATAATATTGCAGGGAATCCATTATATCCAAGCTACAGCCTGTCTCACTAGGGTTTTGGATTCTATCATCCATTCCCTTCCAGGAGAGGCTCCTAGAATATTTAAGAAATCTGTGTATTATCTCTGGAGAAATTTAAAAGACATATAGGTGTGATCCTTAGGGACATAGTTTAGTGGTGGACTTGGCAGTACTAATGCTTGGACTTGATGATCTGATCATAGAAATCTTCTCCATCCTAAATGTTGATCACTGGCCTTAATTAGCACTCAAAAATTGTATAACTTCTTCTCTGCATGGCATTTCAGCTTCAACAGAAGGGCTGGAGAATGCTTCTCATCCAGGAAAAGACAGGAGCTTGTGGTTTGGACAGTTATATAGGAGGTGTAGATTTAAATCTTCATCATATTTGCTAATAGATAGACTCCCTGTGAACAGTCTTGCTCAGGGATGCTGATGTCCAGTCGACCTGAGCACTGTAAAAGGTACTATGCTCTGTCCAGGTAATTCATAGCTCTGAAGGCTTCTCCAGGGATGGAGCTGGATTTTGTATAGCTGTTGGCTGAAACTTGAAATAAAATGGAGTTTTAGTGAGGAGGTAAGGCTAACTGCCTTAGATTATCAATTTTGAGCATGTTCAGCTAATTAAACTGAGAGGACTTGAAGGTTAGTAAGAAAATGCTAGGCAACAGAGGAACTTCCAGAGAGGGTTGCAGAGAATAGATGGATCAAACCTCACTCTAGTGAAATCTCTACATGCATAAGATGTTATTTGTGTGTTTTATAGCATGGATGCTAGAATTTTGCTGGCAACAGCTTGCTGCAATCTATTTCCATGTGATTTTAATTCCTTCTCTTGCCAGTTTAAATTGTATTCCCTGTTATCATTGCAGGTTTCCTGTATCGTTGTAGAGTTTCAAGGTTTTTTTGGCAGCTCAGTTATATATCTTTATGAGAGCTATTTCCATAGCAGTTTTAGGATACTAGTAATGAATAATGTATGTCTTTATTCTGCTTTTTCTTTTCACTTCTTTAAAATAAACTCTCAATTTTCAATTTGTTTTATTCTACTCTGTCAATCCTGAAAACTGCTGAACTGTGGAACTGCAGGGTTATACTTTGGTGCCACTTATGATGATTTAAATAGTAGTACTGATAAATTAAATTTGATTATTTATCTGTTTTGGTGTCAATGGGAATGACGCCTCATCCACAGAGGCTGGTTTGCTTTGATTTAAAGTAATTTGCCAGTGGTGGCTGTCTCCATTTTGGAGACTTAAAGATAATGAGTAAATTGGCACAATTTAAGATTTTTTCATCTTGTCTATTCTGAGTAACTGCTGAGAGCTTAAAAACAGACAGACTAGTAGTTTCTGCATGGAGCAGAACTCATTACTTTACCTAATATTTTACCCAAATCCATTTTGACTGTTATCCATTATCCTTACAGTAATTGGACCCTTTTACAAGATGCAATAGAAACACGTGTGAGCTTCACTGTTGCAATTTTGTCAAAATTGCATTGTGTTAACATATTCTTGGGGTTTCCTTAGTATTCACAGAGAACCCATTCAGGCTCTGGCTGCTTCTCCTGCTTTGTTTCCTGTCAATGATGCTAAATGCCTTGAGAAATCTACTTGGGGACACACCTTCCATGTTCAACTGTTTATCTGGGTTTTGAAAACACATCTCACACAATTGACAAAGTATATACAGTACTTGGTTCAAAGTACTGAATATGTTGAGGAGACAAGGTGCCCTCTGACATGGCAGGCACTGTTGCATTCATTAATGTTCATTAACATTCATGAGCTATTCGGAGGTGTCTGAGGTGTATGAAGTTTTCAAGGTACTTCTGCAAACTTCCCATTCAAGTCAAGAATGACCATTCAAGCAATTGTTTCATCAGATTTACATGTAATTCTCATTGAGAGAGGTAGACTGACAGATGGTCTACCAGTGAGACATCATGCACCTGGTTTAGTAGATTGAATATGCAGCCAGGAGATGCATGATAAAATATTAGGTTTGTTGAAGTCAATGGCCAAACTCCCAATGAAATCGCTTGCCTGGATTTCAGTCCTTCTCCCTCTGCCGCTAATGTGATACATAACTGTGTCTGCTGTGTGGTTACAAACTCTATAAATTGTGTGAGTTGCCATGTTTACACAAAAATCAGGTGATTTGAGGAAGACTATCTATACATGTTCAACAGAAACTTTATGGTGACTCCTACATAACAAGAACAATATTTGACTAAATCTGTGAATACAAGAATAAATTTTTTATTCTTGTCGGCTAAGTTTTGAGCAGTCACTGCCTGAGTAACAGGTGGACTGGACTCATACAGAGTTACACACTGAAGATTTTTACTTTTGCTTTTTTATTATAAAGCACTTGTATGTCACATAAACAGTAATACTTCTTAAAAAGATAACTTCTTCAGTCATTTCTGTGAATTGTTTGAAAAGTGAAATATGGACACCTTTGTACTGTAACCCTCAGCAATTTTTTAAAAGATGTATGAAGATGTGGTTTGAAAATACCTGAATTATCTTGCTTTTTCCGCTTGCATAACTTTAATTGAGCTGTGGTCATAGGTAGATACTTACTAAGGATGTATTAGTCACTGAAACAAATTCCTTTTAAAGTGAGTCTTTGTAAAGTTGTGCTATTGAAGTGAATCCAATAGCCAGATTCCAACTAACTTAGTTGAAGTCAGGATTTCTCTCTCCAAAGGTTTGTAAATGGTGATATATAAATTGGAAACCCTTTCTTAGTTATGCTTACAAAAAAACACCTATTATGGTTTTGAGGAAGGAAAAGAATTTGCCCTTTAATCTGCAGTATATCTTAAGGGAGAAGGTTTTGCACATTGTATTTTTTGTTTAAACTAGAACAAATCCTTTATGTAAAGACAATATCCATTGAAGAGAGAACAACAAAGAGAAATTATGCTCTAGCTGAAGTTCACACATGAGTACAGAAACATTTCAAAATTATATTCTTAATAATAATTTTGCTCCAAGCAGAAAGGTACTTTATCTGTTTCAGTGCTCATTTCAGGAAGTAAGTCTCAACCTTTGCAGGCAAACCAGATGCAACTGTTTCCAAAAAGGAGGTTGTTAATTCCATTGTGCCAGATCACAAAGAAGGCTATTTACAGGAGAAGTCACCATGATCTTTTTGCATAATTATAAATCACTGTGGTTTTCTTTGCATAGTTAGAATTTCAAACAGTAATTAAGTAATGTCCCAGAGCAAGCTTTGTGCATTGCAAAGCTCTGTACACCTTTCTTCACATTCCTGAAACCTTTATCTTGAGTATATAATAAATGAGAAGCAGAACTCTAGTGATTTATTTAGCTTTCTCATTTTTTAAATGTGTTAGTTTTCAGAAGAGTTTTTAGTGACCTAAAACCAAAACAAAACAAAAAACCAAAAGAAAACAAAAAAAGTGGAGGAATTCTGTCCTTTCTTCACTCTTCTGTGAGCATTCCAGACACTTTGCACAACTATAGAAGCACAGGTGAACATAGCTATATCCATTCTGTGTTTGTCGTCTCTGGGTCAACACCTAATTCATAGCTTGCCTGCTTGCCTCAGTCAGGGCTACATAAATGTCATGGATAGAAATTTTAAAAAAGATATTGTCATTTTCAATAATTCAAACATGATCAGGCTGTTGAAAAACTGAAAAGGGCATTTATTTAATTTAAAAAAAAAAGTGTGGCAGTTTATCTGGAAGATACCTAACAAAATAAATGTCTAATCCAAGACTAACTATGAGAATATGAGAAATTGCAAGTAACCTTCGAGAAAATCAAACAGTAAGAGTAGAAAACAGGCAAAAAGAAGGAACAAAGAGCCCAAGTCTCTATAAGACCTAGAGTAGTGGGGAATTCCACTTTTGGATTTTTATATTGAATTGGATCTCACCTGCTGTCAGCTCAGTTGTGTCCCATGTGCTAGCATCACAGTTTTCAGTGTAGGGTGAGCAAGTGTCTGTTATCCATTTCTTATTTTGCATGCCTATCACAGCCCCTCTGACTCTTGCAGTCTAGGAAACTGATGGGAAAAATAATTTTTCTTCTTTCAGAAACAAAGGTGGTGTATAAAACTCTTTTGTTTACAGCAGTTACACTCTGTATATCAAGGCTCAGGGTAACTCCCTTAGTACCTGGGTCAGATGGAGTTTAGGAGGTTACATTCCTCTTTTTGGATTCTGTGCTCAGCCAGATACCTGGGGATCTCCTAGTAACTAGTTCATTATGGTTATCTTGCTTTATTGAAGACAGAATAGCCAGATCCCAGAGACAAAAGCCATGTCAGCTTGAGGAGGAGGGCAGAATCATGGGAAGTTTGAAGGCAGTTCAAAATCTCTTCATTCCCTTCATATCCTGTCTTAAGCTGTATGTCTGATTTTGCACTTCCAGAGAGTGCAAAGGGTTGGACCCACAGCTTGTGATTTAAACTGCTGCTGACATCAAGATTGAATTTGGGTGGCAACACATCAGCACCATGAATGACTTATGAATAAAACAGAAATTTTAAGGGACATTTTCATACTTGGCTCAAGTGAAAAGTAGAGAATATTATTTGTGCAGATGGAAACGTCCATGCCCACTGAGGTGCAGTGTTGTCTTTGCTAATCTCAGATATATTTGTGTTTGAGTGTGGATTTTTTCCTTTGCACAGTGGTTCTCCTTCTAGCCAGTCTGTCAGTGAAGTCATAATCCCACAGCTGACATCATAGTCTGTAATCATGGAAAGTATTGCCATCTCACAAATACAGTCTCTGAATGATGGGAAAATGAGCTGTAAGACAGGAAGTTGCTGTTTAAACTCAAACCAATGGCAATTATCGGAAACGGAGAAGGTAATAAGACAGTTCTGTAGAGCCAAACTGATTTTTGGTGTAGTACTGCTGAAGGCACTTGAGTTACCCCAGGGAGGAACTTACCCCCTGCGTCTGGAATGACTTGATGGCAAGCATAGAGAGGAAGTGAATTTACGTTCCAGTTTAATACATTGGAAAGCTTTCCCTTGTCTGAAACTCTTGTCTTTATCTCTGAATTTCCTGGCTTTTGTGGATTTATATTAGATCCTTAATGTTATTTCAGTGTATTTTTTCTGGTGTTTGATGTCTTTTGAGTTGTTTTTACAGATATGTATTTAATGAAAGAAAAAGCTGTCTTCCATTAAGGAGGCTGCAAAGCTTTCATGAGCACTGAATAGCTACCAAACGTAAGGTGTCTCCTTTTTGCAGATTGGTGGTTGTTACTTGTGTGGCTGAAACATTTATTTCCATAAGAAGATGTTCTCTTAGAGAACATTTTAGCACCTCTTTTCCAAGGCTAAATATTACTGCAGTTTTTACTTTTTTACCAAAGGATTGCCTCAGCAGCTCTATATGCAAAGTCTTAAAATTAGTGACCTGCAGTATAAATAGAACATCAATACATTGTGCTTGTCAAATTTGTCAAACCTTGACAAATAATTATTTGTAAGACACGTGAAAAAATGGAATAAGTTACCCGTTGTACCGATATGCAAGTTTCTCACCCTTATTCAGAAGATGTCAGAATTCCATTTTCTAAGCCTGGTAGGAGACAGGGATAATGTACAGTGAGGCCATGGGGAATGGAGGCTTTTGAGGATGCAAGTGAATGAAGGGTGTTATTTGTGCATAAACCAGATTCCCAACAGAAACAGAACTTGGTTCTCCCTCGCTTGCATGGTCTTCTGAGTCCATGGCATTTCCCCAGTTGTGCCATGGTGTAAGAGAACAAGGGGCAAGGGCCACAAGTTTCAGCAAGGGGAATTCCCATGTACCGAGGAAAAGAAATCTACCATAGATGGGGGCAAGCAGGGAATATTCTCTGTAGAGAGGCTGAGGAATCTCCTTCCTTGAAGAAAGCTCAGGCCAGCCTGATCTAACTTCTGATTTAGAAGTCAGCCTAGCTTTGAGTAGAAGGTTAGATGAGATAAGCACCAGGCACCTTTCAAAACAAAATTTAAATGCTTTTGTGCTATACCTGTCAATGTATTTGAGCCTGTTGTGTCTCAGATATTTTAATGACTGAAAATGCCAAGGTGTACTTCCTTCTTCACCAGTAGTGAAATGGTATTTGAACTTTGACTGCTTACAGGTTTTCCTTTGTGCCAGATCAGTCGTGGAATTAAGAGTTGCCCCAGCTTTGCTTTAACTGCCCATCTCACTCAGTGCTAAGTGAAGGGAGGAGGACTAAGAACCTTAATTCTGGAAAGTCTTGGTGAGAGCCAGTACTGTGTGTGCTCTTTGCTTCTGAGAGAAAGAGAATTCTCCCCATTATTTAGCAGATTTTTACTCCTTGTGCTGAGAATCCACTGTTCTTTGTGAAAGGCAATTTCATGTGTGTTTCTTCTGTGTTACGTAGAAGAGCAGAACCAGGGGACAAAAATCTATCCCGTCTATCTGTGTTTGTTTTGTGAGTGGTGAGGCAGGGCACATGCCAGAAAGCTGTGCTCCTGGCAGTCCTACTGGAGGCCTGTGAGGGGAAGAAGCTGGGGGCAGCACATGGATGGACTATGAAAATGGGGAAACAGCACTGATCTGTGCCTGTAACAGGGTCAGCTATAAAGGTAATGGACAACTTACACTATTCTTGTTCCTCTACTGCACTTGTAGAGGTGTCCCATGTTTGTGCAATGATGGGCTACACTTCTGTGTTGTGCAAGAGAGTGGCAGCTTGTCGCTGCATCAGGGGAATGTGAACTGGCATGGCTATGCACCAATCAGCAGTGATCCAGGAGCTGTCTGGGCAGCAATCAAAGCACAGTTAGCTTTGGCATCTCTGTTGCCCATAGCACTTTGGGATCATGCATATAGTCACAACCTCTCTCCTCTGCTCTGACCTCACCTGCTGCAGCTGACCCAGGATCTGCCACTCTGCTGCTGCAAGTGGCTGCTGCCACACTGGGACAGGGAGGTTGCAGTGGTCACTGATCTGATGGGAAAGGTCCTTGCTTGGCCCTATCAGGCAAAAGTTTCAGCTGAAAGCTTATGCCTGTTCTGCCGCATTGACCCTGCAGCTGGCCAACTTGGCCATCTCCTGTGCCTTGCTGCACCCATCTGACTTGCCAGAGAGAGAGAGTTCTCCAGTCTGAGCATTAGGGTGTTTCACGGTAAAGATATGTGGGCATTAGTTACTCTGATGGATGTTGCAGCAGGTAGGCACCACAAGGACTTGGTTTTAATTTGATCTGAAGTCTATGAAGTAGCTTAATTTTACCACTTGACCAAATGCATTGTTTTCCAGGGGAAACCATCATCCATCCACAGATTAGCCATGGAATAGTTGCTTTGTTCTCTCTTTAGAAAGAGAAAGAAGCATAAGGTTCACAGTAGTTTGAAAGTAAGGTCCTGTGTTCTGTATCTTATCAAAACGTAGGAAATATATTCCTAGCCATAGATTTTTTTGAATGTTGCCCCTGTACCAAAAGTCATGAAGGAAAGTTTTTCTGTCCCTGGTCTGTGTCAGCACTGTGTGAACATATGTCATAGATCAGGTCTGGAGGAAAGTTTTTGTTTTCCTTTTTTTTATTTCTGTGAATACTTGCCGTAAAACTTTTTTAACAGTTCATCTGTTTAACTTGTTTATTCCCTACTTGCAGTTTTACTAATGCTTATTTTTAGTGACATCATAATGATTTCCACAGCAACCAATTGTGAGATTGCAAACAAAGCGTTATGACTTCAGGTGCAGAATGAACAGACAAACTCTTAAGAAACACGATTTCAAACAAATGACCCTATTAATAAAGAATAAGAGGGTTGGATAAAAATCCCCAAACAGATGATGTGTAGTACTGACAGAGGTGATTCAAGCTGACCTTTGTTAGGATTTCCTGTGAGGCTATAGTGTTGTTAGAAGGCCATAAAAATACATGAATCTGCAAGAAATTATTTTTTCATCTCTTTAGAAATGGTCAAGTTGCTATTTAAAGCTGCTGTGTTTGTCAGAGCAGTTACCTCTTGACTTGTGTGTTGTTTCAAAAAACCACAAGCCCACAACATTTAACTATTATTGAAAAAGACACTATTGATTCCTCAAGGACTTTGTTGTGAGTGTGATCCCTGTGTAGGTGAGATCCATAATGAGTTTCTTGCAAAAGCTTCCTCAGATTATCAGCAGCAAACATTTGTGATGAACTTCATTGCATTCACAGTTGGAATGAAGGGACGTGGTGAAGGAACTCTACTAGCAATAATTTTATGCTTGACAATGTTTCCTACATCCAACTTCACTTTTGGATTTACAGCTCTTCTTCCACTCCTGCTGCTTAGTGGGACTCATATGCCCTGCTTGAAAAAGCAGTGAGTCCTTCTCAGTGTTGAGGACTGTCCCCCTGACTTTCCCACCAAACAGACAGACTTTTAATTCCTCCCCGAGACACTGGAGCTGTTAGTTCAAACAAGACAGGAGATGCAGGGGTGAGTCCATAACAACCAAGTAGTTTCTGAGGCTGTGCTTTTATGTTCATATCCCTGTAGCCTTGTTCTTCCTTGGGCAGTGTGTTGGGAAAGCTTACAAATCACAGCAGCTTTCTGAGTTTGTTCCTTATGCTTCTTCCTGGCTTCCGACAGAGATAGAAGCTTGTCCATGTCCATGCTTTGGCCTTGGTTCAAGACTCTCTACAGAGTTCATGGCCCCGGCTCGCTTCAGGCGGGTCCCTGTCATTCTTCGACCACTTCATCTCCCTGTGGTAGCAGTCTTGTCCTCCTACCCTGTCTCTGGGCATTTTTATCAAAAAGCACCTAAAAAGAACAGTAAGTTTGTGAAGATTGCATTAAATGGGCAGTGTATCCTGTGTGGAGCTTTCCACTCTCCATTCTTTTTCTTCAGCTTCTTCACGTATCAGACCTCAAGACAGGATTTGTATTTATTGGCATGTCAATTACTAAAGTTACAGTAGGTCTTACTTTATTTAATTGTGTTTGTGCTTTTCATGCATCTTTGTCTAACCCTTATTTCCCTCTTCTGGAAACAACGGGAGGGATTTCTGTGTGGCCACTTGTTCTAACTCCAAATACTTTGCAAGTTTCCTTTCCCTTATAGTTTCCCACAGGCACTATTTGTTAGTTTCTCTGAAATACTTCCCCTAGGATTTGTCTCTTTTTTTCCTCCCTAGCATTTCAAAGTTTGGACAGGGATTCTCTGCTTCCTGGGGTTTTAATAATTGCATCCTCTGTGCCCAGCCATGGCCTGTTAATGGAGTCATGCGCACTGGGTTTCTTACAGGAATTTTCTGTTTGCTGCTCCCAGGAGAGCAGAAAGTCTTCTCACAACTGGTATTGGAGTAAGAACAACAAATATTTTGGGCTTTTCCTGAGCAGCAGAAGTGGCTTGGAGAGGCTGCCAAATATTGGTTTCTCCATCCTGAGGAAACAACCAGTGTAGGTTTGCTCTTCATTTGATGAGATGAGAACAGTAGTTCTGGGGAGTGGGATGTATTGTGCATAACATTTAAATCATATTTCATGTGTCAACCTTACAGTTTTTTGTCAAAATGATACCTTTTCCCTTTTGAACTGTAAGGCATTTTTGGTAGCTTTGTCCCCAGTACAGTTTCTTCAGGTGCTTGAAAATTAAGTTTGTAAAAAGATGAATGTACTAGATTGTTGCAGAGCTACTGACAGCTTTTCAGGGTCGTGGAGTATTTTCAGCTAACTAGGATAGATTTGAGGTGATTAATTAATTTTTCTCATGAGTAATGAGTCAAGATGAAAGGTGATTGGCCATTCCTTGAGCTATCTCTGTGGTCTGAATATAAAGCCATACCATGAAGAAATTAGAAGATTAGTTGTAAGGTTCTTGTTTTATTCTTCCCCCTGTTGCCTATCATGATTTCCCTTTTGTCCTTTGGGCCAGGTCTTCCAGTCTGCTGCAGGTTGCTGTAGGCCTCCCTTGCAGTTTTCTTTCAATTGAGTGAATCTAATGTAGGGAAATGGTGCTACTTGAAATATTTACCCTAGTAAATACCCTGCTTACCCTGGGCCTTCTAGACAGAAGAGCAAATCCTTCAGCTTTGGGAGGAAATGTACAAACAGCAAGACCTGATGTCTGTTAAGGTTTTTTGTATACCAGAAAGAACAGAAAGGATAAAAACCCCCCTGTTGCATTTATCAACAGATAGTAGAAAACCTGTGGTTGTCGGTGGATAAATGCAAACACACTCTCTTCTCCAGAAGAGCCCTGAAATCCTGCTGCAATTCTTGTGAAGTCGCTCACCTTTATGCGCACTGAGCCCTATTTCAGCGTGCTGTGGGTGGTTGTTCAGTCTCAGTTTCACAGTAACTGTACCTGGAATGATTACACCAGCGACAATGTGAAACGCCTTAATGCAAATGACAGCAGTGGGGGGCAGCAGGCTGGAATCTTCCAAACCCCCACCACTGCTGCAGCCCTGCTGCACATCAGGGCTGCCCACAGCTGGGAGTACTTAACTCACAGCCTCCAAGTAAGTAGCTTCTATTTAATTTTGAGCACCAGAATATCTCTGCTAAAATAGAAACTGAATTTCCTGGAGCTTGTGAAGCTAGGATTGGAGACAAACACATTCACTAGGAGGTCTAAGTGTTAAAAAAATTGAGATTAATCTCATGTTCTGGGTTTGACTTTTTCTTAGTCTCTCCTTATCTGATTTTCTTTCTTCAATGAGTATTTTATTCCATTAGCCTTGGGGAGGAAGGCGTCCAGAGACTGATGGGAATGTGTTTTAGCTTTCATTCAGTTAAATATTCTTCAAATGTTACATATGTAAAACAGCCATGGCTGAGAGTGCACTATAGTATATTTATGAAACTTGCAAAAAATACTTAAGGGCCCTCAGTCTTTTTGTAACACCCGAATAATGTCTTTGTTTGAAGAAGTCAGGAGGGTGTGAGTGGCTGTGGTGAGGAGTTATGTAAGGATCAGTCAGATCTGATTTGGTCAGAATGAAATGGTGAATGAGAAGTCAGAGAGAGATACCCTTTGTGTGAGTTGGATGCCATCTGAGAAAGAACAGATTGACCGGTATGTAGCTTGTGGGGTTCTTTGAAGTGCCTGTATTTGAGCAACTTCTCTACATGCAGATGCACTCAGACATTCAAACCAAAGAAGTTCCAAGGCAAACACCTTTTAATATTGATAATAGAAAATAATTATATAACAGGAATAGAAAATATTAGATTAAATTTTATTTAATTTTACACAAATAGAAAATACTAAATAATATAGAAAATAATATTGCAGGTAAAACTTACCAATCTAATGTTTTTAAGCCAAAAAACCCTGAAAATTCAGGTCATATTTAGAAAAATGTCCCACATAAAAATCTCAAAATGCAACCATATGTGAACATTTACAACAGTCAAGGTCAGTTGGCTTTGTCTGCTCCTGATGTCCCTTTCCTCACAATCAGAACTTTTGTGATGTCTCTTGTAGAGCCTCTGGAGTAGTGACCACTAATATTAAAACTGTTTTTTTCAATAAGCTACTTTTCATTACAGCTCTGACAGACATCAGTAGAGACAAAATGTTAGCCTCCCCAATGAAATTGCTTGATTCTTTTTCTCTTTTTAATGGTGGTATTTTTCTTTCTCTGTTTTTAATTGTGATTTTTACGTTATTCTCGTATAGCTTATCTTTGAATCTGAAATGCATACAGGGATATCATTTAAAGAGAGCTGGCCAACTTGTGACTCCATTTCATCTGATGGATTATGTTTTGTATGTTGATGCCCAGCTATGTGGGGAGTGTGCTCTGGTCTGGAGACTGAGTTTTCTGTGGGTTAAGTTCAACCTGAAGGTTGTGAGATAGGCATCATTGTTTTGTACCTAGTGATAGCAAAGATTCTTAATTTCATATTTCTTACCAAAAAAGGAGTCCACCTTGCTCCTGAAGTCTTACACAACCAGAAAGCATTAATCAATGTTTACTTCTGGGTCCATAGTCACCAAAATATTGTCTTTCTGAATAGAAAATAATGTGATACAAATCCTTAAATTACGAAGTAAATAAAACAATGTTATGTACAATGTGCATTAAATGTATTGAATGCACTAAGAGCAATATTTAATGATTTTGCAGGCAATCTCACTCTCCCTGCATCCATCTCGGGCTGCATTTAATGTGGCATGTCCTACATGTGGCACTCAGCTCCCTGTGACTTTTCCATTTAGTTCACTGATTTGTGCACTGGTTTTCTCGAAGTGCTTTAGGAAAAGGAAGTTTTGCAGCAACTAATCTCTTTCAGGAAAATAATGTGCAGCACTTTACAAAACAAATATGAAAAGTAAATGTTTGGCAGGGTTAGTGAGAAGAGTTAAGGTTAGGTAGATAATCACAATTGAAAAATCCTGTTTTTCACTTGTTTGTATACTTACAATACTAATTGCTGCCTCAGTTTTATTTTAAAAGTTGCAAGTTGATATGCTGCTTTAAAAGGCATGAACTTATCTTACCAAGTGAATGAGCAATGATACACTTTCAGGAATACTTGTTAAAGAGTCATTTCCTAGTACCACAAACTGAGGAAGTAATTTGAAATGAGTAACTAGTCGATTTAATAAGTCAGCTAATATACACTTGAAAGGAATGGAATTAATTTAATATCAGACTAAAATATTTGATAAAGAACCTATTGTACCTTCATCTCTGAGGCTTGAATCAAGTAAAAGTGTTTTCTATGACTTTAGCGTAGTTAATCAGACTTTTGCAAAGACATTAAACAATTAGATTGGTTGATCCTTTGCAGCATGGTTCTTACAGGAGATTATGTAGATAGATGGTAATTTTGACCTTTATTAACATTGACGTTCTGGTGGTCAGTGGAGATTTGTGGACAGTCATGAGGTGCTGATGTAAAATTGTCAGTTTGCTATTACTACTGAATGTCTCCTTAGTACTAGAATGCAGTTAGCAGAGTTAAGCAATAAAAGCTGTTTGTTCAGCTAAAGTCCCAAACTTTGATTTTAATATGTTTGACAAGGTCTTTCACAAGAAAACCATTTCCCTTCAGGCAGACTTCCAAGTGGTTTTTTTGTCTGTTTTTCAGTGGCATTTGTAGGTCAGACAGAAGTACTGCCAAGCTATCTTTGCCTGTTGCAATTAAAATCACCTCCTTCACACAGTAGTAACAGAATTTTATGTCTTTAAAATATTTTCTAGGTATTAAAATTTTTTAACAGTAATGGAATTCATAGTGCAGAGATTTTTGTAATTAAAGTTGGGATTTTTTTCATCAGGGGCTTGAGAGTCAATATGCAGCACAGTACCTGAATTGCTGTTTTGCCTTTTGCTGCCCATCGGTTGCTCCCCTAGAAGCGTGCCGGGTGTGTTGATGCTGCTGCAGGTGCAGTCCCACATGTTCTCAGTCGAGGAAAGCACCTACAGAACTGTCTCAGGGTCTGCCTGAACCTCTCCTGCTCTCACAGCTGTGGCTTTTCACAGATGTGAAGCCAGATGGCTCCTGCAACCACCAACCCCCTTTCTCTCTTCCTCATGATATCCCAGAGGGTCAGTCCTGCTGGCAGTGTGACATTCTCATCACATGCTTTATGAAAGAGAATGGACATATAAGAGATTGTAAACAGAAAGTGTCATAAGGTGCCCTAGCTTATGGAGAGATGAGCAAAATAATGAATGTCTACCATATTTCCCTGCTTGAGTTTCTCCTTAGATTTCTGGGGAAAGAGAATGTGAGAAGTCTATGATGTCCTTTCTGGTGCTTCTGTTCTCTTCTGATCAGAATCAATTTCTTTTTGTTGGTGAATTTCTATTGCCCTTAGCTAGTTCAGCAGTGAGACATTTCCCCCCCTAGGAAAGCATCCTTCTCTTTCCTGCTAAAGCCTCCTGTTTGTGTGAGACCTGTCCCTGTCTCCCTGACCTTCTTATTTTTAAGAGCTTTTCCCAGCACTTAAGTTTCTTTGTTATGTTTCTTCTTCAGACCTGTGTTTCTTCTCAGAAACTGGGAAAAAATCGGATTGAGAAGAAGCAGAGTAAGAAAGAGCCATTGATTATGGACTGGTCTGAAAAGTCCTTGGACAGTGGGACTAAGCATGCATGGATAGAAAAGGGGTGAACAGGAAGGAGAGACTGAATGGATAGACAAAGAAAGAGTTGTACTCTTTAGACAGTTAAATACCTGAGGAAAGTGTGTAGAAGTAATCAGTGTAGTACTTGGAGTTCCAGAGGCTCTTTCCTCTGTGTCTTTGATTAAGAGACTGAGCCTCAGGTATGAAGATGGGATGATAGAATAGCACTGACTGGGAAAGATTAAGTGGGGGAAGGAGGAGAAGAGAAAATGCAGGGTAGCATGGGAAAGGCATTACAGAAAGCAAAAGAGGAAAAAAACAGGTGGATGAAAAGGAAAGAGGAAACAGACACTAAGGACAAATGGAAAGAAAGATAGACTGTAATCTACTGTAAAACATAAAAGAAAGGAAAAGTGGAACAAAGCCAGAGGGGGATAAGAAAAAGCAAGAGATTACATTGCATTATACAAAAATGTATTAGAAAATCATTGGGCTTTCCTGCTGTTAGGGGGCTGGATGAGATGAGGAGTCTTCCACAGTGCCAACACTTGTTTTGTGACACTAAGGAAGCAGAATGAGGAAGGGAGGGATTAAATTACAATTTGAGAGGCATTTTAAAAAGGCAAAATTCTGGAGGAAGCCTTATAGTTTATGAGTAAAACTCACACAATTCTAGTGTTCATACTTGTGCATTTGAATGGAGATTCAGTGAAGCTATCCACTGTTTAAGATTATTTGTGTGGGAAGCTGTACTGAGCAATCCTGAAGATAGTGCTCATAGCCTAATCAGGAGCTCAGTGTGGTCAACAGAACTGCCCCACTGTACGTTGGTTTGTTTCTGGAGTCTCTGACCACTCAGCCCAAAAGGCAAATGCACAACTTTTGCCATTACAATTTGGCAAGTGTTTCTGAAGCAAAGGAAGTAGTCATGAGCATGTTTTGCCCACTGACTTGCCCTCTGACTAAATTTGTGGTGTAGGAGGAGAACTCTATGTACGAGCAATGAGACAGAATATTTCTGCTATTCATGTCCCTGGTTAAGGGGTAAAGGAAATAACTCAGAACTTGTTCTAGCATCGTCACCCAGCAAACCACACATGAGTGTCACTCAGGGAGTGTTTAGATGGCATTCCTATCTTAGGTACTCAACAGTGCAATATACTTCTGTCCCTTAATAATATCAGCTAGAAAGACTGACTAAGAGTCTAGGTATTATTTTCCAGTTTTAATTTGCTTCCTTCCCTTTCAATAGGGATGGGTTGATTCTTTATAATGTGTTTAACCCTAATGGATACCAGATAAGCAACAATTGTAAGCAAGTTTAGGTCTGTCTAACTAATCAACAGTTGCTAAAATGCTGACATTCCTTGACCATATCTGGTATGGAGTCAGTTTCTACCATCATTTGATCAGTAACTTTTTCTTCATGGTCTTTTCTGAAAGAAAAGTGTATCTGTGTTTTCGCATACAAGCTCTCCACCCACTTGTTCCATATGTTCCATTTAAAGTTCCAGGACAGGAAGTATAGTAGAGATACCCCTTACTTTCACATCTAATTGCAATTAAGTGTTTTACATTAAGTCAGACTTTCAGTTTTCCAGTATTCCACAGATGAGACTTTGTGTTAAAGAAATGGAAGTTAAGAAAGCTTTGCCTCTGTGTTCAAGTGTTGATTCTGTGATTTCCTTTCATTACTATCCAAGACAAAACCGTGCAAAATGCCATTTGTCTTTTGTGGATTTTTATTCCCATGTAAAGATTTGTAGACACAGTTTAATGTTTTAAAATAATCTAGAGGTCTATGTTACTCTGACCTTCTTTTGGCAAAGGTACTAAATTCCATGAGCAGAAGCCAGGTTGTGAGTGGAGGTAGAGAAGGATTTAAATGAGATTTCTTAGCTGCAGCAAGCTGCAATAACTCTGATAAGGTATTAATTTTTATACTACAGTAATTTCACGATTATAAGCCGCACTGAGTATAAGCCACACTGAGTATAAGCCACACTTCTGGTTTCAGCAACTTTTTGGTTTTTTGTCCATACATAAGCCGCACCTGATTATAAGCCGCATGTTACAGTACAGGGTGTGATAAAATCTATCTATTCTATCACCATCTGTTGAGGGTGGGGGCAATGATCCTTATCTCCACAGCAGATATTCTGCTAATGGGCCATCCATTGAAACCAGGCGGGGCAGTGTTCTTTATCTTTTCACAACCCATCCTTCCTCCAGGGAGTCATTGTCTGCTAATGGCCCATTGAGTCTCACTGTGTGACTGATAAAATTACTGCATGCAATTGAAAGTTGCTCCAGCCAGGGGGAAGAGCCCAACATTTCTTACCAAGATAAAAACAGAGGTTTTGGGACACTAAGGGAGCCCCTTTCTCCACTGGACTCCAGAGGAAAACCGGATTTCTCCACATCACCACTGGACCTCTGAAGGGAAACTGCACCTTGTACAGGAGCACTGCTCCAACTGAGCCACATCTGTCACTGCAGGAGGATGCAGCCACCATTTAATGGGACTGCTACCAACACCCTGCCTGACGGGGTGTCAGGTTGTACTCTGACTTTGTCAGGGTTTGGAGTTTGTTTCTTTGTAGTACTGTATTTCTATTTTAATTTCCTTAGAAAAGAACTGTTATTCCTAATTCCCATATTTTTGCTTGAAAGCCCCTTGATTTCAAAATTATAATAATTTGGAGGGAGGGGATTTACATTCTCCATTTCAAAGAGAAGCTCCTGCCTTTCTCAGCAGACACCTGTCCTCCAAACTAAAACAGCAACCTTTTGTTCTTTGTCCATATATAAACTGCACCTGATTATAAGCCGCACTTTGGGTTTGGACCAAAATTTTAGTCAAAATGGTGCAGCTTATAATCGTAAAATTACTGTAATCGTGGATTCCAGCATGGTGTACTGATTATTTAAAAACAGTGTTGGTTTTCATGTTTTGGGATTTTTTTACAAGCTGGAATAAATCATGAGAAAATGGAAGAGCAGCAATGCTGAGGTCTACCACAATTGTAGTAGGTACTACTGGCAGGGTCATTTGTCAGTTCCCATAACGAAACCTCATCTTTTTAGGAGTCTTGATGTCATAGCATTACATCATGTGCAGCCCAAATGTCCTGTAGGAGGAAGACTGTAACAGACTGGATGTCTGTATATCTGACATATATGACTCTGTTTGTCTACCTTGCATGTTCTTTGCCTTTTATTCTTTTAATCTGCAGAATATAAAGACCTGAGGATGATAGACCAGAGCTTATGATGCTATTGAAATTTCTAGGAGTTGAAATGGAGTAACTCAGAGTAGCATTTGTCCCAGACTTTAGTCTTCAAACCTCATGTACAGTAATTTCATGATTATAAGCCGCACCATTTTGACTAAAATTTTGGTCCGAACCCAAAGTGCGGCTTATAATGAGGTGCGGCTTATATATGGACAAAGAACGAAAAGTTGCTGTTTTAGTTTGGAGGACAGGTACTTAGAATAAGTCACCTCAAATTCTATTACGTAAAAAGTCCATATGTAGAATTCATACAGTCATAGTCATACTGGGCAAAGGTGTCCTACCAAATCATCCTTGTTCTTCTACTCCACTGTAATTTCTCCATTTTCATATCTGAGTTCCTAAGTAGGTACAACATAGCACTGAGGTTAAAAGGAAGGGTCAATAGGGTGAAGTGACTTTCACTCAGCAAGAAGACCACTTATAGACATCTTAAGTGTTCCAAATATGTATATACCAGCTATCAAAATTACTTCAGAAGGATTGTGAAGAGGTTGCCATGAGATGAGTGGATAGGAAAATGTTAAATAAAGAGATGTCAGAAAGTAGAAGTCATGTCCAAATGAAGGAGAAAAGAAAATTTACATTAAACATGAAGCATTGTTAAATGGGAAGCATTGATGCAAGAGGACTAAAAAGGCCTATACGAATAACCTGTTAAGGTTTTGGAACTACTAATAAAAGACATTTTAATACATGCTGGAAAAAGGAGGTAATTGAAGAATGTGTAGGGAGAATGAATCTTGAGCAATTAAAGAAGAGCTCAACCAAGGCAAGGCCACAGGAGAAGAAAGATATAAATTCTAGGCATCTCAAAATAATTTTAAAAGATTTCTGTATCAGTACCTTTCATTGCAAGGAAGGAGTTGGGTGAGCTGTCCAGTTTTGGAATGTAGGTAAGGAGCTTGCAAGCAGATAAAAAAATCAGTAATAACAAATTTTCAGGAACAAACACTGTTCTCCAAAGCAGCCAGGTCAAACTGAAATACTAAATTTCTGAACTTCCTACAGTAAAACCCTACCTGTAGAGCATAGGACAGGTGGCTTAGCCTCAGAAAAGGTGGTGGCATCCACTGGGACACCAAGAGAGCTCCTGGGACTGCAAGCCAGTAGGTCTGATCACCACTCCAGGCAAATAGGTGTAAGCTATAGAAGATAAAAAGTTGTAGAGACTTGGACAAGTATAATATTTATAGGTAAATAAAGAGGAAAAGCAGTATGCTTTTCTTAGAAAGAAATTGTGTGTCACATACATGTTGGAATTCTCTGAAAAAAAACCTAGTAAGCATGTGGCTCAGGATGGTCAATGTGATGTGTCTTGTTTTTCAAAAGAGTTAATTTCAGTGTTATTATGGAGGGCCTTAAAGGAATTGAGTGGTCAGGGAATGAGAGAGAAGGTCTTGCCCCGGGCTATTTTGACAGTGGAGGGGAGATACCTTTATATTTTCAACAGGACTTATGATGGGATCTATGCTGATATTGAAACTAATTATGTGAAGTTATGCACTGGTGATGATAAAACAATTAGCTAATACTAAAGTAGACAGTGAGCAGATGAAGAAGGAACTCCTGCTGCTGAAAGGCCTGGCAATGCAATGGCAGGCAATGCTTTGTGTTGTGTTCAAGGGGTTGAGAAGCAGCTCTTGCTTTGCAAAGGGAAGCCCTGAGGCAGCTATTGCCAAACAGGAAGGAGAACTTGGAGGCATGATGAGTAGTTCTTGCAAAATACCAGTTTTGTGATGGCACTGGTCAGAAGAAGGAATAAAATATTAAAAATTGTTACAAAAGGAAAAGAGGACAAAATGTTCTGCATACTTCTGGCATGGATAGTTCAGTGGCCCACTTAGATTTTTAATGGATTTGAACACTCCATATAATAATGAATCTGATGAAGTGCAGATGAATGTTAGATTTTTCAGAATTATTTCCCCACAAGGAAAGATAAGCAGACCAGGTCTTCTCAACTGAAAATAGGAAAGAAACTAAGAAGAAATAGGACCTACACCTGTACCTCTAAATAATTCTGTAAAGAACATGAATAGAAAAGAATTATTTTTTGTTTTTTGAAATACAGCAGCTAGAAGACCAACAGAAATTATTTAGGTAAAACAAGCAAAAAAAAGTTTGTTTTTTTTCACACAACACCGCTAAATTGTTGAGCACATTATCATAGAAGTCTTCATGTCAGATGTGTAAATTGGTTTACAAAATTGTTAGACAAATTAAAAGGAAAAAAATACAGAAAAAAAATTTTTACAGTCCTTGTTCAGAAAGTGTTTTTAAACTCAGTAGTCTTAATGCCATCTCCCACTTTAAAAATGCAGGAAATGTCATTCCATATTTGCCACGTCTTCTCCTCAGCAGCCATTATTAGCTGCTGTCTGAGCTGGCACCACTCTAGAAATAGATTTGTATTCTGACTCACTGTTCTTAAGGTCTTAATTTTTAGTTCAGTATGCTTCTATATTATAATTAGTATTTAATTAATAAGAAATTTCAGCTGAAATAGTATTTCTAACATATCCTGTAGTAAAGAATATGTGTTCTGATGGCTATAAGTATATGCGACCCCTATATTGGTGTTGTATCTTCCAACTTTGGTATCTTTTTACATGACAAAAATAAAGATTCTAATTTCTGTTACATGTAGAGAAACTGTAGCTGTTCCTGTGTGCCTTCTCTCTGTTCTTCATCTGCTTTAGACATGCCAGTATATGGTAGTGCACTGCTGGAGAAATTTTCTGAGCACTGAATGGAAATTTGTTTTGTTAATGAACATGAGTATAGGATGATTTATCCTATAACAGCACATCTTCAATTCCCTAGTAATGCATCTGTGTCTCCTTTTCCATTGTTCTACATATTTATGCACCCACGTAAATGTATCTATGAGAGAACAATTAGCACACTGCAAGTAAGTTCTGTAGGTGAAAAGCTTTTTGTATTAATACTCAAACATTTCTAAATGTTGAGTGTTAGATAAAAATAATAAAGTGTACTTATTACATAGAAAGACTTGTGGGCATGCTGAATTTCTGGTAATATTTTGGTAGAAATTGCACTGGGATTCACTGCATTTCATCCCAATAGCATGAGGTGACATGTAGTAAATACAGGCATAGCAAGAAAATACTTACTGCACTGCTGTCTTTTATGGTTGGACTCAATGATCCCAAAGGTTTTTCCAACCTAAATAATTCTATGACTTTATTCTTCCTCTTACAAAAGCGAAAACCAAAAAACCCACCCCAAAACGAATGCACAGGTCCCCAGGCAGAGGGGGTGGAGAGGTATCTCTGGGATATCTCTCCTCCAGGGCTTACAGGGAGAGCAGCAGCAACTTCCCTTGCAGAGGCTAAATCCTGCTGGCAGCAGGGATGACCAGAAGGGGTTGGGTTAGGGCATGTTCTACAGTATGGCACAGTTACTGTCCCCACCTGATAGGAAGGATGGGGTTTTTCCCTTTTTCTCTGGTTTATGTCAATGGAAAGTTGCCTGAATTACAGATGTTTTCTAATATACTCTACCAGGCCCTTTATGCCATATAACATTTGAAAATATAGTCTTTACCTGTTGGACTAAAGTCTGAACACTTCTATAAAGGTTTGTGACCTAAACTGGAGTAGATATGAGGCAGTAATACCTCTTTCTATAGTAAGCAAAAAATATGTTCACTGTTTTGCGCAGAGGCGTTTAGAAAGTCTTGAGTACAACGAGGAGTAGCATTGAAATCTGTCAGTCCTTCTACCTACAGGGTCCTTCCTCCTGCATCAAATTCTGCATTGTAATAATGAAACCTTTGAACAGTGATTTGTGAAACTGAGCACATGCCAAGCGTTGATTTATGTAGTATTTTACAGAGGTTCCAGATAAAGTTGGGGCACCAGTTGCATATTTTTAAAAATATGTTTATAATTGGGTTCATTCAAGATTTAAAATCACTGCCAAACACTGCAGTGCCTGCCTCTGTCATATTCATGTAGCTCAGCGTGGTTTAATCTCCCCATTTTTTTACCTCTTTGGAGAATAGCAGATGTTGAGTGGACATAAAAATCTATCAAGTGCCCAAATCTGCCCGGAGTTGTATGCAGTGTGATGACAGTGATTCCATTTTCACCACAAATTTCTACTCCAATTCCAATTTAGATTCAGTTACTGCGGCTGTCAGAAAACAAATCAGACCTTCAGGCTCCTGTCTCCTCAGCTGAAGGGGACAGTTTAATAGCAGGAAGACTGTGTTACCATTTGACAGATCCTGGGTTTCCCAAAACAACTGGAATGTGGTGAGGAGCAATTTAGACAAGCTCAGGGCAAAGGTGGGTTGCTGCAAAACTAATTTAGCTTTGCTTAAAAAGCAAAGGAACCATAAACAGAGACAAATACTGAGAATATGTACTCTTCATGCTTAACAGGAGTCTCAGAAGCTCTGGTAGCTCAGTGAAGCAACCCCAGGGTGTATTTTTTTTATGTTGGTTAATCTCTGTAGACCTATAAAGAGATCAAGATAAAACCTGCATACCTGTCCCCAGTTTTTGCCTTATCTGCCCTGTCTTCTGCAGGTTGAATTTTTGGGGAAGCCAGGGGTCCCAAGGAAAGGTTGCATTTGAGCAGGTATTTTACAGGGATGGACAGAGACTTGGTGTGTGACAATTTCAGTGCAGCTGTGTGCAAAATGTGCTATGCTCTGAACAGTCACAGGAAAGGATTGTGATCAACCAGCCAGAGGAGGAAAGAGACAAAAGAAATCACTTGATGCTGGGTTTCAAGCCATTGCTATACAGTTTATGCCATGTTTGGGGCAAAGTTATGTGACTGACATGGGGAAACTGAGACAGCAACAGGCTTCTTCCTTCAGCAGGGTGCTGAAAGGGCATGCTGGATTTTTAGGATGCCCGAGTTCACCCTATCATCAGAAAAGCATCACAGCTCCACTGAGTTGTAAAGGGCAAAGTCAGGGTGACTTTGCATGTGTTGCATGACCTCAGACAAACAGGAACTATTACTAACCCAAACAGCTGGAGGTGTAGAGTGAATTTCAGGTGATGAATCTAACAGAGCAGAGCTCTTTGGCCAGGAGGGAAGATGATTGTGGGTAGGATGCATTTAGGGAATCTCAAAAATCAGTAGTAGCACAGGGAAAGGGAAATGTTTATTCATTCTTGTGGTAGCAGAACTGTGAGTCATTTAATGAAAGTAGTACCTATTAGGGCTGAAAGAAACAAAAGAAGATGCTGTATCATATAAGGCATATTGAAACACTTCATGTTACAGAAACTGAGAGTTTTTATGGAAATTCAAAGATTAGTTGGGTAGGTTCAAAGAACGTGATTTTTGTCTTGGGCTGTTCAGTATCACAGCTTAGGTTCAGGAAGTCCCAGAGCCATAAATAGTTGAAAACTGAGGTACCATTGTGGGAAATACCACTATCTGCTCATCTTACTCATGCACTGTTCTCTACCTTGCCCCCATTTTAGAAGGGATACTGGCCTTGAAAGTGTAACAGAAATGCCCATTCTCATCTTTTTAGGAAAGAGGTAATGGAGAAAAAATAATATTTGAGATCTGAATAATGATGCAGACGTGTTCCTAAGAACAGGATACCAGTAACCAACTAAACAAGGCATTACTGTAACTGAGAGGATCAAGCATACCATCTCACCAGCCATACATTTTCTTTATGAGAGACCTTTGCAGCCCTGCTCCAACTGTTTGGAAGCTCTGTGAGGTCCTTGAGCTCCAGGTGCTTGGTACAGATAGCTGTCAGTGAAGGAAGTCCATCTGAGAGCACAGTGATTTCAAACTGGCAACAAGCAGGATTCTGTTGTTCATCCCCCTTCCTCTCAGATGAAAGGGCTTATTTAGGTCACATGGAAAATTAATTTCTCCCTTAACAGATGCCACAAAATTAGTACAAGGTCAGTTGACATTTTTTTACACCATTTCAGAAGGCAAAAGTAGTAATTACCCTTACTGCATCTTTTAATGTATAATAAAAATGTCCATTCATTTGCTATGTAAATATTTATTTAAGTAAGATACTGCAGCAGAATATGCCCATGTTAGGTGCAGGAGGTAATGTTCGTGATAGCAGGTTACTTACTACAATTCAACCCCAGCCTATGACATCTGTTTTTTTGTCATTTGGAGTCTTTCTTGAGCTGGGAGGTTTGTGTCAAGCTGAGAGGAGAGGATGCCAAAGAGTATCTCTGCTTGTAATACGTGTTAAGACCTTGTGAAGTTGATGTGTAATGGATTAACATACTGTCAGCTAAAATGCCCTCAGTGTTCTTCAAGCTAGATATAGAAAAAGAAGGGATTTAATAGGAAGCTGGAGCTAACTTCAGGGAACTTTAGGGTCTTTTTATCTTTATGTGGTGTAGGTTAACAGTTAAGTAAGATCTGAATTGCAACTAAAAGACAAAAGGGAATTGAGTACAATAAAAGTGTATATTTTACTTGAAAGGGCTCTATGTTTTTGTAATTTCCATTTAGCTGGGCCAGCACACTGTAGAGCAAATAGAGCCACGTATTCATCAGTCTTCATGAGAATGGCTGAAAATCATGAGACCTGAAAGGAGAGCTGCATTTATATTTGCCTTCAGGATTTTGAAGTTTTCCTTTAGAAGTAATTTAATAGTGATGTATTTTAATGTTTTCATATATGCATTTGGCTCCAGCATCTGAGGGTTTAAGAAACTCACCAGGTACTCACCAAACACAGAACCCATCACAAAATTCAGTGCGCCAGCCTTTCAAGGTGGCAGCTCCCAGCTGTTCCTCCACAGCCTTCATTGCCACCCTCTCTCCTCTCCAGCATCTTGTCCACTCCCAGCCAGAACTGTTGCCTTCATAACCTGCCTTGATGGCCCCAGTAGCACATTTCCTCTCTTCCTCCATTCTCTGCCTCTTACCAAGTCCCACCAAGGCAGCACAGAGCTCAGCCTGATGACATGTTGGGAAACGAGCTTGGGGTCTGTGCCATGTCTCACCCCTGTTGTTGCTACACCTCACCCATCAGAAATGCTACATTTCTGGAATGATGATTTTGATTGGCATCATCCAGCAGTGTTCTTATTCATGAGTATTTCCAGGCTTAGATCTATACCTGCAAGTACTACTCCAGTCAGTACATGTGGCCAGGTGAATATCAGAAGGGAACACTTCCCATTTTACTAGAATAATTTTTACATGGGAATCTCTGAAGAGGACATTTTCCTGACCCATACTACATTCACAGCAGACTGCAGTAGATCCAAATAAGCCATTTCAACCCAGCACATAAATTACTTTCTTGAATGCTTTGTTATGTTGTACAAAATATGAATTTAGGGCAGGGATTTTTTGTAAGGGGATGGGGGGAATATATGTGTGCACAGTTAAATAGAACTGATTTTTCAGGTATGTACAAGTCTGTCTATTAAAGGTGGAAGACAAAGTCCTGCTTCAGCCAAAGCCATTTTAAGAGGTGAGCAGTAGGCAGGAGCCACACACAATGCCACTCTCCCTCCCCATTTGTTAGGAAAAATGTAGCAATCCAGAGCCATACTAAGATTTCTCGTTAAAGAGATGTCACAGCTTTTTCAGTACTCTGCAGCCCATTTCCTGGTGCATTATCAGTTTTTTGCACAAGCAGTAAAAGTTCATCTGGAAAATGTCATGCTCCATCAGGCAGATATATTTATTCATCCTTACTGTGTTTCTTATTCACTAGATGGCAAGTGCAGCCAAATGAGACCTAGCAAATCCAGCAAAGTCTGGTTGCCATAGGCCAATAGCAGGAGATACAGTGGTGCTTTCTCTTCTGAGGATACATAAGCAAGGCAGGGATGCACAGATTTAGCACACCTGTTGCAGCTGGCATCCCAATGGTATGTGTACTGGTGGGGCAGGGTGCAGATGAGGCAGGTGATGGAGCAGGAGCAGTACTGGAGTGTTTGCCAAGCAAAGAATCTCCTGAGCTGAGGTGATGTCAAGTAGCAAAAGTCCATCTGTGATGAAGACACTGTCTGCATCAGTGAGGCTCCATGTCACAGTCTTGTTGAGGAGCTGCAGACAGACAGCACTGAACTATAGAAACACGAACAGTTTTGTTGGTGCTACACCTGAGGCAGACAGGTAAGGCACAGGGTTGAGGAGGTATGACAAATCCACGCTGCCAAGCTGTAAGCCTTTATTTCCCTCTGCCTTGGGAGAGAATAGAGGTGCAGGATTGTTGCCCATGGGGAGCCTTGGCTCTGGCGGGTGGACTCCCCCTCTGTGGTCAGTCTGCACTCCTTCAACACTGAGCTGATCCCATGAAGAACATGCAAGTCTCAGGTCCAGAGAAGGGTCCAGAGTGTGAACCACTTTAAACACGTTAGTTTTGCAACGTTCATTTTGATATTACAACCTTAGTGACACACCAGGAAGTTTTATGGAGAATCACAAACGGCTATTCCAGAAAGTTTGCTCTGTCTGACCAGATCTATGCTCTATATACCAGGAGTAGCATCCAGGCTCTTCCAGAAAACTAGCCATTGCATACTGCCTGCACTGCTGAGCAGCTCCTGTGCATGCAGTGTGTCTGCATGGGGCTGGAAGCTGCATCTGTGCAGTAGGAATGCACAGGCAAAACCAAACTAAGGAACTCCTAACTCACAGCAAGGCTAGGCTTAGTTTCAGTTGCTGGCTCCTAAAGAGCCCATGTGTGGGATGAGCATCTTAGATGTTTGCCATTGTGTCTGGGCTGAGTTTTCATTATCATGTGTGTAATTTAGTATGAAACAATTGTAATTTATTCAGTGTCAGGCATCATGTGAATTCTGGTGAGAAGGCATGTTCAAGCAAGGAGCGAGACATCTGAATGCACACCCAGAATATGCACCTCCTAAACTACCTATTTATGACTGAAGCTGTTGGTCATCACTCTTTTATTTCCCCAATTAGACTAGTTGACCAGGAGATCAGTGTTTCTTTGTAAAAATGGAAGATATATACTAAAAAGCAATCAGATATGGTAACTTCATTATTTTTACAAAACTTTAGCATGATTTTAAGAGAGCCAAATTATTATTTCTGAATGTAGCTTAAAAAATTTTGCTCCCTGGCTGACAGCTGTGTGCACCAAACTGTCTTCAGTGAGGCAATTATAAACTTGCATATGGGGGTTTATAATGGAAACTGCAGCTCTGCCTTCAGCAAGGCTGTGTAGACACACCACTCTAATTTCGATTTGATTAGATGCTCAGTTATTCCTGGTAATAAAAGCAAAGGGCACGAGGCATTTTAGCATCACATGTACTGCTTTTATCCAGGATACTTGGCAGGTGAATATCTGAAAGGGAGAACTAGAAACAGAGACTCTAAGCTGTTTGAATTCCCTCCTTGCAGCATGGGTTCCTGAAGTGATTTATTTGAGCTGCAACCTATAGACCATACATCACCTTCCTGGTTGGCTTTGTTGGCACCTTGTCACATTCTTGTGGGCTTGAGGAATTCATTGTTCTTGTTTGAACTGATAAGAACAAAAAAGGATTTTCTGCCGAGACCTTGGGAAAGGCAGAGGGGGAGGAATGTTGACATGAAACAGCAGGGCTGCACTTTCCCAAGCCTTTCAGCCAGCCCAGCAGCCTACATTCTTCCCTGGATGAGGACCCCGGGTGGAGGTGTGATAAGCACCATTTCCTTGCTGCTACTGCCCAAAAGCATAGCCCTGGGGTAGGATTCCAAGCTGCTGCTGCCCAAAAATGTGGCCCTGGAGTAGGAACCCTTCAAAGAGAATCTCTCATAGCAGCAGGAGGTCACGATTTCCTGGATGAATGTGTAGCATAGTGTTGCTTAATATCATAGAATCACAGAGTGGGTCAAGTTGGATCACTATGGGTCATCTGGCCCAACCTGGCTCATTGTTGTTATTATTATTACAAAGAGAGCTGATATTATTTCAAGGACAGCCTCTGTAGGGCTTTTTCAACAAGAGAAAATCCTCTCAACAAGAGAGCTTTAGAAGGCTTCACAGATACCTGGAAGGCATAATACAAGCACAACACTTCTCTGTGCACATAGCAGGAAAAAAGCTTTGGAGCAGATGTTTATCTGCTTTGGAAAAATTCTGGGTTTAATTGGTAATTAATTCTGGGTTTAATTTTCTGTAGCTTGCTGCTGATCCGTGCCAATACAGCTCATACTGGCACATCTTTGTGAGGCTCAAGCCCTTGTGGTGGCATTTTGTGCTTTCAGGATGAGTAAGGAAACAAAAATTTTTCATAATGTTGAGGAAATTTGAATTTTGGAATAATGTTGCAAGGAACCACCAAAAGTTCAGCTAGAGTTTTCATTCAGGATAGTGACCCCCAGGACAGTGATGAGATACTGAGACAGTGCTTGTTATGAAGCCAGTAAGAGGCAAAACAATGCTGCCAATAACCATAGCATGATCCACCATTAAGGAATGGTTCCTCAGTTCACCTTCCTAAGTGGAGCTTTCAAGAATAAAGTGGAAGAAGAACAATTGGGGTGATACATTTCCGAAATAGCACACACAGAGCAAGGTGAATTTTGGAGGACTGGCTCTTCTTCTGGAACAGATCCCAGCGGAGGGCTATGGAAATGGTTAAGGAACTGAAGCATCTGTCTTAGCATGCTTAGGATGAGGGAGCTGGGCCTGTACAGCCTTGACAGCTGAGAGGGGACCTCATCAATATCTGTAAGTATCTGAAGGGAGGAAACCAAGATGATGGAGCTAGGCTCTTCTCTGTGGTGCTGAGCAGTAGGACAAGACACAACAGGCAGAAACTGATGCACAGAAGTTGCAGCTGAACATGAGAGAGAACTTTGCTGTGCAGGTGGCTGTGCACTGGAACAGACTGCCCTTGCTGGAGATATTCAAGAGCTGTGTGGAGGCAGTCTTGTGCAGTGTGCTCTGCTTGAGCAGGGAGGCTGGATCAGATGACACACTGTGGTCCCTTCCAGCCTCACCCAAACTGTAAAGTCTGTTATAGCTCAAATACTAAGGCTGAGCTAACAATGCTTTTCAGAGAATACATGTGTGAATTGGTGGATGCTCTGTGGGGTTTTTTTCACCGTTAAGAGCAGGCTTGTGTCTTAGCAGACTTAGCAGTCTGTCTCTGCACATCTTTGTGTGGACACAAAGTCAGAAGAGATGAGTTATGATTTAAATCAACTTCTGCCACCCAAGGAGGCAGCTCTCACTAGTCAGGGCACTGTGGGGAGCACTGAGTGTGAGAATCCCCACCAATGCTGCTCTCACAGGAGGCTGGGGGGAAAATGAGGAACCAAATAGGGAGGAGAGAGCAGGTTGATGTTGACAGGACAGAAGGGAAAGAGTAAAGTGGTGAGGGATGTTGAGGTGGCAATGGCAGAAAGCTGGGATCCTATGGTAGGCAAAAAAGCAGTGGCAAGGTGTCCTGGTTAGAGCCAGGTTGGGGAGCATCAGTGTACAGTGCAAAGCCTGCCTGCCCAGCTTCAAGTCCTCAGTCCAGACAGTGTACTTTGTGTGCTTTAGTTTTCATCATGTGTCTTTTTCTGCAAGTCTAGATCCTCTGACATTCACATTGGCAAGCTTGCCAGATTTGAGCTTTGCCTTTTCCCCAGCTTGGAAGCTGCCCTGGCTTCCAGCACTGAGCTCACTGACAGTCTATCACTGCTCTCTGCTGGAGAAGCACTCAGCTGGGCCAGGCCTCTCTGGGTCTCCAGCTGTTTGTCAGAAATGCAGGTGTGATGGCCAAACTGATAACCTCTGAGCCTTCAAGAACAAACTCAATGTACATCTTATTCCTGTTCCTCCTACAGCACAATTTAGGGTCTCTGTTGTGTGGGCTGGAGACAAGTTTTCAGAAAGATGAGAGTGATAAATAGGGTGATACTAGGTGAACAGAAACATCTGTGATCACACAGACTCACTCCTTGGTAGTGCACTGTAACAGATACTGGTGTCATTTTCACAGGTTTCTGCTCTAGCCCAGAGTATAATTCCCCTTTGCATTTGCATATATTGATCCATGTATGAAATGTTTCTTCAGGTCACAAGGAATGACCATTTAGGAGAATGCTTTTCTACTCAAGGGGCACAGTAAGCATGGGGTCCTAAGAGTTCTTGTTGAAAGAGACTCGTTTTGGTCATCTTAATCCAATTTTGGCAGTTGCAGAAGTTATTCTGGCTATTGCATTGAGTCATTTTTCAAAGATACAGGAAAATTATCAGATCTTCCCCACAAAATGAGAATGATATAAAATAGCATCTCCCATTTGAGCCCACACACGTACACATCTATATCGTGTGCATGCACACATGATACATCTTCTAATTTCATGTACTTTTGTAGCTCTGGCATTTTTTTTTCTCAAAAACCACTCAAGCATAAATCATAGAAACACAGCTTTACAACAGCTTTAAAGTGCTTTTATATTCTGCAGCATTCCATATGAATTATTACTGTGCTGTCAAAGAAAACAAAAACATTTGGGAAGGACTGTTTATTTTACAGTGGTTGACCAAAAGTATGCAAGTGGTTATAAAAAAATGTAGACAGCTAACAATGGGAGGTGCCATTGCTGATTCTGTAACCCATTCACAAACCTTTGACACTGATTTTAGATCACTAGAGATAGAGCTAGGGACTTCCCACAGGAAAACACACACTTCCAAATCACTCAAGTTATGAAAAAACCACACAATTCTCCCCTCTGTCAGTCCACCCTGATTGTTCTTCCCCACCTGCCCACATAGCCAAGCAAAAAGCATGGGATTTCTCTATGTATAGTGAGGCCTGTTTCCTCAACCAGCTATTTCTTTGGAGTGGTTTCCACTACAAGAAGATAGTAGTGGAGATGTGTATTTGAGTTTGTCTTGTCTTTCAGAGAAACCTTTTTATTAAGGTGGTACCTCTTCTTGTACGGTACCATTTCCTATGATTAGACTCCCTGTGTGTCAAGCTCCCCTACAAATTATTGCATGCAAGTTGAAGGTAAGTTGGAGTCTGTAAGATATTTTGCTTCTTGTTAGAAATAAGGCATGTGGTTCTAGTCTGCTCATACTAGAATGTGAGTAGTAGAACAGAAGGCAGCCTGAAGGGTGACCAAGGAGACTGCCATATGAGTGGCTGTCCTGTGAGGAATGACTGGGTAAGCTGGGACTCTTCAGCCTGGAAGAGAATTAGAAGAGTCTACAAAGTCATGAGAGGCATGGAGAGATCTGGTAGGGACTGGGTCTTGACTAGTTTTTCTAAAACTGGAGTGAGTGGAATCAAATATAATCAGCAATCTGTTCCAGAAAAAGCAGAGATAGAATCCCTGAATTAGCCATCTTGCTTTGCTTGGTTCCTGTGTAAATGTTGGGGCAGGCAAACAATCCATTAAAGGAAACAGTAATAGTCATAGTCATACTCGTGGTCATAGGAATAATAACAATCATAATCTTAAGAATAGTTTATGGGGAAAAAAAAACAACCTGCAAGTATTTCTTGCAAAGTAGTTAAAAATTCAGCCTTGGTCTGCATTACTTTTTAGCTACTGATATCTTACAGAACACTAAAAAAGAGAAAGAAAGAAAGAAAAAAAAAACCTGTTAAAACAATAACATCCACCCTCTGCCCTACTCTGTACAAGCTCCATGCTGTTGCTAATGAAGATCTGGTGGTGAAGAAAGGATGTGAATCCTAGTGACCCTGCCTTTCATAAATGTGCAGGGATTACTGTGTCACTACTGTTGACACATTTCCTTTCTCAGTAGGTGCACACCCTTCCCATGCATGTCTGCAGTGCAAGTAAGTTGGTCTGAGTAGTCGTCCAGTCATGCCTCTTATGTGGAATTGTGTTTGAAAATTGAGGTGGGGAGTGTCTGCGAGCTCACTAGCAACTGATCAGTCCTTTAGCCCTCTATTTATTACCCTAGTAAATCAACTGTGCCTGAGACTGTACAGTATTACCTAGCATGGCTACATAATTAAAGCTATCTTCCCTGACCTGAGGGAAATAAGCATGCAAAAGCCTACTGCTGTTTTGCCAAAAGGAACTTTAGTCAATGGGAGAGAGAGAAATGTTTTGTGCTTGGTCTTTTTGCTGCTTATATTAGAATCATGCGCTGCTATTTCTATCTGTTTTGCCAATTGGCATCCATCCACCTTTTCTATTCATGCTCAAACAGCCAGGAACACTACAGCAGGAGAGGAAGCCCCTTCTCATATGTTGCTGACTGAGCTGCCAATGGCTTGTATTTGTAGTGGATCCAGAAACAAAACAAAGCACAAAGCAACCCCATCACATCAGCTGTGTGTGCTAACGAATAGGTTCATTGAATAATTTTGGAGCAGAGTCCCAGACCTTCCCTTCCACTTCAGTTCCAGTAAAGGCATTAAATTTGTTTAACGGCCAAAGCAAAAGTGGCGTATGTTTCACTACACTTGAATAGCTATTTTGTTAGACCAAAAAACCCCTACACAACAAAACAAACAAACAAACAAACAAACAAACAAAAGCACCAGAAGGAAAAACCCTGAGGTGGTTACTACTCAAATGTAGGTGGAGATGAATGAACTTAATCTGAACCAATTAAGTTGATTAGATGGTTTAATTGAGCTTTGGTACAGCAGAAAACTAGATATCTCTTCTGACCAGGAAATGGTAAACCATCTTATAAACAGCCTGTGAGAAGAGAATCTGAGTCATTAACTTCCATGTGTAAATGACATACACACTCATGTGTCTCACGCCCAAGTTATAGCCTCAACAGAAACAGTTTTACAGGGACTGAATAATAGTTGGGAGAAATAGAGGGGGTAGGGAAGCAAGAAAGACAAACAGGTAATTGAAAACATCCTCCAGAGAAATAGCCAAGAAATGACATTTGGGATGCTGAATGTGAGCTGGCAATATGAATGCAATTCCTACCACAAAAACTTTTTGTCAAGGTAGTCATCATTTTGGGATGGGTTGATTTGACAGGGTATGCTTGCTGATAGAAACAGTTTGTCCTAGCCTTCCCTATTGGCAGTAGGATTTACTGATACCAGAACTGAGTTATGCTCTGGGTGTCTCACTGAAAAGTAATCTTTCAGTGTTTCTTCCACCCACACATTCTGAGCTACCAAATTATGTGATCACCATGGGAATCAAGGTATACCCAGGGTGCTGTGTCCTGTGTTAACCCTGTAGAACCACTGACTAGCTTTAGTTCACAGACTCAGATCAGTCTATTATGTTTTCAAGCAACTTGCTCTTAAGAATGATAGAAGGGAATATTTCTAACATGAACCTAGTTTTCTGCTGTACCAAAGCTCAATTAAAGCATCCGATCAACTTGATTGGTTCAGATTAAGTTCATTCATATCTTCAATATCTTCTGCATGTACCATATTTCTGATGTGAAAATCTTTTGGGCATTGAATAAAGGAGAATGCTGTTGCTCCATGTAGGAAATTAGGCAGCAGAAAGTGAATTGGTGACATATTCCAATGCTACATTCCCTGCCTGATAGACTTTGCTGTTTCTGTTACCTATAGTTGTGTTTCAGTAATTTATATTTTGTTATAAACCACATACTATATTTTCCTATTCTTTGCGAAAAAAACAATGCACTTTCAAAAGTTTTATGCCTTAGGTGGGAGAAAATATTTTTGTGAAGGTGTTTCAGAAACTAGCAGCCCATTTTATCAAAGATTGTCCTTTTTTTAGTGTGCTGAGCCAGCGGTTTCTGCCTTGGCTCTGTACTAAGGAATACTTTGAAAATGGAAAATCTAGTCAATGGGCTGCTCATGTTACAGAAAAAGAGCAAGAGTTGACCCCGGGCGTTTCACATGTTCTTATTCAGTATCTTTTCTCTGCAAAGCCAGTTGGAGCTGTGATCATTTCTGTGTGCTATTTCACAGAGAAAACTCACCAAAGGAGAGTGGAAGCTGGGGCTGGCTTTGCCTGCTGGCTGACCTGCGGTAGCCAGCCACATGTGTGTGGTTAGCTCGCTGCAGATGGAAGGCAAACGGCATCGCTTAAACTGCTATCAGGGAGCCAACATGTGGTCAGTAACTTGACTGTGTGCCTGTTGTTCCTCTTTTGAACTGACCCAGAGGCAGTCTGTTAGTAGTAAAAACCTACCTAAGAAACATTTGTCAGGGAAAGTTTAAGATAGGGGTATGTGATTTGGGTATTAAATTTAATTAAAAAATATTATTGTGTGGGAACTGGTTTAGGAAAAAAGGGGACTGTTAGCATAGCTGCAATGTCTGGGTAAGGTGGACATTCACTTATGGGATGTCCCCGAGCCAGGGGTATCTGGTTGTGGGAACACTGCATGCACAGAACAAAACACTGGAGCTCAGAGATTCCAGAGTTTAATATCCTTTGGTGTGCTTTTCCTTCCTTTCTTTTATGTACAGTGAACAAACCTAGGAGAATAATATAAGTCTTGATTTACTGTACACATTTTAAGTCTCATATTCTTTATGGCACAAGGTAGGCTGTAAAAGTTCAAGGTTTCAGCTCTGTGTAAATCAGTGTAGTGCCATCAAAGAGATCGAGACAGTTCTTGTATATAAGAATCAAGACAGAATAATTTGGAAAAAAAATAAAGCTAATTCAGCTTTATTGAACTAGAACATTTTCATTACCTTAAAGCAAGTAAAAACATCCAAGATTAGTAAATCTTTTCCTGTGGCCGAACATTTATCTTGATAATTTTCCAATCATTTAGGAGCAAACTGGTAATCTGTAAGGCCTGGTGGAGATGCTTTCAGTTGTGCCATAAAACCTTTTACCATCCTGAATCTCCAGTTTTGCTCATACGCCCAGTGTTCAGGGCTGTCACTGTCATTCTTCATATGAAAATGAAGTATTTTTCTCTAAGATGGGCACTGCTTTTTGCACTGGTGTATAACACCAGCATGTTATTTGAAAAGCACTGAAAGGCAGGGTTCTTTTGTCTGAAAGTTCTGCATTAAGGAATACATGGATTTTCCTTTTTTTTTTTTTTTTTTTAACCAGGAGTATTCACTGTATTCTTTTTGCTGTAGTTACTCAATATAGTGGGTACATTCAGTTGATGATGACTTGCAAGTTCTGTGTGCTACCTTTTTTTCTTTGCTTAAAACCATATTTCAAGATTGTATTGTCAACCTTTACTACAGTTCCTGGATGAATGCATTCTGCATAGAATCAATACCAGTATCAGAAACCCTAGAGAAGGGCACAGAATCTCTCATTCATCTCTACAGCTGAGGTAAAAACCTTTGTGAAAGGCACAAGTTTTTGAGCTGGTGGCCGACAGATGGTTGACAGCTTTTGGAAATGAAGGAAAAACTCCTATCTTTGGATCTGCAAGTTTCTGTACATGTCTGCTGCTTATTGAAGCATCCAGAAGCTCATGTGCTTTACTTGCAGCATGCCCCCGCTTCTTCACATGTGAAGTGTTTTTATTCTTATCTCAGCTGTAAGCATGAACTTGGCACACATAATAGCATTACACGATATCCTCTCTTCTCTCCTTTAGCAAAGTGAAATGATATTACCTATCCGCTCACGTTTAGCAGACTTGTCTCAGATAATACCCTTCTTTCCACTCTCCCATTCCTGTAGACTGAGTCCTGATGGTACAGAAAAATGGCTTACAATAGAGTTAGGCAGCCTCACAGCTCTGCCTGCAGTGGAGACTCTGGAGGCAGTGCTGTACTGATGGCTGCAGGGTGGGCAGATGAAGAGTGTGTGTCTGAGTAGTTGAGAGGATGTGGTGCTTGGCCACCTCACAGTGCTGGGCAGGTTGCAGTGTCCAGCCAGCCTCACATATCTCCCTCTCCTGCTATTCCAACCTCCTTCTTGCTCCTTTTCACCTTCTTGACTTAATCCACCATCTATTAAGTTAGCTAGTCCTGTGATTACAGGTCTCTTAACTCTGACTGCTCTTGCTTGCGTTCTCAGAGGAGAAAGAGGAAGGGAGGGAGAGAGGGAGGGAGGGAGGGAGTCCCATCTCTCCTGCTGACACTCGCCTCCAAGGTCTTGGCTAGAGGACAGCCACTGCTGGCAGCTGTCTGGGAGGAACTCACAGTGGTAGCAGAAGAAAAGAATTTGGCAGGGAGGTGAACCACATGATTGTGATTCATCCCGCACTCCTGAAATGTGGCAGGAGGGGTAGGAAAGGCTGCGTGTGCCAGCACTGAGAGCAGAGATATTCACATTCAAACATCATGTTCTTTTTATAGTAAGGCATGTCTCATAGGAAAAATATTGAACTTGGCCTTCCAGGACGAAGAAAATAGGCCTAACTGTGATTTTACTGCTTGAGTCACTCACTTAATCAGTTACTGGTTGCATGTAGGAAGCCTTCTATTAGGCTGACTTGGAAAAATTGTTTTTCATTAATTAATAGTGACACAGAGATGTTTTTCAATTTGCTCAAAACTGCTTTCATTTGTAAGCCTCCTTATGCAAAAACACTCCTAATATACCATGGTTCAGAATAGTAATCACCTTGATCCAGTCACTTGACATAGCTGCCTTCTAGATAAGGCTCTAGTTTTTATCAGGAGTTTGAAGTTTTTTTGTAGAGGTGAACCAAGCTGTATGGGAATCATGATGACTTTTGGCCCTGATTCTTCTACCTTTCCTCATATGGGATGGCCCTTAGGCCTGGATTGCATGCACGTCCCGTTCACATACCACGTAGGAATGGAAACAACAGAAGATGTCATTTAATGTGCATGGAAGTGCAGGGTGGTGGTCTAAAGACCATGTAATAAATCAGTTCCAGTACAGCTTAAAAATTCTGGCTTTCCTTTTATGGGCCAGCAGCCCTTTTGTGAAAATCCAGCGTAACAAGTCCATCTCCTTAGCCTTACTTTGGCCCAGCTCCTCTTTGCAGCAGGAGGTGGTTACAAATGCAGCTGTGGAAGAGCAGTTCAGCTGTGGAACACCAGTCTGCACAGTCCCACACACTCGCAAGGCCCACATTGGCTTAAAGGGCGATTGCTTCCCATGCGCCATAAATCTGCTTTTGCATCCAAAAATGTAGGGGCCACGGTGTATGGAAGTTCCTTTTCCTCCCCAAGTGTGTTTATGACAGATTTATATTGATGGCAGCAGTGTACACAGCCACAAACGTCTATTATATTCAGGCTCTCCTAACTCAGTCCCTGTTTCCTGCTGAAGGTGAGACAAGGTCCTATATGAATGAGGGGTGAAATTACAGCTGAACTTTCTAATTGTGTTAGTACAGGAGAACCTTTAAGAAATAGAGCAAGACCTTTTGTGTTCAGAGCTAGCCCTGCCCTCTCTTTACCAGCTCACTTTATGTTCAGTTCACATTTTTTCCCCCTACAAAAAACCAGTAAATGTGTGCCTATATATCTCCCAATGTTTACGAAGGATATTTGAAAGGAAGGTCAGAAGTGCTTTGATTCTTGAAGAAAGCCAGCCAGTTTCAGCTACCCAGAACTTTCAAAGTGTATACAAAAACACAAATGCTGGTAACTGTTATTTCAGGCCTCAGGCTTAGACATGATAAATTAACACTGTCCAGATTTCATTTTGGAAGCAGTGCCTACTCCTGCACAGACATTCATATCCTGATGAACTCTGGGGCAGCTCAGAGGGGCAGTCACCACATCCTCTGTCTGACCCTGACGGTGACTGCTTCCTCCTGCCTCCCACGCTGGGCTGAGCAGATGAGGCTGGGTGTGAACACCAGCCACAGCTATGAGAGCCAAGCCAATCTCAAGTTCAGCTCTGCGAGAGTATTATAGGACCAGGTACTTCTTCAACTCATCCTCCTTCCCCTCTGCCCTCTCCCTGTTTCCCTCTGACAGAAGACGAAGCAAAATCTGTTGTTTTCACTACAGGTTTCAAAGGTTCCCAGTGCATTTTAGGAGTGGTAACAGTGTCTTTGGGGCTTTGAAGAGCCCTGCTGTGAAGCTCCTCTGATAAACTACCATTCTCTCCATGGTCTCATACCAATTTGACACCACTGTTTTAATTAGAATAATTCCTTTTTGATTCTAAGTCTAAATTGGGAACCAGGAGGCAATGCTGAGCTGTAACCAGAAAGAGGCAGTGACATCTTTCCCATTCCTCTCTCCTGTAAACATTTTTGCTTCTTGTTTGTTGGATAAACATCCTTTCTATTTAACTTGTTTTGTGGGCTCTGGTTGCTTTGCCAAAAGACTGGAGGAGAAGCGCTGACATGAGCAGAATCTAACTCTTTAAAGAGACTATCAAAGAAACTGATCCCAGAAATCATGGGGTGTAAAAATGCATGCAGTGTGCATATTCACCTCTCTTTTCACCTCTACCAACTTCTGAATCTAGGCTGGTCAGTTATTTCTTTCTTCAATTCTTTTTTTCACTATGGGATTTAATGGCTTAGGATTTAATAGTTGTTTGCAGTGGTAAATTGCTCCACCTTTGCTTGAAAGGAGCGTTCAAAATCTTCTGAACCAAATCCCCTCTTTAAACAGCCCACCTATGGCAAAAATCACAGCCATGTTGTTGTCTGCGTTTGCCATGATTCCCCCATTAGCCACCTCATGTAGGGTGGTTTCACATTGTTCCTGCCTGAGCCTCTGTCACCTCTTGTGCCAGAGGTTGTGCTTCTGGATGAGCTGGGGCATCTGAGTAGTCAAAGTGTCTACACAGGTTTAACACAGGTTTTTTGGGCTGACATACTACTGTAAACCTCTGTCTGCACCTTTAGGTTCCTAACATATCTTTGAATGCCCGTGTGTATCTTCCCAAATACACAGAGGAAACCTGTGGTAGAGAAAGAACTTTCCCTGGGGAGGGACACTGACCACGCAGAACAATGAGCAGATCTGTATGTCCTTGTTCATGGACTTTTTTGAAGGGAGCTCAAAACATCAGCTAGTAAGAGGAGCATGTGTGAGATGATGTCACCCTGGCTTCAGAGGAAGAGCCCAGGGCTTCATACTGCTCCGTGGCAGCGTGACAAGTCAGGCTTCCAGTGACAGTCATTTACCCTACTAGCCTGGATTTTAATGGATTATGGCTGAAGTTGTTACGGTCTGTTTGGTGGAAAACAAACAGTCAAATAAACAGACAAACAGATCTGTAGCTTTAGGAGGCTACTTTAAAATGTCAGCCATCTGCTAGGCAGAGGCTCAATAAATCAAGGTTGCAGGAGGAGGTTAGTGCGCACACGTGTGCGCCTGTGTTCTGCAGGCTTTGCATACTTCTCCAATGACCAGTTTTCTAAGTTGATGCTTATTTTGCAGAAGATGCTCCTAGGATTTACGCAGCTGGTGGCAATTAAAGGACTATGCTGGGTAGACTATCTCTCAATCTGTTTCCCCTTTCACTATATCCAACTGTCTAACCTTGGGAGGTGCTGAATAGCTGCACTTCCCATTGCATTTAATTTTCACTGTAGGTGTTGTATACCTTTGCTGGAGGAATGGTATATCTTCAGATCTGTTGTTTCATTCAGTGTCTTCATTAAGGCTGGGTCTGGGAGGAGTGGGTGGAACAACCCATCCAGGCTGCTTTTAAGCCATTTTTGTTCTCAAGGCCCCATTCTCAGAGCAGCTCACCCATGAGAGCAGTTTGGTATCCTACTCTCAGAGGAATCCCATTGAAGAAAACCGGCCAGCATGAATGAGGGTAAGGGACTCCAGCACTCCCTTTCCTATGGATAAGGAGATACTCTCCCAGGTTTGCAGCCAGTTACAGAGGCAGTGTTCCCACTGATGCTGAGGTAAGCTAGAGCTCCCTAACCAGCTCCCTTGGGGGGTTATTCAGGAAAAGGCAGAATTTGGGATTAGCAAAAAGCTTTGGTTGCTTTCATTTATTAAAAAACAAATGAGAAGAGCTCTTTTAACATGGCTGCTTTTTTTTTTACACATCTGCAGAATGTGGTGGTGCTGTGCACAGCCTGGCTTGGTTTGTACATCCAGATCTTTATCCCTTCACTGCCACTGCACTGCCATATGGATACAAACCCCCTTGGACCAGCAAAAGGTCATTTAAAACAAGGAGGAAAACTAACAGCATTTGCAGAGCAATAGAGGAAACATCTTTGCAAACAATTTGCTCCCACTTTGAAAAACATTAGACTATCAGCCTCCAGAGTTGCAAATAATACTTTTGTTAGGTTTCAGATGCACACACAGAAAGAGATGCAACAATGCTCACCTACAGAGCTCACTTCCATCTGCATAAATATTCCTTCTCTCCTCCATCACCACAGCAAATTCTTTAATGCAGGGCATAAAATAAAAGTAATTAACAATGTTTATGAGGAAGCACATTGCGTTTAAGTGCACATTGTGGAGGAAAAACGGCATTAAGATTGTTCAGGGCATAGGAAGTGAGGAGGGAGGAAATTGTGTTTGTTGAATGTGTTTTTGTGAGGATTACATGCAGTTCAGGCAATTCAAGATTTCAGAAGCAGATAAGGTCTTTTAAATCAGCCATAAAATTTGTATCTGATTTTTCACACCAGAGAAATAACAAAAAATGGTTTTGTTTTCTCTGGAGGAAAACAGACTGAAGGAGGCATAGGGCCAAATTCTGATCTCACTTTCACTGGTGTTCAGTAAAATTGTTGGAAATATGCTGGATTTACACTGATGTAAGTGAGATTAGAACCTTGCCTGTGGCAGACAGAATGTTGTCTCTGTACATCTAGTATGGTTTGGGGCTATTTTAATACAAAAACTGTGTTGCTGTAATGTAGTTGAAAAGGTCATGGTGAGCAAATAGAGACAAATGTTATATAACAATTTGCAGCTTTAATATAATTTTGCTGATATTTGGCAGTGTTCTTTGTATCACTGTATAATTTTGCTGGTTTAAATGTGTTTCTTATGAACAAATTATTAACTTAAGTAAAAAGCATCCACTGGGTGAGTCTGAAATGAATCAACACCCACGTGTCACACCTCTTTCATTTGCTAAGTGGATGCTTGTCTTGTCCGATCTTGTGGATTTAATTTCTGCCAGGATGTGTTTATACTTTTAAAATGAATCTATCCAAGCAAATCTTTCATTCCTCAGCACAGTCGTAGCTTCCCCTGCATAGCTTGTAGGTGATGCATATTTGTTTGGCACAGACAGGGGACATCCCACAAGATGAGGTGACTCAGAGAGGAGGCATCCATGTACCTTCTCCACTGACTGGAGGCCCATTCTGGTGTTTGGGTGCATTTATTCCATTTTACAGGCTAAATCTGAGGTCAGATTCTTTACTGCTGTAAGCCTGGCAGAGATCCTTTTATTGAAGTGGATCTGTAGCAATTTGCACTGGCTGGGAATTTGGACCCTAAAAGCTTGTGTCAACAAAAGCTTCAAGTGGGGGAAAAGCAGTAGAAAAAATTAACTAAGTGAAGTTGTTGCTGTCCAGAGACTTTTCTATTATGTAACCCTGAAGTAGTAGAGTTTCGAGTATAGCTCATTCGGTCATCCTAAACAGAATTAGTACAGTTGGGAAAAGGGGGGAGGTGTGAATGTTTCAAGGAGGTCTTTGAACGTTTCTTCAAATGTTCATTGCGTCTAAGATCTCATTTTTTGTGTGCCTTTATTTGCTCCAGAATACCGCTGGACTGCCAACAAAGGAGGGCTTGTCCTCCCAGGAATTTTCTGCATTCCTCTCTGGAGTAGGCATTTTTCTCAGCTACAAAGGCCCTTTGGCAAATTCCCTCTAATCATTGGATTTACCCTGGGCTCTGATAGGTGCCATTCATGAACTTGGTCTGCTGTTTGATGGGGCTGAAGCATTAATGGGATCTTTTCATGATAAACAAAACAGAGTAACATTACTGGAGGAATCACAAAGCTGCTCTTGTAGGGCAATGTGGTTCTTTCTCCCTCCATTCTCTCTCTGTTCCACTCTGTTCTCCATTTTCCTTTCATTTTTTTCCTTATCATTTCCTTGCTTTTATGATCATGCATTCTTTTTTAGTCTCTGGGACCATTTTCAGTGGCAGATCTTCCCAGATCTCTTTACCTCAGGAGACAGTGGGCTAGCTCACTGCCTGTGCTTGGCCCCAGGAGGTAAAATAAACCTGTACAAACAGCCCAGCTTTAGTAGCTTGGTGTTTTCTCCGAGGGTCTTATACACCATCACAGCAGAGACATCTATAGTTCTTAAATCCTGGCTTTACTCCCATGGGTTTCATTCCCATCCATGGGTTTCACTTCCATCAATGAATGACCAGTGTTCAAATGAGGGGAGGAAAAACAAGTTGTAGAAGGACTCACTTTTGTATCAAAATAAAAGCCAAAGTGGCCTCTGCTGTTGAAGTCCATTTGTAATGGTGATTTTGTAGTCTTTTAGACAACATATATGCAGGTTGTCGCTTTTAAAATGTGCTATACTGTCCTAGAAATGGATATATTGTAAAAAACAATGTACACAGAGTTGATACAACAGCTTATAAAAAGTATGCTCAGCAACTAAATAAAAAGCAGAACTGCATCTTTGTTTTGAAGCTGTTTCTGCTCTTTGCAGGGTGATGGGACCCAATAAAATGTAAACAATACACTGCTCTTTCTACCACCACTCTGTTCATTGAAATATCTCACATGCCTTCTGATGAAGTATTACACTTGAGTCTGGGTGATCGCCTCTTAAGAAAATAAAAATTGCAAAAATTTTCTTTAAAAAACCCTTTCATTTTAAATTGCTGAGTTTGAATGGCTCTGCATTTCCCATTGTCAGTTTTAAACCAAGTAATTTTCACATTCACCACTTAACTTGTTAAATCATCTATATTTAAAGCTGATAATGAATTGTTTGAGTGAACATAAACAGGTGGTTTTGTTTTAGAATTAGAAGTTGCCCAATCTTTTTTCAGATTTTTTTTTTGACGGAATCTTTGTCCCTGAAAGAGGGAGGAATCAGACTGAAGGGAAATGACCACATTTTCTTTCACACACTTATATCCTGCTGAATAGCACAGTGTTTGCAAAGTGTTGGCAGGGAAAAGTTGGATATACTGTGAGAATGTGAGACAACTTCTTAGACTTAGGTCAACAGGCTACATGTGAAGGCTTTGCAGTCAGTAACGCCTCCTTTTAGTACCCTGGAGACCCTCCTGTGTTTTTCAAATAAGAGCCTTAACCTTAAGCACCTGAGGGGATTGCTTAGGTTGAGGGAAGCATAAGATATTTGCTATAATTTGGCCTAGTTGTAGCTCATTTGGGGAAATCTCCCTAAATCTTCCTTAGTTCCTCCCTCAGTCTGTCTGGTTATTCCATCTGTCCATCTCCTTGCAAAACTATCAGGGAAGGCAGGTCTTTTTTGATGTGCTTGGGAGACAAGAAAGGCTGCCTGAGCTGACAGTCACTGGAATGGAAAGCCCCCATACATCCAGCTGACAAGTCTGAAGGTAGAATGAAGGTGAATGAGAGTACAAGGTTGCATCTTTGGCAGATTAAGGGAAAAACAGGCTGAGAATGACTATGGTGCTGTGTAAGCTAGCCAGGCTGGGTAGCCTGAACCCCTGGTCATGCCACAGCCAGGACCTGTTGGGTGTGTTTCACTATCTTCCAACTGCTGTGTTTCCAAGGGCACTACACCTGTTAGTCTGTGCTTGTGGAAATTCGTCAGCTACAGACAGTTGCGGACTCAAGGCATTGGCTTGACAAAAATTCAGTCTCCTTAGCTGTAAAGAGACAGAAGATACGAATGACCTCAAAGCCCAGAGCCCCTCAGCTCCTCCATATCAGCTCCCAAACCTGAAGTGCACAATGTTTTATTAACAGTTGCTGTAACTATGAACACTTACTTGGCACCAGTCACTGTGGTGTCCAAGGACCTTCGTGCATTTTAGTGAATTAATTAAACATATTACAGCGTTTAATGCCCACGGTGGGAGATTCAGCTGCGGGCCATGGGAACTCAGAGTTGCACGGTTTGAGTGGGACACATGATTAAAGGATGCAGAGTCATAATTCCAGTTGTGCACTGACAACTTTATTTTGTATTTCTTCTCTTTTTAAATTCACCTTCCAAAACACTCATTGCCAAAAATACCATAGGGATAATGAAATAATGTGAAAGTAACGTTATGTTCAAAATTACATATTTCATACCTCCTGAGAATAACTTGAATGGTATAGAAATTATAGCTACCTTTAAATAATGGAGTCTTTCTTTCTCAAAGTCTATTGGTGAAAATTAGCTTTGCTGTCCTCAAAGAACTAGTGCTATAAAATGCCAATCATGGTTTAATTGTGATTCGGTATGTTAATTCCGTGTGACAGTCTAAAGGTCTTTGAAGTCTACTTCTTGATTGTGTCTAATAATCTGGGGGTTTTATAGTGTTGAACTTTAAGAAATAGGCCTGCAGCTAAACTGATGCAGGAGAATATAGTTGTGAGGTCACAGTTAACAGTGATTGAAGGTGAAGTCCTTCTGGTGCTCACTCGAAGACTAGAGTCATGAAGGGGTCACTCCAGAGGTCAGCTTCCAACAACAAGCTCACATTTTCTGCAGATCTATTTTCTATTACTTTAACCAATAAAGGGTAAGAGTGAGTCTTTGAAAACTGTGGTTACTCAAGTAAAATGCTGTCCTAACTATCAAATATAGGAAATACTGACATGAGGAGGGGGAAGGCTGTGCATCCTTGGGCCAGTTGGCCACTCTGAGCTCACTGAAAAAAGGTAATGGACCTTTGTTTCTGCTGGATGGAGTGACCCAGCAGATGAGAGTCTGCTGAAGGTCTTCTCCGTAGAAAAACTTCAGTGGTCTGATTCCTCCAAGTGACAAAAAACTTGAAGGACAATATGTGCTCTATGTGGGAAGTAAGACTTATATTGAGGAAAACCTGACATTATAGAAAGAGCACAATGACAATTGTCTCCTTAGATCTCAGTGATGCTAAAGGGTTGAGGTCTTCTTCAAGGGAGGAACAGATGACAGCATATGTAAGTGCTTATTTTGGACTTCATTCCAAGTTAAGAAAACAGAAGACATGCAACACTTATTTCCCCCCCCAAAAAAGTGTCCCTTACTGCTCATTTCTTCCTTCCTGCCCACAGCTGCTGCACAGCTGGGCCGTGAGCAGCCCTGTCCCACCATTACTGTGAGTTCACAGCACCACCTCTCCTTTTCCTCTTGGTTGCAGAGGTGCAGTTTGTGGGCAGTACCAACTGAAGGTGAGGAGATGTTCTCCTGAAGGTGTTCTCTCTGTGTTACACACAGGGCTGTGACTATAGCTATAGCAAAATTTGAGATGCACTGGTGTGGTTTCAGCTTGGGTTGGAGTTTACTGGAACTGGTTTGGAATTTCTAGACTTTTTTTTTTGTCTTCCAGAAACACTAAATTATTGAATAAAAAATTCCTAGGACGGAAGGTCCATTTCAAGAAATTTCCCATCTCAGTTAAATCCACTGGAATGAGAAATTCCAGTTGATTAACTAAACTGCTGTTTTTGTTTCATGAACCCTTAATGTTTTACTTTTAAAGGACTTCTACTAAACTTTTCTTCCTCAGCCTTTGATATAGCAGTTCCTTGCTGCATCAAGCAACTTCCCCATCTCTGATCCTTAGCCTGACAATTGTCAGATTGCAAGGCAAATTCACTCCAGTTTTATGTCAGCTGCATGTCCTCTATCTGGGTTATTCTGCAGGAACCAGAGCTGTAGCTGGAAAGTTCTTTGATATCATTGTGGTGGCTTTTAACTTCAGGAGCTGTCTTTTCAGTCTCAGCTGGTTGGCAGGCAAGCCAGTGTGGTGGCCAGAAAAGAGCCATGGTATTGTTAATGTCATGATGACTGTTGTAGATGTACCTTGTGCAGAAATCATGCAACTTGTCAAGTCCGTTTCAGTGTTTAGAGGGAAACACAGTCTGAAAAACTCTCACAAAGCAAGGAAAAATGTTCTTGTGCTAAATTCTGCACAAGCTTTTTCACAAAGATAGTATAACTTCTTGTACAGAGTTATAATAACCTCATAACACTGTCAGGAGGTTCATTCTTTACCTTCTGCCAGAGGACCAAAATTTGGCTCCTCATCCTTTGTATTTTCAGTTCCCGTGTGCACGAGGTATATATGAAGAATGAAGGCAATTGATCATGGGAGCAGCTTGCTTAGGGGGTGTGGTGGATTCTTCAAGACTTGCAGTCTTTAAATCACAGCTGGATGTTTTTCTGAAAGATATGCAATATTTCAACCTGAAAGTATGATGTTGATGCAAGAATTGCTGGGCAAAGCTCTGTGGAAAAGGTCAGAGTAGGTAATGGCAATGGTATTTTCTGGTTTTACTTTCTGGTGTCTGTTGGGTGTGTTTGGGAATTTAATAATCACTTCAACACGTACACTGCCTCAGTTCAGTGTTTTATTCAGTTTGGTGTTACCATTGTTACCAAAAATCAGTAAAAATAAAAAACTCCATAACACCAATGTAGTATTAAAAATCGGGCATTCTTTATTCAGCCAGATGTACCTGGCAGCACCCTGAAGACTGTTAGCAGCAAAAATAATCTGAAAGCAAAGCTTCTTCTTTCTAGAGCTGCATGCTGGTGAGGTCAGTGGAGGAAAGAGGCCGAGTTCTCCTGGCTGGCCATTTTTGCTGGAGGACCCCATGTAGTTAAGCTGTAGGGAGATGTCCCCACTGAGCTCCTGCTGTGCTGGTGGAAGAGGTCAGTGCCCCGGGCTGCTCGTCACAGCCTCCCAGCCAGAGGTTACTGACCTTGCCCAGCTGCAGCCAGGTGCTTTCTGTGAGCAATTCCTAATCTGCTCCAAGCAAAATCAGCCGGATTAGTTCAGTCAGTGTAAACAGTTGATTGGAGTGAGCCTGGCCACTTTTGTCTGAGGTGGTGGGAGGACATGCCACAACGCATGCTGATGGCACAGCACTGAGAGTGGCAGCTCACATTCTCAGCTGGAAGCAGTGCTGTCCTGTGGGAAAAAGATGCATGTCCTCAGATTCAAAGCTGGCTCTCGCTTTCCCTCTCCACTGCTCACTTCCCACCTTGGAGACTGTCTCATCAGGAAGATATGATTAGGCATCTCTTATTCCATATCTAATTATCCCATAGCATGAGGTCTTTCGTTGCCATATTTGCACACACTTGGCCCCTACCTGAATTCCACTGTAATTGTCTTGACTGCACCACTACCGTATCAAGCCCAGGTTACAGGCACATTCTTTTGAGATATATTTGTTTCATTTTTTTATCTAGGAAACAGAAGTTCACATCCTGTGAGTTGTACTAGCCTTGTTTTTCCAGCTCATTTCTGCTATTACTCTGCCACTACTGCAAAAATCTGTTTAACTTTGTGAGCTCCTGGCAAGCAGTAATAGCATTATCTGCTCTATCAAGTTATCAGTGAACCTATAAAGCAGTGTCTTTTCATGATCCCCTATGCCTTGCAGCCTCAGTGTTTGCAAAGCAGCACAGATGAAAGAGATTGCTGGGGCTGGCATCAGTACAGACTTGTGCTGAGACTGGCCTCATTTAGTGCAAGTTTATTACCTGTGGAATTTAAAAAGGATGTTCAGTGTAGCATGTCCGACAGGCAGGAAGCAAACTAAGGCTTGATTTTTAACTCTGGTTAATATCCAAGTATTTTGTTTTACAGGAACTGCTAATTTTTGTTTAATCTTTTCAACAGCTACTGAGCCAAAGGCAGCTGTAGTCATAACTTCAGTAAAGAGGTTGAGGTCTTGTGCAGCCACCACGGATATTTTAGGTTTAAAGGAGTGTAATCTGGTCAGATGAAGAGGCAGTCTTGTCTAACACTGGTAGTTTCTGTTGATTTGAAGAAGATGCCTCAGTTTATAAATCCTGCCATTCTGTGGGAGGAATTTGAGGATGGCAGTCTTCGAGAACTGACAGCACACAGTCCACAATGGTTTAATTTTATTCTGATTATAATGTTAGCTGGCATGTGATGAGATCAGAGTTTCTATTAGATGCTAGCTGAATTTATTACCCCTGCTGGTATCCTTTCGGTAGAAATCCTGTCAATGTTTCTATTATAAACTTTGTTTATTAGCAATAACTCAGCCGTAAAAATTCTCTCTAGATTGAAACATAGTGAGCAAGTTCTCAGCTGAGATCCAAGAACATTTCTCTTTTCCCTAAATTTTGAAGGAAATTGTTTTGGGTATGGTTTTGTTAGAGCGAGATTAAAGGATTTGGGGCATATTTTACATTTCTTTCACTAAAACAAGCAAACATTCTATAGGCAATCATATTCTTTACTGGTTTTTTATATATAACAGTATTAAGGAATCAGACAGTAAAAATATTTTGTGTACAATTTAGATATCCACATGTAAAAATATGGCATAATTCTCCATCTCCTCAGCAAAGGGATTCTGTTTTACAATTGGCAGTGACACTATGGCAATTGTTACTGCCCTGGTTTCCTCTGGAATGCAGTTAATTTTCTTCCTAGTAGCTGGTACAGTGCTGTCTTTTTCAACTTAGTATGAGAATAATATTGATAACACACTAGTATTCTAGTTGTTTCTGAGTAGTGCCTACTTTAAGTCAAGGACTTTTCAGCTTTTCTTGCTCTGCCAGTGAAGAGATGCACAAAAAGCCAGAGGGAGCATGGCCAGGACAGCTGACCTGAACTGGTCAAAGGGATGTTCCATACCCTGGAATGTCTTGTTCAGTATATAAACTGGGGGAAATTGGACAATCAGGGCTGATCACTGGGGGATGGGCACTGGTCAATGGTTGGTGAGAAACTGCACTATGCATCACTTGTCCTTTTGGTGGAGGTTTATTTCTCTTTCTTTGTTGTCCCCTTTCCATTGCAATTATTATTATAAAATTATTGTTATTGATGATATTAATACTGTTAATGCAATTGTTATTGTTATTATACTCTTCCTATCTCAGCCCATGGGGTTTACCTTCTTTTTATTCTCCTCTCCATTCCACTGGGATTAGGGTGTGTGAGGGAATGGCTGTGTGGTACTTAATTTCTGACAGGTTAAACCACAAGAGTTACACTTTGCAAGTAAGATGTAGGCATCTCCTTATTAAAAAAATACATCTACTATACGTTTTAGATCCTGGATTCACAAATCTAATGTCCTGTATATAGCAGTCAACACCAGAAAAGGATGCAAACATTCTCCTAATGGATAGTAATTAACACAGAAAGCCTGCAAGGGAAGATTCAAATGAAGATGTCAAATGACACTAATCCACTTTTTTGTTTTTCTCCATTCTCCTTTAGTTTCTATGGCTGCTTTGGATAATTTGGTGTAAATAAATAACCCACAAGTAGGATGATGCCCCCGCAGATACCTCATACCGCCCTCACAGACCACTCTAGCTGTAAGGCTTTCGAGGACTGCAGTAGTGACGTGGTCTAAACCCCGGAGCACAGCAATATACTGGTGCCCAGCCCATTTGTGAGCAAACAAATCTGATGGTTTGATATGAGGTATCCTCCTCTTTGCTTAGGTGATGAGAGGATAAAAGCAGGACTGTTGGGTTCAAGTCAGTGAAGTGTCTATCCATGAACCCGCAGGCTGTTTTGAAAGCCACAATGTGTAGAGATTGAGAAAGAGACAAGTTCCAGGAATAGAAGCACAGAGATCTAAGCTGTTACAGCAGAGTGTGAAACTGTTAGCTTCTGACAAGGAATATTTCTGTTGAAATATTCTCATCAGAAAATAGAGTTTCAGGTGAAAATTAAATTTTGAGCTGAAACTACTTGTTCACTTCATTGAAAAACCCAAAATGTATTACTTTGTAGTCTGTGCTGGGCCAACATATCAGTAATCAGTTTTCCGATGAAAAGGTGATGTTATCTCTCCTTCAGTGAGAGGAAGTGTGTGTGGAGCAGGGGGAGGAGACAGAGGTGCCCAAGACCTGAACCAAATCCAAACTGTACAGTGGTGTACTGAGATACAGAGCACTAACCCATTCACAAATTTGGGATAGAAGGCAGGAAGGAGGTACTCACAGAGATACCACACTCATGTGAACTTTGCAGGCCAACTGGTGAACTGGTGTAAATTGGTCTGGCTCCAGTGACCTGGAGCTATGCTAAGTATGCATTAGGGGGTGGGATGCATTCAAGCATATCTTGCTTTGTTTGTGTTCATTCAGAAATTGTGCCAGTATCCAAACCATGACATGAGCATATGTATTAGAGTTTAAAAATATAAATCTGGCTGAATTTAAATGTGGTGGGGTTTTTTTATTTGTGTTAGGTATTTATGACACTGGAAAGTACAAATTAGCATGGATCCCAAGGAAATGTTTGATCTAAAATAAGGAAAATTCCTTTAAAGGGGAATTGTTTCAGGGGTTGATTGTTATTTATTTTATTAAGCACATGAGGGTTGTTTGGATTTGTGTTCTGCCTATAATTCCTGTGTTTGGAGCAGAGCTGGTGGGAAAATGGTACCAGCAATTAATGAAAAGTGATACTGTGTCAACAGATAGGCAATGGGTTAGGACATGTGACAGTAATCTTCCATGGCATTCAGGGCATTCAGACCATATGCTTTAAAACATCAGCAAAATACATGTCAGAAGCACTTCCTCTCCATGCCCCCCTCCCCAGGACCACAGTAGGGGGACACTAAGGAGTGGAACTAGGGGGTTGCTTTGCAGTCCTCGGCTCTGGGGTGCTCTCTAGAAAGGAAATGGCCTTGAGGAGGGTGGAGGGGAACTGCAGGGCCTTCTCCCAAATGAATGAATGAATGAAATTCAAGCATGGGAGGAGGTGAATGGACAGGACAGCAACCATGCTGCTGGACCTGGTGGCACTGCTGTGAGGTTTGCTCATGAATATTTAGTGCCTGCTTTTTGGTGGATCTTTTTGCAGTGAATTCAATGGCAGAAGCATGGCCATTGGCTATTGTTTCTACTCCTGCTTTTCTGTACTGTCCTGGTTTTCATCTATAGGTTGTAAGAGCCTTTTAGAAACACAGCATGTCTTAGTGTATATAGGTTGCAGAGGGAATAAATGCTAAAGAATGTTAGAGAAATCTTTTTTTCTTTGGAGGCTGGCATTAGAGAAAGATTATTTTTCAACTCAATTAAAGCTCATTGCCAAGACATCCCGTCTCTACCTGGTGCTTCTGCTCAGTGAATGCAGGGGTTGCAAGCATAAACTTAAATCACAAAATTCAATAAATAATTTGGGATCCCAAACAACCTACAGCCTGGGGGATCGTGGGAAACCTCATTTGTACCTCTTAGGCTCAGTGTGGAAAACTGAAAGTTCAGACAGGAGGAAACACCTCAAACCACAAATAAACTGTTCTATCCATTTGAAGGTAATGGGCCAAAACCTGGTATTTTTACTCAGGCAGAACTCTCACTGAAGTCGTTAACCAGTATGTCTGAGGAAGGGCAGAAGGTCTTGCTCTGGGGTTATATATTAAGACCAGCATTTCTGAACCTCCCACTGGTAGTTCTCATCTGCCCCAAAACCAGACTTCTTGGGATGGGAGCAACAGTGGAGTCCTGTATGGAGGCTATAAAATGGTTTACATTCTGTATTAATATTGATTTTGCAATCATAAAAGGAACGTAAATGTTTTAAAATTAAACATTTTTCTGTTTAAATATTAAACATAGGGATTTCTCTTCACCTGATTTTTAAATAAGTCCTGAAGGTAACTGTCAGCTAATTTGCAGTCATTTCTTGCCATCTCTTCTAGGCAGTATTTTAGTAGCACAAAAGCTACCAGGCAAGAGAGGGTACCAAATAGCTAATTGTATTCATGAGAGTTATTTTCAAATGTGTGTCACTGTTTATTCCCATTGAGGGGTGTTCCTCACCTTTTGAACTTTCTGACTGGCAACCCAGGTCATCCACAGTGTCACACAGATTGATATTTCTGCGTTCAGCACAGCACAGGGGAGCAACCCACTCAGGCCTCCTTGAAAATTCAGTGACAACTTCCTTAATTGAATAAGAGGTTACTCCATGTTTTATGAGCATCTCTCAACACAGTCATAAGTTTTATCAGTACGAAGTTTAAAGAGACAGCCCTTGTACAAACGACCTCTGAGGCAGTGCCAGCTCACAGCTCGCTTCTGCCAGCAAGACCTTACCATTGACACTGGCTGCTGAATCGAAATACATGGGCAGGACTCCCTGGGAGGGGGAACTTCTCAGCTGGTTTGTGATAGTCCTGAGAAATGGTGACTTTATGCCTCTTTACGTTTTTCTCTTCTTGGGCAAGAGGAGCAAGCCAATCTCATGCAGCTTTGGACCTGCTTGTGCCAGTGCCACATTGGCAGCTTGGACCTGCTGGTGTAGTGGCAGCTCTCAGTCTTGCCCCTGCACCATGGCAGAGGAGCCTGGTTTCCCCTGGCACTGTGTAACACCAAGCTCCACAGCAGCAGGGCAGCTTGGCCATGGCAGTGCAGCTTCCCAGCACGAGTAGGGCTGATCAGTTGACTCCGGGAAGCTGGTGGTGAGTGCAGTCCTACCTACTCTGTGCCTCATCTGTGTCCTTCTGTGCAACCAGCCAAAAAGAATGTTTCGTTTCAACCAGCTAGTAATACTCACTGCCCTCCCTCAGCAGTCTTCAGTGCTGCTGCTTGAAATAGATACATGTCATGAAACACTCATCATACAAAAAATTGCTTCAAGGCATTCCTCCTAGAAGTGAATTCTCTGGGATATATTTGGTCAGCTGAGAAGAAGCAAACCGTGCAAGAAAGTTCCCACAGTCATGTTTCCTCCTGAACCATGGAGCAGGATTTGGACAGACCTCCACAAATAAAGCCATTTTTAGGGATATTTCTGCGGTTGCCTCATGCTCACTGTTAGGTGTGTTTCTGCATGGTGGGGCAATCGCCTTGGAGAAGTGATGGGCAGTTGTGAATAAGGCTCTGCCATTTCTAGCAGCACGTGCTTCCTGACATGTGCATGAGGGGATGCAGGGTGCAGCCCCACCGCTCACTACCCCAGCTGTGGCTCCTCAAAGCAGGTGCTGCTGTGCTCTGCCAAGCACAGCTCTTCCCCACCAGTGAACTTGGGAGGAGAAAAATATCCAGCCAAACGTAAGTTTGATGTGGTGGGAAGAAGGCTACTGAAGTTGAGTGTACTCCGTGTTGTGTAGAAATGTGTCGGAATGTGTGGGATTGCAGCTTCCCTCCAACAGGGCTCCTCCTTTGTGCCCAACCTCATGGCTGTGCTGAGAACGCCAAGGGAATGAAACTGCTGGGGTCTCTACTGGTGGTCACCTCAAAATGCTCATCTGTGGGGAGAAAGTGCTGAAATGATGAAGTTTTTTTGGGGATGCTTGCTACAGCTGTTGCAAATGTGGCAAGATTTGCATGCATCTAACTGGGGGCTTTTCCTTGCCCCACTGATGGTCCCAAAATACCCCATTCTCACACCTAGTGAATAAAAGGATAGATGGAAGACATCAAGCTCCCTGAAGAAACCATGCTCAAGCATCCTGTATTCCTTCAGAGGAATAAATCCTCTGCCTGCATCTACCACCCCATTCTTCAGTGCTGGTTGTAGAGGAGGGAAAGATGCACTCAGGCAGCAGCCCCACCACAGAGGAGGGCTGGCAAAGCAGGGGTAGACTGATGGAACAGCTGAATTGCTCTCATGCTCCAGAGGAGGTGACAGGGAGGGCTGCCTGTGAAGCACACATCTTTCAGCACTGAGTTGTTTGTCTTCTCACTCTTGATTGTTAATGACCATGAAAAGCTAGTGGGAGGCCAGCCAGGACACCCATTCTCTCTCTTGCTTTCAGGAATCCAAAGACTTCAGGATAGTGAAATAAATGTTAGGTTGTCAGTCCAAAATAAAAACACTTTACAAACTGGAAATGCAAATTTCCTGCAATATCCTTTAATAGCAGGTGGTATTTCCTGAGATATTGTTTCTGACCTACAGGGGAATTGATATTATGAACTGACTGAGGAAAATGGTTATGGTATCAAGCTCCAGCCATTAAAGTAAAACAGTAAGAGCATAATAAACTAAACAAAGGAACAACCAAAAGAAGGCTTGGATTTTGTATATTTGTTGCTGTTTCTTTTTCTAATGCTATAGGCACGGAGTGTGGTTAATATGCAGAAATCCTCTTTTTACAGAAGAGGCAGCAGCAGAATGGAAATAGAAGAAAATTTTTAAATTCAATTGCTTTTAACGGCATAAGCAAATAATACATAATCATTCATAACATTAGTATTATTAAAAAAGTAAAAAATAGTTGGGTGTTGAATTAACTAATACTTCTGTATGTCCAGTAAGCCAGACAGACATTTGCTCAAGCTTCTAACATGAGATCAGAAGCAAACATGCCTATGTTTCTGCTAACTAGATTTTTCTTTGAAAATAGGACAATCTGTTACTGTCAGTCAAAACTCACAATTTGGTTTCTGATTTCATATAAAGGAGACAATCTATTAGGTTTGCTGGTCTACACATCATGTAGTGTCAGTTGTATCTCGTTGGAGTGAAATCCATTTAAAACTATCTTATGTATGTAATGTTGTTTCCTCAAGTGTGTTCAAAACCAACGCCCACCTAAAGCAAAGACTGATAACTGATTTAAAATTGATTCTGAACATGCATTGCAGCATATTCCTACATTATATATAACTTTGTAGCTGAAAGGCATGTATATTGGCTTACACTGTAGAATCTCCACTATCTGTTTTCTTCTACTGCCACAGCCGTACGCTATCCCACATGGAGCTACCAACCCAAAGGATTTGAGCTCAGCCCACTTCTCTAAGATTGTTCAAACAAATCTGAGATTTCACTGACGGCTGAGGAAAATATACTTGAGGAAAAGAAAACCAAAAGAAATCCTCCTGAGCGATTCTGTTGAGGAGATACACAAACATGGTCATCATGGTGGTATCCAGGCACTTCCCAAATTTTTTTGCTTGAAGTTTGCCATTGTCTACTATTCACTAATAGATCAGGTTCAGATTGTGGTTATTTCTGTAGTCTTCAGTCTCCTTTCTGTATTTGCCTTATTACAGGATGCTATTCAGGGAGTGTATTAGATCTTTTGCTCATGAAGTCTCTGTGGTTTCTTGGCATCCCATCTTCAAGGGGCATGAAGACTCCCAGGACATTGGCAGCCTTGTAGTTGGAGTGTTTCGGGGTTGAGGCAAGCAGAGGAAAATGGCTCTCCCAGGTATTACTGGCCAGTGGTACAAGTCACAGTGCAAAATTTCAGATGGACTAACTGTTTTCTGGGGGAGAGTAGGTTAATTTAAAGCTCCCCAGGATTCATCTTCCCTACCAAAATTCTCAACAGTGCAAAATTATCCTGAATTCTCTTTTCTGAAGGCCCTTTTCACTGTGCCATAACTTCAAGGATGTAGATTCTGATTTTTGTCAGACATTTGATCTGATGTCTGTCAGTTGGTCCAAGCATACACATCATCATGTCATGGGATGAGCGTGGATGTGAAAGGTTTGTCATCACTCATTAAGTCATATGTAGAGTTGAGCACAGAGCCCTTGAGTACCTCTGTAAGGGACCATTCAACTGATCCCAGCCCAAGAGTTGGGCCCATCGCACCTAGGAGTAAGGAGAGGGAGGACACTGATGCTTCTAAGAGCTATATGGAACTTAGTTATTGGGTGGGTTGCCCCTGAGGTACAGAATGTGTATTAATAAAATCCCACTGTGGAGATCTCATGAGAGTTCTGACTTTCTTGGCAGTCAGGAAGCTGCCTGAAACCGTGATGATGCATCCGGAAGAGTAATGAAATCATCTGTTTCGTACTTGTAGACCAGTTTACAGTCAACAAAGCATTGTCTTTTCAATAGAGAATAAATTAAAAAATAAAAAAAATCCAAAAAAACCCCAAAGCAAAACAACAAAAAAAAAACAACAGTATTTACTAAGTAAAATAGAGCTAGACTATATCACTTTTATGAGCTACGTATTTGCTTATCTATGAAAGAAAAAGCTGTAATTGAGGACAATTCCACAGTGCAGAATAAGGAAAATAACCACAAATTGCTAAGGGCATGTGTCAACAAGGGCGGGCTGAAATTAAAGTGAAAAAATGTGGCTGAAAAGGCCACACATTTATTATGTAAATGCATCTAAATTAGCCCAATCCTGAGAGGTGATGAAAGGCAAAGTGGCATGGGCAGCTCCTTATCCCATCACTGTCTCCCACCCTTTTTAAGTGCTTGTATAATAAACAGTGAATATCCTGGCTATCCTGTTGCCAGTGCCTCCAGCCATAAAGCTGAAGCAGACCCTCTCCTGCACAGATTGCTGTGCTGAGAGATGGCTGGAGTTCTTCAGGAGAGCACATCCTCCTGCGGATCCTCCTGTCATCGGCCGTGCAGGTGGGGTGGAATCCTTCACTCTCCAGGGCAATACAGTCCCTTTGCTTTTTACAGGCCTTTGCTTTTCTGTTGGCCTTTTTTTGTGATCTGAGAGGATGAAGCCTACAAAAATGCATCTGATCCCAAAATCTGAAAAATCCACTGGTACCTAAGAAGATTCTTTCTAACCAAACTTCCCCATTGCTCTCTGTAAAAACCCCACAAAATCCTCAAAATATGTCAGCAATGCACACGCTGTGAGAGCATGGAAGAAGCCAAAAGTATGACAACAATACTGCCAACCTAGTGAGCTTGGGACAAAAAGAAATATGAACAATGTGTTTCTGGTTTTCCTCTCAGTTCCTTGCACATAAATGGCAGTGCTGAGACCTTGTTCCCATTTGTGTGTAAGCAGAGAAGGTAGTATGTGTTTGGTCCCATTCTTTCTTGCCCTCTCTGCTTGCCACTTTTCATTCCTTCATCCCATCCTTTTGCATCTTTCCCACTATGCAACCCAACCAAAACTTCCCAGCACTGTTCCCCACTAGCCAAAGATTTCCAGAAGCTCCTGGGTGTACACATAATGGCACAAGCAATGCAATGTTTCCTCACCAATCCTCCAGTTGCTGTCCTTCCTTTGCTGGTGACCTCTTTGCTGGTCATGGGGATGGCCTGGGAGAGCAGTGGGCTTACAGCAACCTCTGGTGTCCATGGGACTTGCCTTAAGGCACACTGTCATGTTCCCAAGAGAAAGACTTTGAAGAGAAGGTCTTCCTTGTAGTGATGGGGCAGTCACAACCATGGAATGTGGGGATGCTTAGATGCCTGGGAGCAGCCTACCGACCACCAACAGAAGGACCTTGCTCCACACCATCACCCTTACCTGTCAATATCTAGAGTATCTCAGTATCCTTGGCCACATCTTTGCCAATGCTAGAATGATCTTGCAGCTGCTGATGAGTGATCTGGTGCTGATATAATACCTGATCTCACCAAGGTGGATTATGTTCAGCTGCAAAACAAACACCTAATTCCCGGAAAGAATATGCCTCTCTCTGCCAACTACAGCAGCATTTGGAGACCAACTCTCTTTCTTCTTTCATCCAGCAAGCTGCTTTCACCTCTGCTGCCAGGACCACCTAGCCACAGATACTACCAACTGGTATGTTTTTGGCATGTCCCAAACCACAGAGGTTCCAAGCACAATAAAGTGTAACTAATTGGAAGATGGAAGCATTTAGCTCTTTCAGTAAACTCTGGAAATAAGGGCAGAATTTACCCAAGGAGGGAATTTAGCTGTGTTTTTTTGCAGCATTAAAAATTAGGTTATGTCACTTCAGCAACAGAAGCAACAAATTACAGGAGAGTTTTCAGGAGCTGAGAATCAATATCCAACAGTCCTATTCTCTGAAATGACCTGCGTTTGCTAAAATGCTCACAAGCCCTCCTTAGCAACACTAACATGTAAAAGCGGGCTGCTTTCCAAGTGGTGGATGGAGCTCTGTGAGCAAGGAAACCACGTTAAGCTTTACAAGGCAGTGGGGCTGTAGTAGGGTGCTCCAGGCGCTGCATTCTTGATGTGGTGTCAGGTTTCAGTACTATTATGAAAAAATCTGCAGGGGATTTGTGTGCATACCTTACACACATACGTTTGATGTTCACATTGTTAGATCCAAGCAACAAATAGGATCTTTAGGTCACATGTAGCTTCCAAGAGGCTATTAAATAACTATTGCTAGACAGTCAGATAATTGTCCTGTAAAATTACAGTCAAATTCTTCTCTCCTAGATTGGGTTAAATTCAGAGTCTGTTCAGGGATATAAATGAACAACTCCAAAATTACTCCAGGGTTATAAAGAGCAGAATCTCTTTCTTCCTCCCTCTCTTCCCCTTTTTTCACTCTCTTTCAGATCAAGGGAAGCATGTGTACTCAGACACTATTCATATTTCTGCTGCTGTTGAGAGGCTGACAATAGGATATTGACAATAGGATAGATGTTGAATATGCAATAATTTATTAAATGGGTTCTAGCTAGATTTTTTAAAAAGCTGCTTGCTATTGTCTTTTAAAATACACTACTCTGTTGCATGGATTTTGCAATGATGCATGTGATGAAATTGCTGTTAATGAGTAAAATCACACCAGAAATGCAATGGAATGGAGGGTTTTTTCTGCTTTGCAAGAAGGACCTAGAAATCATGCTTTTGGACATAATGAATGTAATTTCCATTTAAAAATAAGAACATAAACTGAGTTCAGTATTTAACATACCACACACCAGAATGTTCCCAAAATATATCAAGCCAGGAAGTGGATTAATTGCAACAACTCTCCACCAAGCCCCTGGTATATTTCAAGTGCATGGAAAATTTATTTCTATTTTGGACACTGACTTCTTTATGAAATTATGCCAGAATGTCGTTTGGACTCTGACCGACACTCTCAGCAGCATCAGTGTCCTGGAGGCAGTAATAATTATCAAATCTATTCGATAGACAGACAGCTATCAGACATCTGTATATCCCAGACATAAAAAAACATCCCCAGCCAACCATGTGGCTACCAATGGATCTGCTCAGACAAAGAAGTTCAAGAGAAGTGCCTCAGGCCAGATCCTCAGCTGCAGAAAATCAGCCAGGCACAGGCGATTTGACTTCCTTGCCCTGTGTGCTTTTTTCTTTGGAGGAAAGCCCTGCCCAGCCGTCAGAGGGCAATGGGAGGTCAGGGAGGCAATGGGTTGAATGGGAAGAGGAAGCTCCTGCAGGAGCTGAGGGCTATGCCTGGGTCTGACCACATAAGTTCTGTACAAGATGCTTTATATCCCTGAAGGACTAGAAATGACTGTGCAAAAATGGCTGCCTAAGACCCCTTGTATCCTTACCCTAGTTTGTGCAGATGAGGGGGCAGAGAGCTCTTCCTAGCAGTACCAGTGCTGTGTCTGTGCTCAGTGACTGAACAGTGCCTGAACACAGCCAGCCTCCAGCACAGCCCTACAGTCGTCTGTGCTGTGCAGCTGGGAGCTTGCTTTCCTTCACCATCTTGTCCTCTGCCACGTAACAGATGTGGTTAAGGAAGTGGCAAAACCCAGGACCCTTCCTTCTAGGCAGTCTGGAGGAAAGGTGGTGTAGATACAAGCCAGTCAGAGGTCCTGGAATGGGTTGTTTTCTCCTGTTGGCAAAGTCTGAAGGCTTTCTAGGGTGATCACTGTGCCTGCCTTCCCACAGAGCCCACTCTGATGCTGTCCTGCTCTGGCTGAGATGTGTCTCACTAAAGCATGTGCAAATATCTGGAGGCAGCAGCTCTTCTGGTATGCAGCTAAACTGAAGAGAAATGCCACAGACCGCCACTGGGAAATTACCCAAGGGCAGTCACAGACTGCTTGGCTCTAATCTCACAACCTTCAAGGTAGCTTGGATGGCTACCTTTCCAAAGTGGTGAAGGTGCCTGGGGACCAATGGAAGTGCATACTGTATATTCATCAGTATTCTCCTCTTGAGAAGTACAAGTCTGGGCTGTGGCGTGGCCATTGCATCATCACCTGGGTGTTGGTGTATAGCCAGGGACAGAGTTTCCACCCAATACTGCTGGGACACTGCTACAGTCTCAGGTCTGCCCATCAGGGCAGTTCACCTTTTGTTTTCAGTCACTGCCACTTCAGTTCTTTATCCATTCCTGTTTCCAAGCTTGGACCTGTTGTTAGCAGAAGCTTGCATTTGACTGTTTGTATCTAAGCCTACATTGTGGAAAATGGGCTGCAGGTATTTCAGGTTTCTAAATGACACAAAGACACTGTTATTGAATGCGTTTATGTCTTTGTGACCTTAAAATTGAGATGAGTGAACATCAAAGGCCATAAAGGGAAATGTTACCTGACAACAGTTACATTTTGAGCAAAACCACTGAAGTTCAGAGTTCACTTTCCAAACAGCAGTGGATTTTGCAGCAGGTCAGCTTGTTTGGGACTTCCCTATGGTATTTACTCTGTAACTGTACTGGAGATCAGTGCAAAGGTCAAGAGCATTCAGGAGCTCCTGGCAGTCAGGTCCAGAGATGAGTCCACTGCTGACAGTCCTGCAGCTCTGGTAAGCTCTCCATGCAGTGGTTCCAGTGGGAATAACTTCTGCAGCAGAAACTGCCCTGGGTTTTCAGTCCATATGGCGGGAGGTGCCTGAGTAAGAAGAGAGAGAAGACTCTAAACCCAAAGTTAGAACCAGATGTAATGTGATACAGTGCTTTCCACCTCTAGGTCATCAATTCAAATCTAGCCTGTTTAGCAGTGACCAAAAATCATTTCCACATGGGCCAAGAGAAATGCACGGTGGACACAGGAGTTGCTGTATCCAAACAGACAAGATAGTCTGGAGATAAACAGTTGCACAATAGTTATTTGTCTGGACAAGTCTGCAAGGTATAAAGCTAAGTAGTTTCTGATCAGTTTATCCCTGAATAATGAGGGCTTGGTTTCTTTGCAAATAACTTATAATTTATTTCTGTCTACTAAAATGTAAGGTTTCTTCTTTGTGCTGTAGCTAAGAATGACTGAAACCTCCCCTCTGGCTTTCTCAATAGTCTGTCTGTGTAGGGAGTTATAAATAGACAGACACATATGAAGTTTGCCAGACAAAAGAGCCAGCTCATGTTTCCGTAGGTGTGTATCAAGGAAACCTCAATGCTGAACTGTGTGCTAGAATTATTCTGAAAGACAGAAAATGCTTTTTAATATTTTAGCAGCAAAGTGCAGAGGGTGCCAAACTAAACTTAAGCAAAATGCATCAGGAAAGCTTATCAAGTGTGAGACAGATGATAATGAAGTAACAGGGAAATCCTACAGAGCAGCAGTGGCTCTGAAGAGGAGCAATCAGCAGCAGCTAATCCTTCTGCTGACGAGCTGTATTGATTCTAGATGAGAACACCAATTTAAACTTTGCTTATTGTATTGAAGCACAGATACAAGGTGCATTAAATGGATATTTCATAAACTGCGATGCCCTAAATGTAACTAATATTGGATGAAACATTATAAAATAATTTTGATTATATCCTTGATAAACTCACTGGAATATTGTTGTGCTTGAACTAACAGTTCAGCTAGCAGATGAATAAAATGATGGGTTTTCCCTTCCTGTTTGAACCATTGAATTTGTACTTGTCAAGATCTGTAATGGTGGGAGTAAGGTTGGGTCAAACAACTGAGAAGTAATGGATTATGTGAGCATAAAAGAAAACAAAATGGGATTTTTAAATACATTTCTTTCATTCTTTTATTCCTCTCAGAACGTAAAACCATTCCAAATGAAGCACCTTACAGATATTTTGTAGTGAAGGTAGCTTTCTCTAAACAAAATATATGAAGTCCTAACGCTGATGAAGTCAGTTTCTTGTCTTCCATTGTATATATACATACCTAACTGGATGTATGTGCCACTGCCTGAATTTTAAGACTACCAAAAGAATAATTTGAATCAGTGTGCTTTGAATTTACCAAATTATATATAAAATTTTTATGCTAGTCAAATAACTATTAAAAGTCACTCTTTTAAAACTCTGATGCTCTCTGCTATCCCCAACAAGTGGAATAGAAATACTCTTTGTCATCGACTAACTGGTGCAGCTTCTGACATGTTGCAGGCTTTTCCAGCATCAGTCAGGGAAGGTCAGTTTAGAAGCTAATAAAATATTTTTTCAATTATTTGACTTTGTATTAAAAACTCAGAGGAGTGCCAAGAAGGATAGAAAATAAAGAATAGTTTCACAGATTTTGCCAGAAATCTCCACAGATTACTATTAGCCTCATTTATGAGACTGCACAGAGAACTGTGAAATCTCCTTTGAACTCTAAGGGCCAGATGGTTTTGCTATTAGATTCTAATGACCCACAGCAGTGTGCATACACAGACACTACGGTTGCCAGTTGACTGCAAACATGTGATGGAGGCAGGAGAATTCATGACCTGTGCTTCCAAAACACAAGTCCCTCAGTACTGATGGGATAAAAAGGCAACTGTGCTACTGCCTCAAAAGGGAGATTATTACTAAAGCAAGCTATGAGCATACCTAGACCCGAGGAGTGAATGGCAGGCACATCATCCCATGCAATTTCAGGAAGATTTCTGCTGATGATCAGGAAGCTTCAAGTGGCTTTGGCTGGAAGATGAGGTTTTCCTGGCAGTCTTTGTGGGCCCCTGGTCCCAGCACTGTATCATTCTGTGCTGGAAGAGGGAGAGAAAGGCTGGACTCAAACCAATTAAAGCTGTAGAGCTGAATGGTAGCTACTCTGCTGTCATATGGAACTGCTTGTAAGACATGATTTATTTTGGATTATATTGGTTTCAACTGGTATAATATGAACTTCCTGATTTTCCGAGGGTATGTAGACAAAAAGACCAAATATGGTTTTACTCATCTTTTAATTTAGAACTACAAGTGTTTGGATGACCTATGAAATTATTTTAATAATCTCTGCACAACATTGAGCTGTCAGCACTATAAATGGCATCCTAAGTGGGTATTAGTTTCTCTCATGGCCATTTAGCATCCCCAGCAGAGCTACCTCCATGCAAATCTGTTATCTGTGTCAAGCTGTTGGAAAAAACAGAGAGTCACTGTTGCCAAGAAGCATCAATCAGACATCTTCATAATACTCAGTTTAAAGTGAAAGACACGAACAGAAAATCTAAGAGTGTGTGTGCAGCTTAGCCTTGGAGCTTCAGGCATAGCAGTTAGGGGGTGATATGCATTCAAACCAATGCTTTTATTTCTGATCATTAAAAATTTTCCAGCATTGCTCATACTAGTTGATGTAGATTTACCCTTAACCTTCCATTTTCCTTCCTTAGCTTTATAGCACTAGGAAAAATCGTAGGATAAGAAGGACTTCTGTGAATGAGAAGTGTGACAAATTGAATTTGATACAACTTTAGATTGCTGGTACAAGATGAATATGAACTCATCATGAGAAGCTGTTCTTTTATTCTCATATGGAAAGCAAAGAAATTGTTTGACCACTATGAGCTGTAAGGATACATTTATGATATTGACATAAAGTAAATTTGAAAATAAAAAATAACAAAATGAGGGATATGTGACAGAGGAAGAGTGGAAGAAGTATAGAAGAGAAACAGTTGGGCTTTTAACATTCAAAACTTACAGCAAAGATAAAACCATCAAAATGTTGTGCATTCTCCTTTTCAGGCATTTTGTGGGGCTTTTCCTGTTCAAAGTTAGGAATATTGTCCTCAAGTTTTAAATTATTATCTTTTGCCTTACCTCACATACTTAGTATTTTAAATATGGCAAAAGAAATACTGATGCATTTTGGATTTGTTCTTGTTTGATAGATGTTCAAATGACATGATCATAGGATTTTTCCAACACTGTCACTTGTTCTTTCTGTCTCATACATATTTTAAAAGGATACCTAGTGTTGAATTGTACTTGCACATGATGTAAAAAACCCTGATTTGCTTTCAAGTGTATGGAACTGTATGTATCAGCTGATACAAGTGGTGTACAATAGCTGTTTTTCAAACTTAGGATAAAAATTAAATGTGAAGCGCTGTGTTGCACAAATCTCTTCTTAAGATGGCTAACGTAAGTGAGAGAGCCTCTGACAGAGTAGAAGCTCTGCCATCTTACTCTTCAGGCTCCTAGCAGGGACACTACCTAATAGTTCAGAGCTCTTGTTTCTTGCTTACAACTTTATTTTACTCCAGAGAACCTAATTAAAGTCTCTTGTCCATGACTATCTTATAGTCTTTTCCATAATCAAGACAGATTGTCTTTCTTTCCAGTTAATTGAACATGCAGATGGAACACTTGTGAATCAGAGGTGTCACTTTCAAAGCCCTGAAAAGATCTTTTAACTCTGTAAACACAAAGTTTAGCAAGTTGAAGCGTTAGTATCTACAGTGTGTCACAATGGTTCCAAAGGCATCACATCCACAACAGTTAAAGAGATTGAAGGAGTGCTTGGGAAATTTCTTATTATTCCTGAATTTCTTATTATTCTTCTGGTCTGGGTGACCTAAGTGAGCAGGCACTAGTCCTCACAGGACTGGACCTCACTAGATTTATATGTCCAGCCACCTTCCCCACTCAGCCAGGCTGAAGCAGGAAAAGTAATGCCTTTCAAATTGGCACTTGGAGTGATTCAGCTGCCACAAGCTGGAGCTCTCAATGTGACATGAGTGGGCACAGCTCCCAGCATGTCAGTGGTGTGTGCCACTAATGGTGGCTGAGGGACTGAGCCCTGCTTCTGGGCTTGCATAGCTAAGCTTCTTCCATTTAAGGGAGCAAGCATAACATCTGCTGAACTCCAGATCCCAAGTCCAGTGCAAACCTAGCCGGCAGTAAGCAAGCACTGCCAAGGAGCTCTCGACATGAAGCACTACGATAGCAAAGGTCTTGAATGACTAAAATTCTTGAAAGCCTTGGTCAGTATCAGAGACAGTTTCCAACTGGGCGAAGTACAGTATTTTCCCTCTGCTTTTTATGAATGGCTGGATAGGGTTGTGCTAGAGTCCGAGTCCCCTGTGGAAGCCATTCATAAAAATAACGAAACAAAACAAACACATGCAAGAAAACTTTCAAGGTCCAGTCCAAAACCACTGGGTGCCAGAGGCTGGGAAAACATGCTGGCAGCTCAATCCCCAGCCATCACTGAAAGTATTCAAGGGGCTTTTTGGTGGTCTGAAAAGTATGAACTGCTGTGTAGAAGGGCAGCTGGTAGAATTACTGTGACACATACTAGGCAGAAAGCCAGAGCTGGCCTTGTTTCAGATATTGTCTTTCCTCTCATTGAAGTGTCAGGACCTAATTCATGGAAAATATGGTGAGTTGGCAGCTCTTTCAGAAGATTTCATTGAGCTACAGTGAGTGAGAGTCACATGAACATAGAGTGCACGGCCAAATATATATAAGGATTTCTGAGCTGGAGTAAACAGTCAGCCTCTAAAAATGTCTGTGCATTTCGTGTGGCTTGGGAGTAGACACATGTACAGGTGTAATCAACAGGCAAGAAAAAAATAAATAAAGTAAAAAAACACTATTAGCTGTATACAGAAGAGTTCAACGAGTAATTGTAAGACATTCCTTTGAAACAAATCATTCCTTTGTCCAAGGGCAGCAAATGTCCATTAATGAGTTCAGGGCCTGCAGTCCACCTGGAGAAGGCATCAATAAAATGTGTGCTTTGATAATAGCTTCTCCATTGCAAGGAAATTTAATGGAAAAAGAAAGGGTCCACCCTGAAGTTTAAAGACAGACCCAGTCATCACATAGTTTCTTTCTTCTCATATTTATTTGAGAGGAGAACTTGGAGCCTGTTATATACAAAAATATAAGAGCAGTAGGATTCCACTGAGTTACAAAAAGGCTGAAATAAACAAAGCATCTCTTGTTAAAATGGGACACTTGTAGTGGGCAGCCTGAATTTAATCAGTTACATTTAATTTACATTTTCATTGATCCTTCCCACTGAAATACTGCTCTGAAAGACCAGTTACACTAAACTGCTTATTCAGAAATATTCCAGTTATTTCCTACTACACTGTCATGAAAATTAGGTTTTTGGCAGAGGAATGGCATGTTGGCTTCTGGCCAAGCAAGGCACTAAAATCATGGCTGGGATTAGGAAAAAGCAGGAAGGAAGGGCAGGAAGAAAATCATTGGATGCGATTCATAGACTTTAAAAACAGAATGTCCGGGGGAGGGGGTCAGGCAGCAACTTTGTCCTACTGAAGTAAGAAAAGCCTTTTTGTCCTTTCTGCATTCGGGATTTCATCCTTTATCTGTGGTCTTATTGTCCCATGCTGCTCCTAGCACCCACAAGGGTCATCATCATCTGGGCAGTGCTGGTGTATTTTGAGCACGTCTGTATTTGTTCCTTAATTGGTACTCCTCCCAGGTGGGGATGAAGCACACTGCCACTTTGGTGGGTCTCCTGACTCATGTAAGGACTGTGTTTCCCAGTCCTGGGTGGGCTCAGCCAGGAGAGAGACTTGCTGAGAATCCATGGTGGTGCCACCAGGTCCTGCCTAGGCAGGTGGACACAGCCAGTGTGGCCAATGATGAGCATCCCCGTAATCACTCCAAGAGGCTTGCAAGGGTCAGCACAGCATCACCTTCATGCAGCTGAAGGTCTCAAACCAGAATTCCCAAGGGCTGGAACCACTGTCCATCCCAGTCTCCTTGATTTTGGCAAGGGTGTCTTTGGTCAAGTGGGAAGCTGTGTCTTAGGAATGGGTTATGTATCCTTCACCTCTCTGCTGGAGCTTTGACCCTGCTGGTGATGAACAGGGAGGGCTTCCCCACAGCAGGGCACTCCACTCACAGCTGAGAATGTCGTAAGAGCAGCAGCAATGGAGACAACAAAATGTAGTCATAAAATCAGGTCACTCTCAGGGGCTGATAAGTTAAAGCAGTAATACCATAGAAGAGCTGAAAGATGTAACATGATAAATTAGATTTTATCTTGGTTTTAATTATACAAACTTAACATAAGCCTCTTCATCCACAGTAATACAAACTACTTCAGAGCAAAGTTTTAGGTCTAGAAGAGGATGGGTGTGAGAGCTGGGTATGTTCATCTCTCCATTTCTGACTGTGTGCTTTTCCTGTGTTTTCTATTGTTGAAAATATTTTTTCCTAGTGTTCATAAAATCATAATTAAGTGCTCTCACTTACTTTTGTTTCTCACTGTGGCTTTGTTTTACTTTTCAGCCTCAACAAGTGGTTCAAAAGAAGCCTGCTCAGGTAAGAAAAGCTAATTTAAATTATTTAGACTACTTTAAGTGAAATAATTTTTCAGTATTTCAGTCAGCTGGCTTCTTTTACTGTAAAAAAGAAGGGAAATGCATCAATCATATGAACTGGGGGACGGGTATTGGCTTGCTGAGCACAACCACCAGAAGAATTAATGTGGTGGCCCTTGGGAAAGAGAGGAGGAAGCAGTGGACAGTGCCTGTTCAGAATTGTCTTCTTTCTATATTGATTACCTTGCAGTGATAATGCAGACGCACATGTGCACTTCCGTGGTGTGAGTCCAGCATGTAATAAATATCTTTGTGTGTCCTGATTGTGGATAGGTGGGAACTGCATTACAGCAAGGAGGGACATATGCATAAAACCCTCTCTCTACTTTTCTAGGTAAAGCCTTATAAAATACGGGCCTTGTTACCCTTGTAAAATCATGGCTCAGGCCTGCTGCTTGGGCTAAGTAGAAGGGAACTATGGGAGTGGCTCAGCTGGAATAAGGGTAGAGAGATGTGCGAGAGGTGCTGTATGACTGCCCCGTGTCCACATTGTGGTGTATGATGGTTGGTTGGCTTGGGCTTGTTGTGCCTTAAAACAGCATAAACTGATAAATGGCTTACTGCTTAAAAAGGCCTGGTTTTTGCAATAAAGGGGCTCTCCTCTGCACTGCCTGGGGACTCTGCATCGCTCTGCATCATCACACTAAAGGATTCTCTAATCCCACCAAATATAATAGGCTGAACTTGGTAACTAGACTGGATGCATCATAAAGAGTAACACATCAGAACTTTTTGTGTTGGGTAGTATTGTTCTTTTTTAACACTTTGGAAAAATGCAAGCCACAAGGTGTCATGAAACCAGTCAAACACTGCAGTTACAATCCACTTCATTTTCTTCTCCCAGCCTGCTGCCCTATGTTAAAAACGACAAGAACCTAACTCTAACACTTTATTATATGTGCACCAACAGAGAAAAACTTCTGGGCATGGGAGCAAGTCCATCACTGCTCAGCAGTGCTGCTGTGCTGCTGGATCTCCACGTAAATGAATGATTGCTGAGTCAAGAGCATAAAGAGTCCATTGCTCTTCTGGAAAGAGGTCTGCTTTTAGAAAGGAATAATACTTTCATTTTTCCGCCTTATGGTTCTAATACATTATTATACAGTGTATGTTGTCATAATATCAACTGCAATCTGAATTAGGAGCTGTTGCATATGAAACAGAAAACATCCTGGCCATGAGTTGAAGGAGTAAAATGATGTAAGTCTCCAAAGCATGTGCAGGAATCAGATTTCTACAAAAGAAATCAATACAGTTACAGCAATGATGAATCCATGGCACAGCTAATAATATTAATGTCTCTGAATGGTGAAGGTGGCACACAGGATGAAAGTAGTAGTACTTTCAAGTAAGGTTAAGTTTTTCAAGGAGAGGTAATGTTCTTTTGTTAGGCCAGCTTATGCAAAAAACACAGCCTAAGTCCCCAGTGACTTACTATGTATGATTTGACTACACCCCACAATTCAGAACACACCAGGCTGTTCTAATAGAAGATATTTCCTCTCAGTCTCTTGCTTATATCCTTCCAATGTTACTGCTACAATCAGGCTATTTCTACTACAACATGGTAGTAAATCTGCCAGTGGGCACAACGCCAGCTGTCTCCTCTGTGGCACCTGAGAGACAGGGAGGCTAAACCCTGCTGCAGAGAGGAGACCAAATCCAGGAGACAGAGATTCCCGGGAGGCTGTTAATGTTGCCTTTTCCTCTGGTATGCATCAGAGCTCAATTCTACTGAGGTCAGCAGGAAGCGGGGGTCTAGAGCTGATGGCTGTAGCCTAGCCTAGCAGAAAACTATTGCTGCCAATGGCTTTGTAGTGCTGCAAGACTTCCAAGCTCCCCAGGCACTGACTCCTGCAAGTGTTGTGTTTGCACAATAACCATGCACAACCCTGGGTGCAAGACAGGAAGAAATACCGGGGACTAAAGCTGGGCTGGGGTGTAGGAGGACAAAGAGGGGACCTGGACTCTGTTGCTTTGTAGCAGAGCAAAGTAATGACAGATTTAATTGATGGCAAAGGGATGTAGGCATTTGAACTGAAGCACTAGCATTCCCCATATGGATTTTCCTGACCATTTGCTGAAGCAGTGATTTTGGTAGGGATGCTGTAGCGTGTGTCAACCAGCTGGATGCCACCACTGCTGCAGTGGTGCCTCAGCAGTACCTCTGTAGGCAGAGACAGAATGAGACATAGAAAAGAAAGAGCTTTGGCATTCCCCTTAGTAATGGAAGTGTTTGTGCAGAAAGCAAGGAGGCACAGAAGAATGCATAAAAGGAGAGAAAAGACTGTTTAGATCTCTCCAGTTAACACAATTGACTGGTGAAGGGACACCTTATTTATATGCCATGTCTTTACACAGACAACATTTCTGTTTTTAATCCTTAGATCAACCCTTACTGGTTTTAACAGGCCCTGCTCTCACGCTTGCAGTACCACAACATTGCAGTTTGGCTGTTATAGGTGTATGGTAAAGAACAAAAATTTATCACTGTGAGCAAATGCTCATGACAGTGTCTTCCTGGGGCTGAAAGAAAGAGAGGTAAAACAGTGTAATTCCTGGGATGATCAAGAACTTCATGCTGCTGGGTTTCACTCAGGTCTGGTTGCCTTTCTCTGATTTCTTTTAATAGTACCTAATTTCCCTTTAAAGAAGGGAGGTTCAGACTCGGAATTAACAACAAGAACATGAGCTCATGCAGGCTTTCTAATCTGAGCTGTCTAAGGAAATAGTGATAAATTATATAAACATGGGGACTACATGGAAGTTCATGGAGGATAATGTAAATCTTATACTACATACTGAGGGATCTCTTCCTTTTCCATCTGTTTCCTTCAAAATATCCTCCCAGATGGCTTTACGATGTGGCAGTCTGGATTAAGTTAGAAATGTGTACTTTCTTCATTGGTGGAGACTGTGAGAGGTTGCAGTCAAGAACTGCTGGTTGATGGTGAGCCTGCCTTGGTAGAAGTGGCAGAACTCTTGCTCAGCCTTGGCCTGTGAGTGGTCTCCTGTGCTTTGAGTTTTTTGTGTATTCTCAAAGATTTCTATGAGTGTTAGTTTACATCACTCTTACTCTTGTTCTTGCTGCTAGCAAGTATGTCTCTTGGGTTTGTGTCACTTTTAAAAGTACAGAAGCAGTAGGACCAGATAAAGTTCTCATTTTCTAAGTAACAACTCTGTTCCTATAACCTTTCCCAGATTATAAGCATCGTGCAGGACTCTGCCATGCTCCAAATCGCTTTATGGATATCAGCTGTCCAGTTTAGGGCCATATAGATGTTTATGTAAACTTTTGCAATATCTTTAAACTTTGCCAGAGATCTGAGGATTTACATCACCCAGGCAGTAAATGGCAGCAGTAAAACCCACTGGAAATCTACACACCTATATCATTAATAGAAACCTTTGAATATGGTGGTCTATTCACATCTTTGTGATGATCACTGATGCATACTCTCACACTCTCACACTTCCTTGGGGAAATGAAGAAAAGAGCCAGCATAACTCTGTGACATGGATAAGTTTAGCACTTTCACATAGATATTTGCCTAAACCTCAGCACAAGACTCTTTGAAATCTGCTCTGTCTCTAAAGAATGTACAGCTGGATCTTACAGTCATGACATAGTAATATTTTTACCAAGGTGTGCTAATATACTGTCCAAACAAAAATTTCTTCATTTCCTCATTTTTAAGCAATTTGTAGCAGCTGTTGATTCAGCCATGTAGGGGAGTTACACTCTACTTAAATTAATATGAAGGAAATAGATGTTTTTAGGAAAACACAATGAAAGCAATCAAAATTTTCTGGAAACAGGACATGTTTTATTTTCATCATTTCTGCAGAGAAGACATACAATGAACATAGAACAGCCCTTTGAAAATCTTATTACCGCTCTTAAAAATCTCAGTGCTTGTAAATCTTTTGTATCTGAAAGTCAGCATACCAGTCAGAAAGACAGCATGTAGATCAGAATAAAAGTGTACCAGTTGGAAGAGTACAAGTGAAGTCTACATAGAACAGTGTACACAAAAAAGTGTAGAGAAAACGTACACTAAAAGAACAAGTAAAGCATATTTCTCTACCTAATGCTAAACGTAGTAGATGTTTTTAAAACAATGTCCAAAAATAAAGAAATCCAACAACAATAAGCAGTAAAAAGGAAAGTGATATTCTTTATGGGAAAGAAGATCTGGATATCCTATATTTTTTCCTGCTACTCATTTCTCAATGTTGGTACCAATAGAATTATGCATGTAAATTAGTCATAATATAGATACATGTATACACACCTCAAGTTGCATCTATTGCATATGTCTACTTGGTGTAGGACACAGTAAATGCCAAAAGCCTACAAAGCATCACTCAGGCTCTGCAGCCCAGGAGCTGCACCTGTGGTTCACACATTAGTGTGAAGCCACAAAGCTGCAGACCGTTAGCAGAGCTGAGCCTGGGCCCCATGGTGGTTGTGCGGCAGGGCTAACATGCTGGCACACCCTGGCCAGCAGTCCCAGGGTGCACATACTTCATCACCTCTCTGTGCCACACAATAAAATCTGCACTTCCACAAGCTTCAGGCATTCTGTGTAAGTGCTAGCCAACATACATGAATTCATCCTTTTTCCTTCTGGGAGGTCACAGACAGAAATGTCGTAGGAATACTTCAGAAATCCACTTTGGAAGGTTGAAAAGAAGCTTCCGGCATCACAGACAGGGATGACAAATCCAAGCAGGTGCACTTACACATCCAAGACAGTGAGTGCCATTGTCCAAGGCCACCCTGTGTCCTGCAAACCCAGGAATACTGCAGTCCTATTCTACTGAGCCTTGACTGTAGAAATACTGAATAATCTCTGCCCTGAAAGTTGACCTAGTGCCTGAGATTTCATTGCTCCTTCCACTGCATTCAGCAAACTATGTTGTGTCTCATGGACTTTTTGCGTGCTTATTGATATAAAGAATGAGAAAGTTCCCAGGGGAACTCCTGAAAAGTCAGATCCTGGAGATGTAAAACTTTCTGTTCCAGTAACACATAGAACTTTGTACTTTAGTACAGGATAAATGTGTATGTGTTACATAGGCCACTCCAGCACATCCTCTAATGTACTGTAGGATCTTGGTACCATGTGAACACATGCTGAGCAAGCATATATTGCAACTCATGGGAAATAAAGAAAGTCTCTAGCTTTCTTCATGGATGCAGTAGATGGAATTTCATGGAGGGTACTGGGCTTTACATCCTTATCTTCTTTCACTTTTCAATGCAAAATGGTGGCAACTTTTGTGGTTTTCAAAAGAAGACATATTCAGTCTTCCTTTTTCTTTTATAATGGGTTTATTGTGACAGGGAGACACTGAATAGTTTGTCTGATGACTTTTTAAAAAAGGAAAAGAGCTGTTTTTTGAAATAAAAAAAGAAGAAGAATCTGGGAGAAAATATAGAAGTTGCAATTACCACTTCAGTGAACAGATGAAGCACTAAGCTGGGCTAAAGAATGATGGCTAGAAGGAGAGGTCAGGTATTTCTGACAGAAAATATTTTCTTACTTACATGACAAAACTTCTGAATAGACTCTGAATAATGTAATTCAATGATGCTATGCCTGAATACCCAGATCAGTGTATGACTGCGGTACCCAAGGTTTTAAATATTTGTGGTTGTCATTTACTACATAGCTATGATAGAGGAATATTTTTGAGATGACTGTTTCCAGAAACTTGTAAATAAATTAAGCAAATTGAGATATTATATTGCCAGAAGGAACGGAAGAAAAGAGATTTTAAAAACCCTTCAAGACAGGAGGATATTCAGTCACTTTTAAAGTGTCAGAAATCGGAAATACCTCAGCAGCAGCCCCATTTCCTATCCTGGCAAGCTCTCCAGGAGACAAGTGATCCTAGTGCTTCTCCCTAAACCTGAGACACAGTGCAGCTCAGGATTTGAAGGTCAAAGAGCCTGAGTGATCAAGCAGCAGAAACATGATTTTATGTGATTGTGTCCACAGATCTGGTAAATTCCGATGTATAATTCTGTCAGTAAATGCTGACTGAGTTATACATCTACTTTCTTAATGCACTAGTAGTCTACAAGGTAGGCTGGGCTGCCTGTCACTGTGTCCCATGCACTGCCTTAGGAACAGAGATGCCCCAGGCAGCACTGTGCCAGGACAGCATAGCTTCCTTTGAAACCATTATTTCTCAGCACTGTGCTGTGTAAGCTCCGTTTTAGTCAAGTCTTACAATGTCTTGATTGCCCTTCCACTAAACCTGAGGTGCTGGTGCTCTCTTCTTGCATAAAGAAGTTATCAAAGCGCGCACACTTTTAATCTGATGTGACAAAAAAGGAATCAGATTTAGCAAGGTTTTTTTTTCTTTATGACTTGTGAAGGGCTATCTAGGGGATTCAGTCTTGCCTGCTGCAATGTGCCACTTGAAGCTGTCATGTCCTTGTCAGCCAGTTTATGAGTCAATCAACGAGCAGGAGTGCTATGACTTAGTTCAATGTAGGAGGAGCCTTCATCTCTGAACAAGAGCAATAATGGGTTCTTGACAGCTCAAACACACATTTATTTCCCTGAGGCAAGCTCTAGGGCAGGAGGCAGCTTTCTGAATGCACTGGTCACACATTTGCCCATTCAACACAGACATGCTTTCAGGTCCCTGCTCTTTTCCCGTGTGCTGGGCAAGACCTTACCCTAAAAGTAGGGATGTAAAACTGTAGGGACTGCAGCTGTTAAGCCACTCTTTTCATAGCACAGGGAGTAGGTGTTGCAGTCTAGAAGACTAGAGAATGAAAGGGTGGGCTAAAATATTTCCCTAAGCCAGCAACACTCCTCTTCAACCACTCCCTGCCTCTTCCCTCCCTACTCCTTGCTTGTGGAAGAAGCCTGAGGTGGGCAAGCAACATCTGTGGGCAGGGTGGTTTTTTGTTTGACCCCATGGCTGTGGCCACAAAGGGTGTTTAGGGAGGTACTCCATCCAGTTCAGAACTTGTCTCTGATTTGGCACCAACTGAAATCTCACTAGTAATAGCCAGAAAAGAAGGGTTGTGGTGTGTACTTGGGAAACGCCATTGAGGAACATGGCTGGGGCAGTGTTTAAAAAAGTGCCAGTCAAGAGTAAATTAAACAGCACTACTTTTGCATACACCTGCTATGTATTTTGGCTGAGATTTTCAAGAGTAGCAAGAGTCAGTGCTGCTAAAGCTTTGGTATCTTGCTTAATACAAGTCATGCAAGACACACAAGATTCTCAGTAGCACATGACTACTCCCTGAAAGTAAGGATTATTTTAAGATATTTCCTGAGTGATACTCAGAAAGTTGAAACAACCTGCATGATCACTCTTGATTTGTAGTAATAAAAATAATCAAAATACTAATTAGCAAAGATGAGGTGCAGAAGGCTGCACAGGAGGAAAGTGAAGAGGTTCCTGAGCTTCTCATAAGGGGCTCTGCATTTTCAACAATCAGCATTACTGTTGCTTCTCCATATCCAGCTGAAACCACTGAAAGATAACCTTTTCCCGTATCAACAGATACTCCAGGGTTATATCCTTGCTCATTTTTAGCACTGAGAAACATGGGAAACAAACCTGTGTAACCATTCTTGGAAATTGCTCTATTTTTTTTGTTCCAATTCAGGACTATATAAATTCTTTTACAAATTTTATTTTAAAGATTAAGTATGCTGTGATGGATGTGTAATAAGGTAAGCGTAAATAAAATCAAAGTTAAGGTCAATGAAAATACAGTTTTTGTCTGTTAAATAATTTGCTCAGATAGCTGCAGTCTTCACATACCAGCACTAATAAAGTCTGGCTAGGAAAAAGAGCAATATACTCAGCCCTTATTAACATATTTAAACATGTTATGGAAGGAAGCAATAAGACAATATATTATTTTTTTCTGGGTTTTCCCTGACATCTGGGATATATTATAAGACCCACTTGTCATCCAAAATAACAGTCTTAGGACAGAAGAATAACGAGAATTTTTCAGCTACTCTGACTGTACTCTGTGGGCCACTTCTGGTATTTTAGTTCCTTGAAATCAGCGCTGTCATGCTACTCCAGCGTGACATCTGGTCTCCATGGGCAGTCCCTCAGCTTGTGACTCCTGTGCCAAACATTAAAGCTAGGATGGACAGGCTGAACCTATAAGCTTGCCTCCGCCCTTGCAGTTCAGAGAGGACAGCTCAGGTGAAAGATTCATAATCAGTGTGAAACATTTGTGATAGATGCTTTAATACCATTTTCCCTGGTTCTTCTGTTCTGTATCACTTCCATTGATGCTCTCACTGGACTGTTCCTTTATGCTGAGATGGAGTGAAGCAACCCAGACAACAAACACAGTCCGTGACAGAGAGGGTGCAATTTGGGGGCCCATTCAGAGCCCATGGTCATTGATTGATTGCTCATTGGATATTGTAGGCAAGGGGCTACTGTGACAGTATAGGAGTATCACAACCTCATGGTAGACCGTGCAGTGAGAATTATGGTCCTAGGCACTTCATGTTGAAGGCTATAGAAGTACATAGCTGGTTTTCAGACATCAATGCTTTGCAAACAGTGCATGAAGGATCTAAATCTCTGCACAGCCTAGTGCTTGTAAGCATCTTGGGTTTATCCTTACAGGACTTAAATAAATAAATGTGCTTTTCTCACAGTGAGGAAGAAAAAAGCCCTTAAAAAACACTGCCTGGGCATTGTAATACTCACATTGTCATAGCAAACTGTCTCATGGATCCTTTTTCATTGGGATCCCAATGCAAGAAATGTTAAATTTTTTATGAAGTCTGCTCCAGCAGATGGTGAGCATCACTGTGATGATGTTCTGCTGCTGATCCCACTGTAAAGCATTTCTTGAAATTCACTAATGTTTTCAGAAAACATTGGCTGAAATTTCTCTTTGGAAATTACTAACGCTTATATTAGAGAGGGATATAATATTGCCAGTGTAGTTCTTTGCCTCTACTCTGTCAATGTAGTCACATTAGGGCTGATCTCTGATCTCTGATCTCAGGTTTGAAGAGTTATTTGCCACACAACAACCATGGGAAAAGAGAAGGAGAGAAATAAAAAAATTAATCACCCACATTCTGCTTGAATTCAGATCTCAGATTTCCCACATCCTGGTATTTAATTTCTCACAGAGTTACCAATGGTTGATCTCACGGCAGGATTAGTGGGAAGAAAAATGAGAGCTCCATTGAAACCAGACTTGAGTCTGGAAAGAAGGAACATGTGAGCTCTAGGACCCCGGAGATATCAAATTCAGGGTAGTGAATGGTTTCCACCCCCTCCCCTTCCCTGATTCTCAGGCTTATTTTGAAGCAAATTCTGGAAACTGAAATCAGAACAGTAAAGACACAGTTACAGTAAGTTAGGGAGCTCACACATTACTTCAATAGTCTCCTGAGAACTGTGTTATATAGTGAGGCATTAACTGTAATTCATATTAGTATTTTTGTATGTTTAGAAAGAGGAGAATAGATTAACATTGAGCTATAAATTGCAGTAAATCTGTCTTGTTGTAAAATAAACATGTTTCGAACATGTTTCCACCAGGATGCCTTCTCTGATTTGATTATAGAATGTATATGTGTTCAATTGGAAAATAAATTCCCATTAAATATTCTATAATCAAAAAGAAATCATCATTATGTATTAAATTTGAGACCTCACTCACTTTGAATCAGGTTATCTTGCTTTGAGAAAGTGAGAGCTTTGTCCTGTGGATCGCTGCATAGAGGGATCCCAAAAAGTTGGGTCGTTGTTCTACGCTGAGGAGGACCAAACTTTCTCACACTTTCCACCAGATTGTGCGAGATATTCAAGAAGTTGAAAAAAACCCTTAAATGCATCACTCTAAATCCTTTAGGAGTTGAACATATTAAGATGACAAGAAGAGAATGTCATTAAACCATAACTACCCTTTTTGGATTACCTGGTATTTGTAGATTTATTGGCAAGGTGGCTTAAATTAGGGATATATTTTTAGCCTGCAGCATTACATAATAAAATAGCAGCTGAATTCTTGCAGTAAAAAAGAGAAGGGATGGGGGGAGTTTATTAAAAACAACATGAACCTCTCTGATTTTACTTTTTCGTCTGCACAAAGAGGTGCTCCATGGTTACACAATCAGTAAAGTTTGTGAGAGCATTTCCATTGCCCCATTGTGTTCAGGAGCTGTCGCCTGCCTTTCACTGCAGACCTGCTGTTTAGTCTGAAACTGAAAATTAAACCCAGAGCTTCAGCTCTCTAAGTTAAATACTCTGCATTGCTGGAAGCACGCAGCCTTGCCAGTGTCTGTGTGGCAAAATCCATGATCAAAATCTTCAGACATTTTAAAAAGCATTTTACAAGTCTGTTAAGCTTTATTGTTTTTGTTTTGATTTGGTTGGGGTTTTTTTCTCTTTTTTCGTTAAAAATAATTTTCTGAATTATACTAGAAAGTCTCATGTGAGCTGTGCTGAACCAGCTCAGGGAGCCTGGCTCACTGTCTTTAAGAAATATGTTTCTCATTTTGGAGGGCTTTTGTGAGAATGGCCAGGGCAAGGTAGACCCCTGTATGTTAAACTCGCTCCTTCAGAAATGAAAACACAAGGGATGAGAAAAGCCAGGGGAGCCCAGAGAGCGCGGATGGCGGCAGCAGGGCCCATGCAGCCTGCCCTGCTGATGCAGCGTGGCAAGGGCTGCTGTGCCTCAAGGGCTGCTGTGTCTCGAGGGCCTCTGTGCCTCGAGGGCTGCTCTACCTCGAGGGCTGTTGTGCCTCAAGGGCCGCTGTGCCTCAAGGGCCACTCTGCCTCGAGGGCCTCTGTGCCTCGAGGGCCGCTGTGCCTCAAGGGCGGCTCTGCCTCGAGGGCCACTGTGCCTCAAGGGCCGCTGTGCCTCAAGGGCGGCTCTGCCTCAAGGACCGCTCTGCCTCGAGGGTCACTGTGCTGCAAGGGCCGCTGTGCCTCAAGGTTCGCTCTGCCTCGAGGGCTGTTGTGCCTCAAGGGCTGTTGTGCCTCAAGGGCTGCTCTGCCTCAAGGTTCGCTGTGCCTCAAGGGCCGCTCTGCCTCAAGGGCCGCTCTGCCTCAAGGGCCGCTCTGCCTCAAGGGCCGCTCTGCCTCGGGACTGGCGCTCGTAAAAATGTCACCAGTGCACTTCCACTGTGAAAGGCGCTTTTATCTCCCCTTCCCACAGCCCCTTTCCAGCGGGTATGTGGGGCTGGGCCCGGCGGCTGCTGCTTGGCCTCCCCGCATGGCTGGACCCTAATGAGGTGTGTGCGGCTCTTGGCTGCAAGTTTTCAATCTCTTTCTTATTACTTCAAAGCTGCTGCTCCGAGGTTCAGACAAGTTTGATCACTTGGCAAAATCTCTCAGCTGGGATTCAAAAGGGAAGATGCTTTATTTTATTATTTATCGTTGTAGATAGATAACTCTTCTCAAACTACTCTTGCCAGTGGCTTTGTGGTCAGAGCTGCAATGTTTTTTTAAGTGATAAAGGATTGAAGGTGAACAACTTTTGGCAGTTGCTTCCTGTCTGTAACAAGTGGTTGTTTTTAGGGGGAGAAAAAAAAGAGAATAGAAATATAACAGGCCTTACTTTATTTTCCTTTTAATGCTTTAAATTTTGAAGGGTGTGTGGAGGGAGGAGCAAAAGGTAAATTATATGGGTTTGACCTGCATTTCAAAGCCTCTGTAGTATTTCTCCACCCCATTCTGGGAGACCATTGCTATAGTCCTTCCTCTGCCACTCAGCATAAAATATGCAGGGAAACTGGTGCTGTTTCAAGTACCTCAAGGGTTCTAGGGCAAGGCAGATTCACTTAGTTTACCTCTGTGGGCTCTGGTATCCTTTTGGGCTTTTCCATCTTCAGTGCCACAAGAAAGCAGAGCTAACACAGTCACCCACATCATTTCAGTGACCTAGGCAAGTCTAAGGATTTTTAAGGTTGGCATCTGCCTTCTTTTCCTCTTTCATCTAATTATGGACGCAAATATTAGTGATTAAAGACTATTATTAGAGCCTCTGCTTGCCTTATGCTCTAGTCTGGAGTTTGGCTGTGAATGCAGAGCAGTTTACCACTCCTCCGGTTTACAGCATCCACAAGAAGTTTGTAAGAGCAGCTTCTCAAAGTTGGGGGCAGTCCAGCTCAGTTGTATATGTTTCTAACAGCACTGCTGTCTTCTTTTTCTTAATATTTTATTTCCTTCCCACCAGAAATGTTTACATATTGCAGGGTTGAAGCTCTCCAAGACAAAATACATCTCTGTCAGTGTTGCATAGCACCCGAAATTGCTTCAAGTACCATTTTCACTTTTAGGTCTGTGCTTTGCAGACTTTAAATGGTGTTTCCTGCAAAATTCTTCTGACCGGTACTGAGATTTTGCTGAAGATTTTCAGTCTCCTTTTAATCACATGGGGAACAGATTTTTTCAAAGTGTTTTGACCTGCTTAGGTCAAAAAGGCACTTGCTGTACTTAGATGCCAAAAAGCGTTTAAGAAATCTGGCCTGACGTAACTTAGACAGCTGAGTCTCAATTTCAAAAGGCTTCAGCCACATAGGCTTTGGCACTGAGCGACTTGCTGCCTTGCAGGAACCTCATGGCTGAGTTAATTTCAGGGCTGCTTTAAAATCCATGGCAAACTTGGGCACCTAAAGCTGAGGTTCATGCAAGATCATCTCTAAGAGAAATTGAGAGGCAGAACCTCAGCCAGGTACATTTAGGTTAACTAAATGTCAGTCAGCCTAATTCCTGTTTCTGGAAGTTCTCAGTGTGAGCCCTCCTGATTTAAAACTGCTGTGTCAGATAAGACCTTTCTCTCAAAGTAACCAGAGAGACTCATTATCACTCCATTATATCAAACAGTTCTCCTAGTGGGAGATAAGCTAGGAGATAGAGAAATGTTTTTGATTCCCCCTTAATCTAACAGGAAGAATAGAGTTGAATCTATATTTTAAGTAAGCTATTGTAACTTAAAGAAGAATGTCCTGTACTGTCCTGTCCTGTCCTGTCCTGTCCTGTGGGAATCCTCCTAGGCAATGTCTTGGTCCCCTCCAGTTATCTGAACCTGTTGTTTATGGACCAAAACTTGGCCAAGCCTGGCAAGACACTTCCTCCAGAGGAAGGGGAATCTGTAGAAGTGGTTTCTGTGTGTGTAAGGATGGTTAACTCTCTCTGACCTCTACCAGCTGAGTCCCAGCACAGCCCCAGCAACTTCACTCTGGCTGCCTCAGCTAGTTCACTTCCTCCAACAGCTGGGGATGTGTATTATCCGGTAATCCCCATGAGCAGCCTTTTTGCTAGTCAAGCAGTGCTATTGCAGCAGTAAAAGGAGAGGACACACTTAATTTGCTTACTTACTATGCAGCTAAAAACCCACAGGCTGGTGACCTGCAGGAGAGCATCAGTTTTTGGCTTTGTTTTCTCTACTCCCTTTCTGTCTTTCACAGAATAATAGATTATTTGTATAAAAGCGGAGTGCTTTTAACAGAAAAAAGATGCTTCTTCCATACACAAAAGTTTAGGGGGGAGCCTTCTTCCTAGAAGGTAGAAAACCCGTCTTGAAATATCTGCTTCAAATCAGAGAGCATGGGGATTTCAAAACAGGTCTATGTGTGAGTTTCCAATCCTGTGCTATTGTGTATATGTACGCAATAAAATTAAAAAGTCTTATTTTTGCTGTCTGTTATACACTGCCTTCCTGAGTGTGAAAACTTTGAGGACATCACCAAGTCAAATTCATCTTTAGGGTATTTTATAGCCCTCAGACTGCTCCCAAGAGCATTAGGCAGCTCTGCACATGCCCACCAGCAAGCACTTGAACATTGGGGAAGTTAAGCAGTAGCTCAGCAAGGCTGCTTGCTGGTATCTTAATATTGCTATGCCATCATGCTATGGCCAAATCTGGTCTTTTGAAGGCCAACATCTTTACATAACAAAGTGGGCTATTAGAGGCTAGGTCCATAAGAACTTACACATTTAAAGCAAGAATGTTGGTTTCCAGTCCCTATATTTCAACCCTAAACTGCCCCATTGCTGCATCTCTCTGTCTCGTTGTTTGTATCTAATGTCATTTAAGTACTGGAAGTTTTTTCCCTTGCAGGGGGGACCTGCCTGCTCGCTGCTCCCAGGGCTGTCCCATCACTTAGTCTATGATTGCAGAAACAGTAGTAGGAGAAAGCAGTGGGTCTCAAAACTGCTCTGTAGCCAGAGTTTTTAACTGTCCTGTTAGGCACTAAGCTAAAGGATTTGTGCTTCTTCTAGCAGTTGCAGTGCACAGCAATTGCTGAATTGTGATCTGATTAACTTACATGTGTTTAGATACAGAGTTTCTGCACTGAAATAATTCCTTAAAATAATTTTTAATCCAGCAGTAAAAAGGGTTGTATGGCCTTTTCTGTATATGTTCATGGTGATCTCTTCTGCCCTAATAAATCCTTTCATTGCAATGTGTGAAGTATACCTGTAACAATTTGAGTTCTGAATCCAGCTGCTGGAGTTAAACTTTACCTTTCTGCTGAGTGACAGCCATCACTGAGCTCACTACTGTGCTTTGCAGAGAGTGCAGAGCTTGAAGCAGCAGATCCTATCCTAAGCTTCATGAAAACCTACTCTGAGTACTGTAAGAATTTCTAAAGCAGTTTGGTGCTTTGGTTGTGGAGCAGTTGGGATGGATGGCACTGTCTCAGCTGGGCAGAGTCCGGCCCTGGCATCTGGTCTAGAAGCTATCTATTCCTGTCCCTATATTTCATGGACTCCTCCGAAAATATTAGCTTGCATGCCAGGGGATTTCAGACATGTTAACAGCAGACAATGGCCCACAGTTTGCAACTTGCTCTTGTCAGCAGTTCTTTTTGACATATCTATTCAAGCATACCCTCTTGGGCTTAGAAAGCAGCCAGCAAAATCTGTGCCAATAGCTAATACTTCATTATAAAATATAAGCGCTAGCAAATTCAGAGGCTTCATATGAAGCGTTACTGTGATCCTGCAGTTCATTTCACAAAATGGGTTTTAGTTTTTTTAATCTGCAGGTCAGAAATTCATGAGCAGAGGGTGGAAATACTGAATTGCCAGTGAGTTTCATGGGGCCAAGACATTTAACCTTGAAGTTTTGCCCAGGGTATTACAATAGAACAAACATTTTTACAAAAATACCGCAGTTGCCTTTCTGCAGGCGGTAACAAACACCAACAATTGCTTCATCATCAGATTTTGTTGTTATCAGTTTGTGGGGGTCCACCAAAAAAAGGATGCAGAGGATATACAAAAACCAAACCAAGTATGTCTGTTCTTCAGGCCGCTAGGATGCTACTAGCTGCTAGTAATTCCAGAAAAAATAGCCTGCACCACCCAAATGTGGATCACCAAATGGATGTCTTGGGCAGCAGGTAGAGTTAAATTTCACCTGCACAGGATATTGTGGAAAAAAAGTCTCTTGGGATCAGGGGGCGACTCTGAAAAGATGCTGATGTTTAAATATAGTTGTTTGTGGCACAGCTCCATTCTGGATGGTACCACCTCTGAGGTTTAGCAATGAGTCACAGAATCATCCAATCATTTGTGTTAGAAGGGAGCTGTGGAGATCATCCAGTCCAACCTGCTGGCAACGCCCCCTAGAGCAGCTGACACAGAAACATGTCCAGGTGGGGTTTGGAAGTCTCCAGAGATGAAAATCCCGTGACCTCCTGGCAGCCTGTTCCAGTGCTCTGCCACCCTCAGTGTGAGGAAGTTCTACCTTAGGTTGAGGTGAAACTTACTGTGGTTTAGCTTATGGTTGTTGCCCCTCATCCTGCTGCTGAATAGCGCTGGAAAGAGCCTGCCACCAGTTTGCTTTTCCACAGCAGTGAGACTTCCAAAGCAGAGATTCAGCTTCAAGGTTCTGGAGAGGGTTCATGGGTCCACACATCTTGACACAGTTGTTCTGTGCCCACTGGGTGTCTCAGGGGATCACAGGCATCCACACAGAGAAGGAGGGCATGACACAGGAGAGCAGCACTTCTCTGGCTTATCTTACCAGATGAGATATCCAGGGCATCTAAAACAACCTCGAGTGCTATCTTCAGGCAACCAGATCCCACCAAGGTTGTAATATTTTAAAATTCTGTGTTGGCTAGCCCAAATGAACATACTGGCTGCAGACAGCACTTCTAACTGAAACCTGCTGTCCTGCCTTCTGTTCCTTTTTTGTTACCTTCGTGTTAAATCAGGGCTAACAACAGTGATACCAATCCCCTGCAGAGTAGCCCTTCTGAGAACAGATTCCTGCTGTGAGTCATTGCAAAGTATTTGTCCTTTCTCTCCTGCTGGAGGGCAACCTCAGTGAGAGATGAGGGTCAAGGCTAGTGTCCACATCTGCCAGCCCCTTGCCAGTGATGCCCTTCAAAAAAAGGCTCCTTTTGGAGCTTTGGAGAGAGCCACCTTGCAGCTCTGTTTTGGGAGACACACCAGCTCCCTATCACTCCCAGTCTGACAGGGCAGTTTCAGCAGCTAGGGATGGAAATGGTTCAGTGTGCTGCCTTGTCATACAGTATCATGCTGTGTCCTGTAGCACCTCAGGATAAGCACACTGTTATATGGGACCTGTGGATGACCAAGGACAGCATGTGCCATGTAAAACTGCCTCTGCAGCAGGTCCTGTGCCAATCAGCCCCCGAGGATACATGTATGGGGATGTACACATGGATGCATGGGGAGTCACGCTGGATATTGTCTAAGCAGCAGGAGTAAAGCCTGAGCTATGCATATGAGTACTCATCCTGTTCTTCGAGTATTTGGCCTGTTCTCCCTGAGCTCTTCATGGCTATGTCATCGACCTTGGCAGGTCTGTGAGGACGTGCAAGTGCCTGGAGGTTGCTTACTTCTGCTAAGCATCCTTTCCCTGAAGTTTCCGGTGCCCTGACAGTGCCAAACAATGAACTTCAGTGAATCTCTGGCTGAAATGACTCAGCGGAGAGCCAGGCAGTTTTCAAAATGCCTGCCCCACCCTCCTTCTTTTGGAAAGTGTTGGGGATGGCGGGGGAGGGCGGGAGATGCTGCAGAGGCAGAGATTGGGTTGAGGGTCCCAGCTGCACAACCTTCTGATATGTGCAACCAGTTTTTCACAAGTGCAAAAAATCCCTCTGCATTATACATCTATATTTTGCCTTTCAGAACCTCTACTCACTTTTTCTTTTGGGTCCCTCCCTGCATATATGTCTGATTTGTAGTATCCCTTTGTTTGAATTGTAAATGCTTCAGAGCAGCAATCATGTCTCCATCAGTGTCTTGACTAGAAACTTACATGATAGATTGACTTAAAACCACTCATCTGCAACTGAGCTATCTTAGGCTTTTGCAAGGAATGAACAACCTGGTTCCTTTCAAAAGCTTTTCTTCGTGAAAAAAGTATTTCCCAACACTTATATGATTTTGAAATCTGTCAGTCTCAAATATTTTTTAATAATTCATTTATTATTTACATATTTGGAGGGGGTTAGCTTAATTTTTAGTACACATATCTGCACATAGATGTGCAGTTGAGAGAAACTTCCTTCATTACAGGAACGTTTATAAATGTATGAAAGAAGACCTTCTCATTAATTTTCTTGGTCACTATAGCCAGGGTTACTAGGGAAAAAAAGTACTGTGAGATTCATAGTAAAAATCACTAGAGTGGACAACTTTTTAACTAAAAAGAGTTCTCTTGTGGCCACCCTGACTGAGCTTTGAAGTATGTCCTTTCACATACTTTGCCTCTCCCCCATCCTTCTTACTCTGTGATCGGAAGTCTACCTTCATGGAAAATGAGTTCATCAGGTTTCAGTAGTCTCCTGACAAGCCAAGCATAAAACAAAGAGAGCTGCTGCTCCGCACCCACATGTGTGCTGCCGTTCTTCAGGAAATGATAATCAGAGGCTCAGGGCTGACCACAGCGCTGTAAGAAATTAAACATGTGATCATCATCAAATACCAAAACACGTCTACCTGTATTATGTTAAGAGCACAGAACCCACAGTTGTAATTTTTTTCTTGGCTTGGAAGCAAAACTGGGGTTTGCCGCAATCATTCTGAGTTCTGAATTACCAAGGCTCAGACCAACATATTTTGCTGTGTTTCTCCACATGCAGCCCAAATTAGCCCTCCGGTAGGTGCCTGAAAATACCATTTTTCTTCTTGACTGAAATGTTGTAACAGTCCTGTTCTGCACAGAAGATAAGCAGGAAAAATGCATTATGCATTAATGGGATTTGATGGAGTGTGAGCTCAGTTTCCCCAGTGCCACCAGAGTAAAATTTGCTTGATCATTTCATGAGTTGAGAATCATTTTTGTTGCAGCACTGTGAATATAACCCAGCTACAAGTGGATGGTAGTTATTGCGAGGAAAAAATTGTTAATCTATATGATAGATCAGTGTCATCTGGAATTTAAGAATTGAAAATTTAAGGTCAGAGGGCAGCTGACACTTGATTTTGCTCTCTCTCCTCTATCCATGGCTTTGATCATGCTACATCTTTCTTTGTGCCTGGTGCTCAAGAGAGTACCCCAGGGTCATGGCCTGTTTCCTTGTCAAGAGGTATAAACCTACTGGCCTAAATAGCTGAGGCCCAAGCTTTAGCAGGGGTAGGGGCATGAAGGAAGAGGGGGAGAGCATTTCCTTCATGCTTTTCACTTTTCCCACATAACCCAAAGCAGACTAAACAAAACCAGTGTGAAATCTCATGGCTTGATGCTGCTATGGTTATATTTTTTAAGCTGTCATCCGTTCATTTATAGTTATGTTTATTCCCTGGATTTACAGCTTTTTTTCAGTCTTTTCTTGCAGGGAGGTGCAGGGGGAGGTCGAAACCTTTTGAAAGGGGATTGCAGTAAGCAGTGGCCTATGATTAAAGCACTGTGTTTTTCCTTGATGCCGCTCCTCCGCAGCAGTGTCACACATGGTAGCATTTAGGAGCCCTTCACAGCTGAGGTGTTTCAAACACTAATGAATGGAAGTTTGGTCGTATAAGGCAGGCAAGCTTTAAGGCAAGCTTTGCTGAATGGTGTACTGTAGTGGCCTGGGAAAGGAAGAGAGTTATAAATTGTGTCAGTTAGCCACCCAGACAAAATGAAGCCATGTGGAAAATCAAATCTATTAAAGTATGAAGACTGTTATAAGCTGTTTTAAGCTGGTCATTCTTCAAAGGTCTCAGTTGGCTGAGGGGGCGAATTCCTCTTCTTCCTAGATCTTTTTCACGTGCTGTCTTAGGCGATGATGTTCAGTGTTTGATAAAAAACAGCTTTTCATTGACAGCCCCTTTTATGAGAAATGTTAGTTACCCCCAAGTTCACCACCCATGTCCTGAAAGGTACTGTTTAAAAAGCAGAATAAGACCATCACATTTGGTCAGGCTTGCTGAAGGCAAACACGAAGCAGCACTATGGCCAATGAGGAGGAGAAGGCTTCCCAGAGCAACTGCTTAGGATTGCACATGTGCTCAAAATGCTTTCCATTTTCTAGCTGCCCATGTCTGCTGGCCATAAAAGGCACGTGACAAAGCATGGCACAGAATGCTTTTTCTAGACATCTCCTGGAGTAGAAGAAAAACTTGGCAAGGCAAGGTGGGGAGATCAGAGAGCAGGGTACCTTTCCTTCCTCTCCCAAGGTGGCTTCTTGAGATGTCATTGGAGATGTAAAGGGCATTTATTATCTCAAGAGGTAATTGTCAGTTGCATGAGGGACTAGTGAACTGGCAGCCTAAGATGCATGGTCACCACGGTATTTATTATTCCTATTTGTGTGTTCTAGGAAGAGACTGAAGAAACATCCTCACAAGAGTCTGCAGAAGAAGACTAGGAGATCACACCATGCAATTTCTACCTCATCAGCAGTTGGGTCTTTTGAAGGGAGAAGACACTGCCTTGACCACTTACTTTCTATTGCCATGGTGTTTCCACTTTTGCCTGGGGGAAAAAAAAAAATCACATAACCTTAAAAAGGATTTGACTAATCATCTTTTTGTAATCCCTTCACAGTCCCAGGTCTAGTGAAAAACTGCTGTAACACAAAGGGGACACAGATTAATGATGCAACTTTTAATTACTGTTTTCTTTTTTCCTAACCTACTAATTGTTTGAGCTGCTAAGTAAGGGTGAATGGGTCAAGAAGAGCTCCAAATCAGGTTTATGTCATTCACTGCACTGTGTATAAACAAGAAACTTGTAACATAATCATTATAATGGGCATTGAAATAGGAAAGGCTGGGTGTGTAACACTTACGCCTTGCAACACTTCCAGCAACCCACTCCCTACTTAGTGAAATCCCTGTTTTAGAACACCAAAGATAGGGGATAGATACTATTCTTTTTCTTTTGTAACCTTCTTGTAGACTTGTACTTGATTTTTTTTTTATTTTAAAACTTACTATTATTTCGGGAAAAAAATGAAAGCTGATCTTTCATTTCATTCAGCTGATAATCAGAAGAAAGAAATCAACATGAAAAAGGTACTTTCATTTTGCAAAAGGGAAGAAAGACAAAGATACGTTGTATAGTTACAGATACAAACATATCAGCACAAGCAGTAGTAAACAAAATGAATAGGCCTTATCATCTGGATAACAGGAAGCCAGGGAGTTGGCTTTCTTAGAGCCAGGAGTTTTCTATGGAAACAAAAATGACTGACACCACTTTTAGGCTATTTCTTTATTGATAAAAGTTTTTTTAAAACATATGGAAAGGTACCTAGAAATTAATCACAAATTTATCTGAACACAAATAATCCAGATTTTTCCTTAGTTTTTACTAATTCCACTTGCCCCGTACCAGTATTTTGAAATAATTGAATCTTTCCTCATTACTCATCAGCCACAATATAAGAATGAACACCATGTACCTCAGCTAAGCTCGTGCATTACTTTAAGCAATATATTTTGACATAGGATGGTTCACTGAGCACGCCTGTGCCAGTGGCATTTCTCCATCTTTTCATTCAAAGCAGCACTTTTAGCACCAGATGCAATATTACCCCACTATTCAATACTACCTCTGATTTTTACGAATAACTCAACAGACTGATAAATACATGCTGCTATACACATTCAATGCAGGAAGTTTTTACTGGGTAGTTAATCATGAGTATCTGCATTTTCCCCTTGTTTCTATTTCAACCTTTTTTGCAGTTAAGGAAGCAATGTCTTTTTTGTGTTTCAGCATGACTATGTGTTTTTCTTTCACTTGGTTTGTTTGATTTTTTTCTTTTTTTTTGTGTGGGTTTTTTGGTTTTGGTTTTGTTTTATCTTATGTACTTACTCTATTCTCTACTAGACTTCTGTGTAATGTACTGTTAACTTGAATATATTTTTGTATTGAATTGCTGATAGGTTTGTGAGGATAATTTTCTTCAAGGACACTACATGAAAGAAAAAATTTAGCTGTAAAGTTTAAATATTACTGTCCAAGTTTGTACCTCAAATGAATTGTTTAAAGAAATGGACTAATTGATTGACAAAGACCTACCTCCAGACTTTAAATGGAATGAACTTGTTATTTTCAGCATTAGTTTTGAGACGTTTGAAACAGTTAGGACTGCAACTAATCCCTAATTCAAAATTATTTTTGTAAAATAACTTGTGGAAAATGAACACATTTTAAATTACTTTCATATTAAAAATAAAAAAATGAACAAAAAAAACCTTCAAAGAAACTTGAAGCTTTGTAGGTGGGAAGCAACAAGCCCAGCTTTTGCATAATGCAATCACAAATATGTGTTTTTAAAAAGAATTAGTAGATTGTAAGAAAATACTTGACAAGTATTTTCGTGTATTTTACACAAATGTGATTTTTAAAATATCTTTCAGCCAGATTTATTTTAAATGCTTCTTATGTAGAGGTTTTTTATTCTCCCCTCTCTCAATTTCGTTGTTCTTTCTCTCTGTCTCCCCCGCCTCCCAATTTCATTTTTTCTATTTCTGTTTTATTTCCCTTCTTCCTCTCTTTCCTAGTCAGTACTTTGTACCATTGTATTACTAACTGGGCCAGGGGTAGTTTCTCAGGAAGGCGTCTGTTGGTATGACTTTAAAATGGAGCCAAATGCAGTTAGAGATAACAACTTACTGGCTTCTTCCAAGGGGCATGGTCAAGAAATACGGACCTCCACGAAAGACTGCGCAGGGTTCAGTGATGGAAATTGCTGGGAAAGAGCTGATTGGAATATTGTAACCAGACATGATAAGATCAAGTGAAAGAGAAATAATCCTAGCTATAAAGTAGCTCTAACAGGCCAAATCCAGTGTCATTTGAAGGCAGTAATAGGAATTTTGCTGACTTCAGAGGGCATCAAATCAAGCCTTAGCGAGTCCCTTTTGGGGTGTGAGGGGTTTTTTTGCATTTTTTAAAACCATGGTATTCAGTGGATGACACAGATATAATTGCTCCGTGTGTGTCACTCTTCAACCTCTGAGAGACTTACCACTCTGATGAACTGAATCTTACATTTTCTATATATTGTAGTACAATCAAAACACATTACTACCTCTTAGGGCCTACTATACCTCATTTTTTCAGACTGAAAAATTGCATGTGGCCATTGAGTCAGTGAGAACATCATAAAATTTTTTTATATATATAGTTTATTTTTGTGGGAGATAAATTTTATACGACTGTTCTTTGCTGTCATTGGTCACTGCTAACTATGACTGGACATGTAACTCTTCTACCATTTCTGCAAGAGAGGTGTGTTTGCAGGAAAAAAATTGCTTCAAGATGTTGAACTACAGTTTACTTTTCCTTTAGAGTGTCTTCTAACTTTTTGCTTTGTTCTTCATGTAGAGTTGCTGTCTATGATTGTACTTCAAATCGCTTGCTTGTTGAAAATGTTCCTTTAATGGTTTATCACAGTCTGTTCAGCACAATAAACATAATAGCCTCTGTGATCCCCATGTTGCTTGATTCCTAGACTTTTGTCACAGTTCCATAAAATGGGTAATAAAGTTTGGTCACAATGACCAAATTTGTAAAATCTTTGCATGCAAGTAGTCTTATTTCTTTGATCCCACCACCATAGGCATGTGCCTGAGAAGTTAATTTGCTGTTAGGGGCCTCAGGGGTGGGCACTTAGCAGAGCTACACATCTTAGGAGGCTCCCCAAAAGGTGACAGACCTATTCCAGGCCCAGGACTTGGTGTGCTGAGCTAAGGGCCAAACTGTGCACCTGGGGACAAGCAATCCTAGCCACTAGACAGGGAACGCCATAGCGCAGGCCAGGCTGATACAGGTTTTGTTGCCTGGTCTCAGGTTCGCCTCTTGGGGGTCCACCAAGATGATGAGCTTTTTAGGCAAGATTGCTGTTTGCATCCAAGTTCATGGAGTTTCCATTATTCAGGCATTAGGTCAGAAAGAGCAAGTATTCAGAGCAGCAGACACAGGGATGTGTCTGAATACTGTCTGGGGCACAAATTGGAGAGCTCAGGAAACTATTAAAACTCAGCTACCCCCAAGACTGTCACAGGTAAGTTGGCAGGATTCTTCTCTCTTTTATTAATGTCCTCTTACATGGTCTCTTGGCCTATTACACTGAGATTTAAAGTCATAGAATCACAGAATATCCTGAGGTCAAAGGGATCCACTAGGACCATCAAAGTCCGACTTCTGGCCCTGCATAGAACAGCTGCAAGAATCACGCCATGTGCCTGAGAGTGTTGCCCAAATGTTTCTTGAACTCTGTCAGGCTGGTGCTGTGGCCACTTCCTTGGGGAGTCTGTTCTCGGGCCTGATCACCCTCTGGGTGAAGAATCCTTTTCTGAAATCTAACCTAAACCTTCCCTGACTCAGTTTCATGACCTTTTCTGGAGTCTTGTCCCTGGTCATGAGAGTGAAAAATTCAGTACTTGCCTGTTGGGAGTTGGGGGAGTTTTTACTCTTTCCCTCAGTGGAGAAAACTTTTTCCATTAGCATGTTAAAGGAACCTGGCCCAGGCAACTCCCTGGTTTCTGATTACTCAAGACAAAAGAAAGAGCGGGGATGAATAGCTGTAAGTTGCTTTGTCCTTGGGCCACTCGTGCTCGCTGGCCCGAACACGAGGAGAGAACTTTTTTCTCTGTGGTGCGACCAGGCCCTGCACTCCAACACTGCTACAGCTTCCTGCTTCTGAGAACAGCGCTGAAAACCAAGACGCAAACAGTGAGCGGAGGTTTTTTTCCTTCACCCTTCTCCCACCTGGGACGGCCCTGCCGCTGCCGCTGCCGCCTGCCTGCTCCTGCAGTTCCCGTGACTGAGAGAAGAGAGAAGGCCACTCCACCCCTGTTCCACCGGGACCGTGTGGAGGAGGAGGGCACCTGACTGGACAAAAGGACTGAGACTGAGTTTCGTTCTGTTTTGTCACTGATCTTTTCATAGCTGATGTTGTTCTTGTTTGTCTTGTAGATATATCAGTAAAGAACTATTATTCCTAAACCCATACCTTTTGCCTGAGAAACCGTTAATTTCCAAATTATAGTAAACTGGGAGGGAGGGAATTTTCACTCTCCATTTTGGGAAAAAACTCTCGCCTTTTTCTTTTCTGGCAATACTGTCCCCTAAACCAGGACACTGCTCCTCTGCTTCCTCTCTTGAGGAAGCTGAAGACCACTATGAGATGTCCCCTCAGTCTCCTCTTTCCAGGACAAAGAAGCCAAGTGATCTCAGCTGCTCCTCACACAGCTTCCCCTCAAGGTCCTTCACCATCCTCACAGCCCTCCTTTGGACATTCTGTAATAGATTTATATCTATTTTTATATTGTTGTGCCCAAAACTGCACACAGGACTTAAGGTGAAGTCATACAAGTGCAGAGCAGAGTGGGACAATCACCTCCATCATCTGATTAATCTGTGGTGCATGTCCATTGATTCACGTTGGCAACCATTCCTCTCTCACCTAAGGGGATTGTGCAGTTATTATTTCCTGAGATGTGTATGTTTGCACATTATTTGTGTTCACTCATTTGAGACTCTCCATTCTCAGTGTCTGTCTTCCCAAGGGCTTCATGACACATTCCCTTTGGCCTTAGTTACTTGTAAAATAACCAAAATAACATCACAAAAAAAGCACTAAAACACCCATTAATTCCTGAGTCAGATGTGAGTAATTGCATTCATCACATTATATGTCCTCTTCTGCTTTGTCACCCTGCTTAGTGGTATTAAAAGCTCATTCCAGTGTTCAGTCTTCCTGGTGGTCGTCTTCCCTGTGGTTGCCATCACTTAGCTCTTCCTGTTATTTTATCTGATGCTCCAGCTGTAACCCACCCACCTGATGGGTCAACCAAGTGGCTGAACTTCTGCTACTCTGTGCTTAACTCCCCTCTACTTCTTAGTCATTCCTCCTGTTTGCTTCACTCCCACTTCCCTTCTCAGGGCATCTCCCAATAAACTTCTGCATGCTTTATTCCACGGTGAGACTATTTGTGTGTATAAAACTTATTGGCTTCTGCAGGATCAAGGCCTGCATTTGTCTAGCAGCCAAGAGTGCTTTATTCAAGATGCCTGTGGCAGGAGTCATATTAGGTTTCTGGTTTTGCTTTCCTCTGCCATCACAGCTCATCCACACAATTATGGGGAGGAATTATTGAAAGCTGGTGCTGCCAGTGCCTTGCACAGCTATATAATTGTCCATAGCTCTTTTCAAAACCAAACCATCTGGTCTGGTCATCATTAGAAATAGGACCCAGAGCAATGGCAATAACATGTTCTCCCAATCATACAAGAGAAGTCAGATTTGTCGTGCCTAACAGTTCACCTGAAGCCTGAATGATGCTTTTCACCCCAGCATCATTGCATACAAGGATATAGAATTTTGCCTCTCAATTTTTTGTTTTTTAATGTCCCACCATCTTTGTGATTACATTAATTTTTAAATATACAGAAGTACTTAAGCATTGTCATGGTTTAGGAACGACACTCCTGCTCCCTCCCTCAGGCCCCTCCAGTGTGAAACAAAAGGCAGAGATTATGAGCTAAGAACAATTTACTGGAAACAGCAATGAGATAAGAAAGTAAGCAGTAACAGCAACAATATTAATAATAACAGTGTATGAGAGAGGGTGTTTTTTGCATGCAGATTGCTCACCCACTGACCTGATGCAGCATGACCCTGAGACAACCAAAAATGGCAGCTGGACCCTCTGCGCACCTGCTTTTACTCTGACTGCAATCCCCTCCTTCTCAGAAGAATCTCTTGCTTCCACCCACCAGTGATGATGTGTGTGATTCAGAACAACACAGATACACCACATGTCTGCGGGTCTGCACCCTCACAGCTACTGAGAAAAATGAATCCTGTCCTTGGACTAAACCAGGTCAAGCATGTAGCCTTTATACAAATAAAGGTCTGATTGCTTTATGCCTTCTCTTTTCAGAAATACTACCAGTTGAAACTTCATTGAACTGGTTGTCTCCAGAAGTTGTGGATACCTGGTCTCTGGAAGTGTTCAAGGCCAGGTTGGATGGGGTTTTGAGCAACTTGGCGTAGTGGAAATTGTGCCTGCCCATGGCATGGGGCTTAGAATTAGATAATCTCTCAGGTCCTTGTCAACCCAAACCATTCTGTGATTCTGTGATTTATTATATCTACTTGCTCTGCAGAATGAATGTGTGCCATTGTGTTTTAAATACCTTGTCTAAACAATATAGACATGGAAACACTGGAAGTCAGATTGGATGGAGCTCTGAACACCTGGATCTAATGGAAGATGTCCCTGCTCATTGCAAGAAGCTGGACTTCTGAAGGTACCCTCCAACCCAAACTGTTCCATGATTCTGTGATGCTGTGATCCTTGCTGTCTGGACTCTTTACAACAAGCAGAATCAATATAGCTTAATGCTCTTCCTGCCTGGCTCCAGGATCCATGGGCTTTGTGCCATGTAGGACATGCTAGTGATGGGGAAACCTCCATCCTCCTGCCACCCCACCTCACTCATGAGTGCAAAAGGAGGGAGCATGCACTCCACCTTGTTCCAGGTGTCCCTGGCATGCAGGTCTGTTCTAGCTGAGTTACTGTTCCAACCATCATCATCCTTCAGTTAGAATGATGAGCTCTGCTGCTTTGGTCTGATTCACCTCCATGTGACAATAAGGTTTAACATGACTTTTTTCCTTCACTCCTTTTACTTCCCTTTGCCATTCAAACAACCTTTTGGCCTATTGGATATGTTTCTCACTTCATTCCTTCCCATTTGTGATTTAAGGCTTTTCCCCTCCTTTATCACTCTAAACTTGTGCACTTGTTCCTGTATTCAAGAGAAAGAAATCATTCTCCTGTAATTAACATCCTCTGAAGATACATGAATGTAATTATGATTACCTGGAAGATAACAGTCTACTGCTAGTTAAGACTGTTTAAGTGGGAAGCAATCTGCCTGTTTACTCTAAAATGGGACTGCATATGGTTTTTCCCCAAACCTGCCACATGGCATTACAATCAGCTTTTATCTGCTAGAAAAAGGGGAAATTGAAACATTAGCAGATAAGACACAAGCCTTAACAGTGCTTCCCTACCGAGATTGGACTAATTAAGCCCAGCAAAAAAACATTAGCATTGTCACATAAAGGAGCAGCTTTGCATTGTTAATAATGGCTAGGGTAAAAGTGGAGCTGGAATCCAAACATATGCTACATTAAGGAATGCTATTAAAATAATCAGTGAAAGAAAATAACAAATGAAAGTTGGGCGGATCTGAAAAATCAATAGCAGGCAGAAACATTAATTAACCAGAGAGGAAACTTAGCAAAGAAATAAGTCCCATCAAAAAACAAGATTACATTACATTATACATGAATTTCAGCTACAAAGTATTATGTGGGACCACCAAAGATTATGATTTTAATTGAAAGGGGTTTTAATTCATAAAATCTATTAAACATATATAGTCCCTCAAGGCATTTTGTTCTTAGTGAAGGGAGGAGGAAAAAAATAAGCACATTTTTATTGCACTGGAACACATTTGCCATAAAAAACATAGTTTGAGCAATATTACATAATAAAAAGTAAAATTTAAATCAACATTTGAAAACAAATCAGCTCAGCAGATACACTGACAGAGCTACTTTTGTCCTGCACAAGAGCAGAATATTGACTTTGAAGCTACATCATAGTCTAAGATAAGGGTTTTTCTGAGGCCTGATATGCTCAGAAGATGTTCACAAAGAAATTGCTACTCCTAGACTGCAGCTGAATTTGGGTCCAAGACGAATTAATGTCTATCAAGGGCACAGTTAAAAGGATTATTTTTGCCAAAGGTTCATAGCATGCACAGTTTGGGATAGTTTAGGTTTGGTATTTTTATCCCAAGAAACAGTAGAGTCAATGAGATTCAAGCCCTGGGGAATATCATCCACTGGAGTTCCCCATGTGATCCAGACTTTTGGTGTCCCCACCTATGGCTGCTGTGTTGTGAGCAACACCCCTGAGATCCACCTCACTGTCCAGTTATAGTCCCCACAGGTCTCAGAGGTACCACTGGCTGGTCAATAAGTTTCCCTACATCTCTGCAGAGAGAAAGGGATCTTGCCCTAAACAAAGCTCTGTGTGGCAAAAACTAATGATACAGGACTTGTGTTGTATTACACATTTCATAAACCCCACTCTCACTTTTGCAAGCAGTTTGCAATCACGAGATGCATCTCTGTTTGGTTTTTGGTATTTGTAACTATACAGCAGGACCGTAACTGCATCTACATCTTTCCAACATTAAAAAAAAAAAAAAAAAGACATTTTTCAAAGGCTACTGGTGATCCTCCATCACTTATGTCCCTGTCACACTCAACAGTGTTATATTATATTTACAACAGCAACACAACAATTGCATGGCACAGGATGACTGTCAGAAACTTTGTGTTATCCAGACCAGTAAGGACACTTTTTTCATAAAGAAGGTTCGTTTAGTGCATCATTATTCAAAGGTTAGGGGGAAGACATGTTTTCTACTAAAATCTTTAGAATGAAATTGTTGCATTCACTTGTCTGTCCTGGGAATGAAAGCTGTCTTCCTTCTATCAGAATTTGACAAAAAACTTTGGTTTGATTATGTGTGGATATGTTTTACATGAAAAAGTCCCCATCTTCGTTAACTAGTACACACAATTAAATACTATAGCACTTGATTTTAATAGGAAATAGGCTTAAGAAAGGAAGATAGGAAGATTTCATTTCCTGTGGAACACAGGAAATATTTACAATCTTATGTCTATCCCCTTTCCCTTAACAACTTCAAGGCTATTTCAATTCTTTTTGGAAATTAGCCTTGACCTGTAAAGGATGACCTCTACTATTGCCTTTTCCTGCTGAAGGCTTGACTAAAATCAGCTTGTAGTGCACAGATTTACCTTTGCACTTCTCTGAACTCTACATTATGGAGAATCTCAAGGCCTTAAATAAACTCTTAGGACATGCAGCCCTGAAAGTAATTGGTCATGGATCAGTAATGGCTTTTCTGGTAACACAAAAACCTGCAAATCATGAATAGCACATAATAGGCAGAGTTCAGGGTGCACACAAATGGCAGATGCAAGGAAGAAAACAGTGATGGGGAAGTGGGTGAAATCTTACTGGAGTTGCTTATGGCAATGAGTTTTAGGGATAATTGATCTATTTCATGGAAGTGAAGACCAGTTAAAGTTGCAACCTCTGCTCCATACACAAAACCCAGTGAAAGACATTTTATTTATTTATTTTACAATTGATTTAGTAAATTATATACCAAAAAAAGAGCTGCAAGATGGAAAACAGAAGTGGAGAAAAGAAAGAAAGAGTGGGTCAAATAGCACAATGAGCATGGCCAGAAGAAAGCTTGGTGAGAATGCTTTTGGCCCAAGTGCTGACTTCAAAGACTAACCCTACAAGCAAAGAAGGTGTGTGTGGCTCTGCTCCTGCTCTCTTCAGCAGACCAGACTCGCGGCTCTCTTCATGAAGAGCAGGCTTAAGACAAGAAATGCCCAACTCAATTTGTCTTTTTAAAGGGAAACTACATCCAGGACTCTGAAGTTTGGTGAATTGCTTGAATATGAAAAGTGTTCAAAAACAATCCCGTGCACATATGCAGAGCAGAGGGCATCCCAAAGAGTATCAGCAGGTTGGAATCACTTCCCCTGCTTGCATCGGCTGTCTGAGATGGAAAGCTGCTGATATTGTGCTATTTAAATAACCTGCTTTCTTTCTTTATGGAAATTCAGAGGCTAACACACAGCTCTTTGTAAACGTAACATTCTCCTGTTTGCTTAAGTATAGCTGTCAGTTACTCTAGAAGATTAAAAATGAGGTAACAGATCAATAAATTGTTCAGAAGTAACCACTCCCTGTCTGCCCCAGGCTGTCACAGGTGACACAGCAGCTCCATTACACTCTACAACAGAGTTCCTTTGAAATACCCCTACTGGTAAGATCAGGGCTTCTTCTGAAGGGCCTTTGGAAGCTCACAGGCATAGTACAGTGTAGAAACCTCACTTTGGATGATGCTGATCATCCTGTTCCAAGGACCCCGAGGGACTTAGCAGGGTCTGATCTTGAATCTGGCCTCACTTTAGTTCCCTCCATAAGGCTACTGTGCTGGACATGGAGTGTTAAATTGGCTTACGTGAGGTTTCTCTTTCACCCATTGTTGTGAGTTTCAGTAAAACAATCCAGTAGAAACTAAGCAGAGAAAAGCCAACCTCCATCTGAGAGTTTCTAATTTTTATAGTTCAAAGCACCTGCACCAGACTCTGTTTTGCAATGGGTTTTTGAGATGTACAGACATGGTTTTACACTGCTGGGAATATGATGCTTAGGGAGGTATGGCTACAGTCACTTTAGGTGAGTGTCTCTCTCTGTTTCCTACTGACAAAAGTCCAAAGGCTTCCCTGCTCCAAAGGGACAGAATTCCTCATCCACAGGACCCTGCAATAATGTCAGCAGTGCAAACCTTCAGGATAGCCTGTTCTTACCCACGACGTGCACAAGGGCAGTTCAAGATATTTTGAGACTATCAGTAAAATGAGTGGGTGTCCTCATAATCTATGGAGCTGAAAAGGACTGAACTAGAGTGGCCACACCATGTTTTCAATTGAGAAAAGGTCCTATCAGCTAAGGAAGGCTGACCCCAGGAAGCTGTGGGATAGCAGTAAATACAAAAAATAAAGTGTTTGGTGTTGATGAAAAGTTAGCATGTTTTTCTTCAGTTAAAGGTCAAAAGAGTAGCCAAATTAACAGGTTTTCTGCATTTAGGCAGAGGTCTGTGTCACCAAGTTTTAGTCATTTAAAACTTAGATGTCTCATCTAAATTTTTCATCAGCCAGAGGGCAATTCCTTCCTTCCTAAAATATGGATCTAAGCTGGGTGGGATGAATCACTCATCCCTCCCTTCTGACTGTTCAGGAAGCTGAGACAGTGATGTTAACTTAGCTCAAAAGAAGTGAATATGGGTCATTTCCCATTACATTGCTGAGCTGAGCACTCCTACTCACGAGCAATTGCTCTAACCCCTGCACTCCTCTTCCAGATGTACCTCCAAAGGCAGATAAGTCAGTTGTCTTCATCACAATGTAGGTGCATAAAATCCCAAATCAGATTCAGGCTTTGTGTCCTAGTTTCACAGAAACAATTAGCACAGACTGTGAGAGGAACAGGGTCAGTATAGAAAGTCATGTCCCCTCGGAGCCAGCACAACCCATTGCCTGGAGCAGGCAGGCATTCCGACACTGTCCCTTGAATGTGACCTTCATCAAAGGCTAGAGTAAGGTTGTGGTTTAACCTCAGCTGGCAACTAAGCCCCACACAAGTCACTCTTCCCAGTGAAATGAGGGAGACAATCAGAAGAGCAAAGTGAGGAAATTCGTGGATTGAAATAAAGAGAGTTTAATAGTAAAGCAAAAGCTGCCTATGCAAGCAAAGCAAAACAAGGAATTCATGCACCACTTCCTGTAGGCAGGCAGGTGTTCAGCCACCTCAAGGAAACTGAACATGGTGTCATATGGTATGGTATACCCTTTTGGTCAGCTGTGGTCAGCTGTCCCAGCTGTGTCACCTCCCATCTTCTTGTATATCCCTAGCCCACGTTCAGGTGCAGCAGTACAGGAAGCAGAAAATGCACTGATGCTGGGCAAGCCCTGCTCAGCAATAACAGATTTGTATTATCCACAGTTTTCAGCACAAATCCAAAACTTATTCCCATACAGCTACCATGGAGAAAACTGATTCCAGCCCCATCAAAACCAACACAGGTAATTTCAAACTAAGATCTTAGAGATACTCATTCCCATCCACAAATCAGTCATTTCTTTGATGTCCCAGATATGTTAGGAGCACTAAGGTCACGTGTTTGGGGGTTGGATGAGATGACCTTTAAAGGTCCTTCCAAACCGTTCTATGATCCTGTGCTTTGAAGTCCTTCTACACAATGTCATCACACACCTGCCAGGAGATGTTACATGGTCAGTTCAAACCTCAAACAACTGTAAGTACACATGTAAAACATGGAAATAAAAGGCAAAAATACAGCCAAGTTGTCACTACGCTTTCTTATAATTTTGTATTTGCTTATGGTTTGTTCAGCCTGTGGTATAGCACTTAAAAAGTGAGGGGACCAGCATCAATGGTCACAACAGATACTGGAGGAGATGCAAAGTTTGCAGCCTCACCCAAAGGATGGCTGAGCCAGGTGAGCAGCACCAGCTGAGCCGTCAGTGGGCAGAGTCGGCGGTGGCCTGCTGCTACAGCAGCATGACCACAGTAAATTCTGGGGTAAAATGCTTGAAGGAGCTGTGCAGAGGGTTTTTAATTCCTGGTGGAAAACAACCATCTCAGCTGAGACTTGCTGCTTAGTGAGTGCACTTGTGTCACAGACAGCAAGGACACATATATCAAATAAGTCAGCAGCTTCTTGGAGAGTTCATCAGCACTGCTCTTTTTGATTTGAGGAAGATGTCAGCATCAGGGCATGGGAGACTGTGGCCCAAACCTGATCAGATTCCTTCACCTATAGATTATATTACAATTAAACTTATCAAAACAAGCCACTTCCTGAAACTGAGGAGTTCATTAAAACCAATGTTCAACTTCAACCTACAGTGCCATCAGGCTCGGCCCTGCTGCACTGGATGCTTGTGCTGGGTTGCATTTGAGGAAAAGTTACATAACTGAGCATTTGGATGAAGTCTAAACCTCCATCTATGCAGCCCTGTAAAAAAGACTATAAAAGAAGCTTTTTGAAACATTGTCCAAAATCTGGTCTCATAAGAATAAAACAGCATCAGAAAATAGTAAAAATATGATGTACCTATTTCATGTAAATCCATTGTAGCAGCTGCCCAGATGGTGTGAATCTGTTTAGCTCTGGGAAATCAGTGAAATCACTCTGCCTGATGCCACTGAAGGAGTCAGCCAATCAAATTCTGGTGAAACATTTTCAGAACCTCCTTGTCTGAAAGGAGGAGAGGGAAAGCGCACTGGAGTTGCAGAGGTAATGTCTGACAGAGCTCTCTGGAGCTTGATACTGGTGCTCTAAAGGCCTATCTGAACACAGAGGTTAGACTTCAATGACATCCAGCTAGAAGGCAAAGGATAAAGGAGGAATGACTGCAAAAGCCACACTTACTCTCATTTGAGAGTGATATGAATGTGAAAAGTTTCAGGCCTTCTGAGGTTTTTTGTCATTCATGGGTTATACAAAACACATTCATGCAGCCTTAGCTATCTCATGGGTTGTGGTATCTTCAAAACCCCATGAAACATTTGTTCTGCCTTCCAGCATTTTTTTGAGTCAGAGCTCAAACTCGGCAGTATGCTCCACACTGAGTGTTACTATGTGGATACAGTGCTTACTTCCCCACATGGAATTAATTTCAATAGATGCTATCGGTTCTGTAAGAATAAAGAGCCTCATCTTCTCTCCAGCCTTGGGATGGTCTAGGTCAAGAGGCTGGGTGCCCACAAAAGCAATAAACCACAGGCACAGGGTACCCCCTCCCTTAAACCCATTTGAAAGTTTCCTCACCCATACGCTGTATCCCAAAATCATGTCTGGGACAAACACAGGCGTAGCACTGAATCCCCCAGCTACAGCCCATCCCTGTGTTGTTCCCAAAACTGTGCACACCACCTCTTCCTTCCCATCCTGAAGATGATGGTGACCCCAGAGCTGGGGTGCTGCCATGGGGCTGACCAAGCTAAGCACCCCACCCAAAGGCACACCTGGGAGGTGGTCCTGGCTCTCATGGTAGCCACAGAATCAGCACAGCCACGCTCTCACCTTCAGCACTTTGCTGAATCATAACTTTACAATCCTGCAAGATCACAAGAAGAAGCTCATGTGGGAAAGAAAAGAAAAATATGAACAGGAACACTAAAAGTAATATCTAACAACCAGCTATCACTTTCCAAATATTTTTCTTCTATTAATTTTAAGGGCAAAATCATTTGGTGGTAAATGGAGAATAAACTAAAACCATCTGCACCCTGCTAGGCAGCTGCCAGAAAGCCAAGCAATCTCTTTGGTATATAAGCCTGATGTTTAAATCCACTGAAGTCACTCCAGCAGTGTCAAGCACACTGATGGGAGCCCTTTTCCAGAGCTGAAGAGGCCAACTCTAAGGTTATGGTATTGCTAAGATTAGAAAGGTGCATTAGAGACCCCACTAAAATGATACAGTTTTGCAAGAAATTAATTGTATTTAGAGATTACTCATATGGCACCCATCTATTTTAGAATAAAAGGGAACTGGGAGGGCAGAGAAGAGATCTCATATGTTGATGTGATAAGATGACTAGCGCAGTATGTAATTTAAACACCAGAGGTCTGGACTTGAGCAGAAAGGGAGGGGAGCAGCCTATAAACATAATTTGAGAAGAATGTCTTAATCCTAGTAGTAGTTAACAGATAACCTGATGGCTGACTTTGGCAGTTTGATCTAAGCAGCAAATACCAGCAGTCCTGGAGGAGGGAAAAGTTTTTTTAAAAAAGGAATAGACTTAAGAGTATGTCCCATCAGCTAGATTTTTGAGATAAGATTAATGAGAAATAGGTTGATTTGTACTTCCTGAGTTTAAAAGTGCAGATCTCCATGGATCATAACGTTCTGCCTGGCTGCTAATGTTTGCATTTTGAAAAAACACTATTTTAGAAGAGAAAGTGTTGCACATTGGGATAGTGCAACAGTATTTTTCCAGGGAAAATCTAAAATGTATTTGCTTCATTTTATAGGAGTGGAATTATTTGGGGAGGAGACAGAAGGATCAGCATTTTTGCTACAAGGTACTGAAAACAATTCATTTGGAGATTTTGTAACTTTACTGAGACAATCAGCATTTCAACTGATATAAATATGTATAAATATATATACTACTGATATATATATACTACTTATGATTATACTATATATTCAATAAATATGGATTTGTTATCAATGAGTTTAAAACTTTTGTCCTACTAAGCAATCTTTGTGGAGGATAAAAAGGATGGGTTTCTTTAATCCATTTTAGATGTCCAGACACTTCCTTTCTCCTTGCTCATACCATGTAGCAAAGGACACATAGAAGAGTTGAGCAGCCCTCCCTGTATCCTTCAGTATTCCTCATAGCCTGGTCCCTGCACCCTTTCCTCACAGAGGAAATAGCCCAAAGGCAAAGTGGGAGTCCTTCTGCTGAGTTTCAGAGGCCTGAGTCTTGCCTGCAGTTCTTAGGACAAAGCTTGAGTACATACAGATATTTGCACTAAACTCCAAGCATTTTTTATTACATCCTATATGAATTACAGTGTTTTGCCAGTTATTGTTGCCTCTCTCCTTCAGCTCCTTTTGCCATGCAGCCAAAAGTGACAGAAGGGAAACACCAGAGTGATGCTGGCCTCCGTGTTTGTGCTGTCACCTCTGTTTTCATACAGCACCTCATCCAGAGGCACGGGTCCATAAACAATGCTGGGCTTTGCTGAGATGTGTGCTGCAAACAGATCACCCTGTGTGTACCCAGCAAGTGCTGCCAGACTGAGCACATGGAGGAGAAAGGAGGTGTGTGAGACAGAGGAAGAAGAAGGCAAATTACACCTGAAATCTTAGGAATTGAAGGGGACAAATAAAAAAACAGAAAAGGTGTGTGAAGGGAGAGGAGATTGGAGTTGAACAGCCTCTTTAGCTAGGCATACATCTGTGCTGCTGCTAGGGGCAGTCTGGATTTTCCCAGTGAAGATCTTGGGTTCTACAATTACTGCCAAAGACCACCCCTTTGGATATTCAGGTAGCTTCCACTACTGGAAACCTCCTCAGGCACACAAAACTGAGCATATACCCCAAGCCATCAGCTTTGGCACCCTGAAAAATTTCACAGCCACATTTTCAGACCACTCTGAGCCTGGTGTCATGCAAAGCTGCTGAGTGCCATGGAGAAAGATGCTTTCTGCAGGGCCTGTGAATAAGAATACAGCCCTCAGCAGGAGACAAATGTTTCTATTAATTTCCAGACAAAGATTACCAAACTGCAGGGAACTCCAAAACACGGCTCTTCTCTTTCATCCTGTAGAGCCATTGCATGGGAAAGAGAAATATTTATTTTAAGGGAAGTTTCTTTTCTTTCTTCAGCCCTGTTTTGATGGTGCATTTCCTAGAATAGGTGCTTGTTTCTTGGGCCAAGAGCACCTGATTAGTACCTATATCCCTTAACCTACATTAGGAATTGCAATCAAATGAAAATCTCACATCATTTTCTCTAGCCAGCATGAGCAGCCAAAACCAAAGGGGGGAAGGCTGAGAGCCAGCTTGCACAGCGCCTGGTGAGATCCTCCCTGGATATGCTGTGCCTCAGCTTTGAGACACCTGGGTCAAACCTTCATTCAAAGGCTTTATTGCAGAATAACACTGAAGAAAAACCACCCTCCTTGCCTGAGTTCTCCTTAGGCCTTCCACACTGGCCAGTTTCTTTTTCTCCTGCATCTACAAAGAGAATTATCCCTATGAAGCTGAAGTGTTCGAATACAAAAGCAATAACACTTCAGATCTGTGCTGTAATACACTGTGTTTTCATTATTGTTTTTATTCTATTTTCTTCTAGCAGAAAAAAACCCAGAAATTTTAAGGAAAAGGATTAAAACAGCACGGGAGAGAGAAAAAGTACAGATACAGTGAACTTCTCTTCATGAATTTTATTAGCAAATTACAGTAATGGCAATTTAAGTACTAATTATTGAGAAATAATCTTTTTACTCCTAATTTTGTGCCCCTGAGCACAGCACAAATCAGCACTGAAGAAAACCATTAGTTCCACATCAATCTGTGATTTGCGGAGACATGCAATAAAACTGTATTAATCTTGGATTACAGCTAATTGCCAACTCTCACCCTCCTGTTCCGTGGCGGGTTCCTACCCTGGAGTCACGGCAGCTGGGGACTTGTTTGTAGCCACAGGGTTTGTGCTTGTCTGAACTGGGTTAGCCTTCAGAAAGGCTTGCATAGACTTGCTGAAGTGTTCCTCAAAGCTTTATAAGAATTGAAGTACATGAAATCACAGGCGTACTTCAAAAGGTCACAGTTTATAAAGTGTGGTACAAATGTAACCAAAATCAGTATAGACTTCTCTATGTCAGAAAGCATCTTTCTAAACCTTTGGGGAAGTGATTTTTTTTGTTCTGGTACTCAGCAAGTAGACTTGTCTTCCCAAGTGCTCGTAAAACTACAGATCCACCATATTTGTTGAATAATGCTATAAGCCAAAAATGCCTATTTGTGAAAGTTTATGAGCATTTTGTCAGAGAAGCATGAGTCACAAAACAAAGACCAAAGCACCTCACTGAAGAGAAAAAGAAGTTAGTGGGAAAAAAAGAACAGCACGTTTAAGGTGGGAAACCTTTTGAGGGCATTTTAGAAAAAGACTTTAATGAAAAATTAATTACTTTATCCCAACAGACAGTGTGTATAAATACTAAAATTTCAGTTTTATTATAAATGCTGGTCTCGTGGTACCTTAACAGTCACATCGTAGAGCAGTTTGAAAGGACATGTAGGACTTCACTAATGGTGAAACCCATCTATCAAGTGCTTTTATAATAAAGAATAAGTCTCTGAGTTTTGCCTGTAAATCGTCCTGACCCAGGACTTTCTCCTTCCCTGCAGAGAAGAGGGTACGTGTTACACCAGGTGGTTGAGTGTTGCCCGAATACAGGGTGAGTGAGGGAGCCTTTTTCATGGGTGGGAGCAAGAGACATTGGGAAGTGCTATAAGAAAGGATGCTGGGATGCAGCTTTTTCCTAGGCTCCTTCCTGCTTCTGTGCTAACAAACCCAGGAGAGGAATGTCTCCTGCCCATCCCCAAAATACAAGAATGCTCATGACAGTAGCAAGGTCCAAAGGGGGCAGTGATAGAAGCACAGAGCAGATCTATGTTTTCTGATTTGCATTTCCCATAGAACATTGGTTCAGGAAACGCATACAGTATCTCACATGTGGTGGGTTAGGATAAAGCTGTTGGATGCCTCCCACAGATGATTTAGGAGCCTCACTGCAGGCGAAGGGGCTGATCTTTGCAATTTCCAGTCACTGCCAGTCTCTCACACAGCTCACACACCCTGCCGTAAGCCCCCTGCTGAGGACGAGTGGTGAGCTCAGTGACATTTCATCTTTCAGGGCAGGAGGAAAATCTTCCCTTTTCTCCTCACTCTCTGCAGCATATCTGTCTCTATCCTGGGCTTGCTCTCTGGTGCGTCCCTGTGGATCTGCAGCAACGGATCATGCTGGAGGGACTTGAATCCACATCAGCAGGGACAGCAGCAGGATTGCGGTGTGCGCGATCTGTCACCTCAGCACAGAGTGACAAGTACAGGTCTGAACAGATATGTCTAAACACAGCTGTGATACCAAAGTCATGGCACTCACCTGCGTGGGGTAGGTTCGTATTCAGGTCCCTAGATGATTTCTGGTTTTACTCTCATGACTCACTACTTGGCATCTACTCTGGACACTCTGCAAATGCTAATCTCGATATGCTTAAGCATTCACACACCTTGCTGACATCTTCTTCTGGGAGGGACCAGGGATGGACACTGAAATAGCAGAGGTCTGGCTCTCTTATGCCATTGGAATGGAACCACTAATGTGATCCATAAAGGGATTTCATATACAACAACTGTTTGATTCCTGAGTATATCTGGACTGAACACATATTGAAACAGCTAAACACACACCAAACATGGCCAAGAAATGCTTGATCATAAATACATCAGTTGTGGAATAGTTTCATAACTGTGTGGGATCTGAAAGTTTTGAGGAGAAGAAGGTTATGCGCAGGATATTTACTCAGTTGTAAAGGAATTTCATTTCAACTAGTAATCAGAAAAATAAATCATGTTTCTGTTACTACAAAATTTTAAAACAAAAATGGGGATGAGTATATTATGTGATGAGAGGAGGATGAGAATACTGAGTCACACCAGAATTAGCTTTGAAACATTTCCAGCTGAAGCAGCCGAATACCATTGTCTTAACTTGGCAACACGTGCAGAAGATGGCTCTCGCCAAGGACTAAAAGCTGGTTACAGCCTGCCACCAAGCATGCTTGAAAGGGTGTCAAGGTCTGGATTGTCACAGTTAATAACAGTTTATTCCAGCAGGGCTCAGGGATGGATGCACCTAAACATGCCCCGTGTGTCCTGGTCTCCATAAACCACTAAACTCCTGTGTCAGCCCTTCGGACCAGACACCCCAAGGGTAGATGTTTGCTGCCATGAGCCATCAGCATGATTATCATGTTATCATTATATCCACTCCACAGAGTCTTTGTGGCATTTTCCTGCGAGCTGAGCCAGTGGGACTGCCCTGTACAGCCAATGCCTTTACTGGAGACCACTATTTTTTAACATATTGTAACACTTATAAAGCACTTTGCAACAATAAATCTTTTCATTATTTGTGACATTTTCCTCACCTGCTCTCTTGGTGTGATAATACACTTTTAAAATAAATATTATCAGTTTATACCTTCATTAAAACTCTATATATGCTCTTCTATGTCCTCGAGGCATTTGCTGAAGTCATGATTGCTACCAGTGCGTGACGTAAGAATTCAAGCTCATAAACCCATTCATAGACACTTTGCAGCATATGCCGTTTATTTGGGCTTCCATTAAAGGTATTATGTTGCCATACTTTGCAATCATAAAACAGTAAATAATTTCAAGGGATTTCTTGATAGGTGGTTTTTGTTTTAAATGGACTTGGGCTATGTGGGAAATTGCTGGCAAAAATGTACCTAATTGAGCCATTGCTGTATCTGTCTTCTTGACTCTTGTTTCAGCTCTGCAGGTACATTGCTCCCTGCAGGGTGGTTTGACTGGGGTGGAGAAGGAAGCTCTTGGAGATGACAGTTGTCAATACAGTCATCAGCAAAAGGCTGCCCAAGTGTTTTCTACCAGACCCAGAGTGGGGAAACAAAAAGCCATGGGGAAAGCTTGACTCACCGTGCTAAACACTAAAAAGACACAGAGCATACTGTTTCATTATTCAGGCAGTTTTAGTTTTATTCATCACTATATTGCTACCAGAGATAAGCAGAAAACAGGTAGACCCACATGTAGGCACCAAATTAGGTCCCTGATGAAGAGCAGAACACATGTTTACCATTTTTAGTCTGAGTATTTCTGAATATTATAAACCAGGAGTTTGATCTCACCTTCCTGCTTCCTATGAAAGAAAGTTACCACACTGCAGACATTGAACTGAATAACTGAATGCATATGGATAATTCCACTGATTTCAATACAATATGCACTTCTGGAGACTAACGTGCATTTAAAAAGCTTACAAATGGTGGCTTACACTATCAGACTTATCTTTCAACAAGATTTAATAAATAGCATTGCTAATACTGTCACATAATTCCCATAATTTTTCCCCTTCCCTATTTTGGAATGAAAGTATGCATAGTAGAAACCAAACAGAAATATGGTGTATCACTGCCCTTCTTTAGCCACATTGCAGAAATGTTCATTGTAAGCCAACATTTTCCTCATTTGCCTTTGTTGCAAATTGTAACAGATGAATTTTGTGGCACTAAATCATAAGAGAAAACAAACAGCATTGAGTCAGAAATCCAACACTTACTGCTGGCACCAAATGCAGCACTTCAGCAGATAATTAGTACATTTGGTGTTTGCAGCTCCAGATATATTCTCATTAGAAACTGGTTCCAAACCAGCATGCTGCTCCAGCAAAGGCAAGTTATATACAAAGAGGACACAATTCTAGTTCTGTTGTAACTGCTGGCAAGCTCCCACAGATTTCAATAATCAACTAGATTGGGTCCAAAATGCAGACATTAGATATACCATGAAAGAATGACTGTCTGGAATTTATTATGCAGCAGATATGCCACCAAACTGGAAATTTCACATAGGGAGAGAAAAAAAAAAATCACATTGTGTATTTAGCTCGGATAGGTTGGAAATGATGTAATAGAAGCATTATGATTTATAACAAATTTATGAGCTATGCAGGCAAGCTGTTCTCTGGGGATATATGTGGTAAATGAAGAATACCAGTGGCAAATAGAATTTACATCAAAGCAATCCTGCAAACCTCAAACACTTATTACTCTATTTGTGACCTTTGTTAGTACACAGAAGTAGAATACAGCTTAGCGTAATGTTAACGTTTACATAAAATGAAACATTTCTGCTTAAACAATTACTGAAAATGAGATTAAAACTTTACGTAGGCTACACAACATGTATTTTTGACATTGTGCACCATTGTTTAAAAGCAAACTGCTTTTAAGGGAAGCTACAAGTTTATTGAATTGCTACACTTGAGTGCAAGGGGTTGCTTTTCTGATCAAGTACCTGTGGTGCACCTCACAGGGTACTAAATGAAGTATGTGTAATGTGATTGCAGGCTCAGGCAGGTCCTCACCCCTTCTTTGTGGATGTCAGCCCACATAGTAGAGAGTACCACGTCATTCTCTCTAATGGCAAATGCCTGCAGAGACACGGATTTCTCTATGCTGCCCCTGAAGTCAAGTAACTTCATGCCCCTAAAAGGGCAACAGCAGCAGTCTCAGGGTAGTTTCCAGGGAAGTTTTTCCTGGTATTTTGCAAGTTTTGTACTACCAGTGCTGGTCTGTGAAGAAATACTGCATAGTAGAAATACAGACAACCTCAGGGTAGCTCCCTGCATGGCACTGGCACATGAGGCAGGAAGGATTTTGTACTGGCACTCAGCAATGGAGGAGTATGACGAGAGAAAGAGGGCTAGAGGAGTAAGGAGGTCTTGGCAGGGCCATGAAACAGGTCACTCTCTCCTTTGGCTTGCAAAGCTTTTCTATGAGATAATCAGCAAAAATATTTATCACCTCACCTCTTTTCAGCACGGCTAATTTATTAAAGTTTCCTGGGCCTTGCACCAACCCCCAGTGTCCAGGAGACCACAGCAGCTGCCAGGTTGGAGCGGTCCTGGCTGTGCTCCACCAAGGGAAATTCTGACCTCGTGCTGAGCAATCAGAGGCCTTTCTTTTGCAGGTGATGGATATTGCCCATCTTGCTTGCATGGGCTGAGCTTTCCTCAGGAATATTCTAGGAATTCTGTTTCCTTTTCCCCTCACTGATTAAGTTTTCTAGATTAAGAGGTATGTCTCCCCAGTGATACACTAGTTTGCCCAAGTATCACTGGATCCAGGATATGCTTTTTTTCTAGGCATGATCAGGAATTCAGAGTAGAAAATGGGATGCATTTGAGAACACTAAAACACTGCAAACCCTGTAGTGATAAACTATGTCTAAAGGAGCATGACTGTAATGCATCCTTGTAATAAATGCACCACTGGGTCAAGATCTGGGCTCCCAGTAAAAGACAGACATGGACATACCGAAGAGAAGTTCAACCAAGGGCTACAAAGATGATGAAGGGATAGGAACTTCTCTGTGGAAAGGATGTGAGCTGGGACTGTTCAGCCCAGGGAAGAGAAGGCTCTGAGGGAGGGTATTATTAGTGTGTACAAACACCTGAAGAGAGGGTGATAAGGAAGACAGAGCCAAGATCTTTTCAGTGGTGCCCAGTTATGGGACCAAATGGAAACATAGGAGATTCCTCCCAAAAATCAGGAAACACTTTTCAGTTTTGAGGTTGACCGAACACTGGTGCAGGTTATTCAGAGAGATTATGGAGTGTCCCATCTTTGAAGATATTCAGAAGGTACCTGGACACTCCTCTATGTGGTCCTGCTTGGGCAGGGGATGGGGGGATAAGGCATTGTTCAGAGTCCTTTTCAACCCCAGCCATTCTGGGATTTAGTGATAAGCCCTGACAGTGTACCTCATTCAGAGACCCTGCCAGCATCTTGAGATTCCCAGTCTCTTTGAAAACCCTTGGGGATCCACTGAACTTCTAAAACACCAAGTCCTTTACATACCTACATATCTTAACATCAGATTATCTTTATATTTCTGCATTGTATCTCTTTAAGCATAAGAAAATACTGTTGCTTTCCCTTTTAACTTTCACATTGAGAAGAGTGAACTGGAGTTGTGTTAGGTGATCCCAGACTCCATTACTTTTAATAGAAGGGAATATATTTTAAAATATGGCTAGGTATGATACATCATAGGATCATAGAATGGTTGGAGCTGGAAGACACTTAAAACATCACCAAGTTCCAACACCACTGCCATAGGCAGGGACAACTTTCACTAAAATCAGGTTGCTCAGAGCCCCATCCAACCTGACTGTAGTGGGTTTTTCCCATTCACTTGTAGTTTTTCTCCCCTCACCAAAAATCAAGCTATTTAAACCACCACTTGACCTTGAACACTTCCAGGGATGGGGCATTGGTGTCCATTGACATCAGTAGAACTCAACTGTTTCTGAGTAGCTGGAACACAGTGAAGGATGTCTGCTTACTTACTGCAGCTGTTTTCCATGGAATAAAACTCTGACTTGCTGTGCCTTTCACATGGAAGCGGCGATATATGGTCAGAAAATCATATGTTCCAACAAAAAAAAAAGCAAGCAAGAACCAATGTATATATCCCTTATTCTAAACTTCAAGTATTCCCCTGAAAACCATAAAAATGGAACATTGAAAACTACCTCATCCCCTACATCTCCGTGTTTTTCTAAAACTAGAAATACATTCTGAGAGAGACTCACACATATTTTTAGCAGAACCTCCTTGATCACCTTTCACAGGAGACCAACAATAATTCATTTTGACCACACAAGTCAAATTAAACTAACTGTAGGAAGTTTTATTCATCTCCAAGTCCTATAGACCTGCTCCAGGCTGCAAATTCCTCCTCAGAGAAGAAGTTGGGTAGCAATGAGAGTCATGCAGTCAGCCAGTGTCTCCAAGAGCTGTGTGCACCATTCTAAGGAACAGGATTGAAGGAAACTAGATCAGAGCATTAAACCTTGGTCCCTTAGTCCAAAGAGTAACTGTCTGAGAGTGTTATTCCACTAAGCTCACTCCTGTCATTCTTTTAATATTCTGTCACCCAGCAGGAGACTGAATAGTTTTTATACACCATGAAAACAATGGTATATTTATCTCTGAATTAATCAACAAAGCCAAAGCAGGATGCTACAAGGGCAAGCTATTCAAACACAAGTGTAATGCTGCATGTCAAACAATAGCATACTGTAAAGTAATACCAAAAAGGGTTTACTCCTATAGCAACATTTAGGGAAAACATATGATAACAATAAAAATTATTTCCACAACCTTTTCAGCACTCGTTCCATGTGGGAATGATAAGTGACACTCCTGCTTTACATTTTTAAAGAAATATTCCTTGCAAATTATACATTACAAGCTTTGTTCACTCAACCTCTATTATGCGTGTGTTCTCAGTTATTACTTTTCTGAAACATGAATTGTATTATGGACATCAGTGTGCAAACTCCACTCAGGCTCATTTAAAGCCATTTCAAGGGGCTGCTTCCAGCCCTGAGATCTACCAGAACTGAGGGAACAGTTCATTTTGAGCCATCTTCTCCTAGTTGCCATTTGAGCACAAAGATTCCAATTTGTTCTTTTCTAAATCAACACCGGATGGATCATTAAATAACATACGTTCATTGAACAGATCGTGGTCATGATCTGCATCAAGGCCCTGCCAAGAACATATATATGTGTAGTATTGCTCAGTTCTGTGCTCTGGCTTAGATTTTTAAGCCTACGTCAATTCACAGCAATAGTTTTGCAGCCAGAAAAAAGTGGATGTGCAATGGATTTTGTTTTATTAAAGGATTCTTCCAGCAGCAAGACACATGCTTCTACCAGTAGGTTCGGTAAGCAGAAATATTACAGCATCTTTCATTTCTATACTTTTCATCAGTAGACCACAAAAACTTTTACAAACTTGGATTACGTCAGTCTTTGCTATGGCCTTTAAAAGAGGTAAAAGTGTATGATGGCTCTGGTACAGATGGCTAAACTGATGCAAAGAGTGCTTGAGGGCATGAATATATGAGCTGCAATCACACCTTTGATGGCAGCATGGACATAAAGACTTGCTACAGCTCACAGAGTCAAACTGTGGCAAAGCTTGACACAAAATCAACAGCAACTCCTTTGTTCTAGTCTGGCCTATTTGGGTTGGGTTTCATTATGCTGCTTTCCTCGTATCTATTTCTCTTAAATTCTGGACTAGATCAGGCAATGAGAATTTTTATGAAATATAAAGTCTTCTTCTCAACTCTCTAAATCATTTTTAAAAGATGGAGAGTTCAGTGATATTATTCTGTTACTAACCTGACCTCACACTTCAGTTAAAAAGGCTGCAGTTTCTTTCTGCTTGTCCCTATATTTCAAGTTGTTTAAAATAGCTTTTAAACATCAGATTTTTGCTTGCAGGAAAAGGAGCAATTTTAGCAGAGCAGAAAAGCACAGAGCAAAGAGACATTTTCCTCCTCTACTTTTCTCTTCACTGCACTACACCCAAGTATCTGGGTCTGGGAAGTGCAAAGGAGACTGGGCTTTAATGTTGTAACATTACTTTCTGTGTTTCATTTTTATTTAATATTTTGAGCTTTAAATCAATGCCACACTTTTTCAAGTGGTCAGACCTAAGTGCCCCTTAACCTTCCTAGCCTGAGATAATCTGGCAAAAGGATCTTCTTCACACTATTTTTTTATGGTTTACATTTAAATTCAGAATTGGTAAGGTGTCAAATTTTTTTTTTCTACTGTAAATCAAGATGCCCCTGTCTTCGGAATTAACTCCAAATTGTTGATCTGGATATGAACTTCACACTGATTTCCTCCTCTATCCTGGCTGACATTTTCCTATTAATTTCTTTTTCCATTTCATCATTTATTGGCTGATGAACTTATAAATACACTTCATCTGCTTTTACTTTGCTTTTTAAGCATAAACCAATACTGAACATGTTGACTTGATTATGTCCAGAGGCAAAAGAGTTGCATGCTTCTTAAGTCACAGCAATAGCTTGAAACTTGACTTTCTGCTCCTTTGGTCCATCAGGATAATCAGTGGGTCACCTCCTTGTACACCCAGAGTAAACAGTGTCATGCAGAAGAAATGCCATCTTTGAACACTGATTAACACCATCACTGCTCACCGCCAAATGGAGCAGAGGGCAGAAGAGCGCAGGAAAGCGGTAAATAGCGACCAGGTGCTCCCTTGCTCCCTTCCCTGGTGCGTTTCACAGGCTGAAGGATTTTCCCTCCCTGCCCCTCCCAAAAGACCTCTGACCTCCCTGATTTCTACTGCTGTATAGCAACCTATTCTTTCTGGGAGGTGCTGTCAGTTTTACCCATAGCCTGTCCACGCACTGACATCCCCTACCTAAATTAACACTTCCTTCCTCTAACCTTAGTTTCCAGGTACCTTTCTCGAGTAGAGCCACTTGGCTCAGCTCATGCAGAGGTTTAAAACCCCTGCAAGAATCTCAAGAGGAATTTTCACATCTAACTTTTCTCTGGAGGCAGAAGTTAGATATCTCAGTGATTTCTAAAAGACACACTTTGTCAGCGTCTTTGACCTTTGCCTGGTGAGACCACCACGGGCTCAGTTTGAGCAGCACTCCTCACCTCAGCCCTGCCTACAGCTGTAGTGGCTCACCAGTGAGCTCCAGAAGGGACAGAGCTGTGCAGGCACCCCATGGCCAAGGGGCTCAGCGGGGTGGCAAAGCACAATGACATGGCACTAAGGTCCTCATCACTTGCAGGAGGAAGCTCCTACTTGGGCAGTGTTCCCAAAACTCCTGCAAACAAAAACCTCACACCAGCCAGCACCTGCAACTCAAAATTGCTCAAAATATGTGCTGAGCTGAGATACGCTGAGCTAAGAAAAAGCTGTGTACCCCAGTCTGTCGAAGCTCCCCTCTGCAGGAGGGCAGCAATGAGCTGCAGGGGTCAGGCTGGAGAGGTAATTCCTTCTCCAGCCCACCTACAGCCACACTAGAATGGCACACAGAGGTAAGCTGAATGTGGCAGGCTGTGGGAACAAAATACATCCTGCAATGTGTTATCATGAGCTCCTCTTCTTGCCTCTCTCCTGGAGCTTTTTTAAAAGGACAATTATTTGAAAGTAGCTGTCCTAAAAGAAGAAATGTAAAAGATGTGGTACATTATTCTTAAGAATTGCAGATAAGAATCAGATTGTAAAAAGTGGTTCGCTTCTGACATTGATTAAAATTACCTTTTGCATTACATTTACATACACTAAAATTATATTTTGCATTGTCTTCACTTTCCCAGATGGTTTAGAAGATTTTAATCCTTCCAGAAAGTTGTGTCTGTTAGCAAACATACTGCAACAACCTTGATCAAATGATAGTTCTGTTTTAATGCAAGTACCACAGCAAAAATAACATTCCTCCTATATCAGCAATTAGAGGAAGAGAAATTGATCCAAAACCCCAGAGAAAGCACAGAAACTTTACCATTGGTGACAGGGATTTGGATTCGGTACTCTCTTTGTATCAGCACTGTGCATCAGAAAAGATGATTATAGCTCTTCTCCAAATGATATTTTCCAGGAAAAGCATAAATTCAGCCTCCATGGTATCAGCAGTGCTGCATCCTGCTCGAATAACCGGATTCAAAACATCCTCTTGAAAGCGTGTGATTGCTCCTTCTCTGTTGTGAGTTTGGCAATGTGTGTTTAAGCTGCTGCTGAGAGCTTTCCTCCAGCTTTCATCAAAGGGGACACACTGAGTCCTAGTTCAAGGAAAAAATCTGAGTCAAGCTCCTTTTCAGATTACAAAACTGTAGTTTGTTTTATTTTGTTTATATTTAATTACATGGTTTATTGTATTCTGATCATGAATGGCATTAAAACAATCTACCAGTAATAGTAAGCAAATAAATCAAAAGTGCAAAAAAATTAAAAATGGGTCCAAACCTCTAGAATTCCCAGATGAAATAATAAATAAATCCCTTGTCCTTCCTTACAAGATTTTGCAGATTTCAACACAAAAGACATATGAAGCTGAGGTTCTGATAGGGAGCTTGGCCCCTCTTCCCACTAGCATTCCCAGTACTGGAAGTTGTTTCTTCCAGCTGCATGTCAGTATCTGTAGCACAGTAGTTTCCTTAAAAGAAACTTTCAAAGGAAAGAGGAACTAGATTTGTACTATTTATCTATATTTTACTGTGTCGAAGATTATTTAGAAAGCTCTATAGCTTCCATTGTCCCCTCCCATTCTTGTGATCAATAAAAGTCAATAGTTAACCCAATCCCAGTAAAATGAAAGGGGCATTGATGTCTTTCCTAGATAACAACAGACCAGATGCTTTGTGGTACCAAATTTACCACTCCTAGATTTTCACCCCAGCAGCCTCTTCTCACAGCACAGAAAACATTATCTCACCATTACTCTTGGGCATAGCTGCACCCCCACCCCCACCATCGCTTAGGCAGTGCCTCAGTGAGAGGTCCCAAAAGGGACCTTCAGCTGTTTCTAAGGACTTTTCCTTCATGCAGTTGCTGTTTGCTATCCTCTTGCTCCTCTTTGTCCTCCTTCCTTGTTCCTTCTACACCTGACCTCTTTTTGCTGCAACATGGGCTCTGAGATCTCACCCACAGGCAGGGCTCTGGCTGCCAGGACAACCCACCAGCAACAGGGTGCAAGGTTGGCTGCTGGTAAGTACCATGGCAGCAGGTTCCTGAACTTCCCAAAATACATGATCTGAACAGGACTGTGCATGTGAAAGCAGCTCAGCTTTGATTGCAGCACTCAAACAGCAACACGATTATGGCCACATGGTCCGGGATGCAGCACAGCATCCCTCTGAAAGAGCTCAGCTTGTGATTTGAGAGCGTGTGTCTCACCCAACAATATGGTTATCACTGTGTCCTCAAGAGAGACATTTTGGCTTTAATACATCTATAAAGCACTTGTGTGCCAATACTGCAGCTTTCCAACAGGGCTGTTCCCCAGCCATGCAATCTCAGGTTGTGAAATAGCATTAAAACCCTGTGCAGAGAGAGGAGCCGAGAGCATTCTCACACTGACCAGAATATGGTTGGCTTCACAGGGTGGGTGGATGCCAAGTCTGTGGAAAGATTAAAAACACAACATACCCAGTATTGATATGTTCTTGCAATATACAAAGTGCAGCAGTATGTCACCCAGCCTGGCTGCTTCACGTTATTTATATCTGCCTACGTGGCTGATTCATGTCTCCTGAAAACTTATTGCCACAACCTTGTTTTGAAAGGAATGCAGTGTCCCACTCCCCCAGCAGCTCCTGCCGGACCTCTCCTTGTCCCATTTATTAATTCATTCCTTGCCAAGAACAGCACAGTGATGTAATAATGAAATGTGCTTTGAAATCAACATGATATAAAGGACTTCTGCAAGGCTTCAGGCCGGCAAAGCACTTAAACACACGCGTGACTTTAAGCATGTGAGCAGTAGTCCCGTTGGTTTCAACAACGCTACACATGTGCTTAAGTGCTTTGCTGGATCGGGGCCCACGTTTGACAGACAACTCAGGTTATGCCTTAAACAAAGAACCTCTTTGACACAAGATTTTTAGCATAAAAACTTGGAGTTTTGTGCAACCCTTGGAAGAGTCAACACCAAGCCCACAGAAGCTGATAGAGGGACTCCCATCAGTTTTGGTGAGTTGGGCTTTTTCTCTGTGATCTGGAGCTGGGTGCATGTTGGCTGTTCTGCCCTTCTGACTAGGTAAAAAAAAAAAAAGATGCCATTAGCTTTTGTCAGAAGATCACAAATAAAAATAGCTGACTTTTACTGTTTACAGGCCATGTATGTGGTAGCAGTGCAGATTTTAGACATGTTATTCTTGCAGGAAAGTCTAAAGAAATGATTATCTTGTCTACAAATATAGACCTGTCAAGGTTGAACAGTTATGTTCAATGTCATCGTAAGCAAAACTGACATTTTATTTACTCATTTGTACCACCAGAATGTCAGCTCAGCAATGATTAAAGCTGTCAGTAGAATCAACAAATAGTGTAAAAACAGAGAGCTGCCAGTCCAAGTTTCTGTTTCACTGAACATGTTAGTTTGAGTGAAGCTTTGCCTGAATGTTTTGATGGTTTTGTAGCTTATTTTCACTAATTAATTTGCTTGTCTATTATCCTCTGGAGGAAAACAACATAACTGACAAATAAAATGGTTCTCAGTCTGTCAGTCAGTCAGCTCTCCAGAGGAAATCCTGTGCGACTGCTTGTGAATTTCCAGCTGATCTGCAGTTTTGACCAGAACCATTTTTTATGCTGTTCAGATTTCTGTCAAGGAGTGAAAAGTCACCTGTCTAAAGAAGAAATTAATCCAGGTTAAATCTCAGGAAGATTACATGTTTGAAAGAAATGACCAGCACTGCTTACCTGTAGGGAGAGATATATGTTGCAGAGTCTGTTGGATTTGCCTTATCTGTTTATTAAAATGAAAGAGGAAGAAAAAAGAGGAAAAACAAGGAGAAAAAACTACCCTGGCTTTTCAGCTTTCTTCTAAAGCCTCAATGTTTTGCTCAGGTTTTTACTGGTGTTTTTACACACAAAATATAGTGATGGAAGCTTTTAAAGTCAGGTTCATACACACAGTTTGTTCTTGTTGCCAATGAGAGAGAAGATTTTTTTCCTTTGATTACGTGGACACAAAATGTAATACCACTAAATCCAAGATGCATGAAAAGGCAGATATGGGACTATTGCTCAAAATCAATTGCCATTTCAGCATTCCTAGATGAAGAAACATCATTACATTCTATGAACTGTAACATAACTGTATGATTAGTTTTAATTCACTCATGACAGACATTGGTTTTCCTGAGGAAGGTCTCCATCGACAGAATAAAAGCTACATGTGCATTTTAATAGAATAAAAGGGAGGCACTTGCTGCACTATGTTTATTGAGAAGTTATTCAGGCAAGCACCAAAGCTGGCTCCACGTGCATGCAGACAGGCCTGATCCTGCAGGAGAGTACCTGTGCCCAGGGGCACTGCTCCATGGAGCTGTGCCTGGAAGAAGAGCTGCAGGATGCTCTGCGACACCCCTGGCTTTCGGCAACTGCACTCCAATTCATGTGCCGACTTGTTGGCAGGACCTGCCCTTTTATCACAATGCTTACATTAGATCTGGTCAAAAATAGATCCTGTAAGTATGTCACTGAACGTCTGATGTTCACAGGCTGGTTTCCACCGTGGTAGCAGATAAGATTTTTGCAGCTTCAAGCAGTCATACCGTAAGTACCTTATGGCATTCAGAGTCAAAAGTTTATCTCATTCTTCTCAAAAAGTCCAGAAGCCAGGGAGAACTTAATTTCTATTTTAAAGTCACCTCAATGCTTTTTACCGTATAAAATCACTTGCAGTCATTACTTGCCACGTTTATAAAATCTCCTGGAAAACAAAACCCTCTGCACATCCTAAAGGACCAGAAGCCTCTCCTTTTACTTACTGATTTTTACATAAAATTACTGAACAAGATTAAATCTAAAATTATTCCAAGTTTTCCAATTATGGAACACTCTTTTAATTTCTGTCCACAATCTTGCCTCACTTTTATTCTTGGGCCACAAAAGTTGCAATGACATTTATATCATGTAAGCCATGTTTTTGTATTTACAGCTGAGTATGTAAAAAACACCATGACGGGGTCACCCAAGCTGTTTCCCAAGAAAACTTGGGTAAAAGTTGAGTACAATTTTCTTTGTTTAAGCTCTTCTTTTCAGTGTAAAGTTTAAACCTTTTTCTCTGGGAATAAATTTTTACAGATAACGAAGATGACTTGTGCTGACCTGGTAAAATCTGCTAACAGTTTGGTAGCAATACCCATTTGTACCAGCTATCTACATGCCAATCAAATGCCTGGGATGAGCAACCAGCAGTACATTTTATTCTCATTTAGGGGACTCTTCTATTTGGTTACAGGAACATCTCTAATTTTAACAAAAGAATGTCTTCTGAAGTTGCCTCTCAAAGCATTCCATTTCAATCTCCTGCTCTCTTCGTTTTGTGTGTCTCATGATTTCATGTTACTGCTGCACTTAAGGTGCAGTGTGGTCTGTAGTGACATTGTTCAGCAGATATCAAGTCTTCAACAGACTCCTTTGTTTCCCTATGCCTTCTCTCTTAACAATAGCATCCTATTCATAGTAAACAGCCATTTTCCAGGACAGCTTTTAAAATTTTTTTTGCTATTTTTCTTAAAAAAAAAAAAAAAAAAAAAAAAAAAAAAAAAAAAAAAAGGGAAGGGAAGAAAAAGACCTCAAGAAATTATTTAGTCTGACTAATGCTCTAACAGGGCACACTTGGCTTTACCCTAGGTGACCACCTACTCAGTAGGTATGTAAGTATGGGAGGACAACATCTGGCAAAGGCTTGTGAATTACAATTTTCTTTTGCAAGTGGAAAACCATATCCTGCACAAGGTCTCAGTGGGGTTTAATGCTGTCAGAGCATACAAGGTTTGTTTTGATCTGTTATGGAGTAACACACATAGCTTTCAGTTCACACTAATAACATCCCCGTGCCTGGGGTATACACCAATCCAGAGGCTACTAATTAAAGGTTAGAATTAACCAAACACAGTTCCTCTACAAAACATATGAAACTTATTAAAACTTAAAAGTGACGGCTGGTTCTCTGTATAAGTGAAGCAAAGAATGAAAGACTATTGGGGAGGGTTATTTGAGCACATTTTATTTCAGCATATTAAAAATTTCCTCTGTCTGTCAGTTCAGCACATAACATTTTAATGTTTCATGTGAAAACACAGCAAACTTTTAAAGAATCAGTTATCAGTTCTGCATAACATAAAATGAATCCCATTTTCAGTATTACCCATAAAGCTTTTTATGTTATTGTGATCTGAAAGAGATTTTTTTGGAAATCCATCCTTTTAAAAGCGGAGCAGCACCACAGTGCTGAGACACCTTATATTTATTTCAGTCAGGCATTTTGGGACTAACCTCATCAAAAGGGCTACTCGGACAAATGGGGTGTGCAGCAGCTATTTCAAGATTGTGATACAATTTCAATTATTAAGGCATTCCTGCACTAATGGGAAATAGGGGGAGTGACGTACGTAACTTGTTAACTTTTATTCTCTTCACTTCCATAAGCAAGACCAGAGGGTGTGCTATGAGTGTTATGCAATTTATGTGCCCAGTAGATCCTCCTATTTACATTTTAAAAATACCCTCTCATTAAGCCCTCCAATGTTATCTATGATCTTTGAAGTAAAAGCTTTTGTTGCAGATAGGCTAATCTCTGTTGGCAGAGCCTCCTTTCCTCAGCAGCGAGTGTCTTCAACATGTTGCAGCCTGTACCCTCAGCCTGAAAATGTCTTCACGTGATGCTTAATGAACTCATTACCCTTAGCGCTACCGTAATAAGATAGCTTGTAAATGTATTTATTTTTAATTAGGTCTATTCAGCTGTGTGAATTGATTTGTATAAAACTAATTAATTAATGTAATTTAAAACCCTGTAAGGATAGAGGTTCACAAACTTCTGTCAAATCCTTCAGTTACCACAATCAATTAAATGAGACCTGGAAAAAGCAACTTTGAGGCTGGTAGAAAAACTTAAAACCTGTTGAGTAATAATAGTTTGTATAAGAGTTTTTTTTCTATAATAGCAATTTTTCTCACCACTTACCTCAGTACAAAGAAAATAAGAGGTAATACTTAAAATCTGCCCTTGTAAGGTGTTTAAAATTGGGTTAGGGTCCTATAGCTTCTGACTAAAAGATAAGAGCTGAAATCACTGAATGTGGATATATGTTATTGAACTGTGCACATGTTGGTTTACAATCAACCCAACCCTTGCTCCCGCAGACTTGCCTTTTTTTTTTTCTTTAAAAATAAAGCTGAAGTATTGCAAAGACAATACCACCACATATTCATGCACCTCTGAGAACATGGGGGCTCTGCAGCAGAGCCAGGTCTTTTGGGTGCTGTGGGAAAACTACTAACACCCAGTAATAAATGCTCTGAAGACAGCCGTGAGTGCTACACCTCTATTAGCAGAGCTGGCCCCTGAAGTATGTGGCTATGGAGCCCTGAGGTTAAACAGAGCTTTATTCTATTTGGCACAATTTAGGTGGTATTGAGTATGTACAATAATGTAGGCTGTGAATTATCCTTGCTGTACTCCTTAAGAATATCTGTGGGGTTTTTTTAAAAAGTACAGTAATTTCATGACTGTAAGGCACACCAGATTATAAGGCGCACTTCCAGGTGTCGGTAAATTTCCGAACTTTGTCCATATATAACGCGCACCGGACTACAAGGTGCACCTTTCTTTTGCAGCAAAGGGCCGTGCCGTGCGCAACAAAGTAACAAATTAGTAAGGGAATCGCGCAATCGCGGGGTTTACTGGCAGGTGCTCAATTTGGAAACTTTTTTCACGGATTGGTGTAGCCTTTAAACGCAGTCTCAGGTGCCCTCCCCGTGCCGCGGACCCTGGCATTCCCGTATGCCCCGGCGCCGGCTGGCACGGCTCTCGCGGCTGCTGCAGCTCACAGCTTGGCTCGTGGTTCAGCTCCCACAGCTGCCACGGCTCGCAGCTCGGCTCATGGCTCACACTTCTGGGTTGGCAAATTTCTGAATTTGGTCCATATATAAGGCGCACCGGATTATAAGGCGCACTTCCAGGTTTCAATCAAAATTTTAGTCAAAAGGGTGCACCTTATAATCATGAAATTACTGTTATTATTTTGTTTGAAAATAAACCAATTATGATTAGTTACTGTGTGTTAGTAGGAGAAGAAAAGGAGATCCACAGTCATGGCCTCCCCTCTACCACTACCAGTTCAGCCTACAGGCACCTCGTGTCCTGGACTGATGTTATCGTGCCCTTCAGATCAAGCCCCTGGATTATAGAATCAGTCAGACAGTGGCATGCTCCATGCTCACAAAGCCCCTTATCAGAGATAAATAGGGCCTCCATTGCCAGCTGATTCCTTGAATAGCATTGCCAGTTATTCCTTCTGGATAGCTATTTGCCAGTTGGACCACAGGTAAATTGCCATGTTATGAGGAGGAATAGAAAGAAAGGGACAAGGTGAGAACCCATTTCACAGTGTGTTTCCTTTGGAATAAGTAGAGTGCTGGAGCATTCTGCTTCTGGCTTTCACAAGGACACACAGAGTACATGCATCATATACCTACCATGAATTAATACATGTCCAAAATAACAAGAATGCTGTATTGCAGTCTGTCAGATCTATTTTTGTGGCATGGCATAAAGATGTATCCCATCACATCCTGTGAAGTTTGGTGAGAGTGCGCATCAAACGTGAGGGTTTGAGGCTCCTTTGATACCATTCATGTGAAGGAAACTTTGGCTAAATAAACTCTCTAAGGCTTGGATAGCTGGGAGTCTGACACAAAGTATGTACTAGTATTCAGATCTGTATTCTGCCACTTTCCCACTTAATGATTTAGTTAAAAATAAATAATATTAAAAACTGTCTTAGTGGGGCTTAGTATAGAATACAAGGTTTGTTTTCTGTCCTCAGCAAGGCAAAGACATGTTTACAACTGATGTATTAGTTATTATATTGACATGGTTTTCCAATTCAACAAATGAATCTCATAGATGATAAACACTGTAATATGTAATATGTAATAAAACCTAAATGCTCAGTCAAGGTCTTTCTGGTAAAGAATCAGTTTAAAATGCAATGAGTTTCAGGGGGTTTTCTCCTTTTGAGATATCAGTTACATACTGGGAAACAAGCAGTGGTGTATATGGTGATGCATATGTTTTTTCTGCACCAAAAAACCAAACAAAGCAAAAAACCAACCAAACAAAAAAACCCAAACTAAAGCATCTGGCCTCCTAGCCTGAAAGAAAAGCAATTTAAAATTATTATGCAACAGCATTCTCAGCCGCCATTATGCAAAGCAAACTACAAGGAAAAGTAACACTGCTTTGCTCATTTTCAATTGACATTCTCTCTCTGCCAAATATTCTAAATGTCACAGGAATGTAGTTCATGTGTTTCATGTGTTTCACAGATTATGAGCTACTTTTCTCATTGCTTTGACCACCAGACATAGCAGCATCCAAACACAACACAACAGTAATTCAAACAAGACTGCAGTTCTTTTTACATTATAGGTATAACACTAGAGTGGGATAAAAAATAGATCTATGACTCCTGTGCAGTTCCAAAACATGCCATAATTATTTCTACCATGCAGAAGAAAAGCTAGCAGAAAAAAAGTGGTAAGATGAAGAGGTACAAAATTAGCAGGGCTGAGCTGCAAATCCCTTTGATGGGTATTCCTTATCTTCAGGATGAGCTCCACATGTCCAGCTGAGCACACAGTCTGCAGGTTGTCTATAATTTTGATTATTTTTCCAATGAGTGTGCTAAAACCTTGCACAAATTGCATCTATGGAAACAATAGTTCCAGCTGAAGCTGGCTTTACAGCCCGAATTTTGTGGTATATCCTCTAAAAAAAATAAAGTACTCTGCCTCTCCAGCTCTTCTAGCCACAACATTGGAAGAGCACACACGAAGGCAGAGCTTATCATCACAGACAGTTCCAAAGATGTGACTTTCTTGCATTTCTGTTTTCTCTGAAGAGAATTTCCAACCAGACCCTGAACTGTAAGCACATAAAATAGTTTTGTCAGAAAGTGCTTACCCAAATGTCTCTGAATGTACCATAAGCTTGCCTGCTTAACCTCTCAGAGGCCACAATGTTTTGTAATAACTAGATTTCACCACAAAGAGGACGTCAGGTGGAATGGTGAGGACTTTGGGACAAAATCTGAAGGAAGCCTGTGTAATGCCCAAGGGACTGGGAGAAAGAGTTGAAAGAAGAGCCTGAGCATTTCCAGGATGAATTCTAAATTTGGCAGCACAGTGACTCATACAATCTATATTCGAAACAATACTATAACAGCAGCTACCGGGAAGCACTGGATAATGTCCAAATGCCTAAAAAAAGCTAAATTAAATTCATGGAATGGAAAGCTCTTGTGGTCATTTTTCATAGGAAATAGCTCCCATTTCAGTCTGTCTGAATTGCTGAGGTAACTGATACTGTGCAGAATATGTACCTGCTGACACACAGGGTTCAGGTACTGCCCTTTGTTTGCCCTGCTCTGCTCCACACACTCCCACCATCCCTAGCTCACTGGCACTACCATGCCAGAGCAACACCACGGGCTCCTCTTCATTAATTTTTATTTTCTTTCACGTCTCCTTTTGTCTGCATCTAATAGACATTGGGAAAATCTTTTCCAGCTGATTATGTTCTTGAGAGATATAACAGTGCAGCAGAGCTGATGACACTTTCCACCTCTGATTGCATGCCAGAGATGAAGGTGAGAAATTAATCTCCATTCGAATCCAATACCTGCCCCTCTGAGGTGCCCACCGTTAATATTTCACCATGATCTTGGCATGCTCTGTCACAGAGGTGAGCAAGGACCTACTCTCTTGTTCCTAGGGAGACTATTGAGGGAAATTCTTCCAGAAGTGTCCAAGGTAGTGCTGAATCCACTGTGAAGGTATTTCTCTCCTCACTGAGGCTGTCTGTGCTTCCTGTACCAGTGGATGTTTTTTGCTAAGTGGCCAGCGGCAGTGCCAGGCTCAGATCAGTGGATGGGGTGCAATGGGAGAGGTGGATGAAAGAAGGTGTATCCCAGGCACTGCATCCTGTGTGGTTTTTTGTCTTAGAAGCAGGGACCAGACTAACAAGTTCCACTGCTTCCAGTCAAGGCCCTTCATTGTACAATTAGATATTAGAAGCGTCCAGATTCCATGAGGTTTGCCTATCTCTATGCAGCTTCAGTGGAGTGCGTTTTTCTGGAATAGCCTAAGCCTGGTGGTCAAAGGGCTCAGATGGCCATAGAAGCTAAATCTCTTGAATCCAAGAGCACCTGGAGCACACATCTCCCTCCCTCCTCACCAAGCCACTTGGTCATTTGCAAAAAACAGCACCAGTGTTTCAGGAGAAACCTATGGTTATTATGGTGCTTACCTCTAAAGATTGCTTTTTTCTGCTAAACCTCACTTTTACAGATTTTGTGCTTCCCACATCCATTATCAGCAGGTTCCTTGCTGAAGACTTTGCCTGGGCAACCACAACCTTCCTCAGGCCCCAACCTTGTGTGACTACTGTGGTGTTCACCCAGGGTTTCACCTACACCACTGCACTAACCTTCCAGCATGATGCAAAACTGGCAGCATCTCCAGCCATGCGCTGAAATTCCCAAATTGGGAACATGCCAGAAAAATCTGGGGTCTTCAGTGTTCAGTTGAGCTGATAAGGAGTGAGAGGAACTTCTTAAGTTGCTGTCAGAGGTGTAATCTACACTTCAGGTCCCAGACTCATCCCTTCTAACTTGAGGTGCTTACCCAAAGTGCCCAAATTAAAAGCCTGGTCACTTCAGGGTCCCTTGACAGGTCCTGAAAGAAAGAAAAAGAAAGAGAACAGGGGGTTGTGGGGGTTGCTCTCCTTCTCCCAAGCTGTTAAGGGAAGCACTCTGTTTCCAATTTTGGGGATGGCCACAGCCCCATTTAGGGAGGAGCATGGCTCTGGCAGTGAAACCCCCCCCGAGCCTGGCATCACTGATCCCATCCTCCTCCAGTACTTCAGGCACACAGACCCTTACTGCAAAAATAATTTTTCTTTCTTCAAAAGAGGCCTTTCTTGGCATAACAGATGTCTCAATATAAGCAAAATTGATCAAATTAAATTCCAGCAAGTAAGGGTCTGCCCTCGCATGAGGAGTGCATGACTGTGTTCTTCCTGCCAACTCAAAGGTGCACAAACAGGCTTTCCTGCAACACCCTGCTGCTCTGCAAAACCTTGCCTGAACAGGACACAAACTTCCATCACTCACAACATTCAGATAATTATTCAGCATTTTCACCAAGGCCCTACCGGGTGGCGGCCCACCACAATTTCATTTTTTATCCCTGCACATTTCCTTCCCAGGAAGCCTCCACCCACCATTAACTTCATTTTAGATAATGCCAAAATAAACAAAGTTGTCTTTTTATATATATATATAGAACATTCAAGCTTTCACCGCAGAAACCACCTGATGGCTCAATTTTCACTCTTCTTTAAAAACCCTGCAGATAACTCATAGTAAATACAAAGGCAGAAAATACTGATTGCTACACGCAGGGGGTGCAGAACCTGCAACTTTGCCTTAAATCGACTGGTTTCTGTCACTACTATTGCCCAAAGAAAACATCATGGCACAGAGTAAGCAGTTTTAAACAAGGAAGTTTTTGAGGGTGATAGAAATGTCGAGTGGAGGATGAGCCAGCTCCTCATGTCCTACCAGCTACTGGAAATAAGAGGAGCTTTCTCTGCTCCAGCTTTGTGCAGGGACCGGACGTAGGTGTCAAACTGGGAGGGGAAGGAGTGTAATAACATGGAATGTATTAGTAATATGTACTTAGAAATCATAGTAAGGCTGAATCACAAGTTACTCAGCACTTTCCCCATTTATAATCTTGAAAGCTTGTTATGACTAATGCAGCAGGCACTAACCTGGCTCAGCATAGCTCTTTAAACAAACACAGACGTTGCTGGGCCAAATCACTGCGTGCCAGGACTTGCACCACCTAATTTGAGATGCCTGGTATGAGTACAAGAGTCTAGACTTTTTCCCTGGGTGCTGAGGTCCAGAAAATGGGGAGAGCTAGCAGTCTTTGGAGGTGCTCCAGAAAAACCCAAGCTGAGGAAAAAGATGGTTTAAGACGTGCATGCCATCACTCCCTCTCCTCTGAGCTCAGATGCCAACCTCTCCCTTTCAAAAGCAGACCAAGCCTGCTCTTTAATGCCCTTAATAGCTAGCTGGCAAGGGCAGCTATGTTTGTTTTTTCTATACAGCAATGCAGTAGCAGAAGTGCTCATCTAGCATGTGGCAGACCTGAATTCAACTTCCCAGTTTGCCTGCAGCAGCCCAGGCCCCTGCCCTCCTTGCAGATAGAGGAGCCAGCCATCAGGTAAGACGTGTGAGAAGATGTGGAGCCTGTATTCCTCCCTCCTGATGAGCACAAAGATGTACCAGCTCGTATTTCCTGATGAAGTATTTTCTATTTTTTTTAAGCAACAGGGTTTGTCCTAGCAAAGACAGAGCACATGGGAAACAGGTTTGGGGATGAGTCCCATCCCCATGCATGGGATTCCCACAGGACAGCCAGCACACAGCAGCGCACTACCCACCCCACCCTGCTGCTGCTCTTAGCCATTAAAAGAGCTCTTGCTGGGTTAGTGAGAACCTGGTTTTTTAGGCACAACATGGCAAGGAGAAAAGCCTCCTACAAAGGTCCCAGAAGACCTTCAGCCCAAGGCAGATGCCGGGATGCCCAGGCCTCTCAGGGGCCACCTTCCCTGTGGTCAGCGAGCTGAGCTACCCCTGCCCAGGGTTTGGAAATGAAAACTGAAGAGCTTCCAGAGTGTCATCCTCTGCAGCACCAGTCTGTGAAGGAGTGGAAGACTTTAGGCTCTCAGCCTTAGAACACCTTCCAAAATTCTTCCTTATTCCTGCTGGAAGTGTTTGGACTCCTCATGAACCTGGGCTTTAATGATTTACTGCTGCTTACCTTTCTGCTCAGGAAGACCAATGCTTTGTGTGCCTAAGGCTCACACCTGCTTCTCTTTTGAACTGCAAAGATTTTCCCAATATTGCGCACAAAATAGTTTTCAAATTCAAGGCAAAGAAATGCATGCAATTCAAAATATAAAAGGTATGTGTGGTTGCTTTCAGTTGATGCACTTTCTGGAGAAAGGGAGAGTGCTGTACTCTAAATATGTTCTCCTCATGGAAAAATAGGAATTCTTGTGTTTTGCCACACACATACTTAACAGTTTAGCAGACAAAATCTGAATCTATTTCTACTTCATTTGTTGCTGATACTTCACAGTTTGCATTAGCAGAGTTACTGACTCTAAAGATGAGTGTAACATCCTTTTATGGTCAGGAGGTGCTATCAACCTGCATTTCTTCATCCAGTTTCCTTAGGAAACCAGGTTTATGCAACGGCAGTATCCATCTATCTGTCTGCCAGTTTCCCAATGTCTGGCCAATTTCAACCAAATTTAATGGTGTAATCTGTACCCAGCTTGTTAGGATCCCAAAACCTGATGAGCTGGGTGAGGACCACAGCTCCCTCAGCCTGGAACACAGGTATCTGTGCCTTCCTGCAATATACATTTAGAGCTGTAAGGACAGTTTGGGCAGAATCCTGTTTGCTTTTATGGGAATTACTTGGGAAAGGTCTCTCAGCTGCCTCCCCTGGCCTCCCCAGCAGGGCTGGCTACCTGCTGTCACCGTGGAGGCACTTGGGATAACACCCCTGCATGATGGGTCAGTGCATATTTTCATGACCATCCATAGTAGTGTGAGCGACACCTTTCTCTCCAGTTTGACTAAAGCCAAGCATCTGAGCATGGCACTGCACCCATGCAATGCCAATACAAAGGGGTTTTGGTATCAGACTCAACCTGCTGCAAGGTGTATCCCAAATAGCATGTACCATGTCAGGGAAGACACTCGTAGCAGAATCAGGAACTGAGCCCACTGTTCGGCAGTTCAGATCAGTGCCTTACCTGCAAACTTGTCCAATTTCTTCCTTTAAAATCTGGTTATTAAACAAAAACTCAACAATAGCAGGATTTGCTGTGGGGATCCCTTTCTGTGCTTTGCTAGTTGTGGATAGTACTGTAGTGTACTTGGCATGCCCGAAAGGAACAGACTACCTGCATGATGCTCTTAAAAATAATGTCAGACCATCACAATGTTTAATGTAAAATGTTTTTTTTTAACAGCCCTCAGAATCTGCACACTTGCAAGGGCAGTCTCTCCACTACCTCTCCCTAATCCTTACAAGTAAAATGGGAGAGAGCCTCTGTACATACAACTGTGTGATGAATGTTTCTTATGTCCATTACATGTTTGAACTCTTCCTGTGAAAATGAGCAGTCACCACTCTATACATATACTGAGCAAATGAGTGAAAGTATTTTCCTTTTTGTCTTTGCAAATGGAGAAAACGAAGTTCAGCAATTGGTGAAAAATTATTGAAAATTGGCAAAATATAATTCTGTAATTTAATATCCCCAGATTTCTTAACAAGGCTAAAGTTTTCCATTATCTGATCTTCAAAATTTAAAAAAAGAAAGAAATAAAAGAAAAAACAAAGTATCCTCAATGGATTAGAAAGGGTCTTTAGTATCTTTAGTATTTATCTGTCTGACTGATGAAGGTTTAAGTGTTTTTTAAAAGTATGGTATTCTGACATTAGTCTGACAACACTACACCTCTGAACTGTATTCAAAAATAAATCCTTTCTTCTTTCATTGTTCCATCATGATAACATGACTAATGTGAACTACAAAAGCATTCTTCATGTTACAGGCTGCTTAGGAATGATGGAAATGAAGGGCCTACATTTCAGCCTCAGTTAATGGGCCTGTCCTTTTTTTTTTACCTTACCTAAAATGCAACCAAAAAAAACCAGACACTATTACCCGTCTGCATAGCAATGACAAACTTGCTTTGTTCCAGTGAGCAGATCTTGCTTAAAGCACGTTAGCTGCTCTGCTGCCCTGCTCAACATAAAATATACCCTAGTGTAAGAGTATAAAAGTATGTTCATTTTGGGTCCTCACGAAGCTCCATCCTCATGGTGGGGTTCTGCATCTTCTGCTAAAGATCAGCTAAAAATTAGGTGCCCTCTTTGTTTACAAGAATCCAAAGTTACCCTGATAGAAAAGAGAGAAAAGTCAGAGGCTTTGAAGGATATTATAAGCTATAAACTGGGAAAGCAGTGTCAGTCTAATTTGTAAGTATGTGGGAAGATGTTCTGAAATTGCTAAGCATTTGCTTAAACTGAGTTCTTAAATAGTTTGTGTTTATGGAAAAAAAACAACCCACAACTTCTTAAATTTTTCCATATTATAATATAATAAAGTACTGTAATTTTCATCTGGTTTAAAGGAATTCACCCATATTTGCCCAGAAACTAATTCTCTTCTAGTTGGGGGTCTCTGAGAAAATATCAGTGTTTAAATTTTACTTTGTATATATTTAAGAGCTAAAATGAATTTAAGTAGTCAAGAAAGGAAGTGGAGTCTCAACTTGTTAGAACATATTAAGTGCAAACAAACAATGCTTTAAAATATTCCATTTTTTTTCCAGTTGGAACTGACCCATTCTATTTTATGTCATGATTCAGTTATAGCTCAACAAAACATACTGGCAAATTGAGATTTTATTTTGAAGTAGAATGGTCTCCACTGCACCATACTTTTAATAGCTTGCTTTTAACTTTTTTCCTTCCCTTTCTTTTGCAATTCACTTGGAGTTTCTTTAAAAAAACTACTTAAACTCTTCCCTACACAAAAAGAAATAACCCAAAAGAATTGGTTATATCTTTAACATCAGGAAATGCGTGTAGTAAGAACATAAGAAGTAATAAAATCAGTGTTGATAGTAAAATAAATATAGCACTTTTGCTTGGGTTAAATGTCAGATGTAAGGAAGTGCTGAGCATCCTTATTTCCTATAGAATCACTCATCCTTCCTCTACTGAGGCTGTTTCCAAAAAGGCTGTTATTAAGTCTGGGAAAGGATGTGGCAACAAAAGATGGTAAAACACTTGAACACATGTGCATTATAGACCTTTCTAGCATGAAAAGCATTTAATTCACAAACAGAACAAATGCAATGTCCGACGAAGAAAACAAACCCACTGATTTCCATAATTGTAGGGGGGCTTAGGTAATGCAGTATGCAGTGTTTGATTTAAAACTTTAAAATATTAAAAGAAGTTTTCTATAGCAGAGTGTTCCTATCAAAGTGGAATGACTCATAAGAATGCTAAATTCAAACCAGATGGGCATAAACATTCACTGAAAAAAATCAGATATTTAGAGGTCAGTATGGGTCTTCATAAAAATGAAGACATTGTCTGAGTTACTGAAAAATGAACTTCAGTGATAATAAAAAAAACCAAGAGAAAGTATTAGTGATTTTATTTTAATTATACAAGCCACTGCCAATTAGGAGAACTAACATTTACAAAATTTACATTGCCATTTTAATTTGAAAAAGATGGCTGTGGCAGCCTTTAGACTTCAGACAAACAGCAGTGTGGTATCTCCCGCGCAAGGGAGAGAGCGAGGGATGCAGGAGTTCAGAAATGCCACGCTAATATTCTGAACAATCCTTGTGCTTCCTACCAAGAAGTAACCCCAGTTATGGATCTGTATGGGACAGAAATTTTCTGACCCAGCTCAATGGCCTGATGCCAGCCTTCTGTTCCCTTTGAACCAGACCACAGAAATAGGGGAAAAACTCTGGTTCCTGCCATCATACCAAAAACGTTCATACCACCCAACATCGCTGCTGCTCTGTTGTTATATGTGCATGTTGTTTTGTTTTTCTTTCTTTGTCTCATCCATTGCAGTCTACCATTTACAGATTGTCTGGAGGGTGTACTTATTTTAAACTTTTATACCCTACCAGAAGAAAAATATGTGGGCTCAAAATTAATATTGTTTCTGAGTCATGGTTAAATTCCAGCAATGTTTAACTTGGATCACCAGATCTGTGTGTTTTACAGGGAGAAAAAGGAATACTTTTTGAGCTGAAATGTGTAATGGGAGTTTCCTACCGTTTTGTTGCTGAGATCTTGCACAACAAGAAAAATGATGAACATATAACTTATTCCTTTTAAAACACACACACTAAGTGGGGAAAATAAGAGTTCTACACATGCCATAAGCTATAAAGGCATATGTTTGTATCCCTGTTCCCTGATTAATTTGTTTACCTCTACCATTCAACATCCTAACAAAATATGATTGTTCACTGTGCATTACTGTCAATGATTTAACATTGCAAACCAAAATCTCTTGGGCCACAAGTCAGCAAAAGATGTGTGGCTTCCATCATGCAGGAACCCATACAATGCCACAGATAATGATTTTTTCTGGGCTTCTGAGGCCTCTTACAAGAGGGCTATAATTTTATTTTGCAGAAGATATTGGCCTCTGTGTTTGTGTCACTAGCAGCATCCTAAGACTAAAGGCAAGGGGTGAAACCTGGCCCAGCAGTGCCACTCAAAGCTTTGCTGGTGGGGTTAGAGAAGCGAGCGTAGCCTGCAATGTGCAGCATGACGTTTTGCAGGGCAAGCTCCAGAGCTGTCATTACTACATCCTGAAAGCTGCATAATGCAAATATTATACATCTTCCCTTTGGTGGCTCTTCATGATTGATTCTTTGTCTTGTTATAACTCAAAACATTGCTCGGCAATCAGACCCCTTTACCAGACAGTGCTGCACACATCTAATTACAGCACTCAGCTTTGAAATGCTTTGGGTCCCAACAGATCTGTCCAGATTGTACACATGACTGTCACAAGTGGGATAATTGCAGCATTCATTCTTTAAAAATTCCTTTAAATGTTTCACTTTTTAAGACACTGAATACTGTTTGCGTTCTCTCACTGCAAAATGAGACACAGTCCTTGTCCACCAACCTACACCACTACTATTAGTCATTTATTTCCTACAGCTTGCTTTATCCTCATGCTGCTTAGATTTGCACATATTATCCATTTACTATTATTATTATTATTTCTATGGGTTAAAACAATTTTTGGCAAATGCTTTCCTATCCTCCAGTCCAAAATTTCCTCTTCATGCCCTCATATCTAAACTATTGAGAAACCTCTACATGCTAAAGGGTATAAAGCGTCAAAAAGGCAACAAAAAAATGCCCCTGCTGTGAACAACCATAGTGCTGAATGAAACCATAGCACTTCCAAGAAATCCAGCAGTGCATGTTCATTCACTGTACCCCATTGTTGGCACCTGGTCTAGCACAAGGAGCCTACATACACACATATACGATTTATATGCATATGCACACATACATATGCACTCTTCTGCAATGAACTCTTTTCCTTCCACACCCTCATGGATGAGCCCAAATATTTTCGAGAAGACTCAGAGTAAAACATGATGCTCAGGAACCTAACATTTCTGCTTTCTTGAAAGAGCCCAAAGGATTTTTTAAAACACATAGGATAACCCTGGAGCGGTATCAATGAAAATCTTTGTATTCTAAAGCTCAGATGCCTAAAGCCACAGGTGACAATCTACAAAATTTGTACTTGGCTCTCTCTGAAGGGCAAGGAGGTGAGAGTTCAAGTGCAAGGAAGTAGCTGCATGGGCAAAGAGAGGACTGAGATGATGGGGCAAGGAACTAGTGTGACAGCCAGGAAGAAAAGGCAACAACAGTGAGGACTGGGAGAGAAATACCAAAATCTTCTGGACAAAGGAAGAACCACTCTCAAGTTAACCTCAAAGTGAGTCTGCTCACCAGGTGTGACAGGGAGCTTACACAGCACAGTGAGAAGTTTTCAGTGCATACAGTGATCAACAGCTATGGGAAAGTCCACTGCAGCCTGAAATCCCAAACTAGCCATGGGAAAAGGCTGGAAGAGCCCTCCCTGGTCACCAGGGAATATTTCCTCCATTTCTCTGTGGAGGGAGGACAGGGGAGGTCCCTGGAGGGCATTCAGACAAGCAGTGTGAGATTGAAGTTCAGGAACATTTTATATGATATGACATATCATGGCATTGCCAAGGATATAACATAGTTGTTGCCCCAAATGAAAATCTGAGCTCACAAGGCATCTTCTCTGAGGCACCCTAAAAGCCAGTGGAATTAATCCAAACAAAGTTGATCATAACCACATTCAAGTGCCTGAGGGTGAGAGAAGAGCATGATAGGAAAGAGGTGTCGAGCCCACCACAGCCTATCCTTGTAGAACTGTCAGGAGAGGTCAAGCACAGGCTCTGATAGACTGAAAAACCAAAGCACAGCTCTCGAGGAGCAGGAACGACACAGCAGTCAGAGCAAAGGAGCACTGAGATCACTGCACACCGAGGGGCTGCTGGGGTGAGGCGTGGGGAGACACACACTCATCCTTTCTGCCCCCTGAAACGACACAACAAAACAAACACTAACAAAAGAAAGATGCAACAACCTGGCAGAAAAAGGAAGGTTGCCGCAAGAAGGAGACATCAGGAAATCAGTTTTTCAGGTCAGCTGTGCTGGCAGGATCTTCCTAAATATTTCTCTTAATGCTGAAACAGTTTCATTTTATAGGCATGGAATCCTCTTTTGTGGTTACAGAGTATGAATCAAAGACGTTGTGGCTCAGCATTGCTCTAATTTTTATTGTGCTTTCTTGAAACATCCTGGGTTTGTACAGCCCCAACAACAGCAGGGCTGGAGGCTGGGACCACTCCTCTCCTCCTGCCACGGGTGAAGGGAACCAAGGATGGGCAGCCTGGGGTCACAGGAATTCCTCAGAAACGGAGATTTGAGGAGGAGTATGAAGCTGGGCCACCAAGGTGAGGGGCAGGGGGGCACTGGTGGCAGAATTGGGCAGGAGAAGATGCTGGGAAGCCACAGAGCCTCTCTGAGCTGTGGTAACTCCGGTGCAGCAGAGGAAACTGCTGCTTTTCCATCCCCCTGCTCACCCAGCTTGTCATCCACAGAGGTACACAGAGGTACAAGCCTCCTGCCTCACCGCAGCTGTCCTCTCATTTCTCTACTCCACCATCCTTATGTTCCCAAACCTCAGAAGCATTACTGCAAAAGGAAAGGTAGCCAGAGGTGAAAGGCCAGCAAGGGCAGAGCATCCTCAAAAAATAGTGTTAACAAAGTCTGAGCAAAGAGTGTCGACTCTGGGAAAAGCTGAGAACGGACAACATCTGCACCATCTGAAGTTGAAGGAAGAATAATGAAAGCAGAGCACTCATCTTTATTATAGATATCTCTTGTTCCACTTTCTAGATTTTCTGCCACAGTTTTTGAGCTACATCTAATGGGTATTTTCCAATCCAAACCAAACAAGCAAACTGAAAAAACAGAGCAGCCCCACAAGATTCCTGGGGTGGGTGATGGGAAGAGGCAGGTTTGTAAGAAGGGAAGAGGCAGACTGGAAGTGAAATACTCTAATGGACTCTTTTGCTGGATGATTTTTCTTCTTTCTTGTCTTTTTTTTTTGGTTTTTTTTTGTTTTTTTTGTTTTGCTTTGTTTGTTTTGTTTGTTTGCGAGGATGAAAAATGAGTTAAACTATTTTGAGTGTGGGTTATTATTTCTCAGTTCTGATTGATCAAATGAACCAAACTCTGTTTCCCCAGTTACTCCAACCGGGCCCTGCTGAAGTTAGTGGTAAGACTCTGCTGGATGTCAGTCAGCCCAAGATTTCACCCAGCAGCTGAATCTCAACACATTTTGTAAAAACAGACTTGGATAAGGTTCAATTAATGTCTTTGGGTGATTTCAGATTGCTTTTTCTCTGTTTTAGGAAAGCGATTTGCTTTCTGAAAAATGCCTGCACAAGTTTCACACCTTTTTTTATTTCATCATCTGTTGTTATTCATAGACTCTACAGATGGAAAAGACCCATTAAGTCACCCAGCACTCCCTGCCAGCACAGGACTGTTCTCCAGCAAACATTTGTTATGCTCTTGTTTATACTAGTTTCACATGCTCCAAACAACAAGGTTTCTGCCACTTCCCCAGGGATATCAGCCAGCCAAGTTCATATTACTGACCTGCAGGAAGGCTTCTCCTCATTTTCCTCAGCCCCTATATTCCCTCTTCATGTATGCTGTGTATACTGCCAGTGTGGCCCCTAAACCACCACCTATGAGCCCCCCACTACATGAACAAGCATCACTTCCCCCCAGGCTGTTCCTGATCTGGGGCTGACTCCTGTTTGTGCAATCCTTTCTGTGAATCCCTACCCTGAAGTGCAAAAGCAGCATTGCAGGTTCGGTTGTACAAGAGAAGAATTACTTTCTGCACTGCTCTGTATGCTGCCTCTTGAAACACAAACCCAAATTGCAAAGAGAGCCAGGCCAACTGAAGGCACAAGAGATTCACGTCTCATTTACTGCCAGTTACCTCCATGAAGTGTCCTCATCATGGTCTTGTTTCTGTACTTCCAGGGCCAGTGGAAGTGCTTTGGAATGCCTCTGTCCCAAAGAGTGACTTGAGTTTTTCCAGTTCACTGCAGTTTATAACTTTTACCGTTTCAAAATAAAAATCAGGTTGTCTCGTGATTGTTTTCTCTATTCTCAGTGACAAACAGTGAACTGGGAAGCAAATGTGCCCTATATAGATAAAACAGATGGCATAATATATATTTATATTACTGGCAGGCACAACAGAGTAACTTCCTCTTCGGAAGAATATTTGGGGTTTGCCAACAGTAAACAAATCAGATTGTAATAATAAAGTCATTCCAAGTCTCAAATTATAGACTTAGCCTTCTTCATTTATGTTATGGAAAGCAGCATGAGCTGTTGCATGAGAAAATTAAGTAGAAATAAGAGCGGCAAGTGTTAAGTATTTCTCCATCAAATCAAAATAAAAGTACAGAGTCAGTGCTAAATTATACATTGATTTGCATGAAACGTGTTGCATATGTTCATACAAGAAAAACAAACAGAAGAAAAACATAAAGAAATGGTCTTCTTTGTATTTCACAGTGAAGTGTGCAAAGCTCCCCAGTTTGCTAGTACCACTTATGAAGGAAAATAACACAAAGCCAAAGCCAGCAAATTGAAAATACAGGGAATCAAGACAAAAGCTAGCTCAATAACCACAAATGGAAGGGATCATCTTGTCAATTGAGAAGAAACATGAGGAATTTTATAAATACCATTTTCTTCCTTAAACTCTGGATGCTGATGGCTCCATCGTGCTTTAATTTTCAACCCCTACATGTCCTGCTCTGCAAACTTCCCACATACTTCCACTCAGTTTCAAAGTGGAGTCCCTGTCTGAAATGGCACTGTAAACATTTCATTGTGGGGTCCCATGTTTGACGTCTGTCAGTGATTTTCAAATCAAAACTGCTCGGCTAACAACTAAAAATCAGATTTTTTTTGTTTATTTCTCAGCGCTGTAGTCTGTGGCATGAAAACCAAATTCAGTTCCTTCCGATTCATGTATCAACCTCAATAAAAGCTGGCATTTGTGGGAGAACACACCAGTGGAGGAAGAGCTGGATTAGGATTGAGCTGGTTTGCTTGCCTGCTGTAGAGTTGGCATGGTTGAAAAGGGTAAAACACTTCCAGGGCAACCTCAGACAGTTGTTTGTAGTCTCTTTCCATGAAGTTATCATCTATGGAGCTTTGCTGGCAAAGCAGTGCTTTCAGCGCTTGCTAATCCACTTTCCTGCAAAATCTACCAGGTTAGATTAAATGGTTTAAATTGAATTAGCCCTGTCACTGTTGCCTAAAGTAGATTAGGAGCTGAGAGACCTAGAAATGAGCCTGCAGTCTTAGCCTCTGGCATGTCAGAATGCAATACCCAGCTGGATGGCCCATCTCAACTTGCCTCCTTTTCTGCTTAACACCAATGCTCTCCACCTGGCCATTTCCAGAGCTTTAGTGAGTATTCCAGATTTCAGTGACCAGAACAGATTTGGAGAAGAATCAGGATACCAAAAGCTGGAGGAAGAAGTGGCCATCTAGTTAAGAGCTATGATGAGCAGAAGACCCATACACAAACTAGTGACATTTTCCAGTACAACAGTAGTATCCTCCAGGCTGCCCAGGTCACACACAGCTAATTGGCATCTTGACTTCTCTCCAAGGCAGCCAATTATTTTGAATGGGGAGAGGAAAGGGAGAAGAAAGGGAGAAGAGAATTCACAGTGTGGAGAAAATGGGAGCTACTGGTAGAGAAAGAAGGAGCCCTTCTGAGGAGGCTTCATGCTGGATTTTTGCTGAAGGTGTGGGCAGGTAGTAGGACTTGTCTTAGTCCCACATCAGCCACTAAAGCATTTGCTCCTGTGAGCTCAGTTTAAACACATACTTGCATGTCTCACCAAATGAAGTCCCAAACATGCAATTATTAGTCACTATACAAAATAAAGTGCATTTCCAAACATTACAGGATCAGGACACAGGATGGTCTTGAGCTCGTGGTGAGGAACTTTGCTCAACCAGAAAACAGAACAACTGCCATTAATAGCATCTGATAATGAGACATTGTGCAATGTGATGCAGAAATTAAAGATGAGAGCAACTGAAAAACTTTCCTCTCTAATAAGGAGTTTTCTAGTGGTATTAAGGTAGGTGCTTCCACCTAGTGACTTACAGAAGTAGCTTATAGAATTTTACTTTAGAGGGCTGGATGGCAGCTGCAGTAGAAAACGAAATTACAGAGAACATCATTCGTCATCTGTAGTTAAGAAGAGACACAGCATCTGTAGTCAAGAAGACACAAAATTTACCTTACAAAGCGGGTCTATACATTCAGGCATCAGCAATACCCAGGGCACCCTTCCACAGACAATGCTGGCCCAGTGCATGCACTCTGATTCACCTCTGGATAAACAGCCATCCCACTGTATCTGGCTGTGCTACTGATAATCCTGGCCCTTCCAAGCCAACATACGGCAGAGCAGGAAGGATGCTTCCCAGCGAGAGGAGGTGTTTCTGACATCCTTGCAGTAGGGAGGCCACCAGAATGGTGATTCCATCAAAAGGGTTGCCAAACATGTCCTTCATGTTTAAAATTTGAAAGCTGTAAATTATTTTTGTGCTCTTTAGTACTGCAAAAGCACATGTGTTATGTCTGGCCTAGTTAATTTTTGCAGCAGCCTCAGAGTCTAGTAGTATCATCCTTCTCCTTTGTGCTTCTCTCAAACTCCTGAGAATTTATACACACCTGCACATCTACAAAAGTTACTGATTTAAGCCCCTACAACAACATGCAGCAAAACACATAAACTCAAGAGAGAAGTGCTCAGTATTAAGTTTCAAGATCACAGACTTCAGCAGAGATCCATAGACGTTCAAGTCTAATGTTTCTCTATATGGGGAGAAATAAGTGGCTTTTCGGAAGACTCAAGAGTGTTGAATGGGTAGATGACCAAAATTAATCTAATCCATTTCAAGAGGTATTCTGAATTCTGTTCCTCTTTGAAAGTGCCAAATCCAGGCCTAACAGGAGATGCCTGCTCACAACCAATCCACAGAGGAGCTCTCTAGTGTGTTGGATGCTACTTACATCTTTCCTCCAATAATCGCAACAGTTTTGTCTTCTCAGATACACAAATCAAACAGTTCCAAAGCACAAATTCTGCTCTCAAGGAGTCAAGTCCTTCCTTCCTGTCACTCTGTGGGCTTGAACAACCAGGTTGTGGGTTCTATTGGTTGGGAAGGGAGTGTGGAAGGAGAAGAGGAAATTTGGGAGAAACATATTAGGTATTGCTATGCTGAAGGTCTTATCCTTGTAACTCACCCAAAGCTTTCCCTGTAGTGAGTGGACAGAAGCAGGTGGAGGAAAACAGATCAGTATATGCAGAAATATTCAACAAAAAATTGAGTTAAATATCCCCTTGAGCTGTCCCTTATTTCCTCCCATGATGGAAAATGCAGTTAAGGATAACCAGCTCTGATTAAAGTCTCTAAATAAAGAGAGTAAAGCTGGAGTAAATGAATGCTGCTCTGATTTCCCAGCTGTGCTTTAGGATGCACTATCAGTCTGCAACAGTTTTAGACATGATCAGAGGCACAATTATAGGCACCGAGTAAACATGTGAACCCAACAGAGAAGAGCAGAGGAAGCTTTGGGGTCAGCTAGTGGCTCTTTTTGCTTCAGATTTTTTAAGTCAGGAGTCCTGTTTCTGCACATTTCCTCCTCTGTGTTCCTGGTTTTCATTGAACCTCATTTTTCTTTGTCTCTGGCTTTACTCCCTGTGGTCATTAAGGAGTGACCTGCAAGACAGTAAGCTATCTACCGTGAGCAGTTAAGTACCAAAATTATCTTGAATCCCATCGTTTACCCTTTTGAAGCAGCTATCTGTCTGTTTAGCTGACTCGGGACTTGAGCCAGCAAATGCACAGCACTGACAGTAGAACTCAACAACTTCAGCTCCCCTGGGTAAGGAATCAGGAGACAGTGGAAATCAAAAAAACACTTGAAAATCGTTAAAAAAATTTAAAAAATGAAGATCAAAGTTAGTGGTGTGCCCAAAAATATCACAATTCTTAAGAAAGATTTACTCCAGTTGGTAGATGCTGAGTAAACTGCATATAGCTTTACTTCTCATGAAATCATGTAACAAACTAATTCCCTTGTTAAAAGACTTGGTGCACTCCCATCATTTTAATGTGTCCCTATTTTCTTACTGTACAGCTGTGGCCATTGCAGTGCTGATGGTTTTGCTAGTGTGTTCTCTCTCACTTATGCTTCACTGAACAACATGTATATATGAATCTTTCTCTAGTTAATGAACTTGTGTAACTAAGCTATGGCTCTAGATCTAGCTGAGGTCAGAAAGAAGGAAAAGACCATTATCACCTGGCAACTTCTAGCTATTTCTAGCTATTTCATGTAAAGGAATTGTTAATTGTACTCCAATAACTTTGTCAAGGCATCTCAAAACGTAAAACGTCCAAACACCACCATCAAGCACAGGGAATTTGTCAAAATGGTATGCCATTAAAACTCTGGCTGATAATTTTAATTACAGCAGGGAAATGTATGAAACAACCTTCTTCTATCAACTGTGTAGGTAAACAAGGGCTTTGGTCATCACATCCTCATCACCTCTAAAGGTCATGACCTTTAATAATCACAACCCCCTCAGCTGCTCACCAGTTACAAAACCAAGCACAACTACATTGTTCCTCCAATTAGAAGTGCATCAAACCATTAAGTCAATTCTTGAGGAAAATATAAGGCACTTCTTTGAACCTCTTGTTCTAGATTTATACTGACTCTAATTTTATCTACAATCACTGAAATCTCGGCACTTTATTAAAGTAAAATATTCGGTTTTAAAACAGTTGAATATTTAAATTAACATATATGCACTCACACATGTAGGCATATGCATGTTAAGTTTTTTTTTTCTATAATCTATAGAAGTATCATATAATTTATGGAAGTGCAGAAGATCTATTTTCCCTTCCCTTCTTCTGACAGTTTGTCTCTCGCCCACATGGTTTATATGAATGATATTTATAACAGAGCTGTTTTGATCTGATAGAGCCTCAGTGAATTTACTGCTGTTTCTGTACCACTGTAACTGAACCTGACAAGAACCAGAAGAACCCGCAGTTTTATTTTGGGCTTTATAGCTTTTTCCTCACTCCCTTTTCTCATGTCTGGATGGGGTCGGCAGCTAAAGGCAACCCGCACATTCTGCAACAACAGATAGCTGTTAGGCTGCAGGAACTGCAGGATGAGATAAATTGCTCCTTTGATCAAAACCAGGGTCAATTTGCCCTAGCTAATAATTGGTTTATTAAGGGAGGAAAAAAAGAAAAAAAAAAGAGAAGAAAAAAAAGTGAACCAAACGAAAGTATTTTTATTTTACAAAAAGAAATGTGGTATTTTCTCACATGTAATTAACAGTTGTAGTGTTCAGAAATAACATAAGCTGCATTCAACCATTAGCCTTACTAGTCTAAACACACTGTTGTATTTTCCAAGAATTTACAGGATTTTGGAAATGGATGTGCATTTCCTCTTTGTTGAGACAAACATTTGTTTCTGGTCCTCTTCAGATTTTCTACCTAACACTGCATATAAAAATGAAACTTGCCTAAGTGTTCTGGATGGCGCCTGGGAAAGATAAATATGACTTAGATTTCATCCTACTATGAAGGAAAGCTATTATTCACTTGATAATTAAAGTTTTATTTTACGGTAAGCATTTGGTAGCTACAATGAAATACAAAATTGCTTTTAATGGATGGTTTTATTTTGGATTTTGTGATAAGTGCTCTTACATAATAATACATTTTTGCTGATCTCAAACATAATCCTATTGCAAAAACAACTGTTGTAGAATAAAAAAACCCACAAACCCTGAAGTCTTATGTCATGTTCTTTTTGTTAAGTTTTAAAGTAGTCCAAGCTCAGCCTCCCTGAAGTGCATGAATGAAACTTCAAGAAACTGCACTCCCAGTAATTCATACTAGAATCCAATACAAGCTCTTTTTTTTCCCAGAATGTATCCACATTTATTAGCAATCACCAGATGGGATCCCAGTGTAACCTCAGGGAAAAAAAACTAATGGCTTTCCCATCAAGTCATATTTGGATATGATCCAGTCACTGTTAACATATCCAAATTCATTAGGAACCACTGAATCCAAACCCTGTTTAATGCAAAAAGATACTTGGGAAAGATCATTTTGGAAATTATTTAATTTCCTTCCACAGCAAAAGAATCTCTAAAGATGTCAGGGCAGACCAGAAGTTGAATTCATTGGTTTACACTTTTGTGTTAGTGAAGTTTCTTTCAGAAATAAGACTTTAAAATGTGGACTGTGTGAATGAAAGATAATGTAATAACTTAAAAAAAATTAAATGCATTTAGAATTCAATTAACATTTGAAAAGATTTTGCAAAAACTTTTTTGTTCATTTTATTTTCAATGAAGGCTGGAATTTCAGCTTCTCTGCTTTTTGTTAGGTTTTTTCTTTTTTTCCAAGCTTTAACCCTTGTTTCCAGACCAATGAATAGCAAAATTCTCATTCACTGGAATTGCTAGGTTTAGTTACAACATAAATCTACTTTATTTGTATTGATTTATGTAAATTAGATCTCTTTCTAACTTACTTTTTTTCCCCCCAAGTGTGACTTTATTTCTACGAATTAAGCAACATTTATTTTCCAGCAATTTAAAAATATTTTTCAATTTTAAATATTGTTCCACAAATTTGTTCAACTTTATCATTGTGTGTCTTTCCTTAATTTCTCTTTAGACAAAGAAACCTTGTTTTCTGTGTTTGTTTTACACAGTGGATCTTGTATTCCCAAAATATTTTTCCATCTAATTTTATATTAATTTATATTGTTTTACATTTACTCCTGAAATGCTTAAGATTATTTTATTTTTCTCAGTTTCAATTACAATTGCAAGAACGGATGCATTTGTTGTAACAGTGTTTGTTGGTATCAAACTAAATCCTTTCTCTGTGCATTCCTAAAAATAAAACCACTTTTTGTTTTGTGAATGCACAGAAAATAGTTTTTGTAATCTCAAAACAAATTCTCCCCTAACACAAACTGTTATCCTTTTTGGTGTGTCTGAGGCTACTTTTAGAATTTTATAAATCTAATTCATTTTTAACCATGTGGAACTGCTGGTTTAAATCATTGCACATCATTACGTTTGGACAATGAAAACAACACAGGCATTTTTACTTGTCTCTGGTCAACTTCACTTCTGGATTTCCCTGACACGGGACCTTAGCTGAAATCACCACGTGGAGATTTTAAAATGCAAATAAAACAAGCAGATATAAAACAACTCTCTTTCCACTGAGTTTCTGAAATTGTCATTAAAATGCTTCAGTTGATTGATAAGAGGCTTTTAAAGAGCCTTCCTTTTAAACACAAAACACTATATATCACAGAGAGTCAGGGATCCCTTTGTGCACTTTCTGGGAAAAGTGACATATTTAAGGGGGGAAAAATATATTGGGGAAGTATTTTCATGAAACAGCATTTTTAGTATATTTTTAGAGAACAACTGCACTCAGTTAAACCATCGGCAAAAACATCAAGTGGTTTTACACATTTAAGTGCCAGTCCTCACTAGAACAAAGTATGTGACAGTGTTTCCAGCAGCTGGGAAAGCGCCGAGCCCAGGAGCGCTGGGAATACCCAGAGTACCTCGATCCCGGGGCTGTGGCACTGGGGGTGACAGAAAATGGCACGGGGGGTGGCGGAGCGATTCCTCACAGGAGCCGTGAGCCGGGGACCGCTCCGGGATCGCTCCGGGACCGCTCCGGGACCGCTCCGGGATCGCTCCGGGACCCGCCGGGACCGCTCCGGCACCGCCGGCGCCGCCTGGTGGGCAGCGGCTCCCGCAGGAAAACCCGGCTCCAATCCCGCCGGGATTGCTCCTGCAGGGAGGCACCTCCGCCGTTCTCAGTAGCCAGAGCCGGCCCCGGTTAGGGATGCCGCTGATTCACCGAGGGGGAAGCGGACCGAAGGTACCAGCTCATGGCGTGTGTGTCACTGCTGAATCTGAGTGCAGACATGACATGGTAGAAGCTGTTGAGCACGACAATGGATAACCCAGTCTCACTCCCTAGAGAATTTGGGTGAGGCTGTTACGGACAATGAAAGGTAGAGATGGAAATATATATAGTGTGACAGACTTTGTCTTCCTCCCATCACTGTTACAGGGAAATCACCAGTTTGTGGAAGGTCAGATTCACTTCCCATTGCTAAGGGTTTCTGTCAGGAGCTGGTTAAGGAATTCAACAAAAAGCTTTTCTTCCATGAGGGGGGAACCCAAAAACCTCCAAACCCTACAGTTTCCTCAAACCCCAATCTCTACAAATGGCAAGGGGATATTCCGGAGTTAATATTTGATAACGTGTTAAGGACATGCATTGGCTGTTAACATCTTTCTGGTTGCCTAAGGAAACAGAAATGCAAATTTTGCTTTTAAATTTTAATTTTTGTAACAATATTTCAAAAATACTGCACACATAGAGAGCTTAGCAGATTAGTATTTATTTTAAACAGCAAGCAAAATAACAAAAAAAATCCACATTAAATCTTCTCCTCCAAGAGAAAAAGAGAAAGCTTGGCACTTAATCTCTTTAAAAGTGATGGATAAAAGCATAGGTGTCCGTACCCTACATTGAAGCAATAGTTCCTAAAGTAATTACATTAACAGGCCAACCTCTAACCTCTCCCATAGATGTTCTTACACCCTGGTCTCACACCCAAGGAATTAAACTTTTTTCTCTTCAACACAGTAGCAGCCAAGACATGGATGAGCTGTTCCAGCAACTACAAGTATATGGATCACACCATGGCTGCATTTGCTCTAAAGTGTGGCCAATTTTTTGTTTTTTCCACAAGAATTCAGGCAGACTTAAGGACATTTAGGAGAGAAAAAACAATCGAAGTGTCTGAGGGCACCCAGCTGTGTTTCAGATGGGCCACTTTGCAGCTCCACCATCAGCTTTGCACATAACCTCCTGCACTTCAGTTCTCGGGTTCTTCCTGTACACCCTCTAACAATACCACATTCCAAGGGGGTGCAACAAGTTTAGAAAAAGCAGTGTATCTTACCTTTCTTAGTTCTCACAAACAATTTAGTTTTAAATATCTTTTTGCACATATTAAGGGAACTAACTTAAATTTTGCATTTGCAGTGAGGCTATTCGGTAGCAGTAGTGATAATGAACTAAACCCAAGAGACTACAATCAAGAAGTTGTTGACACTGAGCTCTCCTAAGCTTTCATAGAAATGTTTTGTGTTCTGTTGTGAAACAAACTGCAGCTCTGATCTGACCTGCACCAAGTTCTGTCATATTTTGCAGAAACAACATAAACAGAAGCACAATCGGTAGATCTAAAAAATTCTTATTTCAAATCTAGATATCAGAATCCACCAAAGCTAAATTTACAGAACATGTATTGTCAAAGTATACACTCAAGATAGCGAGCTGTACCATGGAATAGCTGTTGCACCTACATGTTATGAATTTTTCACCTTTCCAAAGAGAGATATTATACGTTTCACATAACGTGAATGGACCAGCTGGGATAAGTCAGATAAGCAATCCTGATACAACAAATACCATCCACAAACCCACCTTTTGGTTAAAGGCAAAAGTTTAAAAATTATGTAAAATCTGCATTCAGACTTTAAAAGCCTTGCAAGAAAATTAACTGCACTTAAGAGAGAATATATACCAGAAAATAGTTTACCAAACAAGAATGTAAGTAACTTTCACAGCCTCCTAACTGTTGACTCAATTGAAAACAGAGGAAGTCAGTTTGCTCTGAATATACAAGCAGTTCATAAGCAGTCCTTACGGTGCCTTGCATAGGACCCTTGATACAGAACTCTCTTTTGCCATACCATATACTGTTCCTAACACTTCAGACCTTTTATATTGATATATGACCATGAGAAAGATTAGAGACCTGACAGCAATGTTTAAGTGACTGGGATGAGAGAGTAAACAGTGCAAATATCCTCTTCCCATTCTGCCTTCTCTTTTCCTTTTATTTCTGTCACTATTGATTAGGTAGAGATCAGAAAACTGTGGTAGTGTAGGAACAATAAAATAGTGAAAATGGTGGGCTTGTCACAAGTGTGCAGTGTTTATTAACAGAAGGAAGTTGTTAGTTCTTTTTCACTTCTAACTCGGAAAAAAAATCCCAATGTCTGCTTCTACTGAAGTAGGAAATTGCAAGTTGGACAATGCAACTGGAGAAGGGAGAGGAAAAGCTGAAAAGAGCCGCTTCCTGCAGCAGTGTGCTCTCAGATGGCTCAGTCAGTCCTGTCTTGAAACTTCGCTCCTAGGCAAGTTAAAACTGATGCCGAAACCATGGCCTTCAGAGAGCAATGTACAGCTCTCGTTTAAGTCTCATCTTCCCCACAAATGCTGTAGGTCAATTCAGACTATGCCACCCTGAGCAGCAGATTGCTTCACATCACTCAGATTTCTGCATGCTAAGGCTATAGTCTCATAATGGCTGATACCAGGCATGTGCACACTACAGCTCAAATATCCAGCTTCCATCAAAGTCAGAACCCATGCAACTGTTCAGGCAGCAGGAGGAAAAGGCAGAATAGAAACAGACACACATTATATATAAAGCCTTTGTACAGGATTCCTTTTGTTGTTTAAGATACCAGGAGACCATTTTGTACCACGTAGCCATGACATTCTTCCTACAGTACTAAGTAGCCCAGAACTATATTTAACATCCTCTACAAACCAGTGTCAGCTGTAAATAAGACTCCAATGTTAGGTCCTTCATTGAGAAAGACTTTCAAAACCCCCATTCAATGCCCTTGCTTGACCTGTCTCCAGAACTTCTCTCCACCTTCAGAACGTTGTACTGCACACTGGTCACACCAAGAGGCACTAATGCCACAGGAGAGGTGGCTCATGAACCATGACAGCCTGACACAGTCCCGCCTTCACCAGCCTGGTCTCTCTTCCTGGCCTTGTAGTGCCTCCTACTGACACTGCTTTTTGTACAGTTGCTACACAATCCAACTGGAAAAAAATGAAGAAAATAAGAATGTTTCCAGTGTATCTTAGCTAATTGGTCCCCTAACTGACTCGACTACACAGTGCAGAGGTGCCCCACGGCAGGAATGAGTTACCAGAAAAGCCCAGGAACTGAACCATCAGTGCTGCCAGTTATTTTAGGCATCTGAAATAACTCACTTTAAAAATCAAGTCCTACACACTAGGTCAAAAACGGCAGACCACGTCATCTTCCTAAGAAACTGCCAATAATCTGCTGGACATTTAGCAATTTGCTAATGCAATTGTTACATTGTATGAATACACGCACATCTTATACACACAAACATTTCAACAAAATGGCAGAATTTAATTCTTTCAATGCTGGCTTTTCTGCATGTAGTTCAAAAGTACCTGTATTATTTCCTCTACCTTCTGTATGTAGCTCCAGGAAAGACAGCCACCACAGCACTCTGCAGGTAGGTGGCAGAAAGCAGCAATTAAGCAGTTTCATAGTAACAAAATTACAGAATAAAAAAACCTCAAACACCACAACTTTGACAGCGCCATTTATGTTATACACTTAGACTTCCATCAGTTTCTTTAATCAACTACAACCTTTTCTCCCTCAATCCCAACCTAAAGAACATTTTTATGTAAAGACCAATGAATTATGATATTATTAGAATGCTGTTTAGAAGTAGATCAGTTACTTCTTTGAAAATCCCCCTGTGGACTATTAAAATATGTCTTTCAGTCAAAATTGATTGTGTATAAATTCATTTCTATTGGAAGGAAACAAGTTTCAGATTCAGCAGTATGAATCAAAGGCAACTAAATAATTTGGTATTTCCATTCAAAAAAATAGTTGGTCAAAACGAATTTCAAACACAGAATTACAGTATCCACATATAGTACATGCTCAAATCCCTGAAAGTAGAATTTCCCTGATGTATCCATGACTCAACTTCAGGAGTTACATCCATGCTGCATGTTTAGCCAGGTTCTTGCTGTCTGTCTACAAGCAAGGTTTTAGCCTGGATCACAGATCCCACTCAAACAGCTCTGAGAAGTGTTTCCTGGCCCATAGCGAGCTCTGCCTCACCCGAGTGAGGTATGACATTGTACACAATACACTGGTACTAGACTAAGAGCTATATACCAGTAAAGAAGTTGGTTTATTCCTTCCTTATCCTCCATTTCACTTCAAAAATCAAACAGGATGTCTTAAAATATCTGTAGTTTAAGTGAACATGTTTGACTTTATCCTGGATACCATGAAGGAAATACCTCACACAGCCAGTATTGTTATAGGAAGGAAGCAACTTCTAAATAAAACATCAGTGCAGCATCTGTCGTTTTTCACTTAAGATTCAAATTCTCAATCTGGTCACAAAAGCAGCTGACTTATAAATCTATACAACAAAGCTCAGGGTTAGGTCATAAAAGCACAAATAAGCAACACTACTCAGTTATGAAGGCAATTTTCTCTTATTGAGGAAGCAGCAGAGGCAGCAGTGAAACAGTTCTGGAGAGAGGACAGCATAAGCCCAGTGCAGCAGAGGCAGGTTCCATGAAAATGAGGCAGATGATGGCTGTGCATCTAAAGAATAAACTGACTCTGAAGCTGTACATTTGAACCGGGGTACTCTGCCAGTTTAATCATCTCCACTCTGGAAAAGCAGCCTGCTTTCCCACTGGGAGCTGCTTGAAAGTCATCTGATTTACAAACAACATGTCAAAAATAGCACTGTGCTTACTCTATTGAAAAAAACCAATTGTTTTTTCACACTTAAGCCTGAGAATCTCCCCTCCCCAATTCCCCAAAGCATGTATTAAGCAAAGTAAAGCCTACGTTGTTACAATAGTAAATAAATACAATCTGACTGCTCATTCCATTCCTGGTTAAACATATTCATAAACATTTTCTTCCACATGAATCAATTTTAAAGTAGTCCTAATCTACATGCTAACACTTAGATCTAAAGTTTGATACCAAAATCTAGATCCATTTATCTAGTAAAACAAAACAAATTAACAGTAGCTGCTGTTTTTATCAACTAGCAGGGCTTTTATCAACTTAATGGAAATATTTTGAAAGTATGTTATTAATGGCATATAATTTGGTAATATGTGACCTATATATCTGACCAAGTCATTAAATGTCAATTTATGTGAAAGTAAAAGACACATTGTTTTTTTCCTTTAACGTCATCACAAATTTTATGTACCTTTCCCCTAACTATACTAATAAACATCCTGTATTTTTCCAGAAAGACTCAATTTTCTATCACACCAAGTTCTTCTTACTAGATTTTAGCAGACTACAACCTAGTGTAATTATAAGAATAGACCTTCTTTCCTATGCCCAAGTTATCACAATGGATACAAATCAATTTGTGGGAAATTACAGAATGTGGATCTCATCTTGCATGGACAAAAAAGCTGGACAAAGATCATCCCCTGTACCCACGCCTGGTACTTGAAGAGGCAACATACTGCAGGGTTGGTATCGTAATTATTTCCATCTTTGAAATGAGACATTTTAAAAACACAAGGTTTCAGGCCAACTAACCTTTGCATCTGTCATCACATGTTATTGCCAAGTAATATGCACCCAACTGTAGCTAATCACATAAACGGCATCTGTTACACAATCATGCAGTATTTTATCCTGTGCACACATTGTAAAGCAGGATAGGTAAGTACCACTTTAAGAGGAATAAAAGGCTACGCAAAATACATATGGAAAGGAAAAATCTAATTTACTAAAACTTGGAAAATATCTTAAATAAAATTATTTTATTTCTATTCTGTGCATTTGCGTTCTCTCATTTTAATAATAAAAGTATCAGTTGTACTTTCACTTATTTAGTTCCCACAATATTTCTGTTGCAGACAGCAATGAAATATTTTGTTGTTCTCTTTGTGAACTTATGTCAGAATGACACTTTCTCATTTTACTTGCAGGATTTTCATGAGGTCCTGGTGTTCCAGCATAAACATTTTGGAGTTACATGTGAAAAGATATTTTTGTTAATTATCAGATGTTAAAAGCAACACAAGTCAGTGAAACAAATTTACAGAAGGATTTGAAGGATACAGCATGTTTTTCCTTTGGTTATATTTACTAAAAGACAAGTTACAATGACAAAGACCACAGTATAAAAACATTTGGTTTAATTGCTTTTAGGATTTCCTTTACTGTTTTCAGTGTTCACAGATGAAGACCCTCACCCCCCAAGAAAACAGATGACCACAGGCCAATTAGTGTATTCAAAGGCACTCAGCTTGCTTTTTGAGTTTGGCAGACACCAAGCTGCTACTTCTTCCATCATTTGCTGCCCAAACAGTCTCTTCAAAAATTCGTTCAACACAATAGATTATACTCAGTGACCAAGCACAAAATCTCATTAATTTATGTGAGAAATTTATTTTGTTAAACAAAATATTCATGATCTTACAAAACTGATTTTACCAGACGAGGCCTTTGGCCACTTTTGATTTTTTTTTCCCTTTAACGCGCTGAGCCTTAAGTTTCTTTCTTTGCCTGGAATTCATCCATATTGGGTACTGTCCATGCTGGTCTAGGAGAGTTTTCTTGTTTCGTTTATTATCCATCTCCATTTTGCAGTCATCTGAAAATTAAAGGTATTTTTAGTGAGTAAAATATCTGAATCGGTTTCATAAAAGCCATTTTGTTACTAGATTTCCCCAAATGATAAAAATATCCCTAGACTCAACAGTATTTGTACATTGAGAACTGAAGGGTTTATAAACCGAAGGCACTTTCCAAACCAATGCAACTGCAACCCAGGAACTTCAACAGTTGATAGTTAATGTGCAATATTTTTTCCTAAAGGCCACGTCTGGGCAAAATATCTTATTCTTTAGTCTGCAACCAGTTCCAATCCTGTGTCTAAGAACATTGTATATTCATTCCATCACAGAAACACGCATGAAGCCATAGGCTTGCTGAAACATATGTGCAATCACGCACTTTTTATGATTTAATGTTTAAGATCCACTCTAAAGATTTATTCTGAGTGGAAGAGGAAGACAACTAAAAAGAATAGTAAAGAGAAAAGCTGAAATACAGTAGGAAGTATCAGCCAGTGATGCCACACTTGCCTCAAGGAGTGAGCATGACCTCAGGTCTAACACATTTACAGGCAGAGAGGATTGATCTCTAGGATGAGGAAGACTGCCCACTACATGGTCATACCCAAGAACAGCATCCCCAGCTGGCTAACACCCCACAAACGTCATGTCTTGGTGAGAAAATAAGGTGCAAGAGGAACACCTTACTAAGTATTGACGGAAACTGTGCTCTGCAATTTCATCCCAACCTCATTCCCAAACCATGTGTGCAACTCAAGCCTTTACCACAAGTTTTATGGAGAGGAAAAGACTTTTATACTGTGCTTGTCTGATGTTGGGAGACAAAGCTCATAAGGAAAAGGCCAGTGTGCTGCTTCAATAGTTGGAGCTGATAGCCTACAGGAATCTGCATCAGAGATGTGCTTCTGGAGCCCTAAATTGAGGGACTTGAAAATACTTGCACTCAGCAGAAAATCAGAACAGGGGCCTGGTGGTAGAACCAAAAGCCTATCCAGCATGGCAGACCTTACATTATTTTTTTCTTAAGAGGAAAAACTGAAAAAAAAAATTCACAGTGTGCTGTAAACAATACCCTAAAGTAACACAATGAAATGTCTGTAATATATACCTATATACTTTCTTTTGCTGGAAAATTATTTATCTGTCTGCAGGAAGTACATACTATGGGTGAAGTTTTTATCCACTTCAGCTCTTGTAACACTCAGTGATGTGAACTCCTTTGTGTCCACAGTTAGTCCTGAAAAGTCCTCCCAAAGTAAACATCACTATTTTCACAAAACTTGTAGCTGTTTTGTGAAATACATATTTTCTTAGGTGTTTCTGAGGCTGCTATCTCTCTGCAAAAGCCAAGTGAAATTGGCCACCTGTAGAAAAGTTGCCTGCAGAGTTGGGAAGAGGTGTATTTACTTCAGAAACTAGGTTTAAGGCAATGATTTCTCCTTCAACTTCAGCATCAGAAGTCTGACAATGTTCCAAAACATTTTGGAAATTAAATTCTAACTATCCCTTAAAGAATAACTTTTACACCTGGTTTGTGGGACAAATCAGAACCATGGATAAAATCGCAAATTATACTTGAAGCAATCATTATTTGGACAAATATTTTGATAAACCATTCTAGTTCCATTTCCTGGATCAGAACATCTTAAGTGGCACAAATTGGAGAACCAAAATAAGACTATGAATTAGTTTGGATGTCAGTTGTGGAAAGAGGAGGTGTCTTCCTGACTCCGATCCAGTATGCAGCTATTTAAAACCTTTGTTTCCACTTCCTGGGTTACTTCCACTTCAGTTTACATTCGGTTCCAGATACAAGAAGGCAGGTGGCATTATCTGTAGACACTTTACACCACGCACTCCTGCACCACGTGCAGTACAACACTAATTACTATTCATTAACTGGGCCCGTACTCCTACCCCACTTCAGTACCTTTAGCAGCCTCCTCCACTTGGGACAGCTCGGCAGCAAACATAATGTTGTGACTGGAACAACTAAGCGTGAATCCGCATTCACCTGATGCTATCAGAGATGTCTCTCCATACGATACATTACATACTTTACATACTAAAGCCAAATGTTAATAACCTTGTTCCACAAGCGACCGGATGCAATGGGGATGGCAGTGCTGCGAAATGACCACAGACAAGCTTTCCGACTCACGGCGGTGAAAGGCACAGGAAAAACCAGCCAGAGCCCGCTCACCTCTCTGCTCCAGGACCTTCTCGGGGGGCAGCACGGTCGCCACCTCCTTGACCTCCTCCATGATGACATCCGCTTTGGTGCCCAGGATCTTCTTCAGCCTCTCCAGCTCCTTGGGCGCATTCTTCTTCCTCTTCTCGGCGCGCATCTTCCTCCTCCATTTGCTCCTCAGGCTCTTGGCCATGCTGTACGGGAGGGAGGCTGCAGCTGAGGGGGGGGCCGCACGCGCCCCGCTCACCAGCCGCGCACGAGGCCTCCACGCAGCCCCGCACCAGGCCGCGCTGCCGCACCGCGCATGCGCGAGCCGAGCGCCCGGCCTCCCGCCGGGCCCTACCGTAACTGTGCGAGCGAGCGCGCAGCGCCTTCTGCTCCCCGCCCCTCGGGACCGTGCCCGACAGCGCCGCGCGGCCCCGGCGAGCGGGAGGCGTGCAAGGACGGACGGGTGTTCCATCAGAACGTACAACGCAAGGTGTATTCTTAGCTGCTCCTCAGCGCTGCTCTGAACAAACCCTAAGGCAGAGACTGTCACGCTCGCTCAAACCCGTTCGCAGTCGTACTTCGACAGCCGTACGGAAAGCGCGCCCGGCCCCAGCGTGGGCGGGCAGGACGCGCATCTTTGCCCAAGCACTGCGTTCCTCATCGCTCACCTCGAGCAGTAACAATCCCCCACTGAATAGGAAGGAAACCTATGCTCCCCTCCAGCATCTCCACAGCCTGGGAAGCAGCCAGCCACAGCACCTCTACCCTTGCCAGCACCGACCCGTCTGCAGCGTTCATTCCCAGCATCCTGAAGTTCTCAGGGCTCAGTTGCAAGAACAAGCTTTCCAATTTTTATTGACACACAGTGAGTTTTATTACACATAAGTTGATAAAATGCCATATTCAATCTCCAAATGATTTTTCAGAACACTGAAGATAGGCAATAAATAATACTAAAATCAAGAACATTCCCTTTAATTAACACCCTCACAGTTTCCATAGAACAGCCCTTAACTAGGACAGAGTATCTCTATCAGAGACAGCATTTCATTTTACCAAACAAAGACAACAAAAAAAATTTATCTTAGTAAAACATTACATAATGTTAAACTCAGGCTACCCTTATGTGATACATAAATGAATGATCAATTCCAAAGGAAACATTTTCAGCAGCTAGAGAACAGCAGGGAAGCTTACTCTGGAGCAATCCGGAGCTGGCAAAATGTTAATAATTAATTACACTACAAATTAAGTGATTTAAAAAGTGACTGTAATAATGACAGCATGTAATTACTTAAAATACATGGTCTGGAGAAGAGCTATAGCTATGTAAAAAGCCATTTTTCCCCCAAAGGAGGGATCAATATTCATGGAATGCAAACATAATAAAGATTCAGTCTTTAGAAGGCAGAACTACTGAGTTTGCAGATCATCCAAATGCTTAACTTTATTTGCGCTGTAGTCAAACCATACCACTTTCACTATTTCCTATCCACAAAATTCAGCAGGTGCAGGAATAGATTTATGATGTCCAGGTAGAGACTGATTGCAGCCACTACATAGTCTTCAGGAGACAATTTGTGCATCAGCAAATGAGTGTCATAAATAATAAATCCACAGAACAGAAGAGCTCCAGCTGCAGCAAACAACAACTCCACCGTCTCAGAATAGAAAAACAGCTGAAGCAGACAAAACATGAAAAAGATACTTGTGAATTTAATTTTTAAAAATATTAATATCCCTGCATAATGATATGTCATATTTCAAACAGTCTTTCTAATGTTATGTAGACAAAACCATGGTATTACGGTGATATTTCAATGCTCTTATTCCATACACTCTGCAGTCACACAATCTCTGAGTAAAAGTGCCTCCACTTAAGGGCAAGGAAGCTCTGGCCTCCAGAATATTAACAGCAGAACAACTAAAAACCCAAAATACAATTAGATCTCAAATCTCCTTCACATTCTCTTCATCAAGCAGTGGATCTCAACTGACAAATTTTGTCAATCAACCCAAATACCCCTGTTATGCTGGCAAGAACATCACACAACAAAAACATAAATTGAAAATGTGTGGTTAAAAGATCACCAGCATGATCCAGAACGCTAATGGATCTGGCCAGAATTTACTTTCACCAAGGCTGATCCAAACCTTTCAGTTACATTACAAGTTGGTAAAAGGTCAGGCCTTGAGTGAGCTGATCTTAGTGGATGGTGTCCCTGCTCATGGCAGGGGGCTTGGAACTAAATCATCTTAAAGCTCCCTCCCAATGCACATCATTCTGTGATTCTGTGATTCTGTAAATATCTTTTAACTGTGAACATGAAGTATCTTACCCTCAACAAAGAAGACAAGATTAAAATCCACAAACAAGCGAAGAGGCTGAAAGAAAATAAATTACGCTGTGACCAACAATATACTTTCTTTTAGACCTCACTTAAAATATCCTTTCTTCTAAAACCTCTTCACAATATATCTGGCAAGTAAATGTCTGGAATTCTTAGATGCCAACTGTTCACTAGTGTCAACAGTAAATGTTTTATAAAGCTGTCAAAAGTTATGTTCTAACTAATTTGTTTTAAGATTTGAAACATCTGCCTTCTCTCTCAGTGAAAAATCCAGGTAAACTAGTTTTCTAATTATTTTAAGATTTTTTTATCACTGAAAAGAATTTACCAAGGAACTGGGTAAAACTAATAATTTAAAATAAATAACCCTCGCCATTCCCTTGAAGCAGGTACTGTTGACCTGTATTCCTTATTAAAATTACAAAGCTTGCTTTAAGAAAGAAAGAGAAAAACCCACTTTAACAACAACAAAAAAAGTTAAAAATCATGATATATGATAACTATGATAACATACCCTGCTCCAAATTTGCTGAAGTCTCTCTTTGACTGCAAGGTATATAGAGTCAATCCAAGAAATACAGCAGCAGTAAGAAAAAAGGCTTGCAAGACGCTGGAGACATCATAGAAACTCACTATAAACAGAAAAAGTAATCTGTCAATTAAAGAACACTGCACTATGTATTTGCTCAGTTATCTTTTGAGGAACTATAAATTTAAACTTAACTGTGAACAAAATTAAGTAAATTATGCCTGAACTTGTCTTTGCATTTCAAATGCATGATCATAGGACTCAGAGATCTTGTTATAGCTAAGTCTGACAGTTACTTTACAGTTGTAGCTTCTTAAATGGAAATAACAGACCTTCCATAGTCAGAATTATGAAAACCAACAAAACAAAACAGAAATATTTTAAGCACAGGTGACAGAGATCTTAAGAAAAAAAACTATATTAATTTTTCACAGTACTGAAACAATGGGAAAAATAAAACAATTTCCTATAAAGGCTCGAAGTTTTGATTAGGGGACAAGAGAGGAAGGATAGCAGAAACAAGTGTAACCTTTTTTTTCCCTCCTTCCTCCTTAATCTTTCCTTTCCCCAAATCAGGAGGTCATAAGCCACAAAGAAGAGGTTTCATCTTATGCTGGAAGGTATAATTCAAGGTGATGCCATGACGTGACTGCACACTATCTCATTTCAACCCTGACCATGAAGCACAGAATTCTCCAAAATCAGATTCCCTTCAAGGAAGTTGAGGGGGCAGATAGGACTATTTCAACTTGAAGATCAGCTCTGCCAACAGCTGAACATTATGAAAGAGAACATTTTACCAAAAGAATGGATTCCCCAACTCATTTCTCATGTCAAGTTCATACAGTTTCATTTCTGAATTTGGTCTTCTCCCTTGATTCCCTGGTTTTGCTAAACTCCTATCACTGTCATTAAAATTTTCAAACAGGATTCATTATCGTTTTAGTCACATCTAGAAAACCCTAATGGCAATTACTACAACATAATGGATTCCTTGTCCAAATTCTTTATGGAATCAGACAATAGGATAGTTACTATTTACCTGTAATGGCAATTGTCACTGCTTCCAGTAGCGTCTACAAAAAGCAAACCCAAAAAAATAGAAGGATAAGAAAAAATCAAATTAAACATTAGGTCTCCTGTTAAATCTTTGTATGAAAACATAGTTACTTAATTTTCAACAAGAAAATGGGAATCATACTGTCCTACTGGGCTGGAAGTCGTTTTACATAAAAAGCGTAATACCAATACAAAGTGAAAATGAGTGAGAGACTGTCCCTATAGGAAAACATCACATTTTCTACTGTAAGTGCACAGTATTTATATGACACTTCTTACAAACTATGCAAGGGGTTATAAAATTAATACATTTTTAATATCTCGTTGGACAGCTGTCTAACACAATGTCTGCACCCGTTTCCTTTCCACACTTATCCTTTAAACAATCTGTTTACTTACACAGCAAAGCTGTCTTTCTGTTTTATCACAAATACAATTTAGGCAACTCTTAAAGCATCGAATTTTAATTCATCTACTGTGACTTCTTTTCAGAAGACTGATTTGCTACATAATCAAAAATATCCAAGAGCAACTGTTAGCCTGGATCTACATATTCACAACATCAGGCAGAAGACTGAAATTTGAGGACAGCTCTGACTGATCTGCCTGTGCTGGAAACATGCTTGGAATTTAGCATGAAAAAGCAATTGGAGCAATAAACAATATGGCTGGTACGGGTCTCTGCATGAGGCTGTCCATTAAATAATTTAGGTAACAGGAATGCACTGTCCTTTCCTACTGAGCAGTTCCATAGAAAAAATCCCTGATATCAACAGAACAATGAGAGCAGATAGATTTCTACACACACACAAAATCTCTAGCTCAAACTGGTTCCAAGTTCTAACACTCTTTCTAAAAAGATGCTGAAAGAAACCTCAAGTGCCTGCTCTCTAGGAACAACCTGTGGACAGAATCTCCAAAAAGTAACTCAGACCTTCATAAATATATAGGATATCTGTCAAGGAATACAAGAAAAAGAAATTACATACCTCTAGTTTAAAGGAATTAATTACAATGAAGACATTCTAAGGACTATTAAATTGAATTAATTAATCAATTGATAATTTCATTTAAATAAACACTTACAAATCCAAACAGCAGGTATAAATTAACAGGGTGCTTGCGACTGAAGAAAGGCAGTGCCACCATTACAGCCAGAGATGCAAAAAAAGATATTAAAACCAAGGCAGGCCTGTAAAATTCCATAAAAGAAAGGTAATCAAATTTAAGTATTTGTAAGACTATGGAACAGTTTATATAAAACCAAGTTTTTAAGTGATCATCTAGGAAAAGATATCCAAAGTAAATGTTATGCAAGTTTACAATAAAACTGTTCTAAATCATGCTACTACAGATAATCAGTTAAAAATAGTACAGTCCCCAAAAGAAGCATGCCCACAGGAATTTAAGCAGACCAATTCTTTTGGGGGAGTGGAGAGAGGGTAAGGGGAAAAAGGGATGGGAGAGGGAGGAAGAGGAATAAGACATGATTCTGCTTTTTGAAACAGGCACCTATAAAGAACAGAATTCCAAACAGATTCTAAAAGTATTTAAACTGGAAAACAAGAAATGTCACTAACTGAGATATTCTGCAATTCATGTAAGTTTGCATAGCACAAATATTGAAGTAAACACTATTAAAAAAACATGGATTAAAATCAACAACAACACAACAAAAAAAATAGTTTTCATAACAAATCAAGGAGAAAAATGCCAAAGAAAAGTTACTCCCTAACAAAGTTTAAAAGTATCTATTACAGCAACAAAACACGGGTTATAAAAAGTTTTAGACTGAAATGTATCAACAAGTTACATAATTTACACCAAACACATGCTAAACAGCTACATTTCACCTTAGAATTTACCTCTCATGAATAAATGCCTGCACTCCAGGGGAGAATAGGAAAATTGCAGATGTGACTGTGGTCAACAGAACTTGAATAGAAAGAATGCTGTAGACCTTTCGCAGAAATGCTGCAATAAGGAAAATAAAAATGAAACCACTTTTGGCTTACAAAGTTCAACAGTATATCAGATACAAGCTTTCATTTTCATAGGTAACCCTTATAAAGCCATACTGAAAAAGCAAAGAACAAAGTCAAAAAAAGTCATTTTATTTTAAAAAATTGACACAGTATTACAGCAAAATTACATTTATTCCTGGACATCATTATTTAACCATTAACAATGATGACAAAAGAAATATAGAAAACATTTCCAGAGAATTTAGTTTGGACTAGTTTAAAATCTATGTAAAACAGCATACCTTCCCCATCATGTTACTGGTGCCTAATGGACCTAACGGAGAGAGGATTAACATGGAAGGCAGAAACAGCCGTAACAGTTTAAAAAGGTAAAGTTTTTAATATTAATGTCTATTGCCATATTAAATACCATATTAAAATATAATTTATCATCATTTACAACTTGCATTGTACTGAACAGGCACAGGCTGGGAAAAAAATCCTAGAATTAACAGGCTTCTTAATTTTAGAATTACGGAAAGAAAAGTGTATTTCAGGACACATGTATCATATCACACATATATCATACAGATATTCTCTGTTCTGGATAGAAGGAGACCCAGTCCATTAGGCAAGATGCTGTAGAAGGAAGAATAAGCTTACAGGGAACAAAAATTCAGTCATTAACAGTACAGTCTTAAACAAGTTGAAGAGCACATACTACAAGAATCTGAATTACCTGCTTGCAGCAGGTAAAATGAAATACACTTGTAAGCCATGAGGGACTGGACTCATAACGAACTGACCCAATCTAGAACTAGTCTCCCAGCTAGCAAAGTCTTCCCCCCACATTACTAAATGTACCAGTAATTTTGCTAGGTATTATCTGTTTCACACCTCCTATTGAACACCTGTTATTTTTCAAGTAAGATAAAACTGTATTTTAATGCAAGGTGGTCTCCTGATTATCAGAAATAAATAATAAATGATTTCACAGCATGCAGCGTTTTTATTCCAAAATTTTATGTCCAGTAACACTGTTTCAGGAAGGACTCCTGATGGACATTCTGTGAGAGTACTCAGTGCGTTAGAGGCCTGCACACGAACAGCAAAGCAGGATTTCATGGGTATTAGCATGATCTCACAGTACGCTGAAAGCTCCAGCTTCTAACACCTCACAGAAGAAGTTCAAATCCTTCAGTCTCATGGTTAAACTTCTGTAATTACAGCCACTAATTCTAGTATTTACGAATCACAGAACGAATACGGTTGGAAAAGACCTCTGAGACCACCGAGTCCACCCTATGACCGTGTCAGACAGACCATGGCACCAAGTGCCACGTCCAGGCTTTCCTTAAACACCTCCGCGGAGCTGCGTCTCTGCAGGGACTGCGCAGCTCATGGATCGTGTTTGGACTTCATCACGCTGGACAAAATCAAGTCTGAATCCGCACGGGGTACCGGGTACTCCCGGGGGGTAACCCCTCTCAGGAGAAGAACCTCTGCGGTTAAACGACAGCCTCACTCTTGATGCCTAACCCGGACTGAACAGCGCCCTGACTCCGCATTCACAGCCTGTAGCCAGGTTAAAACACTGCGCGGAACGCGACTGCAGCTCAGGCCAGAGGCGGCCGGGGTGTCCCACAGGCACCTGTCGGGAGCGCAGGGCGCGGCCTCCCCTGACGGCCCCGCCAGCGGGGGCAACGGGGCCGTGCGGCTCTCCCACTCATCGGCAGTCCTTACCCATGCGGATGTGGACGCTGGCCGAGGCCACGTTGCTGCCATAGTTGAAGTCATCCTCGATGGAGCTCCGCGGGTAGCGCTCGTCCGCCGCCATGACCGCCGCCCGTCTCCGCCCCGCCGAGCGCCGAGCGCGTCGATCGCGGGCGCCGCCGTCGGGCCGCGCAGTGCCGAGCAGGGCGCGCCGCCGAGCGCCGAGCGCGTCGATCGCGGGTGCTGCGCTGCGTCCTGCCCGTCGTGCAGGTCTGAAGGGCCTGGAGGGGAGGTTCCCGTGACGGGAAAAGCCCGGCCTTTGGCTGATTTTCACCTTTGGTCCTCTCTGCGTGCTCTCCGGACTGTGCTGCAGCAGGCAGCGGCTGTGCACAGCTGCAGACACGGACCTGGAAGCGGCGTCGGGGCTGGTGCTCCCGTCAGCGTGTTTGCCACAGAGATGAGCTTCACTTCCAGAAACCTTTAATGCCAAGCAGAATTTTACCGCGGCGTTCTCCTAGTTCCGTGTCCCGTCTGTCCAACTCAGTGTAATTGAACAGAAAAGCGAAGATGCCCAGCGTTCGTCAGGCGTCACAAAGCGCTCGGTGCAGCCGGGCCTGATGGCAGCTCCCACTGAGCCGTCACAAAAGCTCTTTGGGGATGGGGCAGCGCAGTAGGTTACTTTTCCAACCGGTGAATATTATCTAAAGTGCGCCAAGAATCTGAAGCAACGGACACTTTAGAAATATATGTAATAGATTTGACTAGAAGTGCTTTTGAAAATTGAAAAATAATGGCCTGCACTGTATTCAGCTTCTCAAGGGAGAAGTAAATCAATTCTGTGATTTTGTGATGAAATAATCTTGAGCAGCTTTTCTACCGAGTTGACTTAAGATACTACATTTCACTTGCAGAGACAAGAATTATGAGCATGACTTTATATTCTGGGAAGTATTTATGATTTTCTTAGCATCATTTTGCATTTTTGAGTTGCTACAGAGTAGGATCTTTCAGTTTAAATCCTGAATTTGGAGCTTTATGCATTGTTCACACAGCTGAATAATAACTGTTTTGAAAAAGTCATGCTGTCTGCTTTCTTGCATCTGCCTCTGCAGAAGAACAACACTGATGTTCTCCCAAAAGAAGCATTTAGAGTTCTGGTCAAGCACCTGATGTTGCCTTCTCCAAATACATGGAGTGCAGTTTTCTTTGAAATACATCTTAGAGGCATTCTGTGTGAGAAACAGAAAATTTCAGAGCATTGGTGCAGAGTTGACTCCTGCAAATAGCTTGAGGCTTCAGACAATTGAAGAACGTATAATAGTAGCCTTCAAATATTCTTTATAAGGCTGTTGCAGTCCTCTAGCTGTGGAGAAAGTGTCACCTAAGAAGTAGCATGGCTCAAACTACAGTAGGGAATATTGAGGGTGAAAACTTCAGTACTTTTAATTTTGAGAGTAATCAGGGTAAGCTGTGAAATAGTTAGGCTGGGGTTTAGGCACAGGGTGAGAGATAGGAGATGGCAGGAAATAGGCATGTGAGCCTTTGCACTCACAGACCCACCTCCTGTGTGGAAGATGTTGGTCTGATGGAAGCCACCAAGAATCAGTAATAAGCTTATTTGGCAAGGCGAGACACAAAGCAGCAAAATCACCTTGTGATGCCACTGAGAATAATTTGCCAAAGTTGCTGCAGATGGGAATGGAAAATTAATTATGTCTGCAACACTGATAAAGGCTGCAATTTTCACGCCTAAAGAGAGCATCACTCTTATCTTAAGGCCTTTCCTGTTACTTGCAAGCACATACAGAATGCAGTTCTTTGGAGTGACTGTACTGAATGAACATTTAATGACACTGAGTCTGCTTGAGTGCTTTCAATGTCTTTGCAGTTTTCCATTCCTCACTTGGGAAAGTATACCTTGTAAAATGCTAAATATGCCTTGTAAAAAGGAAAGTGTGTTTTGCATTGCCTTTCTTTTCTGTATTTGATGTTTTCATAAACATACCTCCATCACACTATTTTTATTTGAAACCACGGCAGTCCCACAGTGACTCGCTCAGGGCTGGCTAGACGCTCCCGCTCGGCGTGCGTGCGTGCAGGGGTGAAAGAGCTTTCTGTTCTCCCAGGTTCTGCTCTGGGCTCCAGTATGGGGAAAGGAAGCTCGCTGTCACTGGAGGCCTGGGTAAGGACCATGAACTCCTCTGTGCCTTTTGTCTGCGTTACACATAATCGGTGGCTTTGCCGGAAAAAGTCCATCTGTTGCTCAGAGGTACTTGGGAAAGGTAGCTGGAGTGTTGCCAGGATCCTACTTCTTTCCAGAGGTTTGTTTTTAAATCATTGTGCGGGAGGCCCTTGGTTTGCTTAGAGCAGTGTTCCCAGAGTGACCCCTCTCAGCATGGCTTTGATATACATCTGTGTATCTTCACATCGGCACGGCTGTTGTTGAGGCAGGACTAAATGGTCTCCTCTTCCCAGACTGCCAAGTCCGTGACCTCTGCATGGCTCCATACAAATGCATAAGGCACAACTGCTGTAGTACTGCTGGAGCATGGTTCCAGGAGTACAGAGTCACACATGGGGCCCTGTGGCTGCCTGCCAGCCTTTCCACAAGGAGGTAACATCCAGGCAGGTTGTGCTCAGGGCGGCACAGCACACGTGGATACAAAGCCATGTGGGAAAACAGAGGAGAGAACTTTGATTATGTAGGTGCATCCACATGGCTATTAACCATTCATTTATCCTCGGGTGAGCTTTGGTCTCTCAGTTTCAAAGTAGGTGGCTGAGTTGAAGGGGTCGTTTATAACTGTGTGATCCTGAGGAATCCTAATTTGAAGAAATGTGAGTTGTAGCAGCTTTCCAATACCTGAGGGGGGCCTGCAAGAGAGATAGAGATGTACTTTTCTACAAGGGCATGGTGATGGCTTCGAAATGAAAACGAGTAGATATTAGAAGGAAATTCTTTACTGTGAGGATGGTAAGTCACTGGGACAGGTTGCCCATAGAAGTTGTGGATACCATCCACATCCCATCCCTGGAAGTATTCAATGCCAGGCTGGATGGGGTCTGAGCAACCTAGTGTAGTACAAGGTGTTGCTGCCCATGGCAGGGGGATTTGAACTAGATGATCTTTAAGGTCCTTTCCAACCTAAACCATTCCATGACTTGCTGTGAAGTTATCCTCACACTCAAAATACAATTTTTTCCATGGGAACTGGAGATAATAATGTAATTGTAAAGTTATTCCAAATTATATTTCAATGTATACAGTATGTAGGTGCAAAACCATCATGATGTTCTTACAGGGCAGGAAAATAACAAGGAAACTGAGAGACAGATCTGCCATCTGTTGCTGTAAAATCCCTGATAGTGAGTTTTCAAATCCACTGATTAAGGGAAGAGCATTTATCTTCTTTAGTACTTACAGTTTCATGAGAAATACTCTACCCTTTAGCAAGCAGATCACAAAGCCAAGCTATTCCAGGATGAATAAGCTTTTCTCAATATTTCTTTGGTTTCGTACAGCCAACATCTCTGCCTGATGATGGTATATTCTGTTTCCTCTTAAATCCCACCTGCATTATATGTATTTTATTTCATTATACCTCACCCTATTGTAACTCGATTAGCTCCTTTTAAAAAATTTTTTAGACCATGAGCATTTTTGATAAGATGTGATGGATTAGCTTTGGATCTTATTCTCAGTGGAGGTCTAGATGCAATAAGAAATGGGTTGTGCCTAGGAACAGAGCTATGTGGTGTCACTAGGCAGTGGTCCATTGATGTGGGAGGTACAAACTTACCTGCTAGCGAGCACGATGTGGAAACCTGGACCTTTCTTTTAAGGATTGTGAACAGCTCTTGAACAGACGTTGATTCGATTCGTGCGATTGGGTGAGACATTTTAAATGGGCTCAGGGTGAGTATAATTCCTTTTGAAAACAGGACTTCAAGAGAAATACATCTCTGCAGCTAATAGAGTAGTACTGGTAGTTAATAATCCTAACAATAAAAGTCTTCTTTCAAGGTTTTTACCCATTTATACAAGTCTCATATGTTTCAAGGATGCCATCTTATTTTGACAAGCGGAGGGATTTTATATTTTAAGGTCGGTATCAATCTGGACTCTGCTTATAAGCACACCTTTGTTGTTTCAGTAACTGCTAAAGTTTAAAAAAAGAGCATTACCATTTTATTCCATGTGTAGGACTGAATCCTAAGAAAATATGGAATGCTACACTGACAGCCCAGACATAGGCAATTTTTCCTTTCTTTATGTATCAAGGGATTTTTTTTCTTTTTCATGGAAGTAATGTTACAAACTAAACCAATTTAATAACTGCACTATCTTGTAAAATAGGAGGTGGATCATTCTTGAATTTGTTTCTCTGAACAAAACATCAAAGCATACTCTGCTCTGAGTTTGCTGTTATTTTGTTCAATTTCAGTTTAGCAGTAACAGCTGCTCAAGTACTGGGAATGCAATACGGACTCTGTGTATAAAACCCTTAACTACTCTTTCTGTGCAAATTCCAATGTGCTTTAACTGTCTTCAGTTGTCCTCACTGAACAGCCTACATCACCTGTAATGGCTAGTCATTCTGTCGTCTAAAACCTGAGTGTACTCATACAAATTAGTTTATCTCAACATTTGAACTTATTTTGTTATGATCACTTTTAATTCTGAATCTTTTATTTCCTGACATTTTGAAAAGTTGAGGTCAGATATGCTTATTTCCGTTTGCGTGTCTAATTCAATCCAATCCTGGTAAGAACTCCCATGTGTAACAGCATTAAGAGTACGTATGCTGCTAAAGGAGGAAAAAACCCCAAATATTTAAAATATCAGTGGCTTTTCAGCTCATGGTGAGGTCTATTAGGTGTATTCTGCAGAGATTGAGGAGCAGAATTCAGCGCTAGATGAAAACAACTGTACTTAAGTGTCTATAAATAGGTATCTACATGTGTACAAAGTGCTTAAGCAGCCATTACTGTCAGTGGAAATAAGGGTGGCATGCAGATGCTAAGTGTAAGTGTCTGGTGCCATTTTATGGCTCTTAGGGTATCAGTCTCAATTTCATTTGCTCCTCTGTGAAGGCACTGAGCTTATTTAAATTTTCTGTTTTATCTGAAAAGCCAAGCAATACCTTGGGTACTTTGGAGCATCCTGAAAGGCCCCAGATTCCAATGCTTAAGCAGTGGCACGCAGCATATGTGGGACATAGATCACGACTGGGATGGGCACATAGCAAGGGCAGGAAAGAGGGAGGAGGGGCTGGCAGAAAACCCTGAAGGCATTGATTATTTCTGTGAAAGAAGATATTTGTATGATACTGATGTCAATGCCATCTTGTCTCTGCTGGGAGAGCTTTATCAGCAGAGAAGTACCCACACAGATATGGCCCTCTTTATTTTGGGAGCATGCTGGTGCTAATAGAGCTGAGAGGAGAGGAGGACACACTTCATCCTCAGGCACTGCTTGCACCCAGGTTTTGTCTAGAGGGGCTTCAAAAGGCACAAGGCATGGCTGAAATCACCTCATCTCCTCATGCTGCCATCACACAGCTGTTGACCCCAATGTGCAGAGGCTGCGTGCAACTCCTGCAATGTCCTGCACAGGGGCTGGGACAAGAAACTTGAGGTGTTTGGTGTCTTTTACCATCTTCAAACAAGAATACCAAGGGCACTAAGGGGCCTTTGGGCCATAAAGTGCTGAGCAGCCCTTAGATTTCCCAGACCTTTTTTCCACAGCTGAGTGGCTTTCAAGACACATCCTGATAGGGAAGGACAAAAGTGGTGTGAGTTGTTTGTTGTGGTGCTGATAGAACAAGAGTGTTGTCAGCCTCATGCTGGCTCTTTGGGAAGTGGGTCAGCAGCAAATCCTTTGCTTATTTGTAAGGTTAATTATTTAGTTGTCTGAAGTCAGCTTCTTCAGTGTTACATCTCAGAAGATGTATGTCAGATATGTTGTTGCTGCTCACTTTGCATAAGGCAGAAACAAAGCTCATGGCTCCAGACACAGCAAAGCACTTCCATGTCTCTTCAAGGTGCCTCTCTGCAGCAGCAGTGGCAGAAGAGACTGCCACAGCTCCCCAAGTACTACACTTGGCCCAGCAAGTTCTGAACTGAGGGTTTCCTAGTGTTAATATTTAAATACCATTTTTAAAACATTAGTGAATCTTGTGTAATCTTGACATTCTCAGATACTAGCAGGAAGAACAGTGGTTCATTATTCAGCCAGTTATGAATTTTTAGTTAGATATTCCTTTTAAAACTTGAGTTTTACTTTGACAAAGAGTAATATTAATTGGTGTCTGGTACCTGTTCAGAGACTATGAGCTGGACAATCATCTTTGTTGTATTCAGGATTTTTCCACACTGTTTTCTGCATCACCTGTGTTGAAATTGCTTGGAAAAAACCTAACCTCCTGTGAAAACTCTTTTTTTTTTTTAAGTGGAATTTGGGTTAGACGTCTCCAATGCTTTTAGAATTGAGGCGTATGAATGCCAGAAGTTAATGCTGTGACTTAAAAAGCAGAAGCATCACTTCTTCTGCAGCAATAAAGCAGCTCATCAGCCACCATTCCTTTAAAAATAATTAATTATGTATTTCACTGTATGTTGAACTCCAGAGGTTTTCACTACAAGGATTATGACTACAAGGACTACTATTAGTGACTTTACCTCTACAAAACACAGAGTTGTCATACAATAGTTTGGGTTGGAATGGATTTTTAAAGACATCTGGTCCAGCAGCTTGTGATAAGCAGGGCCAACTTCAAATAGACCAGGTTGCTCCACCCTGACTTTGAATGTTTCCAGGGATGAAGCATCCATCACCTCTCTGGGCAACCTGTGCCAGTGTTTCACCACCCTCACTGTAATTTTTGGTAGTGGCTGGCAGCCCACTACCACCTGGCATCAGAATACCCACACTGGTAATAGCAGTGAGCCTTAGCAGTGAGCTCATGAAAAGGTTCTCTGCTGAGACACCAGCTGTGCTTGAGCTCTTGCCCTCCAAAGAGTGACTTATCTAAATTATGTAAACAAAGGGAAGAAGAAGATCCATGTTGAAAGGATAACCTTTTGCTTTTCAGGAAAGCAGAGCCATATCAAATTGATAGGTGAAATCCACTGATTGAATTTAAAGGATGCTGTTTTAACAGCAGTGTTGGCTTTTGAGACTGTTTCAGAAATAGTTAATACTGAGCATGCAGAAAAGGAATGAGAATTACATAGTAATGTTAGTTATGCTAAGAAATTGAGTGACCAGGTAAATTTGTACTGTAAATCACTAAACTTGGCCTATTGTGATGTGTGAGGTCTTATTGACCATTCTGTAGCATGTATCATTAGGAGCACACCTGCATTTGTTTGCATCCTAATCCAGTTGTTCAATACTGCTGTTATTTTTTAGGGATCTTTGCCTGAGAAAAATAGATTTAAAAAATTATTTTCATAGATAGTTGACTCGGTATCTTAATGAGTCAGCCATTAAAGTGATTGATTCTTTAAATCTAATACTTAGTGTTAGATATTGAATCTAATTAGAAACCTAATACCTCCACTAAAATATTAAACACATTTATTAATACCTGCCAAGAAAATAACTGTAATTGCAATTGAACCCTTTTAGTGGTGTTTTTTGATTACTGGCCAAAACCCATAATTGTTCACCAAGTGTTCTGCAGTTCCCTCAAAATTCTATGTGCAAAGTTAGCAGCCATGTTTTAGATGCTTCCACTTTGCTGAAAATCATAGCTGGGGCAAGATTCTGCCTAATCATCTCTGTGAGGCTTCTGAAGAGAACAGCAGATGTGACAAAGTATTAACACAATTATAGTTGTTTATGAGAATTCCAACTTTATGATTTTGGGGAACCTATCCCTTTATATTCAAATATTAATTTATCCTTTTTCAACAATAACAGTCAAAAGGAGAGAGAAATTTGTCAACTGGTTTCTGGGCAGCACTTCCAAGGTATTTTCTAAGTACTGGACCTCAGTTTGAGGACTTGTCTGCCCTAGTATTAAGCAAGACTGAGATACCTGATTTTACATGGCTGGGATGCAAATAATTTCGGATTAAAAGCCCAGAAAATCCCCCAAACTCAGAGTAAACTTCTATCACAAATTAAGGGGGGGAAGAAAAAGAAAAAGAATATTCAAATGCCCTGCACCATGCCTCAGGGTCTGTTTCTTCAATATGAGCAAATGCACACAGTAGGGGCTTTACTAGGGCTGCTAGGGCAAACTGAATTTCCCAGGTCAGTGGACAGTTCCTCTGGGAAAGTCTTTTTTGCCTAGCATGTCTCTTGCATTAGAGCAGGGGAAATGTACCTCCCTTGCCCAATGGTCACACTGCTATTTTGCTGGAGTGCTTTGCAATACACATGGCTACACTGATTGTTTTGAAGATGTGGAATAGGGCAGTGTTTGAGATTGCTTGAGCCAGAAGTTCTTCCTCGAAAGGTGGGATTTACAGTCCCACTTTGATAGCCAACATTAAGCAGTAATTTTAGCAGTTTGCATGGACTTGGGACCGACTTAGGACCCTACTGTTGCCTAAACTGGTTTGCTTGTTTGATTTTTTATACAAAGATTTGTATGAAAACTGCGCATTAACCTACATTGGATGGAAGTGCAGCAGCTCATCCTGAAGAACTTCAGGAGCAGACATTTCCGAAGAGAAACTTTGACAATCACATTTTCATGTACTCCATACTGAATAACTCAACATGTAGATCATAGCCAGTATGAGCTGAACTCTGTGTGGGCTGCTGTTTGTGCTCACAGGAGGAAGGCAATAGGCACGCAAGGGTTGGTGGCAGGCAGGGCATTGCTTTTCTGGGTGGCAGCCTGCATTCCAGCAGCTTAAGCTAATTATGGAATACAGCTTTAGCTAACATTTGACCCAACTATTTCCTTTGTGGCTATCACATTTGCATGTTACTTGGAGCATAAATTAGTCCTTTGGTAGTGTTAAGACTTGGGACAATATCATAAAATAACAGCAGGCTAGAGCTCTGTTACATACATGGTACCAGTGAAAAAATATGTGTCTCAAGGTGTGGGGCTCAATGTATGTGGCAGGACCAGCTGGTGCCCAGCCAGGTTGGGGTGCCAAAAGTTTGAATATTTCTCTGCGATTCTCAGAAATACATGTTTGGAATGATATTTCTTATTGGGCTTCTTAGGACTTTTTCCCAGAGATGGAAATGCACCCTCAATCTCAAAATGCACTGAAAATTGCCATATCTGCATGTGTGTCCTAAGTGGAATGGATGACAGAAGCTAAGTGTTATCTGGATGGTGAATTCTCCCTTAAACTTTCTTCAAAATCACATTGTTTTTCTCTTCACATTTCTATGAAATTTGTGTGTTGATGAGAGGTTGCATGCTGTGGTTACACTGTGGAAGCCCTTAAGAGGCAGCTGAAGGTGTCAGTCCTGTCAGATTTTATTATTTTTGGGGAATAAAACCCAAGCAGAGCTCCTTCATCTAAAATGCACATCTGGAACATTTTCAAATGTATATGATTTTATTGATGAGCTAAGAGGAACAAAAATTTCTGACTTCATGATGGTTTTATCTTTCCCATACAAAAACAGGTGTAAAATTTGCAGTGTTAATGGCATTTTAGGGCAATATTAGGGAACACTGTTGTGTCTACTAAGCTGCATAAATGACCCAAATATTTTAAAGCTTCTTTTAGAGAAAAAAGAAAGAAATGTGTAGAAGCAGGACTTTGAGGACATAGGCATTTTGTGTTTCAAAGACCAGTTGTAGCAATTGTTAGGATGATCTGGCTGATGGTAGACAAGTTTTCTAGAGGCCAATTTGCAGTGTAAGTATTTATCAACTCATGTTTTAATTGGCTGTGCGGTGCTAAATTTTGCATAGACATTAATACACTAAGGTAAGCAATGAAATACATAAAACTCAGCAATTTCTTTCTTTTTTTTTCTACTTTTGGAAACAACTAGTGTATATGCATTCCCGAATCTCATCATTAAGATAGAAAATACTGAAATATGCTTTGATTGACAGTTTCTAGCAGCACCAATGTGGGAAAAGATGCTTTTCATCAGCCCCACATATAATTGTAATTCTCATTGAAATTCTTTCTGTAAATAGGTTGATGCTGGGAATTTATTTTGAGAAACTCACAGGCTTTCCTGAAAGTTATGATTCCCATGATGGCAATAAATTACAAAACTCATTTTAAGTGCCTTCGGGTTCTCAGAATACAAATGCAGATTTTTCCTTCAGATGCTTACTGACATTCTGCATCTGTAAAGTTTGTTACTTCTGCACAGAAGAGAAAGCAAATATAAAATTGCTTAATTTTTGTGATTTTATCCATTTTAATTCAACTATCTACCAATATGTAGAGACCATTTGTAGTATCATTGGTGGCATTTCTATATACAGACTGACTTTAGTACAGTTCTATTTTGGAGTGAAACTGTAGTTTCATCTCTTAGGTTTCATCTGCCTAAGCACTAGATGTGTACCACATCCAGCTGATAGGACAGTTTTCACACTTCTGAAGTATCAAAGGATAAATCTTCTACTTTAATTAGTAACAATTAACTCTGAGACTGTGTTTTCTGTGACAATGATGTGTTTTATGTGAACAGCTCTTGATTTAGAAAACCCCAGTCAGGGTTTTGACAATATAGAAAGTGGGTTAATTTATCAAAATATGTATTGCTTTCAAATGTAGCATGTTTTAAAATTAATATATTGAAATCACATTAATTTTAAATATTAAAAAAGTAAATTTTTCTTTTTCCTGATAAGTCTATTACCAACTCAGCAACATCACTCTTGTGACACAAATAAAAAAATAGGTTAATATAAGGCTTTGTGAAGTACCATGGTTACACACACAAAGGACAGAGAATCATCCACTGTACCTCTGGCAATAATAAAAAAAATGAACAGCAATAATTCTGGTTTTGCATTTCTTTATTGCTTAGCATTTGGTTCTTCCTAAGAAATGCATTGCCACTTCATTTTTCTTCTTACTAACTTTTATTGCAAACCTTGTTTGGAGAGATTGAAGGAGTGGAGAGATTGAAGAGCATCAAAATGTGGAGAATACAGAAGAGGAAGTTTCTGACGTGTCTCCAGCTGGTTTCCTGCCTTCAGCACAGGAGCAGATGGTGAGTCCCCAGCACCTGCCAGCAGTGCTGGTGCTCCATCGGGGCATCACTGCTCTGAGCTGCGGTATCTGGAGAGACAGAAAATTCCATGGCAGACAGGCACACTTTTCTCTCTGCTTCATAGTCCCAGAGCTCACCTTCAGCATCCTTGTAACCATTCTCTTTTCATTTACTAGTTCTAATTCTGTGAACACAGCAGTGAAAAAAGTGTATAATATTGGTGACAAAAAGGTGAAAAGAACCATGAAGCTGTTAGTACTCTATAAATGGAAGATAAATAATGCTCAGCTTTCTATGTAAAAACTTACATGCCCATATCTACTTAAAATTTCACTCCCTGGAATAAATGTTTAGAATAGAACAAATGAAGGGGGAAAAATTAAATTGCCTCTTGCTGTCAAGAATGTTGTGAAGAGCTCACTGGCTAGTGTTATTGAGATATAAGAGTATAGGAAGTATGTGCACATGTTTTTATCTACTTTATGTACATACAGAAATCCCACAATAATTTTCTTGGGTTTTATTATGTGGTGTCATCTTGTAATTTTGCAGCCACGACTGAGAATCTAAGCTCCTTGCCATTGCAGCTGAAGAGGCCGGGGCTTTTTTGTGTGCTTGTTTAGAGGGGACTTTCTATCAGTCTGGTTTCTGTTAAAGATTGTTTAATTAAAATAGAATTGTAAAGGAAATACTAATTCATATATATGTACTCCCACAAAGAGTAGCCTATTCCCATTCATTATGGACAAGAGTGTGAACTGGATCTCTTACAGCCGTCCTGGAAACACTCCCAATGCAAGAGCTCTCCTGGGACCTTGTGCCCATCTGCAAGCAAAGGAAAAGTCTTTGGTATCTTCTGTGGTATAGGTTTATTCTTATCTTTCAATCTGGCAAGCACACGTGGTTCTTGCATGTCCCCTGTGGCCCAAGCATTGGATGTCAGTGAGGTAAATGACTTCACGTTTTCCTTTTGTGATAGAGGAATTGCATCCCACATTAACAGGACTTAAGTACATCTGTGCACTGTAACTCACTGATTATATATGTTTCCTGGCTTATATATAGGCAAAACATATGAAGAAACAGTGGAAACTCTTTCATTCAGAAGTCAAAGCTTTGCAGTTGTAAGTTGTAAGTTGATTTTGTTTTGGCTTTTCCTTTTCACATTAACTTCTTGCCAAGCTGCATGTAAACCTCCTTTGTCTAGAAAAATGCAACCTTTTCAAGAGTAAAATATTTCAGGGGTTAGCTGAAACTGGTCTTAACAGTGCTATTCTTCTGGCTTCATGCCTATGGAAGTGATTAATGGTTGGAATTTATGTCACAGAGCACATAATAATTTGTTAGAAGAAACTGGATTCAGTCACAGCACAGGCATTTTTCTCTTCCTGTCATTATATTTTGTGAGGACTTACTTATTTCCTGCAATCTCAGCCCATGTGAAGAAAAGAATGATAAAATTTCTGCATAATTTTTCTGAGAATACATTTATACTCCAGATGACCTTTGGAGTAAATTTGAACTATTAGATTTTCCCACATATTTATAGCTCTGACTGTGTGTCTTTGCCAGCAGATCTTGCAGGCTTTATCCACCAAACATTTATTTATGGTTAAAAACCAATTTGCACTGGGTACACTATAGAAAAAGTTCAAAGCCATTATATTTTAATTTAAGTTTTCATTTCTAGTTTGTTTTTTTTTCCCCTTCTGTATTGTCATCAGGCAATATTACATTCAAATTCTTAACACATTTACCTAAGACACTCTTTACTTCTTTCAATGCCTTGCTATGCTGATATAGCTATTTTTCTGTGAAAGATTTTCCTGAGAGCATGCTGGCATATATAAAATACTGGTCCTTTCCTTCCTACTGAGTGTTTAAAGATTCTAAATGTACCCAGTGCCTAGCCTTCTTCACCCAAGCTTACTTGAAATAGATGGATATTCTCATGGAATGAGTTGTTCTAATTTATATTAAGAAAAATAGGGCAGAAGCCTTAACTGGCAAATAAATATTGGCACTTGCATTTTGTGTCAGACTTTATAAAAATGTTTCTTATACTATATGAGGTATCCTGATGTTGACATTAAAATAGATTTCCAAGGAAAACAATGTTTCCTGGAGAATGCTTTTGGTTTAGGAATTTTATCTGGGTTTGTGTTTAGGATTTTCTTCTTCTGTGTGTGGCTGTGCAGTGCTCTGTGCATCTCCCCATGCTGTGGAGCACAAAATAATTCCTCTACCTGGATGTAGAGAATCCTGGGACAGAGCATGCTGGGCAATGCAGCTGTGCTGCTGGCGTGAGGCTGGAAGAAGTGCTGCTCTCCAAAGATTTACATTAACTCATGGTTTCCTCGAGCAATGACCGTGAAAGCCTGTTAAGGCCCCAATTCACCAGTGCCATTAAGAAATGTTTCTTTTTAAACATACCTTTAAATCAGGTCTCAAAATATACATTTAAGTGCTCTGCTGAGCTGGGGATTAAGTGTAATACTTGTGTTATCTTATAGGTTGGGTTCATGTACCACAGGCATTGAAGAGGGTCAAATGGGAGTTCATTTATCCTAATTACTCTGATGTAAGAGAAGCAGCAGAGGACAGACAGACAAAAAATTATTTAATTCTGACATGTACAGAGCAAAAGCATTTTCAGCACCTTTTCAAGACGTGACAGCACATAATCTCCCATGTCTCTGCCAATGCTTTTATAATTGCACTGAAAATGGGTTTTCCCTGTCAACATTAGATGAGAAACCCTTGTTGCCAATAATTGAAAGCTGCAATAGCAACAAATTTTTCTTAAGATTAAATGGGGTTTGAAAGCCTCCAGTACAACTTGATGTAACACACTGTTACTGCTGGTGTTTATACCAAACCAATTTCTTCAATGTGTGTTTTAAGAATTTCTTTTTTTGTAAAGGTAAGAAAAGAAGATATTAAGGGTCTTGATATTGCAGATACTTCTATATTTCTTTAGGAGTAGTGTCATTATTTCTACTGAAAAAGACTAATATGATCTTCAACCCCTCTGAAAATGTTGAAAAGTTCTTTCATAATTTTAATGACAAAACTCAACTGGTAATATTTAATGAAGAAAAACAAATGAGACCATTCACGTGGAGGGAATGTAGATTAATATGTATATCAACGTCCTTCAGTGAGTATCCAGTCTACATTCAAAACCAGAAGGATAGCAATTAACATATGGTGCTTTTTTAAAGATTGCCACCTATTGTTGTGCTTTTCAAAGTGGAATTTTTGTCTTATACAGAGTTAATACTTAGTTAATATACTTAGTTAATGCCTCTGTTTTTGTAATGATTGTTTCTCTTTACACTAGCAAATTTGTTTGAATATATTAATAGGAACAGCCAAAGTTTTTCAGTATTTGCATACTATCGAGATCTGCACTGTGATTTGTGACAGAACTGCAAGGTACGTCATAGAAATGACATTTTCATACGTGCTGTGCAGCACTCATACACAGTGCAAAAGGAACCAGCGTGGCATGAGATGCGTTTAGAAAGCAATGGTTCTATAGAATGTAACTGTTTCATTCTCTTAAAAACTTTCAGTTTTAAAATGTTTGGATAATAAACTGCCTTACTGTTGTCCAGTTGCCTAGTTTTATGAAGAGCTCTTTGCAGAATGAAAGGCATTAAAGTGGACCCCATTTCAGCTCAGCCTTTTGGAACTGTCCCCATCCAAGTTGTAGGTGACCCCATCCCCAGCCTTGTCCCATCCCTGCCTGGCTATGGACCCTGACTGGCAGATGTTCCAGATGGGTCCCAGACCTGCTGTGTCAGCGCAAGACCTGGTGTGTCTGGCAGTGGGGCTGAGGGGTGCCCTGGCTGCTCCCCAGCCTGTCTGCTCCTTTGCCAGGCTGGTGGGATGGGCCCAGGCTCTTCACCCTCGTGGACATCCTCAGCTGGGAGCTCCACACGGCTCCTTGCCCCTGGCAGCAACTGTGTGTGCTCAGTCCTTCCCTAAACACCCTACAAGTGAAACTTGGATCCTCCTCAAATTTATGTGGAGTTCAGTGAACTCATGAGTGTGAGTCATGGTGCATCTGCAGAAGAGCTGTTGTAAAATGAGAGGCTGAATTTTGCAATTTCAACCATGCTTGAAACTTCATGGCTGTTCTCAGTTAAATGAAAAAAAATTGAGCTAGAGTTCATGGTAATCAATTGTGTCTTATCCACATAATGTGAATTCAGATGGATGGATTTTACAGGAACCAATATACAAAGATTGTCTTTTGCATGAGGTCAAGTATTTAGAATTTAAGGTTTAAAAGGAATTTGGTTTTGGAAGTTGGGAACAGCTGAAGAGAAAATTTAGGGTGGAAGTAACTATTACATTAGCCACGCAGTACTACTAATAAATACCAAGCAGTGCAGTCGGGCACTGGCCCAGTGTATGCTTATTTCAAGCATCTGCTCATCTTGAAAATATTTAAGGATCTCAGTAAAAGTGATATTCTTCTTCTTCCAGCACATACATAAACAGAATTGCTTCATTGGAGCTATGATGAACAATAAAATACAAATATAAGAAACAGGAAGGATTTGATGCATTGAGAAAATATAAGCATTGAATTTCCTTTGCCTGATTTTTCACCCTCCATCTCTTCTCTCCCTCCCCACCTTTTTCATATATAAGCGATATATATATCTATATATTATTTCAGCACAAACATACTTTTGCATAACCACATTCAACCAAAATTATCAGATTTTTCTGTATAATGCCTGAGATCCCAAATGGTAATTCATATTTACACTGAGAGTGCAGATAAAATAAATTCTAGAGGTAAACAGAGAAGTTATTGAAAAAGGGCAAACCTTCTATAAAATGACATCTAAAACTATGGAACTGCAACTATCAACCTTTGTAAACAATAAAATCTTTTCCTGAATTACCTTGTTGATAGGGGAGATGATCTTAATTTTTTTTTTGCTCTATTTGATTTGATGTTAAATATCGTGCAATGATTTTACCATTATAATGAATTTAGGCAAACAATAGATAGTAAAATAATTAAAACTCTATTAAATATACTTAATAGCTGTAGTTGGTTATTCATAGTTTATTAATATTTTACAATCTCAAAGGTAATGTAGCTTTATTTTACATTATTTTAGGCCATAATGGAAGTTTTGACAGGCTTTGAAAAAGAGATAAAATGTCCAAAACATTATCTTGGTGAGAGTCACAATTCAAAATGGCATGCTATGTTTCTAATTTTATTATTTTAAATGTAACTAGGTTATACTTTTACTAGCCAGAAAGATGTGATGGTGAACATGATGGAGAAAACTAACTTTACAATTCATGCCTTGCAAATGCTTGGTCTAGTACATCAATATACATCATGTGTAAAGCTGAGATCCACCATGGAAGAAGTTTGTATGACAGAATAGCCTTTATAATCAAAATGGTGTTTTTCAACAAATAGGAGAAATTCAGGAACAGGATCAAAAGCTGGGCAGCATGGTCTTTCCCAATGAAAATCAGATACCAACAACAGAAGATGGGAAGATGATGAAATGTATATAATTAATTTTAAATTTTTTAAAGAATATTTATTGGGCTTTTCAAAAACTCCATTCATTTTCCTTGTCACATGCTATATCAGCACTATATGGATTGGAGCACCAGTACTGCTACTGTACTGCTCAACACATGTCTGTGTGTGGAGTGGGAAGAGTTCCCAGCCCATGGTGTAATACTCTGGAGCAGTGCATGTGGACCCTGTCCTGTGCAAGAATTGTCCAGACTTTGGTTTTAAAGATTGCCAGTACCATAATGGTGAAATGCCTTCACTTTTTCTGGTTACTTTGCAACCCTTATAGATGCAGGTAGCAGCAGATAAAAATGTCCTTTTTTTGCGTATGAAGTTGAAACATCTCACAGCTGAAAAATTGTAGGAAAACACAGCTGTCCTAACCATCATAGGATCACAGGACAAATGAGCTGGCAGGGACCCCTGGAGATCTCTGGTCCTTCTGCCCAGGCTGCCAAGGGCAGCGAGGAGGGCAGAGGCTGCCTCTTTTACCACAATTTTTGTGCAGCCCGTTCCAGATAAGAGTTGTATTTCCAGAGGAAAACCTCAGGTGGCAGTAGCACCATAGCTTTTGGAACTGGTCCTGGTCTTGAGCAGTTCTTCCCTCTTCCTATCAGTCATTAGGGCTCGTTAACGCTTGTGCTTAACACCATTAGCCAGTCGTCAGCCGCTGGAAAAGTGAAAATGTTTTTTCCTGACTGATTTAGCGATGTGCAGACCTCATTTGGAAGTCTTGCATCCACGTTTTATATATTCATACAAACGATGCATACTCTTACATAATCGTGTAAGCCAAATTTGGGTTACTTAGGGTTGATAATGTGTTTGATTCCAAGTATCTCAGAGCACTCTGAAAGTTCTCCTGTCCCCTTTAAGTTAGATTGTCATCCACTTTCTATTTTCTTGTACGTGACCACATGTGTCACCAAAAAGGAGGGAAGAAGGCAATAAAAGATCACAAGAAGGGTAGTAGGGAATATAGATGGGAGGAATGTGGGAGAAAAACAAGGGACAAAAAGTTGAAAGGAAACATGGCGAGGGAGGAAAAAGCTTGAGCCTGCTTGGAATAGGAGCTGTTTCTCACAACTCTGATTTGGGGGTCTTGAACACCTGCTTACTTGCTTGAACTCTTACTTACACTGATTCAAAACAGTGTCATGGAGATCAGCTTTGGGATTTCATGGTAAATCCCATTTGCAATGACTCTGTCTCTCCATCTAATTGGGTTTTTAGGCATTGGACACTGGAAAATTCTCCCTATAATCTTAGTTTCACAGCCAGTCAGCCATGATCTTTGAAGTCTTTCACAGTGTTTCATCTTTCAGGCTTCTGCTCTCAATATATACCTGTAGAAAACAGCAAACACCAAAACTTTCTATTGCCTCCTCCCAAAACAGAAAAGTTAACAAAGAGTGTTCCTCTTGAGCACAGTGCTTCTGAAATCACATTAGTGCAACTGAACAGAAAAAGAAAACAGTTGAAGAATCACCAGAAAAATTACCACTAAAAGGATAGTGGTGATGGGCCATTTCTCCATTCTAGCCCCAAAACCCCCCATGCTTCCTGATATCTCAGGGAGCATACAACCTTCTTTTACCTGACTGCAGCACTAGAACACGATCTTATTGGTCTTATGGGCGTGAATAATGGACACCAAATGGTATTAGCTCCTTCTGCATGGGAAAATAAAGAAAATAGTAATTATATTCAGTTTTAATGGACTCTGATGTATTTTTTGTACATCTTCTACATTTGATAGTTATTACAGCAGGGTCTTTGATACTACAGTGACCTTCTGTTTGTCATCTTGGCCTGGTTTTGACAGGTTAAGTCATTATTTGGAGAAGCACATGGATGTGAAGGGACTGCTGCCAAGTGGGGATAACGCCACTACTCACCGTAGTTTGCAAAATGCCTCCAAAAAGCATTGTTGGATTTTAATTATATTTGTGAGGAAAATTCTGAGATTTCCCTGGACAACCTAATAAATATTTTGCTTAAACTGATTGTCTGCAATTTTAAGGTTGCATAACTTCTTCCAGTTTTGGAAGAAATAATTGTAAAGCTTCCAGTACTGTATGCATTCATTACTTGTCAATTTGTTCTTTTTAAAATTTGGGTCTCTTACAAGGTGGCCTGTCCTCCCACATAATATATCTTATTCTTGCATATTTTGAGGGAAGTTTCCATGAAGCATCAATGAAGTCACTGTCAAATAAAGCCATCTATATGGGCTTGAGGATAAGAAAGCTGAACTGATTAGAAAGTGGAAATATTTGGATTAATCTGGAGAGTACAAAGTGACTAAAATTGGGATCTGGCATGTGTGTGGGGTTTCTCAGTTGCAGTGGGAGGACTCTACAGAGTCATAAGTGGATGTAAAAATAGGAGCCCCAGGCAAAGGTTGTTTCCCTGCCACGTGTGATAGGGACAATGGATGAGGAAGTCCAATGTCACCTGCATCCTCTGCAGTAAGAAGTTTTAGAGCTGTTTTAGCAATGTGGAAATACTGTTGGTACTCAAAATGGAGCAAACAGTGCTGCAGACAGACTTTGGATGCTTTTATGAGGTGATACTGAAACCTGGGCAGATTAGGTCCCCAAATCCACCTGCTCTGCTGCTGGGCTCCACTGGGCAGGTGCAACAGTGGGAACTTCAAACAGGAAACATCAGAGCAAATTCTTGCTGTCTGCTGCAGGGATCATGGGCCTTGAGACACTGAAGGAGCTGCCAGGAGTCTGTATATAATCAGCTTATGTTTACAACCACAACTATGGTGCAAATGTACTTTCAGACTAGTATATGCTCCCAGGAACCATGTAGACAAGTCCAGGTATGCAATCACTTTCTCCAACTTCAGCACAATCTCTCAAATGCATGATATTTTGAACATGTTTAAAGCATGAACCCGTGCCACAAAGCTGTGACAGCTTGACATCTCATGCATGAGTGGTTTGTGACAGAGGTGTCAGAATGGCCAAGTGCTTAGAAAGGCTCCATTTTTCCATCACCTCTTTCCTAGTGAAAGGGAAAGCATCATTCCCCAGAAAGACCTTACCCCTACAACAAAATCTTCCCTCCAACAAAACCTCCCCATGAACATGGCAGTTGGGATACATCTGTCCTGACGGCCCCAAGAAAGAAGCTGGAATAATTTTCTTTCTCGTGACATCTTACACAAAAAAGAGCATATTTATTACTAAGAGACTGGAAGGCAGACATGATGTTTCCTTGTTCCAGAGAGCTGATGCTTATTTAGCTTTGCCCAGTTGAGAGGGATTTCTGTGGATTTGCTCCTTGCCCAGAATAGTGATTCTGCTGGGAGGGACAAAAAGGTATCCTTTCTAGTAACACTAATACAAATATTCCCTAGCTGAGGCTGGCTTATCACACAAGAGGGCAGTCCATGCTTCCCTTCCCCTTACCTTCTCCCCTCCCTCCTTGCATCTCTTCCAGAACAGCAGATTCCAATAATAAACCCATCACTGTGAAAGCCAGGTGTCACTCAAATTCATTTGCTGCAGCGTTTGATCTATCCTCTGCTTCAACATACAGTTTCAGAGTATTTTATGAGATGCACTTCACAGCTTTGTACCATACAAGACATTCTGCAGGATTTTATGAGCTACATTTTATAAAATTTTATCAAATGTTATGTAGAATATTTTAGCCATAAGCCCTTTTTTAGGGGATCAATTCCAGTACAAGCTTGCATACGTATGAAAGTGCACAGAGAAAATGTGAACATCCTCAAAACACTGTTAACACGTAACTTTCCAGAAGATCTTTGCTGGGCTATTTATTTTGTAATGGAGCTTGTAGACTTCACAGGGAAACTAAAATGGGATGTAAGGCACAGCAACTGCTTTACTGTTTAGCTTTACAAAGCTGAGATGCCTCAGTTCAATCATTGCAGAGGAGGAATGATGGGCTGAATAGCATCACCTTATTCCTCTCTGAGCTCCCCTTGGCTTCCTTGAACAAGCAAAGTTCTTGTTTCCAGGTCTCATGAACAACTGACACAGCCTCTGTTTGTTGGCCTGGCTGTTCAGGTACATTTGGAGCTCTGACTCTTCTCACTGTGATTATTTGTGTCCTCCAGTGCCCAGCAGAGCACATCCTGTGCTGCCAGCCCCTGCACAGCTGCAATGCACAGCCACCCCTCCACCTTTCAGACACACCCAAATACCACACGAGCTCATTACCTCAGAGGTCTGGGCATCAACCAGTTACTGTCACCCAGTGCTAGGAAGAAATTAATGAGTGGCATCTGAAAACTGTGGGAATCTCTTTTTTGTCATTGAAATGAAACACAAACCCAGTCATTATTTGTTAATTTTCCCAGCTTGTATATAAACCCATGCACAGGTAAGATCCATCTTGGCTTCTCTGCTGCCGAGGGAGGGAAGGGGAGGGTATCTGAAGGGCTCCTTGCAGTCCCACAGAAACAGGGCCACGTGCTTAGGAGCAGCAGCATTTCTCCCGTCTTTTCCAAAGTCCAGATTTCAGATCTTTGGGGCCACATTCCCCTGGCCAGCTGAAAAAAGACTTGCCTGAGATGTGCTGTGGGGCAGGAGTCCCTGCACACCTGCAGATGGACACCTTGGACGTGCACCTTCCACAGGAGGTCACTTTCTGTAGAGTTCTCTAGAAGAGACAGACCAGTCCCATTTAGCAAAGTCACTATGAAATATTTAACTTGGTGTTTAATTTTTAAAATTTTTTCCCATTTGTTTAATGGAAGCTGAAATACTGCCATCACTGTCAAGCCCAGGAGCAGTGTTGCTTTGCCAGATCTTTTTGGTTTACAGAAAATGGCAATATTCATACTTGCATTACAGCAGTAGAAAGTAAAATTGAACATGGCATTTACATTTGCAGCATGAAAATTCAGATCACTGAATGCAACATGAGAGTTATTTAAGGTCCTGATAATCTATACATGCACACTGCTGGTCTTCTGTCACACCAGTTGTTTTGAAGGATGTGCACTCTTTAGAGTTTCTGCCAAGGAAAGGAAAAGAATGATGACAAATAAAATGAATACAATTTTGGAAGAAAGTGTTTCTTTTCTGAAAGAAAACCAAACAAAACCAACGTTGAATAAGAAGATACATGCAGTACAATTTTCCTCTGTCAATCAAGGGAAAAAAACCTAAACCAAAAAATTTCAAGGCTAGTTTTTGATAATTTATTCCTAAATTTCTGTCTGTTATTTTAACAATCTCTGCATTAGTAACTTTCTTCTCAGACATTAATTGCTATTCATTACTTGGTCATGTCAATGAAAACAAGAAAAATCTTGGGTAATAAATTCTTCTGGTGGAAGACGATAATGAATTAGATTGTCTTTAATAATACTGCAGCAGAAGATAATGAAATCTATAAGAAGCACCTTAAAATAAAAATTGCACTATATTAAATGCACAGTTTAGGTGGTTATCTTGTTTCAAGCCGAGATCTGCTATGCTTACAGAGAATTGAGCCATTGTGAGCTTTGTTCATCTTCCCAAGCACGCTAAATTTTGGGAGAAATTGTTTCTAAGCAGGCAGAAATCTGAGAAAAGCATTTTGAAGAAAAGGGTCTCTCATTTATTAATATAACAAAGTGAGTCAGATGGCTTAAATAAAAGAATAACCCTGGCAGCTGCTGAACTTTTACAACTGGTGTTTAAAATCAAAGGGGAAGGAAAAACCCTATATATAAACTCTGTGACAAGCAGGAATCAGTAAAGTCAAGAATGAGAACAGAGTAAAAGAGGGATATGCAGCTATTGCAAAGGCAAGCAAGCAGGAACACGCTAGTAAGGCTTCTGCTGTTGACACTGTTCTCTATTTTATATGAATATTTAATCCCAATTAGGCTTTTTGATTCTGTGCCAGTAGTCACTGATGTAAAATGCAAGCATAGTATACTTCAGAAGTATACCCTGATAGATCTGTTGATTAGCTAAGGGATTTAGGAGGAACATGAGGGTTGGTCATCAAAAAAGTCAAATCCCTCAAAATTAGCAAGGCAATGAATTCTGTTCTGGACTTGGGTAATATTCCAGAGCTATGGGAAGTAAAAAATGTGACTGTCATTCCCCAGTTCAATGATGAAAAATACATCTTAATCTTTCAAAAATGTTACATAAAATAATTGCTTTAGACAGCTTTGAAGAGCCCTCTTGGCACACTACTACAGTTTCTGGCTTTCCAGACTCTGGTTTCAGCTCAGGAGAAACTCAGCTGCAGATGCAAGGCTTTGTGAGCCCCAGATTCCTCTCCCACTCCAGGGACCAGACTGATGATCTAGGCTCTCACACTCCAGATTTTGGGCACTGAAACAGACCTTGGAGCCCTGCCCTTGTTTCAAGCAGATGCTGCTGCCAGGAATTGTCTCAGGGCCATGCTGAGAGCTCGAGGAGGGGGCCAGCAAACAGCATCCATAGCAGGGTGCTTTGAGGGTTATGTGTGATCCAAAATCGTGCCCGTCTTGGGAGATGGACACATACATCTGCTTGGAGCCTGCAGCTCAGGAGAGAGGCTTGAGGAGCTTATCTGGCATGAAAGAGCCACTGTGAATATCCAGAGACCCTGGGTCCTCCCTGCCTTGGACCAGTGCTCAACATCAGGCTTTCACCTCACTCCTTTTCTTTTACTTTCCACCTATGAATCTGTGATTTTACTAAGGCATTAGGTATCCAGGAGGGCTGCTGAAGCAGACCCCATGGGAAAGTTAGGAGGAGAAACACCCCAGCTCTGAACCCTCACTGAGCTTTGGGCAGAGACATGGAAAGCTTTGAAGTAAATAAGCTAGGTACCCAGGGTGCTTCAATAATTCCAGAATGAGGGAATTACAGTGGGGGTTCGAGTTGTAATTTTGGTTTTATGTGCCTAATCTTTGCTTAAATTCAGGTGCCTTCGAAGACTTTAAATCTGGCTCTAAATTGAAACGCACTGCTACAGGCTCTTTTCTCACTGTCAGCTGAAAAGCAAGGGCTCTGGAAAGTTGTCTGGGGAAAGGTAAATCTTTTCTATCACACTGAGCTACTGTGGATGCCAAATGGAATGAGGCAGCTTTAAAGGATTTTCCCAAGTCAGCTCAGAAAAAGTGATTATATAGGATTTATGAAGCAGCTTTCATAAATTTAATAATGACTCACCCTTTCCTCCACTTGCTAGATTGCTTAGCACTGACTTGGATGCTCTGATAAAGCAGCATTAGTAAGAAACCACATGATTTATCCAGAGATGGTATTTCATTCTCTGAAGATAGTTCACACTTCTGATACCAGAATGAAGGAAAATAATGCTTGCGTAATATAAGATGTATATTTATGGTATATTCAAGAAATATTTTTAACTGCTGTTCTCAGAGCTGTTTCAAACAAACCTGGATTACTCCCTTAACCCTGTGACAAGTCAAGAAGAGAGCCAAAATGCCCTGACTGTAGGCAACTGATCAGAGTATCTTTAAGGTAAAAGAATTTAGGTAACACTTCCAAACTCTCCTGTCTGCTTGCCTCCTCATGTTTAGCATGAATGCCCTTCACTCATGGGGTTGGGAAAACTGCCCAGGTTAGGTTAAAAGGCTGTTGCAAGCTGCTAAAATAAACTGACCAGTACTGTGCAGGAGCAGATGAGTGCTGGGAGAGCTGGGTGTGTGGCTTCACCTGCGTGGAGGCTGGCAGAGCAGGAGAAACAAATGGGCTGTGATAACATCTGGTCCATCTGACCACAGCTTGGTCTCAGCTCCAACATTTACTTTCATGGCAACTGGCCAAAAGAGGGGTTCTTAAGAAGTCGAATCGCCAGATAAGCAATAAATCCACATAGCAAGGTATTGATGGGAATAATAAAAAAATGGACTCATGATTGTTAGGAGAGAAGAAAAAACTTGTTTTGTTCCTGACCAGTACTATGTTGGAAAGTAAATGTCCTGAATCTCATTAGGCTGGTCTTACAGCTATTAAAAAAAAATACTTTTCCATACAGACCTTCTTCTTTCAAACTTAGTAGCAGCAGTGTATGTTGTCACAGTTCAAAACACACACGTAAAATTTGAGTTCTACTGTGAAACCCGTTATGGAAGAATGACCTGGCACATTTGCATCCATATTGTCTTTCATTAATTCAATATCAGATTCAATACATGAAATCACTGACTGTCTTCATTAGTAATAAAAACACAGTCTGAATATACGTATCTGTTGGTATTGTGTTAAAAAATTTAGGGGTTTCCTGCAAACACTCTCAGCTGTGAACAAAATGAGACAGAATACAGCTAAATGCATTTTGTTAGAACCAAAAATACAAGTATGTCATCATGCAAATATGTTTCATAGCAGCAGATCTCTTAAATTAAGAGTAAATAAGTGAGAAGAGTTTTAAATTTCAAAATCTATCCCATTAATATAAACAAATCTGTATTATTTTCTGAATAGCTGTTATGTGAGTACACTCATACACAAAGGAGTTGTAAGACCTTTATGTGCTAGAAAACCTTTGCCACATGTCATGTCAAGAAATAATTTTCTCTGCTTCACATCTTAAAACAAACTTTTCAGGGATCATCTTATTATTAAACAAGTAATTTCTGACACAATTAGCTCACTGTATAGAATATGTTCACTGCTGCTCTTTGGGGCATTATGAACAATGTGTGAGTAGTGCTAATACAAAAGAGAAATCAGTGGATTCAGTCAATGTTTTGTCTCTCTCCCTGGAAAGCTGTAGGTGAAAGGAAACATGCTCATAATTACTAATCAAAATTCTAGCCAGGATCTGGTTTCTAAATGAGTTTAGTGGAGACAGTGCTGATTATTAAGAGTGTTGGGCTTTTCCCTTGAGAAACAGCTTTGGAAAGTCTGTCTTTGTTTTACATTAATTTTCTACTTTTTCCTTTGGCAACCTCAAAAAGAACATCTTTTTCTTTTCCACGTTCAATTTTCCCCCATTCCACCATAATTCAGCATCTTCTAAAATTTCTCAGCCTACAGTTCAAGGTAGCTCCCACATCTTCCTGTGTTTCCCCTCCACCCTCCTGCTCTGTTGGCACTACTGCAGAGTGTTGCATGACTGGAGATGTGGGGAGGGACTTCTACACACCATGGCTACCACTGCAAACTCTTCCATTACTTACGAGAGATATCTTGGCTAAATTGCAAATGTTAGAACTCCACATTAGACTTGCCCTTCTAATTTATATATTTGCCATACGTTGTGTCAAATTTTATGCTTCAGAAGAAATGAAAAGTTCATTGCAAAAACTACATCAAACAAAAAACCCATGAACTTACAAAACCCAGAACACACAACTCACTACATGCTAGAACTGTTGTATATCAACAAAAGGGGAGCAAACCTGTCAGTGAAGAAAACAGGTCCTCGTTTCACGGTCACAAAACAATTGCTACATGCAGTCAAGACCGAAAAATCTTTTAAAGTTTTGAAAAATCAACCTGTAATTTTGTTTCTAAGAAATAACAAAGTCCTGGCCTTCAGTGATGACTAAAGGTCTAATACATTTCCAAAGGAAAATGATAACAGCTGCAGCATTATATCAATCCCAAAACACAATGCATTTCTACCAGCATCTGGCATTTTGGTCTGGAAAACTTAAATTTCACTCTGTGTGAGGACCCCAGAGGGATCTTTATTCTTTTTTTTTTACTATCTCTGCTATGCTAAAAAAGCCACATGGTTTGGGCAACTCAGCTGTCACTGTGCATTCACTTTCCATGAGTATCTTCTGATCCATACTAGATGTGTGACCCAGCACGGTGTTATGTGAGTATTTTAACATTTTATTAAGTTCAGAGCTGCCATATCCTTCTTGTCATAACTAATTCCATTCTCCAGGTGGTTTATTAAGGATGGAAGCCATCCCAGAGTAAAGTGCATAGTGACATTAAATCCCAGTGGATTTTAAATCCTCCTGACCTCTGTACCCAATGCTGCTTGACAGCATCAATCAACAAGATGCCACCACTCTTCTCAGTTTTTCTATTAACGACAAGTTTGTGTAACAGAGTGCCTTATACAAAAACAAAAGGCAGGATTTATAGTCTGATGCTCTCTATCCAGACCTGGAAGTATTTGGGATGAATAGGAAGATTGTAAAGTTCTTTCCTGTAACACTCAACTCTACTAGTATCTCTCATCTGCTCCTTCTCAATCCCTTCTCCTTTGTAAATCCTTCTTGGAACCTTGCTTCTTCCAGCAGAACACCTATTGGGAGTGGGTGTTTGAGGAAAAATAGACAAATTAAACTCAGTCAGAAATTAATCTTTTGCATTCATTGATTTTGTTACAAAAGAAGATGAACGGTTGCATTTAAGCTGGTTTTAGCTGTAATCTGAGCACTTCCATCTGTTCATTATGCTTATAAGAGCACATGAAGGAAATTGTGTTGAATTCGTTACCAGAAAAGTATAGAAAACTTGGGGGAACAGTAACAAAGAAGGGTTAGTGCACAGTCGTGATTTATTTATGAAGAAAAATTAATAGCTAAACTCAGGAGCCCAGCTGAAGGCAAATAATTGGAAGGGCTCTCAAAGGACCCTCTGGAAACCGGCTCAGACCTTAGACTGTGGAAGTGCTTACTCATTTTTATTTAGTTATTTTTCAAGAAAAGCTCCAGATAAAAATTAAAGAGGGGGAAAGTGGCTACAAATGTTTTCCAGATCTGAGTATCATGGAAAGCTTTACAGAGCTGATTGGAGCAGTGGCCTTTGGTGGCAAACAGCTGTAAAGTAGAACTGTATGCAGGTAAATGACTTCTCTTGGAAAGCTTTAGTGGCTACCTCTGAACCAGACAAGAAAACATGATCTGTTCTTTGGTCCTGATTCTGGACTGTGAGAAGGGGAAGAAAAGCTCCCAGAGCCTGGGCATCATCTGAGATGGTGTTTGTTGGCACAAGGCAAAATGTGCCAGAGTGCCTCAGCTGCAGACAGTGTGGATGGTGCCCACCTCCACTTCAAGCCCTGTTCTGGCCTGGGTGAGTTTGCAAATATGGATGGAAATTGGGCCCAGAATCACATCCCGACAGTCACACAGTATATACTGTTGGCAGCAGGGTGACCTTCTGCTTAGGAAAATTAAAAAGCCCATTCCAGTAAGCACAGAAAACTAGTCTTCAGTCAAATCCTGAGGCAAAGGTACACCCCACCTTCTTATTCCTCTTCCTCCCCCCACTTAATCCTCCCTGTTATCAGACAAATATTCCTAAAAAGCAAAGATGAGCAACTAAATGACAGTACTTAAAACATATTTACTAGTATCCATTTTTTTTTAAGTCTCAAAAGACAGAGAATTTTCCTTTTCTGAGACTTCTTTCTATTTAATTTTTAGTTTTTTAACCAGATCTTTGCTGTGTGGTTCACCAGGAATGTAGAGATTACACCATTAGACAACAACATAGCTTAGCTCTCTAAATTATCAACATAAAGAACAAGTCTTGAATTCTCTTGCAAAATTACAGACATACACAGTTAATTTCTCACCCAAACCATTAATTATGAAATTATGCTGGGGAAGGGAATAAGGGAGAGCAGCCAGGGACAAGTAAACCAAAATATTATCACATGGTCATTGAAGTTACCCATAATTTCATTTACAAGTAGAACTGGAGAACTTCAGACATTTCTTAAGAAGGCTGTCTTTCATTTTCTGGAGGTTTGGGCTTTTTCTTGTTTTGGTTTTGGTTTGGTTATTGTTGTTTCTGTTTTCTGAGGCCTTTTCATTAAAGGAACACACTAGGATAAACAGGAGATTTTTTTCTATAAGCCACCAAGATACAGACAGTTTTAGAAAAAGTACTTCCAAGTATTACCCACTATGAAACACTGTTAAGGGAGGTTTTATGTGTTCTTGGCAAATCAGACAACAGTACTGGATTTCTCTCCTGAGATATACAAACCCGCAGGTATGACATGAAGCCTGGTGAATGTAATATATTCAAGCAGAAATCTTTGCACACATACATCTAATTATAAAAATAGTAATTGGGGTGGGTTTTTTTGCCTGTAACAGCAGCCATTTTATCCAGATTTTTTCCCCCTTGGATTTGCTTTTTCCTCCCTCAGAGATAGAAAATAATAACTTGTAAACCATATTTTTAAAGTGTTCTGCAACAGTATGGTTAAGCTAAAGTGACCCTGATCCCACATCTCGATGAGGTCACCATTCTGTAAGGGGAAATATATGCCAGATGCTGCAAGCATTCTGTGGGCTTGGGAAGAATGGAGAATGAAAAGGTTGTCTTGGTTTTCTTCTGAAGCTCTTAATAAGGAGCAGTCCTGTGTCAGAACTTTGAGTCAAATGCAAAGAATCTGCCTTGACTCTTAAAGCTGTGACAATGCCAAGCATGTTTTCTAAGTAGAGTTCAACATTATTGCTAATGTGCTGATTTATATTGGCAGAGTTCCAAGTCAAATCACTACATCTGTCCTAACCAGGGGGCTCTATCTTACACCTATCAAGTTTTCAGAAAGCCCCTCTTCTAGACGATGATTAAGCATGCTGCAATATGATTCTCTTATAGAAACTCTCAGTTGTAAAAAAAATTTAATGTTTACACACCTCAAGTTCTACCAGTTTGATTTGTAATGAAGACTGTGAGACATATATATCTCATTCATGGCATGTTTGACATTTTCTGAAATTTACTGTCTATGGAAAATGCAGTGTCAGTGGAATTAACACTTTTTGCCTCATCTATAGAAATGTCACCCAGCTGTGAAGAGATTTTGCAGGAGAAACTCTGGTAAGTAAAAGTGCTAATTAATCTGCAGGCATTTTACAGCCCCTTTTCACTACCACCCACTGAAGGCTTCCATATGTTGACACCTCTTTATGGGATCCCTAGATCTCAAAAATCCCCATGCTCCACTCTTAAGTCGTGCTGGTGGTAGCTGACAACTTGTGGACCTTGTATTCCAGGAGGCTCATGGCTGGCAGTAAGGACAGCTCACTGCACTTTGGGTTCAGCATTTCAGTGTAGCATCTCCAGAGGCAGTTATGCTGTGTTGCTGCTGTCCGTAATTTCACTTCCTGAGAACTATTTCTGTGGATAGGATTGCTCTGTTACACTCTGAAAAACCACAGGGTAAAAACAAAACCTTCCCATCTCAAGAGGAATGGCAGTTTAACCCTTTCTCTGCTACTCCTGCCTCCTGCTGTGCTAGATACATCACCTAATTTCATCCTCTGAGGACTTCCAGTTGATGCTCCAAGATGGCAAACTCAGGCTTACTGTTGGATTCAGCAGACAGGAATGTCTTGGATCCCAGCACATATCAGGAAGCAGTGAATATGCAGGCAAATTTGAGACTAGGGAGTCCCCCCCCTACTCCCAGTCCTAGTTAGATCTGAAGATGAACTGCTAGTCATCATGTGAAAGAGGGTGTCTGGTGTGGGGAAACACTAAAAAGTGTAAGCAAGTTTCACTTAAATCTGGAGGCTTGCATAAATATAACCCTTCTGTGTATAAATGGTACGTGTCAAAGTGTTCTGAAAATTGTTTTCAGAGTAGGATTTCACACACCTATGTAAAAGAGGGAGATTTATGTGGGCATGTTTCTTATTAAATGAAAACTTGCTGCTGTGGGACAAGACACAAAGCAGTGAGAGACAGCAAATTATCTCTCCTTGTTCATCATGATTTTTTTTTTCAGGCATTTGCATTTTTTCAAATGTTCAAATTTATAATTTTCAAGTGTTCAAATTTATAAAGAGGTTCTCTCCATGGACAGAAGAGTAACACTAACTTCTTTAGTGTCATGACAGATTATACTTTAAGAATAATGAATTACCATGACAGTGATATCATGGTGCATTGGAAGGTGAAATCAAAGGGCTATCAAAGCATGTTTCTGTTTACTGTATATTTTTGGATTTTAGGGTGGTATTTGAGCTGAGACATGATGGAGAATAAGCTCATTCCCAAAGGCTATCTAAGATTTCCAAGTATTTTTCAAAGTACGATTTAAAACCTTTGTGACAGGAAAGGAAATGGAATCTTGAAATCAGAGAACAAAGTGTAATGAATAATCTGGAAAGGAGATTTGATAAAATAAAAGGCAACTAAAAAAAATTTGAAAATGGAGTGACTACAACAAAATGTACTGAGATGAAATGAGGTGAGGTGAAAAGGATCAAAAGTTGCCAAAATTCTTCACACTGAAATCCCAAAATCAGGGAAGAATGGTAAACAATGAGACAGGAGAAGAAATTGATGAAATGAAATGCTAAAAAAAGAAAAAAAAGGAAAAAATTCTGAAATGAAGTGAAAACAATAAAAGCGAATGGGATAACATGAAGTCAGGGGAAGGGACTGAAGCTTGACCAATTGATCCTCATTGCAATCACAAGATTTCATTTCCTTTCCTGAAAGGAGCAAAACATTTAGTCTCAAATATTAAAAAAACTATCTAATCCTCACCTATCTCTAGACAACCCAGCTGACTACACAGGAGCAGCAAATAGTCATATTTTTGAAAATCACTGGGCACACATAAAGCCGTTCATAACCAGGATGAATCCTGCTGGATGATAAGGAGAAATGGCAATGTAAGGCATCATACAAGAATTCAGCATGTATAGTGTGGATGACAGAAAGACAAGGAAATTCCAGTCAGCCTTGCTGAATATAGTATTAAATTTGAATTTTCAGAATAGGCTGGGGCATTCAGATATCCAGTTTCACTTGAACAAATACATAGTTAAGTGTGAAATGATGTTTCATAAGGAAAAAAGTATCTTAAAGTACTGATTCAGATGAATGACTGTCTAACACCATTAAGCACTTCCATAAGCTAATGCTTTAAATTTTTAACTTTAGCATCAATGTTTCCATCCCCTCTCATGTCTCCCTTTTATAGGTCATGTGTTTTCAGTCTGCCAGGTAAAGCAGTTACTTCATTATCTGTGAATTAAGCTATAGAAAGAATCCCAATATTTATCCCATAAAAACTGAAAACAACTATTTCAATATTCTTATGTGTGCTGGGTTTTAAAACAGTAACAGCAGTATTTACACGTCTCTGTTGTGTTACAGGTATTACTTTGACACAGTAGTGTAGGTATTCCCAGGGATGGAGAAGGGGCAGAGAACCACACCAGGCAGAGGAAGAGTCCCATGCTTCTGTGTGAGAGCTGAAGGCCCTTCGGTTTTAGAAGGAGGAAGGTGGCAAAGAAGGGGACATTCTTTGTAGGGTAGTCCTGCAGGTGGAAGGCCTCATGCATCATGCATGGGAAGGAGTCATGAAACAATGTGGAAAAGATTTGTGTCTCTTTCAGGTAAAGTAATAATTGTATGTTGATTTCTTTTATTATACATCACTTGTTCTAAACACACTCACGAACAACCAATGCCACTGTTGTGATGGGTATGTCTGTGCTGCTCACAGCTTCTCAGAAGCTGGGAAAATTATTTGCTGCATTCTATTTAGTGTAGTCTTGGGCACATTTCTATGTTGCACTTTGGTCTTTTGAGGTGCAAAACCACCCAGTTATTTAATCTCAATCAGAGGAATCCACCAGCCTTGCATCAGCACCTGCTGCTTTTGTGTCTCCTTTAACCTGCTTGCCAGTGATCTGAAGCAGCAGCAAGATCCACAGTGGCTTCAGTGTACTGTGTGACAGTATAAAGCACAAGAAGAAACTGGAAGAAAATAGTTACAAAAAATAAAGACAGGGCAAATCAAACCACAGGAGTCAGCAAAATGATTTTATTTTAAAATAAATTTTACAAAACTTAATTGATTGATGAAAACACATGCTTGCTAGTGGTGTGAACGTGCAAAGATACAGCTGTGAAATGCTGCTGAAAAAGCAGAGCTGTGTAACAACTATTAACCTACTAACTACTAACCAGTGAAGATGAGTTTAAAACAGGTTGTAGAAATACTTGCTTTCATGACTGAATAGCAGGTTTTCTGCGGGACTTCAGTGAGAGATAATAGTGAATATGAGAAGGGCTGCTATTTCATCAATGAGCTGCCATGAAGTTTCAGAAAAGGCAAGGAAGCGGAGTTGAGCAAAAGCGAAGACTGAGCAGCCGCTGCCAGGGTCCCAGTGTAGGGAAGGAAGGGCGATTCCCAGATTTCCAATGAGGGCTTCCGGAGAACAGTTTGCCAGTCATATATAACATTAAACTATGCAATTTCACCCAGGGGCGGCGGGTTGATAATCGGATATACTGGAACCGTGACGTTATGATCCGATGGTGCATGTGACAGAGGCCATGTAAACACAGAGTTACGTTCCCGCGGTTCCGAGTATCCCGACCCCGCGCCGCTCCCGCCCGCCGGCCCGCCCTTCGCCGGGGCGGGGAGATCTCGGCATGGCGGGGTCGGGCCGGGAGCGCGGCGCGCACCTGGAGCTCTGGGGGCACCTGCGGCCGCTGCGCTGCGAGGCGCCGGGCGACGAGGAGGAGAGCGACGAGGATTTCGAGGAGGAGCCGCTCTTGGTGGAGGATACGCTCCTGGAGGCCGCCGGGCGGGAGCTGTCGGCCGCGCTGCCCCCGCGCCGCTCCGGTGAGGGGCGCCGGGCCGGGCCGGGCCGGGCGGGTGCGGTGCCCTCCGTGCTCGGGGCCGGGCTCAGGGCAGCGGGAGCGAGCGGGGAATGGCGGCGGGGGAGGCGGGGGTGGGCCCGGCCCGGCTCCCCACGAGGGAACGGGCCCTGCCGGCCCTGCCCGCTGTGGGAATGGGAACCGGAGCGGTGATGAACCGGTAGTGCAAGGGAAGCGTGGTCTGTGCTCTTCTGGGGCGCCGGATTGCAACAGGAAGGAAACAAGGCTTTCCCATTCAAGTTAACTTTCACAAAAAAACCCTCCTTTTTTTTTTTTTTTTTTTTTTTTTTTCTTTTATGACATCGGTGTACTTCATGTTAATGATTTCCAACTTTCTACTTAGCAATTAGAAAAGTAGGAGAAGTTGGAGCAACCTCTGCCTAAAAAGTATTTTATCTGCAAGTTGTTTTTAAAAGGGCTAAACGGAGCTAAATGACCAGGGAGAAATAAATAAATTATTGCAGACCTAAGAGCTGTCCTGGTGAGGAAGGGACCCTGCTAAACTTAGGTGCCCACTTTGTTCTGGTCATGGCAATTGGTCTCCAGTTGTCGATCATGGAATGGTGTATTTTTTTTTTGAAGGCAAAGAGGAGGCAAACCAGGTCATAAAAATGTTAAGAATTTATTATATGAATTCCTTATAATTTTGGTGGGTTCAGTGATGGAAATACTTGGTCTACAAAATGTATGTGAAGATTATGCAGGCATTGTGATAGAATATTTTGTGATAAAACTGTTTAAAATTCAGTTGTAAACTTGACTTGGAATAAATAGTAAACCGTAATATTAAACCATGTGTATTTAATTACATCAATAAATTCATAAGTGAGATTTATTCGTCATCCTTATAAAAAGAGTTTTAGTTCTTGTTTCTGAATTTGGTTTCTCTTTATTTCTAAATATTAGTGGAGAGACTGAAAACCCCTGCTTAACTTTTGCTACTACAACTTACAGAAAAGACAGCAGCATTGAACTAACAAAACTCTTTTAATCAACACAAACTTTTAATTTTTATGACTAGTAATTAACACTGAATTTGTTTTTCTTTTTAATGATTCAGTTATTATACAGGAATTCGACACCAAAAAGGAGTATGTAGTAGTTGGACGTTTTCCATTAGTTGACCCTTGGTGGAAGGTTAATGTTAAAGCTAAAAAATTGGGGTCGAAGTACTTTATGCAAGGATATCCGTCGTACTTTCTGCAGACTGATGTAGAAGAAAACAACAGACAAGTATTTTCACTCTTTCTTAACAAATGTGGTGTTCCTGAAAATTGGAAAGAAAAATTTTTTGCTTGGCTTCCTACGGAGTCTGTGCTGAGTTTTAGCAATCTTGAAGAAAAACTAAAGGAGTTCCAAGTTTCACAGCTACAGCCAAGGAGGATCCAAAGAGATACCAAGGATTATGACATCTTCTATTATGTTTTAAAATCATGTAGGTATAGCCTGTTCTATCTCATATACTACATTCAAACTAACATGTATTAATTTGAAATATATATTCAAATTAATCTTTTATTTTAAAATATTTCAGGACAGTAGGACAGTTGATCAGTTAAAGATAGGCATATAGAAAGACTTTGCTTTTGAATTCTGTAGGCTAAGTAGAATTGTCTGTGCTAGGGATGCTCCATCCCTGGAAGTGCTTAAGGCCAGGTGAGATGGGGCTCTGAGCAACCTGGTCTAGTGGAAGGTGTCCCTGGCAGTGGCAGGGGTTTGGAACTAGTTGATCTTTAAGGTCACTTCCAACCCAAACCATTTTATGCTTCTGTGTTTCTACGATGCAAAGACACTGCTGCTTCCTGTAGTTTATTCAGCTATGACAAGGCTTATTGAAAAATGGGTTCAGCACCACTTGAGCATGATGGTGATGGCTTTTTAGGGCTGGCACATGTTCAGAAGTAGTATAGGTGCTTCTCTGTGGTACAGGGATCAGTGAAGAAGTTCAGCCTAGTCCTAATCAGCTGCACTAAATGAATTATCTAGATATGTTTGAATCCTGTCAGCAGATTGATATGGCTGGGAGCAGATGGCGGAAGCACTGGAGTGTGTCCTCATGGAGATAGTTCAGACTTCTGAAGATGCTATTGTGGTCAATGTTGGTGTGATTACATAAATGTGACTGCCTGAGTGTTAGAGATTGGATCAGTAGTGTGCTTTTGAAGCAGACATCCCCCTTGTCCCCACTGTGATGCAGTCTCTGAAAGTACTTACTGTATCCTGCTGGATGAAACCCAGTGTGTTCCACTTGCATTCCTGAGGTACTCTGATCCATAACGAGCATTCAGTCTGTGGGACTAGGCTTAGCTGCTCTGAAGCAAAACATAAATGCAGAGAAAGTCTGACGTTAGAGTTCTTGTTTTGTTCTGATGGTCTGTTTCCATAACGTGTATGGACAGGTTGGGCCTACCTACTGTTACGTGTAGGCAAGCAAAGTTTTCCAGTACCTGGTTTAGTGGGCAGTGTCAGGTCAGAGATGGAGGTAATGCTTTTGGATGTCAAATTATGTGTAACAGGAGGGTTCAGAGTCTCTGCTAGACTTGAACTGACTTTACTTCAAATCCCTGTAAGGAGAAGAAAGCGTTTAGAGTTCTGTAGGCTTTCAGGATTTTTGTTCTCTTTTTGTAATGATAGAAAAGATTTGCACACTGTGCCTATGTACTCTCTTCATCCTTCTTGTACTTGGTGGTTTTGTTCTAGTATCTAGCTTAAATTAATTTGCTACATTTTGAGCTTTAATCTTTCTCTATCATTGAACAATATAGATCATTCCGCTACCTCAATTGCTACTGCTAGTGTTGTAAATTTTTTTGTTGTTATTAATTGTTATGGACTCAAGTAGTTTGTTCTTTTAGCCTTCATGATATTTTTTTGTGCCTGGAAATAGTGTGTAATGATGATTTAGATGTAAATTAAGTACTTTCTTAAAAGGGAAAAGGTTTTGTCTTTATGAGGATAAGACTCATCAGAAAAAGTACTTAAGTGAGAAAAATGAACGTTTTGAATTTTCCTTAACGCTTAAATAAAAATAGCTTTTTGTTTCTAAGAGATAAAGCTTCTGAAAGTCTCACTTTCTTCTTAAATTAGTTTTTAAAAGCAAAATATAGAGCAGTTTCATTATTCCTCTCAGCCCTTGACTGGTGTAAACAGGAAAAGTGATACCTTAATTTTGGGGTCGTTGAGAAAGGCATTGGAGAGCACCTTTTTTGTAAGTTCCTCTACAGATCTGATACTACAAATTTAGAAGCCTCTTTCCCTGTTTTGCATTTGAAGGGTTCTTCTGTACATCTGTATGAAAATTACTTCTAGGTAAGAGGCAGGCGTGCTGAGGTCTGAACTGACTTTCTACAAAATGCTATTGAGTACAAAATGCTGTTGAGTTTGCAGTTTAAACCAAGTGCATGATACGTATTTTCCAAGTGAGTACATTTAGTTGCTGGTTTTGTGTCATCTGTGTGCACTGTTTTTTTCCTATGGCAGTTCAGGGAAAACAGAGTTTAAAAAATTTGGAAAGGGTTACAGAAAGTAAAAAAATGAGAGCAATTTGTGATGTCTTGGATATAGGGGAGCAGAAGGATGGAGACAGAGTCAGTATGAATAATTTTGCAGCAATCTTTGTGTATGGCATAACACTTCCTGTGTTTATGGTCCATGCAGTTGCAGGAAAGGCGGTATTGGTAGCTCTGGCTTTTCCGAGGATTCTGGAGTTCATGCCGATTCTTCTGCCACGCCACTTCTGCTGTCTGTTAGATAAGATGTGTTGGGAAAGAAAGGCTGATACGGATGATGAGGAGGTAGCTGATGAGATGGCAACAAAATTGGATGAGATACTAAAGGATGAGCCATGGAAACTTGGGTTCAGCAGGGTAAGTAATGTTACATTTGGTAAAAATATGGTGTTTGTTGTGTTTGAGGTGCATCAGACTACTGTGCTGTTTTAGTTGGGTTCACTTGATTCAATGGGCAGTTGTAGAGGCTGAGCATAGTTCATGTGGAAATGGATGATGTACTGGACTCAGTTTTAGCAAAGGATTTTATTTTTCCAGTTGGTCTAGAATAAATTAATCTCAGATGATTTTGGAAAGTGGTTTTGTTACAACCATTTGTTTAGTACTTTCTACAAGGGACAGAAAATTAAATGCTTGAGATAATTGGGCCAAAAGTTAGCTAATTTAAAATCTTCAACTGTTCTCTTCAGTTTTGTACTGGTGAGACTTTGAGTTCCTCATACATACAACAAGATCTATGCTTTCATAGTAAGGTTGGTAAGTTTCTCTGTGGGAGGTCATCTGGTCCAGTAGTTTGTTTTTGTAATGGAATTTACAGTGATTGTTTAACTTCCTGTTTTCCTTTGCTGTGCTTGCCCTGAGCTTTGCTGCTGCTCCTGACCTTTGCAGTTCTGTACCTCACAAGAGAGCTAAAGCTTTAGTTGTTCACAAACATGGTTGGTTTTCCCTCTGCTTTATGCCCCCTGTGCTTTACTGATGGATGTTCTGACTTGTCTTTAAGAGCTCTAATTTCAGAGATCCAGCAGGGTCACCAATATATTCCAGTGTTTCCCATAATTTCCTTTAAGAAGATTTTCCTGATGTCCAGTTTGACTGTTCTTTGATGCAATATGGGCTTGTTGCTCTCTTGCTTCAAGGACCTGCATTCTCACTGCAGTTTTTTATTGCTTGAAGACTCTCTTTAGCTTTTTCTCTTATGACTGAGCAAGTGCAATTAATTTTTCTTGCTCTCAATAATTCATCTGTTTTGCACATCTAAACATTTCACTATTTTGTAGTAAAGTCTGTACAGGTGTTTTATGTCTTGAACCATGTTCAGAATTGGGTACAGTATTCTGTCCAATGGCTTTCCTGTGCTCTGTTTCTTCAGTTGATGTACTTTTACATGAAAATTTGGTGTGCATGAGTTCTCCCTAATACCCAATTTCTGTGCTAGGTTTTTTATTTTTAAAGCTTCTGTTTCATACAGAAGAGTGACTAAGAGGAATTATTCCAGCTTACTTTTAAGTATTTTACTTTATGAAAAATATGTACATTCTTGCAAACTTCCACCCTCTGAATTTCAATTTGTATTTACTAGGAGGAATGTTATTCAACAAGAGGCTAACTTCTTCTGAAATAAATCTGTGTTTGCTTTTACTCTTTCTGGGGAGAAGATTCTGTACAAGGAGTTGCACCTTCCTCACTGTGAGGCAACGTGGGCTGCCTTCTGTCAGTGTGAACATCTCCTCTGGAAGATTCCTGACCTGCAGAAGAATGCATTAATTCTGTATGATCAGCTCAAGACACGCTGTAGACAGATGGGACACACGTATGAAGATCAAGATGAATTAGCTCGTTTTGTGTCCAGTCACATGTCCATTGAGCATGTTTGGCAATCTCTTGAATTTTTGAAAGATCAGAATATAGTGATTAAGGAAAAAAAGCTGGTGTTTCTGCCTCATCTTTACAAATCTGAAAAAGATATTGCAATGTATATAGGTGACCTTCTGTCAAACAACACATGGAAACTGGATGTGGATGTGAAAAAGATACTTAGCATTTCTGAGTCACCAAGAGAAACAGTAGATAATGAAATAAATATTACCCAGGCACATGAAATGGAGGAAAATATTCCAGACAATCATAATGGTGAAAATCATTTTCCTGAAAAGGAGGTGGACTCTCTGTCTGGTATCCAAAGTACAGCAGAGGTAGACAAAGATCAGGTGATTGCTGTAAAAAAAATTTGTGCTAATCCTGTCACAATCATAAGTGGAAAAGGAGGCTGTGGGAAGAGTACAATAGTTAGCTGCCTTTTTCGTCATTTAAAGCAGATGGAAATAGAAGTGGAAGCTGCTTCTAAGGACTTTGAAAAAGACTTGGATGCTTCTGAGGAATGGAATACATTTGATCATCACTGGGAATCAGAGAATACGTATGCAAAAAAATTTTTGAATGTACTGTTCACTGCACCTACAGGGAGGGCAACAAGTCTTTTGAGAGAAAAAACACAGCTTCCTGCATATACACTGCATCAGGTAAGGTTTGTTTTGGATTTTGTTTCTTGATTTTTTTTTTTTAAATTAGGTTCTGAAACACCTTTTAGCACTGTCCATTCTTGTTTTGGAAAAAAAAAAGGCTTGTTATTGAGCTTCCCTGTAAGAAATGTGTAGCCTATTATCATTATTAATGTTAATTCTTGGGTACAGCTTACCAGCATCTGAAAGTCAGCATTATGTTTTGGGAAATTAAAAATCAGTCATTTGAAATACATTGTTTGGTAACTTTGATTTCTTTATTATTTATATACATCTGAAACTTCTGCTTCTCTAGGGCATCTGGTTTTTACAGCTTCTCAGTTTTGCATTTTATTTTAATGAAGACAAAAATAATTTCTGGGTGGTAGAGATGTTTTCTAGGATCCTGTTGCCTAGCAATCATAACAGCACATGATAAGATCAGTAGCCTGGGGTTGAATAATGAGAGAAATTTCACTTGCACACTGTTTTCTTAATTAATGCTAGGTATTATGGATTTTTTAAAATAAAAAAGTAGAAGCAAACTCTTTGTTAATAAACTTAGGCCTAGGTTTGGTTTCAGTTCTAGGTAGCAAAAGGTGCCAAGAAGCCATTGGAGTTGTGGAGTAACCATATAAATTGAAATTACAATAACACAAAAAGTACTGTTGGCTTATTTTATCTTTGGGGAGTGGATAGTTAGTTGCCTGTTCCCCTTCCTTATGCAATTTTGGGAATTATTAATGACAGCAAGATGCAGTAGGAGGTGTTCTGTTACTGAGCAACCTAATGGCTGACCTTGTGTCTTTAACAGCTCCTGCAGGAAAAAAAAGACTCTGCTTTTATGTAAGTCAGTGTTGGTAATCTCAGCTAGAAATGTATTCACTGACGAGGAGAATAAGACTGAATTGTTGAGTCTTCTGAGTCTTTGCAGGTATAAGTTCAGAATTTTAGATAATACTGTGCATACATTAGATGATACCACACTGTCTACTTTTATAAAATAGTTTATAGTTGATTAATGTCAAAGTTTGCTTTATTTTTATTTATTTCTAGATTATCTATAGTTTTAAAGCGTGGAGTCGGAGTGAGCAGGCACAGCCATGGAAGTTTTCTGCAGTTACAGTTCTGATTGTAGATGAAGGAAGTTTGGTGTCTGTACACATCCTTAGTTTAGTTTTAAAACTCTTGTGTGAGCATGCTCAGCTTGCTAAACTTATTATTCTAGGTAAGTGCAAATTTAGCATTATTCAGTGTTTAATAATGCACAATATACAGTGTATCAGAGCTCCCAATGAGTCTTTTAAAAAACCTCAGAATGTTACATTGTTCTGTACATGGATACTTCTGCTATTTCTTAAGGTCAGATGAGATTGACAGTTTTCCAATTATCAGTATGATAGTATCATTGTCTCCATTATCTATCTGGCAGTGTTTTGTCTGACTTCCCTGTGGTAGGTTATTACATCTTGCAACTGGGAAATTTCTCTGATTTCCTTAAATCTGAAGGAGCTATTGTTAGCATATGAATCGTATGTTAGAAGGGAGTTTTCATGCCATTCTTAATGCTAGGATCATCTTGTTTTAATTTAAAAAGGAGAGCAAAGAAATGTAAAGTCAAATTTTTTTGCTTTCTTAGAGGTTTCCTTTTTGACATGCCATTTATGGCGTTTGTTTTTAAATATGTAGCTTTCAAAGTGTGTTTGAATAAGATGTGATCACTGTCAGTGCCTATCAAGCAGAGGGATTTTCACTTGCTAGTAAAGCATTACTGAGTGAAGAGTGTAAAAAACTTAAACTACATGACAACATTATTCCTGAAGTTTCTAAGATGCTTGAAAGTTTTATTTCATGTGAATTGTATTAAGGATGGATGCTACTATTGTAGAGGTTTGAGTATTTATTCATTCCAGTGTTGGTTTTTTTAAAGACAGTTTTCAACAGATGATATGTTATTCCTTCTCACAAAAACTAACATGCATTCTGTTTAGGTGATACTAGACAGCTACCAAGCATAGACCCAGGAAACATGTTAGCTGATATCTTTGAGGGTCTAAAACCAAGAGGCTTTTGTGTGGAACTGCGAACTAACCACAGAGCTGAATCACAACTAATTGTAGATAACGCATCAAGGTAGGATATCCTGATGTGTGTGTGAAGGACTCTTGGAATTCTTGCCTGGCCTTTTACCTGCAAATAGCAGTGCATCCAGATTTGACTATGTAGTACTGCTTCTGCTAGGTATTTTTAGTCCAAATCTGTAACACTGGTTTTAAAAATAAACAAACCCCCAAAACAACAGCAACAAAACCCTACAGATTTTTTCAGAAGTGTATATTGCACAAAAAATGTGTGTGCTGGAATAATCTTGAATTTTATAGGATGTATCTCACTATTATGCTATCAGATACTCTGTTTTCAAATGAATTGTAAATGCACAACTGACTTTTTGCCTTCTAAAATGGAATACAATTGTTCTTCTAGAAAGGAAGTTTTTAAGATTTTGCTGATAAGTGTGACAACAACTAAAACAGACTGAATTGCTTGGAGAGTCTAAATGTAAAGGGCCATTACATCAGTTTCTTTCTGGTTTTTTTCTGTATCAATACCAAAAGAGTCTAAATGTTTCCAGCATTTGCATTACTTTTGTTTTGGAAATAGTCCTGTTTCCTATTAGTGCTTGATTTCTTTTTTAAATCTCTAAGAACAAAATCTAGGTTTTGATGTTAATTGAATTTGAGAATATTCTGAACATTTGCAAGATGTCCAGAACTACTAAGTGTTTTACAAACATTCTTACTTACTTTTTGATAACACTTCTGTTTTACTGCATTTTGCTCCCATGGGAAGAACTGTATGGGCAATGCTAAGTGTCTGCTGCAGTGGTGGAAGGTTTAGAGAATAAACTACCAATTTTTTTGATGTGAAATTAAGTCATACTCTGAGGAAAGAGTTTTCAGGGCAAGTAGTGTAGATGACAAAAAATTTCTAAGTGGTGAACTTCAGGCTGATGCAGATGATGATATGCTGGAATTCTTTAACTGAAAATAACTTTTCGGTTTCCCTCCAATGCTCTCGTCCAGAATCTCTCACCGGCAGCTTCCTGAATTTGATGAGGTGCTGAAAATTTCTGCTTGGAATGAGGAAATAACAATGCCAACCCCAGAGAAGAAATTTATTTTTATTGCTTTGCCTGCTGGTGGGAATTGTGAGAGTATGTGTGTACAGTCAGTTTGTGATCTTGATTTTCCATTTGGTAAAGCATAGACTATTGTCTGGAACAAAAATTTTGGGAAGATTTTAGTCTGGCTCTGTGGTATAAATTTAAATGCTACATTCATAGTTTGTCTTTTGCATTCTGTAAGTGCACATAGCAAGACCTGAAGTGCAAAGAATGGTCTGGAGAGCTCCAGCTCACCAGTTAGACTTTGAAATGGGGGACAGCTTCCACCACTGTAATCGAATGTGGTTGTCTTTTTTACTGGAGCTGGAGCTGTCAAACCTTCAGAGATTTTCAGAATTGATTCAGAGGTGAACCATTTGAGTAAAAATTGACTGTAACAGTATGGTGTGCTGGACAGGCATGTGCTCCCTGCTGTAGAATTGAGTTAGGAAAATTCTAAGAAGGGATGCCAGTATTTATTTTAAAATGTTTTGGGGTCAAGGCTAGAGCCATTCTTTACTGGGATTTTTTGGCATTTATTTGGTATAAGTGGATTGAGTGGCCTCTCTTTTATATGCATCAAAAAGCTTTGAGAGGAATGTGGAAAAAAATAATGCAGACATTATCACCTTATCTTACTCTAGCAAAATATTCAGCAAACAGAACACTGAAAGTAGGTTTTCTCTGTGAAATCCAAGTATATAGGTCTGTGGCTTGAAAATATTTGATATTTACCTCTTCAATGTGCTGTATCAAAACCTTCTTTTGCATGAAATATGCTCCATGCAGGTGTTGTTTAACACAGAAATGAGAATTTGTTTCTTTTATCACTCTTGTTTCTCAGATTTTAATAGTGGATTAACTGGGGATTTTGTGGTGTATTTCTGTTTCTTTGGGGGGTGTGTGATTTTGTGTGGGATTTTTTCAGGGGTGTTTTTGTTTCTTTTTTGTTTTGTTTTAAACAAGTTGAGATGTCATTAAAGCAAGAAATAAGCAAAGACAATTTCATATTCAGTTCTATTTTTCTTTTTTAAATTCTGAGTATTTTTATGCCTTACCTTTTATATCTTTAAAACAGATTTACAAACTGCAATAAAGATTTTACTTAAAAAAGGGCCAGGATTGGAGGATGCCAAACAATCACAGTTCATTGCTTTCAGAAGGTAATGGAGTGTGCAGGCAGACATTGAAAAAACCCTTGCTAGCAACCACAATCTAAAAATAGCTGAGTGTGTTGAGTTAGGGAGAGTAGTGGCAATAGCATAAAACTACTAGATACTTGGAATACTCACCACTTAAGAAGGGGGGGATGTAGGGCTCTAGCACACTTTGAAGAAAGACTGGGAGTTAGTAATCACAGGAGCATGAACAGTATGCACTGAAGGAATAAAAGGGGTAACGTGCGCTGGTACCAATAGTCCATAACCTGGAGTTCTGCACAAAAAAGGTTTTTTTTAGGAAAAAAGAACCTTTAATTGTGAAGAACCTTTTCTTAGTGAGTAAAAACCACCCACTACTTACAACAAGCTAATAAGTGATTTATGAATGCTGAGTTGCTCTGATACTCATTTTTTCTCCAGTCTGCATTCAGCTACAATACTGTTGTTAGTGATTTTTGTGTATGATTCTTCTAGAACATATTTATAGGTACTTAAACTGCATTTAAAAGTTAAAATTCCAGGTCTTTGAAAAGCAAATAAATCTTGCTGGTTTTAATATATTCACAGACAGAAAATAATCTGTCCAGGTTTTAGTTTTTCTTTAGTTTTCTTCTTTATCTTAAAAACATATTAACTAATCTAGGTGTACAGTGAAAAAACTTTCTGTGGTATTTAAACAAAACTGTTCCTCTACTGCACTGTCTTCTAAACTCTGAATAAGTAATTGTTCTTAATAGGTGGTGGAAGATCATCAGAGAGAAAAGGGGCTTTTTCCATTATTTATAAACTAATGCTAATGTGATGTTGCTTGTAATTGTATATTTTGTATATAATGATTTTGTTCTTCTTTTGTATGATTTAGGCAAGATTGTGATCTAATAAATGAACTTTGTTGCCAACACTATTCAAATCATTTAACCAGGTAAGCCAGTGTTTCGTATTTTTCCTGTGACCAATCCAATTTTGATTTTTAAAGGGTTATAGCCAGGCCAACACCGTAAAATAAGATTGTAAAACTTCTAATATTTCATCTGATTATGTTATAAATCATTCATACAATAAAGTTTATTTGATGGATTCTTTATTTTTATTTTGAACAGTGGTAAACTGCTTTTCATTTAAATTCACTATGTGAATTCTGAGATTTTAAGTTACTATTGAATATTCAAAATTCATATAAAAGCATCATGAAAAAAACCCTCAAGGTTAATTTTTTTTTTTGTACTATATGATTTCTAAATAGATTCTGAAATATTTCTGTGCTACTCTATATTACTGTTTTTTACCAAGTGGTTTCACAAAAATTCAAGACACAAAAGTATTACCCTGTTTTGAATATTATTAAAGTTTTTAATCTGGGTCAAGTATAGAGAGTGAAAAGAGAAAAAATACTGAGAGATGGTAAAAGCACACTTTGTAAATACACTTTCCCCTTTTTCTTTCTCTGACCTAGAGACCATAAGAACCGACTTCTATTTCAGATGGGGGACAAGATTGCCAGCACGCGCAATGTGTATCTCAAGGATCTGCTGGCAGCCTGTGATGTCGGAGAGGGTCCCAATGGCCAGGAATGCGGAAATGGAGAAATCACATTCACTGCAGAGGCTGATGACGAGGGAAAACGACTCTGCAATGGAGATATATTTTTCATAACAGAGGTAAGTCCTTGCTACAAGACCTTGCACAAAGAAAGCCTAGTGGGAAATTATTTGGCACCCAAAACAATTCACACTTTTTAAGTTTAGCCCATATTACCTACTTAGTTCTGCTAAACAATTATGTAAAAGGCATGAAAGAGGCAAGGTACGACAGAGAATTCAAAAAACCTCAAGTCTGGGCTTTTTTGTACACTGTGTTTCAGTTGGTCTGGTTGTGTTCAGTGTAAATAGATTGTGTAAATACTCAGATGTATTGTAATTGATAAAATGTATGTAATTAACATAATCTGAAGTAAAGAGTAATGTTACAGCTTAAGTTTTCCCTGGCAGAAAACCAAGCTGGCCTAAAAGTAACAGCAACAAAAAAATGATTTTTTGTTGGGTTCTGTGAGTTGAGCAGTTAGTAGTTAGAGTAGGCCCTGAACAGTGAAAACTATTTTCCTTGAAGGTGGTCAGTGAAAGACAGCAATTTATTGGGTTTAGCCTCTTCTGCAACTTTCAGCTGGTTGATGTTGCAGCTGTTGTAACTTCAGGGAAAGCTAGAAGGGGAAGTGCAGATGTTGCTCCAGCTGCTGATCCAGGCTCACTGCTGAGTGTTGTGCTATTCCTTTAGGATAAAGAAATTGATAAGCAGCGCTTGCTGACCATCAGCAGCACATACGGCTCCACGTTCACTGTGAAGTACAAGGCACTGAGGAAGCTGTGTCACATAAAGCATGCCTGGGCCAGGACTATTCACACATTCCAGGTAAAAACACAGCAGCTGTGAGCTGAGCTAATGCACTGTATTCTCTCATGAAAGAATCAGAAACTTTTCCTGAAACTAAAATTCCTTGAATGCAGGATGGAAAATATTCTCGAGAGTGTCCCCAGTTGCCTCCAAGTTCCTCATTCTTGTCTTTTCTTTAACTATTTTTTGAGATGAGCCTTTAAACCAGTGTTCTCCCACGTTTCAGGGCTCTGAGGAAAGGACTGTTGTGTACGTGGTTGGCAATGCCGGCCGGCAGCACTGGCAGCACGTGTACACAGCCGTGACCAGGGGACGCTGCCGCGTCTACGTCGTGGCTGAGGAGCTGCACCTCAGGAGAGCAGTAAAGAACAAGGAGATAACCAGAAAAACACGTTTGCAGAGATTTCTGAGAGAGGCAATTGCGGAAACAAACAGCTGTCCCAAACAAATGTCCTCTCCCCTGATGAAGTGCTGGCAAAGTCAAGAGCTGGAGGCTCAATCTGTTTCTGTTACTCAAGGTGCTCCTGACCCACCTGAACTTCCAAGTGACCTCATGATACAGGAAGGGTCGTCAGTTCTCAGTGAAAAGCAGATGATCAGTTTGCAGCTGAGTCCATGTAAAAGACAAATTCCTGCATCTGAGGATGCTACAAAAAACCCCCCTGTAAGTATCTCCTTAATGAGGAAGTTTTTTTTAAACTTTTGCACTCTTTCACCACCATAAGTTGCCTGGGCACCATTACGATTGTTTTATTAACATTTATTTAATAATTTTCAAGTTGACCAGTAATTGGTAATGCAATCAAATTTGGCAGATGTCTTTGCAGAGCAATATATGGCTAATACAGAAAATAAAGATTTAATGTCAACAGTAATAAACTTATACATGTTTTTACTCTCAGTGATCTGTTGGCCAGCTGTATCAGCTTATGGTTTGTGAAAAAATGTCATTTTTTAGGTGACATGCTGTGAGTGATGTATATAAAATTTAATAATTGAATTTGATTTTTATAAAATCAAACCTGCCAACACATGATTTTTTTTTTCCTGAGCTCATGGAGAAAGAGCATTTTTTGAAAAAGCTAATATATTGTAGGTCTGTTTCAAAGTTGGATAACATTTTTGTTTTGTTTTGACAGAGAACAGTAGAAGAATCCCCACTTGGATCTTCCAGACTTAGGAATCTAACTTTGGGACAAACTCCTAGGAAGCTTTTCAAAAACTAACAGACAATTATTAATTGGTCCTGGTGTGAACAGTTACTGAACCTGTTCAAGATTTTTGGGACGGAGAAGCTGAATATGCAGGTGCCTTTCAAAGGCTTTCTTGGTTTTGCATGTTCTATGAAGAACAGCTTGTTTTATACTGAACCTCTTACATTTTCTTACATTGATCCATTTTTAGTAGATTCCTTGGTGTACTGGTCATCAAAAATGATGTAATTCTTCTGTTTTGCTGAAGAATGAACTTACAGGTCTTTGAGGATCCAGATGTTCCCTTAAAAAATACACAAGGATGTATTTTGATTTACAGACTCCTAGCTATCCATCCCATTTATCCATCTCCAAGATTTATCCATCTCCAAATGCCACAGTATTGATAAGGTGCTCTTATCAATGTGTCAAAACTGTAGTTTCCTTGAGTTAAAAAAAAAAAAAACAGTTTATGAAGAGGTCTCAGTTTTTCTGATGTGGCCATGAAGCTTGGATGGATTATGGATTTTAATCTTTTTATAGGCATAACAAGAAAGTTGCAATCAGTGACATAGAAAACTTCTTCTATGATGTAGAACTTGCCATTGGTGTTTTAGCCAATAGTTCTATGCTGATGATGATCTTGGTGAGAAAAGCAAAACTTTAAATCAGAATTCAAATAACATTCCACTTTCAGTTTTCTCATGTGTACTGTGGGACTTCCTGGATTGCAGTTTTGAGATTAATAAATTGAATGTTAAATCAAACATCAGACACATTGTACTAAAATGTGGACAACCTGCTTACCTTTAACAATTTTTTCTTTTCACATAGGGCAGGAAAAAGTATACCATAAATATCAAAATGATATTTTTTCTAAAACTCTGGGAAAAATATAAAGTCAAAAAACTTTACCTCATTTTTAATGTCTTTAAATCACTGTTTATTTCAGTTTATACAGTTTTTCCATACAAATATTTGCAACAGTTTTAATTTCAAAAAAACATAACATAGACGATAAATATCATGCTATTAAAGTATTAAATTTGTACAAAAATACTTTACAGTTTAATACTTATTTGTTACAAATAAAAATACATATTTAAGTGACTCATGAACCTTGGAGTTTTTGTTGGTTTTTTTTTCATAACATGATTCAGCCTTGAATGTCATTCTGACCTTTTCTGGCAGTGCTGAAATAGAAATCAGAGATAATTGTGTGTGCAGGGCAGGTGAGCTTGTTTATGTATTGGAAACAGCAATAGGGATACATTAAACAGTTTAAATTGACCAGAAACAACTCTGTAAGGTGATTGCTTAGATATGGAGACTCTACAAATGTACAAATCCAGTATCTTTATATTCACCAATAACAATAATTACCAATAACAACTTGAATACCAGAATAAACCAATGCAGCTGCTGGTGAGCGTATAAAGCAACTGGCAGTCTTTTATTGCTTGGGGGAAGAGGGGAGAGGAGACCATTTGTGTGATGTGTTTGTAAAATATATTTACAATTTTAAATTCTAAAAATGTGTTGCAGGGGGTAATGTTTATCATAAAGAAGGCTGGAAAACAAAGCATATTAAATAGGACCTTTCTTCCTTCAAGAAACTGATTGACTTAAAAAGCTCATGTGTGACAGTACAAGTTTACAGGTTTATGGATTATTAGAGAGCTTTTGTATCAATCTCCACGGACATAATTTTAAAAAAAGACATTTTCTTTTAAAAAAACCCTTCTAATTTGTCTGAACTCATTTCAGTTTCACTCTTTTCAGTAATCCCCTGTCAGAGGTTTTATCCCACTGAAAAAGTCTCTGCTTAAAAAACCTCACAGATTGCAAGACATACCATTAAATATTTCATTGCATAGGGAATAACGTATGTTCTAACAAAGTTTGCTGAAGAGGAGAGTAATGTTCAATGCAAACTGCAGCTTCCTGCAAGCATTTTGTTATAACATCTAAACCCTGCCTTGTCTAATGAGTGTACCCTTCTCGCCAGCGAATAAAGGTTTCCAAAATCAGAGTTGTTGCCATTTCCCAGGAAAACCCAGTGCAATAAACCACTCTGCCTTGTCCATCAGACAGCAGCACCTTCCTGATAAAAGGATTTTTAAAAACCATGTAACCTGGACACTACTGTTTGTTAGCAGAGGTTAACTCTGTATTTTTCCCTCAAACAGCTGCTGCTGCTGCTGAAGGGAGAACATTTAGATCATGTTTAAAACATCTCCCCTGTTTCTTATTTGGGGAAAAAAAGGCCCTTATGTATTTTTTTTTACTGTTACTAATCCTAGATTGTTTTAGAATGGAATGACTGATTTAATGAAGAATGAAACTATTTCCAAAGTAACTGTGGATTAATAGAAGCCTTGAGACAGACCAACTGACCTCCTGTGCTTTTCAGTGCTGTTCAGCATCTAAGCCTCGATCTCAGAGAAATCCTGAATGGATTTAGCACCATAATGTCTTTAGTTACCCAAAGTCCTGCTCCAGTGGTTTCTGCTATAAGGTATTTGTAGGATCCCGTGTCTCCGTGCTGACACTGGTGTGTCCGCTCTGCTGGAGGAAGGCAGCATTTGGGTCGCCCCACTCCCCACCCCCTGAAGTGTGTTGTTCTGAGCTTCCTTTCTGAGATGCCAGTGGGTTTCTGCTAATGACCAGTTCCAGCTTATTGCCAGATTCTGCGATGAGGGGCACAACCAAAGAGCAGTCAAAGTCTCTCGTGCGAACGTGGTTTACCTGATTGATGAGAAGATTGATTTTTGTTACCATTTTAGGAAAAAAAATATCGCAAGAGAAACAAATTTAGCCTTGAGACCATGGAGCTTGATTTAACTATTCCAAGTAAAGAATCACCCTGTATAAGACTAACTGTGATGTCTGGTCTGAAGACATCAGTTAAGTTTTCTACTCACTCTTAAACAGAATGTAGCTGAAGTGGGGATATTTACACTGGTGCTGGCTGTTGCCAGATTTAACAGTACTCACTCCAATAATGACATTCAACAGCACAGAGTTTTGCTGTCTTTCATGGTGTTCATCAATTTAAATGCAGTAGAACACATCAGAAATTTCAGTTCAGTTCAGGTCTTCCCTGATTTTACCTAATATGTATAAATTTATATTTATATTTTATGAGGCCAGTTGAGAAATAATTTGGCTTTTTCATCACAGTCCAACTTGGCACTGTGATAAGTGTGGTGCTGAGGGAGTATGACATTATTCCAACTATGTCAGTCAACACTTGAATTAAACACTGAAATAATTCTCAGGTCTGTATCAAGAAAAGCAAAAAAGAAAAATCTGTATGGAAATCCAGCTTCCTAGAGAGCATTTGCATGTCTCCTTTGCAGTTCTAAAATACCTAGCATTCTGTAAGAATTTGTTTCTATAAACCTGACTGCACAGGAAAATCCAGCTTGAGTGCCACTGCATAAAAGTCCAAAGCTCCATAAAATGCTGCCTTTTCTTGCTAAGAAAAGAAATCTAAGAAATCTGCACAGCAAAGCCTGTGGTGTAGAGCAATTAGGGTCATTTGTCCTTTCTGGTCCCCCTACACACATGCCTCCCAGCAGAAATACAAACAAACAGTGGTGCTCATTATTTCAAATATAATAAGCAATGAAGATTACAGGGCTGTTCCAAGTAACAAAACTGCAAAACTGCAGTTTTCTACAATCACAGCTCCAAAGATGCATGCCCAAATACCCCCCAGTGTGGTTATGTATCTTTTTGCAAAGTAATCTGTATGTCACGTCCCTTCATGCTAAACCTGCACAGTGCCAGAAACATTACCTGTAAAAGTCTGTCATATGGTTTTAAACCTCCCAGATCACCAGGGCCAGCTGGTCGAATGTTTTTAACATACACTCCTTTTTCCAATAAGCCATCTGAGACACTGAACCCAAAGTCTTCTCCATCAGAGTCCTTGTACAAAGTTACCTGTGGAGGAGAGTTGATGTGATGAGAAAGAAAAAAACTTTGTCCCCATTTCTACAAGCATGAGGCAGGTTTTCTTCCTAGGATGATTTTGGTGATTTTTTTTTTTCCATTAGAGAGATCACTTACCTACTATGTGGTACTTACAGTAGTAAAGTTGTCCCCATTTTGACATTATGTAAATATTCTCAGAAGTCAACTTATTCTTCTGTAAATAAACAGCCCTTTTCACTTCTGCTTGTCAGTTGGAAATTTGTGGTATTTAGCCCACCTTTTCTGGTGTCACTTTTTGATTCTTATCATTTTGTTTCTCTGTCCTCTAGCTGCCAGGATCTGAGCATAAGATAAAGCTTAGTTTTGCTTCAAGTATGAAGACCTGGCCTCAATCAAAGGGAGTAAAGACCATTGTTGGTGTAAACTCTAGACTGCCTGGTTTTGTCCAGGCAGTGGTCCACCCTGTAAAGCCTAGTCTCAGAAGTGCTCAGTATAAGAGTTATAATGCAATCTTTGAAGGAAGTACAAATAAGGCTCCTTCTGAAAGAGCTTGCAGGCAGTGTTCTTGCGGTTACATAATCATGAGGTGGTCATTCAAAAGCAGGAAATAGAAGATAATGAAACAGTTAGGAGAAGGTTTTTCAGGTGTTCAGAAGACAAGTCCTCACAGATAGTTCTGTGAATTCAGCTATTTGACAGATAAAGATAGAGACTTCTTTGTGGGTAAGTGGCATGCTTAGGTTTTTATTTTTCTTAGTCCTCACATCAGGGATGCTGACCTATGCAAGTAAATTGTGTTAATGTAAAAATGAGATACCATGTCTAAGAGAAGAAGACTCTGTTCTAGCACAGATGTTATGATTTTAAAAAGGAACTTCCCTTTTCCACTTACTCCTTTTATTTTCCCCTTCTTCAGGCACTGGAGTCAAATGGAGCTGGATCCAGCCCCAGATGAACTACAAAAGCACATGAAACAGGGACTCTCTGAAGTCATCTAGACTGTATTCCTGTCCTAAGACAGGATCAAGTGCACCTAAGCATTTCAGAGATACATTTATCTGCCCCACTTTTTCACATCTCCAGTGATCAAGACTCCACAGTCTATTAAAGTAATGCCTTCCAGTCCTTCAGATGTTTCCCTTGGGTCCAAACTAAACCACCCTTGCTGAGGTTTAAGCCTGTTGCTATCCACAGAGAACAAGATCACTTTATTCTGTCTTTCTCTGCAGTGATGTGAAACAAGGTTTGTTTTTCTCTGGACCCTGTACATATGGTAAACATCTTTCTTTAAGTTTCAGATCCCAAACTGGACACTATTACAGTCAAGACCTTCTCAAAGTCAAACTGAGTGGAGAATAATTCACCACAGATTCTGGTCCCATTCTTATGTTCTGTGATAGGGATCTAGGATCTACAGACCCTAGATTTTTACTAACTGCTTCCCTTACTTGTTTCTCTTGACTTTTCTTGTGTTTAACAGGAGCTTGGAACTTAAAGAAACTGATGCTTGCTTCAGGGATGAGGTAGCAATTTAACTTTTTTGTGTGTTTGATGGCTGTCACATTTTTCAGACTGAAGTCATCTGCAGAAAACTTTTGTATTAGAAGTTATAATTTTGAAGCTAATCCTTCTAGGGCAACATATATTCTTCAAAGATAATCTCTGATAAAAGCCCTGCTATCTGAAATACTCCATTTCTATTTAATAATGGGTATGGACAAAGCCCTATCACAGGTTCCTCATCTTGACTTGCAGTAGCCCTCTCTGAAGGGAATAAAACTGCAGACAATTCACACAACACCTACATCAGGCTGGTTTATCTGTACTGATGATCACAACTCCTTGGAAAGATCTCAATAGCAAAATCTCCATTTGGGTGATTTGTTAGACTTTTAAATTTACATCAGGAGCCTAAGGGAAAAAGAGAGTGGATTTGGAAATTTAATTCATATTTCATAAGCAATTAATTAGTTACAAATTTAAAACACAAGCTTATACATTTTGAGTCTGTGCCTATGCCTGTTCTCCCTCCCAAATCGATGGGAAAATGCGTAATTTAAATTCATACATCTTGCACAGATCAGCTATTGAGATATTTTAACTGACTGTAATTTTAGGTTAATGACTACTTGCAATAATAATATTGAAAAATTATCTGATCCTAGTGCATATTTTTGCTCTCAGAGGAATGTGTGTTCTGTGAAACTTCTGAAAAATGGTCTGCTATGATTTTTATAAAAATATTAATCTATATTATTACCTAAGTAGATAAAATCATTAAAAGCATTCATTAAATTTGGGTACTGATACAGCAATACACTATCCAGCTAATTAAATGTTATTAAAGCATCTAGAACAAATGTTTGAAGAGATTTGTAGGACACTTATCTCAATCCTGGTTTCCTCAGGACAAAGACAGTTCAAGTGCACAACTGGTGAATACAAGGCAGAAAGAAAGAGCAGTGAAGAATTCAGGTTACCTTGCTGCAAAGTGAACTCTGAACTGTGGGCATCCTCAGCAGGATGCAGACTCATCACACTGACACAGAACAAAGCACTTGCCCTGCCCTGCCCTGCCCATGGAACTGGCAAAGCTCAGCAGCACACGGTCAAGCACATGCTTGAGAATCTGCCCAGGGAGGTCGTAGACAAGCTGTGTCTTAGCTTGTATCTCAAAACTGCCCATACCACAACAGTTTTTCAAATCTCCCTATTTTTCAGTGGCCCAGCTAATTAAGACATTTGCCTGCTGGGGCAGAACACATTGCCAGCAAGAGGATACATCCAAGCAAGGCATTTCCCTGATAGTGATGTCATTCCCATGGCATTGCAGCTCTTTTGGAAAACTCTGATTGAACAAGCTGCCCAAAGGAACAGGTTATTAGTGTTAAACTAGAGGTCTAATACAAAAATGGACATGAATACATGAGCAGCAGACATTGCTACACAAGATCCAGTAGGAAAACCAACAAGAACTTGCTCAGATAAAAAGCAGTCCATGCTGCCTGGGCTAACCTGCATGTCTCACTTTAGGGAATCAGACCTTAAGATCCAGTCACTAGTTTCTGTTTTTCTTGAATGACTGTAAGGATTTGGAAAATTCTCAGTACAGGTACAACGTTTAGCTTTTTTAGAGAGGAAATAGCTCTTTTCTGAGTGACAGAACAGACAGTAAAAGCAAACTCAGCATCACTTCAGCAGACAGGGGAAAACTGGGTATATTGTCTGAACAAAATCTGGAAATTACTCAAAAGGAAGGTCAAAGCAGTCTTAGAAATAGTTAGCTGAAGCAAGAGAAAGCTCATGGACAGGTTATTTGTACTGCCCAGGACTCTAACAGCTAGATATTATCACAGAATACCACTGACTCATTAACAAAAATCTGATAAATCCTTTCCATGTAACGATTTACTTTAACATGAGAGGCTGGCTTTGTGATCCAGAACTGTGCCATTGTTGAACATGAGCATACTGTGAAATGCCTACTGGCATACTTTGGTTTTATATTTCACATTTTTTCACCACTCAGAAAAACTGAGCACAGTACCTAACTCCACTGATCACATCAAGCTGGAAAGAGGAATAGCTTAAAACTATCCCAACACATCCTTATTGATCATAAACACTGGCAATGAATTAATTTACCATATATGAGATCAATTCTCTACTTCCTTCTATAAACATTAATTTAACCACCCACACTCAGCAAGTCCTTACACTGCTGAACTCAACTAAACTACAGACTAAACTCAGGCAAATCCACGGAGATTAGAATCCAACCCAAATCTCTTGAGAGTGACCAGGTGACACATATTCCCTGTGTTCTGCCTCCCTTCTGGAAAGATCTCAGATCTTGAAGAGGAAGATGGGTGCAAGAAATGGGATGCTCATTACCACCAAGGAGAATAGCATTACAAAGTTTTGGAAACTGGCTGCTCTTATGACCTCACTGGACTTGAGACCTAAAGTGGCTGGGTGTTTGCTGTGCACATCCAAAGACACTTTATCCAGTACTTGTTATGAGTGCAGTGCCACCTCCATATCCCCAAGTGACTCAACCATCTTGAGCAGTGAAAAGTTACATAGTCTGAAGATTATTTATCCCTTTTAGACTAAAGGAATTATAAAGAGAAAAGAAGCAATACCTAATTTGAAATAACATTCTGTACTATGTACATTGAATCTCTTGCATTTGATTCAAAATGAGTGTTAATTTTAAAAAGGACCTATGGGAACCCCAAACCCTCCTGAGTAATTTCCTGAAGAAATGTACTTTCTAGAAATTAAACTTTGTTTTCTTAATGAACACATTTTGCAGAGAAGAGTTATTGGTCCTGTCAATTCAAATTATCAGTGGATGCTCCTTTCAAAAGAGCAGTGCCTTTTGAGGATTTATTGTAAAATGAAATAGTACACAAGGATGCATCTTATTCATTTGTTTTCCCCCACAAGGATCTATCATTAATGTGTTTGTAAGAACTAATATGCATGGCCCCCAAATTACATCTGTGGAGTCATTATAAAAAGTGCTTACTGTGTTGCCATATAATTAGAGTTCCTGTGCTGAATATATTATTTCAAAGCTGTCAGAAGAAAAATTACAGACCTTGTGTAACTCCACAGGAGTTGGTGACATGATTTCTTTCATTTCTTGCTTAAATTTTCTCAGAACCATGGACTTTCTCCCCACATCTGACGGCAATGTGTTGCTACGAGTAGCTTGACTGTAATGTGGCCTTACAGAACTTCTCTCCTGGAAGCTGGCTTGTCTTCCCAGCTGGTTACGAGGTTGTGGGTTTTCATGATTCAAACTCATTGTACTTCCTGACATGATTGTGGCCTAGAGCATTAATGAACAGGTTAATTTGTAACAGAGAATGTGGGTTAAGTAAGTGGTTAATTCATAGCAGCAGGAAAAACACCTCTATTCTTTGTTAGAACACAATCACTCAGGGCACAGCAAAAGGCAAGAGGATAGATGTTCAATCTGCTTGCAAGTCACTATGAAATAAAGGATCACAACAAAACACAATAACAGTATATGAACCTTATGGGCAAAAGTTTTCAGATGGCATTTCAAACTAAAATACTGAGCACCAGAATGGCTATGCTTGTAAGCCAGTCCCCTGGCAGACTGAAGAGTATGTAGTGTAATTGCTTATTTAAAAAATATTTTACACATAAATAAAACAACATCTAAGTTGTGCCATAATTGCATTTGTTGGAATTGGAACTACAGGAAGGCATTTAAAATTCAGGCTGTGTGTGCAAGGTCAAAAAATGTGAGTCAGCAGAATATGTAAGTAGTTCTAGAGCCAGCATGGGCAGAGTGCCTGGATACTACCCCAAGCCCAGGGAAAACTCAGCACAGGTGAGCTCACCACCTGGAAAGAAACTTTGCGTGACATGCACACTGCAAGAGTGACTGCCCTAGCTCACCACTAATACTGGCCCTGGTCTCACTGCTGGTTTTAATCTCAGTAAAAGACAGCCTTTTGTTTCAGATGAAAGAATACATGGAGGATGAAATCGTGAAAGATGATGATGGGAATCACCTCGCCCACTGGGTGGAACAGACTGAACTTGAAAAGCATCCGTGCACAGCAAGGAGCCTTCTCTCTTGGGAAAGATCTTCTGCTCTGGGGAATGAGAGGCATATGCACTTTGGCACAGCCACTGTGGGGACAGGGTGTGCTGAATTTCCTATTTATTATCTCTTCTGATAGACAACTGGAAAGGGAAATTTAAAGACCATAACATGAACTCTGACTGGGGCTCTATGCAGACAGGCTGCTTGAATGGGAGAAGTAAAAAATAAGGGCAAAACAGACAAATAAATGTTTGCCTATAACTGTTGTGAGCATGTCTGTCACCCTTCCTTCTCACAGCTGCAGCACTACTTTCACTATGAGATAATAGATGGTAGCCATAACACTCTGTTTTTGCTCAGTAATAACTGATATTACTGCCTGATGGAGCAAAAGCAGCCAGAGGACCTGGCAAACAGCAGCCTTCTTTGCTCTTTGGCTGAAGACCTTGAAATAAAAAATGATAAGGAGTCCTTGACTATGTCATGGCACTTCATAAAGTAGAGGCATGGCCACTCTCAGCATCCTGTCACACTGAATGAGTCTGGCTTTCTTTTCAGAGCTGGGGGTTGTGCAACGAGGCGATGCTATAAATGGTACATCTACAGTTCTGAATTTCACTTTTGTGAAAGGCTGAGGAAAATTCAGTGTGTTGAAGTAACTGAATTCTGGTCAGCATGGATGACCTATTTCCCTTTTGGAATTATCTATTTCCATATCCTTTTTTATGCTCTGAATACTGAAAACTGCAAGAGAAGCCTGCAGTACTGAACCATATCTAACTACGGAATTAAACCAATATAACATTTTCTCCTACATTTCTCTGGTTTTCAATAACAAATATATGAGAAATACATTTTGCTACCCATACAAAAGCAGTACAAAAGCCATAAATCTGAGGAAGTAAATTAATCTGAACTGAAAAACTTTCACCCAGTTACGCCATTCACATTCCTCCTGGCTGCTAAAGGACTTTATATAACATAAAAATGAAAATGAGATTCTGCCAGTTTTGCAGCTCCAGGAATTTAAAAGAACATAAAAGAAAATATTTTGGGACCTTTCATTCTGTGCCTTTAATTGGCAGTATAATGGTAATTGTTCTGATTAGATAACTTAGAGAAAAGGTGATTAGAAAATTAGACTCCCAAGTTACTCTGTCTCTGTTTTCTTCCCCTAATGCCCTCAGTACAATCTAACACAAAAGATGGTTAGATTTGTAAAAAACATAAGGGTGAAATATGAAAATTCATTACACGGTGAAGAAATTGCTGTATAATAAACATTTCTCACATTGGTAGTTTCCTTTTCTTTCAGAGTGGTGCGATTATAGGTAAACATTTTGAAAAGCTGATTTTCTTTTATGTTCGTCTTAATCAAATTAAGTTTCAATTTAAAAGACAACCTACAACATGCTAAGAAAAGCTGCATGAAGCGTCTGTCAGAGAATGGAATGCATTGCTGCAGGAAGATTATGCCCACTTAGAAGTTCTGTGCCATTTGCTGCCTGTACAGACAGCATCGATGGTTATACACAGCAGAAGCTGCAAGTCAAAAGCACTGGGGTGAACATGTTTATAGAATTTTGGTTGCATTGCACAAAAGAAAACAGCTTTGGTTAGGGGCAGGGGAGGCAGCTACACAAGCAAAAATATAAAGGTAAAGGGTAGGTACCAAGAGAGTCATGTTTCTCAAACACAGACGCCTGTCAGCCTTGTCCTGTGGAGAGGGGTTAAAGCTTTTAAATGAATTGGTGTGATTAGTGCAACTTAAAAGAAAAAAAAAGGAGAAAATAAAATGAATGTAAACCAAACCAAAACCATTATATTTTTCTATAATTGGAAAGAAAGGTTAAGATTGTTCTACCTCTAGTTCCCTCAGAATTCCTGACTGGCCACAGGTCTCTAAATCCTCCAGAGCCTGAGACCAGAAATTTTCCTCCTGGTCAGCCTCGGTGTTATCATGGGTACCTGTGAAGCTAGATTTACAATGAGAAGTTAAAAAAAATGTGGACTTTTTCCCCCCTCTAAAAATATACATTACACACGTGCCTTGCCACAGACTGCAAGTTGAATGACAGAAGGTTATGCAGGAGAGTGGGGAAGAGTCGCTGATCAGGAGAGGCCGGATGGACATGCAGAGCACATGACAGACAAGCCTTCTCATAACCTGGCAGTCACTAGCAGCTGGCAGGATCTGAGCAGCGAGTTGTTCAGTAAGGAGATTAATGGGTTCCAAGAACAATTCAATACACATTTTTGACTGGATTGAAACTGGGACCTCCCTATGAAAATTGATGAATCAACCAGTAGCTGTGTGCGGAGCTGCTCCGTGCAACAAATATTTGCAATAAAACCTTTCAACCTCACAGACTTCTCCCAGGCAATATGGAAAGAATCCTCTATTTTTTGCAAACAACGTTTTGCAAAAGAGGCTTGGTGGTGCTTTTTACCTGATTCCTTCAGCCTAAGCTGCATTTATCAATTTAGCCCCACCTGATTGCCATAATACAAACTGCTCCAATCATTTCATATATAAACATGGAAACTTTCAGGGATGCCACTGTCTTGCATGGAAACTTAGGTCTCCAGTGTTTCATAAATGCACCAAAGCCTTTTTAAAAGCACTCTTGAGCAGATGTTGGTGACAGTGATGCTTAGGGAAGTTGCTCAGCAAGTGAGGTCTGATAAAAACCACAACTCAAAGCTACACCTTTACAGTGTACGCATGTATACAGGGAGGGAAGCAGGAGGCTCTTCTATCTTAGCAAGGGGAAGCAGCTCAGTAAAGGTTCACACAAGCATCAGAGCTGCTGCATGGGAGAGGGCTGATTATGTGAAAGGCACAGGGGAAGAAGGATGAGGAGGGACAAGTGACAATTCGCCCTTTTGGTGGCAGCAAGCTGTTACTTTGGAGCAGCTGCCCATGGACTGCAGCTAGTGGTGCCTAACAGCACATAAACAGAGCAAACACTATTATGGAAGCATCTGAGGCCTTGCTTGACAAACAATGTATTACTGAGAATAGCGTGAATGTAATTCTGTTTACAGAATAGCTTTTAAATAGGAGAATTGCCCAGCACAAGGGAAGACAGCTTGAATGCTTCACACACGATACTCTGCCTCAGAGATGCTTTCTTACAGCTACAATCAGTCAAGCAGACAATGGTCAGCCATTTCAATCTCTTATTGCAATGATTCTCCACCTAGCATCAGTGTCTCTTCTAAGATATTGCAATAGATACAGCAATGGCAGGAATACCTACTCAGATCACAGATGCAATTCCTCCCAGGCAAGACAAGAAAGTGTTTAAAACATGATTTTAGAAAGATCCTTGACTTCTGAAATGAGCTTTTTCAATAAATCTATGTAGTTCTTTCAATAGCCAATGTTGAATGTAGACTAATTTATCCATTACAATATCTCTTGCTATATTGCATTTTAATGATATCAAATGGAACTTAAGCTAATGAACAGGATAATTTGAGGCAATTGTCCGCGACAGCAAAACCTGGATTTCCTAGAACTGGAGGTCCATTTCTTCTCTGACTTCTGTGAAATATAAAATCATGATGCCTCTATGTCTGGACTTCTTAGTTGAAGCAATTTCATTTACAGCTCTCCTCTTTTGCTCTTTCTCTGAGTCTTGTCTCCTGGTGTGTGAAATCTCAACTTTTGCATCTTCATTACAGCTACATGAGTAATTTGTAGCTGAGCTACTACACCAAAAAACCAAAAGAGGTACCAAAATAATTTATCTAGATGCCTTTTTTATCTAAAACCTGAGGGATTGGTTTTAAGTCATATGAAATATTGTTTGACCTATAATGAACATATTTGGTTTTCTGACACTTATTTAAAGAGCCATCAGAAACTCAGATGCATAAAAAGTCTGAAGGAAAGGCAGTAGGACAGATAACGAAGACATGGGTGTCTATGATTTGGTTCTTACTGCCATATGAGAGACAAAATCTTTGTGGTTTTGGTTTTTTTTAATCGGGACATTCTTGGATGTGGCAGACATTCCTGTAAGAATTGATGTTTTAGTGTGTTAAACATTTTTTTCTGGGGCAGGAACTATAAGAGACTTGTCCTACCTGCCAGTGAAAGGTAGGCACCAGGCTACAGAGTGGTTTCATTTGCTTGACACTGAAATTTCCTTGTCAATCAACAGCAAGTTAATGTAGTGTTTTCTACTTTTACCCTGTTTTTTTAACCCTCATTTCAACTGTTTTTCCTTTCTTCCCCTGTATTCTCACATCCTCTGCATCCCCCCGCTCTGCCTCAGCCCAACTAGATGTCACTTTTGTGCACTTTTTGGTTTCCTACCTGGAAGTATTCCACTCTTCCAGCTGTCCCCCACCTTTCCTTTGTCCTCCAGAAGCACCTTTCCACATCTTTCCCTCTTTCTTCATGCTCCTGATGCTCTCTCCACCTGATTTTTCTACAGATGTTTGCTTTAAATCATTTTCGTGATTCTCTCCCAATGGCTCAGTCTCCTTCTGTTGCCACATATTCTTGGAAGCTGTGCTACACAAAATAAAGGTAAGAAAAAATTACTTTCTAGATCTAGAGAAGAAGTTGTTTAGCTAGAACTACAACAGAAGAGGGGCTTTTCTGGGGATTCCTGTAACAGGTCTGTAGAACAGACACAGCCTTCTCAAATACTCCAGCACTTGGGATAGCAACACCATCAGATGTGGCACCATCTATTTTACAGATACAGCATTAAAGTAACCATTATTTTAATTTGGACTGTATCTCTCAGGTGTAAGTCACACTAACAAGCAGAACAAGACTCTTTAATGTGCATACTTTCTGCTGAACAGTGCTTTAGAATGGTAATAGAACATGTGCTTTTCATTTAGAGGATTCTGTGTTTTACAGTCCAGCTCCCCAATTCACTGCTCATCAACTTCTTCAGCCCCTTACTTGCATAGCTGCAAAACAGCAGGTGCTCTGGAATCCATGGCTGAATCTCATCTGAGGAGCAAAATATGGGCTGTAACTGGATAAAGACCCTATAAAGTAAAATATCAGGCTGCCAAGAATGGGCAGGAAAACTATCTACTTTCCTTTATTAAACACTGTCCACTACTAGCCTATGAAAACTGCCAGATCCCTTCTGCAGTAGGGATCAGAGGAGTTGGATATGGACTGAGAATTCACACTAGCTCATATCTTAGTTGTCATCTTGACAGGCATGTCTCCAGACAAAAATGCCACAAAGCCATGGGCTGTATCAGAGGGTCTGTCATTCAAATTCTGAAAGCAGCATCTAAACTTTGCCTTGAATTGTATTTCAAAGTTACACACTGGAGCTCATGGATTTCCTTACCCACTAGGTTTATACAGGCACCAGGAAGGTTTTTTTAGTACTAAACTTGAGTTTTTCACAGGCTGAGATTTTGGGCTCACTGTGCTGGCACACCAAGAAAGTCTATTTCTCATGAAGGACATGCATGTCTGCAGATCCTGAAGGTGGGTGCAAAGAGTACAGAAATCTCTTTTACTGTGGTGCCTGTCTTCCCACATCTGAAGAAGAACTGTTCATTGGCAGAAATTACCCAAGTTTCTGCAGTGGATCCACTAACAAATCCAAAAGAAAAGAAAACTTAGAATAGAAGATAAGAGATTTTTGGGTCTTTCACTATCTCCAGGAATTGTGCAAAAAGTTTTTCCTCAGGAATTTCTTTTGTCTGCAGAGAAATTAACTGAAAATGAGATTTACTTCTCAGGAGAGGAGGAATAAATGCATGGCACAATATCAATAGTTTGGACATTTGTACCTGGATCACTTTTTACTCATATTGAATGGGAATGTCTCAGGCATTTATGGATGAAGACTGTAATTTGTGCTTCTTTGCCCAAACCAAAATGAATTTTCATAGAAGACAAAAGATTGACACACCAGTTGTCTTTAGCCACATTATCTGTAGGTTAATTTTTGTGGAGTGGAAAACAGATCAGATTTTTTCTGAAACTTGCCCAGGGAAATGCCCTAATTTTTTTGTTTGTTTATTCTTAAGGGATAAATGCTGTGTTTAATGGCTGAAGTAACTTGAAATAAATGTATGACTTGGTTTTGGCATCATAATCCTCCATAAAGACCATAAATTTCATTAAGTATACTGCGTCTCATATTTAAAGAGCTGCTATAACTTCATCAGAAAAGCATAATTTCATTCAAGGGGTAAGTGCTCATTTTTGAGATGCTGCTGCAGCTGCACAGCAGAGCAGGAATGGGAACTCACGTGCTGGCTGCAGGTCGGTCCCACTCGTCGTCACTCAGCCCTGCATCATGGAATGGGTGGCTCCGAGCTTTGCCTGGAGGGGACAAACTCGCCTGCTTGGCACTCCTCCACTCATAGGCATTGAAGTTGTATCCTGAAGCCTGGTAGGTGTGTCCTAAAAAGATGAATACAAATTTAATGCACATGTTGAAATGACAGAAAAGCACACCTCTGAAACTGGATTCTCAAGAACTGTTCAATTTGTCATTGTTACCTTGCCAGATTATTTGACCTAGATTATGCCTGGAATTAGGTGTGCTCTAGAGCTCCTCTTGTGAAAGTCCACTGAAAGCAAAATCTTAAATATATCTAACACTGTTCTCTTACTTTTTATGTCTCAGCTGCTTCTACATTTAATTCTAGATGCTGCCACGATTTATCGGTTTCCAATTCAACATCCTAGATTGAACAGTAGTGAATAAATCATGTGTAATGGATGTGTTAAATATGTGTTAACATGGTCATATGCAACATGCTCAAAATTACAGCTAAATTATGAAGAAAATTGCTTCAAATGTATTGAAAAAAAGTTTCCAAAGATGCATTAAAAAATCCCATGAACTTGGCTCTTCATGTCCCCTTTTGCTAGGGCTCTGAGAGCATAAACCAGTCTAGACCTATCTCCCTCAAATGCTGTGTAACTACAGGGCTGTGAGCATTTTCCAGCAAACTGGCAGATATTAACATAGTCCCAGATTCTAGGAAAGGTATTGGTTGGGAAGATGTGACTGCTGTGTGGTGAAGGCTCTGGATTAGAAAGGCAGACACACAAGACAAAGGTACAAAATGAGGTATTAATTCAAGGAGAGAAAAGACAGCTCCCCAGCATTAAATTGTTAATTAATAGGATAAAGCATTATCTGCTGCTCCAGAAACATCCCCCAAACTCCTCAACTTGCTTAGTGTGTGGTTATTGCCAAGAAAGGTTTGGAGAAAAGCCAAACTCAGCTTGATGGGGCAAGACAGAATGAACTTTAATAGAAATGGGGGCCACGACAACACCAAGGCATAAAGGCACAAATCCGTTTGCACTCAGGCTGTTTAACAGAGGTGCCATGTATCCAGCCAAGCCTGGGCTGACTTTTTCAAGGGAGTTAAAAAGAAAATCTGCTTTGAGATACTGGTTCAGCTTTGGCACAGCATCCAAATCATCAGGACTTTGGAAAGCATTCTGGGCCTCAATCCTTTCCACAGCTGAACAATTTGCTCCAAATATCTTCAATTCATCCAGAAAATGAGAATTACCATTCTGGCACTTTTTCAGCAATACCTCTCCTTAGAATTTAAAAATATCAGAAGAAAATCTAATATAACTTATTTTGATAAACTGACCAACACAGTTAAGGAAAGGCATCAAATTCATCCAAATTCTAACTCCATTGAAAATATTATTTGAGGTAAGGATCTATCTGTCCAAATACCTGCCAGGTAATGGGAACACATGCTTTACTATGGAAATAAACATTTTTAAAAGAGTTAAATAAAACACTGAAGTTGTGTGTAAGTTATTTTCTTGTTATCAAGAATATTACAGGATGTCTATATCCTTCACTTCCTAAATAAATGTCTTACAAACTGAAATTATTTGAAAATCCTATATAAAACAATAGTGAGAGAAAGGTGAAAAAATTATCATTATGGAAAATCATGTCTTTAAATAGAATGATTTGTTTTGACAGCTGAGAGTTAGATGTTAATACTGCAGGAATAAGGAAGAAGCAAAAATATTTACAAATCATAGGCAATGACTTATGTTGCCGTTCAGCAGTTTATAATAAATCTGTTGTCATTTAAAAATTAATGCATACAGGCATCAAACTCATGAACATCTCCTGAGTGTTCTGTGCCTTGCATTGATCTGTACTTGAAGGATAAACTCATTTAGTTGTGGATGAGCTATGGACCAAGCTATTCAGATGTCAGTAAAGCTAACAAAAGCCTGTTAATGTATTGATAAATGCTTTGTAACACATCACATCCTCATGAAAGAATGAATCTGAGGCCAGCCAAGTGCAAGAAATCATCCTGCCTGCCGAGGTGTGTGGTCATGATGAGACAGCAACACATTATAAAGTACAGGTTAAAAGTTAGTGCAGTAAAAAGTTCTACTTAGGGCAAAGGAAGGTCAAGCATGAAGGCAAAAATTCCTGCTTTAAATGTCGATTTATTTTTGACAGTACCTTGATTTCCAAAGCTGGTATCAATACCAGAGCCATCCCATGACTCCACTGCGCTGTCAACACTTGGGACTGCAGTGGAATAGATGTCCGAGAGCTTGCCAGATTTCTGTGCAGCAGAGCTTTCATCTTCAGCATCGCTCAGCTCACTCACGTGACCCACAGGCACAGAAAATTTCTTGGGACTGGTAGCTGAATAGGATTATATTAAAAAAAGGTGTTGATCCTTGCTTTACTGCAGTTCTGAGAATCTGCTTTTTACTCCTGACACACAGCTTTTCCATGGATGGCCTAAATGCTTGTTAATCTGCAATTACACATGCATTAAGGACCACGGATGGTACCCTTGGCCACACTCACCATCTGTTTGCTTCTTGATTTTCAAGGTGACAGTTTCTCCTGCCATCTGTAATAAATGAATGGCTTCACTCAAAGGTTTTCCTTTCAGACTGCTACTATTTATTGCTAGGATTCTGTCTCCTATGTGAATTGCCCCAGTCCTACAATAAGAGAGAGAAGTAAAACATTGAGAAGAGAGTGTAAAAGGCAACAAAGGCAATTTCTTTGCATTTTGGAGCATGGAAGTCTCATCTCCTTTTCTTTCTTTTATTTTGCTTTTATTGCTGTGTCACAGAGTAATTCTTTTAATAGAAATGCTTAAAGCAAGTCACCTTTGTTGTAGTGACAATAGCAGAGCTGAGGCATGATGTGGATTTCTGTGGTACTGTGACAGTTGAGTTAATCACCTGTGGATGATGTTCACTGCAGCCCAACTGTTCAAGAGCAATCTTAAACAGCTTAGTAAGTCCTAAAATGAGTCAAGTTTCTAGAAATCTCACAACATTAAAAAAAGCAGCGTGAGCAAGTAACCAGCTATTTTGCAAACCTGGCCTTCAGGATGAGTCAATCATGAAAAGAAAAGAAAAGAAAGTATTTTTGTGTAAATGCACTGTTGGTTCTGGCTTTGCAGAATATCATGTCTTGTGTGCTGCAAATTCTCTCTGAAACCACCACAAGGTACAAGTTTCAATGACTCAACCAATCTGAGAAATAATAGGTGACATCCTTATCATTTTCATTATTCTCAATCTATCACTTACCATGAGGAGCATTTCTGCTCCTCTGATAATGCTTCCTGTGGTGTATATAAGTACACACACAGATGCAGTGGCAGATAAGTGTATGATGAGTTCAGATGAACTTGGACACATGAAGTGCTTTCTTTACTTATTGTATTATACAAGGTATTGGTTTTAAAAGGCTGCTAAAACATTCCTGTGATGAGCAGTTTGATTGATTAAGTTTTCCTTGGTGATCTATAATAAGGACCACAATTCTCTGCCTTGTACGTATGTACATCCTGCTTACGCTCCTGGAGTTTGATGATGATCAAAATACAGCAGCAAAAAGATTATAAACTCAGATTTGGAGAATTATAAAAAAATCAATTGCTAACCCATGAAGGGGTTTAGGTAAACAAAATGAACCTCTACCTTGACAAAGAGAACATTTAAAAATAATTTGCTTTCCAACTTACCTTTCAGCTAATCCTCCTTTCGTAAGGCTGGAAATGATTATGGGATCAAAGGGCTCTTCGGTACCAGAGATTGTAATTCCAAGAGGCCCACCATAGCGCTTGAGCTCAACAGTATAAATAATTGCTCCAGAGCTCTCCTGTTCATCTGCAATAAATGCCAAGGGGATGCAATTGGTTTCTTATGAAAGAATGAATGAAAAAAATAGCATATTCAGTCTAGTGACTAGTAATCAAACATGGATAATGTGATCCATTATCAAAGGATCACATTTCAGACACAATTCTTAATCGTATTCTACTGGATTATTTTTTTTCATAAAAATTACCTATTATGCAATTTTTTACTGCCAATACCTGGACACAAGTCAACAGAAAAAACTCCCCTCATTCCTTTAAGATTAAATTTTACTCTCTTTAAAATCTTTAGATCTCCTTTTTTATAGAACTTTAACTTAAGGCTATTTTGTTACAGAATCACTGATTGATTGAAGTTGAAAAGAACCTCTGGATGCCACTTTGTCCAAGCAGGGCCAACTACAGCTGGGTGCCCAGGATTGAGTCCAGCTGGCTTTTGAATATCTCCATGGGTAGAAACTCCACACCCTCTCTGAACAACCAGTGCCAGTGTTTGGTCACTCTCAAAGTAAAGAAGTGTTTCCTGACACTCTAACAGAACCTCATCTGTTTCAGTTTGTGTTCATTGCCTCTGGTCCTGCCACTGGGGACCACTGAGGAGAGCCTGGCTCTGTCTGCTTTACACCCTCCCTTCAGATATTTATACACTGTGATAATATTCCCCCTTTGAGCCTTCTCTTCTCCAGGCTGACTGATCCTATCTCCACCAGCCTTTTCACAGAGCAGAGGTGCTCTGGCCTCTTCATTACCTTTGTGACCCTTTGCTGGACCTCCTCCAGTGTATGCCCATGTCTGCCTTGTACTGGGGAGCCCAAGGACTGCACCCAGCACTCCAGAAATCTCTCTGCAGGGCTGAGCAGGAGAGAGATCACCTCTTTTGACCTGCCTGCTGGCCAAGCTCTGCCTCTTGCAGAACAGGAGGATGTTGTCCTTATTTGCCACAGCATCACATTATTAGAGAAAAGGCAAGTTACTACTATGGTATAATTACTGATACTCATCTGTTTCTTGAACTAAATGGACAGCATTTAAAATTTAAAGTTTTATGGCCAAACTTTCTTAAAAGAATTCTGGGAGAAGTCAAAAGTCACTATAAGATAAGCACTGAATTTGTAAAACAGTCCATATTTTTGATGGACATGTTTTGAGCTTTTTGTAACAGATTCAAAAATACTTTCTGTACACTGAATTATCAACTAAATTGAACACTAAGTCCATTAGATATTATTTCATTATATTACATGAAGTAATTTGAATTATTTTGAAATTTTATCTCACCAAACAATTATCAGAACTGGAAAAGAGTCCATCACTGAGTAAACTTAAATACAATATATTTCCTTAAACAATATTCAACAGGTATTGCACCAACAAGAAATGTGCCTGTATTTATACAATGCTTTTTACATATTATTAAAAAAACTCCAACCACAGCAAGAGAGCAATTAACTGCAGCATTTTTGAGTGGTGAAGTAACATTTTAAAATTTAAAATGCCAGAATTCTCCACAAATCAAAATAACAAACGCTTTCTAGCTCATCTTCTGATATTGGTATTGAGCCAGGATGACTGGTCTGGTGGGTAAATTTTCCTAGATCTGTGGAAAATGATATTTTGAACAGTTCAGTGAATGTGGAAAATGTCTAGGATGCACATTCCATAAATGCAACAAAAACCAACTAAAACAACTTAGAAAATTCAAATGCTACCATTTCTGTTCCTGTAGATAGAAAAGCTTAAAAAGGAAAAAAAACCCAAAACCTATATCACTAGCAAAGGCTCAAAGAGTTGCCTTCTTCCAATACTGAACATGGTACTTTAGGCAGAGCTGGAGGAACACTATATTTTTGAAGCTACTTTGTTTCTTCCCAATTTTCAGAAAATTTAGATCTCCAGCCACCCCTCACACACATCTCCCCACTCTGTCCTATTTCCTTCTTGCTATCCACAGACAGAAAATTCTACACACAGAGAATCAGAGGAGAGAAGAATTAGTGGTGTATATTCAGCAAAGAACACTGGGGTTTTGTGCCTGCTTGGGGCATTCCCATCAATTTTGGTACAATTCACACTGACTGCACTTTATCTTTCCAGAAGCACCCAACTCCCCAGACATCACTGGAAGCCCCAGTCTGGCACACAGTGGGCTAGCAGGCAAGCTGCCACTGCACAGCAGAACAATGGCAGCTTTACTTGCTTAAAGTATTTATGGAACAACCACAATTCCCCTGGGATCTAATGCTGGCACCCTTTACACAGCTGTGGCACCAACATGGGGTTAGACTTCAAATGAAGGATGGAATGTCATGCCAAGCAAACTGAAAATCTAATAGCCAGCACTTGCTAAGGGTTGACACAATACTAACATTTCTCTGCTATAAACACAAAGTAAATAAAAAGTTAGTAATATCATCAGCAGCCCTTCCACATGAGAGTTGGAAGTCTGTAGATCTGAGTGAATGACTGGAAAGAAGACTGGTCCATTATGTCTGTTTTCCGGTTAGCTGGGGGTCAGAAAATTATTGGCAGAATGTTATGCTGAGCAGAATGTTGGAGCTACCCAAGAACAGGGCATACATGTGGCCTGAATTCACCAGGAAGGCCAGTTCTGCCATGAAAGCAAAGAATGGTGATATTTAAGAAAGGGAAGTAGCCATTAGGTTAATCAGGATTTAAAACTGCCCTCAGTTTGGGAAGCTGGCAAGAAGAAAAGGAACAGAAAAATTGCTGGAAACATCGCTTCACCTGGGGAGAAGATATAACTGAAGTACTATGGTTATGGGTCTCTTTTTGAGATTTTCATCTTTCTATTCCTGTGATGCAATTGTGGTAATTCTTGGAACCCACATTTAATGAAAGCAGATCCTCTGTGCTGCAGTGTTTTGCTCTGCCCACTGGCCTTTTGCTCATCAGAGTAACATCTGACCAACACAGTGACAAAGAGCAGCAGGATGTGGGGAGCACCTGACATGCATCATCCTGCTGTGGCCTCAGCTGCATGGTGGCTCAGAGGAACACAGCTCTGAGACCCCCACTCCCTGCCTCATCTTCCTCAAAAAAATGCATGCAGTGAAAAACAAAAAGAAGTCTAAATCTTAACCTTATTCTCTGTTTTACAAAACATTTTGGAGTGCTCTATGCCTTCTCATCAATTAGCATCAGGCCTTTATTTTCTCGGGGAATTTATTATTTTCCTCTGTTGAGTTTGAGCAGCATATTTCTTCCTTTGTGAGAAAAAAAACCCTTTCATAAGTAAATGAATGGCAAATGCACAAAGAATTATTTTAACTGAGATACACTTTTTGTTACACCTTTGCTACTGTTAGGTCACTGTTTCCTAAATATTTTTTCTTTAACATTCCAGGAGATAATAATTTTAAATTTCAAAATACTCGAAATCTGCTATAAATACTTTCATTTATGCTTTGACACTTATTCAACTCTTATAAGAACAATTTTTATGTAGAAGTTTTTTTTCAGTAGGTTTCTGAGTAGCTGTCCAGTAAGATTTGAATCTGTTCAGTTACAGCAATCATGTCTAGATAAAACACTGTAGTTGTGTGAGAATCTTGATATAGATAAATCATGTAACTGGAAAACAAGCAATGTGTGTGAAAAAAAGAAAACTGGTTAGAAGAATCGCACTGAGACTGAAATCTGTACCAGATACCATGGTGTGCAATACCTAAGAGAGCAGAGATCTTATTTTCCATTGGTGGAGATTGAAATCCACATTTCAAATACAGCAACAATTTGCACAAGGTACTAAATGCAGTTGCCTATGCTTTGTACTATAATACTGAGAAGATACTTTGTTTGCTTTCAAAATCCATTAGGAGGGAGGAAGAAAAAGGAAAAGTGCAATTCTAAACACCACTTAAACGGTTGCATGTAATTTCAAATAATAAAGTGTGGCAGGTTGTGCCTTTTTGCTGTGAGTTGTATAGAGCTGAAGAGAAGTGACTCTCCAGTTCGTGCTTTTGTGTAACACTGTAATATAAACACCAGCAGTAACAGTAGTTATAACTGTCTTAATTCCTGTGCACTACAATGCATAACAGAACTTAGTTTGTTATCTCCAGGTAGAAATTCTGCTCTTATGGAATCCGCAGTGAGGAAGATACATGACTATTAGGTGTAGGTGTAGAAAATGATGGCAGGTCCATTATTCCACTGAGTTGATCAGACACATCTCCTCCATCAGATATCCAGCATAGTGTGTGAAGTACTACTTACCTCTGAGCATGTGAACAGTCGTACCAAAGTCAAATTTTTTAAGTTTAAGGACAAAGTATGCACTACACCATTTTGCTGAGAACTAAAGCCTAGGGATCCATGCTTTGCTAATAATGATTCCAATCTTAAAAGCAGAGAAGATCCCAATACTCTGGTAAGAAACAGATCAATTTTATATGGCTGACCTGAGGCCCAATTTTATTTTCAGTGAACTGAACACCTAATTCTGCAGTGCAGCTCCTGCAAGCAGTATAGCCAGTGAGAAACTTCAACACTTCATATACCACTAAAATTATTTTAGGTGGCATTTTCTGATTATCATTAGCATAAACGAGACACATTTAGAAAAATGTTTTCACTAAAATTTAAAAGAAATCCCCTATGCTCTAGAAATCCTGAAAATACACATGAATCTGCAACAGTCATTGCTAATACCGGAATTATCTTCGTCTTTGCGGATCTTTAACTTCACAAGGTCCTCACAGTGCTGAAGGATCTGGACAGCATCTTCCATTGAGCAGTTGTCAAGTCGGATATTATCTATTGCCAGCAACTTATCACCCAGTTCGAGTGTCCCAGTTCTGTAAAAAAGCAAATTTTTATAGAAACAAGATGGATTTTAAAGACAATTATTTCTTAATGTGCCTTCTGTTTTCTAACTTTTCACAAAAGATTTTACTAAAAGAAAAAACAGTTCACAGTCTCTTACAAGCTCTCTCTGTTTAACTTGAATTTGGCTGGTTACACATAAACAGATTTTTATTGGGAGCTCTAATGTCTTACCTGTGAGCCACACTTCCTTTCTTGATATCAGAAATAACCAGAGGGTCCCCTGGTTTTCTACTTGATGGAGCTGTAATAAAGAATATACACAGACATTTGGTTTTGTTTCTAGATATGCAGATTGACTCATTTTGACCATAAACCAATACTTCATACACACTCTTCACTTTCATTATGTTTCTCCCCTACCCCTAAATTATCTGAAGTTCAGGTATAAACAAACATCAGCAGTATATTGGCAAGACTGCATACTCCTCAAAAATTAGGAAATTACAGAACTGTGGTGATTGGTACAAAGCAAACTTATCCTGATGTGTCTGAATTCTGGGTTAGACCAGGACTGAGCCATGTGAAGACATCACAGTACAGCTCCAGTGATCTATCAGAAAATGCTGCATAGCTGTAACACATAAGGAAGACCTTCTTTCATTACAATCTTCCAGTGCAACTACTAATGATGATCTTTTGCCAGAATAAATCCTGTTATACCCCTGACCAACAGAGCTGCTCCGGCAAAATATCTAGAGTGGGCTAGTCCACATTCTTTCCATCCACTTCTGTCCCATCCAGTGCTTAAGGCAGAGGTATGAAGGTGATGTGTCCTGGGTGAGGAGGAATCCACTTCCCAGTAAATGAGGGGCCCTGGACAGTGGCCACACACCCCATTGGGCTGATATGCTATTACCATGTTCCATCACACAGATGTTTGCTTCACTGTAACTCACTGGTTCCTCTAAAGCAACCTGTGCCTCTTTCAATGAGTCACCTTGCCTCCCTGCACTGCTTAAGAATTGTGCACTTTTTCCAACTTTGTACTGGGGATACCTACAAGAAGCATTGCCATTCCAGTCACCACTCCCCTCCTTGCACACTTATCTCTTTTTGGAAGAATCTGACATTAATGGTCAATTTTTCTATCTGTCCCTCATGGCCAAACATGTGCTCTGCTCTTCAATGCCAGGCCCTGCAATTCCTTACCAACTTGTACAAAAATATTTAGTTTTGCCCATTTAGGGTTCTTCAGCTGCCCCTCAGCATTTCTGCTCTGTTTGCTGAGCCCCCTGCATTCTTTCACAGATGGCACATTTCCATTAGGCTCCCACACCTGAACCGACAATCACCTAAAAAACTGCCCAAATTGGAGGATCACCTACAAAATCCTGATGTCAGTTACTTTAGCAGCTCATGAATCTTCTCTTTGATGCAAAATGACAGATCTTCACCTACAGCAACCACATGGTAAATTAATAATGACATTTCCAACACAATATGCTAACAGGTCTTGTTAACCTTAACTGCCCTGGCTGAGACAGCCTTTGAATGTCCAAAGGAACTGCTCAAGAACTGCTTAACAGCCATATTTCAAATGCAATGTCTTGAAACTCCAGAAGACAGACATACTAGGACTGTGAAGAAATTTTAGAAATTTGTTTAAAACAGCATGCTTTCAGTAAATTATTATGTTGCAATGTAGATAACAGTAATTAACTTTTTGCAAGATATGTAATTTTCATAGCTTGTTTCTCATATTTTCATGTCATGGGTCAAATATATTACAATTCCATAATTTACTTGAATCTTTTGGACTTGTTTCACAAATTAGTATCTTGTTAAAATTTTAGAGTATCACTTCGGTGATTTTTTAATTCTGTGTTTTTACCCTGTGGGTTGCCTTACTCTGAGGTATTATGCAACCCACTACAGACCAGGGCTTGAGTCTTGAAGTACTTTTTATGAAACTGTCTTACAAAATTACCAGAACTTATGAAAACAGTCCCTTACTGTTGTAAAAAGAAGAGAGGAGGAACCCAAATGAGGAAAAGAGCACAGCTCAAAGAGCAGAGCCACAAGGTACACGTAGATGAAAAGAGTCTGATGCCGCACACAAAGCTACCACAATTTCAAGCTGAGGGAGTGTGAACCAGCAGTACCTTACGAGTTCTCCTGGGCTATCATTTGGTCTGGACAATGAAAGCCTTTTTGTAGGCACCAAACACAGCTCTGTGTGAAATGAATCCCCCACACTGAGAAGCAGATACACCACACTTCATTTTGTTGTTCATGCTTCCTACAAATTATTCAAGTTGTGTTGCAGAGATAAAATCATTAATTTCCTCCTGAACTTTTGTACCTTTTTGCACATTACCGTGGCCTAAGATTGCCTCTCAAACAGTGGTGAACAGATGCTGTCTCCAGCAAGAAGACTGAGTACTATTATCCTGATTTTACAGACGAGGAAAGGAAACATAGGAAAATTTAGGTCAAAGTATGACAGTTTTCAGTGGGCAATTTGAGATATCCATGCCTTTACATCTCACAATATATTGTAGAATATAACAGCTTCTGTGTCCAAAATACAACTACTGGCATTTCCAGCAACAGCTGCAGAGGAGCAGCATTTCTGTGAGTGCAACTCCATGATCTCAATGTTTATGCATAACATCAAGCAGCCACCTGTGGAAAATCTCCACCCCCACTCCCAGAAGGACTTGTCTCAGCACAGTCTTTTGCAGAGAAAAGAAAAATCACCCTAATTTCTCCAGGGTAGCATTAGAGCACCTTGACCATGAGATCACCTCCTTTGTCTTTCTGCAATCCTCCATCTCATTCATTATGCAGCCTCCATCCCCTTTGTTACACACCACTGTTTCATCTCTCCCCAGAGAGCACAGAAACCAGAGTTCCAGTGGGAAAGCAGTATTTGACCAGTTAATATATCCACACCAATTAATGCAAACTTGAAGTAACACCGTACAGCTTCAAGTCCCCACTTCAGAATTATTTCTGGTTTTAAGAGGTTGTTAAAAATGAAACACCTTACCACTCACCCATGTCCAGCCTTCTTGTTCAACTCCCAGCTGCCCCTAATCCTTACAACAGCTCAGTCTCTCTCCTCATCTGCTGCCTCTCTGTTACAGCTTTCCATGTTTTTTTCCTCTCCTTGTCCCATTCTGCTTGTCCAATGAAGATCTCATCTTTTCTCCTCCCTTTCCAGCTGTAAGTCTACCTAAGGTTCAGCTTTCGTAGACACCTTACAGTCTGTATGAATAACTACAAGTGAACTTAAGAGTGCCTAAATTTGTACAGGTACTGAATTTAGTGTTGCAGTTAAATGGCTGCTCTTAAGAAAGTTGTTTGTTCTCTCTCTTTAAATTACTCTATGATCCTAGGTCTCCATCCCAGGTCTCCACCCTATGCTACTACACTTTCCTGGCCACTTCAAAGTAAGTTCAGTAAAGTGTTGTCAGTTCTGTGTATCAGGTGATCCATTACATTTAAGAAACCCTCAAACAATGCTCCTTTCTCATTCCACTGCTAACTGAACAACCCTGCCCCCACAAAGCGACTTCAACAGATTTTGCGGTGGACATCTCACCCATCACCCACACAAAACTCACTACCCTCAGCCTGGCTTCAAACTTCGGAGTCTGATCAAGCTCTGAACTGGACAAGCAAAGGAAAATGCTCATGTGATGGAAAAACACTTTTTATGCAAAGTCAATCCATTTATCCACAATGCTGGTTTACAGCTACTAGACATTTTTAAGAATAGCGAGATTAATAAATAGATGAAGGAACTTCTAAAAATTACACTGGTGCAGCCTTTTTGTTCCTTAGGTATTGGTTCATGTGGAGCAGCTGAGAAATCTGTTGATATTTTTCTGTCTTGAAAAGAACTACTTGTAATGTTTCAAAATTAAGTAGAGCTTGCCAGGCGAAATCCCAAAATATAGAGAAGCATGCTTTAGAAAATAAATTCTCATAGTCAATGTATCTGTAGATATTTACAAATCTTGTTTCTGATGAAATATAAAAGCAATAAAGCAGACTACAGTACAGCTGCTAGTCAAAGTGACTCAGAGAAACTGATGATAGTTTGGGTGAGATTCTGATATTCTTACCAGCTTTGCAGCTTCTTATTCCTTGAGTAGTCCCATTAGCTTCAGAGAGATTATTTATGAAGCAAGGTGCTGCAGTTCATTACCAGTAAAGATATCAGAATCTTACATAAGAAAGAAAAAAAGAAAAGGAAAGAAAAGAAAAATAAAGTTAACTACAATTACTAGAATCCACAATTACAGAATCCAGTAATTCATTTTACTGGACATCATTCAATGTATTTGACAAAAAAAATAATTAGTCTATGATAAAGTAGCCGTTGCCTCAAAAACCTTTAAAAAAGGTTTTTGTCATTAAAAAGAAAAATCTATATTCATTACATGGCCTAAAGTCAATATCAATGGCAAATAAATTGAAACAGCTTTGAATACTACTAGCAAGCACTATTTGTGAGTGTTCGTTCTCCTAGGGAATGATTCTGTCATAAAAGCACAATCACATGCACAGGAACACTCCTGTGCTTTATTTGATAATACAGTTTTAAGAACTGAGACCTTCTATTTGCTCTAATCAGGAAACTGGGTGTGAAACTAGTGCTATGTGAAGTGTTAAATATACAGTCACGTGTATTTGCAAAATATGAAATTATGTCTTTATTTAGTGTAAGTATCTGTCATTGGTAAAATTAGACAGTTATTGCAGAGATAAGGGATGAATGATAGGACTTCAATGTGTATGAAGGCAGCACTGGGCAAGACCAGTACACTGGGAGGTAACTGACATGAATTATCCAAAACTCAGAGCCCTGCATTAACATTAACAATGATGCTCATGAAACTTTCTTCTGTCCTGCTTTTAAGGGGCTATGCTAAAGGGGATTTTAAATTTTTTTTCTGTTCTTTTTCTCTTGCATTGATAAATCTGAAACTAAGGAAAGTCTCTTCTATTACATGTCTTGTTTTTCAAAGATCATGAATTAGCTTAATTGTCTTTAGTGTTGTGTGTCACCTCAGACATGCCTTCATAACTCCATGCAAGCACTCCTGGTGTTCATTACCAAGGAAAACAATTCCAAGAAAGAGAAATAAAATCATCCTCATCTAGGATCTCTGACTCCTAACAGCCGACCTAGAAGAACTCCTGGACTTAAAAACAGACGAATGCTCACATGCCAGCCCAAAGTGAAGTTGCATTTCCCATCTGACAAAAAAACATCTTGTCTGTCAGATTAGGTAATTTACTGACTTTCTCATACAAATCCCAAACTAAATGGGGGATATGGCAAGTAGAAAGGTCTTTCTCATTCACCATTAACTCCACTAACTTGAGAAGGAAGAGGATGAAACAGCTCTCTAGCACTTTTAAGAGGTCAAGCCCACAAATGAATAAATCTGATCACCTCTATCCCCCCTGCCTAAGACATACCAACTCTGCCAAGTTTCCCTTAGTATTTGTTTCTTAAAAGTAATCATATAGCTTTCTGAAAATATCAGTAATAAATGGCATGCTAATGCGCTAAAGTGTCCTGACAGAAATTTGACAAAAAGAATATAAAATATTTATATTCTTCAAATCATACTGCCTTATTTAGGAGTTAATTAGGTAAAACACTGAAAAGCAAGCATGAAATGCAGCAATTCAAAACTTCTACAAGTTATTAATATAAACTCTTTAAAACCTTGTAAAACAATTAATCCTAGATAAATTTCATATGCATTAAATACTATTATGAGATATAACAGATAATTTAATTTAAATATTAAAGATACTGCAGTACATTCACAAGAGCAGAGCTAAGATCAACCACGTTACTCTGATAATAAAAAGCACTAATTTTATAAAGCACTAAGTGAATTCCAGATCAATAAGGTATGCAAAGTTTGGAATGGGACGGTTAAATACTAAATTCCAAGAACATTAGCTTTCCATTAAAAGTTTATTCCTACAGACAAAAAAACCTAGATGTCTGCATTCCAAAAAAACCCAACACGAATCAAATTACTAGGAAGATAATGTTTTTTTCAACAGCCTTACAAATCTTTATCAATCCTAACATTTAAATAGAACAGTCTCACTCCAGGTTTTCTCGTATCTCATATTTCTCATTTTCTCATTTCTCATCTTTTCATTTGCACAGATACATGTAGACCCATGATTTTGCTTCAAGCATCACATCACATCTTACAGAGTCTAACAGTTACTCATTCAAGTATGCAACACAAGCAATCAGGCCTGCAGTGTTTCTCACTTATTCCTCAGATGTAATCCTTAGCACCGAGATCCCTGCTGTACTTTTCATTAACCATATTCCACTGTGCTGGCAAAAGCTTTGAGAATAAAAGTCAAAGCACAGTTTTCCCCCAAGACACATGAATAACTCCAAAGAAAGACTAATAGCATAAGAAAGGCCACAGCCATATAAGAATGCTAATTCTGATGACACCAGATTCTGCAGTGTCAAGCCCATTAACTTTGATATGGATTGTTTTTCCTTCTGTCAAGAGCTGAACTCAGTACAGCAGAGTTTACCTGGTCAAAATCCAGTTTTAACACATTGTTGTACTGTCTCCTCACAAAATAAGCATAGAAACACTTTTAATTTCAAACCACAGCAACAAATACTTTTTGAGAAGCAGACTGATGCAGGCCCTTGTGACCTTCTTCAGCCATCTCCACGATCCCTAGTGAACAGGGATTTTGCTGTGACCCACGCATTCAGGACTGTCCACTAGAGACTGGGGACGTATCTGGGTTCTGAAGCACAAAATAACCCTATGCATGTGGATCCTCATATCTGTGAGACCCTTGTGTTCAGTTCTGTTCAAGAGCGTGTGACAGACCATGACAGACTCTGCGTTAAACATCACAGTTACAGAAATAGTTTTGCATGCACCTAATTCTGCTAATTTTTTTTTTTTATTTTAATGAATAATTTCAATAGGAGTTAAATATGTACGATGCATGAAGGAGTAAGTCAAACATCAGATTTGGGAAACTTCTGGCTTTGTTAACAACTTGAAGGGGAGTATAAATATGTTACAGAACAGTATTTCAAAAGAGAAAAAGTAGCAAAAAATGCTAGAAAAAGGAAAAAGAAGTTTATACCAAAAGAAACGTGAGTCCGTAGCTACAAGATCTACTACCTGCAGATTATCCCATAAATGCATAAATGAAAAATAAGCACTTTTACTTACAACTTATGGTGATGCCAAGTTCCACATTATGCTTCTTTGGTAGTTTCACATGAAATGTTCCACTGCTTGGTATAACTGATTCTATAAAAAAATATTTAAAGTGTTAGGTAATTTATAAGGCGCAGCAGCTCCACTAGCATGGAACTATTCATGTAAGTTGGTGAAATCACATCGGAGTCACAAGGCAGGGATGAAACATGGGTGTAAATGAAGGAGGTATGATTTATAACTCTACTGGTAATTTCACGGTAACTCAATTTTTTTTAAGGTTTAACTGAATTTGTGGAGATTGCATGGGCCAGCAGCCAGCTGAGACTGCAGGTTTTTAGCTCGTATGCAAGTTCTCTGAGCTCACAAGAAAATTTTACTGCTGGCAGACAGTTTTTAATTAAAAGGAAAGGAGACTGAGTCCTAAGGATTTCCGACCTTTGTTGCTGTAGGACTAACACTTATTTTTAACTGTCCACCAAGGCAACTGCCATTGGTTTAACATCCAGTGGGAAGAAAAAGAATCCAGTGGTGCACACACATAATGTGTACTTGTTTGATATACACAGTTTGTGATTTCATGGGTATATTCTGTGTGCTTAAACACATTACAGAATAAAGGAATTACATTAGTAATAATACTCACCAGAAAAATTAACAATGATTCTTCTGGGCTTTATTAATTCAGTTTCTATTTTCTGGGTTTTATTAATTCAGTTTCTATTGTTTTATTTAGAGATACTGTGAAACACCTCAAGAGTTGTTGTTGTTTTTTTTTTGTTGGTTTTTTTTTTTTTTTGTTTTTGTTTATCCACCTTTTTTAATACTTTTCTGTATTGCAAAACATTTCATTATTTGGCCTATAGATTTGTCTCTGTTTAGCAGAAAATTTCTATCTCAGGCCAGAAAAATGTCTGGAAATAACTCAGAGGAGAGACAGAGGAGAGAGTAAGAGATCTTACTACAGGACCTGTCATTTCTCTTTGCTTTCTGAAGTAGACTGCAGTAGGGCTCTGTGAAATGAGAAAGCTGTACAAAAAAACACGTCTCAAATAAGTCACTTGAAAACTGAATGGTGCAGATGTGAGAAGAAAACCTCCACATCAGATGCCTAACACTTGCAATGTACTTGGGATTTATTCCTTCATTTTTCTTGCAAGACAGAATAACAGGACATCCATACCTGCAACATCAAATTCTATTTCCAAAGTGACCTTGTTGGTGATAGAGGAGTCTCTGAGCAGTTGATTGGCCTCATCAAATGTGCTGTCTTCTGTTGGGATACCATTTATTGACACTATTCTGTCTCCTATTTGCAGCACCCCACACCTTAGTACAAAAGATACAAAACAATCACCAGATGTGCATGTTACCAGAACCAGCAGCCTCATAGAATCACAGAATCATTTAGGTTGGCAAAATGCTTTAAGATCACTGAGCCCTACTATCAACCCAGCACTGACAAGTCCACCCTTTCTGTGTGGAACTGCCATATTTACATGTCTTTTAAATACCTCCAGGGACTGAGTCTGAACTATTTCCCTGGGCACTCTGTTCCAGTCCTTGGTAACCTTTTTCAGTGAAGAAATGTTTCCTAATATCCAGTCTAAACCTCCCCTGGCACAACTTGAGGCCACTTTGTCTTGTCCTGCTGTGTGTTATCTGGGAGAAGAGACCAATCTCCACCTGGCTACATCCCATTTTCAGACAGTTGTGAATAGCTATAAGGTTCCCCCTTGTGAGAACCCAGGACATGCTTCTGGGTACCCTGGATGGCTTGAGACCCTGGCAGGGGGCTCAGAAGCCTTGGCACAGAGACCAAGACCCTTGTGCCTTTGATTTTAGTCCCTGGGAAAATTTACCACCTTTGCATGAAGAATTACAAGTCACAAAAAATAAGCAGAGTATAAGTTAGTTTATCAAAAGGTGAAAAAGTAGAATTTTAAGATTTTTAGAATAGGGGTTTCGGGTCAAGATGGAGAAATCTGGGCATGTTCTGTCCTTCTTTCTCCTTCTTCCTAGCATCCATCTTCTGGGTGATGTTGGCACTTTTAGATTGGTTTGGAGTAGTACTAGACTGTACAATATAAGTGATAGGTATTGGGAGATAATTGTAAATAATGTTAACGTAGTTTATAGTATAAAAAGATAATACCGCCCTGAAGGCGGGCAGTGTGCCTGGGACTGACCTGCTGAGCAGATCTCGGCTAGTCAGGGAAAGAACTTTTAGATTAGATAAAATAAACACCTCTGGAAACCACAGAAGAAACGCCTCCTGACTCTTTCTCTGGTGCTCGGGCTGCGACACAGAGACTCAAAACAACACAGGTGGTTGTCTTGAGTTCCTGAGACACCACCGGCCATACCCCCTGAGCCTCCTTTCCTCCAGATTAAACACTCCCAGCTCCCTCAGATGCTCCCTGTTAGAGCTGTGCTCCAGCCCCTTCCCCAGCTCCACTGCCCTTCTCTGGACACACTCCAGCCCCTCAGTGTCCTTCACATAAAGAGGGTCCCAGAACTGAACACAGGACTTGAGGCACAGCCTCACCAGTGCTGAGCACAGGGACACGATCCCTGCTCTGGTCTGGCTGGCCACACATTTTCTGATATCAGCCTGATCAAACACATTCAACCAAACCCTGAATGACAACTGTGGCATAGCAGCTCCACAATGTACCTGGACACAGAAGCTGCTGCCCCTTTGCACCACAACACTATCAAGCACTCCAAGTATAGGGCGAACTCTCTAGGGACCCAGGAAGAAAGGTCTTCATGCTTCCACCCCACCCATGGACATCATCTGTGCCTCTGACCCTGGGCTGCAGCTGAAATGGCAGCTGGTGCTTGTCTGTGCAACTGCTATTATTCTCACAACATGATTAAATACAAATATAAGGACAAAAATGTAATTGAAATAATTAGTCAAAATTCTGTATTCCCTAGGATTTGATTCTGTACCAAAACTGGAGCTGGATATAGCTTTCCCCCTGGCACGCCCAATTATCACTATTTTGACTTCACTGATTTTTCTGATAATACTTTTGTTTTGTATGAATATAGCTTCCAGCCTCCTTCTGGAGGACTCCGTATGTCAGAACACCGGCACTTGTCATTCATTCATAGCTGATCAAGTGCATGAAACATTACTGTCAGAACAGAAAGTGTGTTACTTGCCCCACTCCACTGAGCAAGGCCCTGCAACTCATCACAAACTGAAAGAGAGCAACAAGCCCAAAGGACCCGAGGAACGCTCACCAAAGGTATTTAGCAGTCAATTAAAGAGTCTCACCTTTCTGCAGGACTGTCAGCCTCGATATAGGAAATGAGAGGTGGGGAAGACAAGGTCTCGGTAGCGAACACGCTGCCCTGGAGCTGTATCCCAAACCCCACCATGGGGTCAGCTGTCAGCACTACTTCTGTGGTTTCTGTGTGGACGACCTGCCCAGCCAAACCAACAGTGCTAGAGGCTAAAGACACTATAAAACACAGACCAGGAGGAAACGCATTCATATACAGCAGAAGTTCCATTGCTTTTTGAGAAAATTGATCTTTACAATAAATCTAGTCAATGAAACATCACTTTTAAAGTCAATTTAGGTTAAAGTTTATAAATTATGGATAAATAGTCATGGCATATAAGATAGTAGAAAACATCTGGTAGTATGCTGGAATGCAAAAAGATAGTTCTTGTTCTGACTAAAATAAACATGTTTGATACGTTCCCACTCCAAAAATCTCAGGATATCCTTGAATTGCTTGCCTTAGGTTTGAGGCACGGATAAACAGAACTTTAACAGGAACTAAGGCAATTGGAGGTACAAGCCCAGCTGTAATTCAGGCAGATTCCTCTACTGAACATCTCACATCTCATGGTGTTACCAACAAAGCACACGGACCAGTCTGCTTGCAAGAAGTAAGGATGCCTTCCTCCTTTACATGTTTAGTGGAAGTCAGCAATTTGTTAGGCTAACTGGGTAATGTAAGGAAGTTGAACAAACCACTCTATTTTGGCAACCACTATATATCAAGGGATTGTGAGAAAAAAAGTTATGTGGGGTCTTCTTAAAGCCACTGGGGGATCCTTCTATGAGAAACTCAGGCAGCTACTTCTGTTCTGCTTTACTCACACTTTTTTTGAAAGGCTCCAGTACAGAACATATCAAGACAAAAACAATACTGAGATTCTATACAATTACCTATGAAAGGAGGAGACTGGATCTCTGTCTAAATGTCTATTGTATTATTGTTTGAACTCCCCCAGCGACAAACTACTGCCTTTCATTATGCCCTACACAGAAAGCTGGAGTTTTTCAATTCCTGCTCTGTAATGATAATCCCTCCAAGGCCAAGGATTTGGAATGGTTTTGTTATAATTACCTCTCCACTTCTAATTTCCTTCAAAATCCTTTTCTGCCTACAGTAGTTGCTAAGAATTAGGTAAAATTTCATGGTTTATTTGAGGGATAGTTTACCTGTGCATTCTTTTTTCTCTTAGATGTGGGAAAAAGATTTTGACACTATAGATATTATTAGCACAACTGTTCCAAGATGACAGAGATTATGTAAGTATTTTCCCACACTGTGGGGTTGCAAGCATTAGACTTTTGCTCTATATCAGTTAGTATAAATCTGATTTATGTGGCACAGTTGGTAATTACAGTTCTTTGCAAAGTTTTCACTTGCCAAAAACCTCAAAAGTTTCTGTTTTCTCCCAGCAAAGCTCCTCCCACTCTAAAACTATCTTTTCTGTGAATTCTTCCTCTTATCTTGTTTTAAGCTTCCTTTGTAAGAATTGTGCATTATTTCAGATACAGTAAAAGTTTTAATTTACATTGGGAAATTAAGTCATTATCTGTGGGATTTAAAACTCACTCTGATAAACATTTTGATGATGTTGAATTTAAGTATGACAATTCCTTCCACTCTGAAAGAAAATGAAAGAGAAACACGAAAAAAAAAAACAAACCCCAAAATCCAGAGATGAAAATATTCCTTCCTAATCATGTAACACTAGCTATCTCCTAAGACTCTGTAAAATGTCATAGGTACCCAAACCCATGACTTAGAGCATGTTGGGGTTTGTAACTCCACAGCAAGAAACACTGACATTTCTTGGCTCCTTGATGGATTAGAATTTTGACAGGCCAGGAAGCAGCACTGTCGATTTGAAAAGGGGACCTGGATGGATATGTTTGTACTTCCAGTGAACACTGGCTGCTATTGCTAGGGGTGCATTCCAGCATACTTGAATAGCTCTCGTCTAATTCTTAGCAACATTCCTGGGGGCTGGTTTGCTATGTGCTCTGCAATTATGTAAATAATGATCTTGAGTTTGAAGATTATGTACTTGTTACTTTTATGCCTGCAGTTACACGAGGAGCAGAACAAGATGTATTTCAAGGTGCATATATGGATTATTATGCCTCCAGTCTCCCACTCGGACCCACAAGAAACTGAAAAATATTTACAATTCCTCCTGATATCTGCTGAGAAAGGAGCAACCATGCATGTCTAAAATCCTCTCCAATTTCTACCAGATATGCAGCCTTAGGAATGTAAATTGGTATAAATTATGTCTCACTTCCGAGTACTAATTGGGCGCTATTACAAAATACTTCAAAACTTAAACTTTAATGAAATAATAATCTAAGTGTTTCCACAATGAATCTCACGCCTTAAACAAACAAACAAACAAAAGCAGACAAGGAATAAAAACTGAAAATAAGTGGCATAAAAAAAGCTTGAGGCAGCAGGGTATGCCCTCAATCTTTACAGCCACATATTTAGAAAGATCTGCACAACTAATGCAATGATTGTTAAATCATGACCATAAAAGCCTTGTAACCCCTTGTGCCATCACACTTTATCTTCATGAATTATGTCATGATCACATTATGTTATGCAAGTATTCTTAAATAACTGGCAATGTAAACTTTATATCAACCTACGTATTTTTAGTGACATTCTAAAAGATTTATTAAAATTCACCTTAATAAAATTCTCAAATAATCCAACTGGATTAAAGAAAAAAAAATCTGACTAAAATTAAGAGTGTGTTGCTCTTTTTCCATGAAAAGCACAGCAGTCAATCTACCTGGTTCTCATGAGTCTCCCACAAAGGGAGAGGTTTTCCAAGTCATGTCGATGGATAGTGAAAAGGTACAGGACTGCACATTCTCTTTCCTGGTCTGTTGTAGGACATTCAGAACAGTGTGGGTCTCTTAAACTGGCTGTTACTGCTGCCACAAGTATAGGTATAAGTCTACTAACACAGTAAGGAACTCTGTGAATGTGCAATAAACTACTGCACAACTAAGCCTCATCCTAACTTCTCCTATCTAGAGATTTGTTTACTCATAGGAGCTTGTCATCCTCAGGGCCTTCTGAATTGAAGAATCTTTTAGGTGGGCTGCAGTCCTTATGTGACTGTCCCACTTAAATGCCACATCATTGGCCTTGTTTAGAGTCTTTGCAAGATAACACAGACAAGGCTCCCTTGAAGGAAAAATATCTGAAAAATTTAACAGCGCAAGTTACAGCTGTGTCCAAGATCCATAACAGGATTAGCTTTGAGGATTTCATCCTTTGTTGAACAGCTAAAACACAGCATAATTGATGAACTATTTTTGCATTGATTTTACTATTCAAATCAATTACTGTAGTAGTGTTAAGACTACTACTGTTTCTCATGTGCAGAGAGAACATGTAAGAGTTGGACCTCTACTGATACCACAGCATGACAGGTCCAGTTTCCCCCTGTGACCCAAAAGAATGCATTAGAAGCTAACATGTTGATAGATGAGCAGTGAAAAATGGCTGATTGGATTAAAAATAAAAAATGCACTTACAGGCAAATGTTATGCAAAAATATGTGCTTTACAGAAGAAATTACAAGCAAGCAACAAAAACTGCAAGAAAGCAAAACCTCAGTTCCTCTCTAATGTATTCTCACAATTCCATAGTGACTGGCCTTAGAAGCTGCTGGTTTGCCCTGGTTTTACTATGACCATGGGGAATCTTTAAAGCACAGCAGCAGTTCAGTTCTTTCAGAGTGGAATTCTGAGCATTGCTATCTAGAGCAAATGATTTACAGAGCAGTTCTCGCCTCCCTGTCCTGGAGGAACTGAGCTGCTGTGGATTGCACAAAGATGGACAAGCCAAAAGAGAGGTGGGACTCCAATGGAGACTGGAAAAAATGCACTGACACAGCCACACTCTTTCCAGCCCAGTGAATGCTTAGCAATACGCAAAGCAGAACAGTCTGAACAGATCTACTCTGCCTTGGGAAATGACTGACTCATAAGCAATCCATGCTTTGAATCCCAGAGAGTGGTCAAATGAGGCTTTTCAGTCTTCACTGCAACTTGTTGCTCTCCCTCACTAAAATAACTGCACAGGTCATGGTGTGGATGTAAACATTACAACCACCTAGGAGGTGCTGTGGCAAGCTCTGCCTTCCCTAACGTGACAGCTGGTTGAGTTACCAGCAACCTGCTTTTGCCTATTTAGCTATGAATTCTACTCCCTAGTGAATACTGGAAGAGTTGAAAAAGGAATTTGAAAATCACTTTAGTAACAGTGTAACAAACTCTTCCAGTTCTGTCTGAAGAAAACATTCCTTTATAAATTTCAGATGAGATAGTCATGCTGCTTAGCATCTATTCATCTCATTTTAGCATCGGACAAATATCTTTATCCTTATGTTTCTCTACATCTACCAGAAAATCTCTCTTCTGTCTAGAATATATGTATATTAAAGCACTGTGCAACTTTTTTCCTGCATCTTCCCCCTCCTCCACCCATTCATCCACTGCACATTTTTGAGCAAATGCTGTTACCACCTACAGGAGCTTTTGAAGTCCTTCTTTTTCATCCTCCGCCTCATCATTGTCCCACGCGGGCTGGTGGAGTAGAGGCTGCGAGGTAAGGTCCCCATGTTCAGGGAACTCAGGCTGTATGCACTCATGGAGGTAGGAGAGAAGGATGAAGACACCAGAGCTGCTGTAAGAAATCAAACACTTGGCATACAGCACTCAGTCGTCACAGAGGAGTGCAGCACGTGCCTGTAACTCATCAACGAATCAAACATTGTATGTATAGGCTGTGTATGATGCACAGAAGTTCGTGCATTTCCAATAACAAAGACATTAAACCACACAGGTGAGCCTAGGAAAAGGTAAAACCAGCATTTCATGACAACACGTGCTGGAAGCTAACAAAGATAACGTAGATACAAAAGGTATATTCATAGTATACAACTTACTTTAAGCAAAGCATGTTAAATCAAATTTTTCAACACACATCCCCAAACTAATGCACATCAATATATCTAGATACACTGATTTTAGAAATGCCTTTTCTAAAAAAATAGGTAATTTCTGACAAAGATTTGTAAGCAATGCTTTGCCTTAAAAAATCATGCTTTATATGCACTTCTCCAATCCAATGGTCTGCTCATACATAGAAGAGCTGATTCATTCGGAATTTTCAAGCCTTTTCCTGTCTACAAAGGGTGCTTTGTTACAGAGAGGAAAAGGTGTAAAATGTCAGAAATAACCTTGGCATGGCTATGAAAAATGTAGCATCCATAAAACGGAAAAGGTTTTAGAGCCTGAAATGGGAAAAGTATGAGTGAAAGAAGAAGGGAGGGAGGAGGAGGAAAAAGAAGAGGAGAAGAGAGCAGGAAAAAGCGTGGAACATTACGAAGGCTTTTCTGAGGAGGTGCTTTCTGGAATTTCAAGGCTGGCATCCTGCAATGGTCAGGGTGGTAGGTGTTATAATGATGGTAGGTGAAGAGGTTGCTGTGGCTCTTGGCACACGAATCCCAGGTAAGTTGCCTGCTGCTTCTTTCAACCTTCACTGCCCGCATGAAGGGATGATGGAAAAATCAGAAAACAAAAGGACCAGAGAAGAGGTAAAAATAACTGAATTGCACAAACAAAAGTGAAAAAAAACCCCCACAAACCAGAAGTGAAAGAAAGAAAATAAATTGAAAATAAAATAAAATAAAATTGAAAATAAAATAAAATAAAATAAAGCAATAAATAACCTGGTCTTGTCTCCTTATTAGGGTATTCTAACTTGAGGAGCAGAAATAATCTTTTTTCCCAGGAAAAATGTTTCTGATTGAGTTTTTTTGCTTTTTTGTATTTGTTTTAAAAATGGTTACTGAATCATTTTCTGATCTCCCTCTGGCTTAGAGGTTAAGACTGCAAACTTTCTCAGAAAATGCTAAGATGTTACATATGACCACTAACTGAAGGTTAATAACTCTCTGCTTGCATTAATCTATTTTAAAAAGACCAACCAGATACTTTACATGGCATTGCCTACAATGGAGATGCTTCCCTGGCATTTCAATTTACTGTATTGACATTTTAATTTTGCCACAATCTATTGCTGGCATTATGCTCTTCTATGCAGTAAATGACTTCCCAATGCCAGCAGCAGGAAAACTCTATCCTGAAACCTGGTTTGTACAGAAAAGAGATCTTATTGATTAGCTGGATGTGCAATTTTATGTTTTTGTTTTGTGTTTTTTTTCTTTTTTTCTAACTTGATCTTCAAAACCTTAAAATGATCCTTCACTGGAGGAAGTTTGAGACAGTATTTGATTATTTAATTGAGGGTTCTACGTATGTGGAATTGGGGATGTGTCAGAAGTGAAGACTTTCATTTGGTATTTACTAAGAGAATGGGAAGCATTTCAGCTGTCCAACCTTAAAGGAAAGGAATTGAAATCTCCCTTGACTAAATACAGTATATTCATGATTAAATTAAGCATGTCTGCATCCTTGCTGAACCATAAAGGCACAGTTTAAACTGGGAAGTATTCACTGAATGCTTTGTCTTAAAACACCACAGGATTCACCCATACTACAGAATCATGGAATGGTTTGGGTTTGGAGGGACCTTAAAGACCATCTTGTTCAAACCCTGCTGCCATGGGAAGGGACACCTTTCACTTGACCAGGTGGCTCAGGGCCTCATTCAGCTTGGTCTTCAACACTTCAAGGGACGAAGCAGCCAAAATTTCTCAGGGCAACCTATCCCAGTGCTTTATCACCCTTGCAGTGAAGAATTTCTTTCTAATATCTAAGCTAAACCTGCTTCTAAATATGCTCCTATAAAATATTTATATTTATTTATATTTATATTTATATTTATATTTATATTTATATTTATATTTATATTTATATTTATATTTATATTTATATTTATATTTATATTTATATTTATATTTATTATTTATTTTTGCTATCTTTGTCCCATGAGCTGTATCACCTACTTGGTGTACCTATAATGGCTGCAGACTTGTCTGTCCCCATGCTGACCTTTAACAGGAGCCCAAAACCCTGAGCATGTAGGTTAGGCCTACACCTTGTGCTCACATCTTATTTCATGAGACAAAATGAGTGGGGGAAAGGGCAGCCACCACAGCAAGCCCTGTGCCCTAGCAGAAGGAAAGTTTTGTATTCCATGAGCACTGATGTGATAATTGCCTGACTGCACTACCCCTTCTGACTCAAAAGTGATGCCCATCTCTAGAGGGTGAATCTATGGAGTGCACACCAGGGAAAGGACAGGGAAAGGGCAGCACAGGGGCTTACCATGCCCCTGCAGCCTGGTGGAGTGGTGGGGACCCTGCACGCCCTGGAACTGCCTGACCTAGCCCTGTGTCTTCAGTCAGTCTGCCCTAGATTTGCATCCCTCCCTGAGAACACACTCTGTGCCCTGGCAGGTACTTGAATCAAAATAATTATTTTTTTGTCCCAATACCAGACACCAAAAGTAAGGGAGGGATGCAGCACCAGGTTTGGTCTGCATCCCTGGGGTTCCTCACCCACTGGCACCACCACCCTCAGGGACTTTGGAAAAATCTCATGTTAGCCAGAAAAGTCCCAAAAACACCAGAAGCAGCCTGATATAGCGTTTTGTATCTTAGAGACTTAGCTTATCTTTTCAGATGAAACTGACTTCAATTACATGCACAAGACAGCGAGATTTCTTAACTTTAACCATAGCGAAAAAATTAAAATCTGATAAGAACAATGTGGCCAGGTGGATTTTTATTATTTTCAAGCTGCTGTGAGCCTTGTTTAATTAAAAAGACTGCTTCCAGCAGGAAATTATCTGGTAGTCCTTGAGATTTTTTCTTAATGTTTTATTTTCATGCTGAGAGTAGAGATAAAAATGTCCTCCAAAGTGGGAAAGTACACAAATTCAGTTTGCTCAGCTTGTAGAAGGATAGTCCCAATTCAACAAAAGTTCTGTAAAAGAAAATCCTTTTGTGTGTAACCATAGTAATTTAGTGGTAATTTCAGCTATTCCAGTACAGGGTTGTGTATAGTAAACGTAAAACTAATGGGGCAGCAAGAGAAATGAATGTCAGCAGCACAGTATAAAGGAAAAAAAAAACATGAAAAAGAATCCTATCTTTCATAGAGCTCTTCACTTTATTTTAGGGCTAAAATTTCAGTTTATTTTATATACTGACTTTCCTGCCTATTTTAAATTCCTAACATATTCCCAGAAGACCAATAACTGAGCTCAGCAGATACAGCCCTAATGACTCAGCTCACTCCTGACATATCAAGGGAGATTTTCTCTCTCTGCAGCCTCTAGGTCATACTACACCTGATGAAAGGTTGTTTCTAAGAGGGGACTTGCTTCCATAAAGCTTGTTATATCTTGAATTGGTCATGATATTGTGGTAGCACCACCTGGTGAGGGACTGGAAAGGGCTGTAAATATCCTAGTTACTCTGCCTTACTGAAGAAAACAACTTTATTACTTCCCCCCAAAAGATGCTCTTATATATCATCTTTTGCAGATCACCTTGACTTGATATTGTAACAGACAGCTCTTAGTTCTGGCCTAGCAAGAGCATTGCTTTTTCTAAGCATCTTCACTGGTTAATAGAACAGTAACAGCATCAATCTGTTACAAATTTTGTGTAACAAACCAACTGCTTCAAGTAATACAATCATCTACACAAATCATTAACCCCAGTATTTGTCTTCCCAAAAGTAACAGTCTTCAAAATTCTTGAACCAGACAGAAATTAATTGCATGACATCTTTGCTTCAAAACAAATATAAACATCTGTTTGCAATGTACTGTCATAACTTAAAGGAATAGGAAGTACATAGCAAATTTGGCCTCTATCTCATTCTGTTTGTGCAGTATCACCCTCTGCTCCTTGTGGTTCTAACCAGCTTAAGTAGACAAGGGAAAGAGCTGAGTACAGGGAGAACATTACTTTTTGTTCCACTGGTCTAAGGGAAACGAAAGTCTCCTCTGTCACTAGTTCAGTATTCCCTACTCTGAGAAGCTGTCTGGAACACCACTTAGAGAGGGACAACCTGGATGTTGCATGGATGTCCCAGAACATTTACCATGACTGACATTTCAAGACCTCAGAAACCTTGTGTTGATCCAAAGGAGGCTCAGCAAAATTTTACCATTGGTTTATGCTGCAACACATATACATATTCTCTGTGCATTTGGTGTTACTTTGTTGTGTTTTTGATGTCTACCAACGTGTGCTATTTTAGACTGAATTTATGGATTATTGTGAATTAGCCACTTTCTCATGATTAGTTGGAAGACAAGATAGGGAGCCTTCATCTTCAAATACTAAGACATTTTATATACATTTGATTTGAGGATGATAAGCCATTCTATTCAAGCATGTTGGTATGAAATAAGTATTGCAGTGAAAAGGTCTGCAATCTAGGGAACTGTTTCCAAACAATTTTCAGAAGCACTGACAGTGAACCCATGAAGCAATCTCAGAATCACTTTAAGACAATGGCAATAAATAATAACGCCATTAACAAGAGAAAATATGGGAGGGCTTTACGTATTTTAGAGGAGAACAGGTGTTATTAATGAAGTGACCATAACTATCAAGTCAATACGCTGGAAGTAAGTTGGCTGTGGTACTACTTCTCCACTCCAAATTTAAGAAACAATGTAGAGATTAATTTACTGAAGTATCTCATAGCACCCCCAACAATTGCAACAGTAGAGTCAACAGACGTCCTTATGTACATTTGCAAGTTTGTAGAGGCATTTCTTAGCAAAACATTCTCCTCTCTGGCCACAGGAATCTCAGAGGGCTCATTAAGACCAAGACAACACAGAGCTGCTCAGAAACTGCAGGAGCATAACCTGGGAAGCTGAAACAACATTTACAGACAAAACTGCAGCAACAGTTTTGTCCATTCAGCATGGGCAGGCAAAGTGAAAGAAAGAAAGAGAAGGAGGCATTTGGTGCTCCAGCTCCTCTTACCGTGCTCTGGGCCTTTCAGCGCTAGCCGTGTCTGGTGGTGGGGAAGGATTTCCAGTTTGACATTATCCGCTGCATTAGCCAAAAACTGTGTTGCTTCTGCCAGCGTACAGTACTCCATGCTGGTGCCATCAATGGACAGAATATGGTCTCCTACATGTAATGCACCACATCTATATAAAAGGGAAAAAACTTGGTATGATCAGGTGTGCTCTCTGCTTGCACAATGAATTCTTCTGCCTTCAAACTGGTCATGACAACTATGAACGTGTTCTTTTTTTTCGAGAGACATTTGTGTTTTGTAGGCACTGCCACTGGTCAGACTTTATCTCTATTAGTACAAACCTTAAAAACAATTCAGTTAATACAGTATATGCCAAGACGTCACTCACAGAACTGCAATGGGGCAGCTGACTCTAGAAATATGTGCGAATGGCAGCAGGATAAAATGAGAAGAGCTTAAGGAGACTCAAATAACTTGGTCACATATCCCTCACACAAGCACCCAGTTCATCATTTTTTGAGTTATAGTTCAAACATTTATTAGTACAAAAGCTGTAAATGATGATGAAATTATGCAGTAGTCAAACAAATAATGAAACCAGGGCTAGCATGGTGACTCTAGGAGTGGGGTGGGGAGGGGGCTATCTGCTAAATCTTGCTGCACTCAAGAGACTGGCTACTGGATGAGTTGAGAAATGCAAACACAGCAGTCAGCATCCCGACGTACCAGTCAAGTGGACAGCTCCTTTAATTGGTTACCCCCTGTGAAATGGGAAAAAACAGAGGGAGAAAATTAAAGCATCCTGCACCATTGAACTGGAGAACACCCCTGGATCAATGGTCGTCACTCTCAAAGTTTCTACTGTAGGGAAAAGCCCACAGAGGAGCTGTAGACTCACTGCTACAAGTGGGTGCTACCAAAAGCACCGTTGCCAAAGAGGAGTTACAAGGTAGGGTGACTGGGGACATGCAGGAGGAATTTGCTGCTGAAACGTAATATTTAAAAAAAATTTAGATAGAGGTATGAATATAGAAATATATTGTATATGTATAAACACACACATACACACACACACACACCCCAGAACAGATCCCACAACTCTGTTCCAGAGGTTCAGACCACTCGGGAAAAACAGCTAGCTATAATTTTAATGGTTTAATTGGTTTTATTTAAAGGTTTAAATGAAGTGGAAATATTATAGCAAAACAATTTAGAAATACAAAAGCCAGTCTTCCTTATACCTCACTTGTATTCTAAAATATCAGTAAAAGAATCCAGACATAAGGAGCTCCATTTCACTGTGCCACAAGAATGAGTGATATATTTTAAAAGAACACTTCAAGGTTGCAAAGCCTCAAAATTTACTTCCCTTGACAGCTGTTCCATATGGTGCACTTACTTCAAGAATTCCAGTGGGTTACAAGGTTTTTTTTAAATACTAATCTCTGCCACAGCATACATTTAATAGCCAGAGCAGACCTCTAAGCCCCTGTGTTGCATAGCACAAGCAGCCAGTCACACATGACATGGAGGCTGGCTTATGGCACCCAATACTACAGGAATGAGTTGAAGTAGATGGTGTCCTGGAAGTCTTAGGCTCAGCAGCCTTGAACAGCGACAAAGTGCTGATTTTAAGACATGCAACCTTGAGAGGACCTGGTGCAGTCAAGTTTCTCAGAAAAGGAAAGGGTTCCTTTAAACCAGACCAAACAGAAAAAGAAGTAAAATGGATGCATGGACCTGCAGTGTCAGTCCTCTGTCACACTCACCTGTCTGCAATACTTGCAGATTTGATTTTGTCTATGACAATGACCTGTTTGTTGCAGCACATCGAGGTAGATAGTGCAACCCCAAGAGCAGCACCAGGAGTTTTGGCAACTTCAACTAGCAGTGGCCCAGAAGCTGTTGCTACTGAATCTGTTAAAATTAGACAACAAAAGATCAGTATTATACCAATGTGGTATTTATGCCATTTTCATGTTTTCCCCACATAAAATCTCATGGCTATTTTATTTCTCTAACCAGATAACATTCCACTTCAAGAAATACTGGAACAGCATCATTTAAGGTGTCAATAATCAGCTCTTGATGTTGAAAATGGTAAAAGCAAGACGAAGTTTGTGAATCTGGGACGTCTGAAAGTTTCAGAGTGTGTCAGAATCAGAGATGGACCAAGACGAGGGCAACAGACTGTGTTAGTGAATCATTCTCTTGAATAACTTAAGTAAACATTACCTGGAATTTAAACAGATATGCTGGAAAAACAGAAATAATTTAAAAAGTAGAAAATTATCTGAAAAAATAAAATGAGTAAGTGAATAGGTTAGAGAAGGAAGTAAAATGAATTTTCACAAAATAAGACAAAGGTCTGTAGACAGCAGCTATAATAATCAAATTAAGAAGATAAAGAAGGGGTCTACAAGAAATCCTTCAAAAAAAAAAAGGAGAAAATGGTGAAAGTGCAGGAGGCATGACACCTAGAAGTAGTAGAAGTTAAAGTAAAATACATGTGAGAAGGTTCAGGAGATTCTTTTAACATCCTGTCACAGCATAAAATGCCACCTTACAACAGGGCATAGACAGTAAATGATCAACACTGAATACAGAAAACAGGAAAGTAAGTTGGAGTAACAGTCATGATCGATGACTGTGGTGAGAAACTACCCATGAGAACAAGTGCTAGGCACAACAAAGCAAAAAGACAGCAGGCTTCTTCCTAAATGCCAAAACAAAGCAGGCAGTGATCAGGGTGAAGTACATTCTGGAGACTGGCTGAGAACTGCTACTAACCCATTGATCAATAACTCATCTCAGTGCAGTAAGATACAGTCCTTTAAGGATATAAAAAGATGAAGAAGATGAAAGATGAAGATGTCCTTTAAGGATATAAAAAGACTGAGACAAACAAAGTGCTATCAGAAGCCTTTGGAGGTGGTTATAATCAGAATAAGAAAAAACAGAATAAATGAAGACTTATGCTGGATCAAAGTAACCAAATGTCCTGCCAGCAAACACGAGAGACTGGTATTCACAACATACTGGAACCAGCTGTGAAGATACAAAGACAACATTCAATTATGATGTGTCTCAGAAGACACCTAAGGTTGAAGCTGTATAAGAACTGCAGCTGGGCTTCCAAGCATGGGGAGAGGACAGATATAAGATACTCCACTCAGTCTTAAATCTAAAAAATTAGTCAAAAAATGTAATACTGTCACAGAAGAGACAGTGAAACTGTATTAGCATACAAAACTAACAATCTATGTAATGATACAAGAAATTGAATGAGAGAGTGATGAACACTCAGTGAAGGTGCTCTTCCTCATTAGAGCATAATGTAAGTAAACTACATATTGAAATGGAGCGGAAAAAGGTTGGATGAAATTACATACAATACCAGAAAAGTGTCAGTTAATTATTACAGAACTCCTTTTCCCCCCACAGCTTGTAATAATTTTTATATTCCTGCTGGTTTTCTTTTTTTTTCAAGATCAAAATCTGAAGGCAAGATGCAGCAATTTTGAAAGTGGTCATTGAATATGAGTGAACAATTTCTATACACAACTGGGGCTGACTTTTTAAAGGCTCAGCTTCCATGGGCACTACCAAAATAAGCTGCTCCACAAACCTGAACTGATCTTTAAATTGTGAGCCAAAAGAATAGAGTCGACCCAGTAGCATTTCTGCCTGGAGCTTCAAGCACTAAGTAGCTTTAAACTGGATGAACTGCCCTCAGCAGCTACCTGTCTTTCTCTTACTAACTACAGGAGTTTATCACAATGAAATTCCTGTCTTAGGTGACTTGGTTAAAGATCTAAGTAAGGCAGGATGCATGCAGTGCCTTACAAACAGCCAAATAAGCACATCCAGCAGAGCAGAATTTAAGTATTCCCTATTCCCATTCCTGAACAATTATTTTCATCTTGAACATTCCAGTAGTTTCTGAAGCTACACACATTTCACATTTACAAATCTGTGGGAAGAAGACTCAAACACTGTTTGTCATCAGTACCTTGACAAAGGTTTTAACTCATATTGATCCAGAAAATGGCAAAGCCCAACTTGCACAAGCTCCTTCTGCAATGGTTGCCTTGAGGAGAGGAATGCAAATATCTGTTGAGAATGCGTAAATCTTTCAAGATGCTGATCCTTTTTCCAGTTACTTGGGAAACTGCATAAGCACACAAGCAGCTTATGCCTGAGTGTTATTTCCCAGGTGCCTGCTGAAATGCACTGGGAATGCAAACCAAGGTTGACAGGATGAATAAATAAGATAACTACATTAGAGGAACCAGAAGAGAAGAAATGGAATGTGTCTAACAGTGCAAAAGAAGCACAAGGAAGAGGAATCAGAAGGCAATAATCAAGCACACATTCTCTGACAAAGAAGAATTAGTTTCTCATGTTGAAGCAAAGCATGGATATGAAAAATGAATAATACAGGTATAAATTATTCATGTGTGAAGATGTTTCAGTCATTAAGATATTTACACAATGACTGAAGCACTTGCACACCGTGTTGATTTATTGACTATGTAATTACATAAGATACACTGATGAATATTTGCGTGAAAGACACTCTAGATTTTTGATTTTGTTAATAATTTTTCTCATTTTAGAGTATTGCATCTCAATCACTACAAGAGGCTTGATTAAAACATCCCAAAGGAAGCAGCACTGCTTTCTGCATGCTAATACATTTCTTCAGCTAGATAGCAGCACAGCTTTTTTATTTGACAGCTTAAATCACTGGCAACAAGGGGTTTTATTCTGGATATACTTTTATGATATGCAAATGAACTATATTTAGTATAGTATAAATAGTATATAGTACAGTATTTAGGATTTTTTTTATAAAATAAGCAGTGTTACCAACCTCCTTTGCCTCAAAAGATAATCACAAATAATTTTGAAAATTGAAAAATGTATTTTTAACTTGATAAAGACATCACATTACATGTGTTTCTTTACGTCCTCAAAAATGTATATATCTGTTAATCCTTACAGATCCTCATGTTATGTGAAATCCAGGTCAACAACTGGTGGGTGGTGGAGGACAAAAAACACTAGGATTCCCACAGTGGGGAAACCAAAAGGAAGCAGCTTCTATTAGGCAACAGAGGCTCTACATGTGAGACATACCTTTAAATGCTCTAGAAAGGGAAAAGCTTCAGTCATAGATGCAGTCAATAGTGATACTAAATTCACAGGAAACCAAACTTTTGTTGGCATGATGGGTTTTTTTTTTTCCCTTTCCAAAGCCTTCCTGTACTTAGAACTGGGAAGTATTGCTGTTGAGCTTGTTCCTGTAGGAGCACTCAGCTCTGCTGCTCCCACCTGTGCTCTGCAGCTTCTCACTTCTCTAACTGCAAGATTTGGGGTGCCCTTTTATTTTTCTCAAAGTCATGGCAACACAAGGTACAAATATATTTTCTGAGGGGCTTAAAAGAGCTTGACGTAGAGGAAGGATGTCAAGATAGATTTAGACTCTGAAGAGCCAGCTGGACCAATTGAAACACACAGATTCAGCAGACTGCTTTGATCTCTAATGGATGCTGCTCCACTTTATAGCAGTGACGTGACAAACAAATGCATATCTTACTATCTCACAATATTATTCCAAGCTTCTTCCTTCCCTATTCACAGACTAACAAATTTTCCACCTTAAAACTGTATATAACAGGTCCCTCTGGCTTTCTCTGTTGTGATTCTCTGACTGATAGTAGTCAAAAAAATCTGCCACGGTGCTGAATCAGACCAGAAAAAATGCACAAGTCCTTAAACCCTGTAGTTCTTGCAATGCAAAGTTTTAACACTTTTGTAGCAGTACCTTCACAGATCTAGATGTGTCTCACTTATGTTAAAAACAGAAGACAGTATTTCACAGAAGCAGATTTTCTTGATCAGAGAAGTGTGCTCTTCTACTCCTCACACCTTTTTTCGCTCCCTTCAGACAAAATCTTTGCAGCCTACAGATAGCAAGTATGGCTGGACAGCTGGACTTGCTGATTTTAGAGGTATTTTCTAACCACAATGATTCTATGATTCTAACTAAAGCAATCTCTCCCTCAGGTAGGAGCTCCCTTTTCTCCATTCAGCACTTGGTGGTACAGCTGAAACTTTACTTTCTTTCTCCTTTTCTGTAACCCTAATTTCTACACCCAGTGCCTGCAGGCCTCATGTTCAGACTAGTGGATCACAGAAGCATATCTTAGTGAAGTTAAGGAAGATTGTTAAGAACTCGAAAAAACCCTGAAATCTTTGAAACTCTTGCGTTTAAGAGCAAAAAGTTGGAACATTTATAGAAAGTCATGATTGAAGAAATCAGTTTCAATCCTCCATCACTCCCAAATGCCTTAGACTATATTTTTGCTTTCCTCTGCTTTCTCTGTTCTTTTTTCAATTCACAAAAATCAATGATCCTTTTCCAGTACCCACTCAGCAATCATATATGTGACAGCTCTGATATATAAGGGACAATCACTGACTGTTCCCCAAAGAACCTGTTGAGTCAACTCTCATAGATGGACACTCACAAATCTTTTAATGCAGAAATGCACAAGCCTTTCCTTGAACTTGTTTTCTTTAACAAAATCCAACAGAATGTAGGGGAAGTATTATGTGTGCATTTGTGTACACAAGCCAGTGTGAGTTGCAGGAAGGGTCCAATACAAAACACCCCACTGCAGTCAGTTCTTACTACAGAAAGATTGAGGCATCCCAACAAGACACTGTCAGCACTCAGCACACAAGCAGAAGGTACTTAAAAGCAGCAGTAATGAATGTGATGTGTAAGGCAGAGAATAGACAGCCAAATCTGTGCCTTTATTTGGCATTTCAATCTCAGTTGAGAATAATGTACAATGTTGGTTGCCCAGAGAAGTTGTGGAATGTTGGGATGTTTTGAAGAAATCCAAGTGCTTGGCTGTTCCGCAGTCTTACTTAGGAAAAAAATAAAAAGAAAAAAGAGAAGAGAAGGGGAAGGGAAGGGAGGAGAGGAGAGGAGAGGAGAGGAGAGGAGAGGAGAGGAGAGGAGAGGAGAGGAGAGGAGAGGAGAGGAGAGGAGAGGAGAGGAGAGGAGAGGAGAGGAGAGGAGAGGAGAGGAGAGGAGAGGAGAGGAGAGGAGAGGAGAGGAGAGGAGAGGAGAGGAGAGGAGAGGAGAGGAGAGGAGAGGAGAGGAGAGGAGAGGAGAGGAGAGGAGAGGAGAGGAGAGGAGAGGAGAGGAGAGGAGAGGAGAGGAGAGGAGAGGAGAGGAGAGGAGAGGAGAGGAGAGGAGAGGAGAGGAGAGGAGAGGAGAGGAGAGGAGAGGAGAGGAGAGGAGAGGAGAGGAGAGGAGAGGAGAGGAGAGGAGAGGAGAGGAGAGGAGAGGAGAGGAGAGGAGAGGAGAGGAGAGGAGAGGAGAGGAGAGGAGAGGAGAGGAGAGGAGAGGAGAGGAGAGGAGAGGAGAGGAGAGGAGCTCTTTTGTACTTATGTAACTATTTAGCAGGTTGCCCAGAGAAATTGTGGATGCCACATCCTTGGCAGTGTTCAAGACCAGGTTGGGACTCTGAGCAACCTTGCCTAGTGGAAGGTGCCCCTGCCCATGGCACAGGAGGTGAAAGTGGATGATCTTTAAGGTCCTTTCCAACCTAAATCATTCTATGACTGACAGAATAATCAATGGTGAGGAAAGCACAGCAGGTGTGGTTGTGCCAGTCTGTTCAGAATCAGCGTGCTAGGGATAAGCCCCTCCAATTTTATGTGTTAACAAACAAGAGCTGAAATGTTAAAAGTTTTTTGTAACAGAAATGGATCAAAATACCACAGGCTTATCACGACGAGTTTTGAATATTTGCCACTGTTTAGGGAAGCTAGATTGCTGAAATGCAAAAATCAAAGCCAATGCATATCTTATGGGGCACTTGAAATCCACAGCTAGTTGTATAGACTTGAGACCAGATAACCAACCCGAAGAACAGGCAGGACCCCTAAGAGGCTTGATGAACTTAATATCTAGGACATGTGGTTTTAGCAGTGGCAATCTCCATACAGATCATTTTGCAGGGTCCTTTACAGTGCTGCTCAGCTGACAGCACAGCAACACAAAAGCACTCAGGGACTCAGTGTGCATTCACATTCACTTTTCTTCATTCACCCACAGACTATTCATTACTGTCAGACAGTATCTTAAACTACACTTAATGAATCTTGTCATTCTCTGTGTGGTTTTTGTATTCTTAAGAACTATTTCATTTATGTGAATACCAGTCCAAACCCCTATTTTTTTGGTGTCCATTAAGATATTTTCTCTGTAAGACTTAGAGTTGTCCCAACTCCTCACAGTCCAGTGCAAGATTGCATTCCTAGCTGTGATAGTGAAATTCATAGTCATCTGTCATGCTGTGGCTCCTCTATTTCCCTTCTCATGTTTCCCTGAGACTGCCATAGAGATAGAACTTACCTGTCTTTTTCATGATCTCTTGCAAAACAAGAGCCACAAACAGAAATGTGTGTGCAAGAGGAAGATCTCCTACAAGTAGGGAAACTTTTCTCTACTTTTCTCCTTCCTTTCTGTTTCAATCCACTTACACCTTTCTTCTTGTTTTTCCAGGTTTTACCAAGTCACAGATAAAAAGAGCTGACAAAACCCCAATTTTGCCCCCGTTCTTCATCTACATCATAAAGCACATAGGCTATTTTGCTAACATTTAAAATTTCTTTTGTAGGGGTATTTTCATTTACTCATTTTTTTTCAGCAATTGGATGACTAGCCAAGTCTCTTACAGAGAGCTCAGTGATGGTTATTTAAATACTGATATTTTTGGGCAGAGGTGGGGGCATGGGAGGTCATTTATTTATATAATACCCTTTCTTTGTACTGCAAAGATTATTTTATCTGTATTTCACAAATAAAGGAGATGATTACATATTTTTAAAGATGATCTAATCAAGAAATTGAGATTGGGATCATGGGTCAATAGTTTCAAGAGGGAATGTAGCAGCAAGGAAGAGAGGCAGGAATAAGCTTCTGCAGTGTTTAAAGGGCACAGGAACAACATTCAAGATGCCCTACAGCTGGGTAGCACCATTAGCACTCATTCAGAGTAATATTATTTGATTCCTCATATGTGTGTGACTAAAGGTCATAAATGAACCACACACAGAGCATGATTCACGGTACTGGTTTTGGTATTCTGTTCTACTAATATTGCATAATGTTTGCACCCTGGCTTTGTTCATGCTTCATTTAGCAGAGTAACCTTTTATTCATCTCAGATCTTATGGGCAAAATAAAATAAATCAATGACAGCTAGTAAGCTCTAAAAAGGATTTCTGAAAAGCTGAGAAAGCTGTGAACCTGTTGGAGTAGGTCCAGTGGAGAGCCATGAAGCTGCTGAGAGTGCTGAACACCTCTCCTGTGGGGATGGGCTGAGAGAACTGGGGTTGTTCAGCCTGGGAAAATCTCATTGATCCCTTTTCAGAATTTAAAGGAAGCATATAAAAAAGAGGGTTGGAACTAGATGATTCTTAAGGTCTCTTCCAACCCAAATTATTCTATGATTCTATAAAATAGAGTAAGTTGACGATGTATCACAAGTAATATTTGTGGAGAAAGGACAGAAGCTTTTAATAACAGAATCACTATTTAAAAATTAAATACTCTTCTTGTTTGAAGTGTCAGTGTCAGTCTCCAAGGCCCTACTTACAATCTCTCATAAAATATATGTTCTCCTTGCATCTCCTTGATTCTGGGGTATTGTGTGTTTCAGGCAGGTTGTAGAATGAGCAACAGCTGATGCAATTTTACCTGGCTGAACTAAAATTAGAGGGGCAAAAACAGTACCAAAAATAGATAAATAAAAGAGTGTATTTTCCTTTATTGAAAGTAACAGGACAGCACTGGAGCTGCTGGTCTACTGAAAGAAAGATCACAGAGTTCACAGGAAAAAACCCATAAATTGCTGCTAAGGAAAAAAGCCACCAATGGCATTTTACACCCTCTCACCTTTAGAACAATTAAATTTCAAAAATGATAAATAGGAATAATTCCAAGAGGATGCCAGCAGAATGAGTGATAGCAAAATCAGAGAGACCTCTCAACCTCAGAATTGAAAACGGAGACATTATTCCCTAGACAAGTGTGCCACCTATTATCCCCTCTATACACAGGCAATTTAATATTCTTGTCAACTGATTGGCAAAGTCTTTCCCTTTTCCTCTTGTTGCCTAATTCCTGCAGCTCATTCATATGCCTCTAATTTAGCCAAGCTCTTCAAATCAAAAGCCTAGGAGCTGCCTTTACCTAATTTCATACTTTGCAACCTCAGCCCCACCATCCTTCTCAGCTACGAAATATCTCTAACTTGCTGAAGAACCATCTCTGCCTTCAAAATGCTCCACAGTGTGGCTGTGGATATATTCAAAATCAGCTTGGGACTTTCTCAGACTTTCTCTCATGTTCAGACCATAAAAACCTGCCTGAACAACTTTAGCTCACAAGGCTTTAGCTCAGTTCTCAGGATGCTGCTTCCTCCTATTAACTGTTTCAAGCTCACACCTTTCACTTTTGCTAGGCTCCTTCCCTGCTCAAAAACTGTATAAAATCCCAGTCTCTTAATTTGTCTCTATTTTTCTTTTCATGTGCCTGGTTAATCTAAAACATGATCTGTCTGTTGCGCAATGTAAAACACAAAAGCAACTTGGTAGATGATAGTACAGAACAGGTAGATGATATACAGACTATCCTGGACCTGCCTCTTTGATGATTGTCTGAGTGCATTTTAAATAAGTCCAGGTCCTGCAACTTTCTGCCTTTGTTACCTCGAGAAAGAATATCACATAGAAAACTCAGGTGGCACTTGAAGAACTATTAAGAACTCAAATCTCTATCACTGATGGCAGCACACGGTTTTAGAACTTGGGAGTCTTTATGGTTAGTTTGGCAACCTGAGCCTCAAACCGCAGCTTTCCATTGAAGGATAGCTCCTGAAAACTGCCCTGAAACACTATATAGCATTAGATTGATTGTGAAATGTTTGCAGAAGTCAGCAGCAATGGACTTCTGTGTGCATTTCATTCCAGGAAGGGAACTTACAAATAATTATTTTTAAAAATCATCTTCAAAAACGAGACAGACCCCCAAAATGGTACAAATTATATGTCCTTTGCTGAGGCCCTGCAATACAAAACACAAATTTTACTATTGCACAAAGCAGGAATGAAATCAAAGATCTGTTGAATCACAGAATGGTTTGGGTTGGGAAGGACCTTAAAAACCATTTAGTCCCAATCCGCTGCCCTGAACAGGGACACTCTCCACTAGACCAGATTGCTGAAAGCCTAATCCAACCTGGTCTTGCACACTTCCAATGATGGGGCGTCCAAAACTTCTCTGGGCCTGACGGACAGATACCTATATCCAAAAGAACTTTGCATCCTTATTTTCTCCTCCAAGCAGGACAGAAATTAAAATGCACAGAGTTTTGATATCTTCAAGACTCTCCATCTCTTGCATGATTGTGTCTGACTAATCACAACAAATAGAACAAATAAGGGCAACACAATCTGCACCTCAGCCTGCAAACTAAGACACAGCTGGTGTGCTGAATTTTACATCAGCCAATCTTGAAAGCATATCCATAAGTACACACTGCAGATAATATAAAAAGCTGCAGTACCCATCAATTATGCCTATTTGACACAATGCCCCAAAGTCCCATCTAACAGGAACAGTAGTAATTAGAATGGGATTGGATTCTCTTCAAAAGCCTACAGAGCACAAAGCCCCCCTGCTGTCAATTCAAGATGGGAACAAGCACTGAGAACACCCAAGCACTCAAACTTTGCATTGAGCTGACAGTGCCCGTTTGTCCAAGTCTCCACCAGGACAAGACATCTCAGATAATGCCAAAGGCTCCAGAGCAAAGGTGTGCCATGGATAGTTTGGACACCTGGATAAGGAGCAGTTAAGGTAAATGAGGACAAGTCAATGCTGTGTTACTGAGACACCTCAGCTGCTCCTCTCTCTGCCATGTGGTGGGAGCTGAAGCCCTGGAAGCAGCAGAGCCACATAATCAAGATGCTGAGCCTGTGGCAGCCAGCCTGTGGCAGCCACTCACTCCTGCTTGTCAACAGGACGCCTGACCCAAGTACAGCCCCTTTCCCATACGGCTGAGCTGCTTGCTGGATGTGAGCTGCACGACTGGACCTTGCTTATGTGTCCTCTGTACTGAAACATACCAACTTATACACTCATGGCTTCTTACCTCCATGTGTTAGTGACCTCTGCACACAAGATAATTGCAGTCTCTGCCTTGGAAAGCTTACTTGGGTGTGCTTCTGCTAACATTGGCATCAACTGACTTGGTTTGTTTGAACAAGCAGGAGTTTCAGACTAGCCTAAAACACTCCTCTGCAAAGCCTATCAGGTAACTATGAACCACAAGGAAAGAAAAATTAAACTGTACATTGCTCATCACAAGAGATAATCCGAATTTCTAATCCTACATGTGTGTACTATAGGTATCACTTTTTTCACGTGAAACTTTGGTCTCTTCAATAATCTGTGCTCTAGCACAGATATCTTAAAAATAATTGATGCCCTGGCACAGCCACATTATAAAAGGCTACCATGCAGAAGGTCGAGGCTTTTGGAGGTTTTTGCACTAAGGACCAGAGTGAGAGTCTTTCTGCTCACAGGGTTTGCACAAACTTTGGCAAAATGAGTCAGACAACAAGATTATTAACTGCCCTCTCTTTCTGCTTTGATACTGCCTCAGTAACACTTCAGGGAAAAAAAACATTTCAAAGAAATAGAGAAAGTAGTTTAGGTAAATTGCCCTTAAATCCAACACAAAAGCTGTGGTTCTAAAAATAAACTCTTTCACCCCTCATTGCAAAAAATAATGTAGGATTGCCTACATATCTCCAGCTTTTCCCTTCCCAGTACTTGATCCAAAGAATACAGGAACAGTACTACTGGGAGTATTCAGACATTTAAAGCAAAAGAAAGCTTCTATATCCTCTGTTCTCTGCAGCATACATTTCCAGCAAAACCAATTCCCCACATTTCTGCTCCCAAAATCCCAACTAAGCAATAACCTCTAGAAACTCAAGTGGCCCGTAACTGTAATAGTCATAGCAATGAGAAGGGCACTCTATCATCTGCTACCTCAGCAGACAGCCTGCCAGCTTGCTGCCAGGGTCACCTTTGGCAAGGCTCCCACGTGGCTCCTCCTTTGCTGCAGGACAAGACATTTACCTCCTGCCAGAGCAGCTCCTGCTGCCAGGCTCAGAGGGGCTCCAGGTCCTCTCATGCCCCTGACTGGTCACTTTTTTCTTTTTGAAGACATTCCATTGCTCACATTTATAATTAAGCAATCGCTGAATTTCTGTAAAGGAGAAACTGCGAAAAGCCTTTTTCATCCGTATTTCTTTTCGGTCTATTTCTTTGGTCTTGGTTTTTCCTCTTCTTTTACCAGGGAAATCCACCCAAATTTACCTAAGGTAAAATCAGTTTCAAGATCTTTACCTTTTGTAAAGACCTTGAAAAATTACAGGTCACAGTGCTCAGAAGAAGGCTGCTCCAAACAACACTGCTGAGCTGACCTTAACAGAAAAACTGTGCTTATGCCAGGTGTAAAAAACCCAAATGAGAAGTTGATTAAAATCTGCGTAACATCAGATTAAATCATCATAAAAATACATGTACACCAATAAAGATCAGAAGCGTTTGTTTACAAACAGAATGACATTAAAAGAAAAATATTATAGTCACCATGTGGGCAGAAAGCACTTCAAACCTAATGATCCCCAGAATGAATATTGCCTGGATGTACTTATTTTTACCTCCCCTCTCTAATTAAATAAGCACATTTACTTCCTTCTTCAAGAGCCTCATATGGAAGGCAGACAGTGAATATTGAATGAGTAGGAACATTTTTCCCTTTTTTACAAGCTCATGCCTTAATTACTAAACAGTATTCTCTGAGCATACATGGTGGGGCAGAGCTATTGTATGCTTTAAGTATTGCTTCCAACACACATTTATTAATGATTTTCTCCTATAACCACATTTTACAGCAAAAGCATGGTGTTTTTCCCACTGTAGAAATAAACAAACAAGGATCAAAGAAATGAAGGTTGAAAGCATCCATTTGTCTGGAGAGGACATTTTAAGACACCTATGTTGGGGTCTACTGCACCAAAATGCAGACCTCTGTAGGGCAGACCTGAATTAGCTACACCTCTCTTACAACCACCCAGGAAAAGTGGCTTTTGACACGTTCAGGTGTCTGCATCAGGATGAGATCACCTTTTTTTAGAACATTTCTCTCACATGACATCTGTTTTTCAGATCATTTAGTACTATGCAGCAGGTGACTGTGGAAGGTAAAAATGTATGCAATCACTCCAATTAAAATTTGTAATGTAACATATGCACCAAGTCATCTGAGTAAGGCTGCATGGGCATCTTAAATTCTTGTATTTCTAATCCCTGAAGAGGTGAACTGAAAGGAACTTTGCAAAGACAAGAAAAAACTTCTCTCGTATACACAAAAAACCTTGGGTTTATCTTTAAAAATCTTTAAAATCTTGGGTTTAACTGTGAGTCAGTTTATGAAAGTAGCAAAAAAGCCATTCCACCAGCAAGGGAGATCTTAAAGAAGCACAGAAAGGACACAACATTTCCTGTTTGCTTTCCCTTTGCAGTGGATTTCTAGTTTAAACATAGCAGGTGATGCTTCTCCCACATTCCATATCCAACTAAAGAATGACAGGATGTACCGAGAAGACCAGCAGCATCAATGCCTTGCCATGACTTATAAAATCAAATGCTGACATTTGAAATCTGGTCTGTTATGTGAAAGCCAAAAACTAAATAAAATTAAATGCATGATGGCTGTTCATCCAACAGTTTCTCTGGCATGTTTAAGCATAGGAACTTTTGCTGTGATCTAGATCCAAAGTGAGATGACCTCTAAAACTTAGCACAGAACTGGCTATTTTAAGTGTGTACATCCCATGTTAATGCTGGAATACCAGAAGAGAAATCTTATCAAAGGGGTGAAGAGAAAATGGGCCTGGCATGTTCTTTTTTCATTAACAGAAAGGAGAGGACTGAGTGGTAATTGGGTATGACCAAACATTCTAAACAATTCTAAAGTACGTAATCTACATCAGTCAAGTCTTCACAATACCAGTATTTTCTAAACTTCAGATTTGAATTGGCTGTAGAACCCCTAATCTTATGTTGGCAAGAAAATAGAACATTGATTTACTGGTGAAAACAATGCTTAAATTAGAAAACTTTAATGCTGGCAGAAGACACATTTGTTGGCATAAACCAGGTGTTCATTTGGTGAAAACTGAGGAGGGGGACAAAAAACCACAGGTCTGCTGTTTATTTGTCTTTAAGCAAAGCTCTTCAAACATAAGACATGAGCTTTTTTTTTTGCCTTTGGATCCTATTTTAAATCCCAGCTGAAATCAGTTGAAGAAATTCTTCTGACTGATCAAACATTCACTCATTGTACAGATGAGCAACACCACTGGAAGATCATGTTGTACGATGTGGCACTGGTGCAATTATCTTGAGAAACCGTGTTGATTTCAAGACAAACCTGTTCACCTTAAATGTAGATTTTCCCCACTACTTACATTTCCAGCTCACAGACCTTATTACTGTGTTCTCTGAACAGTACACATCTCCCAAGTGCAGAGTACTAGATGGTGTAGTCTCACAGGATCAGCTTCAGATCACACTCACATGGGTTTTGCACTAAGCACCATTAACTGAGGTAATATTTAGGCAAAATATCTAAAAATATCCATACTTTGAAATCCATCCCTTTCAGCATAAATGTTCTGTGAAATGATTAATGAACCATTAACCTTACTGTAAAGGAATAAAAATCTGCATCCTATTTTAACCTCTTAGATTATGCCTGGTACAGGTGTTCCAGTAAACGACCTGAGTGACTCTTGGGCTTTTCCCCCTTGACCTAACCTATCAGGCACAGTCCAGATGTCTCATACCCATGAAAAAAAGTAAAGAGGATGGAGTGGTTCAGTTCCAGACTGTTTTAAAAGCCTCCCCTCAGGGGAAGTCTTGGGAGAGACATTTAGTGTTTTCCTCTCCCTGGAATGGAGGCTGGACTGGTGCCTTTCTGCTGTTATTTCATTAGAGATGGGCCCTTTAAAAGACAGATTCTGAAGTTTCAGCACAAAGTCTCTCTAGCATAAAGAAAATCAGATCTGTCTCTTATTCTTTAGTCTCTCAGATGACTGCAATGTCACTAACATAAATCTGGGGTTGTATTTTTCTTAATTGGATTTTTTCAGATTACAGAGTTTCTCTTGCTTTGAATTGCATGGCACATAAAAAGATCCTTTTATCTCCACAAAACTTAATTATCACCATTTCTATAAAACTTTCACCTCTGCACTCTGAATTTAAGTACTGCAGCTACCTGCTTATTTTTTTTTTCAGACAAGCACAAGCCAGATACCTCATTATCTTGTTGTTATCATAGTTTCTGTTGACCAGCATGCTAAGTAACAGAGAAGTCAAATTACTGACCCACTTCCAGTTGACCAGAGGTATAAGCATGTGGTAGGGATGCCAATTCTCTTTCATGCTGCATTTCACGGTGTAGGTGCATCTGGATAACCCTCATGTGAAGTGGAAAGATTTGATCAATCTTTACTTCCCATCTTACTAAGTGCCTGTGAGGGTTATTTGCTCCTTTGCTCTGCTTTCTTGAAGTCTGGATGGTGGACAGGAGTGATTACTACAAGAATCTTCTCCTTCTATCATTTGTCTTTAATTATTTATAAAAAGAAACAAATTATCATATTTTTTGAGGTAGAGACTGCTTCCATTTGAGGATCTAAGCCCTTAAATCAGCATCTAAAATATTGACACCATGTACTTTGTAAAGAGATAGTAACACAGGTTAGCAAGGGTCTCCTTTAATGAATTCCCATCATGAAATACGTTTGGTATTTCAGATTGATTTCTTGTAATTGTAGACTATTTTGATTAACTGCATACAAATACAGGCTTCACCTTCCTGACGAGTCTTCGAAGACAAATTTTTCCATTACTCTCAGAACTCAGTAAAACAGAATATTTTCATACTGAAGTGGAACTCCTCCCCATCCCTAGTTATTTATGATAATTAAATTGTACACTTAGTTTTCTGTTTCAGGGACATCTCATTTCACCTCTACAGTTTTTTTTCTCCCATATAAAGCAATGTTCATTAAGCTGCTTTTAATGAGGTCATAGTTTCAAAAGCACTTGAGATAAATTTTAATTGGACCTGTTAGAGTAATTTGTAACTTACACAGTTCAGCTAAACTTCTTTTCTCTTTAGGGATGATCAAGAAGTTTGTAAAGAAAGAAATACCTGTAAGATTTATGAAATCCTTCCAACAACTCCTCCTTTCTGAATCACCTACTAGTAAGACAGCTATTAAACTGCAGCAGCAAATCACAACCAGACAGAGAAAAGATATCAGGCAAATAGACTTGGGAATCATGAAAATCATACTTTTCTGATTAAAACATTTTGTTTTTAATTACTTGTAACTTACAACTTGGCTACAGTACAAATATTATTACAATGGCTCCTTTTTCCAGACTGTACTTTTCTCTCTCCCCTCAGTTATTTTAGCTGAAACAGGTCGTTAGGAAAAGCCATCATTTTCCCCACCTACCCTGCCCCTCTCCCTGAAAATTCTATATAGCCTTTATATGGAAAATTCTATATAGTCTCTATATGGAAAATTCATGTTCCCTATGTGTCTTCTCTATCTGACAGATCTGGAACTGGGAATCAAGAGCTAAGAGGGGGAGAAGGACTTTTTGGGCAAGAAGAGGAGGATCTGAGGTGAGCGGGTTATTGATCTGTAAAGAAGCTGCAGAACAAGAAACTTGCGAATGGTTTGCTAAGAGATAGGGACAGGAGAAAGAAGGACAGGCATGTAAACTGCAAAAGGCCTTTAAAAGAGGGAAATCAGCAGTGTGAGAGAAATGTGTTGGAAAATTACCTAAGCCTTACTTGGCAAAAGAAAGTAGAAAAAACTGGGCTGCAAGGAGAGGGAATAGCATGTTGGGGATTTAGGACCTTCTAGAAAAGACGACTCAAACTGGGTCAATAGAGAAGGAAAAATCAAGTAGCTACTGGGAAAAAGACAGTAATGCAGCTCAGAACCAAGAGAAGAACAAAGAACGGAAGAAAGAAGCATCATGCCTCCATGAAACAGACAGGAAGGAATATGGGATCCAGAACCCTTGCAGTTGTTCTCCACTTTCAGCAAACGCCTTCGAAACCCCGTGGCTGTGTGTGTATCAACAATTTTATTGTCTCAAGGAATTGATCACATGTGCACTATGCTGGACAGCTGGTCTGATAACCCTGCTAACAGAGAGCAGGTTGGTGGGCTTAGTGGCTCTCACTCTTTTGATGAACGATTCTGGTATGGATGTCAGAAGCTTGAAGTTTTTCTGACAGAGAAACCCAGGTAATGGTACATAAAAATGCACCAATGCTATTAAGGATGCAAGCTCACACAGGTACTGGTGAGCACAAACTGAGAGTTGCTTATGCGACCCAGGGGTACCATTCACTGGAAAGAAAAATCTTTTCTTACAAGGCCCCATTCCACACCTCTTTCACTGCTCAGCAGTCCTCAAAATGAAACAAATGTCCTGCCCATAGGTGAAAGCACCACAGGTTTTGAGGAGTAGCAGTGAATGAGATGGGTAGGAGGTGTGTAAGGCATGAAGAGGGAACTGCAAGGAAAAGAAGGTTATGTAACACGGAGGGAAAACCTGACTGCTGCTTTTAAGTATCAGATTATATCACAATTTCTGTAAAGGCTGAAAGGGACCAATAGCATTGGTCACCAATTGCAAGCATTTATATCAAGAGGTGTTAAAAAAGGTATTTATATTTCCTTTAAAGAAGATGAGTAGATTAAACCAGGTAAGAAAGCAGGCACTTACGGCAAACTGATCAATATCAATCATCCTACAGGCTCATAATGAGACTAAGTGAAGTCTGCACATCATATTTAGTAGCAGCACGAGAGACAAAGGGTAAAAGGGAATAACCCATTCTTCTTATTGTAAAACAGCAGTCCTGAAAGTCATCATATTCCACACTAGATGAAATCACAAGATCATAGAATGGCTTGTGTTAGAAGGGATTTTAAAGATCATCTAGTTCCAGCCTACCTGCTATGAGCAGGGATTCATTCCACTACATCAGGTTGGTCAGAGTCCCACCCAACCTGGTCTTGGACAATTTTAAGGAACAGGACAGCCTCAACCTGTGTGGGCTATCTGTTCCAGTGCCTCACTACCCCTACAGTGAAGGATTTCTTCCTTATATCTAATCCAAACCTACTTCCTTTCAGTTTGAAGCCGTTCTCCCTTGTACTGTCACCACAAGCCCTTGCAGCAAGCTTCTCTCCATCTTTCTTGTGGGCTCCACACGTACTGGAAGGCCACAATTAAGTGACCCCAAGCCCTTCTCCTCAGGCTGAACAAACCCAACTCTCTCAGCCTTCCCTCACAGAGAGGTGCTCCACCCCTGATCATCTCGGTGGCCTCCTCTGGACTTGCTCCAACAGGTCCATGTGCTGTGCTGGACCTCAGAGCTGCTACAGCTCTCTGGGTCGGGTCTCACAGAGCAGAGCAGAGGAACAGAATCCCCTCCCTGCCCTGCTGCCCACGCTGCTCTGGATGCAGCCCAGCACACGTTTGGCTCTCTGTGCTGTGAGTGCCTTTTTAAACCTCGTGAGATTCCCACAGACCCAGTTCCCATCCAGAGGGAGCTTGTCCAGGTCCCTCTGGATGGCATCCTGTCCTTCAGGTGTGTCACCTGCACCACTCAGCTCGGTGTCACCTGCCAGTTTGCTGAGTGTGCACTCGATCCCTTCGTCTGTGTCATCAATGAAGATGTTAAGTAACACTGGTCTTCTGAGGGACACCACTTGTCACTGATGCCCACTGGGACTCTGAGCCATTAATCACCACCCTCTGGACATGACTGTCCAATCAGTTCCTTATCCATCTAACAACAGTCCACCCACTGAATCCATCTCTCTCCAGTTTAGAGCAAAGGATGCTATGGGAAACCATATCAAAAGCTTTACAGAAGACCAGAGAGATGACATCTGCAGCTCTTCCCCATCACAGAAGCCCAATAGGTCAGTCAGGCAGGACTCGCCTGTGCTGGTTGCCTTGAACCACCTCCCTGTGCCTTAGCACAGCTTGCTAGCATTACAAAAGGAGAAGTTATTTATTGTATATATCCACAGCTGACTGCCAGTTTATACTGGTGTCCATGATGCAGGCACCTGGCACTGGCAGTAGAATATGCCATGTGTTTGATAAACAAACAAACCGCACAGTAAGATGAGACTAAACTGCCATAGCATGTGGATTTAAGTATCTGCTCAGTGAATGCAAATCACTCGATAGCCTCCACGAGAGACAAAAAAATCCCATGTGCTTTACCTAGTGACACATCTGTGAGTGGATATTTCTGGAATTGTTAATAGTTATGTCTGTGTCATCTTCTGCTGTAAGAAAGATCCAATAGAGATGGAGTGACCTTGGGACTCAAAGGTTTTCTCCTTGAGATCTGCATATTGCCTGAAGCACTCAAACTGTGGCAGGATTAGGGCCTCAGGAAAAAACACCAGGAAATTAATAACCTTGCATTTAGACAAGGATCTGGGCAGTGCCTTCAATAAGCCTGTGGTCACACACTGGAGACAGAAATAAAATTCAAAATTAATAGCGGCATAAAAAGGTTATTATCTCTCCTGTGGCTCTTGGAATTGTACTGCATGCACACCTCTCTGGACAGTGGCTGAGCAGACAGTCTCACTTCTGACATTTCCCAAGTGGAACAGCCAACATTTTGACTTCCAGCACTGTCTTGAAACATAACTTGTGTATGTGTCTGTGTAGCAGTATTTAAAGTAATGTTGCAATTAATACAGCTATTATGACCTTTGCTTTACACATGAATTTTCATTCTAATTGTCTCTGAAGGAACATATGACAAGAAAACATCTTCAAAGTTTTAAGCGACTAATTCATACTTAGAATTTCAAGGGATCTAAATCTATCACCCCGTGACAGCCGGGAGACCTGCAGTTGCAGTCAAATGCTAGAATATGCTACCTCCCTGCTCTGTCAAAACCCTTTATGAGACAAAGGAAATGTAAATTTTTAATTTGTAAAGCAACAGAAAGAAAAAGGCAGTGGGGAATCCTACAAGGTTCCTGACTTTACTTCAACTTTCAAGGTCTTGCAACACTCATAAGGCTTATGAAGATCTTAAGTCAGCTCTTTGAGTCTCTGTGGCTCCTGCTCCTTTGGGTGTGTAAAATCTCTAGCTTTTAAGAGTCTCCACAGCTCTGGATGCATTAGAGTGATGTTGCTTTATGAAACTTAAGAGTCAGCCCATAAATTCTTTTTTCTCCTATATTTCTCACCTTCACAAATTACTGAAAGTCTACACTAGACCACAGATTATCTCATCTGATCTTTAAACCGCAAATTTTCTCTCCCTAGAGATCTTCCTGTCAGGGCAGAATTGCTAAAAGGCGAAGCAGATTTCTTTAAATATACTTTCATAAGATCATTAATTCATTAATTAATTAGCTTATTTTAATGCGTGACCGTAAAGAGGCAGAAGTCTTGAAGGAGGCTAGCAAAAAGATTTACTAGCAAATGTCTGCATCAATAATCCCCTTTCTAGAAAGTCTATCAGTGTTAAACATTGAGCTCAGAAAATAGAGGGTGTTGCTCTAGTTAAAATCAAGCACTTCTGTGTCAGGGTGACTCTGGTAGATTTGCAACATAAAACAAGCTGACTATTTCTGTTTTGTAGAGAATGCTTACAGGGTGCTACATTCCAGCAAATCTATTCTGGCCCAAATAGAGCAAGAACTGTTAAAGAAGCCAGAGAAACATATGGAATTTGAAAATGCAATATGTTCCTTCACTCCTGAACACCACAGAGTGGTTTGAACTAACAAACGCCCATTGAAGAGATAAGAGAGAAAGTTGTTGTGTCTCACAAGTGCAAACAACTAAAAAAGCTTAATTTTCTGCCAAAGTTCTGGCAAAAGCTATTAGTTTTGTTTAACTACAGCATCCTTAATTCAAAGATTGCTGCAGCATGAGCATCCAAGACTTAAAAATTAGGTTGCTTAAAAGATCATCAACAGCCATTTATGAACTAGAGTTACATAAAAATGGCCAGAATTTAAACTCAAGGTAGTTATTACCTTTGAACTTGTCTCATTGCTCCCTTTCAGAGAAAATATGGGAGGTTACCCAAGCAGAAGCAACCCCAATTACAGAGACAATGCAGAGTCCAGTGGTCTCATGGCAGATCTTTGAAAACCTGAAGGGAAACTGCATCTCTTCAGCTTCAATGTACTGATAAACTTCCTCAAAAAGAGGGAGCAGGTGTAACCACAGGGCACAGAGAGCTGTACTATACAGACCTCTCCCACACTAGGTGAAAATAGGTCATCCACATGACCAGAAAGGTTGGACACTTAAGGTGTAAGGATTACAGAGAAAAATAATAAAGTCCACAAAGATCAATCATGTAGAGGGAGTCACCATATCCATGTTCTTTCCAAACAGTGAAGTGCAGCATTATTAAAATACAACAAAATTAAAAAACACAGGTAGTTTCATCTAAAATCAACAAGAAAGGTAAGCAATCACAGTACTTCAAGACTGGAGAATGCATTTTGGAAAACATAAAAACATTTGGAAGACTGCACCCTCCACAACTTCAAATGTAACTTTTACCACATTATAAAATACTTCCTCAGAAATTAGGTTTTCCAATTTTCTTCAGGTATCATCTTAGTATTTTCAAACTCCTACTATGTCAAAGTCTCTTTGAAACTACACACACCAATCTGGAAATATTTTCAGCAGAGTCTGAAAAAAAAATCTCTTCCAAGAAGCTGAATTGACAAGTTTATTTCCTGGGACCCAGCTGAGCAGACTTCAGGATGTACTTAAGCAAGCACAGGTGTAACCCCAGAGAGTTCAACAGGAATAGCCACACTCTTACATTATACACACCTTTGATTACCCTGCACAGAGCCCCTTGATGCTTTTTTTTACTCCAGCTTGTCTAGGGTCCAGAAACAATAAAATGTACAAGCTTCCCAAGTGACCTCTTGAATACTTCAGCTGGAAGAACTAAACTTTCAGAAATACAGCACCTTTGAAACAGCTTATGCTTACCGAAGTAAGAAAAGTCTGTTACACACTACAGGACTGTAGCTGAAAAATAGTTCAGGATTATTTTCTTCATCTAGTAAAACCATTTCTAATCAAGTTCCAATTTCATGCTACCAGAATGTATTTTATGGCTCTTTCCAGTTCTGGCCACATGCAATGCTGCTTTACAGGGTATTACCATCCACTAACAGAAGAGAAGGTATTAAAGCCAAGAGTGTTACAATTATATCTCTAGGAGTAATATATTCTACTGAAAGCTTACAACAGGAAGACCGCACAGAATACAGTTTTACTAGACTTCTGTGTAACTTTTAGATTGTTTCTGCCCCCCTCCAAGCAGGCTAATCTACTAGCCTATTTTCAAGCATCAGCTATTATTATAAGTCACATTTCCCAATGCTTTTGCTTTGTTATAGCCTATTTTCAAATTCACATCAACCCTCAGATAGCATTACAAACAGTTTATGGGTAACATAAGAGTTGGGAAAAAGAGTAACATTTCTGTAATCCTTAAATTTCTCTTTATGACTCATGTTCCCTCTTTCATGTTACTTTCAACTTTGACTTTCCTGCTCTTGAGCAGAACTAAGAGAAGACTCAAATCAGCAAAGGTTTCCTGGGCCAGGATTCAATGGATAAGGATGAATGATTTTCAGCCTTTGCACTGGTCACAACATAACTGCACAAGAGAGCTTCCCAACAAAATCACACGACTGCTGAAAAACTATGCAGGGCATGCAAATTGGAAAAAATTCAAAATCTACTGGGGGCTAGGTAATCTCTAAAAAAATCGCAATGCATTAGAAAGACAGTCTACTGGTTCCCTCTTTATTTTTTCTTGCACACTCTGCTGGATCACCGCTCCTGGTGTTTGATTTCCTTTTCCTTCTTTCTTTCTGACTCCATAAGTCTCAGGTTCTTCTACCTCCTTTAATTTCTGTTGGATAACACATTCATTGCCAGGAAGGTAGGAATGATAAATACAGATTTGGTACTGAGAACAAAAGAGAGTCTATTCAGAGAGAAAATTACATGAAGAGACTGATTGGTAGGTGTTTCCTTTAGAGTTACAAGTGTGAAATTTTCAACTAAGTTCTGTATCCTCCTGAACAGAGCTCTATCCAGATGGTACTGAAAAGAAGGTTCCTTCCTTGAACAAGCTGCAATTTAGGTCACAACAGAGTATTTCATCATGTGGTCTCCCCCCTACACAAATCTGAAGATTTCCCAAAGATCTTCAGTGAAATGGAGGCCTACTCTGCCCCTGGAAAAGGGGGAAAATGGGATGGGAGTTTTCTCTGGAATGAAAGTTTGCTGGGAACTTTGTCTAAAGCCAGGGGTTCATTTAAAAAAAAGTGGAGCAGAAAGAATATTGATTTAACTGTGATGATAGATGGGGTTTGGTCATCCATCGTCTTTCAAAGAAAAAGAAGAAACAAATGAAAACACCTAAATTCTAGTTGTCCTCAGAAGCCAGAGCTCATCTGAGCTGTCTCCAGCTTTCTGGACATGAATCTGTACAACTCTCCATCAGGCCTGCCAGACACTACACAAACCTGCCACTTCAATCCTTGACAGTTAAGTAAACAGAGACATATATTGTAATAAAAAAAAAGAGAAATCTCTGTCTCAGAGAAGAATAAAGAGGGTTGCTCCAGAATAAGCAAATATCTGACATTATTCTTTTCAGTATTAATCTTTTCCAAGGCTTTGAAGTTTGACAGTGCTATTTCACAAATCCCTAGGAGGCTGCTTTTCTGCTAGGCTAGAAACCTGACTGTGGAACTGAGCAGAAAAAGAAGTGAAAAATCCCCAAACAGACAAGAAATATTTCAGTCTGACTGGTGAGTATTTCTGTTTCTTGCTGCTATGAATTTTCTGTATCTTGAAAAACTTGAGGGGACATGACAATTTCCAAAACAAATGGAAACAAGTCAATTCCAAATCTCTTGTTAAAAATCATCTGATCTACTTGACTTCTTAATAAACCTTCCAAATTTTCAATGAGTTCAATCAAAGTTTGTATAATGCAAGCTCATTTTTCAAGCCATGATTTACCACCTCTGCACTTCTTAAGAAATTTTCTCTCCTCTATTCTTTTCTCTGTGGTAGTCTTGTGACTTTTTAATTATGTCTTGTCCAACTAGTAGCACTGGCAAAAGGCAAAAGAATTCTTGTTAGATCAAGTATTCCCCTCTTTCATGTGACACAGAAATGTTTACACTTCATTAACCTTTATTATAAACTAGTCACTGGAAAAGTTACTTTACTAGAATCCACACTATGGTTTCAGCCTACAAACCACAGAATGTCAGAATGCTAAATTACAGTAAAACACTGCTCACCTCCTTATGAACCCAAGATTAATGATACGATGCAGGAGGGAATAGCAGTGCTACTAGGAGCATAACAGGACACAATCACTTCTAAAACAGCTCATGGAGAACAGACAGTGAAACATCACAGAGGCTCCCAGTACTCCAGCCCCACTTCCTATGCCACCTACCCATCACTGAGACATCATATTCAACCAGCAGAGTGGCCTCCTGCCCACATTGTTTGAGAATACTCATGGCTTCAGCATGTGTTGTTCCCAACAGTCGGATCCCATCAACGCTCAGTAGCCTGTCCCCAGGCTTGATTGTGCCCTCTCTGAAGGGAGAAGAAAGGAATGATCTCTGTTAGTGTAAGATAAATTGATTTGGAGATAATACCATTTTCATGCAAAGCGATTCTCTTGCACCCTCCCTGACATCCATCCCTCTTGCCTTAACACTTAACATTTACTTTGACAGTGAGAATGATCAGAGGGCGCAGTGGAAAGGAAATTGCTTTAATTGGAAAGTCAGTGACTGGAAAACAGCTTACTGCACAGTGAAATAATCAAGTCATGTTAAATTGCAACTAAGTATAGCTTCTGCTCAACATATGCTTTCTTTCTGCCTTGTCCACACAACTCTTTTTTCATACATACATAAACACATCCTCCTCCAATATTTTCTTAAACATAAACATGAGGTGCAAACACATGGGTGCTGAAACAGATTGCAAAATATGAATGTCCATTTATTGATTTTCTTTAAAAACATCTTTTAGTAGCATAATTCCATTTTTCCTTTCTTCCTACCTAGAATAATTCAGCTCTAAATCTAAAATGCTGTCTCCTTGGCACATCTCATAATGTATTCAGAATTATAATAGAAAATTAAATACTAACACTGTCAGCTTAAGAATCACAGAGAAAAACAAGGAAACCAGAGAATGAGAGAGAGAAGAAATCTCTTGAAACATTTTCTGCTCAGTTAATGTTTCCAAGGTCAAAAATATCAGCATAGGCTACAGATATCAATATGCTTTAAAGAAACTGCCCTTTGAGTTTCTTTAATGGTTTAAGGACACAAATGCCATTTTTGAAGAAACAGTTTGTACACAAAAATACAGTGAATATTCTTTCTTTATATATATATGTACAAAATTATATAATATACAAATATGGCCAAAACATAAATCTGTAGTCAGAAGTTTTCCAGGTAAAGTTATGTGTGATGTCACATGCAGACATGTACAAACATCTTAACAGAATAATAAAACTCAAGCTTGTCACAGTATTATTCTGAACCGCAAGAGAAAAAGTGGTGTCAGAGTATAAAAAGCATAATTAAGAGCTACATCAGTTGTCTGAAGAATGCAAAAAATGTGCCCTGACCTATTGCAGGAATTTATTCTAATTAATTTAGGTGCAAGATTCTAAATTAAAGTTCACACACCATAACGTGCTGAGCCTCTGTGCTTGTACATTACTATTGTGGTAGTTGTTATTATTTCTACTACAGCAATTAAAGACAAACCCATGAATTTCAAAGGACTGCATTTAAATGCATCTATTTTATTCAAAATTCTAACTTCTGTCCCAAATAATTCACCTTTCTCTATTTCTCTTTCACATGAACTCCAGAGAAAGATGAATTGTACCTGTCAGCAGGCCCTCCAGGTCTGACACATGTTATTACAACAGGACGAGATTTATTTCTGTCATCGTGTGCTCCACCTAGAAAGTAAAAAGTCACAGAAAGCATACCTTCATTTTATGCTTTTTATGAAAACTCATTTCCAAAAGGCAAGCCTACATCTTGTAGCATGCACTTTCACAGATGGGCTAAAAAGATAAAAAAATGGCCAACCCATTAATATGACCCTCCACTGAATTTTACCTAAATAAAATCAACTTACTCTATGTATAGATGAATCTTTAAAAACAAATCTATGGAGGGATTCTTATTAAATGTGTATTTTTTTCTTAGAACTTTTACTCTGAAAATGTGATCTCAGTGTGAACACATTGTTCTGCAATGTTTGCAGCACAGAGAAAATAAATCTCTGCTTTATGTATACTCAGAATAATGAGTGACCACTAAGACATTTATGTACTGAATATAAAAGACATTTTCCCTGAAGAAAATAGTAATTCACTATTGGGGTGTATTAATTAACAGCTGCATCTTTTCTTCTGTTCTCCAAGTCAGTGATAATATTTTAGTTGTACAATTGAGACTACCAGTAGTATTACTTCATACTTCATACAAGTACTAAATGTGAATCTTTAGTTAAGAACTATGATCTTCCTGGTGATTTCAGTGGCAGCAGAATCTGGTCTTACGTGACCAGAGTTTGTCATGTTTCCTTGGCATAGTTGATTACTTAAGGCTCTCCCATAAATAAAAATTAGAGCAGCTCATAAAAGCAATGCATGAGGGTATGGAAAATGTAATATATCGATTTTTACAAACTGTAAGCCATCAATCCTGACATATTTCTGAGTGATTCAAAAACTTACCACTTTTTTTTTTTAACAAGAAAATACAGAGTTCAAATTCAACAATAACTCACCTCTTATTACAAATCCAAAAGTGTTCCCCTCTTTATGTAAAGTAACTTCCACAGTTCTAAAGATGAGACCTGATCCTTGTACAGCTAAAAGAAAAAGAATCCAAAACTTAATGGTCATTATTTTTCTAATTATACACACAGATTTAAACATTTTCTAATTTAAGACAGATGCTGAGTCATACAATTGGAAATACCCAATTACAGAACAGTCAGACTGAAGACCTGTAATTAAGTGGAGCTCATCCCCTTTCTGAGAGAATTTTGGACTAGATATTTTGCAGAGTGACAATGGTTTAGAAAAAAGATGTATATAACATGCATATGATGGGTGAGGAATTTGAGTCTTACTCTTTAAGTTATGACATAATCTTGCTTATAGTTACAAAAGAGTGCTAGAAAATACGGAATACACAGTGAGACAAAAATGACACAAAATTCTTAAGAGGACCTACTGAGATTGCTGTTTAGCTATAAAAACATTTACTTTTGTGGCTTAGAGAGAAGACAATCAAGATTTTTGGGGTGTTTGTCTGATCTCAGGTTACTAGATTACAATATAATGCATTTTATTATCATAAGGATTTTTTTTCTTTTTCAAAATGTAGCATGCTTCCTCATAATCGGTGAGTTAGTAAAAAAGTTCTTTGGCTTCTAGTTGAGTCAGTATTTTCTCTGGAAGTACTAAAGAAATGGTGTATAGCTGGACTAGGAGGTGAGAAGCCTAATGCACAGACCAATGCATTTGGGTGTGATAATCCACTTTACAGAATTTGAAACCACTGCTGTTAAGAGACCAGCAGACAGGTTGCTATTAGCTTTTACAGGAAAACTTTGGCAGGGTCTAAGAACTCTCTTTTCCAATGGGAAAATGACTCTGCACAAAATCACATGCACTCAAACTTTCCACCTTCCAGTTAAACGCTGGAAACAGTACAAACACATATAGAATTAAAAAAAACCCAAACCAAACCAAACCAGCTCTATAAAATACATACTCCGTGAGTGGCAGAACAAATGAAAACTTGTGTCATTTAATGTTCCTGCCTGCAATAACCCGAGTTTCCCTGTCAGGATACCCTGAGGGGGCAGTGGATGCCACAGGCTACCCTGTGTGTGCTGCCAATCATGGAAGGCACCAGGAAGGGCAGAGGGCCCTCAGCTCTCTCTGCCCCTCTCTCTCAGGACTCCCCTGCTCGCAACTCACCCCAGTATTTATTTCTGGGAGATGTACTGCATGTAGTGTACTTTCCTGGGAGCTTTTCAGAGCCTATAAAATAATTTACTGCAGGGAACCAGGAGAACCAGCCAGTGAAATTACATAAATCTCATTTCCTTAGGAAAACAGGTGAAAGATGGCCCTCCAGAGCACTGCTCTGTGCTGTAGTAATTGCTGCTACAGCTTGATGATCATGGCTGCTTTAGAGTGCATGGCTGTTTTCTTTTCAGTTAGAAACATTTTACTGACTAAAAAATTGAATTATGAGAAGAAGACAACTGTTGTCTTCGTTGCTATTGACAGGAAGTGTCCTTGTGGGTAGCTCATGATGATTCCACACTTCCCCATTTGTTTGGTGTGGTCTGTGCCCTGCAGTGGGGAGAGGTGAAACCCACAGCTCAGCAGGGAGGAATGGCAGCAGCATCCTTCCTCTTGGGCACAGCCACTCAGGAGGCTGTCCTTGCCCCCCAGCCTCAGCCTGCTGTGGGCAAAGCTCCTTCACCCTGCCAACAGCAAAAGGCAGACACGAGACAGGCACTGCTCACCTTCCAGTTTTAAACACTGAGGTGGCTCGTGCTGAGAATAGCACCTGGATGCTCCTGCTGCAAACACTTCAGAAATGGAAGGAAGCACTAGGGAGTGGGATTACCAGTGCTCAATCAAATATAATCCATCATTATTAAATGACTGACATTTCCTGGCTCTGAAGCTATGACAATCCTCCCTCTGAGGGAGCAAGCATGGGAACAACAGCAGAATTCCATTATGTATGGGGCTGGGAAGCAAGTGCCAGGACTTTTCCACATGACTTACTGGAAAACTAACATGTTTAACAAAAACAGTTTGCTCACTAGTAGTTCATGGAAACAACTAGACTGCTAATTATCTCCAACTTTATTACCTATGTTTGTATGAGAAGCCTGGAAATTCCAAGGACTTAAAGAAAAAAGTTACAAATGCTGCTGTAATTTAGGGTGTCAAAATCCAGTCTCAGTGAACAAGAGTGGCACATATGCTAAAAGAGGATTAAAACTAAAGAAAACCTGGCTGAATAAACGCAAAACAAATAATGTTGGTAAAACAACAACATCTGCAGTAAAGTAACTCTGAACTCAGCTGATTAATTCAGATCCTGTGCTTCAGAACATGAAGTTCCCTCACCACAAGCAAACACTAATCAACAGAGGACATTCAAAAAATTTTAATGTGCTTGTCAGGAGGTCCTAAAAAAACCCAAATATGTAACTAGACTAACCCTCCAGCTGCTAGAAAGCAGTGGGGAAGCTCATCAGCTTCTGAGCACCAAAGACAGTGATGGATTTTTTTGGATTCTATTGCAAGGAAACTCTTTATTTAAGGAGACGAGAGTTTCCCAGTTGGCACCTGAGATTCTTCTGGCTGGACACCAAGAAACCACATCTTCTGCCCCCCAGCAAGCAGCATGAATGAGTACACACTCTTTCCAGGGTGTGCCTGCTGCAGCCCCTTGGTGCAGCCAGCCTGACACTCCTTCACTTTAGGTCCCAGGTGTTCAACTCACTGTTTCTCTGGCTTTCACTTCATACCTGATAGACTCAATTCACACTGATTTTGACCTACAGATACACCATTACAGGCACAAGCACATAAAGACAGAGCAAAGGAGAGACAAGGAAAACATTTGGTAGCACGCTGTAACTTTGGTGTGAACAAAAACTTGTATTTTGAAGAAAATCCTGCTCAGTGAAAGCCCTTGTTTCAGTCACACATTTTTTGCAAGTTCATGTATCCTTATGGCCTACCCCACTGTGTCTTCTGCTCTAGAAATGAAATTTTGCCTAAATGTGGTGTCAGAAAAGACTAGAAAAGTCTCAAAGGATGTTGTTTACCTAGGAGGGAGGGATGGTGCTGCACATGGAGAGAAGAAAGGAAAAAGCAGAGGCAGAACTAGCAAATATTCACTGATCTCATCTCAGAGGATCTTATAGTAAAAGGAAGGACTTGCTTGCCCTGGAATCTACTTAATCTACTTTCCAGTATTCACAACTGCAAAGCAGCAAACAAAAATCCCCAAACAAACCCCAACCAAATAACCAAAACCAACTAGTTCTTTTGTACTGCTTCAATGCTCTATGGTAAGCCACTGGAAAAAATAAAATTAAGAATAGAATTTAAAAACAACCCCTACTAAAATGACTATTACCAACCATGTCCATCTCACTGTTGACTGTGTCTGCTATTCTGCATATGTTTTCAGTTTTCTTTGCAAATACTTACAGACTGGAGGCAGCTCATACTCCACTTCTAACACAACCCTTTCACCAACATTCTTGAGCAGGCTGATGATCTCGTCATGGCGAAATTTGGTCAGGTTGATTCCATTCACAGATTTGATGTAGTCCCCTACATCTAGCTGGTCACTCCTAGGGAAAAGTACATACTCCATTTGTGAAAGACAGATCTGATGAACCAAACTAAGTCCTTTAAATTACTGTTTAGTGATTGTAAGAATTTTTTTCCATGAATCTAGAGTAAAATGAGTTGATTTTTCTAAGAGAAAGTGGCATTTTAAGATCTTCTACTCTAGCTTGTTAAATATTAAAATAAGAATATTGTCGCATTATTTATTCCTGAGGTATAAAACCAGCTGTACAATAAAGGATGATTTGACTGGTTTGGGCATAGGATCTGGGAAGTCCTCTTCTTCATGTTCCCAACCTTGTCTCTATTTGTGAAGTGTCCAAAAAAAAAAAGTTTTTTTTGGAGATTGGTTGCCTTCACAGCTAACATCAAATCAAAAGGAAATGAGCCAAGGTCAAAAGCATATGTTCTACTCACTTACTTGGGATGATTTAGCTCAACCCTTATCTTTTGATTTGTCCCACTTCTGATTAAAAGCTTTTTTCTTTCCACTGCAGTAGTAAGCAAGGTACCTAAGACTTCAGAGTCTTTTTAATCTCAAAGCTATCTAATAAAGAGTTAAAAAATAGAATTAAATTATGGTAGCACTAGCATTCTTTTTTCCATTTTGTTTTTTCCCCCCCCCCTCAGTATATTATGCTACTTCTCTCAAATTTTTGCTCAAAGATAAAAATATAGAGAAATAAAACATATATAATTTAGAAGAAATGTCATGAGCCTTGTGACAACTTTTGAAGATCTCATTGGTATTTCCAGCTTTTATTAAAGTAGCCTTGAGCAAACAGAAGGGCCAGCTGTTGCCATTTCCCTCTGAGGCTCTCCAGTGTGATGGGCTGCCATTATAGATGCATCAGTGACAGATTTGTTAGGTGACCTTTCTGATGCAGTACGTATTTCTGAAGCAATCACATCTTATATTGCATTTGTAGCTTGAGATGTGGTTACCTGGCAGCGATTCCTCCTTGACGAAGGTTAGACACTCTCGGTTTCCCATCCTTGTCGATACCACCCGATACTGTGAGCCCTAGGGTGGTGCCTTCTTTTTTCATTAATTCAACTATTGTTGAGCCCTTGAATTCCTCTGTTGAAAGAAAATTATTCACGTTATTAAAATTTAAGAAGTAACACAGATGTTGCCTTTCTAATATGTCACCTTCTTCCCAAGAAAATCATTCTGTGTTAGTAAGGAATAACATTTACATCTGGAGATTTTTTTATATTACAATTCACAACTTCTGTCCACAAGGCTCTGCATATAGATAAATCTTGAACCATATGTTCTGTAAAAGGTTATTAAAAACGACACCAGTGTGCTAGTATACTACACAGAGCCCACAAATATGAAGTCTGGGAACACTTAAAACTAAAGATAGTTGTTTCACATTTTTAAAAAGCTATCTTTTCTCGTTTTCTGCTTTCTACCTCTGACCTCTGTTTTATAATGCACTTGAATTGATTAAATAGAAGGGTGCACCACACAATGATACAACAGAACTATAATTTTAGGTTCAGACTCACTTTGAGGTCACTAGCAGATGTCAGTGTTAATAGGAACACTTGAATGTAACAAGAATCCAGATAGAGATATATCAGAGCTTAACAGTTTTATTCCTTATTTTTACATAAATACAGCTCCACTGTAACTCTCTGCAATCTCTGCAGAACAGGTATAAAGTAAGTGAAGGGCTTTCATAGTGATTAAGTGTATATAAAATTTCCCTCATATGCTAAAACACCCTCTTCTGCAGTTTCTCCATTCTTGGAAAATGACAAGTTAATTCCACAGACAACAAAGGCAGGTCACATGCAACAAAAAGCCTCAAACTTTCAAAAAGAGATGTCCTTATTGCACATGGGTGGACAACAAGTAAAAAAGGTAACCTACATATCCAGTTTCAGCAGGACTGCAACTCTTGGAAAGCCACATGTCCACTGTTTCCAGTCGGGGAAGACCTAGTAAAACCACCAGTTGCCCAGGTATTCTGGAAAAATACATGAAACCCTAAAAATCCACTAAAATCCTGGAAGAATCCATGCCAGGATCATCCTTTTCAGTACTAATACGCAGTTTTTAGGTGAATTGATCGGAGACAAATGTCATACATTCACTGTAAACAAACAGTGAGTCTGCACTGCACTAGCAAGTTTGCTGTGGTAGCATGAGATTTAAAGATGAAAAGCCACCCAAAAACTATGCAAGGTCCTTGTATATATCCAAATGTTCACCAGTAAGTGTAGAAGTAGCACTATACAGATAGCAACAAGGCTCTATCAAGATCATTCCACATGATTGTGGAGATGACATAACATATTCACCTTACAATGAAGAGTTGCTGCCCTGAACAAGAATTGCCAAAACACCACCACCACCTCTGTATTTGAGGAAATGGTGGCATTTAGAGGAAATCATTTAGAAGGGACTCCAGTCCTGGCACACAGGCTTGTAATCCTTGGTAGTACTTCTAATAGGATTAGCTGCTGATTTTTTTTCTGATGTGGCATCATCCTGTGCTCCTGCTCATTTCTAGGTAGCTGACAGGCTCTTCTATCTATTCCAGCTGATGATGACCTCACTTCAGTTATTCACATTTTTACCATTATACAGCATGAGTTACAGGCTCGGACAAGAATTGCTCTATGTTTATAAAGCTTCTACTACAATAAAATTCTGCAATGCATTCAGCAACACAGGCTGTCAGAAGCAGATAGTAGCATAGCTAACCAGTGCGTTCTCCAACTTGGCTGACACCAAACCACCATTTGGTACCATCTGGAAGCTGCTGGGCTTCCATAACGTTTGCTCACATCTGGCCTTTGTGACAGCTCAGAAAGAACAGATGTGATTACCTGCTTCTGAATATGAAGACATGTTGCATAGCTGTAGAGGTGCTATGGACCAAAATGCTGCTTTCAGTTTTATAAAAACCTGTAAGTATTCATAATGAATACAAGAGTTAGTCATGGTACTTACTGCAACCAAAGACACTGTACCTTGGCAGCCATGATGCAACCTCAGGTGCTCTGCCACCGTGTGACACTTGTTTATTCAGGACTTACTCAAACATGAGATCTGGAGTCAAAGGAAAATCTCTCTTCCCACCTCCCAAACTGAATCCTTCCTTTGTAATTCTCAGTAGTACAATGTGGCTTTCAGTAACCATCTAAGGTTAATTTTTTTAAACAAATACTTTGCCACAATGTGCATACAGGACATAAACAATGCACTGCAATGCAATGCCTAGTATTTTGCCATAGCATAATACTGTCATGTGTTTTGATGTTTTACATAGGTTCTGAGTCTGCAATCCAATGCTGGGCAATACTCTGCTGCCCGAAGTACATGTGGAACAGATGATCCAAGCAGTATTTTAAGCAGGTTAACAATTACACAATTCCCTTCAACTACTGGCATGGAAAGTGATGATCAGGCTGGTTCCTTCTCACCATCTATTATGACAAATTTCTGTTTACCTCTGCCAACAGAGAATGACTTCCAGGCACTCTTCCTTGGTAGGCAGGAGGGAAAGATGCAGCAGCACTCTAAGGAAGGGGTGGTGTGAACTGCTCATTGCACGCTGACAAATAAGGTCATCTAGACATGCACAGTAGTTTCATTAGGTTTGCTGCTCCGAAGGATTTTGTAGCTTTTGTTGTACATAATCATAGCAGGAAGAAATTGAACTACCTAAGCTGGTTTTGCTTATAAGAGACTGTTATCCCTGCAAGTGCTCTGAACCAAGCCCATTTGATACCTTCATCATTGTTTTTCATCTTCTCTTTTTTAAATCGCACATGATTGCTGTTGTAATAATGCTATATATGACATGCTTACTCATCTGCATTGCTTTGGCATTATTATTACAGCCTAATCCCACTGGAGTATTATTGAAATGCCCAATATCAGAACAACCCTTCGTTTTCAACCCAGCACGCAAACGCGTTTGTCTGTGCTATTCCCCAACTAAGGCAAGGTCAGACTCTATTTCCCAGTTAAGACAATGCTATGTTGCAATTTGAGGGTAAAAAATCATGTATCACCTCACTCGTAATTCATTACTTACGCCAACCAGCAAACTCCTAATTAGTTAAAAGTCTCTGGAGTCTGTTCTTTCCTACACATACTCCCACACTGGTAATAATATTAGCATAGTCAGCATCAGAAGGGAAAGCACAGAAGTTATTTTCAGACTTCCTGTGAATTCACACTGGGACTTGCCTTCCCTCAGCCTATGGAGGGGTAGCTCTTGGGACTGCCTCAGGACTTCCATCACTTCCTGCAGGGACAATCCCAGGTACATGCCTGCCCATGCTGCAGCACCACTCTACAGCTTTCTTGGCATCCACCTGCTCTGGTATGGGGTTCAGGAATCCCGCTGAATCCTGGAGATGGCTCAGCAAGGGGAGCACAAATATGCACACTTTTACATGCAGGCAGGCATAAGATGAAAAAGAAAGGTTTTTGCCCCAAAGAGCTTCCCTTAGATCTCCAGTTCTGTAAGCAGGAGCACACACAGTAGCTGAATTCTAAAGAAAACATTACACTACTGCTGTTCTCTAAATTGCTGGTCTGGATGCTTCTCTCAGGCTTGCTGTTGCAGTATCATGACAGTGTGAGCCTGACTGGCAGCCAGGTCAGCTGGTGCATTAACACTATGATCTGCCCTGCAGCCTGGAGGACTACAGGGATACTCAACCAAGCACAAGAAAGCTTCAAAGATAAAGCAGATGCTCAAATTCAAGACTGGGTAAATCTTACTGTGAGAGGATGAATACATGGAACAACTTGCAGGTAGGTAAAACTGAAAAAATACCATGACTAATTTTTCTTCAAGAATGATAGCAACATAGTAAAGTTTCCTGTATTTTATACATGAGCAGACTTCTTGTCATTTTCTACTCTTTGGTATATGTAAATAATAGTTTTCAATTAATAAATAGCATGGAAAATAAATTCTTGTGAGACTTACAAACCTAGAATATACTCATTCAAAAAGAAAACAATACTAGATGACAGAAGAGATTTTTTCACAGAAAAATATCTGAGAGCCAAGAGAACTCTTAGTCAAAAGTTTTACCATTTATTTTCTAAATTACTACAATTTTATATCTTAACGTACATATTAAAGTAAAACTCAAAAATATTTGTCTTAATTTCAGATATTGAGACCCTTATTTGAAAATTTAATTTTAAAACCCCCCCAAAATATCTATGATCTACAAAATCAGGTCAAGTGCTTGCTTCTATTCTCCACCTAGTCAATGAGTTTATCAAGTGCAGCCTGAACAGGGCATAAATGGAACTGAAAATAAAATTTAAAAAAACCAAACCAACCTTGCTATTATTGAGATTTTCCTATCAAAATCATATATAATTAGTAAATAAGTAATTGGTAAGTTTGTTGAAAATATAGTGAATGCTGTCCTTGAATGGATTTTCCCTTGTACGTCAGCACAAATTCCGCAGAGAAAACATTTTGCTATACATCCCAGTAGGCATCTCATAGCTTAGTAAGAAATCACATAAAGATACAGTCAATTCTTTGGGAACAGATAGCAGTTTGTTATAGTGGAGACATCACATTTACTCAGTGTTTCAGGTCCTGTGGGTATGTGTATTTCTCTTAGTGTGACAAGATGGATGTCAAGAGATGATGAACAGTCCATTCCTTGTTGCCCTTTTCCTGACTAGTTGTCACTAACTTCTAAAACACCTAAAATTCTGTCAAAAACAAACAAAAGCAGATCAGGGAGGACAATCTGAAGACGAAGCTGGTCACAACCTGCCCTGTGGCCTCCCCTTTCCACATTTGGGGACAATCCCCGAACCAGTCCTAGTTCAGAAGCCAGCAACCCACAGTGTAAAACAAACAGGTAAGAGGTGCAGCAGAGAACATCTACAAGGCACAACTCACTGCAGTCACCAACAAGACTGTAAATTTAGAATGCCGCCAATGCAGGTTGCCTTGGGTCAGCAGTCAGGTTAATCAGTATAAACGTGCACCGTTTCCACTGAAAGCAAAGGAGATAGGTATGGCTAAGACACTTGTAAAAAACTGTCTAAAACAGATTCAGTTTAAATTGACAGCTGTTCTGGTTGTGTACAGGGCATTATAGATGATCTCCTTTTTATCTTTTTTTTTTTTTTCCCCCAGATATAAGAGCATCTACAAGATGACTTTGCCATCGCAAAAATATTACCTAAAATGTATTACCTAAAATCCAAATACCTTCCACCGGTGCTTACAGACTAGAAAAAGTCTGCCTAGCCTAGGCATGACACAGAAAAGGAAATAAGGGTATTTTATGATCCATCACAAGCAGTGATGTACAGGACATGATCACATAACTCACTGAAAACACCAGGCCTGCAGGACACAGCAGCACAGTTCACACCTGGGTTCATTGGTTGCCTGTCTAAAACGAGCTTAGCTCTTGTGCTGTTTGGTTTTGGGTACATTTTTCGTATTCACAGAATCCTTGGCAGCCAGCACTCTCTAAATCCCAAGTGAGGCATTCAACAGAAGTGGTCTTCAATTTAACCACAAATGTAAGCATTATATTTGAAATTCTATTTCTAACTAAAAGATCAAAATTTAATAGAAATATCCCAAGTCTGAAAATCAAACAACCACCAGAAAGCCAGCTGCAGACAAAAAAAAAAAAAAAAAAAAAAAAAAAAAAAAAAAAAAAAAGGCTCTTCACTGTTAATGAAAGAACCTCACCAATTTCTTAACAGAAGAGTATTGGAAGAAACATATTTGACACAGTTATCAACACACACTACAGTAGCTTCAGTAATTACATTTCAGGAATGAACAATGACTGGAGTACACCATTATTACCTTTCCAGAACTTAACATTTGCATGCCATAGCCTACAGGGCAGCCCCAGTGCTTTTCCAGCAGCAGCACAGCCATGCTACCAATGGCACATGCTCAAGGTACCACATCCTGCTTCTGTCTGAATCCACTCCTTGCAGACAGGAGTAGTAGACAACATTTGCCAGAAAATAAAAAAAACCAGTGTGGCATGGTGTAAAATCAGTTTTCACATTAAAGCAGCTTCGCACAGAAAAGACAAGAGTGATCTCTGTAAAGTCAACTTACAAGGGATATGAGGGTAAAAAAAAACTGCTTTGAACTTAGAGGAAAAAGTGGTCCATGGCAGCAGCTGTGTAAGAAGCTGAGAGGTTTCTCCAGGCTAACTGTGACAGATATGCAGATTAAAACAAGAGATGGATGGCCACATGTCTAGACGCTTTTTCAAGCCAGACAAATGCTGGTGAGGGAACAACAGGCTTTTTGGTCCTTTGGATAGTCCTGCCTGCAAAAATTCCACAATGAAAGAGTTTTCAAGCATGTTTTGTCTTTTTTTTTTTTTTCTTGTATTTTCAATTGAATTGCACAATAGTGCCAGAAAACAAAACAAGAGCAGACATTGATACTCCAAATCCTTCCAAATATTCAAGTACTATCAACCTAAAATTATTCATGACATTACTTTGACAGATATTGTGCAAAGAGATCAACTTGAGTTATCGTAATACAAACGATGGCATCTGATTCTTCTAAAGGATTAGTCTATTAGGAATTTTTGTCAGTGAATACTTCTGAATTCTTTTCTCTGTACCTTTTTTTTTTTTGCTCTACATCAAGAACTGCAAAAATCAGGCTAAATACAATAATTCCCTATTTATAATCCCTGAGGAGAGAAATTCAACTGGAGGAAAAATTATTTTTAAAAAATTATAAAACATTAAAACATTTAGCTTCAGTAAATACGAATACTTTAATATATTACTTAAGAATGTCCAGATTTAGTTAAATCACACCAACAAAACCTTCTACAAAAAAAATATTTTTATCCCTCACATGCCACTGTGCACTAGGGTTGGAGTAAACATGCAAATCACAACTTGCTCAGTGATATAGTCTAGTGAAAGCACATTTATTTCTTAAGTTAGTTGGAAGTTCTAGTGTTTTAATCAGTGGCTTTCTTTGAGAACATATCTACACTATGCATCGATCACTTGAAAATCTGCAACCATCAACTTCCTTATCTTCAGATGAGGACCAGTTCCATTTTGAGGCACTTGCTATGTTTCAGAAAGTTCAAACATTTTTTTGCTTCCTCACTATCTAGGATGGTAGCCAAATTCCTGAACATTTGTTGGGTCCAGAGCAGCTCACTAAACTGTCAAGGTGGAGTTTTAAGAAGCAAAGACACTGGAAGGTGAAAATGAGCGCAGGATGGTCTCAACCTTGACCTCTTCAGCAGACATTGCACTGCCTTCCAGAGCTCAAACTTCCTTGCTTCCACACCATATCATTGTTAGCATGGTTGGGGAATGGGTAGTAGAAAGTACTTTTGAGCTGAAGGTTATGCCCATGGTTATCTCAAATTTGTATCCCCCACATGAAACAAGCATCTCCTTTTGAAAATTCTGATCATGCCATAAGCAACAAAATCTTAAGAATGGCTGGTGCATCAGCAGCAATACCCTCAACTCTTCTGCATGTCTCTGTTGACACTACTGATGAAGAAAGAGCCGCAATAGTCTTTTCTACATTTCTGTCTGAATGGGATACAGGCTTCATTAACCCTCCTTGGCTGGTAAAAAACCCTATTGCGCACAACAGCACAGAACTCTGACATTAATCTAGATTTATAAAACTTCTTCCCATAATTCTGATTAATTCACCTCCAGCTTCCTCTTCATTTCTTTTTAATGAGTAATTAACACCAAGAGAACTATTGATAATTTGTGTTTCTTTGCACTGATATGTCACTACTCACAAAAACACAGCCTGACTGTTGCAGTTTCTCTGCTTTCTACAGTTACAAAAATGGACTAGGCAGGATTGATTACAGGATTGATTGCACTTGTGCATTTCAAAGCAGGAAAGAACCACTGGAAACAATTCTCGCCCTCATCACCTGAGTGGCACAAGCAGAGAAACCTGATATAGTGGTATCTCCACCTACAGATTACCTCTTTTAGATATCCAGTGTGGCTTTGAAAGCATCATGTGAGAAAACTCTGCTACATGTGTAGATAGTGTCTATCTGAATTGGGAGTAGGCAAGCCTTCAAGACCAAGATCTCATTATAGTAACACTATTACATTCAGGAAATCCCTGTGATACCTCCAGTCAAATCACCTCTTAATCTTCTTTCCCTTTGAGATAAAGAACTGTCTGAACTGCTTAGGTTTTTGCTATTAAAGATATGTTTTGCCACAATGTTTTAACATCCTGGTGCTACTGGGCAAATTTTAGCAACAGCATCATTAAATCTCATTTCTCCATTTGAGCTGTCATTTATTTTTTTCCTAACATACCTTGCATTGCCTGTCATGCTCTACAGGTGCTATATAATTTAACATTTTAGTTAACACAAGACAGTGGTTTTTCTTTTTAGATCACTAGTGTCATGGCAAAACCAAAGCAGTAAAGATAAGAAAAGGATATAGTAATGGTGTCACTCCTTTTTAGAAAAACTATCGGTCATGTATTCAAACAGTGGGTAGGGAATTTTCAAATATTTGAAATTTGGAGGACTGGGCCTGCAGAACATGGATTGAGGAGTAGATATTTAAGTTTTATGGGGTCATATATGTAAATGTTTGTAGAACAAATACAGCTGAATGATAATGCACACCCTGTCTTTTTACTTGGTAGTACTGAAGGAGACTCAGCATGACAAAAGGGTTTATCAAAGTCTCTGTGTAGAAGATTAGGCTATCCTTGAGAAAATGAGATATGGATGAGAAAAATGAGAAATATGGAAAATGCGAGTGAATGCTTCCCACACATTTCACTTTTTGTCCTTTGTGTTCAGTGACCAGTGATATCTTTGTGGTTTGCTTACTCTTGACCTTTGTGAAAACCCTAACCCAGAAATCCTGACCTCTGGAAGATGGTAGTTCAAAATCAGGTTGGATGAATGCATTGCTACAAATGGTTTAAAAAATGATCTGTCAGTGACTCATTCTTTTTGTATACACCAATCTGATATAAAACTAAAGTTCCAGAGATGGCTTATGGCGCAATTTAATATGGAATCTGACAAATAGGATGCACTGATTTTTTACTAGGCTTTTAAAGTTAAAAAAAAGTGCCTATGACAAAAAGATTACTGACTTACTCAATATTCAGGATGAAAAAAAATACAGTTAAAGCCAATGGAAAAGGAGGTATAAAGAACTGCAAAATAAGCTACTGAGTTATATTAAAATTTACCAAGTCGCAGAAGTAACGATGACTTTAGTTGTCAATAAGCATTTAAGATACACAAGAATTTACTATTCCTGTAAGTTGGAGGAACATGAGGAGAAAAAGTGGAAACAAAGAAAAGGAATTATGGTGGGGGAAGAGGGGAAAAAAAGAAAAGGAATCATTCAGGCATTTCTTGGCTGCTAACCTGTGCTCTGGAACTCTCTAATCAATCTCCGTACTTATTCCCTGAAGTTTAATATATGCATAATGAAATAATGACAAAGAGGGATGAAGACAGATGCCTTCATTTGCATGAACTAGCTTATTAGATAGTCAAGCTTGCTGAACAAATCACTGCAGCGAAACAGTAGAACATCCAGTTGCAAGAATCTACCTGTGTGATTTCTTTTTTCATCTAAATTGTCACCATATCCCACTAAATTAGCACAGAAACTGAGATAGCATCATATTAGCACATAGTGACATGGCACATATTAGCCTGTGAGACTGTAGGAACATTTTGCATCTTCAGGTCACTTCAAAAATGTGTTTGTGGGTTTTTGCAAAAATCTGAATGTGACATCAGCATAAGAGGCTTATATTATGCCAGAGCACCCCCACTATTACATACAGAAAAAAGGAATTCCTCTATCAAACTTCAAAATATAATGTAAATTTCACAGGAAAGTTTTTTTGGCTTTTAACATTTACTCTTATTCTCCAAAAAACTCTTATTCTCCAAAAACTTTGAGTGAAGAAGAACAAAGATTACAACTACTTCCTCTCCAAAAACATTCAGACATGCTTACTGTATATTCTGGTTCACCTCTACTTCAAAAACACATCTTGTGTGTTGGGTCTATTGCAACATCCTTCTCTTCTTTCAGTGACCAAGAGGTTAAAACAGACAGGAAAATGTTTATATAAATTGAAGAAATAGCTAAAATTTCAAACAGGCTGCAATAGATAAAGATTCAGCTGAAAAGTTCTACCTGGAGGCTTTAATGACGTCTTTCATTCCAAGCACAGTGCAATGTACAGAATCTCAACAAGGATGCAAATCAGGAAACTGCTAACACACCTCAAAGCATGCTTGTTGAAAATACTGCTTTTAAAGTTAGATTGTGTCTAAAAAAGAGACATAAATAAAGCTTTTCTAAATAAAGGCTGTGCTTAAACAGAGGGAAACTGCAGGATGAGAGCACTTCTTCAGGTTGCTGACTCCCTGCAAACAATTCACAAGATGTGGTTATCTCTGGTTTTTTCTCCTCTTCTTTTAAAGGACATACTTGCCAGCATTTTAAAAGAAAATATTTAAATTCTAAATTATTTTAAGTTGACAAAATTACTTAAGGAACCTAGCAGGCTTTTCTCAATACAGACACTTCAGTGCAGAGATCTTCCACCATCATTGAGAGTAAAATTTGCTGAACAGAACTAGAGAAAAAGTTATGGAATTTCATATGGTTCATATGGTTCCAGGGTGGTATAAAACTTTGCTAAGTTACACAAACAAGTGCATTCTGAAATTTTCTTCTTCTTCACATAAATCAGTTTGTGGTGTTTTTGAAATGAAATAAACTTCTGCTCCCTGTGGTCATATAAAGTGTCAGTGAAAGAGTCTTTGCTCCAGTTCTTCTTTCCTTTCTTGCATTTCCAAAGGCTGTAACAAGTCTACAAATTCATCATATTTTCCTCAGTGAAGACCCAGAGCTTATGATGCAGATAATCAGCCTAATGTTAGCTGCTACAATCTCGTAAGACTGTTTGGTATGGATTTGAGTTTCTCATGCTTATTTTTAAGTATATATGCATTGGAAAAATATAAGATGATGCCCCGACATCTTCTGATTCCCATGTTTTGACTACTGGTCAATGATATTTTTATAGAGTAGTAGATATATTAAAATTTGCAGTGGATCAGCAAATAAAATGTTCTAATCTTTACTCCAATTTTATACACAAACTCGGACTATAAAATGTATTTACAACTTGTCAAAAATACTCTGATTTCCCCAATACCCTTAACTCAGGCCATGAAAAGCACGTCTTACCATACATTATAATCATATCCAGTTATCATCCTTGTTGGCTAGCACTTAAGCTAGACTGACTTAAACAGCTTTCCTATTATTTTCTGTGGTGTGTGATTAAGTCAAGCTTCATGATTGGATAGATATTCCCATCCACTGTATGCTCTCTATTGCACCATTACCTTTTGTTAGTGGCTAAAGAAAAAGCCCTGGCTTTTAATGGCTTCATCAGAGTTATGTACCATCCTTATCATAAAATTGCATAAGTTCCTTACTGGGTATCTGGGTTTGTAACTACGACTTTGTAATGACTTTCAAATATACTTGCTAAACTTTCAATTCCAGAAATAAATCTGAAATCTTTCTGAAAGAGACCACTTTTAGTCACTTGTGACTATGTTAAATGCAAGTTATTTAGAAACTATTAAGAGTACTGCAGCATTTTTATCCTTGATAGATGTGGTCCGCTTTGTTGCAGTCTTGGTATAACAGCATGATTTCCCTGTACGACCTCTATCAAATTTCACTTCTCACTTTCCTTTACAGAAGCAATATTTTGGGATTCAACAGTCACACTGTGTTATCAGGTATGATCACTCATCCTGTGGCAGTGGTATCTAAAATTCAGCTCTAACCCATCTCATTTTTCTATGACATTGCGTCTTCAGTATCTCAAAGGTCAATGCTCATTTTCTATATCATTTATCCAACAATTATTCAGGGTCACAGTGTCATCTAATATAGGAAGAAGGTCTTGGCAGAATCTTGTCTCACAGTTAACTATTAAGCAGGGTTCATTTTGCTTCATCAATAAAATCAATTAGCATTAAAGGTTGATATTTGTTCCTGCTTGGATTGATATTCACAGTGTCCTTCTACCAATAGTTTCTGTGAATAAAAATAATGAAATCTCCTGACTTTGGCATTGTTGCTGTGTGTTTTGCTTTCTTGTACTTTTTCCAGATTGGTAATAAGGGAGACTTTACTGAAGAGCCTTCTTTATGTGTTTATTCACATAACATTAGTGGATTCCCAAGCCACACAGACATAAAGTGAGACACATATCTGCAATTTGGATAAGGGCAATAAATAAAAATAACTCGACTAATCTGCATTCTCCTAGCCTGTATATCACCCACAAAGTAAAAAAAGTACCTTAATCTACCAGTGTAAAAGATGTGAATGGATGTGTGCACCTATATATATATATGTATATAAAACCCAACAGGTGCTCAGTAAATTAATTACAAAATTAAAGTTGCCAAAAGGTTATTTGGGAACCCTCCAGGTGATCAAACCTCTCCCTGGCCAGAATAATTAATACAAACCATGAATATGTAAAGAAGACAGTATAACACAGCAGTACTTACTATACCTTTGTGTTAGTGAAGTTGTGACTGTCACTCAGATGCTTTTTCTCCTTCTTTTGACACAATTCCCCAAGATTATTAGTAACAAAAGAGAGGACAGGAAAGTCATGAAACAGTTTTCACAATAGTTAAAGAAAAATGCCTGGGAGCAAAGACCCCTGAAGCACAACTTGAGTATTTTAACAAAGGGAAGATTAAATGGTGATTTCACAATGAAGTGACTATAAAGGATTAAGTGAATTTTGATGAAAAACAACTCCTTCTTACAAATGAGGTGAAGCTGAACCTGCACATACTTAAACTAAAAATAAATGCAGTGACTCTAATCACAAAAGGTTATGATGGGTTTTGTATCACTGGCAACCATAAATAGATCGAATGTCCTTTTAAAATACAATTCAAATACAAGCTGAGATACAAATAAATTCCAGGAGGTTGTATGTTTTGTTTAGACAGTCACAAATACCTCTTTTGGCCCCATAAATTCACAGTAAATACCTTGAAACTCAAAGAGACAAGACCTTTGTTCCTACCATTGCACTTTTAAATAGCAAGGAAACAGAATCTAGTTTACACTGATGTTACAATAAACTTCTGGTCTTCCAGATCCTGCACAACCCAAAACACTTCTTCTATTCTACACTATGAGGCATGCCATTACATCTCTGTCTGCCCCATGCACCACGGATGTGATGAGGAAGACACATGAGCACCAGAATCTCTTTTCTTCTTTTGCTTGTAAGACATGAATAGAATAGAATAGAATAGAATAGAATAGAATAGAATAGAATAGAATAGAATAGAATAGAATGCACGAAAATGCTATAAGGCAAACAAGCGAAGAGACAACCTTTTCTCCATCCATACCAAATACTTTCAGCCATTTCATATTGGCAAAATGGACATAGAATTTTTTAGGGCAAAAAAATTGTATAAATCAAGGTGTAGAGTAAGAACGAGAAGCTTTGCTCCACTGATACACTTGAAAAGAAGAGGCAGACTACTATCCAGATCTGGGGTAGAATATTTTGGTGTTATCTTTGTAGACAGTATATTATTTCCTTAATATTTTCATGCCCTGAAATGATAATCACTGAAGAAACTAGAAGAGATATTAAAAAAACCCCGAGCAGATGGAAATCATGCACTAAGTCCTTTAAAGAGGCATTAGAAAATATATTAGGAATATTAAAAACATCAAGTTAATTATCTATAACTGTAAGATAAAAAGAAATTGTTAAGTGCAAAAAGACTCAAGCAGGCAAATCATAAAAAAAAATTATCCCTAACTTCTCAGATGAGCTGAGCAAACTTCTCAGTCTTAAAGGAACAAGCCTGGATTTTGTTTGCTAGTCCACAGAACTGTGCAACACAAGACTTTTGAAAGAAAGCAATGCCCTCCTGGGTCAGACCAACTCTCCATCTAATCCTGCTCCGTAGTGCAAAGCAAGAAAATAAGGTTTAGGGAGAGAATGAGAGCCAGCCGACTTTGCCCAGTCTGGTCCTGCCACAGCTCCTTGACACCCAGTAGAGCCACATAAGAGAGTACAATGCTTCTCAGTCTTTGTAGTATTTACATATGAAGCTCTTGGCAATTAACTTACTCAGTCTCTTCTGAATCCACTGACACAGTCTGTATACACAGATTTACTGCTTGCTCTTCCTCTCTAGAGACACTGGATCAATGAGTATCTCAACTGAATGATGCAGAAATCATTTTTGCTGTTGAATACATATTTTTCCTCCAATGCTGGACTGATAGCAGTATAGAGAAGAACGTTTAAACAGATTTCCACTCAGAGACAAAGATACTGCCTGAAATTCCCTTCTGAACATACTGGGGAACCTGAGCATTCCTCATGGATCTTCTCATGTACTATCCATTTTTCTGAAGATAACCCCTTTACTTGCCCCAAGAAAGCCCAGCCCTGCTATCCTGTGAAAATGCAGTTATTTTTCAAGAGATCAGCACTAAATTTTAGCTTCTCAGTTACGCAGAAGAACCTCTAGTAGCTGTAACAGGTTGCTGTATTCCACAGGGGACAGTCAGTCTGGTTTCATAAAGTTTTAGAACTTCTTGTAGGCAGCAGTGATTATTGGGATTGGTAAGTTTTATGTTCAGCCAGGAAGGGATGGCGATCAGATGCACAATCCCAGGGCTACAAATCTCCCTGTGCCTGGGCACCTCCTTCCTTAAAAGAAGGACCTTTAAAGAGCATATGGTTTTCCTCCCTCTTTCCAATCTCACCCAGCTAGTCCAGGGTCTCTTTCAGAAACTTTCTCCATGCTCCTATTTAAAACCTAGTCTTGACCATCTTTCTTTTTTTCCTAGTTTCCCTCTCCTCACATGTCCATTACACCATTTCTTCTTTTAACTGAAACCTTTAAAGAAGAACAAATTTTTCAACAGACATCACCAGCACTATGATTAAAATGAACAAAACCAACCATCACAGGGGTATCTTTCCTTTGTGGAGCTTAGAGAGCATGCCAGAATTGTGCAGGAAAACAATTGTCCTGGAAGTTGGATCCCCAGCCTCAGGAGATGCGCTGGTGCTTCCCTATTTTCAGTTCCAAGCTCCATTCAAAATCCTGTGGTATCACTGTAACTGGAAGGCAGGCACTAGGGACTCGTGCTTCATACTAACAAATGGCCACAGGAGTACCTGCACATGTACACACTGCAAGCACATTTGCTGAGCACAGAACAACTCATTCAGAACTGCCCATCCCTGCCCCAAAATGAGTGTGTACAACAGCTAAATTGCTGAGGCAGTTTTTAAAACGATGTTATAGATGCTATATGGTACATCATTCTATGCTACATATAGCTAAATGGATTTTTCTGAAAAAAAATGCAGCTGCAATAAATTAATACATTTTTCTTTGAAAGGCTAAGGTTGGCAAAACTATAAGCAATTAAATCCAAATACACATGAAGGTGTTTGGCATCAGCAACAAAATCTGCTACTGGATGTGTGAATAGAGAAAATCCTTTAAAGCCAGTTACATTTTCAGACCTTGTATCAGTTGGGTATTTGAAAAAGTGCACATTCCTCATGCACAGTATTGCCCTTAATACATTTTCTCCTTCATGGTAAAAGGAGTCAAATGAGACTGTTCCCTATCCTAATCCTTTTCAGTACTGAAAAACACAAGCATGTAGCAGACCTGTAAAGAATATGTATAAATAAATCATCAGCAATCTCAATTAGGTAATAACTCAGTCACCTTTGTCAATTTTCTACAAGACAAATTTCTTTCATGTTTATCTGTATGTGAAACACGAATGACATATGAAGTCCTTCCCACAAAGTTATTTCTATGAAAAAGAGGAAGGACAAGAAAGAAATCTTCAGTAATAAATATGTGAAAGCAAATTCAGAAATTTTCAATGTCAGTGGGAAGGAAAAGACACATAGCTCTGCAGTTGCTTTACCATTTGGTAAACCTCCAGTAGGTTAAACAAACACACAGGGAAGTCTGTAAATGATACAGCAACTGTAGCCTCTCATCAAACATGAAAATCGGCAAATGACTTTGCAGATATAATAAACACCTCAACTGCAGAAAAGCTTACTAGCCTGTGATCTGCATTTCACAGGTCAGAACGCTTGCTTCTGCTCAGAAATCACCCAAGATCGTTACCATAATAACTGCGACTGCAGAGGTTACGGCTAATGGATTTCTAAATGCTTAAAATCTCTTCAGTGGCATTTTGTGCTGAGTTTTAAAAGTACATTGTAAAAGTAAGTGTCTATGAGAAAAATGCAAATTGAGGGAAAGAAGTGCTTTTGTAGACACATACTTGAATTTCCTAACCCAGTTTTTACTGATACACGTTTTATTTTCAAGTTTTACTTCTGCAATGAATTCTTTTTTCTCACCGTGAGACTATGAAAAGTGTTGGGGCTGATTTTGACAGGTTTTCTCAGGCAAATCATGCTCTTACTCTGCAAAACCAGTTAGTCAATGAAGACTGTTTCACATTTTAGTGGGGAATGACAAATTAGGTAACGCAGTGCTGCATGGGTGACATCAGAGTGCTTCTGAAATGTGAGGGAAGCTGAAGTTAAAGGCAAGGCAGGTTTCTTTTGACAAGGATGGAAAAAGTGACTGAGGGCTGCACAAGTCAAGCAGCATTGCTTGAGAAGGTGCCTGCACTGTAGCAAATGATGCAAGGGGGCCTGCTGATGCTAGGAGCATTCTGACAAAAAATAACAGGATCATTTCAATCTTCTGCAGCTTTCCTCAGCAGAGCAGCCTGAAGGAATTGGACCAAGTTAACTGCAGCATGAGAACAGCTGCTTTCAAACACTCATCATCTTGCCAATGCCATATTAATCACCAAGGAAAGCAAAACTGGCTCTGGAGCTGTGTTTGCACATAGGTAAGCACACACCCACAGGGATGCATCATCCGTCTGTCACATCTGTCAGTCACTGGGAACCCGGCTCAGACGTTAAGAGCTGAGCTACAGGAATAACCTGGGAGCTGTCTTCCCTCCTGAGCAGTGCCACTTAATGGAACTTAGATCCCAGAATCACTTCAGAAGTCTAATTTTTTTTTTTTCAATCAATGTGGACTTCTTTTAAAAACCATTTTAGCCCTCTCTATTACTTTCCAGATTTCTCACATTTTTCTGAGATTATCTTGCAACAGAAAATTAATGTACTCCATCTATTCTACTATTACGATATGCAGTACAGAACTTTTCCTCATTTAAATCGAGGCACAGCACACACGATCTTACATTCAGCTAATACAATTCTATATTGGCAATACAATGACATCATAACTGGATCACATGTTCTGCCTTTAATTTAGACCGGATTCTGGAATTTTTGTATTTATATATATATACAGATATATATATAAATTAAATTACTTTTTTATTTCTTCACAACCTCAGCTTGCTTTCTGATAGTAATATATTTTTATTTAAACACACATTTCTAGATGTTACAAAAGTCCAAGAATCATAGTGAAGAAAGAAATAGGGTCTTTAAAATTCTTCAGCTTCCACCTGACCTACATTTGAGATCATCGGTTGTGGGCAGTAGACAAACCCCTCAGGAAAGCCAGATTTGATGCAGCTTGAGACAGAATATGAGCATTAGCTGCACAGCAGGCTATGGGGCAGGAAGGGGGGAAAAAAGGCATACCTCTGTATTTTTGTAAACAGCTCCATGTGTTCAGAGCCAAGGATCAGATGAGAACTGCCTTACTGCTTTCTAATGACATTTACATTGTGTATTTAAATATTTCAGAGCCTGAAAATTCCCAGGATGTTAATTATTGGTTTTATTACAATAATTTAGTATTTCATAACTTCTCTTAGGAATATTTTGTGTCCTAAGCAATTACTGAGGACACTACATCATACGGCAATTACTTTTTTAGTATCAGCTCTGTAAATATTATCTTTTCAAGGCATTTTAAGTTTCTTTGATTTGCATGTGCTCCCTTCTAGCTAAGCAGTTCAAAATTCAGCCTACCCTAAAATTATGTTTGTTTAACATTTTATTTTTGCATTAAAATCCTTTTACCAAGCTCCCCCCAAACAAGGCTGCAAACCATCTACTAACAGCAATTGCAGATCTTGAGCCACTGCAGAGGATGTGCTCAGGGCTGTACATTCACTCTGTTTTCCCTCCAGTTTGATGGCTACCCCTGTTCTTGAGATCAAATACTGTGCTGAAATACAAAACCTGTATTACAGCACACTTCAAAGAATCAGGTAGTGTGGAAAGAAAGTGCAGTATTTACACATGTACAAAGGAATAATCTAGTCGCTTTAATTTCAGACTTCAAAGTCTTGACAATTTTCCTTCAGAGCACAGTGACCTATTTTAACAACTGACCTGTTAGTGCCTCCCTGCAGCTGCATACAAAACTTGCAAATGACAAATAATAAAAAAAACTGGTCAGAGAGAAGAAGATGCTCCAGTTGGTGGAGAAAACGTCAAAAGAATTATTTATAATGTTTAGTCTTTTCCTATTTGTCTCTGCAAAGGCTGGTGTGCACTCTCACCATAAATGCAGACACCGTGCCTGTTCAGCAGATCCATTTTCACTCTGGAGTAGGAGGTGGCTGGGAGGAGACTTGGGAAGACTCCTGTGGGTCCCAGAGGCAGGCAGAGCTGGAGCATGAGGCTTACGTGGGAGGCAAAACAACAGTGGATTGAACAACATGGTGAGGACAAGACTTCACGGATTTCTGCCAGGTGTGTAGAGCAGGGCAGAAGGCAGGCAGCTCTGTTACTCTTCTGTCCCAGAGAACAGGAAAACTCCTCTCTTTGTTACTTGGTGCCTGTTTCTTGTGCAAGAATTTACTTAGGAAAGAGACAGCTCACAACCGCATCCATCCTAGCTAAACAAAATCGCTGCATTCACAGATGATTCAAATAGCTCTGCCAGTGTATAGTTCACACTACAGCTCTTCTGAGCCCTTCACTACTTCAGGCAACAAGACTTTACACAGCCAGAAGTCTCTTATGCACTACAACAGTGCACATGTCTAGGTCAGTAGACAGAAGAAGAAAAAAGTATGGATTTTTAATTTTTTAAAATTTAATGCCAACTAGACTGGGCACAGATTCTCTTTTTCCAAAAAAACTAAACAAAAATGAAACACTGAGAAGCTGAAACATTTCTCCTCAAAAAACTTTGGTGTTTTTTAATTATTTTTCTTTTAGTAATGGTAAGTTTTAAGACTCAATTAAAAATATGGACTAAAAACAAAATTAAGCAATTGTTGCAGATTCTATGAAATAATTTAATCTGTCTTAAATTTATGGTGTCTTATTTTCACTTCACAAAGCAATAGTTATTATTCTTGTGTCAGGTCACTTCTTTCCACTCCATGCCCCCAGTTTTCAGTAAGTGAATTGAAAACAAAGGAATAGGTGAAAAGCGAACAGTTTGCACAGCATTACTGTTGACTAATTTACCCATGTTGTTAAAACAGATAAGAGGGCATTGGATTTTAGTTTGGAAATCATGCGAACAGCTATTCAGCCTGTCCATGTTCAGGACAGCACAGGAACATGCATATCTTGAAGTAAATGCTAAAGTCTCCTTGAGTTCAAAGTGTTTCCTGAACAGTGCCATCAGCTCTTGACTTGTATCAGTGACACAGGAACAGCTGATGTCCTTTCTAAAGCTCCTGCAGGAATAAGCAATCCCAGGAATGACAGCTTTGGCTCACCCCTACTGAGCCAAGACCTGCCCTTGGCTGGGCACTGCCGCACCCTCGGTAAATCAGGAGACCTCGGTCCAGGAACTCAATGGGAATGATCTCCATCTGAACCTAGGGACTCAAGAGGCTGGCTAGCAAACACCTTAATTTTAAATTACACTTGTTTTTAACTGCATCTATGATTCTGAGGGAAGGGTCTTACCCTTGACTTCCAAAACACATAGTTTTCATTTTGTGTGCCTTAACACTAGTCCTGCAGTGAGAGTTTCTTCAGTGGGGCACAATATACGCACTCCCTTGGCTTCCATGAGGACAGGGTAGCAAAAAGGGTTCATTATAGTCTGGTTCACAGTCTAAATTTAAATGTTTAGAGGGGAAGATCTGTTTGTTTCTGACTGCAAGCTGCTTCTCACCCTAGCATTACCTCAAGCCTTACTTTTAAGTTAAAAAATTCTGACTGTGAAGCTAAGTAACATTTCAAACAATCATGTATATATAACTGTAACTAAACACCTACACATATGCAAAATAAAGCCCAAGTTTCAAACTGCATTATATTAATGCATATAATTTGAATTAACTATTATTTCAGCAATTCTGTAAATCCCTTTGAAAGGATCTGTTGCTTGTTGATTTTGCACCATGTGAAGACATGGCAAATATGACATGTAGTCTCATCACATGAATAATGCATTCTGCATCTCAAATAAGCAAGTACTGCTCCAGGGAGATGCTTAATCCATTCCTTCCTTCTGGGGATGAAAGGAATTAAACTAAGTGCAATGATCTCGCAGTATGTGCTCATTTGATTTTAATTATAAAATTATTATTTCAACATTTTTTCCTGTAAAATAAACCAAGCCTGAGCTCCATGAAACCTCTACAGAATTATATTACTTCTCTGTGCACTCAGTCAGTGCTCATCAATGTTGCTCTTTCAATACAGTTTCACATGGAAGGATAAAACCCACCTCTAGAGGTTTGCAGGTGGGTGAGTAGTTTCAGGCCTCACAGCAACAAAAGCTCCCCTTTCTGATAGTTGTCAAAAGGATGGAAGCAGTGAAATCCTTTAAAGTGAATTCAAATGTCATGAGAAGGAACTTTCACCAGACACAGGGAGATGCCACAATCCCATTACCAAGTTGAAAGATTTACATCTCAAATCCTGTGAATTTCCACTAGTATTTTTTCAGAGACTGTTGAAACCTGTGCAAAAATCTGCATACAATCAATTGCCTTGCTAAAACCCAGAAGTTTTCTCTTGGCTAATTCAATAGGCAGAGCATTCCTTGGGAATAGAACATCTGCTGTCCATGTCTTAGGAATGACAGAGCATCAAGTGGAACAGACAGCTATACTGTCAAAGGTACTCCCATGCTTCAAGCTTGAAAAAACAGCAGTTCAGGAATGTGATGTGTTATCAGGCATACCATCTGGGGGGATAGAAATGAATGCTTTACATGTAGGGTAAGATCCCCATGTGAAGATTACTGACAGTAACTGCAGCTGACATATTTCCATCCAGGTCCAGCAGAATTTATTGGGTTCACTGCATCACACCTTCCAATTCAAAAGCTATTTGGAGCTGACCTACATAATGTCAGAATTGTAATCCTGCTCCCTAGCAAAAGCAGCTGTTCTGTTTCTGGTCTTGTACTAATTATTGCTACTAGTTAATAGTAAACCTCCTACTGCCAAATGAAGTTGGCTAGCTGGGATGCTTCTGCACCTCTGCCAAGACTAATCCGTTATGTGAATAAAATGCTCACATACAAATGAGAATAGAAGCTATTTACAAGGTGCTATCTCACATACAACACATGGTGTCAAGTGATACAGATGTTTATAGGTTATTTTCAGAAACTTCAGTCAACTCCTAAATGTTCGAGTTAATTCTCAAAATAATGCTTAGTTTTGCAAAGCCTTTTATGTATCTAAACCCACAACATCCATTGTGCTACAATCAGAGTTTGCTGGAGCATGACGAATTTTAATTATAATTTTTTAAAATATCCAACCAGTTCAATCTCATTTATCCTTTGGAGTCCTAAGGTCTAGAGATGGAACAAGGCATTCAGATAAATGTCATCATTATATTAAAAGTTGAAGAATATACATAAGCTTAGATTAGCTGTTTTCAGAACACCTGAAATACAGCAAAGTACATGTTACCAAACACTTGTATTAATCTCTCTGAATAAACCGTGACTTAAGCAGAGCACACAGTAAAAATTTATCTGCAATGCTCTCAAAAACTCCAGAATGTGCAGTAAAATTGAAAAAAAATCAAAATAAATTGTCATTAGTCATGATGACTACTACTCAACACTTGAAATTCCTAATCTTATCAAATGCTCTGAAGACAAAATGTACCAGTATATTTTCAACAAACTTTCTCTTTAAAGAAGACAAATGAAAATCATCAGGAGTTCTCAAAACGTGAAAGGAGTTGTCTCACGTGAAACCACAAACTTCAGTCTGTTCTCAGACCTTAGCTTAAGTGTTTTATAAATACAGTAACCACACTATCAATGATAACTACTAAGATCACAGCAAAAAAATCAAAAAGTTAAATACTTTCAAGGTCATAGATATTACTGACCTATGAGCTACAGCATTACCTGAAAAGCACCCTAGTAGAGGTCTTCATTCACTCTGAAGAACAATGAATATCGATTTGTATTGATGTGGATAAAAAAAACCAAACTGGTTGATGTTTGTATAATTAAATATTTTCTTAGAAAAATAGCTGCATGCTGGATGCTGTACTTGTGTCTTTTCACAATGGTTATGATCTTCATCATTCTACCATAAAAATAACAATTTTTAAATCACTGGGATGTTTTCAAGAATGAATAACAATTTTCATTATAAGCAACACTAAATGAGGCAGCGTGCTCTCTCTCACACACAGAAACATGCACACAAAGCATCTACAAAATGTACTTTGGCTGCTCGCCATAGCTACTGGGATGAGATCTGAGCCTAGCAGTGGCAAAGGTCTGAGTTCCATTCCCCATCCACAAACTGTCTGTGGGTTGTATGTCTTTGTTCAATAATGAAGCCACTTAGCACAGGCAGTATTAACCATTAGAAGGTGGGTGACATGACCTTACAGCTTCTGGTTTCTACTGCAATGCATCTTCCCTTCGAGTCAGAGTTACTGTGCTTGAGGTGAGAACGGCAACATCAGTAATTCCACCTGAATGCAACCTTTGTCAGCATTCATTTGTTTTCATTAGAAGGTCTCTAAAATATTACTTGAGGTGAAAATCCCTTTAGATTGTTGCATAATATCATTGTCAAACTTGTACTTATATCAGGCTTGTTTGAAGGAACTAAGAGAGACACAGGTTGAAAGATCACTTATTTTAACTAGCAGTCTAATCTAATGGTCCAGCTTTGTGCGACGCGATGGCACAAAAGACAAGGATGGACAAGTGATTCTACACGTGGCAGAAAATCACATGAAGACAAGAACTCTGGCAGACTGTTTCTCTGTTAGACTTCTGAGTCTGGCTGATGAGTAGTAGAAAATATGAGCCAATCTCCCTCTATTATTGAAACCAGATATCAAAGAACAGTTTCAGAGGGCCTGGAAATATATGAGCCTCTGATGAAAAGGTGGCTGTGCTCAGTGTCTCAAATCTGCTGCAAAAGACAGATGTGAGGATGTTCTTCACAGCAAAAGCTTGAGGCAACCTAACTGTGGAAACTCCTTACAGCTTTCTTGGAACTTTCCTTATAAAGTTGCTTGATAGCAACTGTAATACATTTGCTTTTTACAACTAGTTGAATTTTGATTAGTGTTACCTTGCTGCTCAAAAACAAGTTAGGTGTTACAAAAAGCGAAGCAAGTCTTACCTGGAATACTCTGTCTCCTCACAGACAGTGCTCCATCAGGTGCCTTTGCCTGGTTTGCAGATTTTGTGTAAGGACTCTCATCTAAACAGAAACAAGCAACACCTCCAGTTACTGTTAAATATAATGTTAAAAACAATTTTTTTTTAATCCAGATATTGAATGAGCTAGCAGTGCAGATCACAAGAGATGCTATGAGCCAGATGAGGATGAGTGTTTCTGAAGGCTAATTCAATGCTCAATGTCATGTTTAGACTCCATGACAAAGGCTCTGAGTAGCAGAGCTGAAAAGGATGTGCTAAAACTCAAATTGGAGGTAACACATATTTGATGTCAGGTCTGATATATAAAGGCTTTTCCAAGTTTAGCATACTGATAGAAATTGCCCTTTTCTTATGTGTAGAAGCTTTGTGTGACAAAGACTTGAATGACAGAGACACTATCCCTGCTCAGGAATAAAAGGCTTCCAGAAGCTTTTGAATATTCTGGCTGGGAAGATGCACTTTTCCTTTAGGATCTATCAGTGGGTGGCTCCTTTTCCTTTGTAGCAATTGACTGGGGAAAACATCAGAAAGTTGTTGCCAAACAGGCCAGGCACATTTGCGCCTCAAGAACAGCACTGTACCTGTGTCTAAACAGGAAGCTATGTGGAACACCTACTGAACAACTTCAGTGCACAAAAGACCACTAATGGTGGGATGAGCAGATGAGTTACCAATTAGAGGCAGCATTAGGCAGAAAGTGAGACACTTCTACGTCCCTCTTAAGAGCAGAATGACGGTAAGGAAAAAAATCAGCTATATTGCAGCTTTGAAAAGGAAGAGCTAAAAGTGCAGGAAAGAAATGTGAAAAAAAGAGAATAGTATATACATTTTATTATTTCAATTAAAAGAAAGGAATCAGAAGAAATAAGGCTTCTGCCTTGCTTTCCCTTTAATTGAGTGCTCAAAGACTTTAAAGTGTCACAAATCTTTCTGTTTGCATATTTTCCTTCAGATTGCAAATGACTGATGCATTTATAGCATGTGCATGAATATGTGCTTAAATACTGATCAATGAGTAGAGGAATCAAAGACTACATTATCTGCTATAGCATCCTCAGATCAAACAGAACCATATAAACTTTTTCTGGAGAACCATCTTTTCAGCTGACACTCTTGACAGTATAATCCTTCTTTGCTGATTGCACTCTTTACATCTGGTGAGGATTCAAACTCCTTCAGAAACTTGCATCAAAGACAGCACTCCATTTTATACCAGTGAGATAAGGGTTTGGTCAGCATAATTTAATTTAAAACCAGGTCTCAAAGAAGTGACTGAATGAACTGGTGATCCTTTAGAACCAGAACTTCTGTAATGAAGTCTGCTGCTGTTAGGTAGTTGCAGCAACAAAAAGCACAAACTAATTTAAAGGGAAAAAAAAAAAAAAAAAGGAAAAGGCAAAATAATTATTTATAGCCATGAACCTTGATGAAAATACAGCAACTAGGGAAGAACATGTACTGGTAAAATAGCACAACAGCCAATATAATTGTGTTTTCTACAGTAAAATGAACGACAATTGTTTCAGGAATACAATGTTACAGTGAAAGAGTAACAGGTTTGATTATACCACACGCTAGTACAAATGCCAAGAAAATAAAGCTGCCAGTTACAGGAAATAGAGAAGCATGGAAAAAATATTAACATGGACCCAGGTACATGATTTAAGAAAAAGGTATGTAAACCTTATACTTCCATTTGGGGTAAGTGGATAAGCTAATATTGCATATGTAGAATATACACCACCCCCATTAAAGAAAAAAAATACACTAGGCCTGAACTAAAGCTTCTGAAAGAAGCAGCATTTATCTTTTTTTGTTTTACAGAAGAGGCACCACTGCACTTGAACTCAAGACAAGGCTTAAGACAAAGAAACTGAACATGTGGCTTACATGTTTATTATGCATTACTACTTAGTTGCAGATGCTGAACATGACAGCACCTAGTGTGGGACACACATTTTTCTAGTAAAAAGTGGGCAGGAAACATAACACAATTTCTATATAACTGATGGATAGTGATGAGTCCTGGGCCCTATTTGACTGTATGCCCTACCTATGAAAAACCTATCAATTTACACAACAAAACAGTCTTCTCCAAGTCAGACTTCTTACATATGTATTATTGTCATCAGAGTGAGGGAGAGGAAAAAAGGAAAGAAGAATGTGCACAACCAGACATTTTCCACCGAATCTTTGTCATTGAGCAAATGAGTAAATCATCTCCACTCTGACGCTGGAAGAAGATTTTCCCAATATTGCACTGGACCAGAAGTATCTGTGGTTATTCTGAGTTCAGAACACAACACAAGTCTGCAAATCTTTGTGGTTAACAACACCAGTGAGGGGAGGAGACTGCACATTCAAATACTTACTAGGGAGCCTGAGCAAAAATCTTTTCTACATAATAACTGGCAGATGTGAAAGTAACTAAGACTGCACAGGTGAATAAATTAGTATTTTAATTCAAGCCTATTAACACTGAAAGCTTCTCAGATGCTTATATGGATTGGGAAGCGTAGGCATGAAATTTGCATTACATTTCTTAATCAGTTCACAGATTCTCATAGCAAAAAAAAGGGCTCAAAAAGTTTCTTCATAAACTTCTGAAATTTCATAAATGCAAAATATACCCTATTATTATTGGGAAAGAACAATGAGCCATTGGTGGACTGACAAGCTGTTCTCAGAACTGGAAAGAATTTCCTTTTAATGCCCTTGCAACAGTAAAATCAGACTGAAATATAACTAGAAATAGTTGTAAAGGACTCCAAGGAGAAAAGGAAAACAAACACAACCTATTGTACAAAGATTCTGATTGAGCCTTATTGAGTTGCTTAACTGAGACAGGAAAGCAAAATAAAGATCAGAGAGATGCAGAAATATATGTCACCCTAAAGAAAGTAGAGAGACAAGGAAGTCCTGATAGCTCTGAAGTGTCAGACATCATTCATGGTGGCCCAAAGGAAAAAATCTGTTTGTATGTACTAATAAAGTTGCATGAGTAGCCACAAGAATTTATCATCAAATTAAAATTTCTTGATGCCTTCATCGAGTCTATAGTTAGCAGAGAGGGTCTTAAAAATGCAAAAATGTCTTATGACAGCAGTGCCAAGAGGGATTTGTAGAAGAGTTTTGTATTGCCAGCACTGATAGGCTTGGAGATGAAGCTCAATTCAGCAAGCCAACACACAGAAAAATCAAAGGAGCAAAAGGATCTGAAGCATTCCCCTGCAAACAGATAATAACTCAGGAGATAAGAACTGAGTATCAGGAAAAACTGTGATATATTTTAAGACACCACACATACAAAGTAGAGGGAGAAACAGACTAGATTCAGAAACATAAATCTCACCTGTTTACACCCCTAATAGTAGCATACCATCAGCATGGAGCCAGCCACAGTCCATAAAGAACCCAGAGGCCAAACTGCATCGTCCCAAAGCACAAAAATACCCTCACCTGGACACACAGCTGCAAGCCCTGCCACAGCTCTTGTCACTTCTGAAGGAATCCCTCACAGGTGGCCACGGTCCTACCAGCTTAGCTACACCCATCCAGCTGTGGGTGCAGCTGCTTTTGATAAATCACTGGCTGTTTTCCCTCTTGTAATTCCCTCTGGCTAAAAAATCAGACAGCTCAGAGTAAACAATTTCAGCGAGTCAGTAGGTCATATAAAGGTGTCAGCTATGCCAGCAGATCTCCTCACTCAGTGACTACAGGCAACCAACCCTCTTAGGCTGTTAAGAGGCAGGGGTCATTTCCACCAAATTCATACTTTGCATGTTTCTAACAGCTGTAAATGTGCAATAGTGAAAGATGTACACTGTGTTAATTCACTCCTTCTTGGCAGAACACAAAGTGATAATCTCAGAGGTGACACCTTGCAGATTATTAGGATTCTTAACCAGCAAAACAAAATTACCTTTATGTCTTCTCCTTTTACTTGTCTTCATGAAACAGCCCCGAACACCAGTAACAGTAGCTCACACATCACCCTTTCAAAGCCCTGCACACCTTTAAGACTACAAAGATAATAATCAAGTGGACAGGAAAGTACTCCTACTGCTTACAGTTATTACTGTGGGTTTATTGCTTTTTGCTTGTGTGGTAGATAAACAGCTTTTTTTTCACTTTCCTCCCCATTTTTAACCTGATCTCTATTCTGTAACTGAATGATTCATTCTTTGAGTTTGGGACCACGCTGTGACCCATTTATATCATTCTGCATTGCTCTTACCATACAGGTGTGGGGCATCTGTCCAAGACTAAAGGCTCTGAAGATTCTAAGAAAGAACAGTAATGTAACCCCAGAAAGATTATACATGAGACAATGTGTACAGATATTTATCTGAAGTGCCTAGTACTGTGTCAGCAAAATGACCATATGAAATTTGCTGCATTTAGCTTAATATCCTTTGAAGGATACCAACTGGGGGCACTTAAGAGGGAACAGAAGGAAGACCTAAGGATACTTCCTCAACAGTCAAGTCTAGACATTCAACAACTCAGGCAGTTTATGACCACTGAACCATTTTCGTGTCTCCTGGGGGCTGTGAAAGTTATTGACACAAGAATCTTGTCTACAGATGTGGTAAAGGCTAAGGGCACTCCCTCCTTCCAGTCTTCAAGTGGGGTTAGAGGCTCCTTCACTGCTGCTGCCACATGTCCGTGCAGTAACTGCTGAACCCAGTAAACGTGTCCAAATCCTGTGTCCAAGCTCTATGTCATTTGTACCCGGTTTTTACTGCAAAACCTGCATTAGAGGAAGCAGGGAAATTATGTGGCATCAAATTTGTACATGAGGAATTTCAGACACAGAAATTTTCTAATATTTAGGAGCTTGAAAGTTGTATTAAATTTTTTCAACAGTAGATCTGAAAGCATTATGAGGGAGAACAGAGTTTCCATCTTTCAGTTCTTTATTTTCCATTCTTTGATGGCCTTAAGTATGCCTCACCACAGAACAAGCTGTCCTTTGGCCTAGGAAAAACTGCATTTCAACAATTTTAGAGCATAACCATGTAGGTCCCAAGTAGACTTCACAACCCAAGCAAGTGAAATCTGACGTGTTCCGCAAATGTTCCCCACTGTGAAGAATCTCCAGCTAAGTCCCAAGACTCCTCAAAGAAGCACATTACATTTTCAGCTGGCTAACCTCCAGCTGTCTCAGTGTTACAGGAGTAAGATCAACTTTACATGCTGCTGTTTGCACCATTTGGGACAGGATGCACCTCAGACAAGTAGAGAATCACACATCTGTACAGAGATAGACTGACAACACCACAAATTCTCAAGAGGATCCCCAAGATTAGGTCCTCAAAAAATAAAAGCACCAGAGTCCCACTTGTTACTTCACGCATTCCTAGATCTGTAATATTCCATTGACTGAAATTTGTTGCTCCTTAACTTTATAAAGGAGAGTATTTTTCACTAAAAATAATTAATTTTTATGAATCCCACTGGTACAGCACAAAATACCACAGGTTCTCATACTTCCTATATCTGAAACCTATCTTGAATTTTATCTTTAAATGCCATGAGCCCAATGTTACCTAAAAGCACATTTTCATTGCACAGTATCATACCAGTGATGGTAAATTCCAAACTACAGCATTCTTCATTATCTCCACTGCTTGAAGCTAGAGGCTTTTACAGATAAAAATAAACATGTATCCACTGATGCCTGTGGTTTATAGAAGCTCTGAAGCTGGGGAGGCTTACAAAGAGTCTTGGTAGAACTTTTAGGATCATTCCTGCAGCAACTGACTCTCTTCTGAGCTCAGACCTTTCTGTTAAAGATCTTCCCTTCTGTGAGAAAGGTGAAAAACCATTTGGAAGCTCACTCTCACATTCACAGAGAGTACCCAAACTCCCAGCTACACAATTGCTAGCTCACTCTGACAAGGATAATGAAAAAATATCTCAGAGAATGTATTTTTCCCGGGAAAAGAGGATGCTACATTTTGTATGATTTTCTTTTAAATAATGCAGAAATCTAGAGAAAAATTGAAATCCTGGAACATGCACGGTTACTACAATATCACTACAGCTGTGCCAGAGCATAAGGGAATATAAACTATTGAAAAAAGAGACAAAATTACCTTAGACTTTTTCACTGGAGGTATAATGTGCATATTTTGAATGCATATGCTTCAGGAAACAACAAAATGCCAAAATTTGCTTTGCCTATATATTAACCCTTCCAGATGTGTTATGGGAGTTCCAACTATGAAAGAAAGCTTTACTTTCTCGTACTGGTGCAGAGGAATAATAATTTTTCAAATTAATTTTAGAACTATGGCTTCAGTCACTTTCAATGAGACTTGATTTTTGAAATAGCAATGCTGCTCTTCAAAGTAGTGCTTAGAATTATCTAAAATTTTTTAAGCATTGCATGTAAAGTAGCCATTAATGGACTAGGTTCCAAGTAGGACAAATATAGATGTATTTAATCTTAATCCTTTCTTATCAAATTCTGTGCTCAGTGCTCTTGAGAGCAGTCTTTAAGAAAATGTAGGGTTTCAAATGCTTCCACAAGTAACATTTGTTGGTGTATGTGACATGGAAAAATTATGAGAAGAAAGAGTTAGAATAGCTCCTCTGGTAATTTTCTTTTCCGCATTTAACAGACACGTCTCTGGTTTTCTTAGAAACTTAATTTCAACAGTTATACTACCAATGTATAACTTTGTTGTCTCTCTAAAGTGAAAATTTATTCAATTATATTATACTTTATGTAAATTTAATTATCTTTTTTTCTGAATTATATGGTTACTTATTACAGTAGCAGCTCAGTTTTAATCTAGAAGCAAGAGAAGTAGGCTACTGTAATTATGCATAACTGTGAATCCATTTTGTATTGATATTTAGAATACCTCAGCAAGCTTGACTGTTTGAAAAATGATCTGAATATCCTCCAAGTTTGCTTGTCCAAAGTTAATTTCCTACGCCTGTGCTTAGGCACCTGAATGGAAATGCTTGGTTTCCTAAATGACTAAGTATGCTGATCTCCTCTCAAAGCTATTTTGCTCATGAAAATTCAGAACTTTCCAAGACCATTTAAAACATGCAGGATCTGCAGAAAGCTCAAAATGTGTCTCAAGAGATATTAGCATATGGTGAAATTCACTTCAGTGGATTATCTAATAAAGAAGTAATCCTATTTAAATAATACCCCAACCACAAACTACTTCCAATCTGATAAATATGTATTTTTGTTTATACAGCATCAAGCATTAAGCACGAATGCCATAAACCAGAATCATCACTGAATCGTTACATAATTTTAAAATTCAACTTGAGTTTCACTTTATTGTCTTGGGCTGCTGTTTATTGTTTATGGAAATAATACAGGCATCACAGAAGTGATATGTGTGAGGCTTACCCAGACCAGCTAGAAACTGAAGAGACTGGTGAGGGAAAAAGCTTGAAGAAACTGGGGATGTAAACAATTTTCTTTTCTGCAACAGTCTTGGGATTTTTCTGTACATACAACTTCTGCAGAAAACCTTATCCTAGAGGATGGGGCTATAAACCTTTTCATTTAAAGGGAAATTCCTAAGTGACACAGATATCACTGAAAGGAAGCATTTCCAGATATTCAAGCTTCAGTTTTATTCTGAACACCCTGGTCCATAGGAAGGTTTTGTTGTTCTTGCACATGTGCAGCTCTGATGTATTGCTGCATGCTGGCATTGCATGAAAGTGCCATAGCTTGCACATTAGCTTTTGGGGGAAAAATATATCGAAAACTGTTTTCTTTACAAAGTTCTAATAGTTAACAAATTCAATTACTCTAACACTGGTAAAGGCTAAATCAACATACCTCAAAAATATTTGAGCATTAATGCCACACTTCATGGTAAAACACTTTTATGAATAGCTATTAACTTTAAAAATGTATCAGTTACCTTAGTACTACCTTTAATTCCCTACCCTTGGTTCAGCTACCCATTCCCAGATGGGCTGGGAAGCCAGTGCTAGCTGACAGGGAGCAAAGGGGCCAAGCCACATCCCGTGGCTCCTGGACAATGCCTGAAGCTAGGGCACCACACCCCGACTGCTGTGGCTGCCCAGCACTGTGCCTCCTTTGGACAAAAGGCAGCTGGTTACTTGGGCAATAGCATTGCCCTGTGTATTAACCAAACACAATGCACAGTATGATCTGCTGTTACATTTGAGGTTAAAATGCAACAGCAGAAATATATCCTGGTCATTCATCTGAGTTCTGCATGGCACCTCTACTGTACCAGCAGGTCTCAACAGCGATGTCTTTGTGCATCAACCGTGCCTGTGCTTTTTCAGCCCAGTCTCAGCAGAGGTGCTCCCTACAGTCTGACTCCTTGAAAATTAGGAAGAGAGGAAGAGACACACCATCTTCTACGAGTGCAGACTGCAACACAAAGCACATCATAAACATCTGCCCAGGTTGCTGACATTGCAGCGGGCAGGGATTGGGGGAAGAGAGGATGTCATTTAGGAATGTCTCTACTGCATGCCAGGGAAAGCAGAAGCCAGTTGCAGGTGTGCAGGGGGACGCCAGCGATTAAGGTTAATAGCTGAGCCAGTGAGACTATAATTAAAGCTCCATCAAAAATAAGTAAAATATGTTAAACTGTTTAGAAATCAGGTGGGTTTTTTGCTTCACAGAAAATAGGAATAAGCAAAGTCACAGCACTGTCTTCAAAGAGAAGTTAGAAATGGTAATTTTTTCTTGAGGTTAGTTATCCTGCCTCAGTTCCGGTGCTGTACTAATGCTATTTGCAGTAAATTATATAATGTGTTTTTCAGCCTATTTGTGTCTCTAAGTGTCTCTAGTGATGACATCCTCATCGCCTTCCTCTGGAAACTGCTCCACAGGATGTATCAGGTCTCACAGCTGGAAAAGAGTTCCCTCCATCAGTCTGCAATTTTCTTTCCTTGCTTTAACTGTCATTCTGTTATTCCTAATAACAGTCTTCCACTCTTCAGAAGATCTTACTAAGAATATCTCTCATGTATTCTGTTCATTCCAGAAACCACACAGATTACTGTTACTAGAGACTACTAGTTTAGGCTCAGATCCTATCAGCTCTTATTACAGGGTATGACTTAGCACAAACACTGGCAGATCTTGTCACCAAAGCACAGTGTACACACTGACTAAAATATTAATTTGGTGGAGTATCCCATTTAATTTTAAAGCAAGAATTTACACAAGTTTAACTCTAGGGTGGACAACATTACGAGTAAAGCATACTTTTCCATCTTTGTAATGTATACATTTTTATATACATTTATATACATTCTTTTTAATCCCTCTAACAAGCTTTATTTGATTCACAGAATAATTCTAACCTGCCACTAGAAGCTGCATAAACATTATACCAGTACCAGTGTATTTATACTGCATGCCAGTGGGACTGTCCCTCTTATTTATAGTCCAAATGACACACATTAGTCCAAATTGACACAGCTCAGGCTTAGTGAAAAACTGATCCTTCAGACTGCACTTCTTTCAAGAGTCAGGCCATAAACCTGGCACCTTTCTCATGGCCTTGTGAAATACTGTCCTACTTTCAGCCCCTACCCTGGAAGAGTTTACTCAATATATCCACAGAGACTGCACAATAATTGAGACTAACTTCACTTGTCAGCAAAACTTCATTGTTTTTGGAAGATGTGACAATTTTGAACACAGTGCAGAGTAAGGTTCTTTTTAAATAAAGTGCTGTGTGCTTTTAGAAGTGGGAACAAAGCACAGTAACAAAAGAGATGTCAAGTTGACAAAACAATATATACATATTTGTCTTACTTAAAGCTCACATAAAGCCTAGGCCACCTTCTGTGCTCCAGACAGCATCTATCCATGCATGTAGTTCCTTACAGCAAGGCTTTTAACCTGTCAAACAATCTTTATTTGCCAGTGTCTCCTGGGTCCTATTTAATCTCAAAGCTTATTTAGGGCAAGCAGTTCACTGTCTGCAGTATTCCTCAAATTCTGTAAAATGGTAATTATTAGATCTGCTTGCCCACATCTTTGCCTACATGCAACTTAGTCATGTGTGAATCAGCTTTTTGTGAACCTGTGGAAAATACAGCAATAAAGAAATAGATAAAAACTAATGTATGGCATGCAAAAATTATACCTCCATGATCTTCAAGAATGCACACAAATAATTTTTAATCTTTCTATGCTCAAATCTCCCAAGCCTTTTAACTAGAATCCCCTCTCTTTCAGCAGTTCACAGCTGTACCTTCACCAATGTCTTTAGCTCTGAGTCTCCTAGAAACAAGAGCATTAACTTATTGCCAGCCACAATGCAGGAAGAATAAATACGAATTTAGTTTTTTCATACTATGAAAATTCTATTTACATTTTTTCTCCCAACCCTGCAGTAATAGTGATTCAATTATTACATCTTTCTGTGTATTACCAGCACATTGCCAGCTTTTTCAGATCTATCACGATATGGATGTGTCTGTGAGCACGTACATTTAATTTTAACAATGGATTTACTAAATTAATAACATAATTTCAAAACAGACATGAGAAAGCAACCTAAAATAACAAGAAATATCACATATTAAAAATACGTTAAATCAACCTGATGCAGCTAAAGGATTCATTCTGCATGATATTTAAGGCAAAAGCTCAGACCTTCCAGATTTGCCATATAATGAAGGTCAAATAAGCCCTTGTTTTGGCAGACCAACAGCATGATGAATGCCAGAGTCCAGATCACTCTATCATGGTTAGCTTGAGCCTTGTCCAGGCTTTTATAATGAAAGACTGAGGGAAACCAAGCTGATTTTAAGAGCCAAAGTAGAATATAACTATTAATAAAACATTGTGTGTGAAACTTCAGACTCAATGAAGTGCTAAATATATTAACATCTGCACACTACTCAGGCTGTGGATTACATCTGTACTAAACCTCTGAAAAAAGAAAGTTAAGAAAAATAGACCACATCATTATTTCACAGAGACACTATTTCCTATTTCCTTCATGATCTGAAGTCTCTAAAAGGAGAGCCTGGTGCAGAGTGCACATTAATATAAACTGCCATTGAGAAGGAAGGGAGAAACATTCCTATGCATGCAAGGAGCAAAATGCTTCCAATTACTTGCTGCAGCTTAGCAATCCAGGTGACAACAATATCTTATTAACCACACCAAAAGCAGCCAATAACCAGCAGCAAGCCCCCATAAACCAGAAAATACAACCATAGGCACAGATGGAATTTTATTGACCAAATCAACAAGAAAACACAGAGGACAGTGTCTGTACTAATAACCAGGGCACAATGTCTTACAGATGATAGCACAAGTTTGATCTTTAAGGTATTTCAAAAAATAACTGGTATTTCAAAAAATACAACTAATTCAAGCTATGATTTCCATATTGCACAAAGCAAATAGTTTGCTGCAGAGTCAAAGAGTTGAGTTGAACACACTCATTTAGAACAGTAAAGCAAACCACTGAGACTCACAAGAGTTGATTAAGGTAGTGACTTTCAACCTTTGCCTATCAAGCCCTGAAAGATCACACACCACTGTGACACATCTCTTGAAGGACCCTGAAGAACAAATTATAACTTTACTCTACTACAGTCTAGTTGTTAAGGTATAAAACATGACTAACTATCTAAACTAAGAAAAATCAAACCATTAACACTAACAGGCACCATCATCTGCCCTGACAGCTTGAACAAAACAAACTTCTGCCCTCCAAGTCAACACATTCTGACTTCCAGCTTTTACAAAAGCTCAAAGATATGCATTGGTTTTAGCTGGCTAGAGATGTAAATGCTTCTGAAAACATTTCCAAACAGGAGTTAGGGCTGTGGAACAAGTACTGTTAACTCCTCTGATGGACAGTGCCAGCTCCATGTACTTTCAGCTTCACCAGCACATTCCCTGAGAGGAAAGCATGGGGAAGAGAGGCAGACCCATGGAGGAAGGACATCTCCCTTCTGTGGGAGAGCATGAGTCTGTGATGGGGGGGAGCGTCAGCAGGGCACGGTGTAGAGGATGGAAGAGTACAGAAGTACAGGCTGGTAACAACAATCAGTGGTGAACATGCTGTATGAGCATCCAACAGAAAGACAAAAAGCCACCTCAGAGTTTGCAGCAAACAAATAAATAGAACCTGTTCAGTCCAGAATTCTTGGGGGAGAAGGGTGGGGTTGGGAGGGGGAAGGGAAGATTGCTTGCTCTAAGTTAAATGTCTAGGCAGATGTACTTTAAAAACAACCTGGGTTCCCATCAATCACTCTGAAAAACAAACACATTAAAACCCACCTAAAGTGGTATAACAGAAAAAAAACCCTGCCATTCACTATGCATAATACAGGAGTCAAATTATTCTTTGTGAGGCTTATAAAACATCTTGCTAACACTTTCCCCTTGTCTCTCATACTCCAAATTCCATTACTATTCCTGTCTTCTTGCCTTAAGAGAATAAATAACAATAAACTCATTGTCTATGAGGTTTATGGGTGTTCAAAGCTGCCAGTCACCTGCCATTTCCATGTAAAGTACAAACCCAAGCAGACTTGTCCTTGAGGGAGCTGTAGGGCAGCTGAGCTGGTGGCATTGACCCTAGGCTTTCTGAACATATTCTGTCTGAGAGTTTATAAAAAAAATGTTGTTTTCTCTCTGTCAAAAGACAGTTCCACCAAACAGCTCCGTGAAAGCAGCTCCCATGCTTCATATTTCCATGTAAGGTCAGACCAGAGGCAAGGGATGCTGAACAAAACTCTGCTTTTGTATGTTCCACAGCAGCATTCCTTCTGCCTGCTTCTTTGAATCCACACTTCTTCCCTTTAAAGGATCAATACATTTTAACAGTGTATAAAGAATAAAAGGAATAAAAGGAATAAAAGAAATAAGAGAAATAAAAGGAATAAAAGGCTGAGATGAAGTCTGTCAGAAAACGTAACAGAAAATAAATATATCTGCCATGCATAGTATGTGGTGTGTCACATAAGGAAGAGGGAGAGAAGGGCAAAACCAAACTATAGTGGATTGCAGAGGAAAAGGAAAGGAAGTAACAGCATGGAAGAGGATGAATGGAAAGAGACTAATCCCACTTTGCAATTCCTTCTTGATTGCCTCCAGAGTACCTCTAATAAGTTATATTTCCTTGGCTAACTACACAGTACAACTGAAGCAGCCTGGTTTGAAATCACACAGATGTTAAAAGTCCTTGGTTTTGAGTTCCTACTGCCCATAGCAAAAGGCCAATGGAGAAAGCACTGGAGAAGTTGATTTGGCAAAAAACACCACAACATCAGTATCACAGCAGGAACTAATACTTTGCTGCTTCCCGTCCCAAACTGTCTCCTCTGCTCTAGGCTAATGTTTCTCTCAGTGAGATGCAAATGAACAAGGGAGATAGTGAGAGCTGTATTTATTTTCTGTTACCATCACCAGCTCAAGGAACCTGGGTGGGAACTGAAAACAAGCTATGAAGTTCAGGAAACAGAACTCTCAATACTTTTGCACCTATGCAGGAATTTTTGATTAAGATAATTTCTTTAATATTCTGCTTAGCAGAGAAGCACACATAACAATGATAGTGCTACTGCTGTCATTATACGCATGAAATAAAAATATAGAGGTGTCAATGACAACTTAAAGACAAAACAAAGTGAACATAAGGTCTTGGCAGAGAAATTATTTCTTTAATCACCACTGTTTTGCACACATTTTTCTTTCTAGCATGACTTTTTCAGGGACTGGGTTAGCCTCATAATTGCTCCCATTGCTTCCAGTATGAGTCTATTGAGACTTGCATGTAAAAAGTTAATTAGAAGTTGAATAAAAGGACAACAGAGATCAAAGAATGTCTATTCCCCGAGTTCATGCCAAGATCCATATATATGTAATGTTTCATACAAGCAATATAAGTTTTTTCAAAATTATCTTTTCAATAAAGATTATGATAAAGAATAAAATGTTCCCATTATCCTTTTCTAATGGATTTATTCAAATTAAATCAGAAGTTAAAACAAAAAAGTTAAACACAAAAGGATTACTCTTTCATTGATATTGCCAGGATATCTTTGGTTTAGTCAGACTGGCTACTACAGCAACAGTATAGGCAATAATCTTCCTTAAGATTCTGCTCTGAAAAAGTATGTCAATTTAAGGGATCAGTTGTTCCAATTAAAGCCAAATGGAAAGGCAGTGGGATTTTAAAGTTAGCAGACTGATTTAGATTCAAACAGAGGCTGGATATTATTCTGATTTGGGATGCTTTCCTGCTCTGGTTTTGCAGCTATTCAGGCACATGCAGGGCTTTTTGCTCTCTGACTGCATTGAGAAAGTCAAGACATGTAAATTTACATAAAATGTACAATAATACATTTTTCTGTGTGGTGATATGCTTTGTAATTTAAGGAAAAGTAAGTAAAAATCCATCACAAATCTGTACAGAATAATTTCTGCAAGCATTTCTAAAATATAGCACTTTAAATATCACATTCTAAACGCAGCTATAACAAAACAGGCCACTGCTGTAGCAGCTTCCCTCTGAAAACCCTGGCAAACTGCAGTGAGCACGGCTGTCTGCAATCCTGATACACAATTTCTATGTAAGAATAAAAAACTGGACATTGGAAGTCATACATTCAGTATTTTAGTGTCTTTTAAAAAAAATTGTAACACTTATTCTCATATAGCTCATAAAAATAAATGTTTCCAACACAGTGATTTACAACACAAAACAATAACAATTTCAGAATAACAGCACTTTGATATAAAAAGGCTATAAAAGATTGTCCAGCACTCTTTTATAAACGCACAATCTATTTTGAAATTCCCAGATGTGTGGGCTATCATCCCTTTCTTCACAGATTTTTTTCGTGTGCTCACACACACTTCAATATAGACAGAAGTTTATTAAAGTGCATCAAAGTGCTGAAAGGGAAGACACTGCAATCCATTCATGCATACAGATACTGATCCACAAACAGCACCACTGGAGTGGCTTTCCACTTTAAAAAAGCCGAACTTTATTACCTTAATTTTTCTTCAATTCACTAATTATATTCAAATACTTCCAACCATTCCTGCATTACTTGCAACTAAACTCCAGCCTTACACAAATTTTAGTCTTTTCCACTGTACAATAGAAACAATGATTTTTATGTGAGCAGGTAAGTGATAAAGGTGTAAGTAGTGTGGATTTGTAAAGGTATGGGTGCTGTTTTTACTGACCCAGTTCCTTTATGAAAACCTGCCTAAATGAACAGAGAAAAGCCATTCTGGATTATGATTATAATTACAGCTCTCCGGGACAATCTCAGTGAATCATCATTTCTTCATGTTGACATTTTAGCTTGCCAAAAAGTAAATCTAACCCTGGTAATTTGCTAGCTCTCCATACAACCTGGAATGTCGCCAGTCCATTGTAATTTTTTCTTTCCCTGCCAATTGAAGCCAGTACACTGAAAATCCTCATGACAACCCAGAGAGGACAGTACTTTACACCTACCAGTGACACTGGCAAAGATCAAGGATGGAGAAGAAAATGTTAATTTAGTTGATGGGTTCCGCAGGCAGATATTAGGCAGATGTCATACATTAAGCAGATATGTGCTCCTATTTCTATCACCTCCAGCCTTTTACCGAATAATTTAGGCCAATCATCCAAACCCATGAAGCACTGTGGAATAAGGCACAGCAGTCAACTCATCCACAAGATACGATGATTAGCACTTAGAATGCAACTCTGTGAACCTCTATTATTTTAATGACACGTTATGTGCTAATTTTAAATACAACAGCTGCTTCTCTCAAGTTCTTGCTACTGGATTTTGCTGAAGATCACCTTTAACATTACAACATAAATCCAGTGAGATCATACATCAACAGAAAACATTCATTGCAACCTCAGTGAACAGTAAGATTTGTGACTTTTGGGATTTACGTTTAAGACATTCTATACAAACTGGCTGAAATCTGAAAATAAATAGTGGTATCAATACTGGCAGAAAAGCCAAATAAGCATGAAGCTAAGGCACTTAAATTATTAAAAAGTCTACAGAGTTATTCTCCCACTTAAAATCCACATTTTTTCCCTAGGAAAGGACTATACAGTTGATTCCGTTTATGAGACACTACACTTGAAAATGAAGCAATAAAGCCCCTGGATAAAATACATCTTCACTTTAGTTGACCTCAGAAATGCCCTCCAAATAAAGTATAATCTGAACTGTCACTAGAGTTTTACAAAACAACAGTTATTCTTTCTTTGAGAGCATTGTGCAAGGAAAACAAATTTGTTTCTGTAAAATGTAATTTACATTTGATATTATCTACTATTTGTCAAGTAATTTGAGTTTATCAACAACTTATCAAGAGAAAGCTCCTCTGGAGAAACTAAACCTTAAGGAGAGATCTTAATGAAGTGCACTTTATGATCATTTCCAGCTCTTGCAAGAAAATTTTCTGTAAATCTAGGTTCAATTCACCCTGGCCTGATGGCCAGCACTGGCCTGGCTCCACTTGTCATGGAGCATTTCCCTGCTGTCACACACGGCTGCTGGAAGCAGTCAGCAAGAAGGAGAAATGATCCTGCAGGCAATTCCAATCCTCCCAGACGAGTTTCAAACAGGAGAGAGATTTTGAATGGAGCCCATGCAGAACAAAGCACAGCTACACAGTGACCCGTGTTTTATCTGGACTGCTATGTTTCATGCTAAATGGAGACAATGGGTTTTTTTTAATGTGGGCAGCCACATAAACCCATGCAAAGGATCAGGTTCATGGTTTACTGGGACTAGAACTGTAACTGCCAGCAGCAGCACTGTTTTTCCATCACAGTAGGTGACAACATCCTCCCCAGACCCACTGCAGGCATATTTTCTATTACAGCCATCTGAAATATTCACTAAAACTGGCAGATGTTTTCAAGGTTGCAACAGTAAGTCGACAAGTAGAAAGCAGATGATTTCTGCTGCTAAAACACTTTAAGGAGGAAAAAAGAAATGGCAGGCTGATATTACCAGGGATAACTATATCTCTGACTTATCCCTGGTATCCTCAACTATGCTCCTCATTAGCCTGCCTTCACCTTTGGTGTCTAGCTGCCATCTCTCCCTAGGAATGACAGCAATAAGGAGGGAGGGAGACTGCTCTGCTCTCTTGATTGGTTTTGAATGCTGCTCCCCAGCCAACCACGCTGACCACTATTCACTGCAGACCAACAAAGTCATAAAATCAAATTTTAGTAACTGCTGTTAAGCAAGGTTCAATGAGATATTGCAATCTCTGGTCCTGTAGAGTGTCCTTTATGTTTTTGAAAAATTTGTACACTGATATAGCCTAAAACTAAGGCTACTTTATTTTCAAGTATGAACAATAAACGTTCAAAAGGTGTGCGGATGTGGCACTTGGGGGCATGGTTAAGTGGTAAACAAGATGGTGCTGGGCTAAGAGCATTATTAAGAGTATTTTCCAGTCTGTATGATTCTAATAAAGACTGTATTTGTACATCTGTTTTATTACATCCTGTAAGTGGGCTGTCCACCATCATTTTGTTCACTACAACCTTCCCAGCAAGCGAGTCCAGCCTGAACACAGAGCCAGTGAACTGGTGCATGTATCAGTGTGCAAGCTGGCTACAAATTAAGGAATCTGACTGACAGAGCTCACCTTTGACAACAGAACAACACACTATGAACCTCTCAGCTCTCTGCTGATGTGACCTTGCTAGGAGAGGCCATGAGCATCACACTGAGCACTGTACTTAGTGCTGCTCATTGGATCTACAACTAGGGGAAGGACCTGAGCCAAAGTCCTCTGAATGTAGGACCAAGAGTTTGAGAGGCAAAAAAAGCAGAAGAAATACAATTGCACCGTCTTCCAACAAGACTTCATTCCTCAGATAATTATATCCTTGATTCGAGGTAAAATGCAAAAGTGAAGGTGCTAGAAGATGATTTGTGATATTATAACCAATCTCTTACTTCCTCTTATTACCTTTTCATAAAACTCTTAAGTTTAAAGCTTCTGCTTGCTTTGACACTTGGATCCAAACAAATATGTCCATGGTTAAGTGAAAAACAGGTCTGAGGTTTATTTGGAAAAATAACAACAAAAACCACCCAATGAAACAAAACAAGTAAGCCTGAAGCTACTCACTCAATTACTGACAGTCTCTCCCCACCTTTTTCGGCTTCCTTTCATTGTTTCTCTTGCACAGCCACTTTTCACAACTTTAACCTTATCCCCCCACCCCAAAGCACTGTCACTACAGATTTAATTTTTTTACAATTGTAATACACCAAGTAAGGAGTAGTAAAAAGGAAGACTTTTTTTTTTAAATGAAAACAAATGAATTAACTCAAATTGCATTATCTGATGCAAAAAGTGGTCAGACAAGGGGAAATGGCCTCAAGTTGTGCCAGGGGAGGTTTAGATTGGACATCAGGAAAATTTTTTTCACAGAAAGGGTTGCCGAGCATTGGAACAATCTTCCCAAGGAAGTGATTGAGTCACCATCACTGGAAGCATTTAAAAGACGTTTAGATACGGCATTCAGGGACACAATTTAGTGGTGGACTTGGTGGTGCTGAGTTTGCATTTGGACTTGAGGATGTTAGAGGTCCTTTCCAACCTAAATGGCTCTGTGATTCTGAAATCACTGTTTCTGAGCATCTGGAAGTTGCCAGACGCAAAGTTACCTCAGATCCAGGAGGAAAGAGCATGCTTTTGAACAGATCCAGTGTGCTTTGCACTCAGCTGGACATCTCCGTTCCCTGCAGTGCACACCCTGACCCCGTTGCACTCAGTCCTTTGCACGCTCAGAGCGCGCCGAGCCCCGGTGCTGTCACCATCCTGAGCACTACATGGGCAGCAGCAGCACAGGCAGCAGCTTCTGCTCCTCTGCTTCTCCCTTCCCCTGCTCACCTTTGCAGCCACTTATCTAGTCAGGGCAACCTCAGCTCTGCCAGAGCTCCCTCTAGGCCATCCTCCTCCTGTCACCCCCCTTGCCTGCAGTAGGACAGCACACAGAACACTCACTGGGACCTCTCCCACCGCTGGCATGCAAGAGTTCCTGAAATGGGAAATTGCAAAGGAAACACTTTATTTGCTTGAGAAGAAGGCATGGCAGATACAGGAAATTTTTGGTGAGACTTCTTTTTAAGAGAGAAGACAAACCTCTCAAAGGCAACAGCACAGCTGCAGAATTTGTAATGATCAGAGAATTTCAGTCAAACTCCCTGCAGTTGGGAAATACTCCCCACTCACAAGCAATGCAGCCCTCCATACGAGAGCTTATCGCTGCCATGCAAAACGCTGCACGACAGAAGCAAAGGTGGTTTGTGCAAACCAAAGTTCATGAACTCACAGCTAAGCTCCAGCCTGCCCATTCTGGGTACAGCCCGTACAAAGTGCATTGGTCAGCCATTTTGAGCTAAGATTTGTGCCTAGGATGAAATGACTGAAGCTGCTGAGGTCCACAGGGCAATGGGCAATGACTGAGAGCCTGTGCCTGGCTGCCTTCCCCCACCACAGGAAGCCACAGGCATGCCTGGAGAGGTCTGGGCTGTGGTAACTCTGGTGAGATGAGATATGTCACTTCTCATAGATGCCCGGTGGTTTTTCATCCCCTGCTTACACAAATGTCTGGCATCTGGATAAAAGCCAGCTGGTGTGGGTCCAACTCGGATAAACTGGGACTTTTGGCTAGCACGGGGATGCACTGGGATAAGTAACAGATGCAACATCTGTTCCCTATTGCACATCCTCCCAAATTGCCATTGATCGTCAAACATTAGGCTTCCCTTTGTTCCAAGATTATCCCAGCAAACAGATGTGTCAGCAACCCCCAAAGACAGAAGGGTTTGTTGGTATGGGAAATGCCCATCTTCTTAAGGAAAAAGGCTGACACCCAGGTGTCCTCCAACTCAGCAAAACAGAGTCAACCTTGTAAGAAATAGGTCAATCAGGCTGATAAAACTAGTACCAAAAAGGAGAATGGCTGGAGAGGATGGCTAGACAGAACAAATGAATATTAATATAGCATTAAAGAAAAATTAAAAAATCAAGGTTTGGGAAAGTAATTTATTTGAAATTACTAAAGATGGGAAGTAGGAAGAGAAAATAATTGTGTCTGCATCAGAACTAGAAACCTGTCTGCTAGACAGGAGATGTCAGAACAATTAATGTATAGGTAAAAATTTAAGCTGAAAATAATAAGAGTACTGAGCTGAGAAGAAAAGTATAATTAGATAAATAAAATGCATAATGAAGACTTGTTGAAAAAGGAGAATGACTAAGAACAGGTTAGGGGATGTTATACCATCTAGAAATGCTGTTCCTAGTTTACAAGTCACTAATATTTCACTGATGTGAGAGAAAGCAGAAGTAGATGGTGATGCAGAGAAGCCACAACCTATCAGTTATAGAGATATACAATAAAAGTTTGGAGGCTTCAAGAAAAAATCTCTTCAGCAAAATTAAAACCCTAAAAAATCCCTGTGCAGTATTTTTAGGAAGAAGAATCACAGCTGTCAAAAAACAATGCATTACAGAATTTTTCATGATGATAACAGTGTATTTCTAATTCAACAATAATTTAGAATGATGTTCAATGACAGCAAGGTAGGTAGTCCACTATCAGCAGGTCTGCATGACTTTGATTCAATAGCTAAGCCAAAATGCTCTTGGATCATTAATACTGATTTTCAGTAACATTTTTGCAATAATGCTCATTTTCCATTACTAAACATTTTTTAAAATTAAGATCAATATTTATCTACAGGCTGCTCAAATTTAAATAGGATTAATTCCTTAATTTATGGAAATCAAAGACTTGTATTACACAAGTCATACTACAGAATCATTGCAGATATTTTTCAAGTTATTTGACTGGCATATTGAAGATAACCAGAGCAAACAGTGATAAACAGGAAGATTAAGGGGCATCAGGCAGTTTGTTCCAGAGATACACACTGTGTATTTTAAAGTAATTAAAAGGTACACAGAGGTAACCATTACAGCTGAACTGCACTGCTGTCAAAGCCACCAACGCACAATGGTGCCGTAGAGGAATTCTCCAAGGCTGCAGAACAGATACTGAAGAGCTGAGAAAGTCACCTGAAGGAGAGAGAGGAGGTTTGATGATGCACTGGCCAATATGCCAGCAGCACGCTGGAATGCCATCAAGTGGCAGGGAGACACATCCAGCCCCTGCTGAGAGATGGACAGGCAGCAAGGGGATGTGGCAGGGCAGGAGATGCCCCTGCCGTGCTGCTGAGGGTGCACTGTTTTGGCCGGGTTGCCTCTGGCAGTGCTGATCAGCTGTGGGTCACTTGAGGGCACCATGAAGCACCACCATGGCTTGGAGACACCAGGACTGCAGCAGCCCTTGGCAAGGCTGGAGACCGTGTCCCTGGCACAGCCCTGCTCCTGAGCCCAGCCCAAGGGAGCAGGAGAGGCTCTGGTGTCTCTTTCTTAACCCCAGACCACAGCAAAGGAACGCCAGCAGCAGCACTCACTCTCAGGTTGGACAGAGAGGAGCCAGCCTCCTACATGGTACCAGACAAGCCACATGTAAATCATGAGATTTGGCCAAAACAGTGTTAGGGAGTTATCGAGTTTACCAAATGCCTGCCTGAAAGGAATAGGCACCTCAATTTGAAAAAGCATGGACTGCATGGTCAATCAGAAACACCCAAGTTAGACTATATATTAGGAAAAAATTCTTCTGGCAAAGAGTTATAAAGCACTGACACAGGCTGCTCAGAGAAGCAGTTGAGTCACCATCCCCAGATGTATTTAAAATATGTGGAGATGTGGCACTTTGGGTCATGTTTTAGTGGTGGACTTGGCAGTGCTGTTTTAACAGCTGGACTCAGTAAGGATATGCTAAAGGCCTTTTCCAACCAAAATGATTCTGTGATGCTATGATTTTATAAGGATGCTAAGTAGGTGCAAAGAATACCAAGATGGAGCTCTACAAAGCCTTTTCCCATTCTTCCCCCTCCTACCATGTCTTGAAACCTCTATAAAATTCCAAAGTAATTGTGGGAGAAAACCCATCCTGTAGCAGTTCACATTAAGGACAGGACACTTAAAAACAGAAAGCCATTCCTGCACTGTCCTGGAAGGCAGACATGATTAAGAAACCAGCACTGATTTCACTCTCTACGCCCCGCTCACCTCTGTGTAAGCAAACACAGGGCTGCACAAGCCTGTTGAGTGTGTGCATAATCCTCATATAATACATAAATGAATTGCCAGTGTCTTTCCCTAAGAACCAGCAAATAAGGGAGGGAGAGCCACAACCACAAACAAAAACTAAAAGCAAAGCAGAGAGAGGGGCTGGAAGAAGCCCATTTTACCTCTGAAAACACATGGGAATGGGTCTGTAAAAAGCCACTGCTGGGAACGGGCAGTCGCCGTGGGGAGGAGGGACAAGCCATGGCTGTAGCCATTGGCAAACTGACGCAAATCATTTCTTGTAACACAGAGTTATCCTCTTCCCTTAGCCTGCCCCAAGTATAGAGCGGGGAGGATGTCTCCTCTTGCAGTCTTCAGAAACGTGCAGGGCAAGGCATCAGCTCCATCTTTTCCTTGGAAATGCTAACATGCTAAATGCTTGGAAATGACTAACAGTTTATGTGAACAGGGTTGCACAACCCGCTGGGTGCGCAGGAGTATGTTTATCTTCTGCTTCAAAACTGAACAACTGCTGGTACCGCTGTTCTTGGAGAGGCCACTGCACAACAATTCTGGGGTTTTTTTTCACCCTGAATCTCTCAGCCATTTCAACTTCTAGCAAAATTGTCTGAAGTTGCCCAACCTCAGGCACATACAACAAAAAAACATGGAAAAAAGGCATGGACAAAAAAAAAAATCTGTACATTAAAGCCTGATACATAGCTATTTCTGCTCCAGAAAATTTATTTCTGCAGATGGTAGGAGTTTCCTAGTGCTCTTAGTAACAGCATGAAGTATTTACTACACTTTACTTCCCTTAACTGCAAAAAATAAACAATCCATGTCAACTTCCAAGGATGCACTACCTTCCTGTCATAATGTAAAGTAAATAATGAAGACCAAAAGTTTGAAACATGGGTTTTGCATCCTGGGACATGAAGTGGCAGATGAAAAGCACAAACGGGTAAGAACATGAATAATATTGCCCACCAAGGTGACTCACCAGCATTCCCCAAACACAGCTGGCACGCAATCACTTGGCACATACTCAATGGATATGCATTGATATAGCATTTTGCTTCCTAAATTAAAGATTTTCCTGTGTTCTCAGTTGCAGAATACTTGACCTGATAACCACACGCAGGCACAAAAGATTACGCAAGACAACAGGAAAACAGAATAGGCAACAAAACATATCTGAAATGTACTGAACAGTAGCATGATTTGCCTGTTCCCCAGGGAGATCTGAATTGTTTTCTGTGCAAAGGCTGTTAAACAGATAATTATTTATTGGGAAGTTAATACAGCATGGTTAGAAACATTCCACACAAGCTGACTAGGTATACAACAATCTCTACTTACCAGAAGATAAATTGCATTCCACATAATGAAATACTGGAATAAAACCTAGTAGTTTCAGCAGGAAGACTGAAAAGCCTAGGTAAGGCAAACCATCCCTGCCTTAGGCACACAAGCTCCAAGGAGCCCCTTGCAAGCCAGACAAGCTGCAGTGAAGCCAGAGAAGGAAGCACCTGCTTCAGCACCTCCGCATTGAAACCCTCTCAGCAGCACAGCGAAGTCACACACACCCGCCACTGCACAGACCTGTACAAACAAAGGTTTGCTCTTCTTTCACAGACTCTCTGACCAGAAGGGATACAATAGAAACTGGTATACAATACGAGAATTTTAACATTCAAAATTACTACACAACTGAATGAATATGGACAGATCTGCAGCACATTACTCTGGCTTTCATTCTTGATGGATATGGTCCATTCCCATCTTCCACAGGGCTGTAGAGACCAAGACACCTCTCTGATCCCCCACAACTGCATCATCCTGGCTCAGTTGCCAGTCACACATCAGAAAAGGGATTGAATACATCACCTCAGAAGGCTGAGTCTATACCTTCTGGAAATACAAGACTTCAGTGGGAACCACCAGCTCCTGGTTTCAACTCCCTCCAGGAAACTGGAGGAAGCAATGTATCTGCTCTCATATGTGATTATGATAGAACATGTTTGTAAAGCTGCTAACATACACCAGCTGTTTGGTGAAGTGCAATATCCTAGTAACACACTCTGATGCCATTGTCTGGTTTATGTGGAGATACTGTATATATCCTCAAACATAAATTGCATCCATTTCACTGGAAACTTTCAAGTGATTTTTCATACAAACTCTGGATTATAGCTGATGACAGTTTTAAACATGAAAAGTAAACAAAAAAGTTTTAAAAGGAGGGAGAAGTTTGAATTTAAGAAACAGATAATTCTGAAAAAGAATACAGTAATAAATTATTTTCTGGGTCAACCTGAAGTATTATTTTTGATCCAAAATGCAATGCTGCCTTTAATTTTAAAGTTATTTAATCCTTAAAAACATGTTTTCTTTAAGGAAAAAAATACAGTTAAAAGCTCCAAAATATTTTGAAAGGAAAGAGGACAGATCTAATTTTGAAAATGCTGAAATAAGACACTGCAGCATCTGGGGAAATCATCTTTCTTTTTCAGTCAAAATTACTGGCAGTAATCATCCTTGAAAATGCACATATTTCTGATCTCTAACTCTTGCTTCTCAGCAAATTCAGGACTTGTCAAAAAAGACTTTTATTCATAAAGACGAAGGTAATTATCACTTTCTCAGCCTATGTAAGAGCGAATGTGTTGCTAATCAAGCCAGTGGGAATTAGAGGAGATACAAAGCAATTTGCACAACCCTCACAATTATTCTGGTGAATTATAAATGATACTATAGCATCACTCTTTCAGTAGTAGTAATATAATCCCTCCCCACAACTAAATGGAACAAGAAATCACACATGACATGAGAACTATCAACGAGAAAATGCAACAAAACACATTTCTTCACCAACAGACAAAAGTGCCATATCCTGCAATCCCATTACAGATCTGACAGCACAATATCCTAACTGATACTAACACAGATGACCTGGAAGGGTGAGTGGTGGTTTCATTTTGTCATTTTATGTCTCTTTTCAAGCAATCTGACCTCATCCATTTAAATGCCATCGTTGGCTAAGTTGATATTTTCCAAAGTCTGTGGTTATACCCAGATGGCTAATTCAAAATGACTGTTTCTAATATGTGCACCAGAGGTATTGCTTTCTATAAATGTCAAGTATCAGTGATACCCAATAAAACAAGCTACAAGCACTTAATGCTGTGTAAAATAGGTTGATAAATACTCTCAGAGAGTATTTTATACCCAACAAGGAATTTGTCAAGTCTGAAAGGTGCAAAAGTACGGTAATTTCACGACTATAAGGCGCACCCTTTTGACTAAAATTTTCCCCCAAACCCGGAAGTGCGCCTTATAGTCCGGTGCGCCTTATCTGATGTGCAAAGTTCGGAAATTTGCGAACCCGGAAGTGCGATCTGCAAGCTGAGTCGGGACCCGTGGGAGCTGCGGCTGTGCAGGGTGAGTCGGGAACCACGGGAGCTGCGGCTGCTGGGCGGGGGAAACCGGGAACCGGCACGGCTGCCAGCTGGGGAGAAAGTGCCAGAAAGCGGCAAGAAAGTGCTGCGGGAAAGCGATGAAAACAGTGTCGCCAGCCCCGTAAGCGGCACTGTCGCGGCCATGTAAACAGCATCACTGGCCCTGTAAGCAGCGCCGCTGGCCCCGTAAGCAGCGCCAGCCACTGCCATTGCTGTGGCCCCTTAAACAGCGCCACCGGCCCCAAAAGCGCTGCCGGCCCTTGCCGCGGCCACAATCCTGAGCCATCCCAAACTGCCACCGCCCCGAGCCCTGCCTCGTCAGCTGGCGCCGGGAGTGGGCGGGAGTGCCGGGCCCCGTGAATGGGGAGGACGCTTGGGGCTGTGTTTAAAGGCTACACCAATCTGTGAAAAATGTTTGCAAATTGAGCACCTGCCAGTAAACTCCACGATCACGGGATTCCGTTACTAATTCGTTACTTTGTTGCGCGCGGCACGGATCTTCGCAGCAAAAAAAGTGCGCCTTATAGTCCGGTGTGCCTTATATGATCTACAAAGTTGCGAAATGTGCCGGCTCCCGGGGGGTGCGCCTTATAGTCCGGTGTACCTTAAGGTCATTAAATTACTGTACTACTGTTACTTAGAAAACATAATTTCACTTCTGTCAATCCATGATTGCTGCAACTGAAAGCTGATTTTTCAACTAAGATAAAATACATTCTATTTGATAAGTACCTTTATAAAGCACATATATAGCCTTTTCTTTTCACTGGGTTTTATTCTGGCATTCTCATTAGGCATTAGTCCTGTTTGGAAACATACACATGGTAGATGGTTCTGCATTAATAATGGAAAGCCAAGCAACACATCGTGAATCCTGAGATTCCCATGTTGACCCAGGTGCACTGGGAAAAAGCATCCCACTGCTGTTCAAATAGTACTGAGATTGCTCTAATGGTTTTGCCTTTGTTCCATCTATTTGTGGATACTAAGAGGTCAAGGAAACAATTTTGCACCCAGGAATGCGTGCATTGTACTGGGGTACATGACTTAGTACTACCTTTATTTTCTGACACAGGACATTTGGGTTTGTCATCTCTTGGTATTATTGTACATCAATAAAATACATCACAGTCAAAATTATAAATGTCTAATCATAACTAATCTGTCCAACACTTAAAAGAAATTGAAGTACAAAAAGCTTCAAGAAAACTAGTTCCCTTTTCCACTGAAATATCTCACAATCTACGAGAACCATAAAACTACACAGATAATATTCCCAAATAAACTAGTTGAGGAGCTTAATAATTCAGCACTGTACTTAAACGTACCAAACCAATAAGCAAGCCCATAAAGTTCAGTTGTGTGCACTTAAATGCTATCCTGAGTTGGAGTGGGTTGTCTCAATCCAGTACCTAAATATTAACTGTAATATATTACAGTGAAAATCTTGCAAAAAACTTTCTACAGAAATACTGTTATGCTTCATTATGCAAATTGATACAGTCAGGAGTGCCTTGCAGGGGCTCTTAAATTGGCATGGATACAATTTCCATTATACCCTATCCCAGACAGCTGAATGCTGGCAGATAAATTTCCACACAACATTTAAGATGAAGAAAAACAACAAAAAACTTCAAACTTTTGAAAGATGCAGATTCCATCTGCCACATTCTATAAAGACAAATGCCAGTGAAAACCACATTTGTTTTTATTGTACCACAGAATATGAAATATCAGCAATGAGATTCAAGACAGCTTGAAGGGCAGATTCAGTGTTGATGCTGTATACCTACACAGAGACTTCATAATGTCTTTTAGGTCTCCAGATTCCTACAATGCAGCCCTAAAAATCCTTGCTGTGTGCCATCAGCCTCTGAAGGCATGCACTGTTCCAGAGAGTGTCAACCACAATTTCCATGTAAAGTGAGGTCCCATAACACCTGAAACAGCAGGTGTTTCTGTATCTTGTTTTCTACAGGATGAAGCAGCTGGAAGCATTTGATTGCAACTCAGAAGTTTTAGGCATCCCTCTGCCTAAATAAGTCTATCATATCCTTGACTTTGTTCAGAGGTTTTTTTGGGGGGGATTTTTGGCCTGGAAATTCAATTAAATCAGACCTTAAAGGGTTGTAGGACCATTTGTCATGGACTGAATAAACTGCCTAATAAAGGAAATGTGACCCACTGTTCAGGTGGCCTTTCAGAAGGATACAAATTTGGTTTTACCTGCAATCTCTTTCATGTGGAACAGTGAAATATTCCCAGATGGAGAAGTCAAAAGGACCCTTCCCCAGGGATGCCTGTAAGTTCCTGTCAGATCTAAGGGTAAATTTTCTCTTCTGCTTCCTCTCATCTTTGTCCAAAACTTCGTAAGTACAAATTCTATTACCGTGTACCATGACAAGAAAAAAAGAGCACATATTGCATGTCATTTCTTGTCATGTGCAGGTGGAAGGTATAGGTTTGAATTCTTCAGGATTAAAGAGCGGAACCTAAGTCCCCATGTACTGACAAAAGGGAAAAAACACACAGGGGGCACCCAGCTTTTTAAAGAAAAGAGTGACCTCTCCCATTCTCTGTCTCTCTTGAGTTTATTAAGAAAGGGCGCATATGGGCACGCACCTTCAGAAGAGAAGTGCACAGGCTGGGGAGCTGGGGTGGAAAACTCCATCTTTCTGTGGACTCCAGAGAGCCCCCAGCTCACCACACTCCCAGAGTTACCTGCTGGCTAATTCAAGCTCAATGCAAGTGGTGTGCCAGCAACATAGGCGCTCGTGCTGATATCTCTGTCCAGCTGAGTTCCCACCTTGTGCTGGCAGAGGCTCTTGTACGCTGTGCAGGGAACACAGGCATCTAACAGCCCGTTGGTGAGCTCAGGCTCATACCAGAGATGCACCTACTCTCTCAGCATCAAAGTGCAGACCTAGCCTAAAATGACAAAAACTAACATTTTCAATACTTATGTGGGTACTTATTCCTCTAAATCTCAGTGAAAATCCCTGCTAGATTTCCCCTGCTGGCTTTCCCACACTTCTTGCTAAAAGTATTTATTGATTAAGTTAATTTTCCCTATCATTTGTCATGCTTGATTGAATAGTTCCTTCAGAGACTTTTTAAAGAATCTGAATGTTTTTTGCTCAGAAATATTAGATGTAGAACTGGTAAAACAGCATTAGCTAGATTTCTAAATCTTACACACGCTATGGATTTCTAACATTACATTTATTAGTCCAAATTATTTTATATACAGGTAAAAGATGCCTCAAGTTATTCCCTCAAGTACCTCCTTATTTTCATAACAAATTTATTAATTAAACATACTCCAGAATACAGAAAGAGTTTCATCACTGCCATTTCGTTCAGTACTGGAATTTCCAGTGTTGCACTAAAAAAGACTTAGAGACAGAGTACAGGCTCAAAGGTCTATTGCTTTTGCAAACAGCCTTCCTCTCTGGAAGCCAAGATTTGTAGAAGTCACAATCACCAGGAAAATTACAAAGATTCTTATACACAACTTGAAAATACAATAGATAATGAAGTCACAGCAGTGTTAAAGACGCAGATGGGCCAAAGTGTCTTTTATTTTTTTTCCCTCATTTTAATTCTCTGAACTCAAATTAAAGCAAGAAGAAATCTGAGGTACAAGATGCCCTAGCCTCCTAAAGTTCTGCAGAGGAAATGCAAGTGTGAAACTGGAGCTCTTCTGAGAAGATTTTGAAAACCTGAAACTTACACTAAAAATAAATTCATAAAACTTACACTAAAAATCCTACTATTTGTTTCAAAGGGGATTTGATTTAACAAAGTAGGAACAACTAAAACCAGAATATTTGCAATTTGAAGGATGACTTGCAGAAGCCCCTAACTGCAAAGTAAAGACTTTGGCCAAATCTTGCTGTGGTCTGTGAGAATGTTCCTTATTGTAAGAACCTGAAGATGTCATAGTGCCTGAGCTACTGCAGTCGAACTGGATATACACACTTAGATGTGAAAGGAGATGTGTAAGGGCTGAAAAATAAGACACTTGCCATATGTCAAATGGTGGTCTAACACTCAGCACATGCTTCTGCAACAGCAACTTAGAGTATAATGGGTGTCACCAAATAAGTTTTTCAAGGCTCTTTCCCTGTAGTTTGAATCTCTTGAGGCTGATTTTGCTTATAACAACTTTCTTATCTCTCAGAATGTGCAAAAAGACAAAGTATTATGTATATGCATGCCATATGTGCTTTCCTGTATGCATATAAATCTATATCTATCCAAATGTCTCATCTACTAATACATGCTTACTGTCTTAATACCTACATAAATATGGTACACAGTTTTTTAACAAATACCAAAGATGCTCATAGTAATGTACAAACACTATGCTGCAAAGCCACCAAAAAGACAAAAGCAGAATGCATAATGAAGTGAAGTGCTGCTTCTTCCTGCCAGTAATTACATTTGCATAAGAGCAACTCCAACCACTATCATTTATCATTTCTGGGGACAGAAATCTATGGCTGTATGTTACATATTCTATCCAATTAAGAACCCTACTGCAGCATTAGAAATATTTGTTTAGCATATACAATGTACTTGAAAAGTTCTCAAGAAATACAGAAAACATACAGCTATATCTCTTGCAGTACTTCATAATTTACCAGGCACTGTAAGTTTGAAAGGTAATAACAATGCAACTGGCTGCCAGCCTAATCTCCCTAATGACCTGCATTTCACAGTTGTTAACACAGTTATCAGAGTCACACCATCACCAGAATTCTCACGAAATGAAGTGGGAACGACAGCAAAATGCTTCTCAATACTCTTTTTAATGTGATTTTTTCCAGAGAGCTCTTCTATTTCTATTAAGAAAAAAGCTGCAGCAGTATTTTCACTGGGGTGCAATTTTTCAAATATTTATGCAAATTCTTGGAGAATCAAACCCTACAAAACTAATTAATGTGCACAAAAATTCAGATAAAATTATTCATATATAAATAACTTTAGAAAGAATTAACACATGCAAACATACTGGATAGCTCATGCTAATACACAGAAGATAATTAAAACATAGACTTATGAAGTAAAACTCATTAAGAACCAGCTACAAAACAGAATGTGATCTTGTTTGAAATCTTTCATCTCAATCTTTGAAAATTTTCCTCATCCCAGGGAATTTAGTTTCATACTAAGGCTGGGAGTAATTTAACCCCCAATTAGAACTTCATCTGAATGCCTTATATACAGCACTCCTCTATCTGTGGCACAGTAAAAATCCCTGTATTAAAACTGCTACCAAGTAAAATGTCAGAATTTTATACTTTATGGTTTAATAACTTCCTTCAAAATGAGTCCAATACTTAATCTGTGCCCAAACACTACTTCTGCATGTACAGACACAACAAGTATTTGTAATTTTTTTAAGTCCTTGCAAATTTGTGTGTCACAGAAATACAAAAGGTCTTCCAATGTTAACACCAGCCTGGAAGAAAGACGGAGCCACTTAGTACTTCACCTACTGTACTGTTCATTCAGAAGATAAAGTTGAGTAGGGCATGAAATGAGTTTTTCAAGGTTCCATCACAGCTCTTGGGACTCATTCTGCCTTTAAAAACTTTTAAAACCCTCATGATGCTCAGAAACACACAACAGTTTATTGCATGGAAACCTGTATCAAACTGCATTTGTATCCAGCTTAATATTTGTCCTTTAACCTTGGTGCCTACACCAAGCAATTGCAGGAGGCCATGAAAAACTCTCAAAGATGTGGTGACTTTTCAGCCAAAATTCTGTGATTCTCTCTCCACCTCACTATCTGTTTTTAAGGTAAAAAAAGAAAGGTCACTCTAACCTCCAAATAAAATACACGAGCATGCATTAATATGACATGCTTCCCGTCTTTCAGATCTTATACAAATATGATTGATGTTTCCCACTGTGTATAATTCCTTGTGGAATCCCATTTTTCAACACTGAAAAACAGAACTATTTCAGTGAAAAACCGGTGATTAATCAATATCAACTGTCACAACTAATTTAACTCTACAAAAAGCTTTTCTATACAACCCAAGCGAAAATACACATTTTAATGTGCAGGTGAAGAAAGCAATAGCATACTTAATGTACTTTTTTTCCCACAGAGAAAGTAGATTCCCCAGCTTTAGAATACTAAACTATTGCTTCTTTCTTCAAAGTTATTTACAACTATATATGAAATACAGATATATTTGGCATTATTTTTCAAATGCTTTCATTTATTGGTATTTCATTTATATGAGTTCTATCAGTTTACAGGACATTTAAGTGCTTCAATTGAGAGGATGCATCTTTAGGAAGAACTCATCATACCTATTTTCCCTCAGTATAGAATGCATCAGACCTTATAAAGAAGCTGAACTTCCTTCAGAACTGGGGGGAAAAAGAGGTTTGTGCCTTGGAAGAAGGAGTTTGCTGCACATTCTTAATACATTTCCGAAAAAAAGGTGAATGGACAAACTGAGAGAAGCCATTGTAGCACTACAACAATGAGATTGGTACAAAAGGCAGAGAGAACTGCAGTATAACTCTGTCTATTCAGCTGGCACAGCTGCCTATACTTATAGCAATGGTGAAACTACTAACATGGTGTAATCTAGCGCAGTGTGTCTTTCCTGTCATCCTAATTTCCAGTTATAACCCTTTTCATATCCATCCTTAACAAGATTATTAAAGCAATTCGTTAGTTGTCATCACTATACTTTCAAAGTTTGGCTTAAGTACATTATATAATTCACAATGCTAGGATGTGGTAGGAACCATGCACTGATCAGAGAGCTAGAACCAGCAAATAAATTAAATCCACAGTTTAAAGCTTTGGGGTGACACAAGGAAAGCTGCATATATCCCCCAGGAAATTAAAGCTATTATCAATTGCTTGATTGCTTAATAGAATCATCCACTTTTACAACAACTGGAACAAAAGCCCTGAAAGTCCATACCAGCACCTAATGATGCATTTAGGAAACTAACATTGCATTAGTAGTTTGAAATGTTGCATGTCTGGAAATAGCTGAATGACTTCAGGTCTACCCTCTGCCTAAGAAAAGATATAACTGGATATGTCATTCTTCTGATTGATATATGCCTCCACAGACAGAACTTTGAAATTTCTATACATAATATGAATTATTCAACATATATGTGAAAATGACATTATTTTACACTGGGTGACGTGGGTATTGAATGACTATTTCCAACTGCAGCAAGACTTTAACTTCTGAAACATTTGTCTTTCACAAATACCTAGTGCAAAACAACAAAGATATCTAGTGAAAGGATGCAACTTGAAGGAAATCATAATTTGCCAAATTCAATGCCAAAGAAGAATTTTAATAGAGACATGTTTCCTAGCAGTTAAACCAAAACCTCACAATCTGGAAATACTGATGTCTTCTCAGCTAACATCTACCACTTGGAGCCCCTCTGCTTCTGGAAAGCTCATTTGCTTTCTTACACTTGAATGTCAGGAGCCAGAGGCAAAGTCAGGGATTACATATCTTTCCTTGGCTCCCAAAATTTTAAGCACGAAGTGTGGCCAGGTAACATGAGGCACTGCTCCTCATCAGATTCATCCACACAGAGTCTGGTCTAAATCCATACAGCCCCACAGGCAGAGGAGGGGAATTAAAGCACAGAAGCCTCACACTCAAGTCCTGAGGTGAAATCATAGCAAACTGGCTCAAAAGCAAACTTCCACAAACCAGGAAAACATTTCCAACCTACAGTAGTTTCACGAATACAAGCCGCACGGATTATAAGCCGCACTTCCGGTGCCTCGACAATGTTGCTGTCTTTGTCAATAGATAAGCCGCACCCCGAATATTAGCCGCACTTTCGTTCGTCACGAGAATCCGTGCGCAGCTTTCACAAATTGGCCAATTAGTAACAGGATCGCGGCATAGCGGGCTTTACTGGCTCGGGGCGGGGCCAGGAAGGCTCGGCCCGCTCATGGTTGCCGACGGGGCCGGGTAGCCCAGCTCAGCGCCACGGCTTGGCAGGGCTGGCCGGGTGGTGCTGCCGCCGCCGCCGGGCTCGCTGGCCCCCCTCTCCCGTCAGCACCGCCCCGCTGCCGCGTTCCCTAGCCCTGCCGGCGGCCTGCCGCCGCCCGGCTCGCTGGCCGCCGCCGCGTTCCCTAGCCCTGTCGGCGGCCTGCCGCTGCCCGGCTCGCTGGCCGCGCCGCGTTCCCTAGCCCTGTCGGCGGCCTGCCGCCGCCCGGCTCGCTGGCCGCCGCCGCGTTCCCTAGCCCTGCCGGCGGCCTGCCGCCGCCCGGCTCGCTGGCCGCCGCCGCGTTCCCTAGCCCTGCCGGCGGGCTGCCGCCGCCGCCGCCCGGCTCGGCGGCCGCGCCGCGCCGCGTTCCCTAGCCCTGCCGGCGGCCTGCCGCCGCTGGCAGGCATGCCGGCCGCCTCGCTGCTGCGTTCACGTACTCGCCCTGCTGGCGGGCCAGCTGCTGCCGCCCCTGCCAGGCTCGCTGGCCGCCCCCTCCCGTCTGCACCGCCGCCGCGTTTCCTCGCCCTGGCCGGCACTGCAGGGCCCCGCACCGCCGGGCTCCCCCACGCTGCTGGCCCCGATTCTGCTGGGCTTCCCCCGCTGCCAGGCAGCCCCACCCGCCGGCCTTCCTGCTTCTGCCATGCTCCCCTGCACTGCTAGCCCCAGTTCTCCCCAGGCTCCCCCGCCCTACTGACCCGGCTCTGCCGCCCCCCTGCCCCGCCCTGCTGGCTCAGGCTCTGCCGCCCGCCCCCCACACTGCTGGCCCCGCCTCTGCCAGGCTTTCCCACCTCTGCCGGGGCCGGCCGGGCTCCAGCTTGGCTTGGGGCTGCCGCGGGCTCTCACTTCCGTGTTGGCAGCTTTTAGAATTTTGTTAATAGATTAGCCGCCCCGGAATATTAGCCGCACTTCCGGGTTTCCACCAAAATTTTGGTCAAATTGGTGCGGCTTGTATTCGTGAAATTACTGTAACCTTTAGAAGGCTCTAACAAAAAAAAAAAAATGAAAGGACAAGTATCAAATTATTTTTGCCACCTCATGGGGTTGTATCACAATCTTTGTCTAATGTCCATAGACAGAGGATAGAAAGAGGCTGGAAACTCACTGAGAGACAAAATTCTGGCATCCTATAAAAATAAAAGAAAACTCCTATTTTACATTAATTATTGCCATCACATTACTGTAGGGTTGGCCAAATCAGTAAAAGGACATATTTTACTCTGGAGAGGCTCCCTCAAGTAACAAAGGAATAGGCAATTTAAAAAAAAAAAAAAAAGAAAAAAGAAAAAAAAAAAAAACCCACAACCAAACAACCAAAAAAACCCAAAACAAAACAAAAAAAACCCAAAAAACAAACAAAAATGCTTACAAAACTGAATAGATGTGATCTCAGATACAGACAGGAAACAAGGAAACGCAAACATTTAGTGCTAAGAACTTACAAAATCCCAGCACCTCTCTGCCAAATTATTGATGTGGAATATAGTGCAGCAACGAAAAATGTTTGGCAAGCATGATACCACATGACCATGAGGAATCAAAAGTATTTCTATATAAAACAGAATATTCTTGACCATTCTTGGAATGAAATACTTTCACCATCCTCTTAACTGTTCCTCACTCCAAATGAAGAGTTATTATTATGAACATTCACAAAGTCTAACCTCCGCAATTCTCTCGCCATTCTCCACTTGAGAGTTTTTCATTTTGCTTATAAATACAAATACCAGTTTAAAAAAAAGACACATCAAAAATTGTATTACAGAACACAACAGTGATTAAAACTAATTTAACGGGATCTGCAAAATGAAGTTTGAAAAGAATGTATAGTCGAGTCAATAGAGCATCAAAAACACGGCTCTCAATCTGACCAAAAAGTGAAATTACCCATTTTTTATCATCTGAGAGTTTCAGGGATTACTTCAGCCAAAATCTTCATAATGGAAGGATAACTATGTACAACTTCAATGCATAAAGCAATGACTACCAATTCTCAATGGAAGCCCAAACTACTGCCTTGTGAAAACATAACAGTCCAAAATAGAGCTAACTAGAAGTGCTGTAAGATGCCCTGAATAAAATGATATGAAATGGTATTAACTGTTAAGGTTTGAATGCTGACAGTTTTAAGAGCTCAGTCACAAAGGCACTTGATCTAAAATATATACTTGATATAAAAATATTATCCCAGCTAGGTAGTAGCAGTGTGAACCACCTGCATTTTGTCTGAAAACATCTTCCACTCCTGAGAATACTGTACTACAGTAGTATTAAGATGGTTGCTTGAGAAATGAAATCATTTTCTAGAATATAAACCCAGAAATTAAATTACAGCCAACATTTCTCAAACTGGTAATGTTTTAAACAGTTTTCCAAAATACTCAAATTGTACTACTGAAAGATTCTTTTCACGTCAGTAAAATGGAGTTTTGAAGCATTATAAGCCATTATTATAAAGAAACTTTCTGTCTCTTGATCAGTACACCTATGCAGCAACAACTTCTTAAAATATACACTATAAATTCATTATGCCTTAATAAATTACAGCCAAATATAGCTGTGACCTTTAGCAACATGAAATGCTGGAGAACAGAGACATTTAAAGACAAAGGACTTTTAATCCTTAGGGAAAGGACCTTAGGATAAGGTCTTTAGGGGCCCAAGGATCATTTCAAGAATGAAGGGTACTGAGTGCTACACAAAAGCTGGTGCATTTCTCCAGCTAAACTGATGGATCAGCCTTCATGTCTACATGGTACTGTTCCTGCAGCATTACAACTGGAAATAACCTAGGGATCATCTGAAGTGTCCACCAATTACCACCCCTCAAAACTCCAAGCTGTGATTTCTTTCCTATCCTGAGTCTGACAGATTTGGCAGAGTTGCAGAAATGCTCTCCCAACATTAACTACCACGTAACTGCTTGATCCCTGATCTGTCTCCATTGCAGATAATGATATGGCTCTCCAGTCAACTCATAAATAAAGTTCAGCTCCATTTCAGGCGAGAACCACTGACCCAAAACCCCTTCCAAATGTCACCTGGCCCCTCTGTCCTCTGGAAAGCCCACTGATCCTTCTCCTGTTTCAGTCAATCTAGATCTTCCATCAGTGGAAGTGGCGAGTGTTGGTCTCTTCTCCCAAGTAGCAAGTGATAGGAAAAAGAAAATGGGTTCAAGTTGTGCCAGGGGAGGCTTAGCTTGGATATTAAGAAAAATTTCTTCACAGAAAAGTTGCCAAGCACTGCTACTGGCTGCCCAGGGAAATGGTGGCATATCCCTGGAGGTGTTTAAAAGCCTGGTAGATGTGGCACTTGTGAACATGGTTTAATAGTGGACTTGGCAGTGCTAGGTTAATGGTTGGACTTGATGATCTTAAGAGTCCTTTCCCACCTAAATGATTCCATAAACCTATCAGACAATCTTGAAGAAACTCCCTCAAGACACATTTGGTCCATGGTTTTCTTTACACTTCTGGACCTATAAATTTCAGTGACCTCCATATACACATATGTCAGGAAAACACTCTTGCTTAAACTTCTAGCATTTGGCTTCTAGAATCAAACCAGCTCCCCTGATACAGTTTTTCTTCTGTTGATGAAGGAGATCAATTATGTTTATTTCTTGTGGTTTTGTGTCAAGCTTGAATGTCTCCTGAAAGGACCATCCATGGATACTGCACTGACATCTATATCTACTTTTCTACAATGCTGCAAGTACTGTTTCTTCACTGCACTTTTCATCCAGTTTTGGTGCCTCTACAGTTTGAGGAATTTTTTCTTTGTTTTTTTACTGTCACTTCAGCAAGATTATCTCTTCCAACAAAAAATTCATTCTTCCAACAAATACTTCATTTTTGCAAATGGTGTGAGAATATACTTACTTCTTACAGAAGTCTCATGGCTTGGCCTGTCACTCCATCTCAAATTTCTCACCATGACTATCAGTGATTATTTCCACTGGCATATACACTTACCAGTTGGTCGTGTTGACCCAGAAAAGTTTGGGCTTCCTTTTAGATAAGAGCTTTCATCCTACCAGGCTTTGCTTTCATCCATCTTTCTCAGAAGCCATACCATCCCAAGTTTCCACACCCAGCCATATGTTCTGAGCTTTGAGTGGGGCTGTGCTCCTCAGTTTTTGTTCTCCACAGAGCTACTTCTGAGCTTCAGTAGCCAGGGTCAACCCTGGGGTGGAAAAGCAAAGCCAGATGAACTTTTTACAGGCAGATGTCTCTCCTATTTAATCTCTTCTTTAACGTGACAATTTTGGCAAAGAATGCTATGGACATAAAAATGTTTAGAGACATTTAGAGGCAGCTGAATTTGAAAACCAAGTGCAGGAAAACCACTGACTATATAAGCATTGATTTACTTAAGACTTCATATTCACATGGGCTACTTTTTTTTCTTGAAAAGCAATGTTTAAATCATGGACATTTCTAGTATAGTAAGATAATATTCCATGAGCAACAGATAAGCAGATTTCTGATTTCTATAGGTACCTTGCTAATAATATCCCAGGGAAAAACATAAAAGCCTGAAACAAACATAGGATTCCCCACCATGAAAAGAAAGAGCATCTGCAGTCAGTAGATACATCTAAGCCATCAAAGCAAATCTGTCTATCAGAGATGACCAATGCATTTGGCCATGTTTCTATTTATATAAAACCATCACAAGGAGGATAAGTACCACAGCACTGGTACCACCTATTTTGGCAGACTGAGGAAAGTGAGACACTCCACAGCCTTCCCAAGAGTCCTGCTCTATCTGTGCAGAGAGTTCATTCCTAAGACAGTGACTCCCATCCAATTACATTGTGCTTTATCATTTGCTCCCAAAAGATATATATATACATACATATATATATATATATATATATACACACACACACATAAATGCCTATATATGTATCCTGGCCAGCTTTTCCTTACATCTGACACCTGGGGCTAGAGCACAATGTGCATTCAGATTTTCAGCATTTGCACCTACAATTTTGGGTCTCCATACTTCGATGGAGCAGAATGCTTTCAAAACCAAATCTGAACCAGTAAGATTAGAAACCAAGAAATAGATTTGGATGTGCTCATTGCCACAAATACCACGAAAGGAGAAGCTGAAGAGAAGGAGGCCAAGAACAAAACCTGAATGTAATTCATGATTCAAGGAGGTGGTATTAGATGAGCAAATGCTTCAGCAATATGCCAAATGCATTAGCAACTTCAAATCAGACAGGCAGTCCCCAGGGATTCATGTCACAAAACCTACATTTACAGGAAGACTATTCCCCTTTGCAGGAGAGGCTTACCAAGAATAAAAAGCCTTGTAATGAAAACCAGCACAGAGAATAAATTACCATACATTCTTTGTATTTTAGCTGCTCGGATAATAACGTATGAGCTTCACGCTCTCTGCATGAGAACATTCCTGGATATCCCAATGACACACTGATTGCAAACAAGGATGAAGAAGCCTTAATCCAAGCACATTCTCTCTGTTTCACTTATACAATCCCTGTTTGCTGTTCTTCCTATTTAAGACAAAGTTGATCTTGAAATAGGAGGTCTGATTTTGTTCATCTTAACTCTTAATTAAATTTTTAAAAATGTTAACAGTGCAGAGATGTTTCCCCCTCCACATTTGCAGGGAAATATGAAATCCATGTCATTAAGTATGTAGCAGGTATGACTTCCAGAAAGTTCTCTTAAGGAAGAAGGATTAGCTATCATTTTTCAAGCGTTTTGATGTTTATGGAGCGAACACAATTTCATTAATCTTTTGTTACATGCTGTAAAGCTACTATGTTTTACCTATTTTATATTTATCATCCAAATTGGAAGAAGAGTGTTTATCTCTTAGCTCTCATAACTTCAACTCTCAAAGAATTATGAGTTTGGGACTGACTATTCAAATGTCCTGCAACACTCTTTCTCATATTATTTTTTACACTCTGGATAAATCTATTTTAAAATCATCTTTACAGTGACATCAAATGTCAACCTTCTTGCTTGCAGATATGTAACAATAGTAATGTGACTGGTTGCAGCGAATATGACTGTTGTAGATTTATCTCACTCTTCTAAGGAAATTAAAATTTAGAATTATTCCTTCCCACATTGTTCAAATAGTTTATTGCAGTTTTTTGGGATTTGAACTGTTCACTACAATCGCTGGCTTCAGCAGTAAGACAGCTGCTGTACGTATGTGTCCACATATGTGTGTATACAAATACTTGTGTATTAACACAAACACATATATGCTCCATTTTTCATGGTTTTTCAGAGGTTTTAGTATTTTCCATAACAGTGAAAATTAAATGCAGAACAGAAGCTTCCTTTTCTTGATTTCATTTGCAGACCCCTTGAAAACAGTGCATGGACAGTGAATAGTCCATGGGCCTCTCAATGAATTTTTCAGCTGCCACTGCCCATTACGCTGCCCATTAAGTTTTGTCAGAATGATGTAGATATTTTTTCATCTGAGTTTGTAAATTGTTCATGATAACTTCTCAGGAGCCACTTGGTGTGTTATCTTCAGCTTTGTCATCAACACTTACCAATCCTGAAGTTCGTTTCTGAACAATAATTGCCTACTCTATCCTTCTGCTATTCACAATTTGTGACAACTTCAAGTATTCCTCTGCCTCCATCTGTAAAGGCACAAGCCTCAGATATCACTGCATTTGATGTCTCAAAGATAAACAGAGTAGAGATATAGCACATTAGATAGATCTTTTGCTCTTGGACAAGAAACACGATGATTTTAGTTTAAAATACTGTTTCTCCTCTTTCTTCACATTCAATCACAATGAACCACAGATGTTAACAGAGTTAAACTAATAAAATGAAATCGCATTCTGATTCTCAAACTTGGCTTATAGTGAAATCTCAACAAAATATCGGAAAATGTAAATTTTGAACAGCTTAAGGAATCAAGTAAAAAAACAGATCAATAAAAAGAATTTGAAAATCCTTTCAGCTAACCATAAATCACTCAATTGTCTGAAAACACAATGTTTCAAACAGGGTACTAAGCTCCATCTCTTCCAGTATCTTTTGGTATAACAAAGATGTCACAGTGGGATAGACTGGGGAACTTATGAGGAACCACCATAAACACAAGCCAGTTGCTCTTTCCAACATCATCCCTCTGCTCTTTTCTTTTTCTGGTAACATGGATAGTAGAATTTGCTGTGAAAAGATCACAGGAAATGTCACTTACTTCATTACTCTATGACTAATTACAATTAAAAGATGGTGGGAGAGCTCATTACAGTATTTTTTTGGCTCCTGCATAATTCCTGAGCAATACTTGAAGTAGAGAAACTTACCATGCTGTGAATGAGCATCCTAGTGGATGCACAGTGGTGCTGAATGCTTCCTTCAGTGGGACACTATGCTGGAAATGTCAGCACAGGTCCTAATTTCTTGTAAGGCACCTGTCCATAATACTTCATCAGTATCAAGACCATATTGCTTAAAATTCTCTATTGAAGATGCCATCAAAGTAACTTCAAACTTTCCTATACGTATTTGGTATCTCACAGATGTATTTAAATCATCTATTATAATATGCTACCCAGGGCATTAATTACTTGAACCCCTGACAAACTGAACAATTGCCTTAGCCTGCCGGCCTGGAGATCTCAAAATGCATTGCCTATACAGACACAACATGCAAATCCCTTCAAAATGGTGTGTAGTCCACGCGGCCAATGCCCATTCAAGGGCCAACCTTCTTTACTGTCCAATGGCAGAAATCAAGAAAATGCTTGGAAGTCTTTTCCCTATTCTGCTGGAAACCATGGAAGAGAAATAGCCTGTATTCAGTACTACCTTTGAGATCTCCTCTACCCAGCTATCTATTTGCAAAAGTAAAGGCACTTTCCTTGACAGTCAGGTAAAAAAAACACCATCAAAACACACAGTACACCACAGCAACACAGCAGGTCTGACACCACATGCATTGAAAGTCAAACTGGCTTGTCTAGAATGTCATGTTAATGAACATTTCAATTACGGCTACACTGAGATCTGAAATCTTGCAGACAGCTGAAAAGCTCAGTACTGGGCACACCACATCCCAGCCCAACCACTCCAAGTTCTCAGTCTGGATAAATGGTGAGGATGTGAATCCTATCAAAAACAAGGGCAGAGTTAATACTCATATTTCTGCAGGGAGTAAGCGATGAAGATTTTCTGTTACACTGGACAAAGGAGATCTCCACACTGTGCTAGTGCCACAGATGGAACAAAAGAGAAGTCAGCCTTACTCCCTGGGGCTACAGCTCCTACCTCAGTGCAGCTGTCAGCCAACACTGAGCAGCTGCTCTTCAATATTACACAGCATATGTGCATGGGAAGTGCCCCTCAGACAGGCGTCTGCAGGAACTGCTGCTGCTGCTGGCTTGGTGGCCTCGCCTGAACCACCCTGACAAGGTCTGTACCAGCAGCACTGACAGGAAACTCTATTCTTCTGCAAAGGGAGCTCGAGCTCGTCCTAAGGCACAACCTACCTTCCACTCGCGCATCAGGATGGGCTCCTGATACCTTGGAAGCTCTGGAACATTGAGTAAAAGTGAAGTGGCCTTTGGGCACGTTCATCACTGCATTACACAGCTCCAGAGTGAAAACAGAGACAAGATGTAACTAGACAATCATCTGGACTGCTGAATTTCCCAAGGAACTCCCCCACCAACACTGCACTTTCCTGATTTTTTTTTTTAAAGTAGTAAAACAAAACCTATTCTGTAACCAGAATCTCCATTTTCTCTGTTCCTTCTCATTCTTTGAGGAAACAGCTATTAAATAAAAAGTCTTTATGTCTATTTCTTTTTGAAGAATGTAATTTCTTTTTACTTTCCAGCTTTGTGGAGATGTTTTTTGTTTTCTGTTTTTTCCAGTAAAAAAGAACTGTTCATATTACTTATTAGCTCAGCCTGTCAGGTTTTATCTCAATTCCTAACTCTTTTAGCTCAGTGAAACAAAATCTGCAGTAAGTTTATGCTCAGGTTCAACAAAATGGATTCCTGACCCACAGGTGCTGTAACAATATCAAATTATCTTAGGGTCTACAGAAATTTATGTGCATAAGCATGTCAGTAAAGGAAAAACCCTTATAAACCCTGTCACTGGAAAGCTTAAAATACTCAAAGGTGCCCTCCTTTTGGACTGTTGGGGAGAAGAAAATGATATATCAACTTAAGCCTCCTAACATGGTAGGAAATTTCATCTTCGTTATTCATCACTGGCTTGTGATACAGCCAAGAACAACATACCCACAGTATCTTTATAAATCTGCACTGGTCTCTAAGAGGTCACAACACATGCTGGATGCCCAGAAAAAACAAAATTAAACAAAACAAAAACCAAACAAAAGTAAGTGCCAGAAAAAATTTCTTCTGCCAGAGAGAGCTGTCAAATTCTAGTTCACTAAAAATATAAATGTTTCCTTAAGAGCAATGTGGATTTAAACTGTTCTTTATTGGTGACATTTACCACTGCACTGTGGTAATGCAGTCACTGGAATAGCTGGCATTTCCTTGCTTAACATCTTTCTCTATTCACTGTTGAGAAGCTAAGGCAGAATAAGCCTGTTAGATGTGACACTATTTCCAGTAACACACTTTCCCCCACAAAACTATGTCTAGTGTTTGTCTTTTTGCAATCAGTCCAATCTGGAGCAATTTTTCTGCCCTAATACACTTTCAGGGAAGTCTCCTTTTCTAATAACAACATAATTCCCAACAGCATTAATAAAAACTGCACATGAGCAGTTTATGGGATAAGATAGAGAGGTTGCCGTGGAGACTTACATAACACTTTGCCTTTTTCTGTAATAGCAAAATTCTGGGCTGAAGTTTTCTTTCAGCTTTTGCACAGAGTTTTAAAAGGTTCCTAAATATTACAGGAGTGGTGCTTTAGAGCAAATGCCCAAAAGAAGAATGGAGGCATAAAGGAGGAGCATCTTTAGAAGTTCATACACTTACAAGATGACAAGAGGACTCAGCCTGCAGTTTCTGAAATATCAGAAACTGTGTGCCCAGCAGGACTAGGGCAGTGATTGTGGTCCTGTACTCAGCACTGGTGACGCCACACATTGAATTCTGTCTTCAGTTCTGGGCTCCTCACTACAACACAGACCTTGAGGTGCTGTAGTGTGTCCAGAGAAGGGCAACAGAGCTGGGGAAGGGGCTGGAGCACAACTCTAATGAGGAATGTCTGAGGGAGCCAAGGGTGTCCAGCCTGGAGAAAAGGGGCTCTGACCTCATCCCTCTCTCCAATTACCTGGAAACACACAGGTAGGTGTTGGTCTCTTCTCCCAACTAAAAAGTGATGGAATGGGAGGAAATGGCCACAAGTTGTGCCAGGAGAGGCTTAGATTGGGTAGTACAAAAAATTCCTTAATGGAAAAGATTGTCAAGCACTGGAACAGGCTGCCCAGGGAAATGGTATTTAAAAGATGTGTAGGTGTGGCATTTAGGGACATGTTTTAACAGTGGACTTGGCAATGATCTTAGAGGTGTTTTTCAAACGAAATGATCCTAAACGATTCTATGAGAGTGGGGAATAATACTGCAAATCAGTTTTGATGCAGAAGGTTCCATTAATTTACATTATTAATAAAATTTTTAAAATTTTATATAATTTTTTTCCCTTGAGGGAAAAAAGAACATGTTATGAAACATTTTCTTTTTGCTTGCAACTTGCTAAATCTTGGCCTTTTGGGATATTCTCCAGCCAGGGCAGTCCTCCCTGTGAACCCTGCACAGTAGCCATCTCTCCAGGTCAGCAGAACTGCTGCAGGGAATTCAGATAGGACAGAAGAAATGAGATTACCCTTTGTTGATTTACTGGCAGCTGCTTGGAGAGGTTCTATAACCTATGCAGACAGAGACAGACCCTCCTGCCTAGAGCAGGACCTTCCCATGGTAGAACACATCAGCAGCACCACAATATGAAATGCAGATGGAGCACTACTAAGCAGTTGCTGGCAGACAGATTAAGTTGCAGAAATCTGCCTCAGAAGGCAGATACTCTCATCCCTGTTACACTGTGTTTCTCAGATTTAGCAGACCCCCAGACTAAGATCATATCCAGTTCATGAGAAAGTGAGTCCATTCTTCACACAAGGAACCAGAACCCCCTTCCACCTCAGCTTGCAATATATTCCTAAAACATCTAGGTAGGTGCTACTACATAATTGTAGACTTGAACTTTATATGGGGTAAAAAATTTCATAAAATGAGTTTTTAACTCCTGGTGCTTTGCTCTTGGCAGCTCAAGTTCCTGTTTTTCCTCACATCACATGTGCCTTTGCAGCCACAAGAGGCTGTCTGCTTCACCTCCAGCTTTTCTCACATACCCCTCATTTCTCTTTCCCACTTGCTGTGCTGAGGTCCCAGCAGTGCTGCATCTGCCAGCAGCAGCTCAGCTCTCCTTCACCCACTGCCACACACCCCAGAGATGGGACCATGGGCACCTCCAGCTGACTGCAAACCAAACACCTGCAGCACGTGCCACCTCCTCCCTCCTACTCCACGCCACCCTTCTCCTTCCCCTGCTTCCTCAGGCTTCACCTCCATCCACAGAATTATGTGGAATTAAGATACTTCAAATAATCAAAACTCCCATGGGCACCAGATAGGTGCAGAGAGAGAATTTGGTTACAAAGAAAAATCCAGTGTTCTTATGCAAGGGCAAGGATGGCTGTAGGTTTTTGCAGACTGGCAAAATTTGCTGTGTCAGTCCCACTGCACGCAATACAAGATTCTGACTCGCACTTGGCTCACACCTTCTGTGCCACTCTGGGATGCTCACCCAAACTGGGCTCCTGGGCTATTTTTGAATATCTGTTTTCTACAACTAGAAGCAGCAATGACACCAAAGACAAACTCATGAAAAATTTGCAATACACTCCTATTCTGCAGCAATGCTGATACTTAGAAGGATGTTTGTGCAACACCCTACCCATGAGCAAGTCTGGGGTTTCATTACTTACAGCTCAACTACCTTGCCTGCATTCATATTAAACTGGCAACACTTACCACTAATTTTATTTTTAAATAATTTCACCTTTAATATTCAGAAAGCCTACAAACCAACACATAGTAATCTTTTTTTTCTTACTATTTATCTCAGAATACTCTTCAGAGGAGACAAACATAGCTATTCCCATGTTTTCCACGCGTAACTGGTATCGGAGCTACCACATCAGATACCAGACAGTAATATCTGAATAGATAAAATAGCTAATGGCCACTTACCATCTCTGTATGACTACAGTTTTCTCTTCACACCTTACAGGCCCCTGCACACAATTATATGTTTTACCTAAGCCAAAAAATTTCTCTGCAGAACTCCAGTCATATACACACCCTCGGACCATAAGGGATGCAGCAGTCCTCCTACTTTAAGTAGTACATGCTTGATTTAGAAAGTATTTTTCTGTCTTTCTTTTCTGTCAAAGCATCACACAGATTGGTTAGTATGCTGCTGTGCTTCAGATCATCCTGAATAATTAATAAAGAGTTTGCCAGTTCTTGAATATATTAGTAGTGAAGAAATATTGCTTGAACTTGTGAACTGTGATCGGCTTGCTCTAGAAGAGAAAATGCTTTCTCCTTTCATTACTTCTTACAACAATAAGTTCAAAGAATTCTTTTGAACAAAAAGACAATATTGCAAACTAATAATGCTCATTAAATATAAAAAATCTGTCTCTTTTGTTCTTCACATACTCAGTGCTGGAAAGCCTAAATACCAATTATAGAAAGAACGTCTTAACAAAAATTCCTCTCTCTCCCTCTCCTTCAGCAATCATAATGCAGGCACTTAAAATTTCAAAGCAATCCTAAAATGATTTGGGTCAAAGGCATTCTTAAGTGCAAATAAAAAAGTCAAAACTGGTAAAAAATCTAGAAGGGAAAAAGTCATGCCCTGTCGTCTCTGCTCTCTCTCAGTGTTTTCCAACTTCAGTAACTGTTCCCAAGCAGTGTGAACAAATGGGAGTAGGAGGACAGGGCTGTCCCCAAGATTAGCATGGACCTGTTGAGTGACATAAGACAGGTCATGGCCACTCTCTGCCTTCATCTTCTTATCTGACAAACAAGTGTTGCAACAAAATAATAATAAAAAACCCAAAACCAAACCAAAAAAATTCAAGTAGTGTCAAGGAATGCTTTTGTTTTGGTTGTTTTTTAAATTGCATTTACTGCATTACAAGCACCAAGAGCAATGTCAAACTTCTCTTGCTGAGAGATGTCCACAGCTCTCCCCTATGTACTCTCTCCTGTCTTCTTATGAAGTACCCACTAATAACTGAGGAAGGGCTGCAACTCTGGAGGTGGCTCTGAAGTTCCCACATGCTAGTGGGAAAGAAAGTTTCCAGATTTTGCTTCTACTCTTTTTATTTTTTCACTGTATTTTGTTTACTAAATCACAAGAAGCACAGAAGTCACTTTCAGAAATAAAAAGCAAAAATCTTGGAGATATAGACAGCTTGGATAAACAGGTGGTGAGTAGTTGACTATGAAAAACCTCAAAATGTATTTCTGAAACCCCAACCAAATGCACAAAGACAACAAATCCATACTGACTGCCTATTTATAGAACTTAGCAGACACTTAGGAGTTTTCTGAACCCTCAGAAATAATTTTAGAAAGACAGGGAACCAACCTATGCTTAAAAGTCCCTAGAGATATTGTTACTTGTGATTTTTACTTCATTCAAAGCAAGGTGTTGACTCAGTTCTAGTAGTTAAACTTGTATTTTTATAAGCAATTTATTGGCAAAAAGAGACCACATAATGAGAATTACTATTAAAAGAATTTAAAGGCTGATATCCAGGGATGAGTCTCTGAAAGACTATCAAGTTTGGAATAAGATACTATATAGCCTCAATGTCAAGTCTTTAATACCATTTGAATTCCATACTTTAAAAAAAACCTCTGGGTTTATTCATGTTGCAGTTGCTTGAGCGCAAAGCAAAGTATAACCCATGTCCAGCCACATTCAGAATTCATCCGTTGATGCTTTAGGCCCCAATCCAATTTCTAGATAACCGATCATCTTGTAAAATGGAGTGCAGCATCTTGCCTTTAAAGCTTGCTTTATCTCGCTGTATTGGAAACATACTGGGAGAATAAAAATATATGTCTGCAGAAAGGATCTGTATGCGCAGTGGGTAATAAATTATCCTGAAGATAGGCTATAAAGCTTTGATGGGTGAGAGGCATTCCACTCAGCTCCTCACGCTATGCCCTGTGTAACAACAGTTGATGTCTTTATCAGAGTGTTCCTATTCTGTTTCCATTATAATAAAATCCAGAATAACTTCACTGATCTGTGTATGTGAAAAACTGCAGTCCTGACTCTAACGAAGACACTCATTTCTGTAAGCAACTTTATACTACAGACACAGCCTCCTAAAGGTGCTTTTCTTTCAGCTAATAAAGGGAAAAAACAAACATGTCCATACATAAATTAACCACAGCCAAGACTTGTAATGCACTACTTGAAAGGCAATTTTTAAACTATAAAGTGGTTAATTTACCTGTAAACCTGACCAGTTTACACATTTCAGCAACTTTTCGCTATTGAATGCTGTATGTGTATATTGTTCACTGTTGTACCTAACATAATATCTGCAAATTGCAATATTTTTATTTAGCATACATGTGCAATGTAAGGAATTACCACAGGCTTTTTGGTATGCAGAGCATACTGCTCAATGCCCAAGGTCTTCTATGAATAAACTGGGGGGGAAAAAAACCCTAGTGTTTCTCCAGTGCACAAAAAAATCATCCTACAAAGAAGCAGCTGTATGAAGTGCAATTTGTGATTGCTCTTACAATTACAAATGTTGCCTTTTCTTATATTCACTTGGTACAAATGTAAGGTACCATTCTCTCTGAGCCCAGTACTTCTCATAGTGAAAACAATAATAACAGCTTCTTCTTCAGATTCTTAATGTAGCTTTTGGCTTACCTTGCTCTTTCGGGATAAAAAAAAAAAGATAAAAAATTTAAAAAATATTTTTAAATTACAAAACTCCCTTCTCAGTGCAAATTTTAGTACCTAATATGGTAAGAAGATACATTTTCTCTTTTCAGAACCTTATGGTTTGGATTAGAAAGGACCTTCAAGCACCTTCCAGTCCAGCCCCCTGCCCCACAGTCCTGAACTTCCAACAGTGCTTAAAATGTACATATATACACACAGAGATTGAAAAATGTATAGATACTCTCAACAAAAAGAGATTGACCCAGCAATATTTCAGCTCAAAGGTAAAAGCATGAAAGATTTATTAATGAAAGAAATTAGGTAATTGTAACAATGCACAGCACAAACTCACATCCACAATAAACATCTTAATAGCTATTTAAAAAATGCGTAATGGAAAAAAACATAGAAACACAATGGTGTAAAAACCAGATTTTTTTGTTGTTGTTCCTAACTACATAGATTAGATCTAAATTCAAATCATGTCTCCACATCTATGAGAAAACAGTCTCACACAGCACCGTTTTTGCAAATTGCATCATCAAATAACATAATACTTTTTTTTCATGGTTGCTTGCTAATGGAAATAAATATGAAACCTCGCCTGACCTTGGCAATGTGCAATTTCATTACTGAAAATGTAAAACATTCAAAATAAAGACTCACAATACTGAAGTATAATGCACATTAAGGGACCTAATCTCATAGTCTTCTAAATTTCTTGCATGAATAATTTTTGTGCACTTCTTTTTTGCCGCATCTTTTGCTTTAAGAGGGGGTGATTGATACAGTGGAAATACAGAAGAAGACTTCTGTACAGCAGTTGCAGCAGCCAACATAGCCCTCGTACCCACAGAGGCAATATGGCACAAAAGGAGTGCATGGGCAGGGGCAGCAGTGACTGAGGGGCAGGGGGCTGGACTGGAAGATGTTTGAAGATCCTTTCCAACCCAAACCATTCCATGATTCTATAATTGTGCCTGTCTCCGATGAATGGTGTCAGTTTGAAGGCAGAGGACAAGGATGACGACTAATGCTCCCATCTGAAGATGACCCTAGAGGTGAGATCAAGAGAGGGAAGGGTTATCTGAGGCAGGCTCTGACTCACAACTATGGGAAGGAGTGGGTCACTGACTGGGTTTTGGAGAGCATTCCCACTACTATATGACATTTGTGCCTTGAAATTAGCTTCCAACACTTGAACAGTCTCCCAACAGAATTTTTTTCAATTCCACAGTAAATAAGTGCAACAATGCAAAGAAACACAAAAAAAGCTCTCCTTTTTACTTTGAAAGGTTAATGTGAAGTACAAGAACAGGGGAGTACAATTGCTGTAAAATAAAATATTGCCTGAACACCTCCCTATTGGAAAGAATTAGAGAGTCTCCAGTTGCCCAGGTGAGGCATTTCTATTTACATCCCTATCTGAAAGACCAGAAAATGAAGTTACAAGCTTACTTTGTCAAGACAGGCATGAAAAATGACATAACATACATAAAGTAGATATTTCCACATTTTGATGCACAGTTAACCACACATCTTTTATTAAAAACACAAGACACTAATCCAGTGTGCAGCACACCTGTATCTTTTCACCATAGTAGGGCCTGAAAGACAATAAAGAAATGATTTTGGGGAACTGCATAAAGCTACAGGATTAGTGTAGAAGAAAAAAACCCTAGCAGAGACAGGCTGGGGGCATGTGCTAAAGCAAGGAAAACTGCTTTTGGAGCAAAGGAACTCAATGAATGTGCAAAACCCCATGACTAGCAGGTTAGAAGGAAAGGACATCTTCCAGCTGATACAGCAGCAGGAGATTGCCAGCTGTGGGCAAGAATCCTCTCCACACTAATATTGTGAAGGTCCATCCCTGTCCTCAGCCAGGCTGTGCTGAGCAGTCCACAACTGTTGTCTGAGATGCAAATGCCAAGGCCAGAAAAACCAGTAAATTAGATTAAAAAAACAAAGGTTTCACCCAAAACAGTGAAAATTCAGGAACCTGTCAATTAGGACAGCAACACCAGTGTGCATATGGCTTAACAGCAGAATATATGAACATACCTCCAGACTGTCCTTTTCTTTATCAACTAGAGACAAGCATAAGGCACACTAATGCAAAAAATCAATAGTATCTTGCCAGTTCCTACTGGGAGGGAGTGGGAGGAGCAAGGAGTCTCAATAGTAGTTAAGATTATTTCAAAGGAGAAAAAAAACACTAGCCTGAGTTCAGTTGAATGATGGAAGCATTAAATAATTAAGATGGCTGTGATATATAAGATTATTGATTATTCACAGGGAAACTGTATTTAAGTGGAACAACAACTCTCATCAGTGAGAGACTAAATTAGTGCCCAGATCTGTCTGATAAAGACATCAGCAGACAAAAAGGTTGCTCTGCTCACACCAGAAAAAGAGAATACACGGACTTTCAACCTGCCAAACGTGTAATAGAGCTACCAGAATAGAAACATTTTACACTAACGAGAAAAACAGGCATTACCCAGCACAGATTTGAAAGAGAAGCAAACCTACGGAGAGGATGATTAATAAATATTTAAATTCCTATGTTTTGAACAACATGAGCCCACTGAGCAATCTAAATAAAAGGAAAATGCTTATATAAGTTTGATTGCAGTATTCTTCTATTTTCCTATTACTGATCTCATTGTATCAGCATGCTACCTTTTCACACTTCTGCAAAACAAAACACTAATTGATTTTGAGCTATCCTAACTAATAATCAAAGATATCTGATTTTTCAAGCTAAGTTGATAAAAATAGTTTCATTCACATATGGATGTGTACTCAGCTGCACAGTAACGGCCATTAAATATTTCACAGCACCCAAGATAAAAAACAGAAGCTTCTTATTTGCAGACACATAACGCTGTTACAGTGTTGGAAGTTTCCATCAAAAAGTCAAGTTAAAATCCCAAATCAAATCTTTTTACACAGAGAAGGAAAAAATTAGCAAACCTAACAGCTTTTTTTTTAAAAGAAATTAAAATTATATTTAGAAAATAAGGTATGTTCATTCCTGAACAGGGAAAGTGTCTTAGGCAGGTTTTCACATATTGGCTTTAACAATCATACAGGACTCAGGGTAGTATTTTAAAGTTCTGAGCGGTAAACTGAGAGACTGCAAAGATTTACAGTAAGATAAAATGCATGCAGCTCTAACAGGCAAATTAACTTCAAAAGTGTGACATGAAAAAACACACACTGCTATCCCCACTTCATCACATACAGCACCTTCGGCACCTAAAGTACAGCTAAAAATAGCTCGCAAAGGACATGAAACCACAGAAATTCGCCCTGCATACAGGTCCAGGACAGCAGTGCCAGGTGCTCCCAGCAAAGCAGAACGTGCACTGACCCAGGAGAGACTCAGAAAAACAAAACAATAGCACCCCACAATAACTTTAGCTCTTCACTTGGGAAAAAATCCTCCTTCTAGCAATAGCCAAAAAAAAATAAATATATATATATATAAAGAAGCCCCGGAAATCCATCTTCCTAGCAGGACCACAGCCTGGGACATGTAGGAATGCTAATGGAAAGAGCTCCTACATCCTCCTGTATCAGGAGTTCTTTGTTGCCTGACAGTGCATCGGAAGGACGGTCATATTTAAAAGTAAAAGCACCACAGTGTCTCTGGAAGGATGCGACGGACCCCTGGATGAGGAAGAAGGAAAGCACGTTACCTTTAGCAAGTCTCCTCAGGATCTGACAGCGGCATTTAAAAGAGACAGCTATCATTCTGGCTGCCTGCCTCCCCTGGCAAAGCTCGCTCGGGGCTCTGCTCGGGTGAATGCAGCAGCAGCCTGTGAATTCCTCCTCCCGCACATACCAGGCAAAGGTAGCCCCGGCGGGGAGTGACAAAGCTTAATTCCTCTTGGCTGATGCAGAGATCAGCTCCGTGTCAGCCGGCAAAGCTGTGTCATTCACTACCACCACCTGCATGAGGAGATGAAGGGCTCAGAACGCCGTATTTCTGTACCAGCCAGAAAGCATCCAGCGGCACACACAGACGCGGATGTCAGAGGGACACATCCCCCAGCCTCTCCATCCCCTGACCCTGCAGGGAGGGATGGATGCTGTGCCAGGCTAAGGGCCCCACGTTTCAACAACACAGGGTGATTTTTCTCCTCCTTCCTCGTATCTGTCTTTTCCCTTACTGTTTCCCCTGGATAAATAGGGCAAAAACACCAGGAATCCTTCTTCTGAGAGAGAAGGAGCCCATTTCAAATTAAAATGTTCTAATCAAAGCATATTAGAGACTTAATACTACCGATCTACAAGGAATAAAAAAGAAAAAGCCTGATTTGATAACCAGGAAAGCTTTTTGACAATTGTAGACAAGTATAGCACAGTCGATGAAGCACAGACCACAGGGGGAGGGAGAGAGTAGGGAACTGATGGATTGTTGTGTGTGGGCAGGACCACCAAGCATTTGATCACACCAAAATAAAATTATGCTGAATAGAAAACACACAGCGAATTGAGTTTTCTGCCTTCACTAAAGGGAGAAGACAGCAGATTTCAGAGGAGCTGAACTGGGCAAACATTGCAGCATTCGTAAGATTTCTTCAGCTCACAAGGAGTTTCATGCCCTCTCATGCCTATTCAAACAGCAATCCATTCAGAAAATTATGAAGTAGAGCATATCACTTGAACTAGAATTCCACACCATATTTATGGACAAAACTCCATACCCATTCTAAAAACCAAGCAAGCAAACCAAAATATTCCATATAGAGTTTTCACATCAAATCTATGCACAAATCCCAAGTGTTGCACCAGATACCCTCCTTTAAGACAAAAGATAATTATTTCTTTCTCAAGATGTATGCTTCACTTGAATGATATTTTTTAACTGTCTTCATATTATTGTGTCCCATTCATGTGCTTTAATTACAAAATTGCTTAGTTTATCTTCTGCCATCTTTTATCCATCAGTGTATTTAATGTAATGGTCTAGTGCCATGGTGCACATCTTCCATCACCAGCTAAAGAAAGCCAGGAGGAGGCATGGACAGCTTTCACACTCTGAGCCATTTCTCTCCCCCTGCCTGCTCTTCACTGCACCAGCAGCTCTGTGCTTCCCACAGTCCAACTCCAACTATTGCAGTGATTGTTTTTCTTATTTTTGTTTTATTGGTTCGAGCAACAGCCATATTTCCAAGGGTGCAATGAAACACTCCATTAGCACCATTACACTTGCCAAGACACACTTGGAGAAAATTATTTTATTTCACTGTCATCTGTACATCAACCTCGTTATTGCTTCTTGTAGTTGCTCTTGTACCATAAACCCCAGCCAGTGGAACAGCAAATGCACCTGAAGGCATGAACTGATGGCTCCATCATTGTAACCACAGACCTCTGGCCAAGGATGGACAGGGCATACAAGGAGGGGTGAAACCAGAGGATGGAGGTGGAGGTTTAAGTCAGTGTAATTCAGTAGGTTGAAAACAAAATCTTGGGACGATTACGGAGAGGAGAGGAAAGGAGAGAGGAGCTGGTGTTCTTGTTCTCCCATAGAGGTTCTCTGTCAATATGCTTTTAGATGAAAAATTTTGCCGCCACTCTTTCTTGCCACTTCCCGCTCAGGTAACAGGACTTCACACCAATAACACCAATTCATACCACCCTATGTCTGCTTTCTTTTCTCTCTGCTCCCCTGGAAAAGCTGTTCCAGAAACCAAAGAACACAGGCCCTGTTCACAACTCCTTCAGGTTTGAGATGCCGAAGCTCCCTGAACTTGCTCCTCGTTCTGTAGATTGGCATCCAGAATCTTAATTACTGTCTTTTCATCTGCCAGATGCCTGTCCTCAATGCAATAAACCTTGCTGGACCCAGGCAGACCAGTTTAAACACTTGCCCTTAACTCAATATGACAGTTTAGCTGCCCTAACATTTGTTCTCTGACTCTTCCCAGTCAGCTGTGGGGTCAGCATTGTCTACTCCAGGTAGTAAGGTCTCCACTCCCACCTCTTTGGATATGGACCTTGCCACCCCCTGCCAGCATCAGTGCCAGGTGAGCCTGCAGTGCTCCTTCTGCCCTTCAAAAGACTTTGGTGAGCAGGTCCCAAATCAAGGGTCCACTTTTGTGTAATTTTAACATCATTGAAGACTTCTGCTGGGGAGAGGCTGTATCTACACCACGAGGAAGAACTGCTTGCTGCTTGCCTTTGTGATCTGACTTCACTACTTACCCTGGTTCAGCCTCTTTGGCAGAGGGTGCAAAACAGAGGAGACTTACAGTGCTAAGAGGCTGCAAAAGAAAGACTTCAGACGCCAGAGAAAAATCAAGCCCTTAGGTAAGGAAATGCTGAGTCCCAATAGGATTAAGTAGAAATGTGTGAAACTGTAATAATTGTACAGAAACTGTAATATATATGCAAAACCAGCAGCAGACTTGGTCAGATGAAGCTTTACTAACAGTGAAAGGATACATTCACTCCTTGATCCAAAAAGCTCCCTGTATTGTTTACTACTCCTAGATTACTGGTGTGTGTATTAAACAGCCTCTGAAGCACTGCAATAGTCACTTCCAACCAAGTCAATAGGATAAGTTTTTGCTTATGTTTCTTCAGACAATTTTTCTGTCCTTGCCAAGGGAGGTCATGCATGGATTTGAAATTCTCAAAAGGTTTCAGAAGATAAAGAATTCATATTCAAATACAGCATGGAAAATAATGATCTATTGTATGTACTGCATATTTTTTCCTTAATTTTGCTAGGTCTAGAAAAGATCCAGTTACTGGAACAATTTCTAACATATTCACTCGTGATAGACGTGGTTTTATCACCTTCTTTCACTACAACAGTTGTGAGGATTAACAGAACTATTCTTGTCCAAAGTCCTACTCCTGAAATTAATTAACTGTACATCATGTGTTAATACATTTATTTTTTTAATATAAAATTAAGTATTTTGTGGTTTTTAAACATTTCAACTTTCCAAAAAACAGCCATCATTTTTTGTCATGACAGTCATTCAACTCTGCAGCTGGACTCAGCTGGTTTCGGGAGGAAAAATGGGGGAGGAGGTAGAAACAAAAAGGTACCTGATGTAATATTAGGAGATCAAAAACCCTCAGACATACTAAAAAATTATTTATAGTCTATATAACACAGTTTAAACTCCAGTAATTATATTTCTTCCTTATAAATTAACAGAGCTACATATTTAGTTAAAATTTTCTCTGGACTCATCTGTAAAAATCTTTTTTCATTGTGATCCTTTTGGGCAGCAGCATGAATTTGTATCACTTTTATTGCTGCACTCCTTTTTTCAGGAGTCTGAAAGATTATAAATCTAGAATATATATAACACACAAATACTTTATCAACTGAATTTTTATTCATAAGTACTCAGTAGAAGGTCACTAAATGAAAGAAGCCTATATTTTCATATGATAAGACAGGCAATGTAATATATGTATCCTATTTAACACAAACTTCTGGTTAATCTTATCAGATCACATTAGCTGAAATAAATGACTGAAAAAATGTTATTATCTATTACACTTCTCTGTAGGATAAAAAAATGCAATGAATTTTCTCTGAATTAAATGGAAGATTACAATCTTCATACCGTGTGGCATTTAGATACAATGAGGAAATTTCGGTGAAGAACTAGTATTCAATGAAGAATACAAATTCTGCAAAATATGAAATTGTCTTGGGGTGGGGGGGGAATGAGTTCGCAAAAAATGAACTTCTTATGCAGAAAACACACCCTTCTGTTTCACAGGAATATACACACCTGGAAGACACCCTAGGGAAAATTCCACTCATGCTGTATCAAACTTTTCCTTTCACACAGTGACTCAACAACACCTTAAAACCAGTTACACACCATCCCCTCTTTCACTTGTCAGGGGATTTGTCCACATGACCTGCTATAATTGGTTTTGGATGTCGCATGCTCCTATTTCTCTTCTAAGTTTGTTGTGGCCACACCGAAGCAGGTGCACCACAGAGAACTCTGGTCACAGTGATGCTCTGCACACACCCAGACCTTTAAAGAAAGCCAACCCATGGGCTTCAGTGAGGACAGTGAGGTGTATTCAAACAACAGTATCAGTAAAACATTTAGGCAACAAGAAAGACATGCAGATATCAAATGCTGCATGCGTCAGGAAGACACAGTGATATCTGCTGGATCTACCTGCATAAGAAAATTGAAATGAAATATTATGAAATCTGAACGCATAAGGGTTTTGTACAAGTCAGTATTTTGTTTGATCATTTTACAAGCTACTGCTGGCATCTACCACATTAGTCAAATGGAAAATCAGATTTTAAGGGAACAAAGAGACTTAATTCAGCTTTGAAAATGACAAATTGCTATATGGATACTTCTGTTTTGAAAACTAGAACATTTCTACAACAATATTTGATACAACCTCATATCAATACCAGAAATCTCTATCTGAACAAAATTTTTCATCCCAAAGAGAAGAGCTGTATTCCCATTCAGTAGCAGGCTCAGTCAGTCCAGCATTTTGCAATGAATACTGCTCCATTATGAAGATTCCCCTTCACTACAGGGAGAAGGAATAAAAAGGCAAGTGAAATAAAGACACCCTGTTATTCCCCAGTGCTCAGATTATCAAAACAGACAACTTGTCAGCTTTGCATAATTTGGAGGATCTTGTAAATTTACATTTTTATTAAATCAACTACAGCAGCTATTTTCTAGCTTTATTAACCACCTCTGCAACACTGATGGGTAATTTCACGCAGACATTGCAGCAGAATGCTTTACAGGTCATTAAGAGTCATAAAAGCTGCTCTGGCTTCAGAAGATCCTCACTGGAGAATATGTCAGGTATGAGATGCAGTATGTTGAAAAGCAAGGAAGTGTGTGTTGAAAGGGGTTAATATATGGTAAGAATACATCTGTTAAAGATCTAAGATGATGCCAAAACACTGTTGCATGGCACCATACAAGTGTTTTAGCTTGATTGCCCTAGCAAGAGATTAGGAAAAATAATTTAGGGGCCTTCTAGGTTTAAAAACCTGAAAATCATTTATTGGCTCCAAGAAATGCTAACCTTTATGAATCAGTAGGTATTAAATAAGTGGTGATAAAATCAGTCAATATTGCCACATTCTGGAATGGCTCTTTGTTGAAGTGTTTTACAACACAGAAGATTTACATTTTAATTTAATCAGACTTTTTTAAAAGTCTGATTTAAGAATATATTTTTTAAAATTTATAATGCAGCATTAAAGGAGAGAGAATACATACATCTTTTCTACATGATAATAACTCTCCAGTTCACATTACCCTTTAGCACAACATAAGGAACAGCATTGCCTACATTACCCTTTACAAGAATCCCACACCAGAGCTTTACAAAAAAATCTTTATCTTACCAGACTGTTTCAATTGCTGGCAAAAATTAAACCTGTCCTTTTCACTGAAATTATGTTGCTATACAAAGGTTAAGAGATGTTTCTTACTAGAGAAAGATGTTGAGTACAATTCTGACTTTTCACCCTTAACTTCATTTCAGCTACTGGCAAAAATGCTGGTCAGCTTTTCACACCTTTTCTTAGCCACAAATATTTGTTTAAAAATAATTATGGACTTAAAAGACTTGGAAAATATGAATATGCCACATACACTATGAAAAAGAGAAACCTGAGCAGCACAAGTATGTTGTAGTCTCTCAAAGGTAACTTCAAGCATAGTTACAACTAACTGAGATTTGTTTCAGAAAAGTCGTCGTCATCATCATCATAATCATTATCATCATCATCATCATCAAAATCTTTGCATGGTTTGGGTTGGCACAGGCCTTTAAGATCACCTGGTTTCAATCTCCCTGCCACCTGCAAGGTCGCTCAAATCCCCATCCAACCTGGCCTTGAACACTTCCAGGGATGAGGCATCCAAAATTTCTCTGGGCAACCTGTTCCAGCATCTCACCACCCTCACTGTCACAAATTCCTTCCTAACATCTAACCTAAATAACTCCTCCTCTTTTAGCTAAAAAATGTTCCCCCTTATCCCATCACTATTTATGCAAGTTAAAAAATTGCCATCTCTCTTTTTTTAAGCTCTCTTTAATTACCGGAAGGTGTTCTAAGGTCTCCCTGAAGCCTTTTCTTCTCCAGGCTGAGTAACCCTAGATCTTTCAGCCTGTCTGCACAGAAGAGGTGCTACAGAACTTGGACTGTATTTATGAGCCTCTGGATGGCTCCAGCAGTCCAGAGTGTCTGCAGTGACTCCACGCAGAGTCCCACCAGAGCAGAGCAGAGGGGCAGAACCCCCTCTCTGGCCCCACTGCTTTGGATGCAGCCCAGGATGTGGTTGGCTTCTGTGCTGTGAGCTCTCATTGCTGGGTCACGTTGAGCTTCTCATCAACCAGCAGGCCCCACTCCTTCTCAGCAGGGCTGCTCTCAATCCTTTCTCTACCCAGCCTGTACCTGTGCTCAGGATTGCCTCAACCCATGTGCACCTTGCATCAAGTCTCTTCACAAAATCTAGAGCTTATGAATCAGGTGTCACTACATTTCTAGTACATACATGTGTCTGTACCCTTTCTTTGGTCTGGTTTACAATGACAGAAGAGTGTGATTACTTTCTGGAGCATTACTAATAATAACCTGAAATCTGACAAAATATTATGAAACAAATCAAACCCAAAGTAGTCTGTCTGCCCTCTCAGCAGAAGCAGCAGTGGAGGGAGTGGGTACTGTGCTTTCCAGGATGCTTGTAGGTCTCATGGAGAGAAACAGCAAGGCACGACCCCATTCATTGAACACAATCAGCCCAGCATGGGCTCCTGCCAGCAACATGCATATAATTACAGGCTTTGGGATTTAACGTAATCTCACAACTAAAGGATGACTCTGTCTTACAAGTAGCTTCCACATGCTGCACTACATGGTTAAAGACTCCTGTAATTACAATTTCTGTAAGGCTTTGTACTTTGTAGAGGTTTCTTTAATTAATTAAAATGATGACCTTTCAACTGCTACATCAATCTCTAACAAAACAAAGCTAAGCATTCCCTCAAAATTACCACACTGGAAGCAGAGACTCTCTCTTACACTTAGCATAAAACAGCTGCTTCTACCCTCATTAGGAAAAAAAAAAAAAGAAAAAAAATTTGTGATTTTACTAAAACCATTTGAACAAAAGTGGAATAACTATACCTTTCTCTAACTATTCTGCTTTGTTCCCATATTCTTATCAACCTATTAAGCAGCCGTGAAATTGGAATATCACACTAGAAAATGTGTATTTGGAGGCATGAGTCTAGAATATAATGTAAAGTCATTTAATCTACTACAAGAAATTTTTTAGGAATTAACTATGCAAGTTTTTATGCGCAAGATTCAAGACATGGTCAATAAGGATGGCAGTGAGATATAGCTCTAGAGATGCAGCAAAAAGAAAGGATGGCACAAGCAGTTTTGACTGGCAATAGTTTCAAGTCTTTGCAAGATGAAGGGAAATGCTGATTCATTGATACAATTGCATTCCTACTGTGTGCAAGCTGCAGCGAGACATGGCAGCAGCAGCTTTACCAGAACAGAATGGATTTCTACACAGAAATTGGGTGCACACTGGATGTTTGCCTGCAGTTTGAGCAGCTGCCAGCCAAGTGGCACCAAGCACTGCACCTTCCCAGGCCACGTGGACTGCTCCATCCCAGAAGCAGAACTGGTACTGGGAGTACCAGGGACTGTATCCCAGAATATGATGGCTATAGAAACGACTGAGCAGATCATTTCACGTAACCCAACGACTTGCAACCGTGGCAACAGTTCTGATGCTTGTGTAAATGGGCGAGACTGAGAACAGGAATAGGAAAGATCACTACCTGCCTTGTGTACAGAGACCTAAACTAGAACCCAGTATTCAGCTCTGTCATGTATGATGGGATTTGCTTGCTTTAGATTTGCTTTTAAAAGGCTGAAAAACTGGACAGGGTGCAGAGAAGAGCACCAAGAGTGATATAACCAATAAAAAAAGTCTTGTGCAGTGCCAGACTCAGAAAGTGTAATATCAGACTGGGAGAGTTAGGACAGTGACCTGACTAGACAGTGCCTAAGAGTTGTCATGGGATGGACACAAGTGCTCGTGGGTTTCTACATCACTTGATAGATAAGTGTTAAAATTCAAACTAATCACTTGCTGATTGGAAGATCTACTGACAGATAAAATTACCAAAATGGTTCTCAGAAGAGCCTACTTGCCTTTCTGGAATATGCATTTTTGCAAAACATCACTTATTGGACCTGCTGTAACAGTAATAGGTTGGATGTCACAACCTGCTTACACATCTTACATGTCCTCCCTTGATTTAGAAAGCAAGATATGAGATTTTGATGTCCTCCTACTGTCTGTAACTACTGCTTTGACTAAGAGAAGTGAACACCACTAAAAAATGGACTGGAAGAATTTTCAGACTATTTTCATCCTCAGGTTTGCACATGCGATGTTGTACAAATAAAATGGTATTACAAGATAGAACTGGTTATACATAGATAAACAATGTTTTATAAAATATATAATTAACACTAATATAAATTTTTTTTTTTCATCAGAATCCTTAATGTGTTAGAAAAAGTGCCCCATTACACACCACAATTACTCCACATTCTCAAAATGCTGACGTTTCAAAAGCAGGGAAACCCTTTTGTGCACCATCCTCAGCTACACACATTCTCTCCCTTTTGCTGTTAAAGAATGGACAGGATCCACAGCAACAGGCAGAAAACACACATGAGCAAAGTAACACAAAGCATGTTATTTACATCAGGAAAATTCATACATACTATACATATGCAGCATGTATGATTCAAAGAAAATTATCACCATGCTTTCCTCCCAAGTCACCAAACAAACAAAGGAAAGGTTCCTAGGCACAGGGTTGAAATATTTGTAATGCAAGTCTCAAAAGTGAAAGGTTGATAGCCTCAAGCTTGTTTTAGTGTTATTCCTCCATGGATCATTAATGCTTTAGTGGTGTCCCACTGCTATTCATCACACTTTTAATAGTTCCTTCTAAAATACTCTTCCAATACTCTAGCTTGGCCAGATAACATTAACACTTGAACGTCTGTATACAGTATTTATCAATTTTGTTTCCCCTCTCCTCCATTGTTTTTTGGGTTTTTTTTTAATCATAGAAATCCTACAAAAACAAATGTTACCCTTGCAAAATTAAAAGGGTAATTGAAAAAAGAAGCAGTGGTCTTCCTGTATTATTGTGGATGCCTCCCTTATAAATTATCAACTAGTAACAAATCCCTGTTTTAATTTAGTTTTCTAATAGTCCAACATTTTTATACAAAAATCCTCTCACACTTTTTTTTGCACTGTCAAGTACAAAATTAGAGCTATGAACAACCACCAAACTTCAAGCTCCGTACTACGTCTCCATGAACCAATGAGTAATTTTGAACTTACGCATCTTCTTTAAAAGTACAAGCAGCCCCATCTTGAATTCTGATGAGTTCTCAGGTCTCAGACTAGCTTTAGGGTTATGAGAAAAGTTCCAGCTTCGACTCATCTAATGTTTCAGCCAGCTGCCCACACAGGGGCTGTACCAGCCACAGCACACCCCTGCCACCCACACTGCCATGAAAGCTGATACCTTCCCTCTTCATGTCAAAGTCAAAAATCTTTCTTTTGAGTATGTTTCACATGACTCAGTAAGTATCAGTGAAAATTCCAATAATTTTATTTTTCCCCTTACTTTTCTGTAACAATTGTGACCTTTCAAATCCTCCCTTAGAACTTTTCTCTCTCCATAGATATCTAGTTTCTTCTAATAATCATTGTATACAAATATTCTATACACACAAATTTTTAACTTTTGCAACAAGTCAGGCATGAAATCCATTTGCTGCTTTTTACTGAACCCTTTCTGTTCACTCCTGTGTTTCAATATGAGAAGCAGCCATAATTACATTTTACAGCCTTGGTGCAGTCTAACATACAATTGAGTAAGTAAAGGCCAGTTATTTTCCTGTGCCTGTGACATGACCTTTCTTAGTACAGCATTAGTTACTTTGCAAGCATTGTTGCTATAAATGATTAGCAAACCTAACTGCTATTTCTCCACATGTGCTGGTCCCTCTAAGCACTGCTGCTTTCCCAGCTTTTCATTCATAGTATATCATCGTATCTTGGATTATTTCCCCAGAGACACATTTACTTGCCAAGTCATATGATATTCTTCTGCATATTACACACTTCTAGTTGTTTTAAAGACTAGTTAAAGACATCTCCATTCTTATTACTATGTAGGTCTCCTGATCTAATTTCATCTGCTAATTTTATCAACAGTTAACGAGGGCGTTACATCACTACTGCTGTCTGTATCTTTGAGTCAACTCCTGGGGGTGTTTCTCAACCAACTCATTTGGACGTCTTTTCCCTTTTTAGATCATGAGCATTTAAAATCCACCAAATGTTTTAAAAGATGCAAAAACATCCTGCAGAGTTGCATCAAGCAATAGTATTTCTTCCATTATTTTTGTATTATAACCCAAACTGTGACAGAATGTCCTGAGGTGATTTTACGATGCTGATTTGTATCCCCATTCATCTGTTTAGCCCAGAAAAAAATTTTGCAGCTTTAAAACTAGATCTGAGAGTGAAGGGGGAGGGGAGAAGAAGAAGCAGTGAAATGTGTGAGTTGGTTGTATTCAAAAACATAAAGATAACAGTTTTCATCATTCTTTTCTCCCAGACTGTGCTATCTGCAGCATGGACAGTGGGAGAGAGAGCTCCATTTTTTCTTAATTAGTTTTTGTAGCTAGCTGAGGCCGATAAGTTCTCTGGACTGTGGTTTTTCTTTTTCTTGGAACTGATCAGCTCTGGACTGAAAACCCAGAAGAGCAACAGGAGCTCACACCTGTGTCCCACCAGGGCCAGGACGTGGCATTTTCCATCCAAGGAGGGACTGAGAAGAGACTGGGCAAGCCAAGCCACACCCCATGACAAGGACTTTCTGAATTTGCCATCTCTCCAGAATAGTGAGAGGTTTCATTGTTTAATATTATTCAATTGTTATGCTTGTGAATACTTTGCTTGTTGAATAAATAGGTTTGTTACTTTTCTCCAAGGAAACCTTTCCCCCAAACTGGTAGGTGGAGGGGCTTGAATCTGCTTTCTAGAGAGACCCCCCTTTGGAGTTGCCTCACAGATCTTGCCCTAAACCAAGACACAGAGTTCATTATTTACAAATCTATACTGCTTATTAACTATGTTCACATTACCTTCAAGATCTGAAATCCTTCTACCTCTTTAATGTTTATTCAATATTTATTTAATTACTGAAATTTTATAGACACCAGCACTAAATCAAAGAGATGATCATGGCCAAAACTTCTTTCTTTCTTCAAAACCTGTCCTTTTTTTCCCCTCTCCTCTTTAAGGGCACATATTAGTGTTTTTCATGGCATGTCACTAGCTTTCCATTCAAACAGAATGTCAGACTCTACCTGGGTGAGCACAAATAGGTTCCACCTACAAATACCACAGATCAATGTGTTCAGTGGCAAACAATGTACACTTGAATTCCTTTGTACTTGTTCATGTGTCCCAGGCTTTATGAAAACTGGCTCACACAGCAATTGTTGTAAAGCACTTACAATTTCCCCCCAGTGCACTTTTTCCCGTTGTACTTACTATTTTTTCCCAACATACATTTTGGTTTGCATCACGCCAGCTGCTGCACTTCAACAATGAAAATAAACTTGGTACCACAAAGAGATTGCTGTGTACAGATTCTCTCTATGAACTTACTTGGAAAGAGCTACATAAACTTAATTGATCAAAAGGGAGTCACAAAATGATGAAATATTTTGCAGAGGCATATGCTAATGGTACTGCACCAACTTCCAAGGCCTCCTGCTTACTGGAAAGGTCCATAAAACTGTTGAGGTGATGGAAATACTTCCAAGCTGCTGCCTGGAATGCAGAAACGGGATGGTAACTGTGCCATTTATTTATTTATTTTAAAGTAAGGCAAGGAGAAAGGGGCCTGGACATTTTAACAGGAAATTAGAAAGCTAGCTGATATAAATTCACCACCTCTCAAAGTTTTAACAGCCCAAGTTCCCCTCCCCCTTTTCCCCATTCCAGATCTCTCATCTGCATCTGAATGCTCACAGTGCTGCTAATGGATAAAAATGGAAACAAATGTATGCAACAAATCACAGTGTGCTCCTGTGCCAGCTTCCCCCTTCTGATTCATCAGACCCAGATCTCCATACTGCTGCTACATATTAAAATCAATGTTCTGCTTCTTCATTATTGTCATTATTTCTCTTTCACTTCAGAAGTTTCCTTTGCTTTAGACTGTTGCCTGACCAGCTTGTCAGGACATATTTAAATCAATATTTTGTGCATACGCGTGTTTGTGCTGTGCATCTGGATGCCACCTCATTACCATCTGAATTCCCATCATTTCTGCCAAGGCACAAAAACATAGGGGTAAAAATCATGTCAAATGACAGAAGATTACAGCCATCTATCTCCATAATTTAAAAATATGAAGTAACTGCAGATTTTGCCACCAGCTCATTTCATACCTGGTAGGAAAATCTAAATAAAGATTGAATGCAGCACTTTCTGTGATGCATGAAAACGCAATGCAGCTCAAGTAGAAGGCATTAAAGATTCATCCTCCACTTGGCCACAACTGGGGCTTCAAGTTGCTGATGTGAACTATGCTGCTGTACCTGGGGCTCACCTTCCAGGTCATGGAGGAGGCCCCTAATGGTGCAGCCTGCTGACAAAGAAACCAGACATTTGGAGTCAGGTGAATGGTGAAGTTCCTCTTTGGGGGGCAGAAGCATTGCTGAGAGCAAGTGCAACCAAAGCATCCATGTTCCCACAGCCACTGCTATTGCTGGTTGAGCTCCAGGAGAGAGAGCTCTGCTGGTGCTGTGGGCCAGCAACAAAGATGCTGGCTCCTATGGTAATGACAAACACACACTGAGGGAAACAGGTGAGGCTGCAGGAAGATACACATCTTAGTGTAGTATAAACAAAAAGAGTATAAAAATACATATATAAAACCAATAAACCTATGCTTGCTTTCATTTGGATATGCAAAGCCTTCGAAAGAGAATCATCTTCCTTCAGCTGGTCAAAACACTACACTCCCTCATGTAACAACATGTCTATGCCTTGATTTTTTTTAAATTAGAAGCACTGCATACTCCTGAAAGAGGTGTTTCATTTATGCTAATTCACATCTTACTAACATGAAGATAAGCCTACAGCTACTGTCATTTTCACATGAGGTTTCAGTAAGCATGCTCTGTTTTTTTCCAAAACAAGTGGAACAAAAAGCTTCACCTAAAAATAATAATCCACATTTACACTCTACCCGCTGAGAGAGGTAGCACATTTTCCACTAACATGCTCATTTCAGGCCGTGCATTTTAAGTCTGTGAATTTATGAAAAGGTGATGACCAAGGGCTTTTCGCTTGGGCAATCTCCAAGTGACACAGCTGTAACAGGCTTTTGCTGGATGCATGATGCTGCACTTCCCACTGGCTTCTTCCCAGGCATCCTAAATTGACAGATTTGAGATGTGTCTGCATCTGAGGTGTAGACAAATCTTTTCCCTGTCTTTTGTGCAAAGTTGGTGCAGGTATTAGAAAGAGTACTTGGAATCCTGAAAATATTGAATTTACTACTACTGGATATTATCACCAAAAACAATGAGGAAAAGTACAGTAATTTCATGACTATAAGGCACACCCTTTTGACTAAAATTTGGGTCCGAACCCAGAAGTGCACCTTACAGCCTTATATAATGTACAAGGTTGCGAAATTTGCCAACCCAGAAGTGTGAGCTGTGAGCCAAGCCGCGGGGGAGGGTGGCTGTGGCCGGCAGGAGCTGCGTGGGGAGGGAGGGAGTGGGTAGCCCCAAGCTGCCCCGAGCCGCGGGCAGTCCCGAGCTTCCCCGAGCCGCCCCTCACCGCAGGCAGTCCCAAGCTGCCCCGAACCACAGGCAGCCCCGAGTCGCCCCAAACTGCCGCCAGCTATGGTGGCCCTGAGCCGCCCTGAACTGCAGTAACCCCGAGGTGTGAGCCACGGCTGCCCTGAGCCCCACCTCGCCAACCGGGTGCGGGCAGGAGTGCCGGGGCCCGCGCACGGGGAGGGCGCTTGGGGCTGCATTTGAAGGCTACACCAATCTGTGAAAAATGTTTGCAAATTGAGCACCCGCCAGTAAACTCCACGATCGCGTGATTCCGTTACTAATTCGTTACTTTGTTACGCGAGGCATGGATCTTCCCTGCAAAAAAAAAGTGCGCTTATAGTCCGGTGCGCCTTATATAATGTACAAGGTTGCGACATTTGCCACCTCCCGGAGGTGTGCCTTATAGTCCGGTGCGCCTTATGGTCGTGAAATTACTGTAAGTAATTTTCATAAATTTTGAAGTACTTCATTTATATTCATTTTGTGAGTTCTTTCCCAGTCTGTTTTCTCCTCCTCTGATAAGCACACATAAATGTCAACTGCAGAATACAAACCCATTTAAATAAAGCATCTGGGTCCCCTAGCAACAACGGATATTGTTTCCCCCCTACCCGCCATCCCGTATAAAACCTGGAAACAAACCCTATATTGATAATATCCCTTTAAGGTCTGAGAAGATGTAAACTCAAGTTCCTCTCCCCTCTTGCTTTCATAGGAACTACTGGCCGTAATCTTTGATGTAACACCTGGAAGCCTACATGAATATTCCCTGATATTTTCCCTTAAAGGGCTGAGTTTCTGAACTACAGCTATAATGCAATAAGCTGCAGCGCTGATATGATCAGAGGCACAACAGATGTCTCATCCAGAATTTGTGGTTGTGAACCCAGCTCTTGGCAGGATTCAGTCCCTAAAGGCCCTTGTTCTCTCTTTTAGCCAAAGAGGAATGGGAAGAGGTGTGGAATCAGTTTGAAATGCCTACATTATCTGGAGTTCAACCCAACAGAGAGTTGCAAACCAAAGAAGACTATCCACTCCCTCTGAAAAGAAAGGAAGAAGAGAAGATGGCAGAGGTTTGTCTTCTTATCAGTGCCATTAATATTCAGTTTATTCCACCTGAAACACTGTTTTAAGAGACTGAATCGCTTAGAAGATTGACTTTGATTTTGGGAGGCTTTCATTTGTAAGCTGTCAGTTTGGATCCAGCTGAGGGAGGTACTGATGGATGGTTTCTAATATCTAAGAGTTGCTTAGTGGCGTATGACAAATGACAAAGAAGTTGCAGAGTGAGTTATATAGTGAGTCAGCAGTTCTTTCCCAGAAGGTTCAATACTAATTAAGAGGCAACTTGACACCCTTTGCGTAATGCTGCTTGGAAACTTATGTCCAGATACCAGAAACAAATCACAAGTAACTAAATACCTTAGGCTTCAGAATGGAAATAAAGAACAGCCCCACAGTTATATCATAGCACATCCCTCAACATCCCCATCATGGTTTTGTTTGAGCAGTACTTAGTATGCTTACATGTTGGCTGACTAACAAAAAGCTACTTTTTGTTCACTCAAAAAAACTGCCAGCATTTTAATGTTTGCCTTATATTTAAAACCGCACTTTGGTGAACAGGCTCCTTCTTGGTGCTCCAAATCCACTAAGTGCAGTCATACATTAACAGGATGAAGGATGAGGCCCTGCAGAAAGGCACTGAGCTATGGCTGGTGTGTAGCTCACCTCCACTTGGACAACACAGTTCCTGCTGGGAGCAGCCCTGCCTTTGGCTCTGGAAGGAAACTCTGCCATTAGCAATGGATTTGAATTATCAGTTCCATCACATCGCCTCCTCCCTGTTTAATTCTCTGCCAAGATCAACAAGCTCATTTCAGTTTGGTTTCACAGAGAGAGAGACTGACAAAACACTAAGTGGTGAGTAGGAATGACAGACACCCACAACCCACTCTCAAGTCTTTCGCAGATAATTTTCTCCTAGTTTTAATCCATACCAGTTTGGTCCCAACCACAGTAAACTTGCCTCCAACTGCTTCAAGTACTGCAAAACTCAACCTTGGGGGCACTGTTTCCTGATCCTAGATTTTTATCAAACACAGAAGTCCCATGAAAATAATGATGTAAAACTTGTGCTGTGGGTTTACCAGCACAAAGAAAATGGCATTTCAGGGATGGGGCATACCTAATTGTTAGGAAATGCGTTGCACTGAAATTGCAATATGAACCAGTGTAATAAAAGACAGCCTCAATTAGAAGTTACAAGAACAATGCAAGGCAAAACACAATACAATGCACATTATGAGCCTGTTCAAAACCTCAGCACAAGAGGCGTTAGACACAAGAAGTCATCTGAAGAAGAAGCTAATGAATCCCTTAGTTAACAAGGAAAGGTCACGTCTCTGATCAGTGGGATCTAGGAATTATAATGAAGCAGAAGACCCACATCATATACTCTTCACAAAAGGTTACTGTATTTTAGAAAATTGCTCTAGTTTGGTTTCATTCTGTTATTTGTCAGGGGTTTTAGTTCTATGAAAAGGTGTTTGGGTCTTGCTGGTTGTTGGTTTTACTTTTACAACTGGTGCTCTTTTTGTTCCAGTCTTCATATATACATTATTATATTGTATTTTACATATCATATGTAAACTATCTCCCTGGCATGGGTGACAAAATCTAAAATTCTGTCTTTCCTTTCTTTCTCCAATTGCTTCTGAACCATGTGGTGTTTAATTTGTGAGTGCAGAGTACATATGATTTAAGTCAATAATGAACCAGGCTAATACCAAATAAGAAACTCAGCAAGACCCAATGAAACTTTAAAAAACCCAAACAAAAAAAGCCATGTAAATTTTATATACTAAAATTAAGTCTCTCACTACTTCTTATATTTGGCCACAAATACTTTTTTTTCTTAAAACTGAAAGCATACTTTTTTTGGGGTTGTTTTATACTATGTCTCTATTGGACAGCTACAAGAGTTCAGGAGAAAAAGCAATTCAGTGGATTGTTATATTTGTCACCATATAAATCCTCTTCATAGCATTTTTCCCAAGTTGATTTTCAAGGTTAAGAGCTGTTTCCCATCCTCCTCTGCTATGTTAGATTATTAAACAGGTATCATAAAAGAAGGTTTTGATTTTGTAAGAGATCAAAAATAAGTTTCTCTTCATACTTTTAGGCTACAGAATATACACTCAACATTAGAGCTCTGGTGAACCTGCTGCAAAGCCCTGACGATGCAGAAGCTTTCTTTGCTCTATGCAGGGTGCAAGAAACAAGCTTTCAGGGAAGGCAGCTGCATTTTATTTTCTGCTTTACAAACAGCTTTTGGGGAACATCTATTCATTTCACATTTAGTCAAGTGCTCTTTTTTCAGCATCTTTTGGATGCTGCTTAAATGAAACTTTCCTACTCCTACTCTTCACTTTAAGCTTGTTGAAGCAACACCAGAAGAAAATGCACCTGGACATTTCTGAATTGAGCATTTGGTGGGAATACAAAACTGAAACCCCAAGTTTGCTCCATGTTTGAAAAAGGAAACAGAAAAGAAAACAGAGAAGGCTGGAATTGTTTTAAATCCTCTCCAAACTTCCAAAACTGCCTCGGAGGGGGTTCTGTCACTGTCACACATTGCAGTCTCCTGGCTCAGACTGATTCCTTACACTGGTGCCTGTAATGAGAGCCTATGTTACCTCCCTCATGCCCTGTGACTGCAGGAACTGAAGTGACACATGCCATCAGGTGCCAGAGCAGTGACTGGCAGTGACCAGCACACAAAATCCCACTGGTTTGGATCATGTAATGATAAATGGGACTATTTTCTGATTAAACACAAAGAAAACTGTTTTACTTATGCCAAAGCAGCAATTACAGGTTGTTCTCGAAATGAGACAGCTTGTTTCCAAACACCTCAGGAAACCCCACCACCACCATCAAAGCAAGACAACCCAGAAGACAAAGTCACAAATGTGGAACAACTGCAACCTTCCAGCTGATAAGAGGACCATCCACTCCTCAATCAGATGGTGGAGTGGAGATGATGGTAACTGTGGATTTAAAGCCAGATCTGCTCAGCAGATGGGGAACAGCCTCCTGCAACAGTTCAATTAGAGAAAAATATTTCAGAGCAAGAGATGCTCAATCTAGGTGTTAGCAATCAGTAAGGTGACAGAAGGCCCTGAGTGCTAGGAACTTTTTTTTTTTTTGCTTTGGTCAAAGCACTTCCTAATGCACTGAGCAGCTACTATCTTAAACCTGTCCTTCTCTTACAGACAGTCTGAAAAGCACAAAGATGGCATCACTGGGTGCAGCAGCTCTTCATCTGAATGCTCCCCTGTAATGAGTCCTTTGTAGCTGATTCCATTCTCCTTGCCTTTTCCTCCTAACACAGCTTCAAAACCATGGGGATGGAGCTGCCTCCAGCCCTGTGATGCCAAAGTTTAAAAAGATTTTCTGTGAACAGAACTGAGTAACAAAGACTTTCTTTTGCTAAATCCTTAAATATTATCAAAATTACAATAAAATGGTGAAAACAGTCATCTTGATGTGTCTTCAACAAGATGATAATTATTTTAACTTTCATCTCTCTTATTTAAAAGTGAAATGTGGTAACACTAATGCATTTATTCACTTTTTGATCCATAAGCACAAATCCCTATAGAATTTTTCTTAATAAAAAAGACTGAAACATACAGAAATTTGAGTATGTCAGCATACATGGTGGAGTACACATCACTCCAAGCCCCCCTGCACATAGATGTGGAGTCCCAGATCAGGGTCCATCGACTCCCTCTGCTGGCAAGAGTTGCCACTTTCCTCTTCCAAAAATACCTGTATTTTTGCTGGCAATGCACAACGTGAACATTGCAGTACATTGCACCAAATTTTACTCAGTGCTGGTGGTCACCTGCTTTGCAGTGTGCATCTTCAAGATAACTTGCACAAATAATCTAAGCAGCTTCCTAGCAAATTCCAGATTAGCATCAAAGAACTGTCCAGTATTAATTTTAATTATAGTTTGCACAGTAATGTTCACACATATGAAACTGGGTTGATAGTCTTTCACTCCATACAAACTTTCAGATTTCATTATTATAACAGGCTTAAAATAAATAATGCAAGATTCATGAAACAGAATGTTCCGCTTCATCTAAAATATTTATGGAATTCTCTAAAAAAGAAAATCACTGCTTGCATTTTACTCTGAAATTTGAAATGCAAGAGGCTGGATATGCACAAGGGAGCCTGACGGCTGCAAAGCTGCCCCAGCCCTACCATCCACACGCCTTTACCCTCCCTTGGACCTGAGGGACCTGGTAGGGGTGACCAGCCTGCTACATTTTTGGCTCAATTATTACAGAGACAAGCCCATTACTTACTCTGCCTCTCATTTCAGACCTATGAATTGCTGAGCTCTTGGATTTAATTTTTTTTTTGCCTGATATCACATTTCATGGAAATTCTGTATTTTGCTAAAGTAACACATTACTTCCATAAATATGAGCATTCAACAAACTCATTATAGACAAGTTTAGAAATTAATGTCATTGAGATGATAAGAGAGAGAGAGATTTTATGGTTTTTTTCAGTAAGTCATTTGAAAGCTCTCTCTCTGTTTCTCAAAACATCATTCTAAAAAATTTATTTTGTATGATGAAGTAATCATAAAGTTGACAACTCTCCAAGCCGCTACAAAACACATGGAACTTTAGATTTTCATTGTTTATATAACATCCTTCATACCTAAACACACAAACACCTATCTGTACACTTGGTGATTTGCACACCTCATAAAAATGGGATACAGATGCAAACATTATCAAGTTCTTCAAATTGTAAGCCTGACATTACTACCACCATTTAAATAATCATTAAAAAAATCATCCTTTTTGCTTTACTACTTTAGATCCAGACAGACAGTTCATTTTTTATTTAAACTCTCTGAACACCACATGCTTCTTCAGAAAGGCCTTTATAAAAAAATCAGAATATAACTGGAACCAGAAAATTCTTTTTATCCCAGAAGGCTTCATATATAAAATAAAAATGGGAGTGCTGGTATGATGATCCTTTAGGCAACATGGCACACATGCACCACTATTCTACAGGCACAAATCTGCTTCTTTTTTTTTTTTTTTTTTCCTGAGAGATAGAGAGATAGAGAAGGAGAGTATTATAACCTAAAGATGGTTCTCCTCACAGAAACCATGGCTGTAACAATTCATCACGACTGGCAAACACTAACAATACAGGTCACCCTAAAAGTTGGGAGCTTAAAAAATTCTGCAAAGGAGCTCTTCTAATGGGAGGGAATTCCTAAGATTCCCCCAAGGGAAAAATGCGCGTTTTGCAGTGACAGGTTAAATGCAGAAGGGAGAAGCAAAATCCATTTCCCGAATTCCACAGGCAGAGGGCAGCAGGCTCCAGCCAGCAGCGCTGTCTCGGGGTTTCCTGCTGCTCGATTTGACATCTCCCTCCCACCACGAGCATCATCTCTGTGTAACTGTGACTGAAACCACAGGATGCTGAAGTCATTTAAAAAGGAAGCACACTACATATATGTTCACTGTTTCAGAAATGTGCTAATTTTTATTACAGGTGGCACCTCCGTGCAGCATAAAGGAAGTTAGGAGGTGGTGCTAGTAAATGTTAATCTTCGTAAGTTAATAAAAACTCTGCTCTAAAGTGCTACTGCAGCTTTGCAAAGGGGACACACAGCAGCAATGAAAACTAAAGTATGAGGAAAACAGAACATGCATTATAAATGACAACTTGTCTCCTCAAGCTCAGCTATCTCTCAAAGCCAACAAATATAGTGCCAAAGTGATTTTTATTTGCGGAATGGAAAAAGTCTGGAGAATCTAATCTTAAACAGATCATTTTTTAATTGGCTCTATAAGGCTGTCTGCAAGAATTCAACATTTGCATATAATGATAATGCGTATTAGACAGTAATTACCATGGACTTTTCTTTAATTATAACTGATAATGCAAATAAATCCTATGTTCCCAACTGAAGAATGTAATTAAGTCTGAGTAGTTCAGGGAGAAAGGAAGAGGCAAAAACATTGATTTTAAAATCAGGGGAATGGCACACTATATACATAAATTCCCTTCCTCTTCCCACTCACATCAAAGAGCATAAAAAAAATTCATCTTCTCTAAAGAAAATGAAACAATCAACTCTCTGCCTTGTCCTGCTTACTAATGATACAAAATGTTTTCTTACACAGCTTTATCCAGGATTTGCAAACTCTTCTTCACAAAGAAGAGAAACTATTTTTCCTTTCCAACATTAGCGCAGTGAAATCTCCAACAAATGTGAGCAACCCCAAGCAAAGGAAGGACTGTTAATGAATAAGGAAAAGCCACCTGAAGACTGGAAACAAAGACAGGGGAAACCGAAGGTGGAGGTGAGAGCATCTGAAATCCAAAAACAATGTCAGTCTAGTTTAAGGAGGTAATTTAATACATATAAATAATCCCAAGTTTCATTATTAAAACCCAATAATTAAAAAACACACATGGCAAAAGCTGTCATCTTTAATAGGTATGCAAGTCCAGCCTTGGGAGCAACACCAGTGACTACAATCAAGTCTAAGTCCAAGAGTAAATTTAAAAGGCACTGACATGAAATGTTGGATTGACAACACAGCCCACAAACATCTCAAGGCAATCCCTGGGATGTAGCCAGCTTGGCCACAACGACTTCAAAGAAATTCACCTCTCTTTTCAAATAGTCAGCAGCAAGAAACTCTGGCATTAAAATGGAAAAAAAAAAAAAAAGTTGTGCAAAGGCAGCATGAAGTGAACTTTCAACATTTCAGGCCATGCCATTCCCTGTGGGACTGACTAAAGCTGACAATCCATCAGCTTGACCTTCCCTGCACAAGCACTCCCTGCGAATTGCAGTTTGAAAGTTCAAGCTTTACATTTCATATTGGCTGGTACAGGAACAGCCCCAGCAGGAAAAGTTCACCATCTCCACTGAGGCTTTGCTGTGCTGGGCTCATGGCCACAACCTCTTCCAAAGATGTAGAGAAAGCCAAAAGTGATCACACCAAAGTCACTCACCTCCAAAGCATACCAATACATCTGGAGAAGCTGAGAGGAGCAGAGTGGTTGTCTTGCAGAAGGGGGCGGATTTATAAGGGAAGAATTTTCACGGAAGTCTCAACTTTGAGATTAAAAATCAGTAGTACTAAACTTAAAATCCCTTCAGCAGAGCCTCTGCCTGATGTGGTTCTTTCTGCATCAAAGAATCATTAGACATTCTGCAGCACAAATTATTTTCTCTGCACAGTGGACAACTCTGATCTATGTCAGCTTCAGTTCAGTTATGTCTGAACTATGATGCTAATGGACAGACCCTTCTCAGTTAAGTATTTGGGAGTATCATGGTTTAACTCCAGCCAGTAGCTAAGCATCACACACCCAATTCCTCACTTCCCCCTCCTCCTCCCCTCCACAGAGGGATGGGGAAGACTCGAAAGAGTAAAAGTCAGAAAACTCATGAGCTGCAGTAAAGACAGTTTAATGGAACAGAACAGGGAGAAAACAATAATAATGACAGTAATTATAAAATAAATAAAGTACACAAAACGAATTATGCACAAGGCAGGTGCTCACCACTTGCCAAGTGATGTCCAGCCAGTCCCTAGCAGCATCCCCATGACCAGTTTTGTCCCCAGCTGATATACTGAGCATGATGTTATATGGTCTGGAATATCCCTTTGGCCAGATGGGGTCACCAGCTGTGGGACTGTGTCCTCTCACAACTTCTGGTGCCCCTCCAGCCTCTTTGCTGGCAGGGGATGACAGGCTGGAAAGTCCTTGACTTACTGTAAATACCACTTAGACACAACAAAATCATCAGTGTGATATCAACATTAAACTCATACTTAATCCAAAACATAACACTGAATAGTTGCCAGAAATAAAATTAACTTTGTCCCATCCAAAACCAGGACAGGGATATAGACCTGTATTCAGGCAATTAGCTCATATGAAAATGACTGCAGCTTTGCACATGATAATTTGAAGAAATCTTATCTACAAGTGAAAAAGAGAATTCTGCATAACACTGTTGGGTATTTTTGCGATTTGCTTATTGGAGATTTCTTTTTAGAAAAACATCTGCATTGGCATTAGCTACAATAAACTACCGTGGGTAAATTGTGATCATCTCAAGGGCAGTTTAAGCAGCAGAATGTATTAATCAAATGAGATTCAATATATATAAGTTTGTACTCAGAATTGGACTATGAAATGGCACAAGACGGAACTGTTATTTATTGCTTCCCCATTTTTATCTCAAATAAAATAATTTTCATTTGCTTTCTAGGTACAGACATCATGCTTAACCCCTTCTTTCCTGTCCTAAGCAGTTTATAGCAAGACTCCTAAATGCACAAGAAGTGACACTTAACTTCTCTGCCATTGGAGGCCTTGCACAGCTCTCCCTGGCTCTGACAGAGTGAACAACTACACTGTCCCCATGTAGAACTGTCTTATATTAGTTCATCAGCGTTTCCAAAAAGCTCAAAATAAATTAGCTTCTTCTCTGACTGAAACAAGGGGACCTACACAGCCTGGCAGGCAGACCTCCTGTGCAAGGTAACTCACCCGCTGTTTTCATTCTGTATGTGGCCAAATGCCACCTGCCTGAAAAGGCCAAAAAAGTACCAGCTTGAAAACCTCTAGCTGTTCCCATGTTCCCCTCCTTGCTGACTCTGTCAAGCTCCTGAAATGAACTGTCATTCACCACCTGGAAAGCAGCACCAAACAAGCTTCCCCCACAGAAACTCCTGTGGGACTCTCCTCATATCATGAACTCACACAACAACAGGCTGTACAGCTGCAGCCTGCCACCAACCTGGAGATTAAGGGAAAGATAACTAAGCCATGGGCTATGAAAGAAAAGGGGGATGTTCAGAGCAAACAATAAAACAAGTCTCCCTCGTGGCTTTTCCTCCCCTCTCATATATGTTGCACACAGTTAAAAGGGAGCTCTCTGCTTCCGCTTCCCCTTCCTCAGCATCAGGAGATTTCTTACTGCTATGTATTCTGTGTGCATCAGCAGCATCCAGTTTTGAACCAAACCCCAATGCCCTGTCAGGTGAAAAGAATACATTTTTTGTACTTTTTTTTTTTTTGACAGTAAGTACAATTCCATGACTTCAGCCACATCAAGTTCCAAAGCTCCTCTTTAGACTGACAAACGCATATTTAAAATATTCACCCTTGTGCTCTGTTACAGAATGTAACTGTTGGTAACTGGTTTGTAGTCATCTCAGGATTACAGAATATGCCAGAGGTATTTCATACACAGAAAGGCTTTTTTTGAACAGAAAGTGAAATTCTGCAAATAGAGCGAATACTGAAGTCATAGACTTTATATTGAACACCCTGGGAAAATCTGCATAGATGTTATATGATACATAGATTCTCACTCTGTCTTTATAAAACAGTCATTCCAGTTCTTTCCTGCTAGATGCATTTGCAGCTCTTTCCCCAGCACATTCTTCACTTTATTAATAATTACTGTAATGCATCATAATGCCATAATGCTATACAGAAATTTCAGCACGACAGACTACTGTAACTATTGCTCCTGTCTCAGAGGGAAAGATCTTCTGAGACATGAGACCCAACAGAATTACATCCCTAAGAAGCTGCCATAATCCATAGCCAATTAATATCATCAAAGGCCCAACAATTACCAGGGGACAGTATTCCATGCATCTCATAGCAGAACTGAAGCGCAGAAAGCTGCTGAGCAGGCACTGCTGCTCTGCAAGGCAGGGATTGAAAGCAGATGTCAGGTGGACACTTTGCACCAGGCAACATCAGACTCTACAGCAGCAGAGATGATCTGACAGACTGACCAGTGGTTAAGGTGGCTGTTTGCTGACCTCACCTTCATAGCTGCGGCCCATTGCTCCAGGAGATAATGTGGAAGTCTTCCAGAGCAAACCAAGGACTGTAAAGGAGAGTTGTCAACCATAAAAGTGCATCAGGGGCAACATAAGAGCACAGAAAACTTCTCAGTGACCAAGTTGTTCTAAAGAACAGGAGCAAAATGGTAATTTTGGGGAATTCTGAGTTGTCATTTTCCCTATAAGAAAGTGGAAAAATACCTAAGAGCAGTTTGAATGAAGTAGGTGTCTGAAGAGTGTATAACTAGCAAGGCAATGACGTGGACTGTCTCCTTTACAAGAAGAGGAAAACGGCATCAACTTGTTGGAGAAACTGGAAGGCAAACTCACTGCCATTCTAATTAGGGGTTGTTTAAATAGTAAGGTTATGTGCGGTGCTATTAATTCCAGCAGGGGATAAGCAGCAGAAGTAACAGGGTTGAATTAGGAATTCAAATTCTCTTTGCTAAGAAAACAGTCAAACCCCAAAGCTCCTCAAACTTTTTCCAAGAATTGTACAACTCTTTGAAGTTTTTTTTATTTTCCTCAACTTCATAGTCTCCAATTTCAGATAGTGCCAACTCCTGCTTCTTCTTTTATCTAGTCCAGTGGATCTGAAAATGCTGTATTATTCTTATTGTATGGTATTCTTATGTTTGGTAAATTGTCCAGAAAAACAGAGAATTCCTAAATTCAAGTAAAAATGTCTTAGTTCTTCATCCCTGTCTCACTTCACGTTTTCTAAAACATTCCTCCCTCCCACTCCATACTCAGTTTGCCTATCCCTTTCCTAATGTGATACCCAAATACAGCAGACACCATCCACAACAGCTTCACATGGGACACAGTCTTTAAAACACTTAGCAAAACTTTTGCTCTTTGCAATGGTATCACACCACTAAGCTGCTTAATTTGTCATCCATTAAAAATGAACAGTTTCTGCTCTGCAGCATAGCTGCTTAGCTTCTTATTTCCTGTTTTACATTTGATTTTTCCTTCCAAGCTGTGGCTTCCACTAAATACTATCTTAAATATTTCAGACCCTTATCCTAATTTATCCAAACTATTTTGAAGTCTGTCCTGTCTACAAAACATTCATAACCCTTTTCAGCTGAGCACCATACACAGTTTTCATAAGTATTTTCAAATTCATTACGCAAATCATAAAAGAAATGCTGAAGAGAACAGGGCACATGACACAGCCCTTGAGAAGATGAATTCCCAGCACTTGGACTATCAGGTCATTGAAAACCAAACCTTTGCTGTGGTTTTTCAACCACTGCAGAAGTCACTTTAGAGATACCTCATTTAAATTACTTCCCTGGTTTGCATAGTACAATGTCAAGTGAAATAGTGTCAAAAGCCTTACTAAAGTCAGAATGGATCACATCTAATACTTCTTTCTTAGACTTTCTGCCAGTTCATCTGTCAACACTGGAACTTGGACTAACTCAACATAATTTGTTCTTGACAAATCCATTTGGGTATTCCCTTGCTACTTGCTAAGTACTTGCAAATTATTTAATAATTTATCCCATTTTTTGCAACACCTGCTTTACAGTTACATTACATTCTCTTTCTGTGTTATAGAAGGCATCCATCTCTGTCCTTCCCTAGTCCCCTCAAAGTGCATTTCTCTCCTTCCATGGTTTCTTAAGAACCCTCATGACTCGAAGATTTTTTAGCTAATTTCTAAGTACTCTGAAGTAAGCTCCAACAGACACCAATGATTAGAAACAATCTAAACCTTTAGCCTCCTCTTCTACGTTCTTTCCCACACTTGCTTTCCTTCCTAGACCACTGAGCACTGACCATGTCAGCTTCCCCCTTTCATTTCTCTCTTTCCTGCCCCAATATCCCTTTTTTCTCAAGTAAAAAGCTTTTAATTGGAGATATGATGTGTCTTATCATAACCTCTAGTTTTCTTTATTAAAAAAACTCCAACAAAATTACAGTTGGGCATGGTTGCAGATGCACTCTATCTTGCTAAATTTTGAAGGCATTTTGTGGCAATTTCACAAAGACACATCAGTGGGGTAGGAAGGCTTAGACATGCTCCTTTTCTATGGAATTGGCTGGAGCCAGCCATTCTAGAAGGGCAGCAATTTTGCTCCCTGTGAAAGAGCAGTGATAACAATACCCCTTCCCATGGGGAGTGCGGAGGGGATGGGCAGCCATAAGCTCTGAATCAGCACATCATCCACATCCCTGACAAAGCACTTCTGTGTGCTTCTGGAATGGCCTCAAGGGCTGCATCCAGGCCCTGGATGCACAAATTCAGCACAGAGGTGCCACAAGAAACAACACTGGTGTTTTAAAAGCTATGTTACAGGCTGAGCACAGTGCTATCTTAGCTTTTAAATCAGCATCGAGACCATGTGAAAACTGCACTGCCTTTTGGTGGATGCTAGAGAGTCAGGAAAATGTGGCAACTGGAGTTACAGCTGTGTGAAATTGGTGCACATGACTAAGAACTGACCCAGCAGTCTTGTACACACAGTCCCTGTGCTGCCAGCATCACACTGCTGAGGTGAACCTCATTCTGCAAATAATTTCAAGTTGTAGAAAACCCAATGTCAGTCTAACGTTGCCGGCCACTGATTTTCATAAAAGCCAGTTGAAATAGGAAATTGCATATTGTTTCAGTTCATTCATTCAGGAACATGGGACATGAATGCTCAGACTGCTGAACGAGAGAGAGATGCAGCTTTCTTTCAAGTGAGAGAGAATGAGAGATTGAAATAAAAGAAAAATTGTATATTCAATTATATATGCCCCAATGGAGCCACATTCTAGTGCCCATCATACAAGGCTCTTTATCATTTGAACTAAGCAACAATTTTAACTCTTCAGGAGTTGCAGAAAGCTGTTTCACCAAGGTGCATTTCTGAAGAGATTGGAGGAACTGCTGCCTATTGCCTGAAGTGGCAATGAAGTAGGAGCAGAGCTAAATGTGAAAAAGCTTCGCTTACATAAAATATTCCAGTAAGGGGACCACCTGCTGTTTATGCCTGGCAAAGAGCAAAAAGCTGTGCTGCAGGTGCAGTAAGATGACACTGATTTGTGGCAAACCTGCAAGAGCCTCTGGAAAGCCACAGCACAGCAATGTGAGTTTTAGCAGCTCTTTGGACACAGGACAAAGCAAAGCACGAGGTGATGACCTACACACCAGCTCAAGTGCAATTAGCCTGGGAACTGCAGCACATTCACCATTACAGTGAAGTGCACTGGAGGATGCTCATACAAAATAGAATTCTGCAGTGCTTGTTAAGTACTCTCAGACTTAGGGAGGAAGAGTGGGAAAAAAAAGGAAGAGGAGGGAAGAACAAAACTGATATGAATGGGAAATTATTATTCAATGCTAATATCCTAAGACATAATGCAATAAAACCCCTCATGTTTTTGAAGCATATTCTCATTACCACACTCTACGCTGTATCAGCATTTTCATTTTTATTTATTTCCAGGCATTTGTAACCAAACTCTACAAATATGTTTGTGGTGAAAACCTCACAAGCCTCGGTCTGAAAGAAGTTTTTAATTATTTTCAAATAATTTATTTGTTTGAACAGAACAGTAATAATAAAAAATTATAAAATGTAGAGCTCCTAGACTGTACTCTCTCTGTTCAAGGCCTTAAATTTAATTGCAGCACACTGCTGTGACCAATTTAATTTTTTCTTTTTGTAATGAAACATTTTTGGTGCTTTATTACTTTGCTGCTATCTCCCCCCTGCATATTTCCTTTCTTTTCATGTCACATCTTCTCTGTGAATTCAGCAAGTACTTCTCATATTGTTTCTTTCCACTTCTCTCCATCAAGTTCACTTACCTCCAAAACGCAACTTGTCTCCCTTCCTCAAACCATCCCACCTCACACTGCACAGATCTGTTCCCTAAATCTATTCTGTGCCTCTCTCATTCATGATAGTGAAACTAAAACCAAGACACAGAGGCAGAACAGCTCTTATAGCATTGATGGCAAGAAGGAAATATCCTGTCACTGAAGAGGAACTGCTCCCCTCCATCTTTCTTGACATATGAAGATGATGGAGGAGAAAAGCATTGCACTGTCACTGTGCCCATTATGCCTCAAGCACAAGGGCATTTCTCAATTTTTAGAAAAGGTTAAGACAGGGAAAGGTTAACTTAATTCTATCTGATTTGAGATTTTGTGACCAACTTAGCTAGAAAATGTTACTGTAGCAAAACTGAAGCTCTACACCTCAAGCCAAAAAGGGTTTTGACAGGCAACTCTCTCAAGTGTTTCTGCTACTTCTTGCCTCAGTAGTGCCCTTAAACCCCTCCACCTATTCATGGCTTTAGACACTGCTGCATTATAACATACTGAAAAAGTACAGTAATTTCATGACTATAAGGCACACCTTAAAGCCTAAAATTTTGATCGAAACCCAGAAGTGCGCCTTATATATGGACAAAGTTCAGAAATTTGCCAACCCGGAAGCACAAGCCGCAAGCCGAGCAGTGAGCCGAGCCGCGCGGCTCAGCGGGGCTTGCGCGATTCTGTTACTAATTTGTTACTTTGTTGTATGCGGATCCTCGCTGCAAAAAAATAGTGCACCTTATGATCCAGTGCACCTTATACATGGAAAAAGTTTGTAAATTTGCCGACACCCGGAAGTGTGCCTTATAAACCAGTGTGCCTTATACTTGTGAAAGTACTGTACAAATGCAGACATTGGACCTGTAAGTTAGCAACGCTTTTCTTTGGGGATGTTTCACTTTTAATATTCATTTTAAAAATGTGGCAGTGTTAGGATCTGGAACTTGAAACTGGAAACACAACTCTTACAGCATCCTCGTAAGAATGACACAAGAGATTGGTCAGAGGTCATTTTGGGGAGCTAACTTGAAAGTCTATGCCTACCTTAAAAACTGTAACAGTTAAGTATTTAATTCTTAAGCACTTAGAATCAGAAAAACAAATCTTCTAGATAAACAACACCACTCCTCCAAACAACAACAAAAACCTCACCACATAAAAAACGCCAAGAAAACATAATTCTTAGGAGTAATGTCCCAGAACACCTCAGCTATCTGTCATACTGCTGACAGTCAGAGCACACAGTCTATTTACTTCCTTGCAAGCTTGGTGGATAACCAGCGTGGCTCACAGTGCATCACGTAGATTGAAACTATTGCCACACATCATAAACAAAATCTTATCCTGCTGGAAGGCTTTAGAACGATCAGTATTTCTCCTCCAGTCACAATTTCCTGAAATATGTGGACTCTGGATACATTTCTACTTCTGAGACAGACTGGATTTATTGTTGTCATTCAGCTCCAAATCTGATGCACAGCAGCTTTAGGTGACTCTGGGGATGGTGCAACCTGAAATGACAGGTTGTCGCTAACAGCACACACAAATTGGTCTCAGGTCTTCATTTCCAATGATTTTACTAATGCAGTGCCCCCTCTGCAAAGGGTGTTGAGTTTCTGAAATACAATTCAAATGCCCCTGACTGCTCCAGCCACTGTGGCCTCTGGAGGCCACATTCTGACTCCACAATGCTTGCCCCATGCTTGTCTCTGATTAATGCAGTTTTTACATCCTTTCTGCATTTCTCCTCTCTCAAGACATATCACTCCTCTACCAGCCAGCCCATATTTATCTCAACCTCCCCTCTCCTGTTCTGAAGCTTGTTTTAATTATCTGTTACTTCTATATGTTAAAGGCAAATGAGTAAGATTCTCCAGCTGATTACAGAACTGAGCATCATGCCCACATCCCCTACAGCTGTGTGACCCTTTTCAAATCCCTCAGGCACAGCTCCAAGGCATAATGATATAGTATGTCTAGAAAAATCACACCCACTAGGCAGCTGCATTTCTGGTGGGCCCTTCCCACAATCCCATGATGTGCTCACCAACTGGTCAAAGGAGGTTCTGGTGGCATACACCCAGCCTGACTCATACACTCCAGAGCACCCCAAGCACTGCCAAACCATTCCTCAGAAACAGGAGCTGAGATTCACACCATGGCCAGTGCTGGGAAGCTGAAAGCAAAGACTGAGTATACCTGATGAAACTGCACCGCTCCACTATTTTAAATCATTGATGATTGGTAATTCTAAGAGTTAAAAAGCCAAGTTATGTTTCCAAACATAATTTGAAACAGTGAGTGCAGCACACAGAGTGTGTGTGTAAGCCCCAAAGAGCCTACAGTGCTGGGCAGGGTAGAGATGGGCAGAAAGGACAAGGAGCCAATCCAGCAACTCCAGTCCAAGCCTGTCCACATTCCAAACACACTGGAAAGCTCACTAACAACCAAACCATCACAGGTGCTAAAATACAATGGGGTTTTATTTTATATCACATTTCTATTGGTTTTTTTTATAAGACATAGGTAAATAATGTAAGCATTTGTTGAGACAAATAATAAACGCAATTAAAAAACTACTCCAGAGGTCTGGATAAGATACATTTCTATCTGCAAATTTTTCCAGCTTTCTGCACCTTTTCTACACTGTAAAAGTGTACCCATTGTTGTCTTCTTATATTTTCTCATTAATTTAACTGTGTAGTGCTTATTAGACAGCAAAAACTTCTTAAAAAGGCATTTACATTTTTCATACTTCTACATTTGAGCATAATTAACTTCCCAAATATCCATTTCTTTAAGCTCTGATTTTTACGTTCTCTCTTTTCTCTGGCTTACCAGCTCACTTCTGCAGAAAGATGAAAACTCAATTAAAGTTTTATTTACAATGATCGTATTTTTTACTCTGAGAAACTGAAACTACATTTAGACATTTGCAGTTATAATGAAAAAAACCCCAGCCAGATGGTTTGAAAAAGGAACTGATTTAATTCCACTGTAAAATACAACAGAGATACAAGAGATCTCCAACAGTGTCTGCAATGAAAACCTTAATTTTTAAGGTTGAAAAGCACAATAATATGCCTAGTTAGTTTCCCCAATTTGATAGAGAAATAAAACCCAGCAAAGTTGTATTTTTGAATGGACTGACATGATATTAAAAACATAAATTTAAGCATTTCATCAAAATGGCAACCAGGGTATCTGGAAAACAGCACATATTTTAAATAAAGCAAGTACTTTACAAGGGACTGCAAGAGGGAGTTGGGACTGTTCAGCCTCAAGAAGAGACAACTGAGAGGGGACCTCATCAATGTCTATAATTATCTGAAGGGAGGATGTCAAGAGGATGGATCCAGGCTCTTCTTGATGGTACCCAGCAATAGGACAAGAGGCAATAGGCAGAGACTGATGCACAGGAAGCCCCACCTGAGCATGAGGAAGAATTCTTTACTGTGCAGTGACCAGACACTGGAAGAGATTGTCCAGAGAGGTTGTGGAGTCTCCCTCACTGGAGATATTGAAGAAGTGTCTGGTTGCTATCCTATGCCATGTGCTCTGGGATAACCCTGCTTGAGCAGGGAGATCGGACCAGATGACCCACTTTGATTCCTTCCTATCTTTGATCACCCATTCTGTGATTCTGTGAAGACGCCCATGTTATGTTAAGAGTAAACAAGAAAGATTTGTTTATCTTTTTTTGACAACTGTGAAAAAGGATCAAAATTAGCAATATGTATTATCATAAATCTAGGTAAAGTCTCCAAGTGCAACTGTAAGTGCAACTGGGAAAATTTCATAGAAATTTTAAGTCTCAAAATTATGAAACCCACAAACTTGAATTACATTTTTTGTAAACAATATTAGACATATGAATTACAAAAAAATCCCAACAAACATCCTTTTCAAGAGTCCAGTTAAGGGAGTGAGGGAGGAAGGGGGACAGGGCAGTATACAGGAATGAGAGTAATCAAAATTTGGTGAATTATTACACTAGACAAAGAAAATATACAATTGTATTACTGTTACCAGATAGTCTTGCATATCAAAAATGTATGCAATACCTAGTCTACACTTAAGCCACTTGGCACTGAAGCAATAACTGTTTTCAAACAAAAACTCTTTAAAATGAAAGCAAGGGACAAAGGATGAAAACTTGGTGTTTAAAAAAGATTTAACTTGAACTGAATCAACATGAGGAAAGGATTCATCATCTACAGAGATAAAGAAGTCATCACAAAATGTATGCCAAACTTTTGTCTTGGCAGTAAAGATTATTTGCTATTAATAAAACCAATACAACAAAACCTTCTAATCAGTGAGCACAAGCAATGCAAAAGGAAGGGTTTGGAAAAGCTTCTGTTGACTGTAGGACCAAGGAAAACTATGAACTGAGAGTGTAGAGGAAACTGAAGAAACATGCAGGGTAAAACATGCTAGATTTTCTATTTATTTTTTTCAAGTTATTTTCCAAAAATAGACATTTCCAAATAGTTTTGCATGTCAAGCCAGGCTTAAATACAAGCTATTCTCTGGACACAGCAACGTCCCATGACAACTTTTCCATGCAGCATCAGTCAAGAACTAGAACGCCTAAGCCAATGGCTGTTGGGTGATCCAAACCAAGGGAATTAATTCAAATGGAAATGACTGTGCATTGAATAATTAATTAACATAACAGTAAAGATAATTACAAATGCATTCTAGCATAGTGAAATACCAAATAGTATGAAAAATAAGCTGTAAGGCCAAGCACAGGCTTAGTGCATTGCACACAATACTTGATGTGATTATAGAAACAAATTAATTTATTTTGAGTCTGAATTTAGTGTCTGCATAACAAAATGAAGCAGGTTGTTTTCCTTCTTTTTTTGGAGAAATAAATAACATGAAAACACTATTTTAAGAATTTTGAGACATTCAAACTTGAAATGAACTATGACATTTTGACATTTATATCACATTGAATACAAAAACCAACAAAGAATAGGGACAGTAAAATATAATTCATCTTTGAAACAGTAGACTAGAAGAGGAACAGTGATAAAACAAAACAAACCACCTGCCAATGTCTTCAATATTACCCAATAGTCATGGTATTTTTGAAGCTTCAGTAAAATTCTCAGTGCAAAGCTGATATAAACAAAAATCCAAAATTATTGTCAATTTTGTAAGCTAAATATCTTTTGTGCCTCTCTGGAAGCTTTTTAAAAATATTTAATTGAAAAGGACAGTTATTCTTCAGTAAAATGAGGCCTTTAAATTCTTTATCATTTGTCTCAACATGTTGCTAAGCCTAAAATGATTGTCAGTTGCTTAGATTAAATGACTTTCTACTGTGCTGAAGAACAACGAAATAAAATGCCTTATCACTGTGGGCTTTTTCCAATTGCTTCAGGAAAATAAGCTTTGTGTTAAAGCCATGCTTTAGTTTTGCTTTATGCTCAGTAGAACTCTGTGATTGCTTTTGGTCGTGGTTTAGCCCCAGACAACAGCCAAGCACACCTGGGGAACTCACTGCCAAAGGATGCTGTTGTTGCTTTTCAAGAGGAAAATGGATGACACCATAAAAGAAAGTTATGTTGATCATTACTAACTAAAAAGCCACTTCTTCAAAGTTCCTAAACCAGAAGAAATAATTGATGTTGTGAAAGGTGTGTTGTCTCTGTTTGCACACTGGTTTGGCTACTCCATAGGCAGCTGCTTACAGGTGGAGAAGGACAGGAAGACATTAAGGCTATTCTTATGGATACAAGTCCCAATCCTCCAAATATACCCTTAATTTTTCTAGAGTTCATGGTCCCTTCACTGCCTTGCATATTGTTTCTTGGGAATGGTCCAGCAACCCACAGCGATGGTGCCTTCTAACAGAGGAGGCATTTCTCCTACTCAGACTGCTGAAGGGTGATGGTGACCTTCAACTCAAACTCAGATATGCATGGAGGTATAATTAGTTATAATTGTATCAACTATCAATCTTTATAAAATCTTACATTTTTTTAGAAAAACTCTAGAGCAAATTCGAATTCTTACACAGCAGTGAAAGCACACTGCAAGCCTCTGCTCAAGGGGCACTGCCCACCACCCTGTTCTGTGTCTCCTCACCTGAGCACAGAGCCCCAGCAGGAAAACTGCTGCCATACTCATCTTCAAAGCCCTTCAGCTTTCTGCATAGTGCAAACCCAGTCAAGACCAAATTGAGCTCTCTGCCCAGCGCCCGGAACACTCCTCTTGAAGGAGCTTTCCTGTCACCCCAGTTTTGCACACCTCCTATCCCACAACCTGGATCCTCAAACAAGCAACCTATCCAGGCAGGCAATACGGGAGGTTTCAAAAACCTGCTGGATCACTCCCCATCCGTTGCCCCTGGTCATCCTAGCTGTGTCTGGCTTTACCAAACTCTACCTTTGTAGTACCATGGTTTGATATTGCCTCGTGAACCAGGTTCAGTTCACAGACCAACTCTGGCCATTTACAGCTTGCACAACTGAAGGTTTGTGCATATGAAGGAACCACCAACCATTTAAAAGTTTATATTATCAGTAACAATCCCTTTATTCTCTTCCAAGAGAAAGCTAGGGGAAATGTGCCCTTCAGGAGAAGCAATACATAAGAGGTGTAGCAGAGCCAACAACTTAGTCAGCAAGGACAGAGGAGCAGAGACAGCCTATTCATTTTGAACAATGGAAGAAATAGGGCACAGGGGAATACTGTGCCAAGGAAAGGTTTAACTTTATTATCAGTTCACATTAAAATAATTTAATTCTTCAAGAGTGGGTAGAGATTTGGGTGAAAACATACTGTCCGGGTTGTAAGTTTTGAGTGACTAAAGTTGGGATGTTAAATCTAATTGCCAAAGCCCAAGTGACCTGAATTTCAAAGACACAGAGGTCAGTTATCAGTGGAGTAGGCTGGAAAGCTGAGCACATGATTTTACAGCAATAAGAAATATTGCTTTGGAGAAAATACTTATTAAAAAGGGACATATTTCCTATTATCATTATCAAGAGTTGGTTCATAAATGGCATCAGTCAGACTGCTGTCTAACCGCAAATCTCTCGGTTGTGGAAATCTCAGACTGCCTGAGTAGTTTTGTAAGAATTTGCTCAAGAGTTTTTCTAAAAAAATGTAAGATTTTATAAAGATTGATAGTTGGTACAATTATAACTAATTATAGATAAGGTCACAGGCAGCCTTCAACAACAGCTCTACAAGATGCATCCTCATGAAAGCATGCAGTGATAGCTGGAAATTACGCCCTCACCACAAAACCAGTCATCCATGAACTGTACAAGTACAGATGAAGATTTTAGACCATACAACTCCATCAGAACAGTGCAACAGTGGTTCTTTGTCATCCTCCTTTTGTTTTTTATCCATCTGTGCCACAGGCTATATCAAGGATCTCTCTAGGGCAGGAATTGCCTTTTAATTACATACACAATGCTTATTGTTGCAAGCCCCTTGTCTTGCTCAGAGTTACATGCTCCTCTAACACATACTAGAAACAGGAGAGACAACAGTGTCTGTATTTGTGACCAGGTTTTCTCACACAAATACCCTCCTATCAACATCAGTCTAAGGTACAGATTGAGCAGGTCCATGACCACTGCACCGTGCATCCATCCTACACGGATGCACATCAACCAAGCTGTGCACAACACAGGCATCCGACTACTCTCCAAGAAGTGGACCAACTGCATGTGACCTCTCCATGAAGGGGTCTTTTCAATCACTGAAAGTCTATCTTGCAAGCCCTCCCACCTTCTTCTTAAGAGGAGACTCACTTTTTCTCTTGTTTTGCCTGTTTCTTATTTACTACCCAAAATGACTGTCTAATGTATTGCATTATGTGCATTTACATGACAGTGTACTGATATATTTACCTTTCAGGAGGAAAAACCCTCAGTATAATCCCTACTTCTAACAGTATGTTCAGAACCAGGATGCCTTGTACACATTGAGAACAATTGCAAATAACTACAGTCTGCTATCATCTTTGGCAGCAGCAGCATTTTTCTTAAAAGATAGAAAAAATACAGATGAATTGTCCTGTGAGCTATTCAACTTGTATAAAAAACATGTGGAATGATCTTTAAGGCAACAGTTTAAAAAGGCAACAATACCAAAAGCTCTATTTTCATTTAGAGGATATAACATTATTTTCTATATTGTAGCTCATAATACACAATCTTTCATGCAGCACAGAGCTTTACTGTTCCTGTTTGCAGGTGGCCATCAAAGGTATTTTGCAGGGGAAAGTTTTGATGGATCCATGACAATAGAATCTTCTCTCACATGCTACAAAGCTACTGACTTGGTATTTTTAGAACTATTGCTACTCCACTAACTGCTCATGCCTTCAAGATATCCAATTATTGTTCCAATAAAGCAAAACACTAATGATAAAAGGTAAGTAAAAGTAGCAATGACTGTAATAAATGTTGTCAAGTAGACACCAGTAATTGAGGTTATGCAGTAACATAAAGATGTATCACTACTGGTGTGACAACCCCGAAGTCAATAGGGCTTTGCCAAAATGAGCATCACCCTGTATCTCCACTCCTAAGCAATCACAGCATAAAGATCTGTTTATCACTATTTTAAAGTAGTTATATAAATTCAGAATTGCAGTTCATTATAGAGAGTTGCACAGTTTAACACACACATGAACAAGTAATTAGACTTACTTGTTTGCAGATTAAATGCCTGTAAAAGAAAAGGCTTTTGTTCAGTCCAAGAAAAGGGGAAGAAAACACAACACAAATGTGTTGTCCTAAAGCACAATGAGTTTTCTCACAGTTGCACTTCATGCTGCAAAAAACTAAAGGACAATGAGATTATGCTTTAATTTTCAGTACAGCCATGTCTGCAGGATTTCAGGAACCTTATTAGACAACAACAAAATGCAGTGCAACAAAACAAGAATTTTCAGGAGTCTCTTAAGCTCTGGGAAAACATACACATCATTTAAATTTTCTGGTTCTTCAGTTAAAAGAACAATATAATGGCATTCTAAAGAGATATATATCACTTGGAGAGAAAAAGATGACCCTGAGACCATGCACAAGGTAGAACCAAACCACCACCATCACTACTTTGTCCCTACACATGGACTTTTAGCTAGCCACACCAATGGAACACATTGCCCTCAATGACAGTTCAGAGCCATGGACTCCGAGACCTCCTTTTTAAATTTCAGTAAGCAATGGGTAACATTTCCAGCAACATCATAAAGAGAGGGAATTTTTTTCCACACAAAATAAGTTCCCATAACACAAAGTCAGTTAGTCATATGTGAAGATGGAGATTTTATATGACGGGGAATAAATGCCAAGTATTATAATGGAGGTGATAAGGGGAAAGAAATGATACCAAGCATTAGAAATATTAGAAATAAAGGCAACCCCCTCTAATTTTAATCCTTCACTTTTTAATATTGATACACTTATTTTATATGGCTACTGTGCATATATTTCAGTATCTTCCTCAAATACAGTATTTAATCAAAACAGGAGGATGATAAAGAACATGAGCAGAAAGAGAAGTGGAATTACTGAGGTGAAACTTCCATCCTCCATGGGTTCCATCCTTCCATCATGGATTTTGTCATATTAATAATATCAGATGTGCAAGGTTGAATATTGTGTTTTCATAGAAAATCCCAAAAAATATTCTGAGACAGAACAAAGATCTTAATACATTAAGTATATATGTATAAGGATAGGAAAAAATAAATATAGGGAAAAAAACAGGAAGCCAAGATGACAGCAGAAGAAAACAGTACACCTACACCACTGCACTAGCCAGGATGTGCCACAGTGCAGTGGACCCAAAGTTTTCTCAGCAGTCTGACAAGACTCATTAGCATCTCGCAATAAAGCAAAGAGTATCAGAGGGTCTGGAAAAACACCATTTGAATGCTTTCAAATGAGTGAGTCATTTTATCAGCTTGCATTTTGAAAGTAATGAGGCTATTTCAGTCCAGCTAAAAGTGAATAAATCTTTAACTGCCCCCAACAATCTTGCACGTTTCCAGAATAAATTGCAAAGGGGCTTCACATGTTCTTGTCAAGAATATAAAGCTTCTATGGCTGCACCCTTTCTAGAGACATTTAATTAAGTATTTTTCAATTGCACAATTTGAAAAAGGAGTGATTTTGCCTGCCTGCCCACCAGTGAGGAAAGCACATCACAGCCTGGCGAGGAGGAGGCAAGATGAGAGGAGCTGCTTCCCCCGCACTCAGTGTTAGTTGGCTCTCCTCAGATCCCCATGCTATACTTTTCCTTCTGTTATGAGGACAACTTCAGAAAGCCCAACAACATGATAAAGCTAGGGAAAGACAACCCCACTATTACCACTGCAGAAAATAAAACACAGATTAATGTCACTAAGGCATATGTCAGAAGAGATAATAATGATGCGTACAAATGAATCTTCTCATCAGGAGCAAAGAATATAAGCACCACAGAAAACTGAATAATAATTACATACAAATCAAAAATGACACTGCCAGCTGCTAAGCACACATTATTTTCCCGGATTACCAAAGGGTTTGTTTTCCACTTTTTCCCTTAGAACTTGCTAAGTCTTCCTTTTCTATTCAAGTGACAGAAATTATAAAGTAGAGAAGCAGGTGCTTGCACTCCCTGGAAAGACAAATGCTAGCACCATCAGATAGTTTGCTGCTTACAGCTCTAACTACCCATTGTGCCACAACGAAGGTGCAGATGTGCAATGAAGGCTTTTTTCTTGGTTCAGGAAATGGTTTTTCTGAGACAAAACACAGAAACTTGTTATAAATTGTGATAAACGCTCAGTTTCCACTTTCTGAAGCATATACTACCAACGTGCCACACTTTTCATGTCCTTCTCTTCTTGAGATTTGCATTTCTGTGTGCTCTAACCACTGATGCTGCAGTAAGATTCAAACACAGAGCAGTCACATTCAATGAGCACACACCAGTTATGCCCTCTCAATCTCAGCCAATGAGAGTTTGGCATATAAAATCATATATCAATGATATAAATAATGAAACCAAAATCCATGGTTGTATTTCTCTGCATTCCCTGCCATTTTTATAATCATTATTTCATCTGTCTTCCAAAGACAGAATACAAGATCAAGTACACAATCACACACTTCTTGAACTAATAATTTTTTTACTGTTCTTTTTTAACTTGAGTTCATATCCTGAAGATATAACTGAAAACAAGCACCAGAGAGCTTCTAAGACATTTTACTAAAGGCATGTAATTAAAAATATTCCATCAAGAAGATCTAACATAATAAAGAATGGAGAAATTGTAACTTTCCCTGATATACATTTTATCCAGAGATTTATCTGCATCCTGTCAGCTGGATGAGACAAGATTTTATTACTGAAATAACACAGTAATAGTTTGCATTAAGTAGTCAAGATGCTAGAAAAAGATAGACCATTTATGATACGGAGATCTGCTTTTTCCTTTACATGTCCTATTAAAAATCACTACAATCATTTTAGTAGTCTGTACGTATGGAGGTACATTAATCTTTCTTCTTTACATTTTATTGCACATGACCTATAACTATTTCCTCTGTCCCATAAAGAATACAATCTTCCCATCTATATTATTATACCATTCTAATTCTAAAGTATATATATGTTATTTAATAGAAAGGATTATATTAAGCAAGTACAATCACCACAAATAAAAGCTAAGTAATAACAGGATAACAAGTACATATGTAAAGTTTATTAGACAGGCTGACTAAAAATAGCACTTCTGGATGAATGTTAGTATGCCTTTTTTGCCAGCAACACACAGAGCACAAGATACTTTCATTTACTTCCCTCACAGGAGTGCTGAATTTTAAATTCTTCCTGACAGTACTTAGGATGTAATCATGCCTTTTTTGACAAACTGCTAAAATCATGACAGCGTTCTTAGCAGAAATTGGCACAACAGCAAAATGAAAAAGAATCAACTCATTTTCTGCTGAACATTTATTTTCAGTTGGTCTGTAAAACCAAGATCAATTTGCTACTTACAATGATTAATAACTTCCTTGTCCTTGACGAGGCACTCTGTAAATTGTTACAGGCAGAGCAGTACATACAATACTGTTAAGGTGTCTACTTACTGTGTATTTGTTAATATTTCATTGTGGCAATCTCTCATTTTACACTTGTGAGACATTTTTCTTATTTTCAATTGGAACTTCTCCTATTTGTTCCTGCTGACCTTTGCCCTGTCACCACTGGTGCCTGATGGCACCACTGAGAAGAGCCATCCCCTTTACTCATTCTCATCACATGCTTTGATAAGACCCCATTGAGCTTTTTCTTCTCCAGGTGGAACAGCCCCAGCTCTTACCTTCCCCCTCCCAATGTCAGGTGCTCCAAGCCCATAATCATTTTCATGGCCCTTCCCTGGACCTGCTCCAGCCTGTTCCTGTCTCCCTCACCCTGGGGAGCCCAGGGCTGGATGTGGCAGTCCAGGTGTGTCTCACCAGGATGGGCACAGGGGAAGGATCACTGCCCTCGCCTGGCTGGCAGGGCTGTGCCTGGAGCAGCCCAGGAGGCTGCTGCCGTTCTTGGCCACCAGGGCACATTGCTGCCTCCTGCTCAGCTTGGTGTCCCTCAGCACTCACAGGCACTTTTCTACCAAGCTGCTTTCCAGCTGGTCAAACCCCAGAATAGAAGAGTATCTGGGGTTACTCCTCTCCACATGCAGGGTTTTGCATTTCCCTCTGCTGAACTTTGTAAGATTCCTGTTTGCCCTTTTCTCCAGCCTGTCATGGTCCTTTTGCACAGAGCACAGCCATGTATCCATCACTCCTCCCAGTATTGTGTCACCAGCAAACATGCTGAGCACTCTGTCCCATCTCGCAGGTCATTAAAGATGTTAAAGAGTCCTGGTCCCAGTATCAGACCATGGGGTATGCCACCTGTGGCTGACCTCCAGCTGGACTTGGTGGTGCTGATTACAATCCTCTAAGCCTCACAGTTCAATCATTTTTCAGCCCAGCTTACAGACCACTTATCTAGTCCATACTTCAATAGTTTGTGAGGATGACACAGAGGATAGTGTCAAAAGTCAATATTAGGAACATCAACTGTTCTAGGCTCATCCATTCAGCTGTCATCTCTCTGTAGAGAACTATCAAGGTAGGGATGATTTCACCACCTTAAACTTATACAGACTGCTCCAAATCACCTCTTTGCCCATAAGATGCTTGGAAATGCTTTTGAGGATTGTTTGCTTGATCACATTCCCACAGACTGATGTGAAGTTAACCAGACTGTAACTCCCTGGATCCTCCTTACAAGCTCCTTCCAAGCCTCCTATCACAGAAGCCTGCTTTGTGAGGTCCAGGGTTTTGACCCTGCTACTTGTCTTGTTCCTTCCTTGCAGGATTCTGAATTCTTCCTTATGGAAACTGCACCAAGACTGCTCAACCTTCACATGCCTGCCCAGTTCTTTCTTACTGGTAAATGCGAGGTCAAGGAAAGCCCCTCCCCTCATCAGCTTATTGATCACATGTGTTAGGAAGTTATTATCACCAGTGCACTCCACAAACCTTCTGATTACTTGTGCACTGCCATGTTATTCTCCCAATAGATATCAAGGTGGATAAAGTTCCCCTGAGGACAAGGACCAGCCTCCTGCAAATGCAAGGCTTCTTCCAACTGCTTGAAGACATTACGCACTGCTTCTTCATGCTTCCTCCCTTCCCTACAGGGGCGGTCTGTAGCAAGCACACATCACAATGACACCTGCACTGGTCTGTGTACTTTTACCTGACCCATAAGCTTTCAGTTGTCTGATCCAGATATCCCTGCTGCTCTCTCACATGAAAAGCCGAGCAGCCCCTCCTCACCTTCTCAGAATACTGTAACTGCCTATGCAATTTCTCTTGAGATAAATCAATCCCAAAGGTGTTTAATCTGGAGTGCTTACTGAATTAGCAATTCTTAAGGACCCTTGTGATGCTGGTGAATCTTCAGTATTCATAATCAAATCATACCTAATACCTATAATGGACTGCAAAAGCTCTTCAGCACTAGGTGAGAAAAGGTAAGTTCAACCAAACGCAGGTGTAGCTTGCTTTCCTTCTCAGTAAAGAAAACAACACAGCAATAACAATTTGAGGAATTCAAATCAGTTCTAGTACCTGGACCAACAGGTGTTCTAATTATTTCCTATTCCTCCTTATGTGAAAGTTGGGAGAGTAGACTTAAATTTCTGATTCAAATAAGATATTCTTAACTGAAGCAGGATATTACCAGTTTCCACTCATCTTTGAGCAAAAATATGTGACAACTGGCCTCCTATATACAAAATCATACTTCTGTTTCTCCATCAGCCTCAGTTTTCAGTATTTAATAACCTTACCCTTTTAAGTAATGTGTTTAGGTCTTATGGGCAATACACTACAGTAGGACATTGTCTATGGACAACTGTTCTTGAAGGAATGAGAAAAAAAGACTGGTTTGCTCTACATTTCCAACAAACCACTTCTGTGTTAGGGGGCAATTCCATTTCTGACATTGGCTTCTCTAGCTTAACCTATTTCCAAGCCATGTTCTTGGTGCAGTGTTTGTGAAAAGTTAGTGAGACACCACTGAGATGCCTGGCAGAGTCCTAACAAAGGCGCCTCTCCACCTGCAGCTTTTGGCTCAAATATCCCAAAAGAACAAGGCAGACAATACAATATATAGACATTTTGCTTTCCTGGAGAAGGCTTTTGGACAGAGACACTTACAAACAAGTTTGGGCCCTTTCTCACCAAAAATATTCAAAACACTCTCACCTTCTTCACTGTTGGGAAAGATAGAAATTGATCATGCTTTTAGGACTGTCCCTGATGTGACACTTGAAACACTGCAGATTTCAGTTTAATTTGCTACAACACATCATTTGCCAACTGGCTACACATATTTCTTCAGTATAATCCATCCTCCACTGTGTCCAACAACTAGAAAGAGCATACATGCGGGACATTGCCAGAGTAGAAGTCCACAGTGCTCCATCTTTGAAGGCACAAAGCACAGACAAATGAGTATTTTGACTAAAACTGGACCTGCTGCAACTGGATAAAAGCTTACATACTTTCATACTTCAGCTCTCTCAGTCAAAATAACAATTTCATGCTGTCTCTGACAAATGCCTTAAATGCCACATCACACAAACCATCTCCCGAAGTTTACATATAATCTTATCTTCCTTTTTGCTTGGATTTAGCTAAGACTTCTAGGGATACCTTAAGGAATTTTTCTTCAGTAGATTAATTTAAGAGCTGAAATTCCACTGGGTTGCAAAAGCTTTGTCTTTGAATTTAATGTGCACGGACAGTAAATCTGCAGGAGTTTCTCTCAACAATAGCAGGCTTATTACTCACACTGTATTTCTGAGCATCACACAGGAGGATGATAGGGAAAGCACAGGCTCACACACTGCGTCCTGGAACACACAGCATCTACTAGACTCTCATCTGGGGATCTTCTATTCCAAAATCTCCTGATTTCAAGCACATACCACTCCACCATTTGGCTAACCAAGTATTTCTTGGCTCAAACAGCTTGGGTCCCACATATAGAATACGAAGGTCATTTCAAGAGGCTAGATGAGTGCTCTGTTTAAGAAGCTCACCTATGCTAACTGTGCAAGATTCAACCAGGCAAAGGATCCAGCCCTCTTTCCAGGCCTGCAGCCACACTGGGAGCTACATGCACAGTAGGTTTCTTTCAAAAATATGTCTAGAAAATGCTTTGACATTTGTGTATCACAATAGCATTTGTTCTGATTCTCAGTGACAACTCAAAATGTCAAGATTTCTTTTGATTTGGAGTACACAATTATTTGAATGTTTTCTTACAACACCTTGTCAAAGCACTGGCTTATAATACTTCCCAAAAATAAAAGTTACCATCATTTCAGCTTATAGTTTTCTCACCTTTTCCCCTTGCAGACTCATCTTCAATGTTAGTAGAGCTGAGTGCACAGCTTAGGGACTGTTCCTCTATCTGAAGATAACTATAGTGATCTCCTTTGTGGGTGCTGCTGTTAAAACCAGCCTAAAGGAAATGACTGCAACTCATTAGGGAGTACTTTGCAGTCCTCAAGAACTACTGGGCTGCACTTCATGCAATACCCAGCTATGCCCTCTCTTGAAGGGGGGTCATGGTCATTCAGCTGTTCCTCACAGGTTGTTGGCTAGGGAGGATGTTTGTTAACGATGGGAAATGCACTGAAAAGTAGGTCAAGTACAACAAAACTGAGGGGAAGAAGGATGTTCAAGAGGGAATTCCGTTCTCCTAAGCATATGCAAATGAGGGTGTTAGCAGCTGAGGCATCCAAAGACTACAGTGTGGGGAATAGAAAATGAAAACCAAAAGCTGCACCACAGAGGAATCTATCTGTGTTAGTCTCTACTACCTGAATTTCCATTTTACAAGCAATCACACAACTTCCGTGTACTTTTCCTATCTCCATTATTAAAAGCATGTCTAGTTTATCAAGAATTGGCTCTCCAAAACAGACTACTCTCTACAACCTGAAGAGCAACTCATTGACTGCTATGAGTCCAGCTCTGGGATACACAACTGAGGGAAAATTCTGAGAGGAAAGACAAAAATACAGATTCTAACCTTTATGGGGAGTACTTGGAAAGCTATTTTAGTTGTCCAGAGATCTGAAAGTTAGTTTCATATTAACATATCTACATTTTATGTATATATACATATATATATACACACACCATCACATGTCCACTCTGCTTACTTGGAGGGACAGGCACAGATTCCTCCCCCATAAAAGTAGTTTTGGGTAGCAGCTGTGTTTCCAGAAACACATAGCACAAGGGAACAACCACTTCTGGAAGCATCTTTCCCATGTGGACCATTTCTAAAACTGCTACTCAGCAGGGCTAGAATGAAATCAGGTAAACATTCAGGAAGATCTTCAAGGAGAAGAGGACAAAAAGGGTGTCTGTCAGCTTCTTGGTTTCTTGCACATAGTAGAGAAGGAGAGTGGGATGGGAATTTCCTTTGGTTTACAGGTTTACTGTACAGTTTGACCTGGTAAATGCAGAGCATGACCCTGTGGAGCTGGGGTAGCTCCCATGTGGTGTGAGAAGAAAGTTCTTTCTAGAGCACCAGTTAATATGATGCTCTCCTGTAGCTTAATCAGCTCTGGTGACTCATCTCCCCTCTCAGTTCGTGTATCTGAAATTTGGGAAGCAGGGACGAAGGTGACTTAAAGGAAAAACGCTCTGAGGAAATGAAATTAATCCCAGAGGATTTCCTGACATAAGAGTCTTTCAAGGCACCCTGACATGTTCTCGGGGCACAGACTGTCACGCCTGGCAGCCAAGGCTCAAGCGATGCCTTGGTGATGCTTCACGCTCCAGTGGAACGCACGGCTGCGCTTCTCAGGGCCTGGGCACGTAGCTGGCACTGCTTCAGTTCCGCCTGCTCCCCTCCTCACTGGGAGGAAGGGGACATGCTGCCTCTAATCTGTTTGTATTTCTTACCTATTTTACACACATATGTGTTGAGAGTATCTAGATACATGCGATTTGTACAATTATATACGCAAGAAGGAAAACTAGCGAGAAAGGGCCAGATGTCAGGGACCCAGGTACAGATGCATGAATGAGAGCAAACAGACCCAAGCCCACCCTGCTCTGCTCTATCTGGAACTTCCTTTTTATGCCAACTTTCACAGTATTTTGAACTCTCTCCTAGTTTTATAGCAAAGCTTGGTAAAAATAATGACAAGTAATGAAGCGGTTATAAAAGAAAACTATATAAAGTAAATGTTATGAGTGAAAATAGAAAAAGAAAACAATGATCTTCAGTATTTTAATCCCTGTTTACGACTCTGACAATCTTGTACAAACATGTAAATGTTTACAAACATGGATGTTACTGCCAAATTTGAGCAGAGCAAAAGAATAAGATTTTGAGCATCTTTGCATAATGGGAAATTCTAGCAGAGTAAGGTTTAAAAAAAATTCAATTTTTTCTGCAATTTCCATTTTAGGTTTTAAACAGGCACATTTAATTGTATCCTTCTTTAATGTACTGTGTTACATCCAGAGTTGAGACATTTTCCAGTAAATGAAGAAAAACCTTTCCCATAGCCACAAAATGCTGTCAAAGCCTCCAGTGACAGCACAGTTTCAGTGATAAAACAATACAGTTTTGTAGCACACAACTGCCTCTACTGCACTCTATTAATTCTTGGCCACTGACATTACAATCACCTCCTGCATTGTTCACATTATAATAAACCTCTCCAGAGTTTGTTTTTAATTTGAGATATATACACTGCCCACAAACTCCTGATTTTTTACTCTTCTATTAGATAATTTCACTTAAATTAATGTTCAAGAAGTACTGAAAATTCCCATTCCATCTAGCAAGATCTCCTCATTGTCATCAAAAGCTTTGATGTCTGTGAACCTGTTGATAGTGTCCATCACTATGAGTCAGCATATGTAAGAGCCAAACATAAAGACCACAGAGACCACAAGGGAAAGAGCTGTTATTTCATTGCACCTGAATAGAAATCCCTACCTTTGGGTTTGCTTTGGAGGTGTTTCTCTTTAGCTTTAAGAGTTGCTGGTTTCTCTTTATTTTTTGGGCACTAAGACATTCCTTCACAATGGGTTTACTGCCACGCATTGCAGCAGTCCAACAACAGCAGAACAAAAACCACCTCTGTATTTCAATTACATCTAGTAAAAAATACAAAGTAATCTCTAACTTTACTAGATTTAATTAGAAACTTTTTAATGGTCTGGGAAAATAAGATGAATAAAACTCGTGGTGTGACAGGATGTAGGCAGCTGTATAGTAAAAGGAATTCTTTAATTCCTTTAGCATGTTGACTACCTGGATTAACTACAATCTTTGCAGAAGCAAATGCCACATCAGTTACTTACTTCAAAGGCCTCTTATTCAGGTCATTTTCCCTCAGTGTTTATGTTGCAAATATTTTTGTACACTACTAATATAAGGTTATGGGCAGTGCTGTTTCTAAAGAACCATACAGATTCTGAGGGATAAAATGTAGCTCTGAAATAATCACAGCTCCCACAAATCCTACTGCCTTTTCAAGGCTATTGTCTTTTTTGATGCTGCACTTCTGATAATTTTGATCACTTAGAAGTACAGCCTCTCTTTTTTCCCCCCAAGACCTTTGAAGCTGTGCAATTCGACTGTCATCTCTCACAGGAGAAGCTATGGGAAATAATAAAAGAATACAGCCTGGCAGCTTACCTTGAGTGACTCGAGTCCTCAAGGAACCAAGGCTGTCTACTGAAAGGGAGCTCTAGTAGCCCTCTTTAGACCATTATGACCTGGATCCTCTCAACACAGCATCCCTGCTGCCCAGAGCACCTTCCCTCAAGTGCCAGCTTGAGCCACAAGCTTTTGAAAAGCCCACTACCAAACCCCATGCTCCCCCAGGATTATATGGCAACTACATGACACAAGTATTCACTACTAACATGACTTCTTTATCATAAAGCATCAAGCATGTGCTTCTCAAAAACAGGATTACTATGAAGAAGCTGGAGTAAGTGTTCAGTGATTCAGTGCTGCTCCAGAGAGCACTGCAAGCCACTCCAGATAGTACACTGTTCTGCACATAAGTGATTTTGAAGAACTGAGTGATTTCTTTCTTCCCGAAGGCTGGAAGTCTTTTCTTGAACTATCTCAAGTGTGTGCATGTGTACAGCCACACACAGAGTAATCCACTGCAGTAAAGGACTACCAACAACACCACACAACCACTCTGCTAGAGCAAAATATTTGCTGCTTTTTCATGACCACAATCATGGAAAAACATGCCACAAGTTGCAATTTCAGTTTATTTGTATCACATATAGCTACTATTGCAAATTTCTTGCATTACTATGGCTGATGCCTTGAAAGATCCATGCACACTTGCACAGGCGTGTAAAATGAGACATTCTATCATTTTAATCCTACTTCATAGGACAAGCACACTTTGAATGACAACATGAATAGTTAAATGTGCAACTAGAAACAAGAAATACACAGAAACCAGCAAGGCGAATTCTATCAGCCAACCCCCCTGCGCTAAACACACCTGTCTGCAACCCCGGCATCTTCTTGCAACATCTGCTATTCCAGTAGAGCAGCACAGGGAAGCCATGGGAGAGTGACAGTGGGGGTTAAAAAGCCTGCCCTGTATTTTTGGGTTCAATACTGAAAAGAAGAAAAGCAACCTCTAAGCAAGATGTGGGTGTGGGTTAACTGATTTAAAGCACTCCTCATATCCATTGCTTGTAACAAAGTCCAAGCTAAAGAATTTTTGCAGTAAAAATGTTCAAGAGGTACTGTGCCTTCCAGAGCACCAGCATTACTACATTACAGCTCCCACTGTGTTAATCATTAAGAGCCTGGAAACTCATGTTGAGAGAGAGGTATGACAGCAACACATGGATATATTCCCTGACATTTAATACAGTCACTTTGATTAATTATTAAATCTCTAAAATGAACTTGGTGCTTGAAATGGCATTTCAAAGGGTCCAATGTTCGCATTAGCAAATTAACTTTACTCTCAACAGTTGGCACTAGTTGCTTGGAAACAATTATTTTAGACATCTAAACACACTTCACTTAATCCATACACCCCCTAGTCTGGTTTCCCCACAACCTGCTCAACAGATTTACATATTTTTGGTATTCCCTACATAGCTTGACATTCAATTTTCAAAAATAGTATCTTTGCAGCCACTGAACCTACACTTAATTTCATTCAGTATGCCCAGTCATTTTCAAAGTCAAAAGCATGAAGATTGCTCAGAAAGACAATTCAAATTTTATATATCTTATATATATATAAATACATTAATAAGTATTTCTCACATAGACAGAATTTTCACTTGGGAACAAATACATGCAGAGGAAAATAAAATATTCAGGTTAGGCAATCAGTCAGTGCAGGAAAACACTGTACATCAAAACACTAAATACACCTAAGGCGAAAGTTTAATAATTGCAAAGTATTTTTGTTTCCCTTAATTCAATAGGTGTCTCTGAAAAAAAAATCATACACACAGTCAATATCTAGCTGACATTAATTAGACAAGCAAAAACTCACTGCTGTGAGCATTTTAGGACTGTAAGCAAAGAGTAAATACATCTTGCTGACAAGAAGAATTTGCCTATTTTTTGTTTTCTTCCTCACTGTTTTCAAAAAGAATTTATTTTTCCTATAAATGCTTTGCAGGAAAGTACCAGTTAGGTGAGTAAGTGCGGGATCTGATTTGGCCCAAAAAAAGGTACAGCCAGGAGGAGCTGCTGCATCAGTGGTGTCCACCTACGAAGAAGGCTTTTGGGAGAGGTGATGAGAGAGAACTGGGGCTGGGATGCAGCCTCCAGCCTACGCCAGGAAGCCCCCCAAGCTCAAGTACCCCCCTGACCTGAACAACAAGAGATGAGTTTAACGCCAGCGCTCCTGAATCTGGGCTTCCAGCAGCTTGGAAAGCTAGAAAAAACACCAGCAGGTTCCACACAGCCCCTTAATAGACAAACAGAGGAGGTGGTTGAGACTTGGGAAGAAATCCCTGGCCTTCAACTGAACACTGTTCCTGTCTGACACACCATGGTATTCCATTTATAACATTCATCAGTCTCGCTTGAGGGAGTGTGTGGGCTAGTCAGATTAGTTTTTGTATAAATAAATCTCATTCTCTCACATTTTTTGAGATTGGTTTCAAATTACAGTAATTTCACGAATACAAGCCGCACCAATTTGACCAAAATTTTGGTGGAAACCCGGAAGTGCGGCTAATATTCCGGGGCGGCTAATCTATTAACAAAATTCTAAAAGCTGCCAACACGGAAGTGAGAGCCCGCGGCAGCCCCAAGCCAAGCTGGAGCCCGGCCGGCCCCGGCAGAGGTGGGAAAGCCTGGCAGAGGCGGGGCCAGCAGTGTCGGGGGCGGGCGGCAGAGCCTGAGCCAGCAGGGCGGGGGAGCCCGGGAGAACTGGGGCTAGCAGTGCAGGGGAGCATGGCAGAAGCAGGAAGGCCGGCGGGTGGGGCTGCCTGGCAGCGGGGGAAGCCCAGCATAATCGGGGCCAGCAGCGTGGGGGAGCCCGGCGGTGCGGGGGCCTGCAGTGCCGGCCAGGGCGAGGAAACGTGGCGGCGGTGCAGACGGGAGGGGGCGGCCGGCGAGCGTGGTGGCGGCGGCAGCAGCCCTGCCGGCGGGGCGAGCGAAAGCGGCGCTCGCGAAAGCGCCGCCCGGCGAGCGAAAGCGTCGCCGCGAGCCGCGAACCGCGAGCCGGGAAAGCGCCGCCGCGAGCCGCGAACCGCGAGCCGGGAAAGCGCCGCCGCGAGCCGCGAGCCGCGAGCCGCGAGCCGCGAGCCGCGAGCCGCGAGCCGCGAGCCGCGAACCGCGAGCCGCGAGCCGCGAGCCGGGAAAGCGCCGCCGCGAGCCGCGAACCGCGAGCCGCGAGCCGCGAACCGCGAGCCGCGAACCGCGAGCCGCGAGCCGCGAGCCGCGAACCGCGAGCCGGGAAAGCGCCGTCGCGAGCCGCGAACCGCGAGCCGGGAAAGCGCCGCCGCGAGCCGCGAACCGCGAGCCGGGAAAGCGCCGCCGCGAGCCGCGAGCCGCGAGCCGCGAGCCGCGAGCCGCGAGCCGCGAACCGCGAGCCGCGAGCCGCGAAAGCGCCGCGGGGCGGGCGCGGCGCGGGGCGGGCGCGGCGCTCGCGAGGCGCGGCGCGGGGCGAGCGAAAGCGGCAGCGGGGCGGACGGCGAGCCCGGCGGCGGCAGCCCTGCCAGCCGGGCGAGCGAACGCGGCAGCGGGGCGGTGCTGACGGGAGAGGGGGGCCAGCGAGCCCGGCGGCGGCGGCGGCAGCACCACCCGGCCAGCCCCGCCGAGCCGTGGCGCTGAGCTGGGCCACCCGGCCCCGTCGGCAACCATGAGCCGGCCGAGCCTGCCTGGCCCCACCCCGAGCCAGTAAAGCCCGCTATGCCGCGATCCTGTTACTAATTGGCCAATTTGTGAAAGCTGCGCACGGATTCTCGCGACGAACGAAAGTGCGGCTAATATTCGGGGTGCGGCTTATCTATTGACAAAGACAGCAACATTGTCGAGGCACCGGGGGTGCGGCTTATAATCCGTGCGGCTTGTATTCGTGAAACTACTGTAAATAACGTGAGGAAGTGAAAACAGATCTTCAGAACTTTACAATAGTTGTGGTCTCATAGGTGGCTTAGTAAAAACAACTTTTACAACATTGATGCAATATTTTTAGGTAGTTTTAGTCTCAGAATACTTGAAAAACAAGTTGTAGACAGGCTGACATTTTAAAATAATTTTGTAACTCTGCATCTCTGAATGGCTCCTAGAGATAAAGGTTATCCAAAAGTCACAAACCCATTTCCCAGAGTAGACTCACAATCTTGAGATTGACAGGCACTGTTCTGTACAGAAAAAAATACATTGCAGGGAGGGAGAGGAGAGCCCATCTATTTGTTTCCATTTGCACGTTTAATAAAATCCTCTTTAGACAAAACTATTCTTAGCCTTCACATTCAACACCATGTCAAGAAGCTCACATAGAAATCACACATTCTTCTGTCTTCAGTAGGACTGTATATGATGTACCCAAGGAGAAGGTGGACTGAGGTCAGACCTGGTGCTAGAGGTATGTCTAGGAAAAAAGTACTTTTGTGTGCTACAGAGCAGAGAAGAGCATGGGCAACATCTAAATTACATATCAGAGTATGTTTCTTCACTGACATTGTGAAGCATTGGAACAAGCTGCCCAAGGAGGTGGTGAAATCACCATCTCTGGAGGTTTCTGGAAAAGCATCTAGATGTAGCCCTTGGGGTATGGTTTAGTGATGAGCTTGGCAGTGTCAGGTTAACAGCTGGACTTTATTATCTTAGAGGTCTTTTCCAACCTTCATGATTCTGTGAAATGGACATGGACACTGTCCTGCCTCTGGCACCCCCTTCACAATTCAAACAGGCTTACTGAGTAGAAATGCAGGCTTATCTACACTAAAGCAGCACCATAAGGGGGTTTTATACATGTTGCTCTTGAAATAAGTGCAGAAAAGTAAGTCATTCAGAAATCAAAAGTCATGATTTCTGAAATATATATATAATACAAACACACAGAGAGATATCTGAGTTGAAACATCTGAGTTACATATCTGAGTTGAAATTTTAGCATGAAGGGTTTTTGCCCCTAACAATTGCTCTCCCAGGAGAAGCTCAGGAGTGCCCATGCCTGTTCCCCCCTGCCCCAACAGGACTGTCTACAAGCAAGGGTAGTCACACAGTTCTGCATTAGACTTAATTCTGCAGACAGAGACCAAAGCTTTGCACCTTTGATGTCCTGCTGCAGTCCTAAGTTCCAGAGGTTTGATTTATTCTACTGTGACTGCATCTCAGAAGTTTGTTTTGCTGCAAGTTCTTCAGGTCCTTGTTTTCATACATCTGAAGAAACAACACTGAGCTGTTCTAAGCAAAGAGATCAATATAAACACAGAGCTCATCTTTTGCCATTTCCAATCTTTCATACACTACCAAAGAACCTCAAGCTGTCACTTACCCCATGTGCATTTTCTATGTGCACATACAGATGTGCTTAGCTCCTGTCCAAAACTCAGTCTACAATTACAGCATCCCCACTGGCCTCCCTACCGAAGGGAGCACACATTCATTTGCTCGGATTCCGTAACAGCAATTGGCTTTCATACAGTAAAGAGCAGCAGTCGTATCTTCTATAAAACTCCACATAAACCCACTTTCAACTCAGAGAGAATAAAAATGAAATAAATAAAAAATCACTGTACTTGACAGGCAATTTAACACATTTACTATTTACTACAATACATCTATCTACTTCAGGTTTTGCTCCAGTGGAACAGCATTTTAGGGTCACCATCAAATGTGTCTCATGTTTTGTCCTTCTTTTCCTTCTTGCTCCACCTCCTGCCCTCCAGCAAGCATTATACAGTTTAAAATGTTAATATTATTATAGGTTACAATTTTAAGTTCTAAGCAAAGGCTCATGTATAAAAGATATTGGCAAGAACAAATGGCTTTTCCAAAGAAAATAAATCAGCAATAAAGTGTATTAATCAATGATTATTGAATTCTGTGCTCCAGGCTAGTGGTTCCTGTCAACAGTGGTCCTTCAGAATCAGGTTTTCCTCTTCAGCTTTAATGAACAAGATTGAAATAACGCACTGATATGAAATAATGTAAAACAATCAACTACCTTTGTTTTTGAAGTCTGAGCAATTTCCTTGAGAACCAAAGTGCAATAGAATAGAACCACCATGCTTACAAATTCTCTCAGAGGAAACAATAGAGAGATACTGATCTCTCGGTTAAAAAATATTTTATCTCTCTTAGAAGTGGGTAGAGAGTATGGAAACACAATGCAGACAACAAACACTGGGAAGAAACTGTTAGAATTACCATTTTGTTCTACCCACACACACCATTTTCTTCCAGGTTCCCAACTACAGACTAATATCAAACCTGTACCAATGGCACCAGTCACACGAATGGAGTTACATGCCTGGCATTTGTAGGACCAAGTCTTTAGCTGGCCTACAGCAAGGCACAGCTGAGACAATACAAAACCTCAAAAAAACCTCCCACTGTCAGCTCTGCAAATCTGCTTGATAAAATAAACACCAAGCCGAAAAAGTGCAATTACTGCAAACAGATTTTTGAGAGCTTTGTTTTCCATGCAGTGTCTATAAACAAACAAATAAATCTCCCCATGCATTTTAAGATGCACAGAAAAACACATTAAAACCCAGACCACAGCCCCTGACTAAAACAGCTGAATTTGCAGACGCTAAGGCTATTTGAACTTCACTTCCTCTGCTTCTTTCCCAGACAGCTTCCTATTCACATTTTTCTGACCTAGCCTTAAGTTAAGGCATCCCCAGTGGCCTTGGGTCAAGTCTAAAGGCAGGACACACGCATCTTGAGCTCTGGAATGTGCTGTCACATTTAACAACTGACCATCCCCCTGGCTCACTGAGCAGCACACACTAGTTTGTTTAAATAAATAAGTAAGCAGAAAGAGCAGCTGGCAGCCAGACTACAAGTAACCTATGCTTTTTAAAAGTAAACCATGTACTGCAGACCAGGAGCAGGCATTTTCCATGTTGCAGTAGAAAGACACACCTCTGAATACACCCCTTCCTGTCTGAATTCCATAGAAAGCCTTCCTTGCCTGAGGGTTTAAATGACTGCACATGGGATGAGTTGGCTTTCTCCCCTTTGCAACAATGGTTTATGACAAAACTGCAAGAAAAATCTTTATTAGACTGCAAATTCAGGAGATACTGTGTGCCATTAACATTATTTTTCAAGTAGTTTAAAGGACTTCAGGATATGTGAGGAGAAAGGTGTTCCATGCATATAATTCAGAAAATATATAAAATTTCCACTTTGGGAAAAAAAAAAAAAAGTCAGGAAAACAGGGTCACTCAATTGCCCAGGGCCCAGCAGAAGAATTAAAGAACTATATGCATCAGCAGAGAGAAGGCGGGCTGGGGAAGGATTAAAAATGAAAAAGAAAAAAAAAATAAAGGCTGCCCCAGTAGAACCTAGTGGGCTGTATATAATGCCAATATGTGTGTTCTCTCATTTTGATATTATCACCTAACCCTTCTTTCCATACCATGTATTAGACTGGACTTCAAAACTGGATAAATCTTCCAGATTCCGCAAGTTGAATTTAGAAGCCTACAGACAGATAAACCATTCAGTGATCTTCTGGGAAGCACTGATCATTTTCTAACAGTACAATAATCAAATGAAAAATTCACCTCTTGAACTATTATACATTTTTAAATATTGCCTGTTTCTCAGAGTCTTTTCAGCTTAATTTAGTGGTGCATTTAAAAAATATAACTTGTGACCAAGAAAATATTACCACTAATTTCAAGAACAATTTTAACTATTTAGAGAAGCAGTTAAAATGAGCAGAAGTGATCACAAGTGTTTATTAATAGCCTTCTGTAGGGTACTCAAAATCAAGTTACACTTTTCTCCTTATTTGTACATATCAATTGGTGGTAGTTTACCTAAAATTAAGGTATAAAAGTGCTGCTGTTTACCATTCATTAATTAATCAAATAAGACATACTTACCAAGTCATCAAGACATACAAGACATTTCATCACAAAATAAGAGCTCGCTCACCAAAACGACATCTTCCTTACCTGAAAATCCACTGACATTTTACCAGTGCATAGAATACCAACATATTAAAGGTGTGTAAGAATGAATTCCAATTAACTGCTTTCACAGAATTTTAAAAATTGTCTTAATTTCCATTTTGGGAGAAAGAGAGAAGATTTGAGCATTTTCTATATATCAAACCTATTTGCACCCAGTGGAGCATTGTGTTACCTTGGCCTGCTGCTCTACTCACACTGATGTAACCTCCCTAACAATTATGCCATGAGTAACATTTTTGTAAGAGACTTAAACCAACAGCTAATAAACTTCTTTCACTATCTAAATGGAAAAAAACAACCTATTGTGAATGGACATGTGGCCGTAAAAACCTCAATTATCTGTACAAGACAAAGGACCACAAACTCCAGGCTGTAACTAGAACAGCCTTCAACAGTTTTGCTCAGTCTGTGGAAACAATTTGCATGACACAATCTGCCCTATAAAATCCACAGCCTTTTTCATTGTTATAAGAGCTTGAGCTCAAAGGAGCAGTGAAAGAAAAAAAAGATTCAAAAAAACCCAAAATAAACTAGAAAGGAGCACTACTTTCTACCCCTCGCAAGAACAAAAGACAAACACTGAATTGCAGCACACAAATAAAGTACCAGTTACAAAACAAAACCCTTCAGTGCATTCTGCATCCCTTGTGGTATGCTTGGGAGTGGCAGCATTTTAAAGGGATGGTTGTGCTCTTCCAGCAGACAAACCTCTTGCTCTCTGCTCTCCTGTAGCACAGGGCTGGGTATTCCTGCCTGAAGAATCCAGCTAAGACACACATGACAATTGGGAGAGCAGCTGATTGTTTTCAAAACCTACCACATTCATAAATACACCTCTATTTTTGTGAGATGTTCAGTGTAAACCAATAAAAACATAGGTAAATCATAATTAACCTAAGCTTCAGATGACTCTTCTCTTTTTTTCCTGCCAGGGTATGGCAGAAGTGAAGGCCAACAGATTTAGAAGTGCTGGGGATGCCTGTGTAACTCCTCTGCAAATCTGTGAAGCCCGGGTGAAATATGGGTCAAGCTACAAAGGGACCTTTTCAGAGACTACCAAAATGTCATTAAATTCGTGGGGATTTCAGAGTTTCACCACCACACTGCATTCAGTTTAATTACTGATGGACAGCTATAACCACCAGTCTGAACAGCTTTGGTTTCTTCACTTCAGAAGCCATTCTGGTCTCCTTTTAGCAATGAAAGGGAGCGTAGCATTTTCATGACAAGCCACGTGACATTCTACCACCACGCAATGGAAAATCCGCGTTCCTGCCTTCCAAACTGTAAATGCCACCAGACGTATTTAGATTTACTGACAACTGACCTGAGCACTGCTGCTGCTGGCAGTGCTCTGCCATAGATCCAGGCTCTCGCCCAACTTTCCTTCACAAGCATTTTCTCGTTTTCCCTACGCTGGGCTGTCAGATGCAACGTCCCTATCAGACAGTGTGGCAAACATCCCTTTCGATTTCCGAGCATTCGGCGCTAATACAGCTGGCACTGCAGCCTGCAGCTGCTGCTGTAACTCTTCCCTTGCTGACCACACAACTAACTGGGTTCCTACAATTGGGGTGCAGGTAGGAGGTCATCAGGGCTTTAAAATATTTCCTACTCCAACCTACAGACAGCAAGAGCAAAAAGCACGTATCTCTCTGTATCTAATACATGTTTGCATACCATTCATTTTGTACTGCATTTACTCATTGTTAATACTTTCTTTTCTCTTTTAATAGAGATGGTACCAGCTGACAGAATACTGACAGAGTGCATTGTTAAGTGAGGAGCTTTACCCTCCTGGGAGAGGTCAATGGTATCGAAATAAAATAGACCTGGGCAGCTTCAGAGCTTGTTAAACACACCCAAAGGAAGCATTTGCAAACAGACTTGAAAATAATTTACTGAGTTAATACTTCACATTGTATCTGTGTACTTTTGATTTCACTTTCTTTTTCACAGTTTAACTCAACTAGTATTTCTCCCAGTGGTGTCTTAAATCTCTTGTTTCTCCTTTCTGCTTTCCAAAGTTTGGCTCTTCCCACGGTGATCTTTCCAAAGACAGGTTACCCCAAGTGTTGCTTATCATCTGTTCAAAGTGCCCAGAGACAGCCAAAAAAAAAATCTGGTTCCTGCCTGCTCTGTCCCACAGCTGCTGACAGTGTTCCCTCACAGTGTCAGCACAAGGACTGTTACTACAGAATGCACTGAAGTGATACATGTGTGATCAGATCTTATGGTCACTCATCAAAATTTATTTCTGCATCTTAACTTCAAGGAGATTTTGGTTCATTTATAGCAAATATTACATCCACAGCATGTTTTCATGGCATGCTAAACCCCAAGGAACTCTTGGTTCCATGTTCTCTACTGCAGGCATGTGCACACACACACAAACCATTAAAGAAGCAAACTGCAAGCTCCAGATTAAAGAATTTCTCAACTTGGCCTCCTTTTGTATATGTATTACAACATAATCTTTAATTACCTGATCCATTTCTTACATGAGACCTTGTTTCCTTTAATGCCCAAAATAAATTATTTTAACTACCTGATAAATTATTTAAGACCTTGCTTTCTTCTCATTGCTGAAAGTATAATTCCACACCTTAATTCCCACCCACTATTCAAAGCCCTTCTCTCTGGACAGATACTAATTTCTCCCCAAGTGGTGTTCATCGCTGAAGAATTTGCTAGCTTAGGAAACACTCATTTATTTCTACAGCATATCTGTGAAGGAGGGGTACCATTAACCCCATCTCATAGTCAGAGAACCAGAGTACAGGGAGATTATCATCAAAGGTATGCAAGATTTGAAAGGCTGCAGCCTGAGATGCCTTATGGCTGGATTTTCAGACTACTGAGGCTTATGTAATTTTTGTATATACACACCAAACCTCCCTTGGCTACAGCAACTGGTGCCAGACATCTGCAAATTCATGCTCTCAAGTGAGGAAAATGAGGGATGAGCCCTGACAGGATTTGGTGCAGCCTCTGTCACACCAGCACTACAGCAGAAGTGATCAGGTCCTTCATTAAGACTCTTTCATGAGAGGCCAAATGTAGGTCCTAGTGGCACCCTCAGTTCTGCTGTCTTTTAAATCTGAACCATGTCTCCTCAGAATGATTTGTGTATCATTTCCTGGGTTTCAGAAGGAAATAGAAAACCTTCTGAACAAAATCAGTAGCATTAAGGTGCCTGGGGCATCAGCAGTGTGGTCACTGTGGACCCAGTTACAGCACAACCCCTGTATTTTTCTGCTGAAAAACATTTAAAAAATGGTCTGATAATTTCTGTACAGACAATGAGTACCATCACATTTGTCTTACAGAAACAATAACTATGGTAAACAGGTGTGTTTATACTCAGGATGATGATTAATGACAGCTCCTGTCATGCCCTGATAACAAATCACAACAATCATTCAATAAATGTTTATAATCTCGTTGGCAGGGGACTTATATTGTTTCTTTCTTTGTTCCACTAATTGTTTCAAGTTTTCCATTGGAACCAAAGGCCAATATTAAAACTGACAACTCAGTAGTTGCTTCTACCTCTCACTTTAATCTTAGTTCATAAAACCTGATATTTCATTCACTTTACAAAATACAAGGGAAAATAATCACATGTTCATGATGCAAACTGACAAAGCCATGATTAAAACCAAGGACTTACACATCATTTCAGGAAGTAGGAAGCCCAGACCTCTCTGAATTCCTTTGTCTGAATGTTAACATCATATATTCTAGACACACTAAAATATAAAGGGTACCAAATTCTCTAAAACACCAAAGCACAACCTTATGCTAGTAGTTAGTATAAGAAGAGGAAGACCTGTAACAAGTAAATTTCTTGCGCAGGGACAATCAGGATCTTTAGTTATTCAGTAAAGAATAGGACTGGAAAGTAAATGAATGAAAAGTAGCACAGAAATTGTATGCTCGTAATGCTAGCAGGGAGAAGTGTTCCCACTTCATGCAAAGAATTATATAACTCAGGTCTCATTATTTCAGTGCCTTCAAATAAATAAGCTGTTTTCCCTCAAGTAACTCCAAAGCAATGTTTTACTTTCCATGCTCTGTGCTGCCCCAGGAGGCTAAGGGCCATTTCTAGAAGAGCCACAAAGGGTCATTTAAAAAAGCAATCTTATTTCTAACAAACTTAAAACTGGCTGTTGCACCACATTTTTTTTAAGAGAACAAAATTAGGCTTTTGTGGCCTGTTTCACAAATACAGTAATTTCATGATTATAAGCCGCACTGAGTATAAGCCGCACTTCGGGGTTTCAGTAACTTTTTGGTTTTTTGTCCATACATAAGCCGCACCTGATTATAAGCCGCATGTTACAATACAGAGTGTGATAAAAGGTATCGTTCTATCACCATCTGTTGAGGGTGGGGGCAGTGATCCTTATCTCAATGGCAGATAATCTGCTAATGGGCCATCCATTGAAACCAGGTGGGGCATTGTTCTTTATCTTTTCACAACCCATCCTTCCTCCAGCGAGTCATTTTCTGCTAATGGCCCATTGAGTCCCACTGTGTGACTGATAAAATTACTGCATCCCATTGAAAGTTGCTCCAGCCAGGGGGAAGAGCCCAACATTTCTTACCAAGATAAAAACAGAGGTTTTGGGACACTAAGGGAGCCCCTTTCTCCACTGGACTCCAGTGGAAAACCGGATTTCTCCACATCACCACTGGACCTCTGGAGGGAAACTGCACCTTGTACAGGAGCACTGCTCCAACTGAATCACATCTGTCACTGCAGGAGGATGCAGCCACCATTTAATGGGACTGCGACCAACACCCTGCCTGACAGGGTGTCAGGCTGTACTCTGACTTAGTCAGGGTTTGGAGTTTGTTTCTTTGTAGTACTGTATTTCTATTTTGATTTCCCTAGAAAAGAACTGTTATTCCTAATTCCCATATCTTTGCCTGAAAGCCCTTTGATTTCAAAATTATAATAATTTGGAGAGAGGGAGTTTACATTCTCCATTTCAAAGAGAAGTTCCTGCCTTTCTCAGCAGACACCTGTCCTCCAAACTAAAACAGCAACTTTTTGTTCTTTGTCCATATATAAGCCGCACCTGATTATAAGCTGTACTTTAGGTTTGGGCCAAAATTTTAGTCAAAATGTTGCGGTAATCGTGAAATTACTGTAATGAAAATGTTTCACCAAAACCAGCACACACCTGCCTGGCAAGAAGAGATGCCTGGTCCCAGTCCTGCAGGGAGCCCCACAGCCTTGGGTTTAGATGTCACACTAACAGACTTTGTGGCTGGGTATCACGCTACTGCAGCACAAGTTACAACACCAACTTACTATATTTTAATTATATAAACAACATAATGCAGCTAAAGCCACTATTCAAACAGACTAAACATCTACAAACACAAGTCTCATCCCAAGACTTACATGCTCTAACTAATATAAAACAGAAAAGGAGTAAAATAAGATTTTAATATATGCGTATTCCTTTCAGGCTTAGAAAACCTAAATAATTTCGTGGGAGGCTGAAGAGCTGCTAACAGTCTTCTTTTCATTACCTACTCCTACTAGCTTGCTTGTCTATAAAAATGAGAATAGTATGTAATTCTTCTCCCCCACTTGGGTTCCACTGGAAAGAACACTGTCACTAGCAGCCATGATGAGCAAAATCATAGATAAACAGGATCATCTCCAAAACACACACATACCTCACCAGAAGTCAAGCAATTCTCTACAAGAGGATGGTTGTCATGAAATATAAAACTGCACTAGATGCAATGACCAATTCTTTAAAAAAAAACAAAAAACAAAAAACCAAACAGCTTTTAAACAATTTTTAACACCTGTGTGGAAGAAGATGAAAAAGCTAGAGAAACAGCATGTGGGTAGACCCTTATCCAATGACTGTGTGAATTTTATCCAAATTGGAAAATATTGCAACTGTCACACTGGAAGTCTTAGCAGTGGAACCACAGACAACATCACTTGCTACCGTTTTTGTTTCATTCAGAAAACCCTGAATGGGGAAGTTGTCACCACCTCTCCCAGCAATAAAGCTCAAATACAGCAGCTTCTTTTATCACTGTGGCTGGCTTGCAAACTGACACTGGGTGGTAGCCCTGTGATGACAGAGTCTGTCTGGACATGGTCATCACACCCATGATGAACTGAAGGCATTGGGGCTATCCAGATCTCAGGGAAAAAGTGGCGTATGGAAAACAGAAATACACAAGACCTCTAGTCTATTAATGAAAATCTCCAGATTGCAACAACCATAAAACAGTTATTAAGACGAAGAAAATAAGAGGTTTAATAAATTTTATTTTTATTTATTTAGTTATATTATTTTCATTGTGTTTTCAAAGTTTGCCATATCCTCTACTCAGGTTACTAAGCCTTTTTTTCTTGTGGGCTTCAGCAAATACTTTAGTTTCTAAGAAAGCTGACATTTTACTGTACTGACATGACAAGATCTGTGATGGGTGAAGAACAACCCCCCACACATGCACATCCAGTTAAACTGCAAACTAGCAACACACAACCATTGCAAAATGAAACACAATTGTCCTGCATTCCTCATCCTCAGGATCAATTAACATCTCTGCAACTTGAGCAAGAGATACTCAATTCCCTTGTCACCACATGACTCATAAAATCATTAACTCTTCTGCAACCCCAATCAAATATGTGAGATTGCTGCAAACAAGAACTATTTGTACTGATTTACCAAATGGAGAAAATCTTGACAAGAATGATGTTGCTACTGACCACAGCATTAAGAAACCATAGGCATGTCACTCCCCTTGGTGTTTTGTCTTGCGTATTTCATACAGCTTTAAAACCACCTTGGGTATAAAATTCAAAGTCATTTATTCCTAGCATTTTGGCAGCCATGGTGTGGGAGTTTCTGCACCATAACATTGAGCTGTGATGGAGAAGAACGCCCAAGTGGAGTTTTTCTGCTGACACTATCCCAAGAAGTGTATCATATATACAATATTAATTTTAATAATTCCCAGATTTCAGTCAACATAGAGGAAATTTTCAATTCTGAGTCATGTAAAACCTTCAGTTTTTCCTTTTTTACCTTATTTGCTAGGCTAGGAGCCAAATACTTTCCCTTCGCTTTCCAGTGATGACACAGGGAGGGAGAAGGGCAAAAAATGGAAAGACCATCACATATATTTAGGGAACGAATTTGAAGAGGTTGATGGTACTAAACTGAGGAACCAGATGATTCTCACATCAGAATTGTGAAATATTTAACAGATGGCATCAGAAATGATACATGACTTCACCACAGATGCAGACTATGGCAGATTACTTTGTTCAACATATTAACACTCCTGTTACACAACATATATTAGGCCTTGACAAAGGACAGAAGAAAGTTATTCATTGGACCCTGGTGACAAAATGGAACATTTTAAGGTCAAGGTTAAAATCGTGGAATCTCTCAGGTTAGTGGGTGTTTACTAGCAGAATTTTTCAAACATTGCTTTTTGTGATCACTACTTAATATTGTCATTGCATCTACACAGAAAGTAAAATCTTTATGCCAACAGACTATGCTGTGAACCATGTTGAGAAGAACATCATAAAAAGAATAACCACCAATGAGAAAAAGAAAAGATCTCTCAGGAGATGGATGACAGACATCAGAAGTAAAAGAAGTAAGGCAAAATTCACCCTCTACCTGCATGTTTCTGGAAACCTGTGAAATACCAAAATTAGTCGGAAGAAACTCAATTCCTTCCAAATATTTGAAAAATAAAGACTTCGTGCTGAAATTATTTTAGGGTTGGGAAGAAGTGTTTGTTTTGGTCAGAGGTGACCAAGCCAGGCTGGGTCCCAAAACCACACTGCCACTCAAGTCTAGGCTGAAACTCAAAGCTCTTGGCACAACACCCTGACTTCAGCAACAGGGAATATGTCATACCTGGGAGCATTCCAAGAAGTTCTGCTACACAGCATTCTTGATGGTTTGCAAACAGTCTTTGTAATAATTTAACAAGGGCCTTTTTATGCAAAGCCTTATTTTAAGGAACAGGTTGAATGGCAGTGCTGTAATGCTGCTCAAGATAAGTATGATGCTTTTTAAAGTGTTTTATATGATAAGCACCAACTTATCTGAGTAGGCTGGGTAGCAATTTCATCACCCACTATGTTAACACTGCAAAGACTCACTGAAATGAGCATGATGCCTGCACTACTGATGTCAATATGTGCTTGCATACCAAAATTACTACTTTAGTTTTTCTAGAATTACATAGCACAGACACTTCAGAAAGATAAGAGAGCTGGTGTTATAAGTCAAAATAATGTTATCCATTAACTGAACACAAGTGGATGAAATGTCCAAGAAAAAAGACATCTGCCTCAGGGGCTGGGGTATCTTTTTTTACCCAGAGAGCTTTAGGCAGTATTGTACATTCCCTTCATCCAGCTGTGTCCCAATATCACATCTAATATGGTCTTCCATGGCAAAATTTTGGAGGAGTAAAGACAATACCAAACAGTGGGAGCAACAATATCCCAATACCCAGCCACAGCTGGGCTGAGGACAAACTAAAGTCACCTTTTTCCTGTGATTCCCAGAGGCCTATTTTGTTTTTAACTTTGTTGTCTTTGTTTGATCCTGTGGTTATTCTAATGCAGCTTCTGCATTTTTCCATTAATTCTGCCTCCCCATAAAACACTCTAAGCCATATTATAAATGGGGGAAGAGAGAGAGAGTAACAAGCTCATAAAATGATTGTTTCAGACAATCTTCAAATGTACTGGCTAATTGGATATATAACTCATAAATGATGATGGAGAAGGGATGCCTAACAACGTAGAGAAAGGAAACTAAATCTAAAACAGCTACAGCTTCGTTCAGTTGAATGAACAATAGGCATTTGATTTCATCAGCTCTGATATTCTAAAAATTGTAACATTAAATATAATCTTTCCTGCAAGCACGCATTCTTCTAAGCAAATGACTGTAGAAGGAATGGCTATTAAAAACTCTGCAATTACTCTAAATTTGTACTGTAAACAGTGTAAAACCAGACCATAATTAAATTAAATATGAAACACTTCATTGTCCCAAACACATGAAATTCAATTTGATGAGAGCATTTATAGTAGCACCAGCAGCATCTTTTCAGATTTTACACACTGCTTGCTTTAAGTAACTACCACACCTTTCCAACCAAAACACTGACATACAAAGCACATGGAAAGACCAGACAAAAGCACCTGAGGAGGAACTGTGCTTGAGATGGTATCTCTATGAAGACTGCAAGGCTCAAATCTCCTGTGACAGGTTTAAATAACTGTGAGAAGTAGCTAACTCCTTGGGCATCCAGCTCTGTAGGGCTGTGTGCTATTTGGAGTTCAACTCAATCTGAGTACTTGAACACTGTTGTAAATATCCCTTCAAAATCTGACACACATTTCATCCAGTCTGAAATACTTAAGACCTCCACAGGCTGAAGTGTATACTATTCTCTTATTTAAGTAGAGTAAAAGGAAAATCTTACTAGATATTTGGCTCAATCTTAGTGCCATACATTATGTTAAGAGTTAATAATTTATTAATCGCCATTCAAGAAATCCTTATTACATTTGACAGTTTTTGGAGAGGCTTTGCTCTCTTCTTTAAAGGACCTCCAACAATCAGCTAGGAAAATATTTTGACATACGGCTTTGACACGTTCTTTTGATTTTCATAATTAAAGCAAGAAAAAGCTACCTGTTTTCACTAGCATATATCACTTTTAAATTTTTCGCTGCTGAACAGATTTAAAATTTTTAGTTAGTGTGTAGTGGATTTTGTGTAGCAGACTTCATTCACTATGTTACCCATTATGACTGCATTGCCTCCCAAACAGATCTTTTTATTGCAAGACTCCCTCTTGACAACATAGATAAGTTATATAGTTTAGTATTATCAGTACAGTAAGTTTTCTTAAAAATGGAAAGCAATCAAAATTGTATCAAGAAGCCCAGTAAACAACCAAGCACCCTACATTAATTGTCTTTAGGAGATAGGCAAGCATGGCACACTGGGAGAAAGACAGTAAGAGTAACTAATTTCCTAATTTTCCACAAGATAGCAGTTCTGTGGTGCTATAAGGCACAATCACATTTATCATTCTATCTTAAAACAAACGTAAAGTTACGATTTATTTCGGCAAAGTGGAAACGAAACAAAAAAGAACTGACAGTCACTCACATGGTATAGAACAACAAAAAAGTGCATCAAATCAAACTTCAGCAGCTCAACAAGGCACAGCTTCACCGCACAGGTCCCAAACCAGCGACCAAAACAGTAGAAACAGGCAATTTCTGCTCACAGTTGGTTCTGCTGCCACCACCTCGCCCTGGCAGTGCTTCACAGGACCCCAGGCAGGGGCTGAGTGTGGTTTCCCTCCTTCCCACCCTCCCTGTGGGCACCTCTGGGCACATCCTCTCCTCCAGAAGACCATGGCAGACCAGCAGCTCTGAAACCTGACAGGCAAGCAGACAAACTCCAAGAAGCTGCAGGGTCCAGCATACAGTTTACACAGGGATTTCTGAGCGGGTGGTTTATTTTGGTTTTGGCAGAGTTGCTGAGTGCCAACACGTGAGTGCCAGCAAAAAAAATCCCCGCTTAATTCTCCAGGAGTGGTCCTGGACCTGCAGCGAGGAACCAGCCCACTCAATTTACTCACTACTGAAAAGACCAGGTCACAGCAGAGGCTTAGTAAACTGACTCTACCTCAATACCAAACATTAATCATCAACTTCAACTTACAAATGAGTGCTCACCGCCTCTGTAGTGCTTTAAAAATATCCACACAGCCTTCCAAAGGCACTCTACAAGGGCTACCGCCACGCTAATCGCTTCTCAAAACAGTGTTTTAACAAAAGGTTTCCAGCAGTCAGACTGGATTAACTGCATCTGAAATCTCACCAGGGTCTGCAGACAGACCCTCTTTACTTTGAGAGCTTCTGTGCCACTTCACATGCTTTGTATTGTTCATCGGCAGCAGCGCCAGAAAGAGCTCTCACAGGAACTGACTTTTAATACATACACGAGGCTCAGGTTTTAGCAAGGGAGGAATATTGCTTGCATTTTTGTAGTTTAAACATCTTAACAACATAAGGTTTTGTTCATTATCACAGCCAAAGGAAAATGAGGTTATGCAAAAGACTTACTCCGAAAATGTTCTGAGGCATAATAGTAGACATCCTCATAGCCCTCGTGGTAATCCTCCTCTGGCCGGTACTTTTTGCCTTTCCTTCTTCTGGATCTTCTTATCTGCTTGACAAAGCCCAAGAAGCGCTCCATGTCCTTGCTCACTCACGGCCCCAGCCGGCAGCCCCCTTCGCCCTCCGCTTCACAAAGAGCTGTCCCAGCATGAATCCAGTGCTGGGCAGAGCTGCAGCTCCCACCATCAAACAACCCCTCCCTTAGCTCAGCTCTCACTGGGAAGCATATTGTTTTCCCTTTACAAAAAAAAAAGGGACACACACACAGACACACTTTATCAAATCTACTGACTGGAATATTTCAACCTGAAAATAAATAAAGGAGGAAAGCATTGAAGCAAAAGGAGAATTTCAGGATTTCAAGCTGTTATTAAGCAGTAGAGGACAAAGTTGAAGAGACCTGCTTGCCAGCAAGGGGAAGCCCAGCACTGAGAGCTCCCTATCCTGTGTCTCCATCATTTGAAGAGGGGCTGGGAGGCGGGGATAGATGTTAGTCAATGGACTGAACCATATCTCAAGGCAAAACAGGTTTCCATCCGCCAGCTAAATGCTGCCCTCGTATCTACCGGGCACAGGCTCAGGAGCACGTTTGATTTCATTTATTGTAAGAACAGGAAACACGCCAATCCATTTCTGGCACCTCATACACTGGATGAATAAACAGCAAAGTGGTTTAATCCGTACACACAGCCCACTCACCGGCAAGTGTGCGCCGAATGTGTTAATTGGAGCAGCAGGGAGAAAGCTCGGCAGCTGTTAAAAAATGACACATATACCCACTGGGCATTAGTGTATTCTAATCACTGCTAGATCTAAACATTAAAAGGCACTCCAGACAGGTCTCCTACAGAGCTGGCCAGGGTATATGGCAATAGGCAAACAAAGGAAGCGACATCACAAGCACACTGACAGTACTCATTTCAAATCCCAGCAGAGTTCAAAAAACTTTAAGGTGCAGCTGATTATCCTTTGCACAGGGTGAGAGAATCAAAAAAGCCTGAAAAGGCACTGCCTCTCTTTCCTTGCTGCGTGTCTGAAACCTACATGCATTCCCTAAGATAAGGCTGGAATTTCATCCGTGTTTCTGATGAAGTTCCCCTCCCGCACAAAAACAAAAGCAGTGACTGTTTGAATACTATCATGTTGACATCTCTCAGGGGTTTTTTATTGTAATCTTGTTCCTGCAAGCCCAGTGAAGTCTCTAGTCCAGCAGGACCTCTCCTGTCTCTTGGCACAAGTGAAGGATCAAGCAGTCACCTCAGTCAAACTATGTGCTGAACATGGTCGCTTGCATCTAGGCTCCCAAGAGATACCATTTTGCACTTAGGAGCATAAGGAAGTCAGAAAGTCTTCCTGTATAACAGATTTTACAGGTTCATCATGTGGAAAAGGAAAAGTACACAGAGCAGGGATTAGTTTCTGGTGATGCAGACATTTCAGTGAGTCATTTTGCAAAGAGTAAACCAGGGCACTGTTTCCAAAAGCATAAAAGAAGAAGCAAAGCAAAAAACAGGATTGTAACTTACTAATTCTGTTTCAAAAGAAGTATGCAGAGATTTATCAATATTAAGTTGGGATTTTTTAGTTTTGAAACATGTGAAAGTTATAAGTAAAGGTCAGCTAAACCTGATACCTGAGGATCCTAAAACACACACACATACTGAAAGATGGAACTGGAATTATTCTGGGCTTGCTCCAGTTTTCCAGGTATTTTAAAACAATATTGTCACAAACCCACACTCATTTTATCTGTGAAAGCTCAAAAACCCCTAGATGCTCCTGCTAAGCTCCCCACAGGAATACAGACTCATCCTCCTTGACCTCACCAGCCCTACTTTCCCACTGTGAAAATGCAGCCCCTGTCACTAGCTGATGAACACCCCCAGGGCACCACCAGAACTATTTTTAGTGAAACTTCTGTAAGAAGGTTGTGTTTCATTACAAGTCTGTTTTTATCACACAGCTTTTAAATGGTAAAGACCTTAGAGGAATAGCACAGGCATATTATCAAAAACAAAATAGCCAATAAAACTTCACCTATGGACTTTAGGAAGAACACTGTGTGTTTTGAAGGCTTCAGTTTGCGTCTCTTCTGTGCTCTGCCACCAAGCAGCAAAAACATTACTGTCACAAAATATGAAAACCAAAGATGTAGCCTACAGCAGAAGCAGCACTCTCCCTTTTCAGAGAGAGTAATGTTGGTTTGTTGCCCCTGTTGAGGACTCTACCCAACAGATGTGGAAAATGTGTTTGTAGCTGTCAGAAACAGTCGAGACAGAAGTGTTCCAGCCATCACTGCTCCATGAGGTTAAATTATTAAGTTCAATTAAAAATTACAAAGCTTTTTGAAAAGGACAAAATGTAAAACTTTCTGGCTTGAAAGCTGAAAACTGGAATCAAGCAGACACACTTGGTTTTCTTGTAAATACAGCTTTTTCCAGTGCCTCAGTTGCTCAACATGCTGCAGCAGAAACAGTTTCCCTAGTCATCAGCACACCCCAAGGAGACTTCAGTCATTTCCATAAAAAGACAAATACAGCAAATAAGTGTACAAGGGAGCAACCAAATGATCTGAAGTTGCAGCACAAGCAGCAGGTGCAGGACACCAACAGCCTGACCACTTTCTAGAGAGAAACGATGTAAGACTGGGCAAATTTTGAGCTTTGGAAAGTACATCACTATTACCTGGTACAATGGACTTCCCTTCTCTCCCATGCTCATGAGGCTCATCACACAGTTATATAGTTGCTACAGTAAAGCAGAAAAAATGCACAAAATGGTATTACTGGCCAGTGCTCATGGTAATAGCTCCCACCTATGGAGTGTGTAAAGTATGAAGGGTTGTGGGGGAGCACAGGTTCACCTCAGATAAGCAGAGGGAGCTCAAGCTCTGCTGCACTTTACTTTATCCCACCTCCTACTACTCCCTACAAAGACCAGGCTCCATCTCCCACTCTAAAGATGCAGAAGTAGGCCCACAGTTTCTAACACACAAATTGACAATTCTGCCAGCAAGTAAATCATACACTCATTTCCTTGTACATGAGCGCAAAGAGCAGAATTTCAGAATTTTTACATATTTTTAAAAAAACCAACAAGCAACCTAAGCTTTTGATTGGATTTTCTCTGACTTAAAATACTGTGGTATTTGGGGAAATTTAAAGAAAAGTAAATACCTGAACTGAGGACATTGTTGTTACATATTAATACAAGTCAGAGCATTAAGTGCTTTACTATACTTGTAAGATTTTTGAACAAAATTTTTGTTTCATATGCATTCACCACTGCTACTGTTTCCTGAAAATACTGGAGACATTCATTAGCTACTCCTCATGCCATACCTGTAAATATTTAATCATAGTCCTACTTTCAAAGGTATACACAGAGAACTCAGCTTCATAAACATAGCAGTTAGAAAAAACACCCAAATAAACAGCTTAACTATTGCTTTCCCCATTGCTCAGGCTGCACCCTTCTGCATCTTCTTGTGTAGAAGAAACTCATTTCTTAATGAACATGAACATGGTTCTTGCAACCTTCTGCTTGAAAAGAAATAAAAAAGCAGAAACTAACAGAGGCATAATGGCAGTTTCAGAAAGGCATATTGATTGTACAGGACGAGCAGAGAAAGAAATAAACACTGGCTTTCAAATTTTTAAAATCCAAAACAGAGATGACAAATAGTTTCATCCTTAATGACAAAGAGAATAGGATAATTATGCCCAGAGGGCATAAAATTAGATGTTGGTTTGTATTCTGAAGCTGTCTCTGAACTAGAATTTGAAGAATCAATTTTCTGGTGTTTTCATGCCACAACAGAAAGTTGCAATGTAAATATGTCTGAAGCTCTTTGGCTCATCCTTTCTGCCTACCCCAATAAAAGCAAGCATTCTATTATCATTTCCAAGGGGACTCCTTAGAAGAAGAAAGGATTGTTGTGCTGTCTCCAGCATGTCTAGTGTACCAAAAATTGTGCCAAGTGGCACTGATTAGATAATATTTGCATACTCCATTCTGATAACTCATTTGTTTAAGTTAAGGAGAAGCAGCATCAAACTGGATCAGTCTCAAGCCAGTGACTTACTGGAAATGACTTCATAACAATAATAAAATACACATAAATAAGACAGGCTTTTTCAAAAAGTTGAGTTGAAGCATAAATGCTTTTGCAGCCATGGATAATTTTCTAGAAGACAGATGTCAGCATTTAAGCTTTAATTTGTCTTTATACCCTACCCAGAGCAAATATTAGATTTCTCAATGTGTAAAATATCTGCATTTAACATTTTATTTGTACAAAATTTATTTCTACAAAATTTGTACAGTTATCAATATAAACTTTCACAAGTCACATTTTCTACAGCACTTTTTCCAGCATTTTGGAAAAGCAGCAGGAAAAACGTCTTGGTATCCAAGGATAAGACACTAAGCTAGTAAATATTTAACAAGTATTTCCATTTGAGCGACTTGCAAACATGATGCTTTGAAACCAGAGCCTGTGTATGACTCTCTTATGTGTTGCATCATAAATACAGAATGGAATAGGCAACAAATATTAACAGTTTTGGGCAGGTAATTTGCACTCTCTTAATCAGTATGTTCCAGGGTTTAAAAGAAGAATAGTTTAGACAGATGAACCCTCCTACCCTTCTGTATCTCCCTCTGCTTCTCTGGGCAGCCCCTAAAAGTCTTCTGCTGGGAGAAGGAATGCCCCTCACTGGGAGGCAACCATGTAAAGAGAGTACACAATGGCAAGTGCAGAGATCTACCTGCTTCCGGTTACTCTTGTGAAAAAAACCCCACAGAATTACACATGGACAATACAAAAATTAAGATTAATATAAACAGGTCTCGGAGGCTGGCCGACTAGAGGAAAGAGGTTTTTTCCCTCCTCCCTCAAACCCCAAAGCACAAAGGTAAAGCAAATCTCAAAGAGAAGAACCAATCGCTTCTTCTCTGGTTCTCCTTCAACTGAGGGATGTCTTTGATAATCTGCTGTCATGGTTTTTGAAGACTAGCAATAATTAACAAAGGAACTATTCCCCTTATTTATCTTACGGTATCATCTTGCCTGACTTTCCAGTTTTTCAAGTGATGTTTGTTCACATGCAATAATTGCTCGTGTCAAGGCTGCAATTTTCCACTCTTCGCCCTAAAAATCGTGCTGCAAAATGTGAGCTTTGAAACTTGAAAATTACAAAATGCCTGTAATCAAAAATCTATTACACTCTGTGAGAACATATGGCCAATATATGCAGAAGCAGTGCTATGTACAAAGCCAATATTGTGTGTGAGGAGTACCCAGCAGCAGCCCACCATCCCCTGAGCTACCACTGCCCCACCCAAAACCCCTCTGTCAAGCTAGATTCTCAACACAAGCTTTATTCTCTTCCTAAAGACATCTGAAAAGAGCATTGCAGGCATGGGACATACTAAATATTACAGTGCATATCTCTCCCATTTGACAGTTTATATACACGCAGGATAACCAGTGCACTATCTCTAGAATGCTGCTGCAGGAGAACTGGACGGTGGTAGAATACTGCTGATCCACTACTGCTATTTTTAACACCTGGTACTTGTTATACACTGTTAAATTATCAGTTTGCTCAGATTTTAATGAATTGCATTCAGTTTCACAAGTCATACATTCTTGTTATTCATTGCTCACACAGAATCATACACAATTTTTGTCTTCTGCTCCTAAATTAACGTGAGACTTGAGAGTTGGGGTTCAGCTTTCGCATCACCTAGCTGTAAATTAAATTAACTGCCAAATATTTTTTCTTTTCCCTCTTCATTTTTTTTTGCAAGTGAACACGCACACATTTTCAATACTTTCAAATAAACAAAATATAGGACTTTAGTCCTTCATTGTATTTTATATGTTATTTTGTATTAACATCCCCAGTGCTTTTGCTTTTGCAGAATTTTCTCACATAAAAGTGTGCTCATAAATGTGAATGCCAACACAGGGATGAGGGTAAAATAGAACACAAAGAATAGAGGAAGAGGCTACTTTCATTTAGAGGGAACTGGGGGACTGCTTGTGTGTACAACACAAGAATGCTCTCCTCTCATATATGGAGAATGCCGAGAAATCTTTGTGGCGCTGTTTTGAAAGGGTCACTTGTCAAGTTGAATTTCATGCAGAATGTATGCTCCAGGGGAAAAGACACTTTTTTTTCCTTCAATTCAGCTAAAGCCGTTTGCATACGTTCTATTTTTTTCCCTCGTCTTTCTAGCCTATTTGGCTTTAAGTAAGAGACTAATTAGAATATACAAATATGCATTAACAAATGCTAACTTTACCACCAAGGAAATACTGCTCAGGTAGAATTAGGTACCAAAAAAGTTCGAATTTCCTTAATGTTTTGTGACACCAATAATCATTCTACAAGAAAAGCTAAGCAGAGAACTATTCCAACCAGATGTAAAACCCCTTCAGGGTTAAAGCAGTAGACTGAAATTTTTAAATACTAAAACTAGAACACAGTTCTTTGGAAAGTCTGAATTAAAGGTGTTTTCATCTTTCTAAAGAAACGTAGCAAATGGTTAGAGGGAACACTACCAAAATTTTGCATCGTGTGTCTGTTTTATGCACAAAGGATATGTCAAATCAACTATGAAATACATATGAAGAAGTGATTTAGAATATGGATATGGTTTTTACTCCTCCCTGAGTAAAAAAAAAAAAAATTTTATTTCCCTAATTTTTGATTCTTCATCCACTGCATGCATCAACTCTAACAATAATTAAAGTGCACATAGAGCACTGGAAAGAATGAATAATTAATTTATGAAATTACAGCTGCCCAGAACAAAAATACCTAGCTAATACATTAAATGCAATTCTTAAAATAAAAACATCAAAATATTTTCTTAGGCTGCAGACCACAGGAGATATAGCGTGCCATCAAATAAGGTTGCAGAAGGTGGGATTTCACAGTTAAATGACAGTGGAAGACCTCTTTGAGTATGTTGTGTGAGATTTAAGGTAAGTCATGGGAGAATCAATCATTCAACATCTCTTTACACGTTAGAGTTCATGCAGGAGACTTTTTGTTATGCTCCCCCTCTTCTCTTACCAATATTTAGTTGTGAAGAGCAGTAAAAGCCTTGTTATGTTTCATTATTGAAAACATCCACCAGTCATATATTTTGCATTTCTCCGATGGACCAATTATTGCAACAAGAAACTTCCATAATTTGTTTAATAAACCAAAAGAGCAGTTAGAAGTAATAAAAATGGGCACAAGGAAAGAAATCCGAAGGGAAAAATATAAAAACTCTGGAGGCAATTATGAAATTGCAGTGATGGAGAAGCACCTCTGGGAAAAACAAAACACAGGCATATATAGAGTTGAGCTGTCCATGTTTTATCAGGGTCAAGATGTAGTAGATAAATAGAAAGATTTTATTGCAGGTGGGCTCTGACAGGAAGAAAATTCTGCTTAACTGTCAAGAAAAGACCACTACAGAGAAATTCCTCATCATGATCACATGAATTTACAATAAAAGACTATGTAAATATATATGCAAATTAAACCATCCATCTGGAGTCCACGGCCCTAGAGGCACAAGCCAGCATGATGGCAATGAAGAAGCCAGTTTTTCAGATGGATTAACCCTTCTCCTTCTCTCTCAGTACCCTCCACATCCATTTTTAAGTAATTCCCGTTGTCTTTACACAATCTGAAACTGCAAAGCATGCAAAGTGAAAGAGCAGTAAAAAGACTTGAAAGGCAAAAAGGACAGCTTCACATGCAACCTCCCAGTAATGAGGCCCAAGTACATGTCCAGAGCACTGAGGGATCGAGGTTTCCATCCACCAGCTCTCAATAGCAAGGCCCATTGAACATTAGTGTGGCACTTCATCTCTCTCATGCCAAACAGTAGTTTGGGAAATGAGAGCTGCTGACACCTCTTTATGTATGAGGTTTCACTTCCCTTCTGTCCCCATTCCAAGGGCACAGAACAGGTTCTGCTGTTCAGTGGGTAATTTGTTTCCTAGTTCAAGTCCACCTTTTTCCATCCAGGGGAACAGAAAAATTAAAAGAAAACAAAAAAAAAAAAAAAAAAAAAAAAAAAAAAAAAAAAAAGAGAAAATCTGCTTAATGCTGCTTCTAAGACATTAACAAAGGAAATACAGACAAAGCAAATGCACAGACTTCAAACTTGTCTGCTCCGTCCTCCATAAGAACAGCATTCCTGTGTTTGAATGTTAAGAAGAAAACCAAAGGAAAATAAAAGCATCACATCCTAGGCTTCTGAATCTCATTTACTTCTGCTACACGGTTTGACATTTTCTGCTGTAAATTCACTCTTACAATAACAACTTTGCCATATAAAATTGTGGGACTAAATATAATCACTTGTTCACTGTTGCACTCTTTGCAGGGTAATAATAAGGCTATAACAAATAATTCTGATTTTACTTGTAAAGACTATGTATGATATCCTTGACCTCAGCATGCATTTCAGAAGCAACAGAATAACTGAGGTTTCTTCTCTTTGAAAGCTGATAGCTCCAAAACAAAAGGTTACTTGGAATTTATGTTCTGTGACACTCAGCAGAGACAAAACAGCCTGATTTTTCAAACTTCTCTTTAGCAATGCTCTGTACACCAAGATTTACTTCACTCCTCTCCTGTGCCCTCCTCATCCATGGTAAATACAAATGCTGTTCAAGCTGTTCTCAAGATGTCATCCCTAACACATCCACTTTACAACACTTATTAACAATCATTTTCATCCTCACACTCTGCCCTGCACTCTTCAGTAAGATCCACAGCTTCAGGCATTGCTTCTGTCTTGTTATACAGGTTATAATGTGAGAATTCACAGCTCCTGGAGGTTTTGTACTGTTTTATGTATTTGGTCACATGAGTAAAAATGTGCATATCAAGAAATACATAGCATTCCTCTTCGTTAAAGTCACAGAAAATGAATATATTGCTCAAAGAGCAAATCCTTTTTCCCAACACATACATCAAGTGTCAGAGCTTGTAATTAACCACCTCAAGATTCAAGAGACCAAGATACTCAGAGACCTCAGTTTCCACCAACACTAAAAAAACAGTAAAAGAAAATATCATGAAAATTTTACACCAGACCAGTTAAATCATTATCAGTTAGTGTGCAAAACTGACACAGCTAAAACCTCATTATCCCAAAGAATTTCGTAACTATTGCAGATATCCCAATAAACTTTTTCACTCTTTTAGATGCTCAGAATGCATCTGTAGTTTTAAAAGATGCAAATTCAGACAGGATCTGTATTTTACAATTATAGGTATTTGGATTATCCAACCATTAACTTTTTGCTCAGAAGCACTAAAGCAATTCTGTAGACACATTCATGCATTCTCCCTGGTTTTATACCACTTTGTGCAGAGTATCATGTGGTATTAACTGACAATTAAGATTCTTTAATAAACTATTCTGCAATTCTTCTTTCTCCTTTGAAAAAAAAAAAAACCAAAAAAACCCAAACCCTTAGGTCTGAGTGCAATCCCTTGAAAAAAAGCATCTCAGGTATATACAACTGACCATCCTAATCTCTACTCTTGGAGCTGTACTTCCTGCTAATTACTTCACGCACTACTTATTCAGGTGTAGATGACACAATTTTTGTACTGCTAAGAGATAGGATGTCAATCTAGAAGTCTTTTAAGAGCTTAACCTCACCCACTGTCCCACTGAGCTGAACATGATGCCTGGTGGCAGCAAGGACTATGATAATGAACAGCTGCTGCATCAGATACTCCCAGCTGTGCTGGTATTGCCACATCCTAACTTCCGATGCAATCATGCCATGAGTTTTGTTTTGCTTAAGAAATACATTTTAAAAAATTAACATCACACTTATACAAAAAGTTTACAAAGTGAACTTTTCTGCTGGGCCTAAAGATCACATCCTGGAAGTCAAGAGTGATAGTTTGACATTTCATTTTCCCAGAAGTCTAAACAACCACAATAAATTTACAAATGTAGACATGCTGCACTGTTAAATTTCATTTCACGCTTAGTAAGCAAACATTATCAAACCTTAAGTACTGTCATCCTCTGTCTTTTTAGTTAGAAATCTTGTAGCCAATAAAGGCGTGACCTTGAAATATTCCACAGATGGATGAAGTCACCTAATTTGCTAGTCCTTTTGTTACACGTTTTGCAGAATTGCAAAGTTAGGTCACATTTACTAAAATTTTACTTTACAAGAACTTTACCAAATGCATTAAGAGTCACTAAAAGTACATTAATGAACCATGTGCCTGAACTGTTACGAAAAATTCAGTTTTAACATTAAAAATGCTGAGACAGTGCAGAAGCTAATTGTTTTACATATATGTAGTACTCCTAGAATTATTTTTACTGCCAAAATATAAAAACTAAACTTGTATGCTGTTTTTCTAATACATTGTCAAAACCAAAAGTTTTCTGTTTAAGAAGTCAGTGAAAATATACGGCCTTGTGTGAAAGGATGATGAAATGCATACAGAACACAGGCGTAAATTCATCAGGATTTTTCATGTGGGCTGAATCTACTTTGATGTTTATTTTAAAGGGAAAACTAAAGGAAACATTCCACTTCTGCTTTATTAAGGGATAGCTATTGTCTTCTGATACTCCTACTGCATTTGATGTACTACACCAGTCACTATATCAAGCTACCTTTTTTAATGATTTAGTTACCTAAAAAACCCTGTTCAATTACAAGACATAATGATTCATTACCATTCAAATTTTATTGAATACATCAAATCACATTTTTTCCAGTCTAATTACCAAATAAGAAGACTAACTAAATAAGAATTGCAAAACTCTGAAAAGGACTTAGGAGCTCTAATGAGTTGTAAATAAACAAAGAAGTTGGAAAATAAGTACTTTGCATCTTTAAAGGAAAATGAAAATTAAAAGCGAAAAGAAGTACTGCTTGGTTGCTTCTAAGTATGTTCTCTTTTTTGTCTCAAATGATTCCCTTCTGACAGATCCACCATTTTCACCCCACCAATACATATCCCAAAAACTGATTGAGAGATAGAGCTACTTTGAAATCAGAAAGACTGCAAAGAATAAAATCAAGCTCAACACCACTATGTCTGGAAACAGAGATAGTTTCAATCTAAATTGCATATGGTTTGCTTTCAGATTTAAACTGTAAAATATCTCGGCCAGATTCTCTCTTGGTCTCTATGTTGATTTTTTTTTTTTTTTGGTTACTCTTACTTTTTAAAACACCTTCTCTGAATATTGGCATTTACTGAGGCCAGTGGGAAAAACTCCCACTGTCTCAAGTTGATGTTCTATCCCTGCAAATGTTCAAGGTTGGAAGAGGCTCTGAGAAACCTTATCAAGGGGGTGACATTCCTGCCCATGGTGGGGGGCTAGAACTAGATAATCTTTAAGGTCCATTCCAACCCAAACCATTCAATGATTTTATGACCTAGAAGGAGGAGTTTTTGTCAGATTCTGGTTTCAAACTTTAGTGGTTACTTTACAAGAACCAAAAGGAAATGGTAGTATGAAAGGGCAGATGATGAATGATCCTGTCTTTTGCAGCTCACATCCTTGATGTCATCAACAATTACTCACAAGCCCCAAAGCTAAGACCTGGCAGGAATCTGCAAAACCAAAGCCTGCAGATGTTGGAGTTAAAAATCCAACTTGCACACCTAGCTTTAAGACATGCCAATCCTTTTACAGAGTATATTTGCACACAGAACTGATGCCTGCCTGCTCCAGTGCTTTTTCTTTTTTTTTTTTTTTTCCAAAACAAACATAGGAATGAAAGAATTTCTGCTGCTAATTTTGAAAAAAGTCTAGTTTAGGAGGACAATTCTATAGTCCTTAATTGTGTGTAGACCATTTAGGCTAAAATCAAGTACACACTAATGACAGATGATTGATTTATGAATAATTATGTCCTTTATTTTACCTAGTGTATTCAATAACCTCTTGAGGGAAAGATAAAAAATTATTAATCACATTTAAGCTCATCAAGCAAGGGTTTAAATTCAATTTAATGAGATGGGTTCTACTGCCAATGCAATCAATCTTCCCAGAATTCCCCCTGATGCCACTTTCAAGAGGTGAAAGGGAAAGTGTGACACTGAATATTAGGTTGGTAGCATTGTTTCTGAAAACTATATTGTTGAAGACACTGTGTGCCTATTAATATGTCATATGCTGCTTTAAAACTAGCTGCTAGACTTAAAGTAAATAAGAATTTGAACATATAGTTCAAGTTTAAAGCAGACATGATTTAAGAGACAATCTTGAAAATGCAATTTAAAGATATTTTTCAAGTCAAAAGACAAAATGCAAATAAAATCAGACCCTTCTCTACCAACACTTTGAATTTATTTTTCTCCCTATTTTTCCCTCTGCCATGTACAATATTTTGAATACTGAACATCTGAACTATATTGGTAATATTGTTCAGTTGATCAAGTTCAGAATCTTTCGATCTTTGTGCAATGAGAAGCTAACCTATAGAGTGAGCTAACATTCCCAAAAAAATCTGTATTTCTAAACAGAGGGAGGAGAAAAACACAGGAAAACCAAAACAGAAGCCCATTTACAAAATACAAGGTGAAAAAACAACTCACAGATTACGGTGAGGCATCAGCTCATGACTGAGGTAGTAGGACTGGCCTTTCACTCTGGGTAGAGCACCACCAACTTTGAGCCAACCACTTTAAGAAGACTTCACTGCTGCCTTTCAGGATTAAAGGGGACCCATAAGGAAGATGCAGACTTTTCAGCAGAGCCTGTTGCAATAGGACAACAGGCAATGGTTTTAAACTAAAAGAGGGTTGATTTAGATTAGATATATGGAAGAAGTTTTTTACAATGCTTGTGAAGCATCAGCATGGGTTGCCCAAAGAGGTGGTGGATGCCTTAAAGGTCCACTGGACAGGGCCCTGAGCCATGTTATCTGCCCCATGGCAGAAATGGGGGCAGGGTGGACTAGATGGCTTTTAAACTCCTTTCAACCCAAATTATTCTGTGATCACAATGATTCATAGAATTACAACGGTGCCAGCACCTTGCAACAATGAAATAATGCATATGGGTTAATCACTGGCTCGTCCTACCAGCATCCTTCCATTTCTCACTCATCCATACTCTTTCACCCCTGCAATGGTAGTCTGAGCTCAAAGGGCCAAATACCACAATACCCCAGACTCCAGCAGTTACACATGGATTGACAATTATTCACCAAATGAAAACATTTTTGAGGATTTTTTTACTCAGCAAGTTAGTAGATAGTGAATGTGCCAGCAGATAAAGGCACAGTACTTGAAACAGTATTAACTGGTAGCATGGAGATGCAGGGGCTCGTTTAGAAACGGGGTTATGCTAATGTCTGTGTGCATTTGCCTAAAAATTTATGCCAAACAATATTTAAATTATACAAATAGCCTGACTGCAAGTGAGGAAATACAATATTCAAGCCACGTGAAGATCTTCTTTCAAACTCATGTGTATTTATTTTTAACGTTCACATCAGCATCCATTAAGCACAAAGAGAACTAATTTCTTCTTCCCTGTCACAATTATGATCAATATGAGTCAGACTCTTCCAGTAGTTTCAAAGTGGATGTAAAATAAAGGATCAGCCATCTGTGATTATTTAAAGAGCCCATGGCACTTTCATGTAAGACATGTGACTACTGGAAAAAATCTCAGCAACTGTTGGTAATTCCACCACATTTGTATAAGGTAGATTTTCCTCAGTACTGCAACTGGAGGTGTGGTAGCTGGGCTTGCTCCAATTCTAGAGTCTCAAAGCCACTAGTTGTCATCTTTGAGAATTCATGAAAATACAAGACTAGAAAAGGTCAACTTCAGTCTTAAAGCAGATGAAGGGAGGGAGAGGAAGATCTTTATATGCTTTGTATTAAACTTTCACTTAAGAAAATACTGAGATTAAAAAATTAAATAGAACATTTAAATAGTAGATCAACAAACAACTCATGGAAAACAACCAACCTGGATCTCTGATTATTAAATAATGTCAGATTAGCAGCAAGAGAGCAAACCATGTAGAAAGAGCACAACAGATGTCATATGTGCTAACTAAATATTCTCACAAGTATGCAATATATATCACTCTCTTAAAGAAAGTTTGCCTATATCAGGGTGAATGCAAAACTGACTGGAAAGCTGTACTGAATCAAAACAGAAAAGAAATTATTTGGAAGATGTGGATCCACTGCTACTCAACATTTTACTTTCTATACATTATGCATATGCAATCCTTTATGTGCAATTTCCATTTTTATCTATCTAGGTCACGAATAAATCCCAAGACATCACCAATCTTAGACCAAATGCAAGCACACTGGATGAGCAGATTAGAATAGAAAATAAACAGATTGAAGTAATCATCTGAAAGAAACAAGATGTCTTTCAATAAGGATAAATGCAAGATATTCCAATAAACAGGAATATGCAACTGTATAACCTGGGGATGAAGAACAGTGATTTGGTAGTTATTACCCTGAAAAGCATCTGGTTACCACAATCATTCAGTAGTTAAACCCCGCTCCACAACACCCACTATGGTAAACTACTCAATTATACACACATTTAATAGCTTTATAGCACACAGTTATTTCTTTGCTCTCCTACACTGGTAAGATCTGAACTGGATGCTTGTGTCCACATTTAAGATGCCTGAATTTTTTTTTGTTTAAAAAGCGTGCACGGATTAAAGATCAGCAAAATTTAATCAGAATAAGAAATAAAAGAGAAGTAGAGAAGACTGAAGTGGAAACAGAATACACAGAAACATCAAAGACCATGAAAAAGAAAGAAAAGTTATTTTCCATTTTCTACAGAGATGTCTGGAAGATTCAGGTGGAACAAAAAATAAAACATTCAGCAGATAAGGGAAGGGGAATGATCTGACAGAAACCCCAAGAAATTCAACTAAAGCAAATGCCAAGACCTGCAGCACAGGCACCAACTGGGAAGAAAAACAGCTCTACTGAAAAGGACTGGGGCTCCTGGCTGAAAATATGTTGCACATCAGCCTGCAGTGCACCTTGTAGGAATGAAGACCAACTCCATACTGAGCTGAATCAGTAACAGCAGGAAAAGAGGTGCTGTCCTTCACCACAATTCAGCACTTGTGAGACAGCATGTGCAGCATTTTGTCTCATCTGGAGCACTCCAGGACAGAGGCATTGTAAAGCCAGCCCAGTGCAGGGCCATGGCAGAGATGAAGGGCTGGAGTATACAGTGTATGGAGAGAGGCTGAGGGACTTGAGTCTATTTAGTTTCTAACCTTTAGAAAAAAGATTAAGGGAAATCCAAGTGCTGTTTTCAAGAATCTGGAGATTAGTGAGCCAGGCTCTTCTCAGATACTCACAGTGGAAGAACAAAAGACAACAGATATATGTTACAGAAAGTGAAACTCAAATTATTGTAATTAAATAGAAGGGAGGAAAAAAATCATGAAGGCATGGTAAAACTTAAGAGCATGTTTCTCAGAGAGGACTTACTATCCTTAGTTATTCAAAATTCATCTGAATAGGGGCCCTAAGCAACTTGACCCAGCTTCAAAGGTGGCCCTGCCCTGAACAGTAGGCTGGACCAGGCAACCTCCAGAAGTTCCTTCCTACCTAAATTTTATAATTCTTCTACAGTGTCTGTGAGAAATGACAAAGATAGTGCCTTGGGCTAGGAGACCTACTATACAATCTCCAGGGGTTCATTCCATCTATTCCTGCAGTCCTGAAGACTGAAAGGCACTAATAAATATTCAGACAGAACATGAGTTTTCTCCCTTCTGTGTGAACAGCACTTCATTCATTTTAGATAATGGGTTATAAATATAAACAAATATTGTATATTACATACTTAGAAATTTGATAGCATAACATTCAGAAATTAATCTTAGATACCAACAACAAGGGGAAAAATTATAGGGGAGAATGTCACAATGGGCAGCATATAAAATAATATTTTCAAATGCTTCCTCATTCCATCTGCAAATTCCCAGAGAGGTTCTCAGGCACTTTGCTGACAGCCAAAACTGGAACCTTCTCTGAGTGCTGGGCTGACAGTCTGTAGTGACAAAGGAATACACAGTGCACAGTCACTTTAAAAAGCCCTTTTTAAATTTTAAGGCCTTTAAGGCACAAAAGACAAAAGGAGATTCGTTATATCACATTGGGAATTTACCTGGATAATCCAAAAATATTCAAGGCAGGAACAAAGATCCTTCAGCTGATCACCTATAAGCTTTCTAAAACTAATTTTACACTGGAAAGATAATCATACAGCCCTATTTTCTGCATCTCACAGAGTTTAGAGAGCAGTGATGATGTATGCAGTCCATTGAGGAGAACTAAACCTTAAGCTGATACCTTCTGACAAAAGAACTGAAGATATTATAAAATCAAAATTTTGTAACTTCCTCTCTCAAACCTGGAGATCATTTTGAATATGCAAATGCAAAATAAAAATGCTTCATTAAAACTTTACACCAACACAATTTCCTTTAAAGTGCAGACATAATGTTTTGTCCTTGCTATAAAAAAGCTGTTGATAAATAAAAGAGCTTGGTTGGAACTGCTCACATTAATCCTCTAGGGGCACAGAGAGACCACAGTAATAGCAATTACTTAATGTGACTGATTGTGTCAGCTTAAAAGAATAAATATTGCTTGCATTATCAAGATCTATAGTTTTTCACATATTTTGTGTAAGAAAAAACATGATTACCACATGAAATATTGGCCAGCAGACTATTTTTTCATAACTTTTTTAAAAGGCAAGATTGCCCATCCTCCGAATAAAGCTCTTATCTTCCAGAACCTGTATACATATATGTAAAGACATGCACATACAGATGTCTTACTCAAATAAGAAATTTACCTTCTAGAAGTTTAAGATTTAGTAAGATTTTGATAGCTACATACTTATCTGACATTAGCTTTTCTTACTTCTACCACGATAAAATCTGAGTTTGTAAAACATACTGTTACCCAGGAAACAAGAACAAATGCATGTGCAATAGCAATAAAGATTCAAAAACCTTGGATGAAACTATATATACTAGAAGTGAGTCATTTTTCTCTCACTTCCCTAAGTTAAAGATTTCATCATTAATATAATCAATGTATGCATGACTTCAGTAATAATTTAATGGCAGAAAAATGAAGAAGGGTTAACCCTCCTAAATAATAGGAAAATTGGAAAAACAAATTTTATAATTTTATACTCTGTACTTTTTCAGCAACCATTGTTCAAAACCAACTGGTATCCTGTTAGAAAAATTTTAAACTAATGGTAAAAGAGAACAATGCAGCTCTCAGGAGTTCACAGAAAATTACATTATGCCCAACATGCCAAACTGAGAAAAGTGTCAAGATGTTTGTCAGAGGGTCTCTCCAGTATGAATGGTTACCTACAAGAAAAGAAATTTCTGCTTCAACTCACAAGGGCAACCTACTGTTTGCAGGTGCAGAGTTCCAGGAGTATGATTTTTATGGTATTGAGTATCTTCTGGGAAAAGCAGAAATTGTCACAACATTTTATGTGCTATCTGAACATGACATTTAGGTACTGACAGAACAAGGCACACGGTCAGACAGCAGTCTTTGTCAATAATGGTACTTCTCACGTAAATGCTGTTCGATTGGGTGGGGAGCTTTTGAAGATTTTATGCACTTATACATTTGTGCGTTTGACAAAATAAAAACTCATTTTTTTACATTCTAATCAAATTAGTTTGCTTACCAGTTTTTTGCAAATAGGTAATACCAATGACTTGCTTCATTTTTGAAGTATATTCCTTAGCAAACAAGAAACTCAAGATAATTGCTGCCAGAAAATTTGGTGTAATCTGATCCCATAAAATACTGTATTTAAGAGACATGCTAGAGAGGATTCTGATACACTGACTTAGGAAAGGGATTAGGTTAATTCCGCTTCTCTTCTGAACACTGCATTTAACACACTTCAATTATATATCTGTGCTAATTTATGAGTGCTCATGTCTGGGCTAAACTTGTTACTAGACCACAAGAGACACAAAAACAGTAGTTGGATTAAATTAAGAGCTGTAAAACGTAGGTGGATTACTTAGAGCTAGAAAATTTCAAGAAGCTGCGCAGACTACTAACTAGACTTTCTAAGGGTAAAACCAGAAGTGCCACCAGGCAGAAGTGTTTCTGGTGAGCACTGCATTGCAGAAGTAGGAAACACATCAGAGGGTTTGTTGTTCTCATTTCTCAAACATAAGAATCTTGATCCATCAGTTTTTATATTCTGCAGTGCTATTCTAACAACTTCAAACACTTGCAAGTTCAAAATTACTGAAAGGTGTATTTTAAACAACCCAGAACGTGTCGAATTCTTTTGCATGGAAAATAATAAAAGGTCCTGAATAACATCAAAATAAATGCCTAGCCATTTGGTGTATTCAGAAGGCAAGAAAAAATTAAAAGTTACCCAAGAGGCTAGAAAAAATAAAGCACTAAAAGTAACCCTGTTACTTACAAACACACTCAAACATAAGCAGTATGTTGGAAAATGTGTTTTTGTCAAGTTTATTTATTTATTTATTTGAATTATCATAGTCTCCAGTTGGTTTTTTAATCTAATCCAGTTGTCTTTCCAATAATTTTGTATGACTTTTAATATACGAAATCTTTCTGTGCTGCTTAGTGCTGTTTATCCCGCTTATCTTTTGCTTGACTTACAGACTTCACTGTAACTTCTCCTGCACTCTTGCCTTTTTATTTCTCCTTTCTCCTCTTTATCTTTCCCTTATCCTTCAGATTTTTTCTTCCCTTCCAAAATCAGTTTTAATCCTGTAGTAGCTCATCATGTTTTCAATAGCTGCTTTTCTTTCCCGTGGAGAGGTTAACTGCCCCAGCAGAAACCAGCAGGAATTGAGAAGAGCTGGTGAACATCTTACTTTGCTTCTATAGAGGAAAGAAGCCAAAGGTTCTTACAGACAAATGGTGTTTCAGCAATGTCCTTTAGCACCTGTTCTTCTTGCCTGCTCCCCTTTCACCCACAGCTCCCATCTTTCCTTCCATTGTGTCATTGACTCCCTATGTTCTCCACTGCCTCTGATTTCTGCTTTCTACCATGTCTCACGTGTGTATTTTCCCCTAACACCAATACTCATTTTAAAACACGCGTACACACATGCGTCTGTGTAATGACATATAACTTTCTAACAAGAAAAAGCCTCTCCCTTTCCTTATTACCTTATCTTAATTTTTGCACATTTTTTTTTCCTCAAGAAGACTCATGTTAGATCATACACAAGAAGCACAAACTAGGTTTCCTTCTCTCGTGAGCTAGTTAAATTTACGCAGCCCAATTCTAATATATCTGTGAATAGTCCACATATTGAAACGACTGTGACCAATAAAAGAACATTGTTTCTGAAATAGTAATTTTCTATTTTCTGTTCTTCTGAAACAGCTGCTTGGAGCCCAAGAAAACTGTGTCTCCAGCTCAAAGTCTTCTGATCCCTTTCATGACGCAGAGTGACAGACAGCTGAGCTTTTATTTTCAGGTTAAAGGTTAGCATGCTACTAAAAACCCATCAGGGACTGGGACATGCTGCTCAGCACCCCACGTCTCTGGCACAAGTCAGCAGCTCCCGACTCCTGCTGAACCAAACCTCCAGACTCCAGAGATGCTCCTGCCAGTGCCAAGGTCAGCCCCAGCCCTTCCCTCCCTCTCCCCACACAGCCTCTACAGCTCCTGTCCCACCACCCCTACACTGCTCCTTTTGCTGGCCTGGGAGAGCTGTCCAGGACATCAAGCTGTAAACCAAGTCAGGGAGCAGATCTAAGTTAAAAATAAGCTTTCCTAGGAGGGACTAGCACCCACGCTACAGGCAGCTGCCCGCTCTTCATGTGTGCCTTATAGAAATTCCAAAATGATGGCACAGCTGTAGCTTTAATGCAGCCATCTGCCACTTGAAAAGACATTCTCTATCATTAGACTGTACTTATTTTGGAAGGAACATTGAAACCTACAATATTAAATTGATTTTCTCTTCTTTTTCTCCACTGCTGCTGCAGCTGACATGTATGATTCAACCTACTCTTTGCAAGAAGGGTCCATTTCCACATCCTCTTGAACAGACTTTTTTCTTCCTAAAGCTCCATCAAGGCTGCCCAATGCAGATCTCTCAAGCCATTTTCACTTTTGTTTCTGAAGCAGATTAATTTTCTTTTCTTCCCCAACTCCTGCTCTGTAAGAACAGCTTCAGGTAAAACCAGGAGGGCATTCACACAGAATCCCCACAAATGAAGAAAGAATTCACACAAATGAAGAAAGCATCATCACAAGCAATGCTCATCACAATGAGCAAACAGGCAGGCTCCATCACCTCTGCTGCACTACACCATGGGCAGCAGGGCAGCACTGGTCTGCGTCAGACTGAGCCCCAGGTAAGGACTGGATTTTAATCACAGGAACCTCTGTCAGACTAGGTCTGTCTGAGCTTCCTCAGAGAAGGACAGACTATTCAATAATAATCTTCAGGCATCTGTCATTTTTGGACACATCTCAGAGAAAAAGAGGAGTGCTTAACTTTCCAACTCGAGGTACTGATGAGACAGGCACAGGGAAGGTTTTTTAATCATTTGGCTTTGACCAGGATCTGAATGACAAAGACCTAAAACAAATCTGAACCTATCAATGAGCCTCTCTCCTTCCTAACTGTTTACATTTTGGTCCTATTTTTCATGTCTAATACATGCCAGGAGAAGACTTCTAGTCCCTGCTATCTCGGGGAAAGGACAATGATGCTCTGTTGAGCTGTTATTGCACCCAGTAATCAACTACAAGACTTTCACGAGCATGGCAAAGGATGGAGACACTGGGAAGCTGCAGACTAGCAGACCTGTGATGACACTGCCTACATGAAACACAGTGCTGTGCTGCTGGCACTGGGAAAAAAATCTATACTTCCATCTTGCAAAGATTTTTCCTGTGCTTTCAGCTTTCCACTGAACACCCTCCCTTGACAAGACCTCTAACAGTACAGCGCATGAGGCAGAAGTGAACACAAGCAGAGGTCAGTGAAAGACCTTACCTCTTTCATCTTAAAACTTTCAGTTAAAAACCATATCCTGTGAGCAAAACTGTGTGATAGTCTAAATAAATATCAACCAAGTCAACACATGAGATTTTTTTTCTATTAGGAATCTGAGTATTTTACACATCTCTAAAGAAAATATTCCAACTTTTTTTTAAAAAAATCATAAAATTGCAATGCGAGAGGTCCAAGTTTTGGAGTAAGGTTCTTGGCTAAGTACTCCCAAACACAGAGAGTTTCCCTCCAGGGTGACTAGGTCCTGCAACCGTTTCTTCAAAAACCAACCATAACAATGAAAAACACTAACCCATGACTTGGTTAGGACTGGATAAGAAAATTTTCCTCACTCACAGAAATGTTAAAGCAAGGTGTGAATAAAGCTAAAAATAGAATTTGAGCAGAGCAACAATATCAGAGAAACTGTAACATGAATTCATGAAACAGCTTCAGTGTCTGCCTTGGAGACACTTGCTCACTTGCCAAGTCTGTCAGAAAGAATTAACTTGTCAGCGAAAAAAAGGGCATACTATATGAAAAAATATTTGTTTGAAAGTTATACTGCAATTTTTCATCCTTCCACAGACTATTTCAAGCTTTCAGGCATGATTTGCTGTTTTTCATCTTGTTAACGGTAATGCTATCACATGGGCACATCCATCCTGTCCTTGATGCTTATGTAACACCACCTCCAAAAGAGAAGAGATTAAAAAAAGGAATACTTTGCAACTTTCTTGATGGATAAGAACAGGAAAAGGATTCTATTAAAAGCATTTTGAATTTTTGGATAGAAGTTTCAGGTTAAGGATCTGTTAAGAATAAAGAAATCTGTCTGAAAGAAAAGCTAAAGAAGCAATGACCTCAACAACAGAATTACTGCCCACATTTCAGAACCAAGGGCTGAATCTGAATCATGATTGCTCCCCAGGCAGCACAGCCATATACAGCCCCAGGTGTCAAGACAAAATATTTGATTATGAGCTATCCAGGATTGATTTAGAAAAATAATGTACAGAGGCAAAATGTTCTACTAGGTTAAACGTTTGAATTTGGTTTGCACTGAAGGAATTGTCTGATGGAGCTATTTGGATAGCTTTTCAATTAGTATGTGAGCAGCACCCTGTGTACCAGGACTGGATAAAAGAGATTGACACCATACACTTGCAGGTACAAGCAACCACAGAGGAGAGCAAATTTTGACTCTTTTGACCTCAAAAAAGGGCATTGATAAAGAAAACAGGAGCATATGGCCTACTACAGAAATGCCTTCAGCTATCAAACTTGAAAAAGTGTATTAAACTGTAATGCAAAGGAGAAAGAAGGTTCATCCTCAGAAGTCAAATAGTCATCTTACCAATTAAGATGCAAATCAATCAGAACTTGCATGAAATAGATTTACATGCAACTTCCAGTGGGAAAGGCTCATCAAGCTGGCCCAAGCTAAAGTCCTGTACTGTGAAATGCAGCATGTGTACCAACCAAAAAAGTCTTCTGAGAGGGAACATGCAAACCTACATTATCCACTGTTTGAAGCATTCTCTGCTGCACAGAAGGAATTTATAAACCAAAATTTTACTTTTGCTGGTTGACAATCCTGTCCAGGAATATTTCGTGTAACCTAACACAGAACTAACCAGCCACCATTAAACACAGCATCTGCCATCCACGACCAAGTCAGAACCACACGCCCTCTGCCCATCTCCCCTGGCCAGCACAAGGAACAGGCTCTGACAACCTACACACTGCTATCTCCATAAATATCAGTATAATGGATCAAGCACAAAACACTGAGCAGTGAAACTTTGACTGCATTTGAATGTTTTTCTTTTCAGACTATTAATTATGAACTGCAGAAGGAAAGCAGCCTTAAAAATCTCATCAGAATTACCGGGGGAATAAAGCCAAGGCAACATGAGAGCATTTACTCATGTGGGGCTCCTGCAGAACTGCTGCCCACAGAGGACAGGTCTTCTCACAGGTCTCACAGACTGCAAGCCCACCTGAGGTAATGAAGGAGTCAGCACAGTCCTGCTCCAAGGCCACCATCTGCCAGCCACAACGTGACCACATCTTTGTCACTTTCTGATGTTCACAATTTGAAAACACAAAACTACAAAGTTCTGATAAATCCTTTGAGTTTAGATATGATACAAAGAAAAACTAGTGCAGTTCAAGAAACAGGAGTAAAAGAACAAGATACACCTAACAGCATGAAATAATCTGCTCCAGCAAGGTAATAGGAGACAACATAATTGTCTTATATATTCATATTATTAGTGTAATATTAGTATTAACGTTGTCACTCGGCATTGTTTTCACTTAATACTGTTGTCTTCAGAGATGACAGCTAAATCAGTTAATAATTACATAGTCCCATAACATGTTTTCAATAACATCATCCTCATTCTTTCATAGATAGCAAGGATGTAAGTAGTGATGATGACCTCCAGAACCAAGTGAAAAACAATTGCATCCAAATCTGATCCAAGAAACTTGCACTTTAAGCCAAAAAGAGGTGACTTACAGGTAGAAATCTAATTTTCAGAAGACTGAGCATGTGAGATCATGCTTCAGATTCAGTGGGAAATTACAGCTTTATTGGTCACAACTAACTTCCAAATGTTTAGTTATAATTCATTAAACATAAATTAACTGAAAATCTGATGCTATTTCTTTTTGGTGTAAACATAACAGTTTTAGACTCCAAATGTACACATGCAAACACACTCTCCTATAAAAATGCAGAAAGATTCCAAAAATGCCATAACACAGCACCAACAAAACTGAAGAAAAGGCTTTCCCACTGCTGAATTAACACCTCCCTTCTTTCTGCCACATGGACACTTGCTCCCTGAGCCTTCTCTGGTTTGGCAAATCTGGCCTCCTAGTTCACTTGGCCTCAGTGGTGCTCTTACCAGCCATGCCCCAACGTTTTGTTTGCCAATTTGACTTGGAGACACTCCTGGGGATCACATGAATTTTCAAGACAACAACATGCCAACAGAAATGCAAGGAAAAGGTCAGAGATTAAGTCAAAACTAGGGTCAGAGCCAAGCTGATGTCTTCAGGAATGAAGAAAAGGTGGCAAATGGGGCTGGGATGGCACACATAAGCAGCAAGGACTATGATTTAAATTACAGCCTAGTCTGCATCCCATTAATTGCATTCTGTGCAAAACCGCAATACATTGAGTATTTTCACTCTCTTCCTTTCACTCCATTCACCCCTGAGACCTAGCTGTGCTGTCTGGTGTGCCTCCTGAATGGTAAAATGTGCTGCTTGTGCCAAACCTGACAAAAGTATCAGTAGCTGATTGTCAATTCCCAGTGCTGAGAAATCACTTGTCCAGCAGCCAAAGGAACCACCCAGCATCACCCCACCAGGACAGAAAGCAGGTGGAGGAGGCAGGGAGTTGTGCAAGTTAATTTTGTCATTAGCTTCTCTGTGACAGGAATTGCTATTCAGAGCATTTCTGGTGGGTTGGCACTGCTGGCACTGCCTTGAATAATAGCATTCAGCAGTTCATACTCTCTTTGCCTCTGGTTTGCACTTGGCAAAAGCCCTCGGCCAGGATTGCACAAAGGACTTTAAGTGCAGCATCAAGGAAAGTCAAAGCATCTGGCTCAAATAGAAGCCCTGTCACTGCAAAAGGCCTTTGCAAGCAGACAGGAGCCTGTGCCTGGTTGGCTGCCAGTGCCCTTCTGGACTCAGGCACTTTCTTCACTTATATCAGCAAAGTAGGGGAAAAAATGGAACAGGGAGAGCAAAGTCCACAACCAGAGGTCGGCTGCTACCAAAGAGTAAGAATGCACATCTGCTCGAGGACTGGGGGGAGCAAACCATGAGGGGAGGAGAAAAGGTGCATTTGGGAGACCAGAACTGGCCAAAACATGTTAAAGGATGCAACTGATATGAGGGCAGAATACCTACATAAGAGCTGCAGGAAGAAACCAAATGCTGGGAACAACAGGCTGAAGGTTTTCCTAAGTGAATTTCATCACAACTCACCAATCTAACAGATAAAGCCTCTCGTGCACCACTGCAAAGCCGTAAGAAGCAATTGAGTTTGCTGAGCTGAACAGTAACAATAATGCCTCATTTTTCACTCTCCAAGCCTATTTATGCCATCTCCACTAAATTCCATAGATGAGAAATCATTAATCCCTCATTCTGTTTTTAAGCGTTCCGGGGGAGAGAAGTATTGCTATTTTGTTCAAGGGTTAAAGTAAAACATTTTTTGTATAGAATAAAGAAAAAGAAAACATGATACAAACAAAATCGTGATCTCTAGAAAAGACTCACCTATTCAGGTGTAAATTATTTACTTATTATTGTACAATTCCAAGCCACCAAACCCAGAAAGCAAACAGTTGCTTCTGTTGACCCAAAGTTGACAAAAGTGCGTAGACATTGCCCACTTGCTATGACACCAGTCCTGCAACTACAGCTATAAATCACACAGAAAAGTTGCTCTTAACCTCATTGATGCAGAGGAATGATGGCTAAGATGCACAAAAACCCTGTTTTTTGAGAACTCTCTGAGCATCCCACTGGGAAAAGAGCTCTGTGCCATCATCTTCTGGTAAGCTGGGGAAAAATAATGATACCAAAGCAGTTTATTCACATCTGTACCTGCTCAGAAATCTTCCAGTTAATACATTTGGGAGAGACATATAAAAGATAAACTAGTACATGATCAGAAATGAAAATTATTCAAGAAGGATGCCTGATGGCAGGAATACAACCAGTGTGCTATGTTTTAATGAAACTTTGCAAACAAGTAATGCTAAGGCATCTGTGAAGCAACAGCCAATACAGATGTATCTCCTTGTGAAAGACAAGGGGATCAGCAGCAGAACTGAGCCTCTGGAACCTACCACTTTCCAAAAATTAAAGCTGAAATCATTGTAGAACTCGGCTGGCAGGATTCTCAGGAGACTGGTGGCAGCGTTTTCCCTGCAGACAGTGAGAAGCCTGTTGAAGAGTGTCCCACAACGCTTGCCCCTGTGCTATCCAGCAAAGCATTACAGGATATCAGCTTAACAAAGACTTACACCTGTGGGATGGGGACCCAAGGGGAAGGATGGGATGCAGAGGCAGCATGACATCAGGTTACCAGTTTGTCAAAAACCTGATCTTTTTCTAGTCCAGACTGGTGCATGTCCAGTCTCTGCAGGACTTCTTAAACAGGGAAGCCCTCAGAAATGGATCATGTGCCCCTGCTCCCTGAAGCATCTCTTTTGTTTCATATGAAGGGACGCAGTGACTACTTGCAAGAAAAGGTATATTGGTATTAGAAGTTAACAAATTACTGCTGAAGGTGGTGACATTATCAAGTTTTAAGGGAACCCAATTACATCACTTTCATTGCTCACTGCATGACGTAAAGGTCAAACACACACACACATACATATATTTCTCTTTACAGGCCTTACTGCTTTTTCACTTCTCTTTCCTCACACAGAATTTAAGTGAGGAATCAAAGGGATTCTTCTCTATCCCTGTGGCAATAATATAACAGCTGATGTCTTGCCTTGCCCACTACCTTACATGCCTAATATTTATACTTAATAGCTATATATAAAATACCTAGTTCAATGGCATCTAGAGTCACCTCAAAAAAGATATTTTATTTGAATACCACCGAATTCTGTGAACAGAAGAAAATTCAATGGCTGTACAGGGGCTTATAAATCTAATATTTTTCTGAATAGCCTGATCAGTGGTAATAAGCAGGGACTCAAAGTCCTTAGCTTGCCTGAAGGTGTATTCAACACTTTCAGTCTGTCTGCTGAGCCTAAAGGGGGTAAGTAGAGACATAAGAGTCTGCTTGCAGATGTGAGTTTGCAAAAGCAACAAATGACAGACAGACCTGCCAGGATCCCAATGCACAGCTGATCAACATCTGTTGATCAAACCCTGACTCCAAATCCTCTTTTCTCCCAGATCAGCACCTGGGACAGACGACAATCTTGTACATGAACTCCACAAGGAGCACACAGGGAGCTAAGAAGGTCAAGGGCTGACAGCTCAGAGCATATGGTGGATGCAGATCATTCCAGTCCTATGGTAGTGATGGAATAAATAATGTAACTCAAAAAAAATGCGTGCTATACAGGAAATCTAAGTGAATTATCTGAATAATTCTGCCTAGAGACATAAACAGCTGCTGCAAACTAGCATCAACTGTAGCAAAATTAAGGTGTTTATTCTCAAAAGCAGCTTATTTCCCATCCATTTACAATGAAAGACTGATGATCTTCATTCAAGCAATGACTACATAATAGGAAATGTATTTTTTGAAACGTACACTTTTGATAAGAGCACCCACAAATCTTTAAGGAAAACCTGGGTGCATAAGCAAACTTTACGGCATGGCCCTTAGGTATACCATTACATCAAAATAAAATGCTAAACAGCACAGCTTTCAGGGACTTTGACTGGATCTTATTATTCTCACCCCAAGGTATTTATAACTTCAGGACACATTGTCTTGATATTGTATTCTCTTTTGGAATTACTTTTCATATCCTTGTTTTACTTTGCTTTCAAGACCAACTGCTGAACTGACACAATTACAAAGTCTGATTAATAAAATTATTAACTTATGCTACAATGATCTTTCAAAAACTGTCCTGGCCTTGAGATGAAAAGCTTTCAGAAGATGTGATTTATTGTTCTTAATTTAACCTTCACTCATCAGCTGATTTTTTTTTTCCAATCTTAAAAAATTGTTTCTAAGTTTAGAATCAATGTCTATTTGTGAAATAATGAGCAAAAATTCACCTGACAGCTATAACTGCTAATAAAGTATAAAAGAACATCAAAAGCTTACTTATTAAAGACCATGCTCTGTGGCTGGCAAGTTTTGTGCCCATTCTAAACAACCATTATAAATTAAAGTATTATTAAATTCTGAGTTTTGTAACTGTTGTTTTCCCTTTCCTGCAAATTTACTACTTTTTGGAATTCTGAAAGATTTCTCTCAAAGAGGAAAAAAGTGAAAACATGTTTTTCTGAATAAATTATCTTACAGAAACATTTTGGGAAAATAAGTAGATTTTGATTGTCTTTAACTGAACCCTAGGTGAACAGTTTCTTCAACTACAAGAATGGCCTCATGAAAATTCTACATTTGTGAAGCACAGAGGTTGGGACTAGAAACGGCACTTCAAAAAACATAAATGCAATTATTTTTCCAGTCACATTTCAAAAACAGTTCTTCATATAATTTTAGGGCTGATTAGAAATAAATTCTCTTTTCTGCCAGTTGCATTTTCCAGGAAGAATTGACTATAAAACCCACACTTGCCACACTCTGCCACAGCAGAGCAAAAGGACTTCTGGCTGTTCCCAGGATCTCAGAAGGTAAGTGGATATAACAAGAAGAGGCAGTAGCAAGACCAGATTATAAATTCTTGCTAGGAGGCAATAGGATTCAAGAAACTTAAGTTACAGAAAGGGATGCCATTCCAACTTAGGCTTAGTCTCACAACCACAGTGATTATCTTCACTTTGGATAGGACCAATTTAGATAAAATCTGTATTTACCTCTTCTTAGCCTAACATTAAGCAGGGACTGAGGAGAAAAACAGGATAATTCTCGTTATGAATTGTTCCAAGCCTTTGTTCTGAGGAACATCAGTGTCTAGAGGCATTTCTTATTAATGGACTCCCATGACTGACATTTTTTTGTCATGGAAAAGACACAGTAAAACATGTGGGTTATGGATTCAGATATAGAACACTCCTACTTTCCTAGTAGGGCGACACACAGAAGAGCTTTTCGTCAAGAAAAGTAGCACTACATGCACCATGCACTCAGAACTGCCAGCACAGTGACCCATTTAAAAGATACTTCATATGTTACCTCTTAGAAAAATGGTTTACCCCAGGGACATATACACATCTTTGAGAAGCTGGAGATTTTTGAGCATCTGCAGGGACAGCTGGCATGATGGTTACAGCAGCTGTCGCACTTGAATTATGAAATTGTGCATCGCCCAAGGAAAGGATCAATGTCATGCAAATCTCACAAACCTGAACTCAAGTTACAAAGAAAATTAAGGTGGGAGAGATAACTGTGCTGGTGATATAAGCCAGACTTGACTGAATCACTCCATAATTTCAAATAATACGTTACATACTATGTGCTGTAATACATACTGCATCTCTAAGGCTTCTATCTGAACAGTCATTTTATTTTGAAGTGTCTACTAAAATTTTATTAAAATCTTTGTGGGTAAAAAACAGCACTGGGGAAGCAAGAAGGCTATGGAGTTTTTAAATCAAACTTCAATAAAATATTTATTTTTTTTACTCAAACCAAGCAGGAGATGTCAGTTCTTCAGTGAGGCTTTCTTGCTTGAGAAAATTATGCCTTGGTTCACAGTCGATTAGTTATGTGACTGACCTGATTTATTATGTATCACTGCTACTTCAAAAGAGGAGCAGCCTGAACAAAGAAGCAAAAGATACATCAGTATTAATTACTTGCCTCTATTAAACAGCTAGCAGAAATAATTACATTTACTATTTTTTAACTTGCTATTCAATATTTACTGCTTTGTCTGAAAGAAGAGAATTTTAATCAAATTCAGGTGATTAATATAAATAACAGCTGAGGTTGTCTGCTCACACATGGCACACAGGAGCAGAGGGCTTGCAAGAAAGTCTTCTTCCCAAGACTCGGCTTTGCTTTTGAGAGATTCCCACAAACCCAGGGAGCCCTTGAGACCCTCAAGAGGTCACAGCCAGTGCTCAAAACAGGGTAGCACCCCACATCTGAGTCTGGCCATTTTCTCAGCATGGCTGCATTAGACTTCTAAGGAATTCAAAAACCATACTATTTCATTCCCCAGGAAAACAGATTGGGAGGTTTAGAAGAAAATAGACCAAGGAGTGACAGTTGACAGGTTTTGGTTTTTTTTAGCATACATTTTTATTCTCTTTTTCTTTCCCCCAAGTAATTTCCCTAGATCAAAGATCTCACACTGTGCTAAGTTCTCCATGTCAGTAAGTTATCAGCTCCCCCAAAGCTCAGGACATGAAGACTTTACTGAGAATAGGGTTTATGGACACCATCAGTGGAAATGCACATCTGGAAAAAAATGCTGAAAAATCTTTTATATTTTTCTTTTACATAAACATACACTAAAGATCATCTACTTAAATAATCTAGGACATTCAAAGACAAAATCAATACTACTTTGCATCCCTGAAGGCAATTTCAATACTATCACAGGACAAAACTATCATCCCATACTTTACCCTACACAGTCTGAACACTAATAATAAAGACAACATAACTAGAAACTGATCACAGAACAAAGATTTGTTTTTCCTCTATCAGAACTCCCCTGGCTTCAAATGAGGAAAAAAAAGTCAAACTAATACCTCATACCTGCATTACTTAATTACTTTTTTGTAAGTTTTCTCCCATCCACATTTGTAAGGCATGAAAAAGAATTAAAACAAATGTTTCTGAAAAATTATTTACTTATTGCAAAATCCTTAGTGCTAAAACTGAAATACATACTGCAATGCACAAATGAGTATAAAACCCATCTGATTTTATTTCACAATGGTTTACTTATTCATCAATAAAATGTGACCTTCAGCTGAATATATGTTAATTTTGTTACATTAAAAAGTTAACTAATTCATAATTTTAAATCTGAAGGTATTATAAATGAAGACAAGTTCACTATTAAAATACTGCACACTGGCAGTGCTAGCAATACATTTACATTCCCTTCTCTAGAGAATTATGGCCCTCTTGCAAAAGGGAATCACCTTCAGTTATTGCTACAAATCCAGTGTGGACAACAATGCTGAACTAGCAAAATGTTATTTAACTACTGCCATGACAAACTGGCAAGCAGCAGAAATCAAAGGAACATATTCAGAAGAGCCCTCAATAATCGATGCAATGAGCAGCAAACCAATAAAACATTTCAGTGTCCTTACTCAGGATCACGCAGTTGATTAATTTACTAATAGATTTACACATAAGTAGTTACCCATGAATATTGCTGTCAGTTTTTAATGGAGGGTTCTCAGAAGTGCTTCATGATTAACACTGCACTCCAGTTGAACAAGAAAAGCCATTAAACTTACTGTAAATACATCTTGATTTAATCTCTTTGAAGCACATGAGCATGCATAAAAGAAAACTTTCTTAAGCAGTACTTGTCCAGGCTTAGAGGACCTCATATGCACCACACCATGATCATTGGCAACAAAACATCATTCCTTGCACTCACCACACTCTTGGTCATATTCCCATTTCAAATTTCTGTTTCTGATCAAGGCAGCAAAGCAAATTGATCTTTAAGTATATTTTTAACTCCTATATAAATGTATGAGAATCAAACACCTTCCACTGACTTAAAGTTCTGCTTATAATGTTAAGTTAGTATGCTAAGAAATATGAAACACTAATCACTACTTTAAAGATGATTTAAAAACTACAGCCACCTAGGACATGATGAAGCATGCTAAGTAGTATAGTATTAAGGCCCTCCACAGAAAATTATTTCTAAATTAGCTATAACCATGAGGCATGTTCCTGACTAACCAAAAGGACATGGACTGGTAATTCACCAGCACGCAGGCTGGCTGACTATTTCTGCTTTGGGTGTATCAGTTCTTAAAAGGCTCTTTTATTTCAGTTTTACTCCCTAAGACACAGCTCTGTTCATGACTTGACCCTAAGAACCAGGCTGCAGCTAAATAACACCACCAAGATCATCACAAGAAGGGGGTCACTGTCTGTAGCTCAGTGTTGGGAGAGATGGTGTTCACTTCCAGAAGGGACCAACAAAGCATCAAGTTGAAATCATCCTAAGGTCTCTAACCCTTTCATTTCCTTTTTTTTGTATGGGATGCACATAATATTTTGAGATTTTGAGGCATGAATGACAAAAACTTGCATCCACTAAGCCTTCTAGATCCTTCACAAGGAATCTAGGGCTATGGAGCACAAAATGCTGTCAACTCAACACAAGAGGTAGTCAGGACTACACTTAGTTAAGGGGCAAAATCCAATGAGGTGACAGAAAGACAGTGACACTGAATAGCCTTCTACTATCCCCATGGAAAAGCTATCAGGTTTATAAAGCCTTACAGTGTGCACATGTAAGTGGAAACACAGAGCAGCCTGTTTGAAGGTTGCTTTTCCTCTCATGGGTCACTCACATCTGAACGGAGCAATGAAGTTGTGTTCTTACAGGTGCCAGAGGTATGGGAAGAAGAGAAGCAAAGGGAAAAAAGATGGTAGCACCTACACAGAATGCTCTCCTTCCTCATAGCTATATTTGTTTCTCAATTCTTGATAGAACTCATGCTGAAAATTCCTACCCAACTGAAGAATCTCCTGGAGAAATTAGCCCCTAACAAACTTCTACTCAAGTTCTTGATCTGCTGTCCTGCAGCACAAGAAAGCTCTGTGTTGCCTGACTTTAGTTTCAGTGTTTCTCAGTAACATCTAAGCTCTTAGGTATTTTGCAGCAGAGCTTCACTACAAGATGAAAAATCATTGGAAACAGCACTGACCACCATTAGTAAAGAATCATGAAAGCTTTACTCGATATGTATCTTACACAAGTTAATATAATTCTCCTTTAAAACACATGGGCCTCCTGATTTCTATCACTGTTTACAAGAAAATTCAAATTTCATACATAGGGACAAAACCCTAAACGAACATGTTCATTCTACCCAAACCTCTCATTCTACAGTTACAGTGCAGTGCCATCTGCTGTACATTTGTTTATGTACAATTCTTCCAACCACCAATATGACAAAGAAAACCTCATGATGGTTATTTAAAACCTTTGAGCATCAGCAGTCCTACAACATGCAATTTTGTCACCAGCATTTTAAACCAAAATAAGACTGAGGACTGCATATTCCATTCTGCAAGTATACAAAAGGCTACACAGATGTATGCTAACATAAGGGTGGTTGCTGAATAAAGAAATCAAATGAGACCATAGGGAACCACTGCTTTTATTTCTCTCAGAAAAAAGTACCGATTTTTATGGTCACAGCTGGGGTTTACATGAATCTTCTTCAATTAAATATTAATATGCATTTTAACTGCACTCCCTCATTAACAACCAATGATGCCACAGACTGCAAAGAAAGCTGCCAATTTTCAGAGTTCACTTTGCTCCAGTTTACAGTGTCTGTCATAAACATCTGATTTTAAATTTTTTTTAATATATTTTAGGGTAATACAGGAAGAAAAAAAAAAAGCATGTCCCTGGAGACAGCCAGTGAAATGTTCATAGCAAATCTCTGGGTTAATGTATCAGCATAATTACTTCATCAGAGTCTGCACTGAAAGAAATAAATTGAGATGCACTTATCCGTAGATATTCTTACTCCATCTTTATCAATCGAAACACTCTCAAGGTCTCCCTTCCTTATCCATTAAGAATTTTCTTTCCTCAGAGACCCTAAACAGACCTGCTTTTCAAGTGGCTAAAAGTTCCCTTTGACCTAGAGAACAGATATATTTGCTCTGCCTTTGCCACTAAATGGTAACATGAGCTGCCAATACAGGAAAAAACCCAACCTGGAAGTAGCACTTATTCCTCCACTTACTCATTAACAGGATGTGAGGTCCCACAGCACTTTGACCTCTCTCCTCATGACTTACTACTGTGCAAGAGCCAGGAGTCTGTGGCAGTGCCTCACCACAGCCCAGGGAGTTCCCTGCATTCACGAGGGATGCATGCACAGCACCTGGCAGTGTTCAGCTGCACCACTGAGTTTGAAAACACTGGTCCTACTTCTGTTCCTCCAATATATTCTTATTCATCCAACAGAGTAACACAACAACAGTGTGCTTGCGTTTCAAACTCTACATATAAACCCATTTTCAGGAGCATCTGTTCTCCTGACAACTAATTCCTACTACAAACCTAACATCTTTCTTCAATCTACAGCTTTACACTTTTTCAGTTTCTTTATTACATGAAATGAAATGTGCTGCAGGTATGGACAATTCATGAAGGTTATCCCAGGGGATGTATCTTGAATACTACTCATAATTTCATCATGAGAGAACTTCTTATCAGATCAGGTGACAAGTTTTCATTTCCACAGTCATAAAAGTGCTGGAGAACATTGTGCTGAGAAACAGGAAAATAAACTTCAAATAACCAAGAAATTAATTTTACAATGTGATTTTTCGAATGGTTAGGTTTGACAACACTGCATGTGGTAGTAACACTGCAGTGGAATTCTCTTGACTAGCTCAGTAATGGCAAGTGCATCTACTCTCAGTTTTAGAAACAGGAGGAAGCTGGAGTTCTCCAGTCTCTACAGAAATGCCAAAAGGCATGGGAAAAAATCCCCAGATTTTGAGGTGATGAAAGATGCTGCTGTCTATTAAATGTATCCGATTTACCCACTGTGATATTCCATCAATTACAAAATGAACATGCAGAGAACTAACTATAGAAGGTACAAATATTTCTCTGGAGTCGCACCAGCCCTGCCAACCATGAAATGTATGCTGCTAAATTACTGATGCTGCTTGCAAATTAATGTTCTCTACTGAGAGAATTTTAGAGCAGCAAAACATTCTGAATAGCTAATTTGCATGTTAAACAAGGAAAATAGATAAACCTAAGTTATTCTGATGAAAAAATATCAGTTAGGTCTTGAAAGTCTACCTGTACATTGCGTTAACAAGAAACAAAGGTTTCCATGCCTCTGTCCAGCCAGCATCCACAGAATTTATGAGGACAAATGCCAGTCACAACAGGAAACAAAATCCTAGTACTGAAGACAGAAACAGCTAACATTCCACAGAATGCAGTGTATTTCCTTTGCTCTAAAATAAAAGGTAAATGAAAAATATAAAGATAAAAGATACTTTTACGGAGTTATGCCCTGATATCTCCTTTGGGCTTCAGAATCATAAACTGGAAATTAAACAGATTTTTGTGAAATAAATGTCTAAATCAATACATTGCAGTCCATTTGAGAAGACAAGTAATCTGTTGAGAAGTATTGCTCTTTTCAGCCAGAAGATAAAGCTTCTGCTAATTAAAGCCCTGTTTTAATTAAAATAATAATAATCATGATGTCCTGTTTCTATTGTTCTTATTTGTGTCATACAGTTAGAGATATACAACTCACAGGTGACTCTCCAAGCTCTGATTTCCCCCTGCATTTCTCTAAAGCTACTGGCTGCAGCACAGCCCATGAGCACAAGACAAAGATTCCCAAAAACTGTTGTACATAACACTTTGCTCAGCTCTAGCTATCCCTACTTTCAGCCAAAGTCAGCTTCTGAGAGTTCCAAAGGTGAAAGTAATAAAGACAGCTCATGTAAGCTCTCCATTAGCTTTTCTGTACTCGCACTGATTTTTGCAGGAAAACCAAACTAAGCATAGTTGGTCTGGCAAGACTATTTGAACACTAGCAGGGCTTGAGCACAAGCAAGTCATCCTGACTCCCAAGCTCTTGAAAAAGGCAGATTATTTCAATCAATAACTTGATATGTCAAAATCTCTCCACTCTAAAACTGTGAAAATTATATAGCATGGCAGTTATAAAATAGATTCTCTGTAAAATAGATTCACCTCAAAGCAACACATTTCTTCAGCAATCTGAACTCATGGCATGCACATAATAATTAACCACTGGTGTTTGCAAATAATTTTACTTTTTTACTTCTTGGACTCCAGCAACAGAGGAATCTGCCAATGAAGGCTGCTGACAGTCTGTCTAGGAAGTTTGTTTCTCAGATCCTTTGTAGAGAAGGATAATCCCACACCTCAATCATTCATGCAGTGAACAGACTAATACAAATGTAAAACTCTCAAGCAGTTTCCAATGGCACCTTATGTGATAACAGTTTCCACTCAGGCATGACTGTGAAACACCCATGAAAGCTCTTCAGCTTTCACAGTGTAACAGCAGCTGAATTATGGTTTTTTTAGATTCTCGTGTGAAGTTTCATTTTTCATTAATCCTTTTGGGGGGGCTAAAAAAAAAAACAAAAAAACAAAAAAAAAAACAATCAGGATATTCACAGAATCTGCTGAAAATTCTCTACTTTTAATTTTCCCGTTCTCTCCTATATGATCTGTTTCTCCCTAGTGAAATTGAGTCAACACAATGCAGGCAACTACAGTAATTTCACGAATACAAGCCGCACCAATTTGACTAAGATTTTGCTCCTAAACCGGAAATGCGGCTAATAATCAGGAGCGGCTAATACAACCTCAGAAGTGCCTGCCAGAGTGCTGAGCCGAGCAGCTGCAAAGTCGGCATTTTGCGATTGTTACAAATCGCTACTCTGTTGCACCGCGGGTGGAGCCTGGCTCCCTGTAGGCAGCACGGGGGGCGGGGAGAGAGGCGGGAGAGCTCTCTTTCCTCCTCTGCCACAGCCCAGGGGAGAGACGGGGGGGTCCCGGCGCCGCCATTGCCGCAGCCCGGGGAGGAGAGGGGGGACCCGGGCCGCCCCTACCGCGGCCCGGGGAGGGGGGGGGAAGCCCGCGCCGCCATTGCTGCGGCCCGGGGAGGTGGGGGGGAAGCCCGCGCCGCCATTGCTGCGGCCCGGGGAGCCGACAGGAGCCCCACACAAGCCATTGCTGGGGCCCGGGGAGCCGACGGGAGCCCCGCGCAGCCATTGCTGCGGCTCGGGGAGCCGACGGGGTGCTTTGTCCCCGCCCGCCGCCGCCCCGGCAGGAGCGGGGAAACTCCGTCCCTGCCCGCTGCCGGCGCCATGGGCGCGGGAAAGCTCCGTCCCCGCCCGCCGCCGCTGCCGTAGGAGCAGGGGAAGCTCCGTCCCTGCCTGCCACCGCGGGGCAGCGCCAACCCGGGGTGACCGAGCCCAGTGGCAGCGGCAGCCGGCCCCGAGCTGCAGCACCGGGCTGGGCCACCTGGCCCCGTCAGCGGCCCCTAGCGGGCCGAGCCTGCACAGCCTTAGCTCAGCCAGCAAACCCCGCCCTGCCGTGGCTCTGTTACTAATTGCACGCGGGTCCTTGCTGCAAACGACAAAGCGGCTTATATTCGGGTGCGGCTTATCTATGGACAAAAACCGAAATATTTGCCAACACCCAGAGATGCGGCTTATAGTCAGTGCGGCTTGTATTCGTGAATTTACTGTAATTCTCTCAGACCATTAGCAATTGCAGCAGGAAACACATAGTAAAGTTTATCTAAAAAAATACCCAAAAGAGCGTTTGTATTGTGCAGAAAAAAAACTTTGGGGGACAATAGAGCACTGTCAGTCAAACTCTCTCAGCAGTAGCTGAGATGTTGCTTTGATTCTCCACTCTTAATAGCACTGAGCTTGAGGATCTTCAAAAACAGTCAAAGCAGAAGAGATGTGATTCTTCACTGTGCACAATATTATCTGCTGAAATCTGTTGGCTTGAAAGAGGACTGCTGAGGAAAAATTTAAAAATGGACAAATTCCCTTGATCAAACCGAAAGAAATCAGATGAAACAGAGGGCAGGCTGGTTTTGACTTCAGCATTTTCATTTGGTTTGGGTGTTTTTGTTGGGATTTTTGTTTGGTTGTTTTTTCTTCAGTTTGTTTGGGTTTTTTTCTAAAGAGAAAATTTGCCAGCTCCCTAGCTTAATTTCAGTACACCAAGTTGATTATTTTAGCAATGTACTCAAATGACAACTGATTGGATGGGTCCTTTTCCTAGGGTCAAAATCAGCATGACCTTTGGGGGAATTATTTAGTCACATTCACAAAATGCAATTATAACAAGAGCAACTTTTCAGAGTTGCACAGTGAAACAAAGCTGGCATGAATTTGACAGTCATGTCCTGTCTTCTAGGCTTAGCCTTCAGAAACAAACCCTCTTGGGACATTGGTGCTGTGTCTCCTTACACTGCAGATGGCCCTGGGGACCAAGGCTGCTCATCCACCCTTCAAGGCAAGAATATAAACCTGCAAAGGACAGTTGTGATGCAGCCCCAGGGCCTGACAGAGGTCTGGGACTGAACTACAGGCCATCTGTAAGGTCTTCACATAAAACTGATTCATTCTGGCTTTCACTAAGGCAGAATAAAATTCACTCTTCAGAAAATCTATTCAGTATTGTCAAAAAATGTTTTGTCTCAAAAATGTAACCTTTCTTTTCCATGAAAATTACTAAACCAGAGTCTCTGAAAAAATAGATCTCTCTAAATCAGATCTATCAGTAATTCAGTGGCAATAACACCTGCATGCTAAACAGTAATCTGGCTTTATTAACATGTATTTTTATTTAACAGGGTTGCTCAGGCTTAAATTTTATTGATGAGTAAATGAAAAAACAGTGATTTGTACTTATGTGTAAGCAAAGTGCAACTTTACCATTTGAAATGAACACTGCAAACTGTTTTTATTTTCACAAGTGATATTTAAACATAATTTATTTACTCTAGTTCACTTCCAAAAGGCTACTGTTTTAAATGTGAAAGTATGTTTTAAGACAGCACATAATCCACTGAGAAGTAACCCTGTATCTTTTTCTCTTAGGAAAACTTCCTTTCACATAGAAATTGAAGAATTTTAAGTCTAATGAAATAGCAGGTTCACTTCACCACTAGAGGAAACATTCATCCTAAACAGAGTACCCAAAAGCAAAGCCGCAATACTACACATTAAGTACAGAAGTATTCCTGACTGATAGCTTACAGTTATAAAAATATGCCTAGCTGTCTATTAATACTACATATAGCAATGATATGAAGGTTTTGTAAGTATTTCTTCATTTTGTCAGACTGCAATGAGAAGTTCACAGCACGCTAGGGTAATAACTGTGTCATGGATTTGTACCTGCCTATCTCTGTTTCAAATACATATTTTGTACAGACAGACCAGAGTAGATCCAAAACCAAACATCCTCCAAGACATTTTTTTTAGTTTTCATTTGGTCAACAGCCAAAAATCTTCCTGCCTTGTGAATTACATCATTTTGCCAAAGATATCTGGTTTTTTAATGATTAAGCATTTCATTATTATTTTGTTCAGCCTCAAAGACTACCACCGTAAGCTGTAATAGCATTAAAAATATGAGTTTACATTTGGAAGACTTACAGATTTTTTTTTGCTCACTCTGCAAAACACTAAGATTTACAGCTGGAAGTGATTTTCTTTCCTTTACAAACCTTATAAAAACATCTCCAAGAAAAATATATGCACATACATAATCCTATCATACCTGGTTTGTTTTGGTTTTACTGATGGTTTTACATAATCAGACAATCAGGAAGCTGACAGTTTCTATTTTCAGTCCTGTCAGACTCCAGTGTGAAAAAAGGCATTTGAATTACTGATAACCCAGTAGTGTCTTCTCAGAAGCTAAATCCTAGTTCCCCAAAGACCATTCTTGTTTTTCCCAGAACAGTTACTAGAAAACATCATTGCTTTGAAATGTGATGGCAGCCTACCCTCTGCTACTGAGTGCAGCAGAAACTGGAGTGCACAGAATAAACTACATTTCATACAGAATGGTGCAAGCTGCGTTGTATGAACATGTTTTCATCCTTAAGGAACCCTCTAACAAGAATTGTGAAAAGAGGAGACAGCTTTAGGAAGCAGAGAGAAAAGCAAGGCAGCAGTGCTGCACAGGGCAACCTGCAAGTCCATGTGGAAGAGGACAGCCTTGTCCTTCACTCATCCCAGCACGGGGAACCAAGAGCTGGTTGTTCTTCAAGAAAAAGTAAAATCCCTGTTTCATCATTTTTGCCCTCTGCACAGTCAGCTGTTATCTCCTATTCTCCACAACTGGAATGTTTTTACTCTGATTGATAGAGTAACACTCTTTTTTTGAGCCAAAACTAATTGGATGTTTTTGTGATACACACTACGAGCTTACCTGTAAGACTAAATTCCACATTACTTATTAGAACAAGTACAATTCCAATGAAAACAGTTAAGCATTACTGCTGCACCAATGCAGTTCAGCTTGCAATTATACTGTATCACCCAGAACTGCTTAGCCTGACTTCCACATTACACTTTTGCCAAGAGCATCCCAAACCATGTAACTGGCCATGGAAGTCAATCTGCGTAAGGTGACAAGGTGTCTAAAGCTGTGAAGTCTCTAAGCACCCAGGAGCTTATTGTATTATTTGATTTCATAACCTAGGAGACCAGGGGAAAATATTCTTCATATAATTAAATAAAAATTTCCTTTATATATGATGGGAAAAGGGTGGAAGAGAGAGATTATCAAACCACCAGTCATCCTGATTACAGACATCCAATTCACGCTAATTTTCTCAAACTGGTTGAGTCACACAGAGCCAAACAGTCAACAGATTGAAAGTCCAACTAGATTACATTTTGACAGTGACTGTTCCTATACCCCACAGGTTATGGAGAAAGGGTTGGCCCATTTTTCATGGGTGTGTACAGTTTACTCTCTGCTTTTCCATCAGTGCTAAAGACAAGAGTGTCTGTCTGACTTCCATTCTGAACCAAGGCCCATTGTCCATAGACATTCTGATTCCTTGTCACATTGTGGAAGCATCACAATTAGATGTTTGCTTACACTCTGCTTTTCCTGGGGATACTTGTCAGCAGATGCAAGTAGAGCAAACACCAAAATGAGAGAATACCTTCCAAAGTAAACAGCATGCCAGACTTTTCTGGGGAATTTTTTTTGTCTAAAATGACAAATTGTGACAATTTTAATATAAGCATTGGTATGAACACACAGCAGATGCATTAGTCTGTTCAGCAGTTAACTCTGACTACTGATGGGCTGATTTGACAAGTACCTTCACATCCTGGTTTTCCAGAATGAAGAGAGATCATAATTATTTTCAAAAAACATTGCTTCACCCTCCAGAGCAAGGTGTCCAGAAAGACACACAAGCAGTGATGCTGTGGCAAGGCTGCTTCTTCAGCAAGAAATTCATTAGACCAGACTCTCTAAAGCCTGCTTAAAAGCCCAATAAAAGAAACAGGACCCCTGCCATTTAATAGTAGAGTAGTTTAATAGAGCACTGGACTAGATCCACACACTGTGGAGGTATAACACTTTTAAGAGCCTTCCTCCAACAGGAGCAGATCTGCAGCACTGCAGTGTATGTCTAGGCCTCCAAAGCAGCACACAAGATGAGCCTGGAGACCCAACATGTCAGTCACAGGATCCAACAAGCGGCAGGTGAGCTGGGTACTCTGCCACACTCAGGACAGCAAACATGTGAAATTGCTCCCATCCCTAGGGTTAGGGTCCCTCTGCAGCCTTCAGTTCAACATCCACAGGCACCTGGGCTACAGGACTTCACATCCTTCCTGATTTCAGGTGTCCTAGTCTCTTTTGCAGGCTTGGACAAATTTTTTTTTTTTTTTTTAGTCTGTTTGGATTTCTTAAAATAAATCTTAAAAATTTAAACACATTTTATTACACTTTATTATATTTAAATACATTTATTACACTTTGTAAGACACAGATCAGCCCCGTTTCAGCAGTCCAGCACTCCAGAAGAGGGTTGTGACCAACAAGGGAGGGAAGGAGGGAAGGAAGGAAGGTGGGAAGATGGGACTGGAAGCAAAGCAAAAGAGACAAGACATTAGTCTTTCAGATCCACATTGAAAAACACCAAATTTATGGAGTCACAAAAAGAAAACACAAAGCAATTAGTATCTTAGCGACAGGAGCACTCTGCTGAAAGAGGGGATACCTGAGACAGTTCCTGATACTATTTACACATTTTACCTAACCGCCACTTAAAATTAAATAAATGATTCCAGGATTCCGGAAGTAGGCACTTTTCTCCTCCAGAGGAATTCTCTAAAACACTGGATTAGAGGAGCTATGCTCTTCCACATATATGTTTTCTCCTGTTCTATGAGTAAGTTTTTTCCTGCACACTTTGCTAACAGGAGGTAAGAATGACTGTCACAATTGAGCCTTACAGCAAAATCTCTTTTGTGAGTTCCTCATATTGACAAAGGCTGAATCAAAGTCCATTCTTTCAAAACAAGCATTCCAATTGCTACACTGTATAAATACCTTACATAATCTGATCTATACAAAAATAAGGCCTTAAGTTTTTAGTGAAAAGAAGTACAGCTGTCATGTTTCATGCTGAGACTGTCAGACACTGAGCAAATGAACCTGCCTACCTCAAACCCCTCAAACGACCAGCACAGGGCCAGCCATCACATAGCCCAGCTTGGTCACACAGGCACTGCAAAGATTTAGACTAAACCCTCTGTAATCAAAGCAGGTGACAAATCAGATTAATTTCTGCAACATTTTCCCTGGATTTCATATAGAAAAACCAGATAAATGTCAAGCAGTCCATCAACATGTTCATTCCTTTCCACTTCAGCATTTAACTTCCTATGACAGAATTACCAGATTTTCAAGGCTTGAAATAAAACATAAAATATGTCTTAGAAATTATGATCATTAAAGAGTTGGAGAAAACATCAATTATAGTAAGTCATTCTGTACCATTAGAGTTTCAGAAACCTGTAATTTTTGCTGAAGTTTTTGAAAGACACTCAGTGATGATCACCTGTTTGCTGTCATGCATAAAATACCAACTGCAAGCTAAAAGTTAAGCATGAGTCAGATGTCTGACATACATCAATTTTACAGTTTGTTTCACAAATCATTTGCCTACATTTATGTGCTTAAGAAAAAAAAAAAAAAAACTTATGAATTTATTACAAAAGAAACATCTGTTCTGACTTTTATTATTATTCTCACCCTGGAACTGCTAGTTGCATTTTTAAAGTAGGTATCACTGCTCTTCTCTACCTAAAAAACCTCAGCTTACCTTAACAACTCTCAGTGTTGGACTCTTTACATGACTGCAGAAAAGTAACCACAACAGGTACACACCACTTCATCCCTTCATACCACCCCTCCTCAACACCCAGAGAGGGCATATTTCATTAGCTGTGAGTTTTATGATAAATAAAAGCCAACCAACCACCACCAAAACATTAACAACTATTAATGATCCTCACGAATACTAAAACTGTGCATTAGTCTATACATAATATCATTGGTTTTTTTATTTTTTAAGTCTTAATTCCCTGAAAACCTCCTCCCATCCCAAAAATCCAGCCAAATATCAACAACACTTCCACAGTAATCGGGGGACCATGTCAAATTTACTTAGCTTGGTACAAAACTTCAATTAGTGAACACAAAATTGCTCGAGTCATCTTGAGACCTGAATTTTCCTTGTTTGGTCTCTCTGGACAACGTTTTTCCCTTTCGCGGTGATTCCAAGTGTCAAAAATTAAATTTATTAATTTTGAAAATCCAGAAATTTATTTACTGGGCCAGTTAATTCTTTTGACTCAATATAACTCTCCCTGAAGTCACACAGATTGTACTGAATTTTAATAAGAAAGGTTTCTATGAAGTACCTTCATAATTCTGCAATATTATTTTAAAAGACGTATTTCTCTTAATCTGATTGCTACAAAGCCATGTTATCCCAACATCTCTATAGGTTGTCAATGATAAAACCTTTGATTCTGTATGTCTGTCACCTATGAAACAAGAATCGGGGTGGAATGTTGAAAGTCTCATATTTTATGGTTTTTCTGCCTTATCTATTGTGAGGATGCCCTGACCCTGAATTCATTTCATTAGAATCAGATAGAATCAGAATATGGTTGTTACTTTCTTCATGCCCAAATTCTATCCAGTCGCCACAATCACATTCAGTAATGCATTTCAAGAAAGGAATTATTAAATTAGCATTATTTTCCAACAAATATCAACACACAATATCTTTCCATTAATCAATCATAATATGCCTTCTGCTAAAGGCATTTTAAAACATATATAACTTCACAGCTGGGTCTTAGAAACCTGTTAACCTTTGCAGTCCTGTAGTACAACATGGCCAGTTTTAGAGCTAGCTGCTGACACATTATTGGTTTTGACAAAGTCATGAAAGCTTGTATTAAGCTTCTATTAAAACTTACAGTTTATGACAGATTTGTCAGATTTAATTTATTTCTAGTTTAGCTGTATCAAATTATCCCAATTTGAGACTTTATGATTTCTACCAAGGGAAAACATATTATCTGGTAACAAATGTTGTAAACTACTGTGATTCAGTTTAGAGCAAAAGTCATCCAATAGAATTTACTATCAGAGGCAAATATGCATACATACTTTATTCATTTGGAATGCCTTTCTCCACTTAAAAAATAAATTTCCACATACTCTACATAAATTTTATACATTATGAAGTCAAGCACATTAATTTCATTCTGTATTTTTAAGTGCATTATAGAGATATCCTTAGGTCAGAGATCTCATCTCCCATCAATTCTGTTTTACTTGCACTGCCACTAATGAGTATTACAAAATACAGAAGACACTTCATAAAAAATTGTTAAGAAGAAAACAGCAAGAAAACAACACAGCAAGACAAAAATGGTATAACCCAGCACTAGATGAGGTTCACAAGGCTTTCTTACATCCTGTCTGAAGGATGCCCATCTTCTTCTCCTCACAGATCTGAGATCAAATGCCTCACTTCCCCAGACATAGATGACATTTTCTCATATTTTTTAGGAAAATATGTAAGGGAGAATAACACAGATAACAAAACCTCTATATTCTAGCCTTTTTTAGACCACTACTGTTCACTTGCACCACAGACAGACAAAGCCTTTCTGCTCCTCCCTGAAAGACCCGTGCAGGCGTTTGTGTCAGCAGCCCTTGGGGTGCCACCTCACCACTTAAGGGACCATCAAAATAAAGGGGCAACTCCTGGGCTGAGATGCTCAAATGCCCCCAGAGGAAGGGCAGGAAAGTCCCTTCTCCCAACCAGTCCACCTGGGAGTTCCTTTTCCCCCTCATCATCATGGAAAACTAAGAAGAAAGAGTTGCAAGGGAACATGAGCACAGCTGTGGTTTCAAAAACAGAGGGTCTCTCTGGGCAGCAGAACCCACCACAGGACCCAGTGGCATAAGCAGGACAAGTCCCTCTCCTCAGGCAGCACCAGCAGGGCCAGGAAGCAGTGGGGCTTTGCAGGGTCAGAAGGTCTGCTCAAAGGAAGGAAGCCCCAAAGCCTCCCTCCTCTAAAGTAAAACCCTTTCAGCAAAGCATGGAAAGCAGCAGGAGGGAAATCTGACCCGCAGCTGACCCAGAGACAGAGGGCACCAACCAAAGATGAGGTGCAGAATGGTGAAAATGAGGACAGCCACAGGCCAGATCTGGAGATGTAGTTTTGCAGAAGTATCAATTCTGGTTTTTTCCACCCTTTTTGTTCTTACACATCACAACACACACAAGTCTGCCAAAACGCTCAACTCAGGATTTTATGTCTACACCAGTGTACTGGGTTTGCATTGCCACGTTTTGCTGGTGGCAGGGGAACTACAGGGCTGGTGACTTGTGTGAGAAGCTGCCAAAAACTTCCCCCATGTCTGACAGACCCAATGCCAGACGCTCCAGCACAGACCCACTGCTGGCCAAGGCCAAGCATGCCAATCAGAGATGGCAATAATGATCTGGATAGCATATTTAAGAAGGAAAAAAGATTATTACACAGATGCAATTGCACTCAGAGAAGAGAGGAGTGAAAATATGTAAGAAGAACAGCTCTGACCAAGGTCAGTAGAGAAGGAGGGTGCTTCAGGCACCAAAGCTGGGATTCCTTTGCAGCCTGTGGTGCAGCCCATGGTGATGGTGCTGTGCCCCTGCAGCCCATGGAGGAGCATGAGGATGCAGAGATCAACCTGCAGCCCATGGAGGAGACCCACACCAGAGCAGGTGGATTCCTGAGAGGAAGCTGTGAACCCGTGGGAGACCCACACTGGAGCAGGCTCCTGGCAGGGACCTGCAGACTGATGGAGAGAGGAGCCCACAACTGAGAAATGTCCTGGTCCTTTGACTCTGTGGGGGACTCACACTGGGGGAGGTTTTTCTGAAGAACTGCACTCTGTAGGGAACCAGCTTCAGAGCAGTTCATGGACAACTGTAGCCTGTGGAAATGACTCAATTTGAGAATTTCATTTCAAGAGGGGGAAAAAAACCAATTGAAAAACCAAAGCAAACACAAAAAAACACAACAAAAACCAACCAACCAACACCCCCACACCAACAAAACACACACAGAGGAGGAAATGGTGAGCTTAGGCAAATGCCTGGAAGATGACTAGATGTCTGCTAGCCATAAAAAATTCCTAGGTACCCACCAAAGCATGGATAATGGTTTGCCATACAGATTCAGAAGCTATAGATAGCTCCTTTCCCACATTTCTAGTTTCTCCAAACATTTACAGTTTCAGTTACAGATCAAACTGCTATCTTGGCAGAAGCAAAGGAGAATTTCAGGGTTTTATTTATTTAAAGAAAGCTGTTGAGCTGCAGTTCAGCAATGCAACTAATAGGGAAGAAGCTAGCTTTCCCCAAGGGCAGCCAATGCACAGCCGCAGGGATCAGTGTGTGGTGAAGCATCAGCAGCTTTGCCAGCCACAGCAAGAGAAATGCCTGACTCCATGTGAGTCCGTGTGAGCAGCAGTAAAGCACAACAGAAGAGCAGGGAATATCTGTTGTCCCAGGATGTCATAAAAAAAAGCAGTGACTTTGTGAAATAGATGGTTATTTTCATCCATTTTAAATTTACAGGAAAGCACTTTCTTTTAATTCAAATAATCTTGAACACAGCTCAAGTTCTGCCTAATGGAAAATTAAATTGTCTAATAGAAAACTAAGTTTTGCTTAAAACGAAACAAAAATACCAAAGAAAACATTATGTCTCTACTCCAAATACCAAATGGTGTCATTGTGCTCTCACGCTTGACCAGAGACACAGCCTTAAAGAACTGAATAAACTCGGACTCCACCATGTTGCAGTAGCTAATTAAGTTTTAGCTGCCTTTTCATTTCTGTTCAGCTTAATTGCTCAAAGGGAACATCCAGAGGAAAGTAATTCTATGAAATTCTGAATATTTTATTGTTGTCTGTACTTTTTGTTACCTTTGATTCTATGACAATATGCCTAACTCCTAGATCTGACAGTAAATCAGCAAAATGCTAACAATATTACCTTCTTATTTTCCAAAGAGAACATCAGACAGGATATTAAAATACATTTCATCCCCAAATATGCAATTATTGTATATTTAATATATGACATGCAGAAATAATACTAATAAAAAAGCATCAAAGCAGAATTTAATGGTAAGTTATGCCAAGTTGCAGAATGCTCTCACACTCTTCCATCTCTTTTGTCTGGGTACATGGTACCTGATGAGAAAACAAGCATCGCTCTTTATTCCCAGCACATTGTGAACCACCATCAGCTCACATGAATGCAATACTGAGAAGCTCCACTTCTTCTTGAAATTATGTCACTTCACAAAAGCTTTCTAAAATGGTTCTGTTACCCGGCCATCAAACCAAACACTGAGATCCATGGATGTATTTCCAACCCAAGTGACCCAAAAGACAAAAAGGCGTGGGCTTTTGGCTCAATACTAACTGCTTAAACTGTTTTAAATTTCCCAAATTCCTTTACCAAATTAAGTTACAGTTTTACAAAAGCAATGAGAATTATATTTTCGAGGTACTGAAGTCTACAAAAAAAGAAGTTTTAAATAAAATTTCTTATGCTTCTAAGTGTTTAAACTCATATGATCAACAATTTCAAAATCATGCATGGCTTAGTCTGAGACCATAGCTAGTGGAAACAACAAAAACAGGAATTTTGCAGGTGAACTACTCAAAACACTTGGCTTAATTTTCTCAGCTCTAGCTGTGTTACCTCTGCACACTAAACACTCTCTAGGAGAGGCGCAGGAGCCCCCACATGCTTTGCAGGGACCAGGGTGTGTGCTTTGTAGGAAACCAAAGTGCACATGGCCCCAGCAAGAGGTTATAAATTCCATCCTTGGTTGAGGGGGCAGCCAAACACACAGTCCCACACAGTCCCAAAGCCTGGTCAAATGATAAACCAGAGTTTTCTGAGCCCAAAAGGAAAATGAAGTTTGAAGCAGGTCAAACATCTCTAAATTGTCTTAACCACAAATACATTAATTAGATAACAACTGAAATAAAGTGCCCAAACAAGTGTATAATCCAAAGTGATTGCTAAGAAATACTGAACAAATTAAATCACAGGCCCACCAAACCCGCACCATACCTCAATATATTGCCTCTGCTGAGATCATGAGAGTTATTCCTCATGAAAGAGAAAAGAAATGCTCAGGGGACAGATATGGACAGACAGTAAACGAGAGATGGGCAGTAACTTTATGTCCTTCCTTTTGCTGACTTGAAGTTTTGCAGTGGAGGGTTTGTCCATGCAAACAAGCCCATCCTGCCATGGATTGTCCGTGGGTGCAGCAGCCCTGTGCACAGTACCCTGCAGGCTGCAGCTCCAGGCAGCCCCAGGGACACAGTACACAGAGCACACAACTACACCAGTGTCAGGAGGCCGCTGCTCCAGATCAGTGCTGCAGACCTGCTCCGTGGCAAAGCAGCTTCCTCCCGTGTTGTTATGGCATGGACAGGAACAGCTTCACTACTGCAGAGCCCATCGCTTTAAGAGACAGGAATAGTTCCCAAATGACACAGGACATTGTCCTCAGGCAAACTAGGAGCAATTTTCCCATGTTCTCATTCAAGCACCATCCTTTCAATAAGCAGCCTGGTTTTTTCCAATGTTTAAAAAGTCATGGCCTAAATATCTGCATGCAGCTGCTGCAGCATCAACTGGTCCAGCTCTGCCCCTCAAGTGCTGCTGCCCTAAGTATTGATAGCCTTTGCCCACATTACAATGATGCAAACCCAGAAAACCTAGTGCAACCAGCTAACATGACTATTACACTTCAACTTCACACCATACCCCACGTGCACCAGCATTCTTACAGGCCAAAAAATGCTAGGCTTGATACCCCAGTACTGCTGGGATGTTTAAACAAGAAGATAGGAGTACATCTGATGTAAAATACTTTTTCCTTATATTTGTCCTCTGTAGTCCATAAACACATTTACTTCCACTTCAACTACAGTTTCTATTTGGCTGTTAACGTAAGTTTCCAGAAGCTGACTTCATGTCCCAAGAGATGAAAACTGCTTTACCCTCAAGGAAGAAAGCAATAACAAGTGAGGTTGACTTGCCCAACAGGCATATAAGGTCAAAATAAAGTGTCATATACTAACAGCAGTCTCTATCCAAAAAGCAAGGCTTCATATGGCAGCTTGTCCACACTATCAGAGCAAACACAGACCGTAAGTATCTCAGGGCACAGACAGCCCAGAATACATTAATGCTACAGCTACAAAAAACAACCTAGCATGAACAGAGTGTGATCTGCAATCTATGATATATATCACCCCAAGTACACTGTTACCCCGGGGCAAGTCTATTCACATGGGTATCTATTACACCATAGCCAACGTACCACAAGGCCACAGGAAGCACCCACCAAGGGAAGCCATACCCTAACAAAAGAGTGAATCAGCAGCATGAGCTTGGAAATTAAATCATGACATACCAATCTGCACGCTGCAACGCTTACTCTGCATGGCAGTGGGATTGGAACTACACAATCTTTAAGGTTTCTCACAATCCTTAACATTTTATGATTCTATTATATGCAGATACTAACCATAAAAACTAGGTTTCTTGGTTGTTTCGGGGAAGGTTGGGAGGTGTGGCTCTAAGTCACAGAATACAGGTAAAAAGACAGATGTATGGAAAATAAGAAATTTATATTTGACCCTTAGTACCAAAGCAGAAAGCATAATTCTTGTGATCACTGAACTGAGCAAATCAGGACACTGAGGATATTGTAGAGGATAAATACACATGAAATCAAATTTTTTGGCTGTTTTTACAAAACAACTTTCACTGGAGAACCACATTCGTTGTGGTTGACTACTTTTAGCTGATGAAAGGAAGGTTGTCATTTTCTATCAGACTATCAGAGAGAGAACGGAAATGTTATAGGAAAACTTTCTCTCATTCTGAAGCTTCAGTTACACAGATCTTCAAGGTTTCCACCCCAGCCTGCTTCTAAAGCTTTCAAAATTCTGCTATCAGATATGGTGTCTGCATCCAGCATGAGGATTTACATCTGATTATAAAGTATAGACAGAACTCTCAAATACACACTAGCTATAGAAATATGTTTAAAGGTTACTTATTTTTTGTACCCTCATATACAAGGTCATTCCCACTGGTAGTGTCAGGTAACTGTCTATTCTAGATCAGAAATGAAACTATTAAAAAGAATGAAATCACACCTATCAAGGAAGCAAAACTCATGTTAGGGACAATTTTTCACTACACCCATGAGTTAGGATCTCAAAGTACTATGAAGTTTTCCTATCACTGTGGCATAAATGGAATTACTCAATTTAAGAACTTTATGTAAAACACTTCTTTTAAAATTATCCATTTGGTTTCCAAAGGAATTCAGCTTATTTTATCACATTATCTGCCCATGCACTCCCTAAGCCTGTTGGTTGATTCTAGTTAAATTCTATGAGGGACAAAAACCCTTCAAAATAATTGTGCTCCTATAAACTTAAGAACAATCAGCTGCTGGGAAGTGTCAGTACCTGCAGCCTCCAGCGAGCAATGGAGGAGCCACAGCACAATCCACTAAGTGCTGGCAGCACCTGACTGCCAGACTGTCACTGGCTGCTGCACCTGCCAGCTCTTGCAAAAGGGACAGGTTTTAGGATGCTGCTGGGGGAAGAGTTTTTGCCCTGTTCTGGACAGGAGTTTGGCAAGGGAAGAAAGAGGCCAGAACAGTTAATGTACTGACAATTAATGCAGCAGGCTTCATCAGTTTTTATGCTCAGCAACTCAACTGCTATACCTCATGATTGTTATTCGCTTTTCAGAATCACAGAATGGGTCAGATTGGAAGGGACCATAGTGGATCACCTAGTCCAACCTCCCTGCTCAAGCAGGGTCATCCCAAAACACATTGCACAGGATTGTGTCCAGCCAGTTCTTGAATATCTCCAGCAAGAGAAACTTCACAACCTCTCTGGGCAACCTGTTCCAGTGTTCTTCCTCATGTTCAGGTAGAACTTCCTTTGCATCAGTTTCTGCTCACTGCCTCTTGTCCTATTGCTGGGTGCCACTGAGAAGAGCCTGGATCCATCCTCTTGACACCCTGCCTTCAGACACTTGTAAACATTGATTAGGTCCCCTCTCAGTCATGTCAGAGCAAGAACAGGCCCAGCTCCCTCAGCCCTTCCTTGTATGAGAGATGTTCTCATTCATTGGTTTTTTCATTCAGGAGCCCATTAGCCACATCAAAACAGCAACATTCCAACAGGAGGTTAGTAAGTCCTACCACACAGATTCTGACATGCTTAAAATCTCATCCTGTGCTGAATAATAGAGTGATGAGAATGACACAAGGGTTTTTTTTTTCCCTCCAGTGTTTCCAGTAGCTGGCAGAATAGAGCACACTGGAAATCTGCCAGAAGCAAAGCCAGGATTTATTTGATGGTGTTAAGATGTACATATATGAAAGATGTGAAGAAGAGAGAGATGAAATTTAGGCAGTGAAGAAAGGAAGGGAACCATACCTAATACAGAACAACCACATTAAATCTGCAGGTCAAAATTTCTGTGAGCACAAAGAAATTTGTTCTAGAATGCTCAGAAACAATGTATATAGAAATTGAATAAAAGCTGTAAAGATGCACAGTAACTATGTAATTTTTTTCTGGAAAAAAAAACAACTTTTGCACAAAGTGTTTACTTCTGTAGTTCAGAAACAACTTCTGTATGTCTATCAGTAAACACAGTCTATCCAGTAAAAACAAATGTTTGAAACTTTCTAAGACTATTTGTCCTACAGTACTGAGACAGTAAAAGGGACAAGCCTTGTCCTCAGGACGTTACCAAGGAAAGAAAGTTACCCCATTGAATTTGAACCACAAAAACATTTCCAACCAGGGTTGTTGTACTGCAGCCTATTTATCATCATCTTATCCAGATAAGTCAAGAGATTTTCCCATCATTTTAGATTTCATAACTCTGAACCTGTAAGAGAACAAAGGCATTCCAGCACTTGAAGAACAGTACCCAGCTCTGCATGGACCAGCAAAATCCACTCCACAAAGATACAAACTGAGGACGAAAGCAATCAGACAAAAAAGCTGCCAGACTTAGTAGTAGATATAGGGATTTATCAAAAGCTGAGAACTGAAGAAAAACAAATATAAAAATTTTAAAAATAAAGCAATAAAATAAAATAAGCAAGTACCTTCTGAGAGCCCAGACTGACAGTACTGCTAAGATTCCTAGGAAATCAAATGTTTTGAAGAAATCATGGCAATACAGATTCAACTACACAAGTCAGTTTTCTCAAACTATTATCTCTTTGCCATGCATGCTGTGAGCTCTGAAAGCAGATTTATTTATTTATTTAAGAGAAATGGTAGGGGTTTGCCTAACTCCCATGTTCCACAGGAAAAAAGGAGAAACACAGTACCAAACCCTGCCGAGTCAGCCACAATAACCGTACTGGAGACCAAGCACAAGGCTTCTCTGCTCTGCTAGAACCACATCGATCTATTAGAAGTGTGGTGAAAGCCATCAGGCTTTCCACTGGAGGGATTGGGACAGGAGCAGTGGAGAGGGGCAGCAGCCTTTCCTTCCCACTGAGCCAGAGTAGCAGGATCTGGAATGCACTCTCCTCTAGTGGTGATATATGAGATTTTAGTAACAGCCCCCCACAACATCACCACTTCAATCTAATTGCAAAATCAGGACAAAAGAGCTCCATGAGCTCTTGAAACTGTTAGAAAAAGCACCTCCAGAAAAAAAACTGCTTTTCTTTCTTTTTCAAGCCAAGGTTTGTGATTGAATGCACATTAGATCAGTAGCACATTTGTCAAAGAAAGAAGAAAAATTATACACACAGTTCTACTGCAACTGGTACAAAATATGGTAGGGTTCTTCTAATAAGTATTTTTCATTAAAAAAAAAAGAGGATATCTAGATCTGTAAAAGGACATAAGTTTAACAAAATAATAAACTAGCAAAATACTCAATTAATTTTCATACTTTTTGTTTTTCTTTACAGGAGTTTTCCATAAAAAGAAGCACGTATAGCCTTATTTTCTGAAGTGGTAAATTTTACCAAAGAAAGCTTCAAGAATACCAGTAGGTGGCACTTGGAAAAGAAAGCAAAAACCAAAGCTGAAATAATAATTTATTCACAAAATAAAATTATATTTTTTAATTTTTCATTTTACATACAAATCTTTTATTTTCAAAACAAACCTTCAAATAGTCTTTGAAGGAAAACAGGCTTCTATTTTAGTGTTTACTACAAAATGAGGGATTACAGTCACTAATTCTAACTCTAAATGAGACTTGATATTGCTAGCTTATGTAAACATATCTAAATACAAATATTCCATCATCCAAAAGATGGAAACTATATAACAAGGAGGAGTGAAACATACACAATAATTATACTGGCTAGTAATTATCCTGGATCACCTATAAAAGAGGGGAAAGTGTGTGGTAGTGGCAGGAAGAGGAGGCAGGGATGAGTGTGAAAAAGCTGCTCCTGCAGGTGACCAGCATGAAAGGAACTTTTAGACAGGCTTTATAAACAGAGGGCACCAAGAGACACCACTGGCAACTTTGCCTTGAGGAAGAAAGTTCTTCAATTCTGCCTTTTAAGTATCATACACATAACCGTTCATACTTCAAAACTTTCCAAAAGGTAAATTATAATATTTTTAAGAGATTGAGTGATTTTCCAGTCTATAATTTTTTTCAGCAAAAACCCTAATAATCTTGAGGGGAAAAAAGTTGGGTTTTATTCAAGCAAAACTGGAGATGAAACACGTATAAAGCAAACATGTTACATTTTAGTTCCCAGTACTATGTAAAAAGCAGAAGCTACTTTGCAAGTAAATCAAACATGAACTCAAAAGAGAAAGTGTCTACTACAGTGAAACACCATGCTATATTTAATTTAGACTGGGTTTATTATTGCTAAGTGAACTATTAATCAACACTAACATTTAGAAAGCTGCTTTTACCAGTGCATTCAAGAGGAGAAGCAGTGTAAGTTTCCAGGTAACTACCTCTCTCTCAAGGAATTCTAAGTAATTTAATCAATAACTCCATAAATAGCAAATTAAATCCACCAGCTACAGTTTGATGAGGCAAGTATTGACTCAAAAGTTTTTAAGAAAGCCGATTATTTCTCACATTCAATTAGAAACAGCAACACCATATACATAGATCACATGACAAACGTGCTGGAAAACCTAGTCCTGTAATTAAGCAGAAGACTAATTATTTATAAAAAGCATTTGCTCATTTGCTAGATACAATCTAAACTTCATGGTCCATGAAGCATGACAGCATTCAATTCAATATGTAGGCAATAAAATTTCAGGTCTCTCCTGAATTCCAACTGACACAGGGCTACCTCAATATTAAAAAAAAAAAAAAGTATGTAAACAGATAATTCAGCTGCATAGACAATAATGAAAGATTTGTCATTCCAAGTAAAACTTGGAATTCCTACTTCTTACATTTGCCTCTATCTTAAAAGTGCAGTAATTTGCAGTTAGACTGTGACTAAGTGTATTTTCAATCCATTATACAAGGAAAAACAAATTGCTGACAGACACTGTCCTCAGCAATTACACATTCCTGCCCTCCTTGTGCTCCACACCAACCATGCTGGCTGGCTGCAGCTGGCCTGCTCCCATGCACCACGCTAAAGTGCCAAGATTTATATTCCTGTGGCACTGCTGCATCCCTGCAAGACAATCTTCACCCCCTCTGCTCCTCCAGGGAAGGGATTTGCACCACAGCTGGGACTGGGATGTCCCATAGGACAGGGTTTATAAAGGCAACAGCCTTGAGGGAATGGCAGCAGGGTGGCTGCAGTGAATTTTTTTTTTCTCTGGGATTCAGGATGGAACAGGGGTTAAGTGCATGGGGGAGCAATAATGAGCAGGAAGATAAAAGGGAATTGATAGTTAATGGAAAGTATGGGAAAAAATGTTGCTAAGGGGGCCTTCCCAGGATGCCAAAAGGAACTGAGTTGGTTCTCCTCAGGAAAGCTTCCTCCTTTTGGGACATTCAAATCTCCCCTTAACTTCATAGTAAAAATTTTGTTTTCCTTCTAAAGCGACAGGATTGCACATCTGCAATTGGTGCTTAGAGGCAGAGCTTGGTTAAAGCAGTGTGATGCCACAGGCAAACTGTTCTGCATCCCTCAGAGGACATCCTGCACTGCAAACCATAATTCAGAGAATTAATGGCCCTTTTAGTTTCTCTATTTGACAAGAGAGGCACTGAGCTGCAACAGGCCTGCAGGGCTGCTGCATACTGCCCTCCCAGCACAGCCCCAGAGCACAGCTGGGGAAAATGGAACCACAGCCTTTAGCTATGAAAACACCAGACAAACCCCCCACATTCAGTCCTACGTTTCCACATTCTGAAACACACAGAAAATCTGTTCAATTCTCCAAAACTTAAATCTTTAAGGATACTTGTTTTCAAAATTAAATTTACCTTTAAATCCCTGCAGTCATGCAGACACCTTTTGAGCAGCTAAACTTAATCTAGTTTTCACATTCAAGCTTTAGAATGTCCAGTCCAGGTTATAATTTTAAACCTGAAAACTCTTTACGCCATTAATTACAAGAGCCTTTTAGCATTTCTGCCAAATTCAAGTCCCCCTAAAAATTTCAGCATCCTATGAGCTCAAGGTTGCAACACCTTAGAGATTAGCTTTTACCCTGGTGAGAAACACCCCTGACCACTGCCTGAGAAGAGTCTCTGTCCTTGGCTCAGCAGCTTCCTGGCAAAGGCACCATCCGAGGCGCCGCTCCTGCAGCACACCTCGGCCAATGCGGGCTCTGCTGCAGCCATGTCCCACAGGACAGGGCTCTTCCTCCATGACACAAAATCAGAGGGGAAGGGAAAGAATAAAGATTGCCCTCTTCAGAAGAAAGGACTGTTGTGCAGACAAAACAAAATTAAAACATTTCAATGCTTTTATTTTTCTAATAAAGACAACCTAATAATTAACTGAAACACTGCCTTACTGCACGCAGAATGCAGTAGGGTGTCCTTTTAGTTTTTTAACTCCCACCAGCAGAGTCATGAAAGACAGTTTTGGGCTGGAAACAAGGCTGCCCCTGGTCCTGCAGTGTTGCCATGACTGCAGGAGGAGAAAAGCTGCAGGGGACCAAGGAGGAAATTCTCCCTGAGGGTCTAAGAGCATGATGGACACTCGAATCCCTCCTTCTGTCCCACACAGTGTCCACCGTATCAGACATTACCAACCATGGAAGCAGCTTGGGAAGAAATGCAAGGATGCTGGGAGGATCCAAGCTGCACTCAAACTGGTACGTTCCTACAGTCGAAACAGATGCAACAGAGGGAACTACTACAACGTTAAGATCTGTCTTGGACATTTCAGAGTCAAAAATATCATAGAATTGTTACAGACTACCTTTTATTGTAAATGGAAGTAGTGCAAAACTTTTCAAGACTTAATGCCACATAAAAGTACTGATTTCACCTTATGAATTGTTCTAACTGACAGCACAGTAAGTGCCATAAAGCAGGATTTAGTACTCATGATAAAATGTTTGGGTTTTATATAGATATACATAAGGCAAGGAAAAATATCTCAAGGGAAATCTGCACCAAATCGTAAACCACAAGAAGGACATGGAGATTAAAATTCTGGAGGCATTGTGTATTAAACGAGCAGTCTACTATTCAAAAAAAAAATCAATTGAAGCAAATTCAGTACTTCTACAATTATTATAGCACAATAACTGTCATTTTGAAGGATGAAGGTTGGTTATTTCAAAGGTTTCTATACAGCACTTCTCTGCCTACTTGAAATGTGGTATTTTTAAACTGCAGTACCAGCCAGCCAAATAAATGTATCAAACACCTTCGAGTAATGCACTTAAATGAGAGAATATTCATAAAGGATTTAGAAAGACATCTCAACTCACTGACCTAAATATTACAAAGCAAATCACCAGAATGTCTTCTACACGCAACTGTGTTGGAAAATTTCAATTACTTCTTATCTTATAATTAAACTACTGGCTTAATACTTTGTATTTCTATGGTACCTTTCACCCAGAGAGCTTAACGTGCTTTACAAACATTATCAGTTTTTACAGTTAGCTGGCTTTTGTGATGAGACACTATATTGCAGACTTCCAGTTTGAGGTTTTATGTTAATTACATACAAGCAAAAGAAGGATCTTGAGTCATACCAGGTAACAAAGTTCATCCAAATAAACTGAGTTACTGTAAATTCCTTAATGAGATAGTCAACTCAGAAAAGCAAGAAGGGGGAGCACACCACAAAACGTACCTTCTTTGGATAATTTGCTGCATCACTGCTGCCATTTTTAAAAAAGGATTTCTACAGACATGAAATTATTTTAAAATCTTTTTTAAATTTCGTACTAAATAAAGCTGAAAAAATTGACACGTTACTATGCTTGCATACACCATTTCTTTACTTTGTAAGATATGAATATATGGATGGCTTTGGGGAATGACAGATTTCGTAAGTGGACTGTTAGATGGATTAGAAATTGGTTGAAGAGTCACATCCATAGGATAATGGTCAATGGCTCAGAGTCTCAATGGGCAAGTGGTGCTCCTCAGGGGTCCATATCAGGACCAGTGTTATTTAATATCTTCCTTAATGACACAGATAAAAGGATCAAGTACACCCTCAGCATATTTGCAGATGACACTGAGCTGAGTGTCATCACATCTGAAGGATGGGATGCCATTGAGAGGGATCTGGACAAGCTTGAGAACTGGGCCTGTGGGAATCTCATGAGGTTTAACAAGGTCAAGTTCAAGGTGCTGCGCCTGGGTTGGCCAGCAGAGCACGGAGGGGATTCTGTTCCTCTGCTCTGCTCTGTGAGACCCGACCCAGAGAGCTGCAGCAGCTCTGGGGTCCCAGCACAGCACATGGACCAAGTCCAGAGGAGGCCACCAAGATGATCAGAGGGGTGGAGCACCTCTCTATGAGGGAAGGCTGAGAGAGTTGGGTTTGTTCAGCCTGAGGAGAAGGGCTTGGGGTCACCTAATTGTGGCCTTCCAGTACCTGAAGGGAGCCCATAAGAAAGATGAAAGAGAAATTACAAGAGCATGTAGTAACAGGACAAGGAACAACAGTTTGAACCTGAAAAGTATTAAATTAAGTATTAGGAAGACATTCTTGATTGTGAGGGTGGTGAGGTACAGGAAGAGGTATCCCAGACAAGCTGTGGATGCTCCATTCCTAAAAGTGTCCAAGCCCAGGTTAGAGAGGGCTTGGAGCAACCTGGTCTAGCACAAGGTGTCCCTGCCCATGGCAGGTGGGTTGGAACTGGATGATCTTCAAGGTCCCTTCCAATGAAAGCCATTGGATGATTCTATGATTTCAGCAGCACACAACCAACACTTCTTCACCAGGTATACCTGGATCACCTTTTAAGGTTTCATGGCTCCAACAGCGGTGTTAAAATCCATGCACTCCAAGATATAAGTCACCCTTAAATCACTTTGCCTAGAAGTGCTTAAAACATTAGAAACTTTGCCACACCACAACAACCCACAGAACTCTTGAAATTTCATCTAAAACATCCTGCAACAATAGGTACCACTACTTCAACTACTTGTGCTCAGGCCATGAAGGATAGAACATAAGTGTAGAATTCAAAGCTCAGCACTATCAGGAGCATAAAATATTTAAACAAACATTTTGAAGTAATAAAAAATATATACATACAGCTCACTGTTGCAGAATGAAGCATCCTTACAGGTCAAAATGAAAATAGTTTATGAAATTACAGACTCAGAAAAAAGCAGAGAATGAATGGTGAAATACCAAGTGCAGACTTTCTGCAATGGTACTACTCACGAGGTACAAAGTTCAACTCACCTGCATCCTGATTAGAAGGGGGGTAAAAAATCTTTAGTGTCCAGCAGGCCACATATTCTACAGACACCACATACTTTTACTGAAAAACTACTTAAGCAGTTGTTTACAGAGTTTTCAATATTTTATTGGAACCATTTATTTTCTCTTTCCACCTGGAAAGAACAGCACTTCATTCTGCTGTATGTTCAACACTTACTAGGATTCATGAGAAAAGAAAAATTACAGCTAATACCTTTTTAAAACCTTACAGAATATTCTATAACAGCTTTTCTGAATACAAAAGCTGCAGTATTTCATATCCAAGATTTAGACTCTTTCAAGTACAGTCAAATACTGCATCCCAGCAGAAAATAAACATTACCTGCCTTTCCTGAGACATAAAATGATAGTCTTTTGCCATTTATGACCACAAGATATAAGACCCCCACCAAAAAAAAAAAAAACAAAAAACCACACAACCCCACAACCCGCCCCCCCCCAAAAAAAACCCTCAAAAAAACAACAATCCCCCCAGAAAGTACAAGGCCTATCCAAGAAAACAAATCTTAGTGGAGGAATTGATTTTAGAAAGTGATTTCACAACCTGTGGTGAAGAACATTTCCCTTTCAGACTGACATTACAAAGATTATACAAAAGAAAGGCATAGACAGACAGAAAAGCAAGCAGCATTCAAAGCTGCATGACAAATAAGTATACAGCATGTAATTCTTCAAGTCAATATACAGATCTTTTTCTGCATCACTTTCCTTCCTTCCTATCTGCATCTCACTGTCATTAAATTGCATCATGGCACCTCTCCTGTACCGGATAAAGCATGCATACAAGGATTCTGAAGGGATGGAGTGACTTTTTTGGATACATCCATAGTACTACACCTACTGATTCAAAAAGCAATCAATTCCCAGTACACCCCTGCATCATCCACTCCCTCTATTTATAAGAGTGGAAAAGATGTGATACATCCTCATACCATCAAAACATTTCACTTTTTAATCCATTTATTTGAAGAATTAGCAGTTTTAACAATGCTGAGGTCAATATTATGGTTTTGAATAATAGCAGGTTAAAAAAAGGTATTTGCAGTCTATTGGAAACCTTGTGACTACAAAACTTCTTCTTGTGATCTACAAACCTGTTACATGAGCAATTATCATGTGCACATGCTGAACTAATCCGAATGGAACTATGCTGGAAAACACAGGTATGAATATGAAGGCAGGTAAGGGCAGTGCTTCCACCAGCCACCACAAAGCAGTCCCTACCTGGTGTAAGGGAACTGAAAAAGAACAACAGATTTGACAGAGACTGTTAGGGAAAATAGAAAAAAGAACAAGCACGATGGCAAACTCCAGCCTTCTCACTTTGACATGCTTTGTCCCTATGGCTAAAGACCACACCACACTTTGAAAGAGCAAAGCAACTCAAAGCAAGCTATTCTGCATAACCATGCTCACTCCTGATGGAAGTCCCTGGGATGGCAGCACACACAGTGCTGAGCCCCGCAGGGCTGCCAGGTGGGCAGAACTCAGGCAGAGGATCCAGCCCCACACATCCACTGCCTCTGCCTTTCCTAGGAAAGGTATCAACAGGCAGGAGAGTGGGCAATGATGTGCTCAAAGCAAGAGAAGGGGTAACCATGCAGCACAGTAGGCAGACTGTGCCATTTTAAAGTATTTCATATCTGCTGACTTCTAGTTCTTATGCTACTACAACTGAAGGTTAGGCAATTTTTTTTCTTGTGGTTAGGTCAAACACATCATCAAAAAGCTTCAAGTAGTTTACATTAAATCCCTTAAATTGCACTGCTGCAAATGATGAGGTTATACATGGCCTGAAGCAATCATTTTAAAAAAATTTCTCTTTCAGGTCGAGTGGAAATATATGACTCGTTAAGCCAGGGCAAAATCAGTTATGGCCTGAAGATGAAGCTTCCCTTTTGTCTGAATGAAACTGACATTTCTGTTCCACACTACAGATTCAACAAACAAAAGTTAATTAATTTAGGACAGTAATTATTGTAATGCTTTTGGCAAAATCTTAAACCAGTGAATACAAACTTCAGTTCTTATGATGTTCTGAAGCCTCAGAGGAGTGTGGCAGCTGAGCAATTCAGGACACTAAAACTAATGCCAATAGCTGGGTCATGGTCTGTACTGTATTCAGATTGTTATACCATCACTCATTTTCCAAATGCCACTTGTATCTAGGTATTTCTTCTTTTCCAGCCAAGTGATTCATACTGCTGCTTGCTTTCTTAAATGGTTACTGCTGGAAGGATCAGTTAAATTTTTAACTGATGCTCATTTGTTACTTGTGAATTATACCAGTATGTTTATAACCTCAAACCACCATATGCATTTCATATGCATGCATATTAAGACACAGAGAGAGAGAATACAGTAAAAAGACAATAATGTGTTGTAACATTTACCAGTCGTTTGCCAGAATCAGTTCCTGATGAGATGAGTGGACTAATTTCCCCAGAGACAGATCATACTGCATTCTGCATGGCTGCAGGCTGACTGCCCTGAGAATAAAGTACAGCTCCTCCCCTAAGCCTGGAGATATGAAACACCACCTCAAGTTGCTTCTAAGCTGGCCTGTAACAAGTGTTTGTGTTCAGCAAAAGTGGTTAGGACCACTGCAGCTAATTCTATGCAAAATATTTCTTAGACGAGATGTATGAAATTTAGCATATAATTGTCTTTGACATTCCAGTAACAGTTTCAACTTTTAGTTACAGAGAAGTCTGGTTTTATTTTTATGTTTTCCAATAATGGTGTCAGATGAAAAGTCTGGGGTTACAATTCACATTCTACCATGCCAAATACTTGGGCTTAATCCTCTGCCCTCCTATGAGCTCTCAATCTGAAGTTACATAAGTTAGTCACCCTTAGCTTCAATTATTTTTAAAAAAGGTAGAATAGAGTTGCTTCTTCCCTGCAATGACCTGTTCCACACAATCAGTTCCTAAGTACAGACTCTTGTATATAAGACTCTTCTTAGCACAGAAAGAGTTTGGTCTTGCTCTGAGCTTCCAAGCAGTAATTGCCATGCTAGCACATGTTGCTCACCAGCGACACCATTCACCCCCACATTCACAGGCTCTGCACTACCTACAAAAACAGTTGCATGTTATAGAAGCTGCCCAGGCCCATGAAGTCCCTCATGAGGAGATCCTGTAGGAAATCTACTTCCTAGTCTGTGAAACATTTCCACTTACAAAATCCCACTTGATTCAAAAAATCTCCTTTACCTCTATTGACAACAACAAACTTCCAACCTTCCATATTTTAGAACAGAGCTCCAAAGAACTGCAGACAAGTACACAATATTTCAAAGTTAAGCGGAGGCAGAAAAGTTTGGTTCTGAATTCTCCATAATGGGAGAAAGAAATGCTGGTGTTTATAAAAACAAAAAATAGCAATTCTGAGGGAATTTGAAGGGAATCCTGAGGGACTGGTGATTAGAGATGGAGAAGTCTTCATATTTGAAGATTTCCACTTGCCATACACACCACAGCACACACAGCACCAGGGTATGCTATTCATTTTCAGCCTAATGCACGTTGGAACTTCAGTAACCAAACTAGAGGAGCTACAAAGTTTATGCCCGTTAAAATGACAGCTACACGGTCACCCTACTAGAACCAATACACCAAGTTTAATCAGCAATTATTTCCAAAGCCCCAGGCAGAATGTTATAGAATTCCTATACCAGAAAATGTGAATGTCCCAGCTCAATTCTGGCAAAAAGTACGCATTTCCCACCCCATCTCCAATGACAAAAACTCCAGACAGGAACACATCACTATTGCCTGGGGCTAGGAAAAAAGAAAAATCTCCCCAATGGATGTTATTTGTGCAAAGGACTTTAACCCAGCCAAGCCTTTGCTGCGAGCCACTGCGCAAGCACATTAACCCATGAGGTGATTCTCTGCTCTGCTGCAGTTCCCACAGCAGATTTGAAGGACTTCAGAAAAGTCTGACTACAAGCTGCAGACACACTACAGAAATGCAAAAATTTTGACAAACAACATCCTTAAGGCTGAGAAAATAAAGTCAAATTACTAGAGATACGGAATGATCAAGAGAGGCATATTTAATTATAGATTCAATTGAAAACAACAGTTCTGCAAAGAATTCGCGAAAAACATCAGAACTGGGTATGCTCATATAAGAGAAAATGATAACACAAAGCCTAATTTTTTTATTTGCATTGTAGAAACTGTCAAGGAAAAAAAATTAATTTACCATGGTAAAAGTAACTAGGGAAGAGTACATGAATTCTTTATTTGTATGGCTACTGCACTTACTATAATAATTTCCTTTAAAAAGAAAGAAATGCCTTTTCATAATTAGTGTACTATGACAGTACTTTTTCCCTAAGTAAAACATGGGAAATACTACTTTTTTAAAAAAAATCATACATACATACATATTTAACCAACTCAAACTCAAAATAAAGTTTTTTAATACGGCACTTCAGACTTGTCCAAAAACCAGAGTGGGTCATTGTGTAATATTGCTGTGAGATGCATTTCCTGCAAATAGGAAAGAATACAGATGGAACAAGATACTCAGTTCTGCTGGATCATGGGGGAAGTCCTTAAGATCTGAAAAGTGAGAGAAGCCCTGAATTTATAAGGAAAAGTTAGAAAAGCTAAATATATTTCATCTGCCTAACAAAGGTGCATAGGAACCTTGTCACACTGAAGAATGACAGGACTAATTCAGAAAATTACAAGGGCTGGGTAAATTATTATGAATGACAGAATGAAATTGTTGAGTACATAAATTCTGACCAAAAAAAAGCTATTTGATTATGAAATAATTTCCAAAAGAAAATAACAGAAGCATCATAACCAATGACAAGCCTAATACTACACCAGACAAAACCCAAAAATAAAGATAACTCTTTGCTTGCTAGGTAGAAGCAGTACCTTATTGATTCTTGCATAGACAACTTTTCAAAATCAGAAAAGAAGATGATCTGCTGTTGGAGGGAAGCCATCAGTAGTTTGGCAGAGCTGCATTAAGATCTATGCTACTCAGTATATTCTTAATACAACTAGGGAAAAAAGTGAATACTAAGGTGCAAGATTTGTTGACAATATTTAAATTAGCCAGGAAAGTAAAAATATGGGTTGATTGCAAAAAAAGTTTAAAAGTTACATTTTTAAAAGGCTATGCACTTGGAAAAAAACTCAATCTTCATGTCACAGATAAAGTACTGGGATCTGATCCCACTCAGCTCAGAAGTATAATTCTGGGACTACAGTCTTATGCCATCTACACAAATAATACTTCTCCAGACTACTCCCAGACCCAAATCCCATCTCAACAAATGCAGAGGAGCACTGGAAGAGAAGCAGGCAGGACCTCAAAGCAGGACTGTAGCTGAGTAACATCCTGTTTGTCCCAGGAGAATCTCAGCCACACTCTACAGGCACTGAACCCAGCAAGATGAGTCACAGGAAGCAGCTACCCCTCATCACCTTCCCAGCTAAGGAGTGTTTCGGCCTTGGGGTGCAGGGCACATGGTGGGATGAAAGGGAAGGGCGTTCTGGGATTGCCTAAGCTTTAAGCAGCATGCAAATGCTAACAAAGACCAAGGTGGAGAGCAGAAGTGGCTGGAGCAAGGGGTTATAGTGGGTCTTCAAGGGCCACTTGAGAACACCTGCATGTCTCTACAGATGAGAGCACTTGGGGTGGTGGCTCTGGAAGCAGGGAACTCTTATGTCCAAGTGCCAGCAACTGGGGACAGGACAGCCTCTGAGCAGACCCAGCATCTGAGCTCAGCTGCTGACAGGTTGCTCCAACGTGTGCATGCACACACTCACTCCCAGAGTTCCCTCCTGCTCCAACAGAACTGTCTCAGGGCTCTCTCTGCATGCCTTATCCCTGGCAGACACTCACAGAGCACATCCATGCCTGCTGGGGACACATTTTGGCCCCAACTGGTCAGCCCTGAGGCATGAAGCAGCAGCTGCCTTGCTTCTCTAGGGCTGTCGGACCCAGCACAACATACTTTCCTCCAAGACAAAATAGATGCTTTCAGGCAACCACCAGCTAAATGCTTAGCACTCACAACAAAACAGCAGGTTATTAAAAGCTATGCAGAGGACAGAACAAAACAGAAACAAGTTTAACACTGCCATTAAACCCACTGTGGGCCTGCACCTTGAGTGCTACCTCCAGTTCTGGTCCTCTCCTCAAATAATCAATGGCTGAGCAGCTAATCCCTCATTGCCTGGAAAGGGGACGAAGGAGCCAGGATATAACAGTGGCTAATAAAATTCACAGGCAGCACAGCCTGGATGAAGAGTTGCCCCTCATGTGGCCCCAGAGCTAGGGACCAACAGTAGCATGGAAGTAGTATTCACACAACTTTGATCTAAGTCATGGGACTCTGCCACAAGGTACTGTGGTTACTAAAACCTTACAGTTTTAAGGAGAGGCCCAACACATTTACAAAAGAGAAATGCAGTAACAGTCAATATCCACATGGAAATGACCCCTCTGTCAGGAAAATACCTTGAGTCACCTACCACTGAAGGGTGGGAGAAGACAGATGGTGGGGTCATTACCTTGTTGCTGTAATCTTCCCAAGCTTTTCATTTTTGGCCATTGTCAGAAAGGATATGGGGTTAGACAGACTTTGGGTCTGACTCAATATGAGTAATTCCTGCATTCCGTTCTTATTTTGATTTTCTAAAAAATTAAAAATAGCAATGACACAGAGGACATCTCCACAAAGTGCTGATACTTTTCTTATAATGTAGACAGATCAGTCTGAAGCCACTTCCCTTTTTTCAGTATGAAGTTCCTTTCTTAACCTGGATCGTTTTATAGATCAGAGTTAGAGAAAGAACCTACAGAATAATTGCCACAAGCAGGAAAACCAACATCCTTCTCTGGGGAAATGGAATGAGGCAGCTGGACAAATAAGAAATGGGAAAACAATGCCAGTTTAGATAGATCTGATATTGATAGAAGAGCAGCAGTGCAGCCAAAGCACTCCTTGCCCTGCTAAACAGAGAAGAGCCACATACAGCCAGTAAGAGCCAAGCAAGGTTAAGGCACAAATGCATGGGAATCCTCCCACACCCTCATTTACATAGCACAGGGACCAGCTCCTATAACCCTTTAGCAGCAATCCCACATGTAATACCCTAGACTTTTTCAGTGAGAGACCTGCAAACTCAGGTTGACTGTAGCTGGCGCAGTGTAGAGTCTACTGGACACCAAAAATCAACACTATAAACCTCTGAATGAATACCACCTGACTCTGACAGTGAAACCAAAAATCATGATTCATCATTAATTCCACTAAAACCTGCCTTGTCTGATATAACCCCTATGTGACAGAAGAGGTCCAATTCATACAAATTCATACAAATCTTCTCCAAGCAATATATCCACCTTCAACAAATTCAATGACACAAACTGCATCTGTTCCAAAAAATATTTAAAACTCCAATCATGCACCATTATGTCATTAGCAAAGCAGAGAAGGAAGAGATGGGATTTCAATCTACTCATTTTCAAGCAGTTCTCAGCTCAGGCAAAAAGCACAGTATAAACTACAAACAATTATCTAAAATGTTACAATTACACGGAGTCACCTCAGGCAAAGCTTTGGGAAGCAGCAGAGACGATTTTCCCACACTGGAGACAGCAACACAGTCATCCTGACAGCACATCGTTACTGTTATTTAAAAGGACAGCCTAGACCAAAGACACAGAATCAGCAACTCCAAACTCAAGTTCAATGAAGTCAGGCAATTCAAATGTCTGCAAGTAAATAAGCAATAAAGGAACGGGGACAAAAACAGTGAAACAGCAAACATGCACTCAAAACTCACTGACAATAATGGTAGTATTTCAAAGTGAAAATCTGCAAGACAATGGCCACTGATTGACAACAACTTTCAATGAACAGACATCCTGTCTGGTCAAGCAGGAGCTCTAGTGAATGAGAAGACAACAAACATATATTAGAAAAGACCATTAATCCATTACCACTACCAAAAATTAAAGGCAAAATAGAATTAAAATACAGTTACACCAAGGACATTCTTTATAAAACTTTTACTGAATATGATGAATATGATTTTTTTTCAAGGAAGTAAAACAAAATGCTATGTTCTAAATCCCAACTGAAGAAAAACCCTCTGATAAAAACTTAAGCTCACCCTGCTTAGGGAACAACTGGGAAAAATTAATTTCCCTAAGAGGCCTACCCAGACCCTCCACAGCTTCACATAAGTATAATTCTTTACACATACAAACCCTGAATCTACCTCTGGGACAAATCATCTTCCAAAGTTCTCCCATGCAAAACAGAAATTACTATGCATCATTAGCAGAGACACAGAAACCCAAAATGAGATAAACAGTAAATTGTAGTCCTGCAATGACAGACAGGATTTCAGCATGATGGAGTAGCACATAAGCACCTCAACACTGCTCCTGGTTTGTACACTTGTAACATTATCCTCATCCCCACTTGCACTTCATTCTCAGATAGCTAGTAATAGCAGGTCATCTATAAAACCTTAAACAAAAAATTCAAGAGCAGCACAATTTTTATGCAGGTGGTTGCAGACAGCAAAGTATTTATTTCATCCAAACTAGCAGTGAAGATACTCATTGTTTTCAACACATACAGGGGAAGGAGTGGGGAAAAAAGACAATAGTAGTAGCAGTGCCTCAAAACAGAGCATAGAAATCCCTGGAAATGCAACTAGTTAGTAATAAGACTCGGCAAATAAATGTCATTGAAAGGACTTTGCACAGGGCCATTCCTTTAAGTCACACATGCATGACGTTCAAATCATCCAAAAATGCAAACACAGCTTGCCAAAACTGAATTTCCAATAGAACTTTGTTTCCAGCTTGAAAAAAAAGTAACTAATATGTGGCAGGGAAGGAGGGTTGCCACTAACTTCTGTATGCTCTTAGACATATTTCTGGGTGGATGGTTGGGTTTAATAAAAAATAAATACATAAAAAATTAAAAACATACAAAGTGACCAAGTACTGACAAGAAGTGGGAAATATACCCATGGTGTTAAAACATCAAAATATTTCATTTGCAGTCTCTAGCATTGCGTGATAATAGAGAAAGCTAGGAATTAACGAACCATTCTAACACTGAAATTAGGTTAGTCCCCATAAAAGGCTAGTAGCTGATTTAAGAATAAATCTTACCAGTGTGCAGCACTAGCTACTGTTTTAATAAGCCCTTACTCTCAGATGGGACCCCTAATAAATCCTATGTGCAAAGCAGAATGGCACCCTTTCCCAGAGGTATCACCCACACCTCCTCTTTCCAAACAAGATACATACTGCACTCTCAAGTCAAATAGAAAGATGCAGCAGCAACGTGATTTACATGACCTCAACTAAAACAAATTCAATTTACCCAACCAGTATACAGACTAGAACACATACTAATCGTCTATTAATTAGACACGTTTCTGCCTCTCATTTCCACAAAATATTCTGTATGAACTTTTGCCACAATGCTAGCAGTTGAAGCTAGTCAAACAGAAGCATGACTCAAAATCAACCCACTCTAACCCAATTGTGTCTGAAAACTTGAAGTCTGTACTTTACTTTTTAAGTGGCATACACATTATTTGCTTAAAATGGAAGCTACCAGAACAGCCACTTAATTCAATAGTGAGTTATTTCTCTAGAGTGTTGTCTTTATTAGCACAATCGAAATTATGGAAACTAAAGTTGGTGAAAAAAGAATGAATTTCATTAAAGCTGTTCTTCCTGAAGGAAGGGAAAATAACCAAAATTTGAATTTTTGAAGCATATCTTAGTAGCAGTTGAGACTGGCTACACTCTCAGTGCATGGTGGTGAATGCAAGCCCAGCTGAAGAACAGATAAAAGTTTTTGGAAGAGAAGAATAGAAGAAAGCCTGCCCAAAGGAGAGATCTAAACGTTAGAATCTGCCATTTAGCCACTACAAGAAACAACCTAATACAGCCAAGTGTGCTCCATAAAGTTGCACAAGCAGAACAGTGCCAGTCCAAGAGCACAGCAGTCCAGTTGCAGTCTATAAACGCAAACCCAAGTCTAGCTGAGTTTGCAGCTTGTCTAGTCTCAAACAACCAGCAGTAAGCAAGGATGACAGCCAAAGCTAAAGCCAGTAACCAGCTCTGAAATAAAAATACTGTATGGTCTAAATTAGCTGCATGCCTGAGCAGCACCTTCCCCCAGGATTGTAACAGTGCTCAATAATAACAAGTAGAAGTATTTACAATACTCTTGAGAAAATATAAGACAGACAACATCTACAATGTAAGCATTTGATACATTTGCTATGTAAGTAAATAATACATGCTAAATTGCTTAAAAAACCATTATGAAATTATGGTAATCTGTCCTGAGTCCTTAACTCATAATACCTATTAATTAAAAAGTTATTAAATATAGAACATGTCTGATGTCACTCAGCTCATGTTTTTCTAAGTGTTTGATTTTCTACATATTTATAACTATACATTTTAGAAATGTTAAATCAGTTTTATTTTTTTTACATGACTAGTCTTTTTACTTTTTTTATCTAATAATTTAGAATAATATTTTTTTCAAAATCATGTAGGAGTTGTACAACAATTTTTTTTCTTTTGCACCTTTCCCAATTTCTGAATGGTTTGGTTTTGAAAGAATTCCATTCATCAAGTAATGCACTGCACAAAATAAAGCAATAACCAAGCAAAAAAATGAGCCATCAGATACAGCCTTTAAAATCCAAAACATGACTTTAACAAGGAAGTTTTTCTGAAGACTCATAGGCACTGTGCAATTTGTCCCCCATGAGGTCAGACTGCCTAATCATCCTACATCACTACAGCACATGCGAAGGGCACCCTGGGATGTCATGCACTGTAGTATTATAAAACACTTTCAAATAATAGGTAGGATGAAAACACTATAGAAAAACAAAAGGGATGTTTTCATTACCCCAAGTTTCATTCATTATCAAGCCCTTTTCTTTGTTTCTCAGCAGACACTTGAGTTTGTAGAGAACCTGAAGGATCATTTCCCAAGAAAACCACTCTGAAACGATTGCATCAGGTTAACACATACTAGCTTCAAATGCAATTCTTACGATATACGTCAAGCACCCTACCAGAACCTAGGCAATAAGCATTCTGCAAGTTCTACTAATGATGATGTAAGGAGAAATATCCTATTTGCTCATTTATTTCCTGAGAAATGACACACCAACTTTAGCTCAGCTCTCCCTCTGGGAACCAGGACTGATGTCATAAGTATCAGCTCCTCAGGTAACAGGAAAAGCCAATCCACTCTTAGACTAAAACCTTATTAATTTTAACACATATATTTATTTATTCTAGCTGATATTAGTGCCAATGATTAAAGTTGACACAGCTTTTATATGCCTCTTGCTTCGCTGGATTTTAACTAGTGAGCTGAAATTTCTCATGGTATGTTCAGATTTAAATGACAAATTCCTTCTATTTTTATGTTTATTAGACATTCTGAGAAAAGATGAATCCTTTATATAACATCAACTTCCTTTTTGGGCAACATTCTTCTGAAAGCTTTAGATGCTTCCTTTTCAGCTCAGGGCACTTGGTGCTCAACAGAGAAGGTTCTGTACTAGAGACTGAATAGACTTTCCAGAGAAACCCTACAAAAGTACAGAATGGGTGAGACTGGAAGGGACCACCATGGGTCATCTGGTCCAACTCCCTTACTCAGGCAGGGTCATCCTAGAGCCTGAATTGCACAGGCTTGCACAGCAATGTCTGACAAACAGACCTCACTTAGATCTTAAATTATACACATCCATTAAAGCTCTTATGGAGTTCAAAAATCAGTATTTCTGCAGAGTCCATTCATTTGGGGAAATTTGTCCATGGACGCACCATTCATAGGCAAATCTGTTGAGGGATCCCAAGCCTGGAATAGGCCACCCATTCCCATGTGCATGGGACTACAGGGACCAAGACAGAAAATGTTTGCAGCAGCAGCAGATAATGAATCAGGAACTAAAAGGGAAACCCATTCTGTCCATGACACAAGTGGTATCATAACAAAACCCACATATACAAATTGTAGCACAGTGCTCAGGAACATTGCAGGAGCAGAGGCTCAGAAAACAGAAGGGGAACTACTGAAACAGAAACCAGTAAAAACCATGAACATCTAAAAGGAATTAACGAATGGCTGAAGGCTACAGGAGTCAGGACTTCAGAGCAACGACCCATGCAACAGTCCTCCTGCAACATTGCCTTCAAGGCAACCCTAGATTTCTTCCCCAAGAAATCCCTGCACCTCAGTTTCAAGACACACCGACCCTGACCTATCCAGTCTTTTTCCTCCTTTCCCCAAAGCCCGAAAACAGCTGCCTGCAGGGATTCCCTATACTCTGCCAAAGGCTGAGTGAACCTGCAACCAAGGCGTGGGGAGCAGTAAAGACCTAATGCTGTTATTAGATAAGGAGACTGGAGGAGCACTTCAGCAGCAGCCAAAACATTAGCAGATCGTTTTGATATACAGGAATATATACCCCACACACCCACAGTAATTAAGGAATATTTCTAACACATGCACTCAGTGCAGTCTGACTACTGTCTTTTTCTAAGGCAATCTTGACTTCATTCCCTTTGTAAAATTTTGCATAATAAATGCAACACAATAGTGTGAATTCACCCCTTGTTTTTAAAGAGTACCTAAATTTAAAAACATTTTGGAGAAGAAAAAAGACCAAAATCGAAACAGGAAAGTCATCTTCCTCCTAGAGACCTGTGATAAAGGCAGATTCTACCTTTGTAAACCCAGAAAGTACAACTGTCAGCGGGATGATAACTGTAGGACATAACACAATCAATTGTACCTGCAGCAGCACAACCACTAATTTGCTTCACTACTGATGAAGTCCTCTGCTTGAAATTCACACACTCCCCTCTGCCCCTTTCACCATTATGAACACTCTTCAACACTCAAAGCTCCTCTCCATGTCCCCTTTAACATCCCTACCAGAGCAGGATAGTGCATGTTGTGACAAGCTCAGAGCTACAAACATGCTGACTGCCAGGCCACATGTGCCAGGTAGCAGTCCATCAAATGAAACATATAATTTTAATGGCTACCTTAAAGATGTATTAATTTGTATATCTCTGCACTACTCAGCCTCCACTGTGTACGAAATTTGATGATGTTTCTTTAGTATTTCCATCTCTCTCCCAAAATATGGTTATATATTAAACTGAAGGTTTTAAAAATGTTAGTCTCAGTTGAGTCAGTATCAAGATTCAGCCTCTTGTGTTGATGCATGTTCCCTGCCAGTGGACACTGCTAAATGCTGAGACCGAGCAGTGAAACCTGTCCTGCTCTGTTCACACCATCTGGACACATCCAAGAACAGAAATGCACCACCAAGAACACACACATTCACAAAGTAGCAATTTGTGAAGCCCACTTGAACATCACCGGTACTGCTGAAATCCAGCCACGTGGGTATGCTGTGGCTGTGGTCTTCAGGCTAGACCTCAAAAACCCACACAGAATCTACTGCTGCCTGGAGCATAGCTGATATCCCATCACCACTCCTGTGAACTTTCACTTACTCATTTATTTCCTAGGACAAATCTCCCCCTTCATGAGGCTGATATAACAGTATCTTTTGTGAGCAAAGCCTCTCCTCCATTCCTTTGTGGAAATGAATATGAAACGGATTTTTCTTACTCAGACCTTTAAGGTTTCACACATTGCCTGTTTTACTCAGAAGCTCCTATTTTAATTATATTGTCCCAAAGTAGAGTGTAGATTAGTGTCAGATTCCTTTGCAGGTCAGATGGGGAAATATTTACTAAAAGTGTTCTTTATCAGTGCCTGCTTATTCTAGATGCCAGGAATTTTAATTAGTTTTGGCCTTTATCAGAAAGGGTTTTTTTGCATTAGATAACTCTTCTACCTTGTAAGGTTAAAAGCCAGAACACCTAGATTTGTTCATAACTTTTTTTAATATTGTTGAATTTATCTTCTTGGAAGAGGGAGGTTGACTTCTATTCCTTCCCATGCAGAAGAAAAACCAGACAGTAGAATTTGTACCAGATGACCTCATTCTTTACGATTTCCCTTCAATACAGTGAAAATCAGTTTCTGGTAGCTCTGCAGGAACTACTTTCTCCTGCAATGCTTTCACTATTAGTATTGCCTATTATTACTGTTGCTACTTATTCACAACATAGGACTGCTGTAGGTATCTGTTTCTTTGCCAAATCTTAACTGCACTGAAATCTGTGCTAATTAACTGCCTCTGGGTGATTGTTGCTCCTACTGTTCTTGCTTCAACCAACTGGGTCAGAGAGTTGGATGGATTTTATCACACTTGAAATAGGTGAATATACTTCAAGTCGTATTTTCCAAAATAGCCAGTGCCTTTTCTTCAGAATATCCTCCCATTTACACACTTTAGACTAAGAATTTCAAAACTGCATCACAGATGTAGCATGGAAAATCACCTGAATTTAGCTACAGCACAAAACCAATCACAGAACAAGGTACTTAGACTTGTTCACCAGAAAGAATTTATCATGTTAATTTCTCAGATTTCTGATGCATGCCCGTAGGAAAGAATTAGCCACGATCTCATTAAGCATACTATCTTTCAAGCCTACAAGGACAAAACTGAAACTACAAGGATTACTCAGAGGAAAGTTTTACAAGTTTTACAGGAGTTTTACAATCAGATACAGAACGTAGGCAGTACAGGTACAGTACAGGTAAATATAAAATACAGTGATCCTTATCACAGCAGCTTGATGGCAAACATGAAGAATATAGGACAACAGCTTGGGGAAGCTGGAAGCGAGATAGGGGAAACTGCATTAGCCACATATGTATGGAAGATCACAAACAAAATTTGTAAAACTTGAGATTACAGAATCAGGAGATCTAGAGCTATTCTACTAATAGACAGGATATTAGACCTATAACAAACTGCAGAAACAGATCCAGACTTCAAGCTAGAGACAATAACTTAAGCAAGGAAAGTATGAGGTTTAACTAAGAATTGGCATCACAGGAAGTTGAGAACAGAGATATCTAATATTTGGGTAAAACAACAGAACTTGAATAAGTTCAGAACTGGACAGCAATAAACATTTTAATGAGGCCTGGACAGCCAAGCTGGGAGCCAGTTGCTGACTGTGCCTGCCCATGTACTGGTACACAATCCTGCTGAGTGTGTGGGAGCATGTGTGTGCCTGAGGCACGCTGCAGTGGTTTCAAGTACCACTATATAGGGATTCATGGACCAGCAGTGATTCATGAACCACGGGCTGAATAACACTAGACAAAACTACGTTTAGTCCCTTTTTAGCATTTGGCTTCTTGATATCATGCAGCAGTTTGCCCATGTATTATTGTTATACTGGTGGGCAAAAGTGTGGTAAGTTATGCCCAGGTAGCAAGCATTCATCTTATTCAGCTTGTCTTCACCCTTAGTACAGTGCAACTTATTTATAATGCATGTCTAAAGAGGTAACTCAAGAAAGAGCTGCAAAAAAAGGATACAAGATGGCAGAAAATGGGAAAAAAAGAAGCGGGACAGAGAAAGAAAAAAGGAGAATGGGTGAGATGCAGGAGGGAAAGCACCCACTTCAGAGACCTTTCCTATTAGGGAGCTGGAAGAAGAAAGGAAGGGAAAAGACACAGAATTACAAATCACATACACAGAATCTCAAGTGGAAAAAGCTTTCTAACACCTCAAGTAAATCAACAATTGAAACTGTTAAGCTTTGTAGGTATTCCTTGAAATTGTTCCTCTTGCTAGGTGTAAACTACAGCAATCAGTGCCCATTAAGTTGCTAAAACAGAGCGTGCTGCCCAGTGCTGCTGGGTGTGCTTGCTCATGCTACAAACCAGGCCACAGACAAAGCCGAATACAGAGTAAAATCAAAAAATAGACAAGCTAGTACATTGATTCATTATTTATTTTCATGAATAATTACTCACAAAAAATCTTAAACTTTTAATACCACGGCTGCCACAGTACTCACACCCTGCTGCTCCAAAGCAATCAGCGAAGCAGGAACGCTGCCAGAGCAGCTCAGTTCTGCCCGCTGTTGAACACACACATTCTCAGGAGCAGTTAACCTCCAATTAAAGACAAGAGACAAAAGTGGCTTTGCAAGAGCCACGCTCACTTGTGTTCCACCACTCACAACACGTGCAGATGGGCTGACAGCCTGAGGAACTCAGTCCAAGGCGTATCACAGCATCTATCCTACTCCCAGAAAGAGAACCACAGGCAATACCAAGCAGGAAATCCCAACTGTTCCAACTTACATGGTGTTTGATACTTGATCCTCTTCCTAGAAGTTACCTCTTTCATCATCAGTCTGTAAACTTTTCAGATACGATCAGATGATAATTTTCTTCATTACGTTCTCTCTAAAGTGCCACTTAAAGCTTCTGAATTCAAACAATAAAGATCACATCTTGCCAGTCGTATTAACTATATTTTTTTATCGATCCTTACAATGACAACTTTTTTCCAATTAATGATTTGTCAAAACATCAGCGCTTCATGGAAAAAAAAAAAAAGAAATAACCTCAACATACAGAATGCTTCATTAAAAATCCAAGCATACATGAATTCTGGTAATTCCTATCTTGAGCTGCTGGATACATGGCTTTAGGATATTCCAACATGCAGGGTGTCTAGCGACAGAGGGCTCCAGAGCTCCTGCTTTACATTTTGAAATGATCTGGGCTTTCAGGGCTTCCCTATTCCCAGAAGCAGAACTCAGAAACCCACAGCTCAAGTTGTAAGAGGAGTTAGAATCTATTTCAGCTAAACAGCAAGGAATCTGGAACCAAGAGCTCTCAATCGGAGGGCCCAGGCTTTCCAAGCTCTCCTACGCATAGGCAGAGGAGAGCCTCTTCTCCCACGCATCTCCTGAACAGTCAAGTTAACTGACTGATACATAAATTAAAATTATATATATTAATCATTGTTTTAGTTTGGAGGACAGGTGTCTGTTAAGAGAGGTAGGAGTTTTTCTTTGAAATGGAGAATGTAAACCCCCCCCTCCAAATTATTATAATTTTGAAATCAAGGGGCTCTCAGGCAAAGATATGGGAATTAAGAATAACAGTTCTTTACTAGGGAAATGACAGGAGACTCCATAACCAAGCGGGGCATTGTTCTTTATCTTTTCACAACCCATCCTTCCTCCAGAGAGTCATTTTCTGCTCATGGCCATTGAGTACCACTGTGTGACTGATAAAATTACTTCATCCCACTGGAAGTTGCTCCAGCCAGGGAGAAGAGTCCAACATTTCTTACCAAGATAAAACAATTTCTTGGTTTTCCTTTTAAGAAATAGCTCATTTTAATATAACTAAATAAAATATTAAACAACATTTTGTTTATGTTCATTAAACACTTCACCATAAAAGAAATTAAAGCATTTGTGGAATGACATGAGACATAATTAAAATAGTTTCAAACAATTTTGCCCCATTATTTTTTTACTCGTACCTTAGTGTGTATATATCCTAATTTGGCTTTTAATGAATAAAAATTAGAAATGCTTTTTCAAACAAATAATATTCTGAATCTCAAATTATGCTCACACAGTCTATACTGTATGTAAAGAAGAAGAAGAACCACTAGACTTTTAAGCTGTTCTCTAATAAGAGACAATTTGTTAGTATTTCCTTGAATGGGTAAATATTAGTTCACATCTTTGAACACCATAGCAAAGCATCTATTTACTGAGTATGATTTTGTGATTTTTACTTTTTTCTTTTTTAATAAAACATCCTATGAAGAAGCAGTAATCAACCTATTAAGGTTTCCATAGCAATATGTTCTACCTGTTGCCTATAGGTGTTTATAGATATTTTCCACTGCCCCTGTACATTGCCTTGAAGATTCAAATCCTTCCCATAATTGCCCTAATTCATTGTAATATTGGAAAGTCACAAAAAGGATGAATTATATAAAACTGCATTCCAAACTGAGTTTCAGAAAGAAGCAGAACATGATGCTGATAGCTGAATACAGAACCTAATGCAATAACTACTTAAAGCTCTCTACTATAGCAGATGATGTTCACAGCTTCGGGGAAGCCAAAGGATGGTTGTGGGGAAAGCGAACAGTACCTGCTCAGTCAGACAGAAAACAAATGGCAAATGCTGTGTTACACAGTATGGGGGAAGCAGAGGAGGTATTTAAGTCCATCACCATCGAAAAGACAACTCTAGAAGCTCAGTAAAGCAGAAGCAGAACCTAAAGGTGTCTGAGACCAAAGCTGTCACCAGCATAGCCCAAATTAATGAGACATCAGGAGGAAGAATGAAGATTGATAGCTAAATCATCTCTTACAGCTGAACTTGGAATCATACAATCATTCAGCTTGGAAAAGACCCTAAAGACAATTAAGTCCAACCATAAACCTAGCACTGCCAGCTCTAACTTGGTACAATTCCTCTGAACATACTCAAGTAGCTTGGTGTTCACATCTTGGTATTGGCAGAGCACATTTTTCACAATATTAAATGTAAATCCTTGGTTTTACATGTGAAGGAAAAAATTGCTTCTTGTCTTCTGTGCAACTGGGCTCACAGATTATCAGCTCCCAAACTGTGCAATAGCAGATCAAAAACTTGCCCCTAGAAGATCAAACAAGCAAAAGTGCTTTTACTCTTGTCTACCTTTTATGCAGCACCTGAGTTCAAGGGAAAAAATTACATTTTCATTACAAAAATAAAGCCCCTCTCTCCCGTGATTAAACATTTATGTTCAAATTATGTTCCCCTAAGACTTTTTCACAAGAAATCTTCAATAAACACACTGAGATGCACCAGTAAAACAGGAAAATAGCCTATGCAAATAAAAATCCATTAGGTTTAATGACTTAGACACCAATGTTCTTTACCATAGCAATACTCAAGTCTATTTAAAGACATATAAGTATTGTATGTTAACAGAGAATTTATTTATTTAATTTTTTAACCAACTGGAAAGCTATAGAGCACTAGAAGAGTTTTATGGCAATGTCATATTGCAGAATAATATTGGGTTTATTCAGCTTTTCTATTATTATTCAGCTTGCTCCATGGATGATCCACTTGACATTAGATCATGCTTTCAAGGGTGAGTATGTGGATTTACAATCCCTCCTTTGTATTGTATTCACACAAGTAAGTGTAATTTTTTGTCTGAAAAAAAAAAAAGGTGCCTCCTTATCTATTTGTATTTTCTAACCAACTATTAAAGACAAATCTTTACAATTCCTTCATACAGGAAGGAATAGAGACTACAGTGTTCCAGTGACTGAAGAACAAGACATAAGCGCTCCAACTGCAAAGCAGATCTTTACCATGATCTTGCAACAAACACACATCAGCCTCATTTTTTTTCTTCACAAAATAATACCTACCCTGCTTTAAAGAAGGAAGGCTTAAGGTTTTAAACCATTGCTGAAGATGAAACAAACTAATAAACTCAGTGTCCTCTTTTCAGATTGCCAAAGCAGAAGACATTTAGACTTGTCTGGGAGCATTGTAAGTTTCTTTAGAAATTCTAATGTTTCTATTATTACTTAACTTCATTAACACCTCCCGGGTGTCAAAGCATTTTCAAAGTACTGACATCAGCAGTTCACAAAAACAGAAAGGCTGGAATACAAAATCAAAGTAGGAAGGAATATCCAGAAGTATATGTATTTTAAACTACCTGGGAATTAAGGAACAAGGCACAAAAATAACATTGCTAGATTTCTTTCAACTCCAATTCCCAGCAACAGCCCCACAGTGTTAAATCTCTCTTTCTCAACAGGTGATCCTGCAATTCCATCCAATGGCACGCTCCAGTTTCCAAAAAACACTAAGCCAAATTTGTAGCTTTCCCAACTGGCAACAACCCAGGTACCCTACTTTCAACAAATTCAACAGAAAATTCTTACTGATTTCAACCAAGATGCTAGTCTATTTTGTACAGCGATAATTTCTGCTTTCAGTGCGATTACAGTCAAATACGCAGTAGGGAAAGTTTGTGGGTTTTAGAACACACATGAAAGAAAAAATCAAAAAAAAGTCAAAAAACCAACCCTCTCAATACCTCCACTCTGGCATCTGCTATGGTATAGACTTATTAGCCTCTTTGTAATAATAAATCAGGTAACTCTGAAAACACAGTGGGATCTCAGACCTGTTTGGGTAAATGGTACGTGTCACTTCTGGTGGTAGAACTGCCAGCTCTGAGTATACATTTTTTGCACATTACTTACATTCACAATGCAACATCTTTCAACGACCACAAAAGAAATTTTTTCCACCAGAAAAAAAGAACGTCAGACGCCCTGCAGTTAAACATATTTAACTTGTCTTCCAACAAGGTATATGAGGAATAAGTAGAGAAATACCACCAAATAAAAAAATATTTTACATGTTCTCTGGGGAAAACAACCCAACAATATTTTGATAAAAACACAGTGAGAAAATTTATAGTATTTTAAATCCTTTATACTGGCTTTCTCTTCCCCTCCAAAAAAGGTATTAAGCAGATATCATGAGAATGATCTTCAATTAAAGAAAATAAACAGGTTTTTTTTAGAATTACCTTTTGCTCCACTTAAGCACAGAAGTTACAGGCATAAATTTAAGCACACTGACTTCAGAAAAAGTATTCATTCTCAATATCTGCATCAAAAGGAGCACGGCCAGCAGATAAAGGGCGGTGATTCTGCCCCTCTGCTCTCCTGAGATCCCATCTAGAATGCTGTGCACAGTTCTGGTGCCCTTGACATAATGACAGGGACCTGTCAGAGCAAGACCAGAAGGCCACAGATTTGCCAAGGAGACCTAGAGCACTTCTCTCCTCTGAAGCCAGGCTGGGAGAGTTGGGACTGTTCAGCCTGGAGAAGGTTGTGGAGAGAACCTAGAGCAGTGTCCAGTATCTAGATGGAGTCTATAAGGAAGCCAGAGAGGGACTCTCTCCATCAGTAACTGCAGTGACAGGACAAGCAGGAATGGCTTCAAACTGTACGACAGCAGGTTTCAATTAGGTATTAGGGAGAAGCTCTTTGCTGAAAGGGTGGTGAAGCACTGGAGCAGGCTGCCCAGAGAAGCTGTGGCTGCCCTGCCCCTGGTGCTGTTGCACAGGGCCCTGAGAAACCTGGTCTAGTAGGAGGTGTCCCTGCCCATGGCACAGGGGTTCCAACAAGCTGACCTTTAAGGTCCTTCCAACACAAATCATTCTATGATTCCATCCGTACACTTAAGCAGCAAAGGTTTCAGTGACCTTGACCCTTGGCTCAGAGAACTTTTTCAGATAAGCACCAAACGAACAGATGCACCATCCCTTCAATCTGCTGGAGTCTAGTTGACACTACTGTCATGTCCTGATTCAGAAAAACATGTATATTTTCAAATACTTTGCCATATAAGGGACTCAATGCAGGACAATTTGCCGGCTCAAGCCTTTCACGTGCACCCTCTCCTGACAGACAGACCTTTTGGACACATTGCCCATTCATGACAAGTTTTTGTTTTTCTTTTAATTCTTAGTGTGCTATCAATTAGTAACCGGAATCCGCATGCCAATATGGTCATTTATGTGTTTGAACTTAAGCACACAGATTCATTACATTAGGCTAATAATGGTTCAATTTCAAGAATACTGTCACAAACAATGACATCAGAACAATTCCAGGGAAAGACCTTCATTTCTGCTCCCTGTGTATTGTACTTTACTAGTATGGTATATGACAAAAGGCATATTCTTAAATATCATGAAAATGCTTACCTTTAACCTTTAAATGTGTGTAACCACAACCCTGAGTATCTCAATTATGTAGGAAACACTCTATGACTGAGCATCGGCTTCCCAAAAAAATTTTTGGCACTATAATGCATTCACATAACTGCATAAAATCCCCATTTTGTCAAGTAGAACATTTATAAGTTTCATATAAACAAACTCATTTTAACAATTGAAAGCAAAACCATAAAATTAAAGACATTTTATGTAATTATTTCAGGCAACTACCACTAAGGAAATAACAAGCAACACTTGAAAAAAGTCAGTTAAAGGCTACTTTTCTTCAAAGTAGCAGCCTAAATACCAGACAGTTGTTCAGTTTCAGTGAACAGGTCAATCAAGTTATTTTTAATTTTTGCGCTGACTTCTTTCTTTGCAGTTAAAGAGGAACTAAATATGCCTAGTTACGAAAAGGGGTCAGAAAAAAAATACCACCAAACCTGGTAAGATCAGAAAAAAAAGGAGTGATAGAAAAGGAGGAATGGGACAAATGTCAAAACTAGCCAGATGTTTATTCTAAGGTGGCAAAAAAAATATTCAAGAGTAGTTTTTCAAATGACAGGAGACTCCATAACTCACCTACACAAATGCTTCCTATATTGAAACATGAGGAAGACATCATAAAACTCTTAGAGATTGCGCTTTTCAAAATTACTTCAATCACTTCACGAAAAAGAAACATATGTATAGGAACATGGCTTAAGGCACTACTTACCTACTACCCTGATCTTTGATGAAAGCAGAAAATAGAACACAGAGCCACCAGCTAAATCTTCTTTCTTTGGTTCGAAAAATATATCTTTAATGGCAGAGGGCAAGATATCTGAATATTAAAGCCCTTTTCATATTAAAGTATTCTGAAAAGAACAAATCTGTTCACACTAAGTATTTAAACAAATAGCAGTGAATGTATCGGAAATGTATCTAAACAGAAAAAGGAACTACCACAATATAGTATTCTTGATCTTTTTGGTTTGTTTTTTAAACAAATACATAAATATAGGTACCTATGCATGCCTGAATCTGTGGACATATGAAACAAACACCTTAGGCAGACAGGAAACTTCAAAAACTTTAGGATTAGTGCACTCAAAAAAGACACAGGAGGTAAGAGAGATCATAAGAAAAGAGTTAGTGCATCATTTTTGTCAGTGGTTGTAATGACGGGAAAGCTTGGAAATACTAAAGCCCTATAATAGTCAAATCAAGATAATATGAAACTTAAGTCACAAGATGTGTTTTCTCTAAGTAAAGATGAATACATAAGACACATCAGCCATGTTTTAACACTTTGTGCTTGAGGTCCAAAGTTTTTGCTACTACTAACATTCCTGAACTGAGTTACTGAATCACAAAAGTGACAAGTAAAAAGATACTGAATTATCCTTATGTGTTATTGTCCATTTCATTCTTCCTCTCTCCTCTTCATAGAGCTGCCCACCCCCCAGCTGAAAGCATTTGATCAACTGCTTCACTTTTGACATGCAAATCCTGCAGGTTTATCTGGCTCCTGCACATTTTGCTAACAGTCCAAATAAGAGGTAAAGTTAAAAGCACTACAAATTGTAATTTCCAAACACATTTCTGTAAGAGAGGAGACATTTCCTCAGTTCTTCAAATCATGATGCACATAGAATCTTTAACAACACAGTTAATTTAAAGCCCACATCTTGGATATATCATTTGGTTTGGGGAAGTTTAATATTAGTCAAAAAAAGTCAAAGTAAATTACAGGTATATTCCTCACGAATGTGGAAGCTTTATCAAATATATAAGATGTTTAGAAAAGGCTCAGGCTCAAAAATTTCTCACTGCAGTCAATAACATTGTGGCATTTACAAATATGATCCAGAAAATGTAAAAATACAGAAGAATAAATGTGGCAGGTATACATGAAGGAGGCAATGTATTTTTGGCAACAGTCCTCTCTGACTCTTCAGAAGAGAGCCTGGACTAAGAAACAGCTCCCACTAACAGGTACATGGGCTCAGTAAATTTGCTGTCACAAGTGAATTAACCTTCAGAATCCAGCAGAACTGCTTCCATTTACCAGGCTGTGAATTTCACTCCCCTGAGTATTTGCACTGTGACTACCACTCTACTTCCTGCCCAGTTGTTTTGTAAATAATCCATTCTTAACACAAAAACAACTAAACACTTCACTGAAAATGCCACTGAGATTAAACTTTTGTCAGAGTAACAAACAATGTGTTTATTCCACAACTGCCTTCTCTCAAACTCAGGTCTCAACCCTGTTGTGAGGAGCGTGGGTGCAAGCGACAACAAAATCCTGCCAGTTACCAATGCTTTAAAGAGATTTCAAGAAAGCATAGCAGGGAGCCTGATACAGCTCACTTCTTGGAAGCATCCTGGCTGTGCTCAGATGCCAAAGAACTTCTCAGGTGAGAGGCAGCACCTGTCAGACAGCAGGTTGTTCCTCACCTTTAGGAATGGGGAGCTGCTAATCAAAGGGAAAGACACAAGCAGGGGAAGCAATTCTTTGTAACAGAAATACAAAGGATTTAGTATCTGGCCCACAGAGACAATAATCCAAATTTTAAAAGGGTAATATAATACAAGAACTCCACAAGTCTGTTATTTCTATCCTAATAACAATATCCTATAGCCTTGTTTCTTCCTGCCTATGCAGAACACATTTATCACATGATATTTTTGACTGCTGAATTTGATGTCCTGTCAGCTGTTATTACACCCTCCCCAATAATGGCATCTGTTGTTCTTATTTTTTTGCCTACAAAAATTGTTCTCATGAACACTGTCCCACTGTAGAAGCTGCTAAACTGGCAAACAAGCGCTGGACTGCAGAACACCTGTCTGCATGTCAGACAATTGCAGAAAAGCTGGCATTACTTCTGTGTGGCTAACTGATATCCACAGAAACAAAACAAGATCTGGCTCACTTACACACCAGTCACCAATATGTTCTTCTTCATTTTGTTGATTAAACATAAATGCATTGGTTTTATTTCACACTCTGCAGTGTGGGGCAGAGAGACCGTGTCTCACTGTACATCACCTACTGCGAAACTGCTTCAGGAAGAAAGTCCTAACTACACAGCGTGGCTTAGTAAACAAAAAGTTATTTTAACTTCTCCTACCTTCCTAGGAAAGACTGTTACAGAAAAGACACATTCTGGCAACACTTTACAACATTCAAAACAGTATCTCTTAATAAGGAAACATTTGTATTCAGTTACACAACATGAAATTACTAGCCCGCAAAACAGTGGTGTTAAAACTTCAGTCCCACCCTGCTAGCAAACAAAAACAAAGTCTGGTGTATTTCACTGACGGTTACTTTTAACTATTGTCATTACATCTCTAGCTTTATATTGCAGGGAATAATTTCTCTTATCTTGAGAGAAGATTTACATGTGCATGAGGAAACTGCAGAGCTCTCTAAATATCTGTGGGACTCCAGTGTGTAAAGAAGAAGGTAGAACTATTAAAAAATTCTCTGCCGTTTTCCTTCACAGTAGCAGAATCTTCTCAGTGCTGATTTTCACTAATAACAAGAAATTAAAGCACAAAACAGACAGAGGTTGCCTGGTATGACTGGCTCGTTCTCAATTCCTGTGGTGATTTCCAAAGACAAAATAATACAAAATTCCTTGTGGAATATGTATCAGTACCAAAACTGTCGCCCCTTGCTTACCTGTCTTTTCTATTTGTATGTTCTTGTTAAACTATTTCAACAGTAAGCAAAGAACACTGCTTCTAATCTGCAATGCAGAATCTGACACACAGAACATGCACTGATAATGACTTTGAAAAAAACCCAGACATTAGAACATCAATATCATTCAGAACCACAAAAAAGCTGACCACCTCATATGAGAGGACACGCCAGAAGAGTTTGTGCTCCCAGCCACCCAGCACAATCTGTGCCAGCAGAACAGGGGGAGAAAGAAACAAAAACACTCACAAACCATTAGGGTGATACAGTAATCAAGATTACTTGTATCTGGCATAAATGTTGCTATTTTACCCTGAATTTTGCAGGGTCTCGCACTCATCTTACCCAAATGAAATGCTGAGCCTGTGATCACCCTGTCCCCATCCACACAGGATTCTGACACATCTCATTAGTCTGTTTTTCTGTAAGTCAAGATGGATGGTACTCCTGACATGTCAATGTGCATAAATTCAAAGCACTTAGGTAAAGCATTCAAATGCATCCAAATTTCACAGCCACAATCAGCAGACCCTTACCTGCTGACTCGGTGCATCTTTTTTCAAAAGCATCAGCATGACTAAAGAGGACTCAGATAGAAGCAGTGGGGAGAAGGCAGCATCAAGCCTCACCTCTTGCAACCACAGGAGAGCAACACAGTCCTCACAGCTCTTCAGGGAGAACCTCGAGCAGTGGCAGCCCAGATAATGTTGAATAGTAGAGAAATAACTCATAGTAGGGATACAATTATGCACCGAGATTCAAGAGAAGTTGTCTACATGTAAATTGCTGAATGATCTATCACTGAAGTTTCTGTATTTCCAGTTATGAGTGTCTCTAATGTTCCAGTGTGCAAGAAACTGATCAGAAATTTGTCATTCAGAATTTATACCCTTTATAGCTCCCAGATACCCACAAAAAAGCAACCGTACCTGTAAGTGGCAAATATTGTTAGTGCTTCAAATTCTGCGTGCTGCTGTTCTTTGAGGCAAGCTGGAACATTTGCTGCCATCACTCACTGCTGACAAATCTAACTGCATTTCTGACAAACATGAACAAAAACTGCTTTTGCCTCTGCGAAAAATAGAAATCATTTATTTGCACTTATCTCACACTTTCTTTCTACAAAAGGGGAAAAAACTTTGGTTATGACAGACACAGGAGATGATCATCTCTCAGTCATCAGGGAAGACCATACCTTCATGAAGCTCCCACAAGATTTAGCAAATTCTTTTAATACCAGAGGTCATAAAATGCTGTTAACTTGGCTATGCAGATTGTGAGAGATGTAGATGATGTCTGCCTGCTCTCGGTTCCTTTCATGCTAAAGGGGCACTAGGGAGCTATCCCATCCTTGTGTTAAAATCTTCCCCATCCCAGTTGATTTTAAGAGAAAGAATGAAAAAACTGACACAGCATGCCTGTGCCCCTTGCATGCTGCTGAAAACCAGCTCTAGAGTATCACCTTATCCCACATGGCAAATGGTCTTCACCAGCACTCAGTTTAGCAAACGGAGAAAGACCAGTGCCAAAGACACAGTTCAGTCAACACTGAGCTGAAAAGAGGCAGAAGTCCCAAAAAGAACAAAACAGATTAATAACAAAATACTAATTACAAACTGTATGTATCTCCTAGTATTAGTGTTTTATTCGTGTTAGTCTGAGATTTAGTGGTTGTTTCAGATGCTGCTGGAGGAGGAGAATGAAGCTAGTACAGCCAGCTTTAGCGTCAGCAGCTGAGAAACTCACATATCCTTCCATTTCTGTCCTTATCACTTCTTCACCTTAAATGCAAACAACTACAGTGCACTTTGCAACTGCCAAATGTCCCAACTGTTCACATATTAGACATCTGCACTCAGCACTAAGTCTTAGGCAAAGCCTTCCCTGGCTTGAAAGATGCTTTTTCACACATCTCTCTCCAAACATTCATCCCAAACTCCCAGTCCTGAGTCTTAGGGCTGCCACCGTGAGCACATCCTCTCCTCACAAAAGTTTTCTGCCATCCAGGTTATACTTTAACTTTTCAGGAGGCATGTGACACACATGAGAAAACAGATAAAGACAGAGAGAAAGCCTCTGTACAAGGTTTCCAATCCTAGGTCTGCAGCTCTCTTCAGTTTCCAAGTACCCATGTAAACTCAAGAAGAAAAAGATTCCTCTTGCCTTACTAAGGTGGAAGATTGAAATACAAAGAGCAATCACCCTCAGCCTCCGGTTGAAAATAAGCTGATTTTTAACATGCACCTGGCTAGAGCATGAAGCATATCCACTGTGAAGTGGCCTCATTTGATCAGATGCAAATTGCTAACCCAGAATAAAATTATTAAATTCAGTAACATATCTTTCCCTTATCTGAGAAACTGATTCTCTTCCAGCTTAAGATGAGCAGACAAGCTCACACAGCAGTAACCTCAGGGAGAGATGCTTGTTGTCAGCACATCTTCCATGAGAACATGCTAGTTTTATACTTGAGGCAGGATTCACAAAATACCTGCACATTTTTTTATCCTTGAGTCCTGGGGTTTAAATAGTTTCCTAATGTTTCCTTTAAAATGTTTCCTTGAAGTATACCTAATTTCCCTGACTGTCGAGTGTGAACATGAATAGAAAAGCAGAAAATAAAAATACAGTATTTCCTTCTTCCTTGACCTAACTGGTCTATTTAACAGAGGAAAAACAACTGTGAAAGGAATACTACTTAAAAAATAAAATCAAGACCAAAGCATACTCAGATGCTTTAATTTCTAAAATTAACATGCATGTACATTAAGGTATCTCAAGCAGTCCCACAGTGAGCATAACAAGATGTACAAACAGTATTTTCTGTACTCCTGGGAAACTTGATCACCTATGAAGTTGAAACAGGGGCTCCATAAAACACCTCCATTTAACTTGATTGGAAGGAATATTGAACAAAATTCATTCCAGTAACATTTTTCTTCCTAAAGTATTTACAAAGATGTCACCTCAGAAAGTGTTTTTGGTGGTTTACAACAAGATCTGATTTACGTCTTAGGCAGAAAACTGGGGAGGAGGGAAGTGCGCCCTGAATTTTAAAGACACTGTCGTACACTAGCACATCTTCACATGTCATTTTTGAAATGACAGGGTATACTGCATCAGGTATATGTTACAAATCTTTTACTTAACACAGAGCATGATTTCTTTCCTGTAAAGGAGAGGTCTTCTTGTGATAATTGTGGCAGTAGAGGCCAGAAGCAGCACAGCCAACTGCAGAATACTGTTCGATTACAGAGCAGGCAGCAGAATACCAGGAGCTGTGCTGCAGAACACACATAAAAGCAGCTCTCCACTTCATATTTTAAATATGGTTTTAGTCACTGAAAAACAGCACAATATCATTTTTTTTAAGTTGACGTAAGTATCCCACATAATTTCCACAGTCAAGAAATCTAAAAATACTTGTTGAAATACCACTGATTGCCATGCCTCAGAAGAGAATCTTCCCCACCACAAAGCACTCTCACAAATGCTAAACCCTACATGCAAACACACGCTCTGATGCTTGAAACATTATCAGGTTTCTCCTTTACTCAGAGTATCAATTGCTGCCAAGGTGAGCCAACAGCATTGACCATGTCTCTGCTACTTCAGTTCAGCCAGACTGGCCAATTTCCATTAGCAAAATTCTGATTTTATCGAGTTTCTGGATAACCTCCATTTCAGCGCATGACTTGTAGGAACAACAATCACAGGCTGAGCTAAGGACTTTTTGCAGTAGATATTCAATATAAAAGGGGAGTTCTGAAGCAAGGAAGGGGCAAACAAGGACACCAATACACTGAAAGAACCCCACTCAGAGCAAACTCAGTAGATCTGCACAAGGTTATCACCATTTGCAATATCCCAAGAGCTTCTCACATCAAAAAAAGACATTCCTTGGATAGTTTTTAAGTTGATTCCTTGCACCAGAACATGCTGTGCTGTGGCATGCACTGCAGTGTGGCAGCACTGACATCCAGCTCCTGACACCCTAGATGAACTGAGCATCAAGGGACATATGACAGCCTTGAAGTGCTCCCCAAAGCAATGCTGCATTGGTTTGGAGTGAGAAAAGAGTATCGGTACCCAGTGAACCTTCTATGCTGCAGTGCCGTGAGGATACGGCCCCCATACCCTCTCTAACAAATCCACCCACCTCCCAAGCCTCACATCCTAGTGCCCACAACTTCCTACCTTCCACTGCTGAGGAACTAAGAGCCTGATCAGCTCCCTACAGGTGCATACAGAGGATGCAGAGCTCTCAAGAAACATTTGAGGGGAAAAAGCCTGGGAAAAAACAGTCTGGTAGAAACCACTCATGGTTCACCACAGGGAAATATTTGCCTTCCCAGTTTTCCCAGCTCCTTCAGAGCTGACTTTTTCCAGCTGAAATCTGCTGCTACAACTAGACTTGAAATCAAAGCTGCACAGTACCTGTTTATTACAACAGAGAAGGGGTGTATGGACTGTGGATATAATAAAGTCAGCAGGGGAGGCTTCCCTGAAGGGGAAAGCCAGCAGGAGGCACAAGGATAAACTGGCATTACTTACCTGCTCACTTCTTTTCTGAGATCTTGTTTAGCTTGTGGTTGTAGGGTACTTTTCTGGTTTGGATGGGTTGTTTTCCCCTGTTAATTTTGTAGCTTGTTTTACAAACAAACAATGTCACAAAGTGATGACCACCAGAAAACTCCAGAACCACATTAACTTAGCAGGTCTGTGTTGTTATACAGGAAAATTACTATTAGTCAGTCCTACTGGTGTTCATAGGGTTGAATAAAGACCAGTTCCTCTCACAGGAACAAAACACTGATTAAAACAATCAGATTACAGGAACATAAAACCAAAGAAAATACACAAGTATTTGAATATTTCTTATTCTTACATTCTGCATGAGTATTCTTATCCTATAAGAATATCCTGCACAAGCGTTTGGGATGGATAAATGGATATTTTATATGTAAAGGCTTGTATATATATATATATATACTTGTATATGTGACATAAATACAATTTACATGACTAAATATTTCACATCCAGTACTATTCCATATCTAAATCATAGAAAGCTATCAGCTACACTGTTAGTTTAAAATACCAGTATTTACATTCACGAAAGTCTTCTGATAGCACAATGTACATAAAACATTCTGCAGACTAACTGAATGGAAATATTTTCTAGAAACAGAAGAGGGGGATGTTAGCATAACTGGCTCAGAACCAGAATTTAACTGTATTTGTAATTGCCTTTTACTCAATGCCACGCTAAACTCCTGCATTAGCTAAAGACGCACCTTCATTTCATTACTGTACTGGCCGATTTTTGTCTAGCTTGAAAGCTTTATTTCATCTATTCCTCATACTCAAGAACTATTAAATTCAATATTGATTAAATATTTTGACCATTTAATATTTTTCCAAGTCTAAATCAGGAAAGTTCCAGTGACTGGAATCCAGCTAAATTACTAGCTAAACTTAAGCACTAGACAATGCAACATACTTCAGAAGGCAATAATTTATTTTAGGCACAGTAGAGATTTTTTTATTTACACAATTGAAATACAATAAAGGAAAGCACCAGGGGTAAGACTATTAACATATAAATCTATTTGGTTTCATAATGAAGATGAAAGAGGTTAAACAGAAATAGGAATAAACAAGAACTGTTAACAGATCAGTATTCTAACTGACATTAAAACCATCAGAGCAAAACCACCACCATTGTTTACTCTGAATAAAGACAAGTCCGCATGTTATAGCTCATGACACAACCTTTATGCAGAATGAAATGAGAAAATCTTTCCAGTTTCTGACACAGCCAGATTAGACCCTTTCTAAAGTTCCCTCATCTGTAAACGCATCTGATATATTTTGACAACTGTCATCCATCCTATTTTTGTGATTCCTCTGCTACACAGATTTGTGACATAAAGAAATATGACCACAGATTTCAGTAATGATGTATTTACTAAGAGTAAAGACTCAAAAGCTCGCTTTTCACAGCTGAAATACCATGCGCTCATTTCAGCAACTACTTTCATGATGTCATGCCTGTGATGAACTTCCCATTAGGGGTAGGATTTACTAGTCAAAAGAAGGACAGCAGTTTTGCAAAAGACCTCCACCCTCCAATGCAAGGGAACAACACTTCTTCCACACAGCAAACTGAACCCCTTCTCCTCGGAGAATTGTTGTTCCTAGCAGGAGAGCCAGCTACCAGACAGGGCAGCAACCAAACCCAAATGTCCTGCCTCAGGACTCCACATGCTACCACAGAACTTACCTGTAAATCAAAGACATAATTCGACGGGCATACCTGAGGGTAAATGGTGTCCCAGCCTTTTTGTCTTTGACTCACAGGCTGAAGACGGAGCAAGGGACACAACACCCACCCATGACAGAAGCCCGCTCTGAGGAAGGGGCAAAGATACCATTTGATTATAATAGATCGTTTATTCTTAAAAGCGACCAGAAACCATCTCGCTTCCGACACGACCGACCCGTATGGCGGGGTTCGGGGTCCCGAGGCCACCCCAGGACCGGTGCCGGGACTCTGGGCAGCTCCAGCGGGCACTGCCCGCCGCGAGGCGCGATCGCTGCCATTCACCGGCGCCCACCGGGAGGGACGGGACAGGTCCGGCAGCGGCCCGAGGCAGAGCCACACGCGGGGAAGTTTCGCGAAGTCACTTCGGAGCTACCTTCCCAGCCCCCCGGCTCACGCCCCCCCGGCAGCAGAAGCCCGGCCCGGGGCTGCGCGGCGGCAGCAGCGCGGAGAAAAGTAAAGTTGGAGGGGAGGCGGCGGGGGCCGGCGCGGGGTGTGTGCCCCGGCCCGGCCCGGCACGGTGTGTGTGCCCCGGCCCGGCACGGTGTGTGTGCCGCCCCCCGCAGCCCCCGCTCCTGGCGGCGGAGCAAGATGGAAGGCGCGGGGCCGGCCGCCCGTCCCACCGCGGGGCGGCTGCAGCCGTGCCCGGCCCCGGGCTGCAGACCCCAGCGGCGCCGCAGACCCCGGCCCCCCGCCCTCCCTCCCTCCCGCCTGCCTCCCCTCGCGGCGGGCGGCTGGCGCCCCCGGGGCTCCACGCTCACCTCGCTCCGGCTCGGCTTGCAGGCAGATGGGGATGTTCTTCTTCCAGCCCGGCATGGCTCCGCGCTCCCCGCTCAGCGTTGCTGCGGCGGCGACGGGGGGCGGCTCATGGCAGGGCGAGGCGGCGGCGACCCGCGCTCAGGGGGAAGTCGGCGGCTCCGGCGGGCAGCGGCGGAGGGGCGGCGGCCGCGCGGTGGGAGGGAGAGGGAGGGCGGGGGAGGGGAGGCGGCGGAGCTCCGCCAGCCGGGGGACGGGAGGGAGGCAGGCGGGGAGGGAAGGCGCGGGCTCGCCCCGGTTCAGCCGGGGACCGGAGGGGGTGGGCGGGGGGATTGTGGGAGGCAGAGGAGGCGCGGAGCGGTGCCCGGCCCTGGCGCCGCCGGCAGGTGGCCCGAGCGGGGCCGCACAATGGAGCGCGCGGGGCGGCCCCGCTGGGGCGCGGCGGGGCCAGGTGGGGCGGGCGGGGCGCGCCGCCTCTCGCCCGCCAGGTGCGGGCCGGGCCGCGGGGCTGCGCGGGCAGCGGGGCTGTGGCCCTGCTGTGGCCCTGCTGTGGCCCTACCTGTGCCGTGGCACTCGTGTTCTTGCCCGCGGGGTGTGAAACTCCGCACGGCTGCAAAGGTCTGAGTTTGGCCCCCGCGTGGCCACCGGCGCGGCCATCCCGCCGGTCCCTAGCCTCGCAGCGCTGACAAGGGCTCGTCCCTTTCCCTCCGCAATTCCTGACGGACCAGTTTCCCTGCAGCCAGGAGGGCAAAACTGGGCTATAAGGAGTTAAATCAGAGGCAAGCTCCCACGAAGGGCAGGGACAGCCCCCGATCAAATAAACCGGAATTTGCACCATAGAGTCCAGGACCCGCTTGTGACAGGTCAAATTTCTGTCAGTATTGCAGGCAGTTCCTTACGACCTTTCGACTAAAAGGCCTTGAATCTCACCACTAAAATTATTTATGACACAGCCATGTCCTAACAGGAGACTAATGCTGTGTTGATTAAATATTCCTTTTATTTTTTACAGAAAAGAAATTCAAAGTGGCAAGTTTGAATGTCATTTGAAAATAATGATAGCAATACAAATGAAGCTTTTTAATTTTCTGAGGCACTTCTGGGGGTACACGCCTATAAGAACTTCATCCTGCCTAACAATTATGTTGTGATTATTTTTATATTGTCTATGACCTCCTCACGTTTACAGAAATTATGTAATTTTATGTAATGAAACAACTACTCGAGAGCCCTTGAGTCAGAGGGAAATTTCAAGGCTTTAATTTCTGCTGTAAATATCATGACAGTTTCCTGACACAGCATTCTTCTGTGTTGACTTTGTGCCAGCATGTCAAGCAGAATGTATCTTGGTACTCATGAAAACCCCTTGTTTAAAATCCCATTGATGAAAACTGCAGCTCCCTGCTTTTCCTTGATTGCACTTGGGCTGCAGTCCTGTCATCAGCAGTGCTGCAGGATCACTGAGCAGTACCAGCGATCCAAACAGAGTAGCCATAGCCTGGATTTCGGCTGAACTAAGAGTATGCGATGAAGAGTTCCTTTTGTTGGCAACACTCTTGCAGCCCGTGAGAGGACAGGTGATACCTGATCTAAAACAAAACCCAGCAACGTGCTGTTATCAGCACCAAAACCAAAAACATTCTGCCAAGTTCCAAGTGTCAGACTAGATTTATGTCAGCCTTGAATCATGTGACTACTGATATTTTTGTTTCATTATCGGGGACACTGAATTTGGATTTCCTGCATATTTGAACAAAAATCTTGTGTCTTTTCTTTTAGAAGATACACATTTATGTTAATATTTTCCTTCTTTTCATAGTCCTTTTACTTCAATAATGTTTGGGGGTGGAGGGGCTTATTGGTATTTCTAAAGAAAGATGTGAGTGTGTATGTGAATTTCTAAGCATTATAAAATAAAGATTTCCAGCTAGATTCTTTGCTCACAGGGCAAAACTTCCACACAATGCCTTTGGGGTGTTCAGGCAGAGAAAACAGAGAGAGAAAAGACTCTGCAGCTATTCAGCCCAGCAGGCACCAACACAAGGAGCAGGTGCAGAAAACTGTCCCAAGAGTTCCTGGAGAATACACAGCCAGGAACAGGTTTAAAGGCAATAGAGTGTATAGAAATATAACTACTTTAAAAAGAAAATTACTTTGGCATTTATGTCTGCCATTTCTTAAAAGGCACTTGGACTTCCAAGTACCATAGAATGAAATAAAACTTCAGATGATTGTGTCATCCATGTCCTAAATCTTACACACTACCTCTGATGTCCACATTTTACTCCTATTGTTTCCATTATGAATGATAAAAAGACAAACATTGAGCCTTAACATTGTAGTTCTGATCCTCCAGTTGATTTTTTTTTTTTGCCAGCACTGGAGTTCTGCAAAATTTCAAGTCAGAGGAATAAAGAAGTAGATTGTCCTAATCTTCAGTCCACAATAAGCCATTTTCTAGCTATTTTTTATAGCGTTGTCACTTTGAATGTAAGAATTCCTTAGGACTGAATGTGGGATTTTTCAGGATCCTGCAGGAGTCATAAAATCCCAGCTGCTGGTTTGGATTTGCTCCAGAAATCTGTTTCAAAATGAGGGATAAGTCCTACTTTTTTCTAGATATCACTGGCTTCTCAGGAGGAAATACACTACATATTAAATAGTTGACAATATTTGCATCATTGAATGGAACATGCTTTTCTCTGTCTTAGGCAGTACTTTTACAAATAAGTCCTTTAAGGTAATGACACTCTAGAATTCCACATTTCTTTGCCACAGGAGAAGCTTGCATGGGTGCCTGGCTCAAGTTAATTTAATTGCTTTCTCTAACTCACATGAGCTGTTTTACACTGAACAACTGCTTCTGCATATCCCAATGCTACTAATAGAAGAAAGCAGCTATCTGATTTAGATGTGCATTTTATGGTGAATATACCACATAGGTAGCTATAAACTTCCTGACAGTTCTTTTCTGTCTACAGTTATTTTCCCCAGAGAATTTTAAATTAATCAAATCTTGATTTTCAAGGAAGCATCCTTTCTTCTTACTTGATACTGCAACATGCAGGTCATTAGAAGCATGTACAACCCTAGAACTAATCAAAAGCAAAGTATCATATTCCCAATGAAAGGTTTTACTCTGTGAGCATTCTAAAGAAGAGATTATTTTTTTTAAATTCCACATTCATGCACATTTCCTGAAAGTTACGTAGGAGAAATATGAAGATGGTCAGGTGGAAGATTCAGTTGCTGGAGGACTACAGTGTTTCTCAGTAAAGTGGAGATTTGCATCACAAATTACCTATAAGCTAGGAGAGATGCCTCAGCTTTTAGATCTTCTAAACTTTTAGTGCTTTTTTTTACTAAGCAACTGATATGTTTGCAATCACATTTTTTACTTCAAGGAGCTTTAGAAGGTGTGAAGGAAAATCGCTTCATCAAATAAAAGCAAAAAAATCACCTAAAATGACTTTTATAATATTAAGATATTGTAATTTTTATTGTAAGTTCTGGATCAGAACTTCCATATCATTCTGATAAAAATACTTGGGCATACCACATTGTTGTTGATGGCTCTTTTGGCTGTGCCGTCTGGGGAGAAGGGTAAGTTCTATTCTTTTAGGTGTACTGGTCACCAATCCGAGTTTGAGGCTGTGCTATTGTGTTCTTACTAAGTGTTACATAAATGTGTGCAAGTCACATTAAAATGTGATACGATTTCATTAAAAAACTGATACCAATCCTGCCAGAACTGAGCAGTAGGCAGACCAGAGATGAGCTCTATGCAGTATCTTCTCTGCCCACTGTCCTTTATTTTCTCATCCTATATTTTCCTTTTATTAAGAAAATGTCTTATCTTGAAAGCTATTGTCACATTGCTGAACGCCAGGTCAAAAAGTTCACAGATGAGACATAATGAGTGTACCAACAATTGATTTTCTTTTCAGACATAGTTTTGGACTTTTCTTAACAAATGTTACGAAAAAATAGTTGGACATCCTGCCACAGAGTGGTAGCCAGTCATTGTCAGCCTCAATGGGGAATATCCACCTTAGGCCAGTGCAAGAGACATAGTCCCTTTGGCGTGCTCTGCTTGTGGTCCCAATGAATGTCTCACATTGGCTAAGTGGGGGATTTCAGCAGAAGAAGAGGATGTCTGAGCCTGCCTGTGGAAATGGGGCCATCAGGAAGTTAAAACTCAAATTACTACCTTGTCTGTCAGTTCCAAAAATATTTAGGAATCAGACAAAACGTGAGCACAATTAGTTTAGGGAAGTTGCCTACAGCCTTCAAATAAGCAAAAGGGGAAGGTGGGAGTTTTATGGGCTGTGTTTGTGTGTTCAGGAACCAGCAATCCACTTGCTGCCCATATTATGTACCCGTGTGACTTTGGATTTAGCCATGTGATGCTTTAAGGAGGCAGGAAGATTTTTCTTTATTTCCCTTAAAAGAAAACATTTTTAAGGTTTTATCTCAGATCCTTGAACTACAGCAAACAAGCTCAGAATTAACAGAAGAAGATGTAGGTTCTTGGTCATCTCAGCATCTTTGTGCCAAACACACACAAATCCCACTAGACAGCAGACTTCTTGGGACTACCTACTTGTCTTTTCTTCTTTCCATAACCTGCTCCAAGACAAAGAGACACCACTTCCCTGTGTGCTCAGGCTTTAAGCTCTGAAGAGACACAGGTTCCCAAGATCAAAATTTTGGGGGTTGTGTGCTGCTAAAATAAAATACTCTAATTAGTGTTTATAATTGTTTTGTTTGCACAAAAATGAGTTGTGTAAATCAGCTGCAGAAGGGCTACACAATTACTATGTAATGAAAAACAGAAAATTATGCAAATATTTAATTTTCTGACTTATTGCTGCCTTTTTGTGCTGATATTGAATTATAAATAAAATACAGCATTAACTGATCACAACCCTTTGTACAGTCCTATTCAGGGGTATCAAGCTCCATGATACTCATCATTCAGGGCTCTGTCACCTCCCTGGAGTAAGGCTCCACAATTCTTCTTCATTTCTGTGGTCAGCTCAGGAAAGGCTTTCATTTTAATGCTTGGTTCTCAACATGGTCAAGCTGACTTTTACAGGAAAGAGATAAAGCTTGCAGCAGAAAAGGAATGTCGTTTTTGAAACAACTCGGTGTCAAAAGCTCGGGATCAGCCTGCAGAAAAGGATGGGCTGTGAAGCATCCTGGGATGAGAAATGCTTAGGGAAAAGACTGAAGAAGACCTGGAGGAATCAAAGCCAGGCCTTGTTAACTGCCATTCATGGTGTTTCTACTGCAGGCATTAAGGACAATGATTTCTGATTTCATTGTGACTAATGAGATTGTTATTGTCAAGGAAACTGCCTGTTATGAAATGGGATTTTGCTTCACATTTGAGAATAGTTCACATGTTATCTTTTTCATGGAGGACAGGGGAAATGAGAGAGAGAGAGCAGACAAGTAACTGACAATCTTTCCTTAAAAAGTTAAGGACGACAGGTAACCTGTGTGGTAAACTTAGAAAGCTATTTTTCCTGGGATTCTGGTTCTGCCTGTTCTCAGCATGCCACCTGGGTGAGGGCACAGGCATTTAGAGGGTGCCAGTTTTACTTTCAGCTCTCCTATGCTCTTTGTTCATCAGCCCATCAGGGTTCACCTTGCTGTCTCCAGAAGACACAGTACTAGAGACCATGTGGAACAATCTCCATTTGGCCCCTTAAATTCCCAAGGTACTTACGCTTTCTTCATATGCCTTTCCTGCATATTTCATTTTGATGCTAGTCTGTGTTGAATTCTGATGAATGTATTTACTTACTTTTTCTGGCAAGCAACCTGCAGCCATGAATACTATTAATGACACTCAGAGCACTTTGAGAAGTCCATTATCAGAAAGCCAGCTGCTATTTCAGGCACATTAGTTATACCCATTATCCACACTCAGGCCATAAGATTGATTGCCTCGTGAATCCTCACTAGCCCAGGAGTAATGACAGGTCAGTGCTGACCCAGTCATGAACTTAGAGCTATGAGGGGTAACCACCTCTATTGTGCAGCTGTTTCTTCTTCAGGGCATGAGTGTCCCATTTCTGGTGGCCTAGGGTGAGCTCCTGAAATCTATCTGCCTCCAGGGATGGAAGATCTGGAGACACTGCTGTCACCCCTGTGCTCCACACCGATAGGATCCTGCCCCTCCTGAATGCACCTTATAACTGAAGAGTTAATCTCTTGAGGATCCAGCGTTTCACAGAACATCTGCCTGTTGTACTAACGCTTGGCAAGCATAAAGGGAAGCTGGAATAAAAAACAGCAAGGTGGAAGGAAGGAAAACAACCACTGTGCAATCTCAAGAGCGCCTCGAGTAAAAGCTAAGTTAAAACCATTGACATTTTACAGGGACAAAAAAGATGGACTTAGTGTTACTCAATAACCTAAGAAATGCCTGCAAATTTTGAGATGCTTTGGGCCCCATCATCCCTAGCACCAAATCTTATCACTGTGAGGTGAGGCAGGAGTAGCCCCCAAAAGCAATGAGCAGAATCTGCACTGCAGGTGTGAGAGACTTGATGTTGTACCAGAAGCAGATGAACTGAAACGTGAAAGCACATAGCAATGTAGATGTGCTCCAACTGCCTTTCAAGACTGGGACCGTAGCTGCCTAGATGCAGTTACCATTTCCAAATTTTACCCTAAATCTTAGAGAAAAGGATTGCATTTTCTATCTGCTTTGACAAACAGCCATAAAGCTGATGCTCAGCTAGTGTGCCTATCAGAAAAATATTGGTCACGCTTTTTAATTTTTTGAAATGTAGATTAAATTTAGTCTTTTAAGGAAATTCAGTATCATTAATGCAAATTTATGTGAATAACTCTATTATCTGTATCTCCTACAATACACAGAACATTGAGCTGATCAGAGGGAAGCTTTTTTAAAGGTACTTGAGATAATGTAATGATCTTAAAGAATGTCTTTGTAAGCCTTGCACCAGAAAAGGAAGAAAACCTGCAATTATACTTTCCAGCAGGAAAAAACTGTGACAGAAATTGTTTAAAACATTGAAAAAACATTAAGATTAGAGAGGTATAATAAGTATTTTATCATGAATTTTCTACCAAGAAGACATAGTGTTTAGTATCAATTCCCAGTTCTATTCAATGCTAACAGACCTGATTCAGAGGAGGATGCACATATGACAAACTGTAACTTTAATGATATGTTACTTCCACTAACAGAGTGAAAGGAGCTTTCCTGGCTCAAGCAATCCAGCAGGTTCTGTGCAAATCAATACACACAGTGGCATGTATAGATTCATACTCTTGCTTTAAAAAAATAGGGGGAGGTGTGGTATAGAATAAACTGGTATGAAATATCTGTATGTCTATTATGTATGTTCCTCCCATGGCAAGGTGTAGCTTCTTGATAATAAGCACAATCCAATTATAAATCTTTTTGTTCTCCATCAGCCATTAGTACATATCTTTCCTTAACCATCCTGCATAAAGCAGCAGCACTTCAGAGCTACAACTAGCAGCATGTTTCAACTTAACTGTAAAGTCTCAACACTACTAGGTAGTAGAGTAGTAGGGTTTTCTCAGAAAGTTTAAAAAAAGGTCAAAATATTTTCTTTTTTATATTGTTTATATCTGTACATTGTCCTGTTCCCTTATAAATATATGCAAGTTGAATAAATATCTATAATAATCAGTTGGTAATCAGAATTTGAGTAGAACAGTTTCTTTTTAAATAAAATTCCCATTAAGGTCCTGTGTATTGCTTATATAGGCAAAGACTTGCATGCATTTTTTTCATTAAATTTGTTTGCCTGATTTACTTGCTGATCAGACCACTCTAAAAAGGAATGTAGGATTTCTGCATCAGAATGAAGTCTTTGACCGAGGTAAGCAATCATCCAAATGCACTTGGGTAGAACCTATTGTTGAATCCTCTACATTTTACTTCCAGCATTCTTCAAATATACTAGAAATAATGACAGTAGTAACAATTAATTGTAGTACATTTGTTAAGAGTTACATTTAAGGATCTTAAATGTCCTTTTCCTTAGGCTTGTCTTGGGCAATAAAATGTTCAGCTGTTAATATGAAGAATTCGTACATTCAATTATTCAATCCACTTTACACTCATGCAAACATAATAAAGTTAACTGGACTGGAAAAAATTGGACCACTGATTGCTCCTGTTATGATACGATTATTTTTAGCTTACTTCTTGATTTTTAAATATGTACTGGGAATACTAATTTTGGTACCTGCCCTCTACTTGTCATGCCCCTTCCAAAAATCCTACAACACATATTGTACGTGCTTAATATTTGCTTTTATCTTATAGTTTTAGGTGCTTCTTCATAATTAATAGCAATCAATATAGTAATTTCCATTTGCATAGAGAATCCAAAGCAGATCACAAACCATTGGAATAGCTGTTTATAGTTGATAAAAGGATAAAATACTGAATTTAACATTTAAGGGGAATGAGTTGAAACTGCCATTTTTTTAATAAATGAAGGATGGGAAAACAAATTTAGAACTAAAAGCAGCTGTTGCCATGACACAGTCAAAATATTTAGGGGGAAAATACCGTGAACATTAAAATAGCAGCGTGTTTTTGAGAATTGTGAACTGTTGGGGCACTAACGTGATAATTTCTTTAAATGGAGACCAATTCCTGGAAAAGTTCCTTCTGCACAAGAGCAGGAGAATGTTTCCCAGCCTGCTGATGCACAGAGCCTTCTGTGCTGGAGACCTTATTAAGAGTTGGACTAGAAAATGAAGAAATGTGATAATGATAATTGAGTAACAGATGTCTGTCAGAGAAAATGGCACCTCTATGGCAGACAATGCAAACACGTCACTTTTAGCCTTCTCTCATATGATATAAGCAGATTGATAGAAAATATTTTAATAAAAAACCCTAGCTAGTAATTTTCACTGTGATACAGCCTGAGGTTAGAGTGATATTATGTTACTTGGGAAAGAGCTTTTTATCTTTCAGCTTATTATTGCTTTGTCTCCTACAAGTTTCCTGTACAAAAATACCAGAAACTTTCTCAAAGCCTTTGTAACAAGGAAGACTGACTCAAAAAAAAAAAAAAAAAAGTCCTTTGATGCCCATTTTTGACCCATAGAACAGATTACAGACATCAAGACAGTGTGATGGCAAGGTCTCAACAGCAAAGTAAAGCACTTGAACAAAGAACTAAAACAACAGGGTCTGCTGTCCTATAATGTAATAAAATGTCTCATTATATAAAATCTAATAGAACCAGCTTTGAAATTGCAGCTAACCTTTTTGAGTAGATCAACAAATTACAAGTAATTCAAATGCAATGTTTCAATTTACTCTAGTGGCTTAAAATGGATATTCACACCGATGTTTTCTGTGGGATAATAAAAAAAGTTTAACTTTACCAATGCCATAGCCTCTGAGGCCTCTGAAAGAAATCCAATATTATACTTCCCCATACAAGGCTTCCTAGGGAAGGAATTATCTAAGGGAGCTTTTCTCCCAGCCTTTCACCCACCACTGTTTTCCTTCTTAAGCCCTGTCCTGCAGGTCCCAGCAGGCAGAGGTCCAGACTGGGGCACAGCGCTGTCACTCCTGATTCACCTCCTGGGGCTGCCACAACCTGCAGCTGATGGGGTCACTGCTTTCACACCCAACAGTTATCTAAAGCTGGCCTGACAAGATCTGGAATATCTTCCAAGACACCTCCCAGTGCTCACAGGTAGTATGTGCCATTTACTTGGACAGCAGTCCTTTAATTCAAACTATGTTGAGTGCATCTAAACACTTGTGTTCATGTAAACACCCACATAAGCCATGATGTTGCCATGCCTTTTGGTCTAAGACATAAAATTCACAGGGGCAGCAAGAAGCAGCCACCATGTAGATGATCCTGGTCTGCTTACATGTCACCTTCTTGCTTGTCCCAATCCAGCAAGACTCTCAGATGCTTCTTCAGGGTCTGAATAGGGAAGAATTGAAGCTTCCTCATGTCTCTGAGGTGAGAAAAAAAAAAAGCTTAAGTCAACAGAAGTTACTATTAACAGAGTGAAATAACAGAAATGTTCCTACTGTAGAAGATCAAGCGCTTCCATCTGATTGCTGGCTGTGTCAGCCCCCACTGAACTGGGCACATGCTGAGCGTACCAAACCTAGCCCAGGGCTGTGAGGTAAGTGAACCACCCTGGAGCAGCAGCTAACATCAGCACAGTAATTAGTGGCACAGATTTGTTTCATACAGGATCAAAACCTACAGAAAAGTATGCACTGAGCATAAGGGAATTACTGTGTTCCCACTGCCTCTCCACATCACACCTCTGTGATATTTGGACATCAGCTTTCAAGTTTGAACATCTCAGACCAACCCTTGCACAGCAGGTACTGTACAAAGACATTTATGGAGCATTTCTGGTCTGTGAGTAAATAATCACTGCTGAAATTTAAATATAGAATGTTCCAAAGGATACTGCTGCCCATGTTTAAAAACAGAGCACACAAGCTCACTGTAAATTTTCAGAAGCTTTTGCCAAGCTGAAGTTCTTGGATTTGCTCTACCCCAACTGAAACAGTGAATCTTTAAGGTGCTGCTTTAAAAGCACTAGTGACAACTGCTAGTTCGCTCAGGAACTGTAATTGCATGGAAGAAAAAAAAGTAAAGGAAAAAAGTAAGCAAGTCAAGAAGTCAAGCATCATAAAGGAAGTTCAGTATGGCAAGGGTTTGGAGTACCCCTTTTATTCCATCATCTTTTCTACAAGCATTATTTTTATTTGTGGTAGTCTATACCAATTGTGGATTTTGGCTTCGAATAAAAGGAAGCTGGCAAAAAGCAAATACTTATTTTGTAAGTGTGTGATTCCAATTGTTCTCATACCATGACCATACTACTGGACTTGTTTCAACATATGTCGGATGACATTTGTTTTCATTTGCTCACACCAGTGACCTCCCCTTTTAATGTAGTGCACAAGGATGGCAAGGAAGGCTTCTGCTCACCATATCCTGCCAGCAGTGCCCAGTTTTCAGTGTGTTCTGCTCCCTTTGCAGGGAGATGAGCTTCCCTTTTCCTAAAGGCAGTGAAATACTCACTGGAGGGGAAGCTTCAAGAGCACATCAAGAGAGAGGATAGAGAGGAGCCAGGAAGGACTAAGCCTTCAGACCCACCAAAAGTTTGTGGGCTTGGGAGGCAGGTCCCTAAGGGATTCAGGCCTTAGAGGTTACTAAAGCCAAGACTTCTAGGGTCCAGAGGAGATTTTAAAGGTTTCCTTGCAGCCCAAGATGTCTTTGCTGGACCAAAAGCAAGCCTGAAGAAAGAATCTGACATTGCAAAAAGGTATTTTGCAGGGAAACTATTCACAAACCCCTGTGCCAACATTATGCCAGCCAACAGCTTGATATTTGAAAAAATGTTTACAGCTTCTACTCAAACAAAATAATACATTTAAAAGCCAAAGCCCATTTTTGTGCATCCAGATGTTCACTTTAAAGACCTACCTTGGACTTCTTGCCACTTTGGAGTCCTATTAAACTGCAAAGGAAACTTAGGTATCTAGAAATTCTGTAAAAAGTGGTGTAACTATTGAAATACATAATGAAATAAAATAAATTAGAAAATAAGATGCAAAACATCTTGGCAAACTGTTGTTGCTGGAGTTTTAGTTCTGAAAGTTTGATTTCAACACTGTAGTAGAGATTCTTTCAGAGTATTTCATACCCAGGTCAAACTTGAGAAGTCTGGTTTCTGAGAAAGAAAAACAAGCTGTATTAAAGTCTAATGAACGATGAATTATAAACCCAAAGTGATTACAATTGTTTGTGGATAGGTATATAATGTCATTGAACAGCTTGAAGGCAATAAGAATGATAATTTGTCTATGTCAGTGCATGAATATACAGGATTCTTCTCCACAGACTGCTGAAATACCAAGAGTACATAATCACACTGGGAAAAATAAATTTTTATGGCATGCTCTACATGAACTGTTGACATGTTTTCCTTCCTGGCAGAAAATGTTAGGGAGACAGAGCAAATATAGAACATTCACTGGGAAATTATTCAGCGTTTTGCAAAATGGTGGGAAAGATATTCCTTCTGCATTTCTTGAACAATAAGAAACATCCACCAGAAAAGCTTGAAAATTATTAGTCAGTATATTTCATAAATGTCAAAAAAGCATATTTTACATATTAGACCTCTTCTACAAATATAATTTAATTATATATAAGATAGATAAATGAATACATTCCCTGTTACTGTATGAGTTTTTACACACATTAGTTTTCCTTAAAAAAAAAGAATACTTTCTTTTAAATTTAAGTTCTTTAAAATATATCTACCTTCTCCTTAACGAGCAATTGACTGCATGTCAGGAGTATAGAGTTTAGATGTTTCAGAGTATGCTATATTCCTGTGTGAGCTTGTCCTGCAATAGCTGAACATATGAAGTACTTTTATAGAGAAAATTGAGGTGATTTCATATGGAAAACAAATTCTGTGTCTTTTAACAGGAAAGGCAAAAGCATGTGGATTATCAAGAGTAACTTTTCAGTAAGTATGGTAACTAACTTTGAAAAGCAAGAGAAAAGAGGCTATGGTAGAGTGCTAAAGAGTTCAAGGATCCTCAGGAGTGCAGTTCTGCCCTTCCCCTTTTTCTCATCCTCCCTTCTCCCATCCTTCTCTCCATGGATGAGCTTCCCCACCCCTGCCCACCTCTGTCCTGTCCTGCCTGCTGCAGGGAGCAGTGTTCTTGTTGCTAACAGTCCTCACGGCTGACAAAGGCACCTCACAAGCTGAGAAGGGAGGAGGAGGAGCAGGAGGAGGCAGAGAAACCTGGAGAGGCTGCTTTAATCTGCCCTCTCCTACTACACAACACCTTCCCTTCTCCATAGGCTTGGCTCTTGGCTCGGATGCTCAGGACAACGCTGGTGCACTGGGGGCACTGGTGAAGGCTTTATTCAGCGTGACTGCGAGAAGCAGGCAGCAAGCTCACATGTGTTCTCCATGCCCAGGAGGTGTGTTTCATTCTCTTCAGAGTCTGCCAGAAGAAACTGAAGGCCCCCCAAAAGCCTCCTTGAAGACCTTTGTGACTGTCGTAAATGAGCAACATAATCTTCCATAAATTCCAGTACATCAAAGAAATATTAGCACTGGGGCTCTGCATTTTTTCCTTTGGAAAGAATTTGACTAGGTTCAATATGGCCTGAATTTGTCAAAGCCTGACTTCTGTTCCTTGTGCTTGTGTAGATGTAAATTATGTGCAGTGTAAATCAAACAAAACGTAAATGAAATATAAAGCTGCTGAATTAAAGTTTGTAGATAGGGAATTATGCAATAGGGATTATAAACCAAAATGAGTCTGTAAGGAAAAAAAGTGTGGAATATTTATTTTCTTTTAAAACAGAAAGGTTAACTGCTGTTTAGCTATTCTTAAATCATACATTGTTCTGTGACAGCTTCATTTCCAGACAGCTTGACTGGAGTTCTTTACTGATCCACACTGAGACTATGGGAATGCTTTTGGATTAACAACTCCATCACAGCATCTGAATACTGAATTACTGATTTTAGTACTCAGAATGGAAGAAAAAATGGCTGAAATTTGGGGTAAAAGTACGCCAAGGAGCACTTAATAAATACCTCTTAAAATTTTTACATTACTTAACACACCACGTGATATTTTGAAAATGGAATTTGACTTATTTTAAAGTCATTTATGGCTTCTTATTGTTTCTCAGTTACAATTTGCAATTCCAGATACAATGATAACTTTGTAAGTAAAGCATGCCCTTAATTAATGTGCACTGTTAGTGGATAGTTCTCTGAATAGCAAAGTATGAATTTGCCTCTGAGGTTGCTTCTTTCTGAATCTGTGTCACATCTGATACCAGCAACAGGATTTGCCACTCCTAAGGCAGAAAATGAATGCTCAGAATATACTGATCTCTCTTGGCTGAGAGCCATACTTTCAATTTATCAGGCGTACTTTTCAGTAATGGGTTAACCCTTATAGACAGCTAATGTTCACTCTGCTTTTGCTGGAATACATTTAAGATAAAATATTTATATCTCTCCTCTGGAAAAAGCATAAAAAAGACAGGATTGTTCAAAATAATGGTCTAAAAGAGGAATAAAAATGACGCCCCAAAACAGGCTAATAAAATCCTTCTCAAATATGCAGATATCCAAAAAAAAAGAGGATTTTTTTAATATCTGACATTGATATGGAGGAAGATTTGGTATCACTGGTCAGCAACAAGCTAGAAAATATTGGCAAGTACAAAGTGACTCATGAGGTTCTGCATGGATTTAAAAGGGTAGATTATGATTAGTAAAATGGATTTTGTATGTAGGAGGCACAGATGTGTGTTTGTGAGTGTGTGTGCTCATGTGCATGTGTATACACAGTTTAAAAGATAAAGTGACTTCTTGCCTAATTTTCCTGCTAAAGGTATTCAGAAGAACTCTTGACATTTTCATATGTAATCAGGAACATGACAGACTCTCAGGGCATGGGGCTGCACTCAGGGAATGCTCATTGGAAAGTGGTAAAAAAGGTCTGAAGATCCCAAATACTGACAATGGGTACCTCATCACGATTCCCTGCCTTTAAAAAACAAAATATGTCAGTGTCTCCATAAGCTACCCAGGTGTAAAAGTGGTTGATACAAATTGCACACGTGCCCAGAGTAATTTCTTTAATGAACTTGAGTAAGAACAGGAATTTCTCTTGTAATGTAAAACTGGCAAAAGTCTTCAGCTTGAATAAAATTGTCTGTACTCCTGCCTGTCCTGTGATGAGCACCACTTCCAACAAAGGGGCATCAACACTTTCTCTGGGCAACCTATTCTAGTGTCACACCACACAAACCAAAGTCTCAACACATAATTTAGCCTTAATGTAGCATCCCTTTCCATTCAGGCCCAAGTGTGTAGGATAAATGCAAGTGGAAAAGGGGATGGTCTTACCCTGGACAAAGCTGGATCTTCCTCACAAATTTATACCTGTACAGAACTGAAAGCCTGCTCCCACAGATGGCTCATCATTGCAGATCACTGCTCCTGCAGTTTAGGGATTCACACCACTGTCCAGGCTTTGATGGTGACACTTCTCTGCAAGGAGAAGCCCCATAATTAGGATATCCCAATGGCACACTACAGTGCAGGTTAATAGCAGGGACAGGTGATTGCCTTCAGCTTCTATAATTTTCAGTTTCTGCTATGAAATACAACCACAATTTCTCTGGGCAACCTGTTCCCATGCCTTACCACACAAATTAGGATCTCAACATTTTATTTGGGCTTAATGTGCCTTGCACTGTTAATGATTTCCAATTTACCACCAATTTCCAAAAGCAGGAAGTTCTTCTGACCTTTTTTCCCTTGAGCTTTTGCTAGGCCAAAAGAGAGAAGCCAGTAAAAGACCTCCCAAAGACAAAGCAAACACTTACACAGTAGGTGGATAGGCAGACAAAACAGGTAGTTGGAGAGCTGTGTGTTGGAGACCTCAGGCAGGATCCACTCTTTCAAAATCCTTAATCACTTCTGCAAAAGACGTTTTGATCTTCTAACTGAATAGGCGCAACAATATGACTAATATAAAATCTAAACCCTTATTGAAAAATAAAGCTGTACAATTCCCAAGACAGTAGTTGCACTAAGTGGAAACACTGGAAAAAGTTCTTCTAAGCCCCTTTAGCAATATCATCAAAACAAAAGCATTAACCTAAAGGGCAGCCATATGTTAACCAACACTTCTCTGCCACCAGAAAGAGGAAAAAAAAAAAAAAAAAAAAGAGGCAAAAGTGGGATTTTGTGTGGCCCTCTTTTTGATGTTGGTTAGCTTTTGGGTGATTTTGTCATCTAACTGGAAAGATAAGAATGGAACAGTGGGAGAGAGAATAGTGGAAATGTAGTAGCGTGTTTAATATAAGGTAAAATAATTAAGTTAATAGAAATTACTGTGTATACCTCAAGCTGTGATCTAATCAGCTATCACAACCTAAGCAGGATTGGGCTGCACTGGTACTTAAGGGAGAAATACCATATGCTATTGAAAACACAGCTGATGGTTCAACAGCTGTTAAGTCTCTCTTCTGATTCTCTTAGGAAAACAGATCATACCAAGGGTTTAGAAGGAACTTTATATTTACTACCAATTAGAATAATACTATTAATATTAGAAAGGATATTTGTTTTATTGTCTACTACACTGCTTTCACAGTGTAGTATTTTCATAGAAATATGGAATATATATTCACATTTCTGCAGCATTTTAGAGGTACTAAATAGCAGTTGTATTTTATGTCAGAAGTGGTTTCCACTTTAGGGCTGGACAAAGTGATTCTCACATAAATGCCATGAGCTTTACACACTTAACACACTTAAATAGTACCATTTAAAATTTATAAGACTCCTATGAGACAGCAGCAAGGTCTTACCCAGGGTTCATGCAAGCAGGATGAAAATCTCCTTAGCAGACGCTGAACAGCTGGGCCATGCATCAATAAATCACATGTAAAACCTGTATTCTTTAGGCTGGCAAATGAGCTGCATGGGAATGAGTTTCACCCTCAGATTCTAATGTCCTTTGGGAACCAGTTCAATAAAGTTTTAATGTTAACATATACTTTTAATACTATTAGAACAATACAAATGACCAGTTAGTGAAATAACTGTCATTAGAGACACACAGACATCATGGAAGAACATTTTGTGGAAATGCAAACTACAAGTTTTGGGTTTTCAGTGGAGCATAATGTGCTGTTTCACTGGAGAAGAGGTAATAATTCATTTTACATACTGGAGATAATGTGCTGAAGGGGGAATAAATGGACCACATCGGTTAAGTCTGCTGCACAATGTAAGGAATTTTAAAAAACACATGTCTTTGCAGAGAGATAAAGCCCTCCTAGAATAAGTGCTGCATCAGTTAACTACAGAAGATAAAATCTGGATGTAGCAAAGAAATTTTACTTAAAACACTAATGAAATACATTTTATAGTTCAATGTGAATGTGAGTTAATCAGTCTTTTGTGTATCCAGATACTAGAGTGGCAGCAAATGTCTGTGGCTAAGAATGACTTAAGCAACCAGAGAATATATAAAAGTTTGTAGTTTGGCACTAGAGCAATCTATCTTGATTGCTTGAACCTATCAAGTCTATCTTGAATACATGTATTATTAGAGTACCTCTAAGGTGAGCTGAAGAAAAGAGGGACAGCTCATATTTGAAATTTTTTGCCTGTTTATTCCTAGACATGAAGGCCAGATTTCTGGTGTATAATGAAGTTAGAGTTTCTGGTGTACAATGAAGCACCTGAGTTAGAGCCAGCCTGAGCCAGTGGGTCCCCATGTCTTAGCCTGGCACTATACAGAGCCAGCAGTTCAAGGCTCAAAGAAGTTCAGATGTGTTTGTGGAGCGTAAATGCTCGGGGCAGTGCCATGCCAATGCAGCTACACATTTCCAGATCTGAACAGCTTCTGTGTGTTTCTGCACAATAGACTCTTGCAGTCCTCAACAGATTAACTCCAGGAAAGCCAGCCTGGTGTCAATACAGCCAGAAATCTTAGTTTTGTTACAACATGAGCCTTGCTGCTATTTCTTACCAATTTTTCTGACAGTGAGTGTTGTGAAAGAGAAGTGTAAATATATTGTAAAATGCATTTTTTAATATATTCAATATGTACTTTCCAATGCATTTTAATTTAGGATACAGTCTTTTAAATATATTGGGCAGTAGAGTTTAATATTACATTTATTTTTATTAGTATTACATTTACATTACCATCAGACAAGTTAGGCAGTGTTGTGCTTTCTATTATAAGATTCACTGAAGAATAATAGCCTAGTCTTTGGATCCTGCAATCTATAGTTGGTACAGGGTCTGAGGAGTCATATGGCAAAAAAAAAAAAACCAACAACAGTGAAAAGTGGCTTTTCAGTCCCAATAAATATTTGGGAATAACTTGCCTTAAGGATGGCTCTAACTTGCATTAGCCAGTGCTCTGTCTGTGTTCATTTGCCCATGCCCTATGTATGCTCAGTTGCCTTAAGGCCTGATTGTATTCCAGTGCATGCACTCAGGGCGCTCTAAATCTGCATGTTTCACAAGCTCCTTGACTGCATATTTCCAGCCTTCTTGGAGAATGCAGTGCCTTGTTGTGACACCTACTCCAGGAGCTCTCCAGAACCCACTGGTGTAACCCCAGTATGGTACAAAGCAGTAAAAGCGAGGGCCCAGCAGTAAGTCTTGTGGAGAAATTCAGGTCCAGATTATGATACCTAAAGACAGATGCACTATTTGTGATTGTCCACAGGCAAGCCATGTGTTTAAGCTGACATGACAAATCAATGGAGTCAGACACTTGTGAGAGGGAAACTCAACTCCTTTCAGAGCAGAGGACTAGGGAGCTGCTACAGATGAGCAGTTGGTGCTGAGACACACTAGCATCTCCCTCCTGACCCTTCACTGCTGCTCTGGGAGGATATGGACCTCTGGGAGGTGCTGCCTCATGTCTGCCATCCTGGTGTGAATGCCTCAGTTACAGCTCAGCACAAAATGGTTTGGTGGGGGCATCTCATTTGAGCCTCCCAGCATGGGCCAGCTGCAATGTTCTGCAGGCTCCTGCATTGCCTAGATCTCCACTGCCTGTAACAAGCTCTTCAAACCCACATGTCAACATCCACCTATAGACACCTACTATTAGGTTTATTAATAAATGTATACTATCTCCAGTGGCTTCTGCATAGAAAGGATTAGGTGCACAAATACTGAAGCAGCTATTTATGAAACTCTTGCAGTCCCCGATACAGGAAAGGTGCTTGGTCTTTCTGAACTAAACAAATGTGGCAACTATTTCCCCAGCAGGGGTTAGCTGCTGAGTTGTTTCATCTCCAGAAGACACTGGCAAATAAACACTTATTTTTGTTTCTCTTTTTTTACCCAGAAGATGTGGTGCAGCCAGGTCCTTAAAATAGAGCGGAGCTGGAAAGGATTTGGGGCAGCTGGAGAAACTGTCAGTGACAAGACGGCTGTACAAGCAAACGCCTCAAAGCTGGAATTCATATGAGCTAAAGGCTACAATAAATGAAAGAGATTCACAGAAAGTGTGAGCATTGTCAGCATGTTTCTTCCCCATCCCTTGAAGCCAGCCAATACTGAGGAAAGCAGCCAGAGCGGAAAAGGAAGCAGTCTGTATTTATAAGCCTAACAAGCAAGCATAAGACTTTGGGACTTATTTAAGAGAATGATGGGAAAAAAATAGTGCCAAACCCTGTTCCCAGCAACTTCACAGCATCACTTCTTTTAGAAACTGGAAGATTCATCCTTCTGCTTGGTGTGGAAATAAAGATATCAGTGAAACACAGAGCTTTGCAGGCATGTGGATATCACGTCCACCATCATCCTTTTCTCCCTCTCTTGGAAAGCAGCTATTTTATCCTGGTAATATATTCAGAGGTGATATTGCTTTTTCTCACATCAGTCTCCGAGCAGATAAGAGAGTTCATTTCCATGTGGTACAGAGAATTCCACAAAGGCCTAAAAATGATGAGTTGATATTTTTTTCCGTTTTAAGTACTTAAGTTCATCAAATGAACTACCAGTCTTCTGCAGATTTGGGTGAGGTTTTGCTGGAACAGAACTACAACAGAGGAATGGGTGTATGATGGAATTTTTGGATTCAGCCTAAATACAGAATAATAACTTTCATTTATAATTAGTAGTACTTCTTTAACTAAATACTGCCATTTCATGCCTTTAAACAAATAGGAATTTTCTAATAAAAACACATATAAATAAACTGATCATATAGGCAAACAACAATTCCATCTTGGATAAATTTAATAGCCGGTAACAACCATTCAGATTAGAATTTACAGAGAACAGGGATGCAATATCTACTAAGGAAGAGGTTAAGACGTTTCTTAAGTGGTCAGTAGTTCAAAAACATTTATCCAGAAATTCAGACTGTATAAACATATCTTTGATTTCTTGAAATTGAATCCTATATGAAAAGGCAAGCTGGTTTTATATTTTCACTTTCAGAAGGCAGGAGAAGTGGAAATGACAGGTAATTACATCTAATTAAACTTTATTAGGATGCAGATAGACAAGGGATTGAATGTTATATTTGTTTGGATTACTTAATTTTCAGTGAAGATACTCAAAAAAAGTTATTATTCATTTTGCCACTAAAAATTCTCTCTATACTCACAAAAACAAAAGAAACCACTCATTTTACAATTATTACAATTCATTAAAATGCTTCAGAAAATATTATGTTTTGTTTTAATATATTGATATTTCAGAGGAGCTTACAATCCACAGGATTTAAGATTTTTGCAATAAAATATGAAAAGTTAAGCAAAGGGTAGGTGTTGTCAGGACTTGGTCATTTGCATACTTTTTGAAGGAAGGAAAGAATAATGCGTAAACGAGGCAAGTGTGTTAAAAAATATTCTCCGAAAGTCAAGTCATGTAGTACACAATGAATTTAAAGCACAGTTTCACTATCATTTTCAGGCATTGATAGTACAGTCTATATTAAGGGAGAAAACTCGTTTATTAAGATGGAAGACATTTTCCATTTGGTTACCATTCAATTCTGATCAGTTGAAGAGAACTTTGAAATTATCTCATGTCCTTATTGTACCAGCTATTGTCTTCTGAAAGGCTATATTTTATATTTGGCTTTTTTTTTTTTCTGGGTGGTTTTGTTGTTGGGGTTTTTTTGATTTGTTGTTTTGGTTTTTTGTTTTTTGGGCTTTGCCATTATATTCCTCCAATAAGAAAATGTAATTTTCTTATTGGTTTCTTACTGATAAGGAATTAATTAGTTCAGATGAAATAAAATTACTCAAAAGGAAAAAGTAAAAGAGTAACTCTCAGGATAGATCACTTTTACTACACATTTCTGTTATTGGTTGAGATTTTCCCACCTATTAATCTAATCATTTGTAGGCAATCTCATACAAAATTATTTACCAGTAAACCCCACACTGACCTAGTGGGTAACTGGTAAGAAACACACTGGGGCAACCCCTGGGCCCTGTCCACTTCACACAGCTATTCACACAGCAGCAGAGTGAGCATAATTGCTGTCATTCCAAAATGCAGCTCTTTTTAATGGATATTAGTAGCTGATAAAAATCACGATTTAAAACTACCTGCCAAAATAGATGTGTACTGATGCTGATGCTTTTCCTGATTATCATAGTGTGAGGAAATGCAATATTCAGTTTCCATCACTTGATTGATCCACTATAGAAAAATCTGACTGAGTCAGGATTCACCTTATCAACTAAATGATCAAAAAGCAAATTGAGCCAACAGCATGATCAGTTACTCTGCAATCTTAAGAGATTGCAGTTGAGAAGGGGTTTTTTTATTGCATCTGTAAGTAATACAGAAAGGATATCACTGGACTCTAGAGGAAAGGAGTTTTTCAAGATCTCTGGGTGAGGTTATTTCAGAGATAAGCACATTCAGATATCAAATGACCAGGAAGAACAAAGCGTAAAAAAAAGCACGAAATGTGTTCAAGGAGAAACAAAGTACAGTACTCCTATAATCACCATGTGTCCTAAAAGCTGTCAGGGACCCCTTTTTTCTTTCTCTAAGATGATAATCTCACAGAGGAAAAAGAAAAGCAGTGGTCACCTGCAAACAAATAATATCCTCACAAAGAGAAAATACCACACTGATAGAAGAAGTTAAAGAAACATCACTGCCATTTTGGAGTCTTTATTTTTCTGTACTTTTGTGTTCTGAGAAAACATGGATAGCCTGGAGCACAGGTAGTGGTATATGGAGATCTTTCACCTTGAGCTCTGCTTCCAACACCAGCCACTAGTCACAAGTGGCCAAGGAGTGCCAACCCCTGAAGGTGACCCCCTGACCTGTACAGGATGAGCTGATGCTCTCAGCCCAACACCCAGGTGAGAAACCCAAGTCCCACGTGTTTGATGCTGGTCACAAGCCGCAGCAGAACTTTTGGCTATGAAGCCAAGAAGTTGTTATGGTCTGACAAAGTATTTTCTGCCTGCTTTCCAGATTAGTTTTTAGACAAGGCAGCATATGGAAGCTTACTTGGTTGCAGCAGCCTCTGCCTGCTCTGTGAATCTCAGCCAACTGACTGAGATTACATGTCTATCACCAGCTCTAACATTCACATAACACCAAATGTGTATTGTCTATTTCACCTGCTGCAGAGCTGGAGCCTCCAGCTTCCGGGAGATCTAATATCACCAGCCTTTCCTTTCCATGCAGAGTAAACAGCCCTTTTTTTTCTGACATTGCTTTCAAATGCTGTGACTATATCCAGCTGCTGCATTTCATTAAGGCATTTCATTAAGTAATATATCATCTTTGATATATTACTAATATACCAATTCAATGAACTACTAAGACAAAATGACCTCGTGTTGGCTAGCAGAATCCAGGCACAGTGAGAAGCAGGAACTGGAAGTGCTCAGACTATTTGCAGTGGCTCCATCTGGAGATGTGATGAGTTACATATCTTGAAATAAAAGACTCTCCATTCAACATCAGCTATCAAGATAAAAGACTATACTGTTTAAAGCAAGAGCAAATATCAAAGAAGTGACAAAATTAGCATCTCTGAAAGAAAGTTGTAGTCTCAATCTTTCGTATTACCTTAAATGAAATAATTTGAGTTCTCTAGTCAGCAAGTCTATTTTATTAATACACGTGGTCATCCTGATTTTCCCCTCATTGCTTTTCAGAAATACCTTAACGAGTACAAGAGCCCTCCATACTTGTTACCAGGTATTATCATCTATTCTTCAGTACATGAGATCAAGGACAACTCTGGCAAAAGCTGCTGTACACAAAAGCAGCAAAATATAATTCCTGTGCCAAATATCTGCAATCAGGGATAGACAGGGATGTCACAAAATAAATAATCTTGTTATGTCCATTCAATTTTACTAGTATTTCCAATATGCCCTTGGTATTGCACTTCTTCATTTCTGTATTTATTTCTGTCAAATAAATAAGCAAAAACTTAGTATTGCATTCCTTCACTGCTCCTTGTGTCCTGCCTTTTCATTCCAGATATTTTCTTGTCTCTGGCTCAGAAAGAAATACTTCTTCAGGCCAAGTTTAGGGATAATGGTTGCATGCTATGTGCAATCTTTAGGAAAAGTGGTATGTCATTATGTGCATTAAGGCCTTCTTGAACTGGGGCCTTATGAGTTAATGGTCAGGAGCACTGAGCACAGGAATACTGCCCAAGGTCTGTTGTGTAAGGGAAAGACTTACAGAGAGCAGGGGCTTGCCAGGGACTCTGATTCCTGATTGCACACTGAGAGGGATGAGTGTCCTCGTAGGCAAAGGCTTCTGACAGCGTGGACATTTTCCTGGCTTTGGAAAGAGAAAAGGCCATGTAATTAATAGAGAAAAATATAGCAATGCCTAATCAGTCAGCAGTACTGCAATGCTTCAGATTTTGCAGCTGACGAGGCAAGTTCCCTCCCCTGCATTCTCAGGCCCAAGTGCCCTCTGGTAGCACCCTGACCTGGCAGGAGCTACTGTTCAGACATGTTGCTAAACTACCACTGTCCTAATTTCTTATAAAAATAGAAGAAAAAAGGAAAATACACTACAATACAATATGTAAGGAAAAATCTTTCAGGGGAAAAGAGGGAAGATAGGGATGCAGCAGTTGACAGGTGCACCCCAGTGCCTGGCTGCTCCTTGCATTTTGCCTGCCTGCATAGAAATTGTCACTATCCCAGTCTGAGAGGATAAATACTCACTGGTCTCTGGCTTCTCTGAGCATGACCAAAAGCTTCTGTACTTCTCAAGTTCTGCGTGCTTTGGGAAGATATTTAGCGTAGCAGCTGAGCTTTAAAGCAATTGGAAAATCCTTTTTAAATCTCAGCACAGGATTTTTTTTTTCTTTTTGGCCTGCAGGCATTTCTAATAGTAGAACATCACTTTCCTGCCAAGACAAATTCTACCTCTTGCTTTTATTTTCCCATGCCACTTCCTGTGCCAATCAGCCTTTCAATTCTCCTGCAAATCCTGCTAGAAAAGCACTTCTTCTGCTTCTCTTTTCATCACTGATTTCTTCTTTAGTACAGTGTCCTACTGTACACAGATTATAGCCTTCCTCTTAAATTGTTAACCTTGGTTGCCTGTTGATGGTACATACTGCTAAAAAATGGGTGTTGCTAAAGAATGGCAGAGAAACACTTCCCCAAAATGTTTCTGTGCATTGCTCTCATATGGCTCAGCATGTGGACAAGCACATAGATTACTCCTTTGCACATTCCACTGCATGATATTGCACTTTCCCTTTTCTCCTTATTTTATAAGGAACAAGTAGAGTGGAAGTTCAAATGCATGTTTGAACAGGGTAATGCACAAAAGGAGAAGGAACTGCATTCCATAAAGGATCTGGTTGTGGCCCCTTTAATTCTGTGACTAAAAATGCTTCTTGCAATCAGCTCTGAGGCTTCAGTGAAGAGCAGCTCACAGATATTTTTCCACCAGGACTGAGTACACCACCAGTATCATGTTTCAATAGAACAGCTGGTGCTTAAAAGGATGGTAATTACAATTTTATTCAAAAAATCAAAACTGGTGGAGCTAAGATCATTGATTCAGATGGATGACCTTGAAAGGCAGATTGCAATGAACTTGTTGGACTTCTGAAAAAGTAAAAATAAAAAATTAATAAAAATAGATCTCTCTACAATACTTCTGGTACTTTTTGGTAATATGCTACAATCTTCAATTTCTCCCCAAATACTGTCATTATGAAAATTGACTGGGAAAAAAGTAATCTGAAAAGCCTCATTATTTTACTATTCCTTCCAAGGATAGGGATGACGTTCTAAAAGCTCCACTTCCCTGTAATTAAAAGCTCTGCAAAATTTTAGGTTTGAAACAGTAGATCATGCTGATGGTGTGTTTCATAGAAATAAAGAGACAAAAAGAGCTGTACTGGTTTGGGAAATGGACGGTCAGTCCCCAGCTCAGACAGCGGCCATAAGCAGCTGCACAAGGAAGAATATGAGATTATAGAAAGCCTAGAGTACTATTTCCTCTAAACATTTCCTCTTATCCATGTGTTTGGGGTTCAGATCCAAAACATCAGTGCATTTCCCTTTGGTGACACTGGCCAGTGTCTGAACCGTCATTGACAACCACAGTGTCTGCAGCATGCTGCAGCAAAGCTGTACAGCTTTGCTGTGAGTTGTGTGAAACACAGGATCCCTGGATAATTCAGGCTGGAAGGGACCTCAGGATGGTTGTAGTCCAGCCTCCTGCTCAAGACAGAGTCAGCTACGAGGTCAGATTAAGTTGTTCAGGGCTTTACCCAGCTAGGCATTGAAAACCTCCATGGGTAGAAACTGCACAACCTCCTTGTTCCAATTATTTTTTAGTCTCATCGGGAAAATATTTTCCTTTATACCCAGTCATATCTGCCATTCAGCTCTTCATGGCCATCATCCTTTGTCTTGCTGCCATGCACTGGCAGGAAGACCCTGGTTCCAGCTTCTCAGTAAGGCAGGGGTACTGTTTGATAGGTGCTAGTTAGTACTGGTCAGTAGGTACTGCTGCCAGGCTTCCCCAGAGCCACCCCTTTCCCAGACTGAAGATTCCCTGGTGCCTCAGTATCTCCTTTAAGGACAGTGCCCAAATTTGACCATCAAGGATAGCCCTTCACTGAATTCACTCCAGTTTATTGATGTCCTTCTTGTACTGTAGGTCCCAAAACTGGATACAGAATTCCAGCTGTGCTCTAATGAGTGCTGAGAGAAGGGAGATAATCTCTTGGCCATGTTGCTTCTGCTGACACAGTTGGGCATGCTCTCAGCCATCCCCACTACATATGGCATGATGTTGACTCAGGTTTGATCCTGCTGTCAGCCACAAGCCCAAGTTCTTTCCCATAGAGCTTTTCCCACATGCTCAATCCTCCATGATCATCCAGATGTTGACACAGGGCCCTCCACATCCAAAATTTAAACAGCAGTGTCAGGCTACTCACTGTTTTCTTCTCTGTTCCAAATAACTCCTTGGGTTTAATTGTCTTGATTTGAGTATTTTTGTTAATATTTGCTTAAACCCATACACATTATAGCAAAGTGCATATTGGATTAATGCTATTTGTATTTCTAGAGTTAAAGCAGATAAACCTCTTTGCAAGGCTTTTCGATATTCTTTTGTAACCATAGTTGCCAGTTCTGAGTACACGTACAGAAGTGACACTGCTCTTTGTCATTCTGATCAGCTTCATGATGCTGCTGAATTCACCTGTTGCCTCTGCAATGTACCTTCTCTTACTTTCTATTTGGATTGCAGATAGATGTTACTAGTATAAATGACATGAAGCTCCTTCATGTTCTGGAATTTAAGTATTTGCAGACTAGCAAGATGTCACTTGTCATCAACTTGCTTAACATATAGCATCCTGAAGGGCTGCCAAAATATGTACAAACATTGTAAAAAAGAAATCCAGAGAAAACATTATTTCAATTAAGGCAGTTTTTCATGGTAGTGCTTCAAATAATTACAACGGGGAGGCTAAAAGCTGAAACTCAAGAACAAATGAAACCAGAGGAGTCAATCATATCCCATAAAGTCTAACTACTGTGAAACAGCCAGTGGGCTTCTGCTTGCCCCATCCCATCGTGTGGCTCTAACCCTGTAGGACCATAATGCATGTCTGATAACAACAGTCCAGGAATAAACTTTAGTCTTGCACTTAATTTTCAGAAAAAAGAATAAATATCACAAGGGAGAAAGAGCGTTCATTCAGCATAAACTCTTAACCTCAATGAACTGATTTGGGAGACTGTATTAGTAAGTGGTGTCACAGCATTTTAGTTTCAGCCCTTGGTGTGCATGTTAACACTGTTACATAGGTCTTAGGTCTTAAGACATGGAATTTTCTGCATTCTTTCTGCTGTATGCCATTTCCAGAAGTCCAATCTTTAGCAATGCCCAGTGGCTTGAGTAGCAGCAGTGTGGTGATGCTGTACATGGTAAGTAATTACTGAGCTCTACCGCAGTTCCACCTCCTGTCCCCTGTTTAAATGCATATGGATTACCCAGGCAAGTTTTGGCAAATTGCTGCAATTAGCCTGTGCATCAAGAAAACGCTGTTCCAACAGGGAGTATCAATGAATGGACCTTGTCAGGTTTTATTGATACCTCATTTATGTGAATGCAAACACACGGACATCCATATCTACATCCATGCATGCATTTTAACAAGTTGTAAAACTTTTCTTAGAAGCTGTTGGTGCTGGAAGGCTAGACAACCATTCCATGCTGCCCATCAAGCCCCTACACGGTTATCATGCTAATCAAAGCCCTCTTTGAAATGCTGTTTAGCTTCATTACCATCACAAAAGAGCAGCTAAAGGACATCTAAGGCAGGAGGGGGGAAGTGGGGAGGGGGATTGGAAGGGATGTGAACGCTCTGAGACACTATAATCTATTTGAACAGCCATGTTTATTGGAAACAGGAGGGGAAATTGTTTAGCATAAGCTGGTATCAATCACTGAATGGATTCTGTTCCCTGTTATTAATGCACAGGCAGCCAGGCAGGGAAGAATGGGCTCTGTGGAAAGACAGACATCTCCCCACTAAAGGGGGAAAGGACTGGTACACACACCACACCCCTCCGGACCAGATGGACTCCTGCAATCTACCATCAAGACTGGTTTTTCTCCCAGACTAGGACAGAGAAGTTATAACAACTCAATGCCTGAATTATCCTTTGTTATTTTGAAAAGTTTTGTGGCTTTTTTGTATATGCAGATGGAATTGTTTTTTATGGGTGAGGACCTCCTCTATAAAGAACCCTCCTTCCAGTAGAGCAGGAGACTCTATTACAATATAATTAAGTAATATTGCCTGGCCAACTATGCTCACTTGTCTCTTTGTAGGTGTAAATGTTTTAATGTCTTATTGCATGGTTGTCTCTTATTTTATTAAAGAAACACACCCTTTGTCTTAAAAACAATATGGTCTTAATATTTTGCTGGATTTATCTGTTTTGACTTAGTGTTATCAAAGTAAAAGTAAACATTGATTTCAGAGGAATTAGTGCCTGTAGTCATCGTTCTGCAATAGATCATAGATGTGGAATCTACAAACTTATGATGCTTTAAAACTCCTGGGAAGTACAATGTAGGCAATGACCCCAAGGACTTTGATGCAGCAAGTATATCCATACCAAAGCTTTCCCAGGCTCCCTGATTTTGGCTTGAAAGGTCATTATGGAGCCACAGTTGTGTATATTCATGATAGATGCTGAAGGATGCTTTTCATTACACTTACCTTCAACTGTAAAGCAAACAAGAGTTTCCTGTTATGTCAGTTAGATCGAAGAAGTACTTACACATGCAAATAAATCTAAAAAATAACACAGCCTCAAAACTGATCCTCTCTGCTTTCCTATTAAGAGCATCAGTGTGCTTTTTCATACTGAATCAAAATGCATGCTCAGGATTGGGTATTTGAAATACAAAGTGGATATGTTTTCTTCTCCTGAGTTCTGAAATATTCCAAATCATACCTGCCAGGCTGCAGTCACATCAGATCTCATAGGCTAAATGAGTTTTGATTAGGTCAATACTTGGTTGAAAACATGTAGTAGGCGAATCAGGAAGGAAACATTCACCAGTAGATAGCAGACTCCCTTTTGTATGAGCCTTAAACTAGTACTTGAAAGGGTGCTACACCACTGCAAGTCTCCAGGTCATCATAGAGAGTTAAGATCTATGTGACTGTATTGGGTTAGTGTGGCAAGGTTTTGGTAGCCGAGGGGCTACAAGAGGTGACTTCTGTGAGAAGCTGTCACCATGTCTGACAGACAATGCCAGACAGCTCCAGGATGGACCCTCTGCTGGCCAAGGCTGAGCCCATCAGTGACAGGGGAAAGTGCCTCTGGGATAACAGATTTAGGAAGGAAGAATAAACCTGCACAGATGCAGCTGGAAGAGAGGAGTGAGAATATGCGTGATCAACACCTTTGCAGACACCAAGGTTAGTCCAGGAGAGGCAGAAGGTGCTCCAGGTGCTGGGGCAGAGATTCCTCTGCAACTCGTAGTGCAGACTATGATGAGGCAGGCTGTCCTGTTGCAGCCCATGGAGGTCCACAGGGATGCAGAGATCCACCTGCAGCCCATGGAGGACTCCATGCCAGAGCAGGGGGATGCTGGAAGAAGGCTGTGACCCTCCCACACACTATTACCCAGTGGGAAGCCCATACTGGAGCAGGGTCCTGGCAGGACCTGTGGCCCCATGGAGAGAGGATTGCTGGCAGGTCTTGTAATCCTGTGGGAGACCAGTGCTGGAGCAGTCTGTTTGTGAAGGACACCACCCCATGGAAGGGACCCATGCTCGAACCATTTGTGAAGAACTGCAGCTGGTGGGAAGGACTCACATTGGAGAAGCTTGTGGAAGATTGTCTCACGTGGGAATGACCCACAGTGGAGCAGGGAAAGAGTGTGAGGTATCCTCCCCCTGAGAGGGAAGCAGCAGCGAGATAATGTGTGGTGAACTGACCACAGCCCTTGTTCCCCTTCCTGCTGTGCTGCTTCAGGGGAGGAATAGAAAATGTGTGAGCAAACTTGAGCCCAGGGAAAAGGGAGGGGCAGAGGTGGTAAGTATTTTAAGATTAGGTTTTATTTAACATTATCCTACTTGAATTTGATTGGTAACAAATTAGACTGATGTCTCCAAGTTTAGTCTGTACTGCCTGTCACAGTAACTGGTGAGCGATCTCTCCCTGTTCTTATCTCAACCAGACAGATTTTCCTAACATTTTCTCTGCCCTGCCCAGCTGAGAAGGGGTGTGATAGAGTGGCTTTGGAGGGTACCTAGCATCCAGCCAGGTACAACCCATCACAATGGCTTTTTAGAGGTGCAAGGGCATTAAAATTGACATGACTATACTCTGCTACTTGCCCATCTTGAAGGGACCTCTGAACTTGCATTTGCTGGCCTAGTGATTGTGCTTGAAATGACATTGTTCTTTTTGGAACATAGAATCTGTGCTCCCGCAGACAGAAAAGTAAAGCTTCTATTAAAATAAGTATAGAAAACAAGCAGAGAAAACCTGTGTATATCTCAATCACTCAGGGTTTCTTCGACTAAGAAATTTCATTTATGCTAACTCATGATACTTGGGCTTTCAAATAAGAACAGGAAACAGCACATGGACAGGTCCCACAACACACTCAGTGCTGAACAATGAAATGAGGTTTTGATTTTAGGAAACACCTCATATACTGCAGTATATTTCAGTAACTGTCTACTTACAGGTTTGATTTTATGCTTAATGCAAAGATAGACTGAATAAATAGAGAGCATCCCAGGTGGAACCTCCACTGGAACAATATCACTGATTAAGTTTCATTTGATGCAGTTGCTATCACTTTCAGTCATCTCTGAATGGTAAACAGTTCAAATTATAAATTCTTTGCCACTAAATTGTCTGCTGCTAATTGCTCTTTTGCATGTAATTATCAGTCAGGATTTAATAAGTATGGAAATACTATTACATGCCAAAAAGTAAAAATAAAACGAGAAATAGCAGACTTAAAGAATGTCTGGCAGACAAACTCTTTAATTAATCCTGGAACAACATATTGGCTGGCATCTCTCTCAGTGAACATCTCTGGCAGAGAGATGATGGGGTTTTATAATCCTTCAAGAAAAACAAGCAATACATTTGCTTCTAAGCTAGAAAGGTTTTGGCCTTTGCCTCTAGGTTATGCGTTGGAAAAGAACATCGATATGGGTGAGAACAAGACAGAACACATCAAAGGAAACATAGGAAATCTAAACCTAACTTTAGAATAGCAACTTCTGTCCACCAATTCCAATGAGAGAGAGACAACACCCAGGAGAGGGCTTGAACTGTTACTAGGCTTTCAGGAGTAGCTCTAGCTTCTGCTTTCTTCATATGATTTGTGTTTTAAACAGCCATGTGGCTTTTGGTGCAGGTAAAATACAGGAGAAAAAAATGTGGATGAAAAATTTAAATTATACTCTCAAGAATTTTCATCTTGTTTCTGATTAGGGTAAAAAAAAGCAAGGTGACAAAATAACTTCAAATTGATACCTTCTGTCTACTGTCAAATGGTGGTGGAAGGTGAAATATCCATGAAATATCCTACCAATGATAACAGTCATTAGATAATATTGATCTGAATATAATCAATCTCAGCAGATAAAAAGACTATACACAGACATACCATCCCAAATCTAGATCCCATGTAGTCAACAGCTAAACTACTGTTTGCCACTGTGAAAGAAAAATCCCAGTTCGTGCATTCCTGAAAACTATCAAAGAAAATGAAGTGGAAGAAAGATTTGGTATTTTCACTACATTTCTCTAAAGGGAAAACATCTAGATTTAGGGTAGTTAAGCAGGTTAATGACCTGTTGAACAAGACTAAAGAATAAATTACTACTGAGAGAGAAGGAGTAGAATGCAAATCTGAAATGTATTTTCCTCAGTGGAAAAAAAAAATAATGCTTTAACTTTCTTAGTTGCTGCTGGTTATTTTCCTAGCTGTCATTTAGTGGGTTCTATGTAGACCTGAAAATGCCTTTCATGAAGAATTTTGAAACAAAATTGACCAAGTTTGGCTAAGCATAAGGCTGGCACTAGAAGATGTAGGTGGGAAGTGTTACAAGATTTCTTTTGCTGTTCCTGGCTCAATTCCTCAATGTAAATCTGTTGCTCAAAGGGGAACAACCTACAGAACTAGTGAGAATTTTGTTCTCCCTGCCTGCTTCAGTCTATGTTATTTCTTTCTCTGAGGATTAAGAGGGCAACAATTTATCACAATACATTTTGTATGTGATTAACACCAGTTTAAAAGGAACTCTGACCAATTCCCTTAGAGCAGATGTGGTAACAGAATTCACTGTCTTCACTGATTTCAGGATTTGAATTGCCACCCCAGATACAAAAGAGAATTATGAGCACACTGAGCCTTCTCGATCTTCAGACTTGGTTGTATTATTAGTAGCAGTACCTTTGCAGTTGGCTAAATAAACTCTGAAGACATTCTGGTACACTCTACTTATGTTAGCACGATTTTTTTGACAGTTCTTTAGGCGTAGGTTTGCTTACTATGATTAGAGAGAAGGATCTCAGTCTGGGAGCTGTTATTTTAATTCATGTATGAAATGAAAGTGAATTTTCCAGACTTCTTCCTTTTTGTGGGTTCATTATAAATTTCTCTGGAATATCATTACTGAAGCTCTAAAATGAAGATAACACCACCAGGTTGGAATTGATGTCTATTTTCCCTGAAAGATTTATGCATTTCATGTGTGACTGATTTTGTGATAAGGTAAGTCTCTGGAGGGCATAGCTTTAGTTTTCAGATAATTTTTTTGCTTTCTAAACTAGAAAGGAAAAGAAGAAACCCTGCCTGATTGGATCGCCTCAGCAGCATATTTCTTTAGGACTTTTGCATCAGAGCAAATTAGATCATTCTGCACTGATGTGATATATAATTCCCATATCTTTTGTGCCATCAGCTCCTTGGGTTTGGTTTAAAGGGAAAAGAATTAAGCTGCAGCCTTTGAGTGAAACTGTTTTTATTATTGGAATCACAAGGGTTTTTTATAGCCAAGGGAAAATCTACCATGACTGCCACACAGCGTGACTCAATCTTAAATATCAGGAACCTTAATTCTGTCAGCATCAATTGGACCTGAAGCACATCCACTGATTTGTTTTTAGTTTTATATAACCCCATGAGCAAAAAGAAACTATTCCCTTTTTGTGATTCAGTGCACACTGTTTTAATTTTTTCCTTTAATTCTTGCTCATGTTTAAGTCACCATGTATCAATCTCACAGTATTTCCTTTCTGAGTGTGTTTTGGTGCATCAGCTGAGCACAGCTAAGCCAAAGACTGAATCTGCTACTTGAAAACTTTCATTGATGGCAAGTCATGAAGAGGTAATGACAGCTGAAAGAGTAACTGCCTTTAGAAATCTGACTTCAGCTATTGTTGAACTTGTTGATCTTTAGTGAAAAATGTAATATGAACTTTACTGGAATATCACTCTCACTACATCTTCCATCATTACATTATAGGTTATGATTACCACATTTTTCTCCCTCTACTGTAAAATGACTCCTTGGATAAAAGCGGCTGATTGCTCCATTAGCTCTTGATATCATTCAGCACTTAGGACAACACGCATTTCTTTTGCATTTCATTTGCATTCCTTAATCACTGCTAATACCCTGGACAACCGTATACCACTTGATAACCCAGCCAGATAATATTATTTTGCTGAAACCCTATTTTGCTCCAATTCCTAGAAATACAATCTTGTTCTTTAGGCATTTATACTGAGCATAAATTATGATAACTCTTAAGATGAGATGTGGACAATGGTAAATGCATTTTAAAACTCTTACACTAGTTTGTCCTGGGAATTGCTGGTAATCAGAACAAATAGGCATTACTTCAATTGGAAGTAACTATGAATGTATACCAACACTACAAGATCTAAGAGCACATAAAATTGAATTACTAACTTCCATTTTGTATCATCACCTGATTCTGTTTACATAGAAATTTTAATCCCTGATGTGAAAAAGGATGAAAACCTGGGGTTTACTTGTATGTGCCAAAAGAGGCAGCTTGAATAAATGTTCTTGTCAGAAGAGAAAGTAACATTTAGGGGTCAACACAGAGGGAGTGAGCATTTCATACCAGTTTGTTAAAAAGAGTGGTGTATTTTCAGCCACTACTCCTCTGCTTCTTTGTCAAGCACTCTGACTATTCAGCTTTTTGTATAAAAAACAGTGAATGTAGATAACTCTAGTTTACTAATGTTGATTGTTATTTAATGTTGAGATTGTGTACATAAAGAAATTATTCTAGAATGACTGTACAAAGACTTGTAAAAGATAAAGAACTATAGCTGTTATCAAACAACTTTTCTGGAGCAATGTTATTTTACATTAGGAGTAAGTAACCAACTACATTATAACCTTTCTGCAAAAATTCTAAAGACTGTATGTTGGGAACATCTCCATACATAAAGCTTTTTTTAAAAAAAAAAATCAGACACAGCTCTTACTTTCTTCTTGCACTTATGCCATATTCTGCACACATCAAGAAGGATGCTCAATTGGTGCTTGGCATAAAGATTACTTTGACAACAATGCCATTCAAAGGCGCGAGGACGGCATGGAGGAAAGTACTTACCAGAGATGACAGTAAAAGAATCAAGTATTTAATAATGAAAATCTATAACTTTTGGGATACCTGAGTAGTTTTTGGATGAGTATAGAACTATTTATGCAACTGAAGTATCAATAATACAGATATATTACTGTAGAGAAATCCAGGAAGAAATTACATCCTTTTTTCTTTTATTTCCTGCAATAAAGCTTAGAGCCTTAGTGTTTTCACTGTCTCAAAAAATATTTCATTATGAAGATCCACAGTAAAGCTCAAAATGGAGAGTAAGATTTCGTAATTCAGTAGCCCTAGCTGCATAAATAAATAAAAAATACCATTTGATAACATATTTGACCCCAAATGGCAATTTCTTTTCAACAGAAGCAATTTAATCTTTGAACAGCAAGTGCAAAAGTTATCTTGAGGTAGAAACCTCAAAGAGGACAATTTTACAGGAAATGTTATAGTTCGTGGGAAATGCAGAAATAATTGTGACATGTAGCTCTTTTTGCTTCTGTCTTCCAACACAACCCAGCGCTTTATCTTGAAAGAGAAAGACAGACAGACAGACAGACAGATAGATAGATGATAGATAGACAGATAGATAGATAGATAGATAGACAGATAGATAGATAGATAGATAGATAGACAGACTTAAACCCCCCACAGATTAGAACATGGTTCAGCATCATATTAGTTCCTTTGGTCAGTGTTTAGCAATTGATGTGAAAATGGATTTTCATTCCAGTTGTTTCTAATCACTCAAAGGAACACATTTGTTCCGAATTACCTATCTGGACACCCACATGGTTGCTAATGAAAGAGAATGAAGTAGATTTGATGCTGCCTTTGATTACTTCCCACAGTTCTGGAAATGTTTTTGCTATCTCAGACTTCCCTTGGTTTTGCAAATGTGTCAGGGTTTTATCCTGCTTTATGCTGAAAATGGGATTCATGTTGTAAAGTGCTAACTCGAGCTAAGAAATTCGACAAGCTGGGGAGTCATTAAGGAAATTACAAAATCTATTTTTTTTTCCTGACATCTGAAACACATTAATTAAATACAGCAACTAAGAAGAACCTGAACCTAAATAAGGACCTTCTATAGTGATAAAGATTTTCTCCCTGCTTGATACACTTGCAATACACAGTAGCATCTTTTTCCCAACACAGTGTGTAAGCAGATGTGAAGCCGTAAGACGCCACTCTGGTTTAAAATTCAGCAATGTGCTTAAGTGCTTCGTTGTGTTTAAACCAGCCTTGAATCAACCAAGATGGCTCACAAAAGCCAACCATGTTCCATGATTCACTGAAGCCTGAAATACCATGGACCACTGCCAACCTCCTCTGACTGCCTAGCAGGGGAACTACTGCACCACCAGATGAATCATCTCAAGGAGGTATAATTTTGGAGTTAGCTTCTTGAAAAAAAAAACTTGCATCAGATGTGGACAAATAGTTCTGAACAAAAAAAAAAAATTACTCCTGTAAGTATTATTCTTCTAACAATGTCTTGCTCATGAACATTCACTAAAATGGGATCTTTCAAATGAAATAAAATATCTGTATTTGCAAGCCAAACCTTGAAGCATGTACAGACTTTTCCTTCAGGATGGTACATAGCTTCTCAGCTAGATGCCTCTGATTATACACTGCTGAGGGGTAATGAAAATTCTCTTTCAGCCCCAGCTGCTCATGCTGTGTAAATTTAACATAATACAAATATCACACTCCTCTCAGCCTTTGTCAGGTTCTCAGAATAACCCTGTTAACCACCATGTAGAAAAGCAGAGTGGACAAGAATGAAAGCAACAAATGTAAAGGACCTGAGAACAACGAGCTTATGTGGTTTATTTGTGAAATAAACCTGTATCTCAAAAGAAAATATCTGGCCACACAAGACTGGCAGAACACAGTAGGTATTTTCCATCTCATTCTCTTGTCATTGGCAGCATAAGTTTCAAGAAAGAGTTGAGGGACACTGGTCTGACAGTAGTTTTATCCAGGGCAGCGCCCTTTGATGACCTCCAGATGGAAGATAAGGCTGCAAAACTGCATCCTCCTTCCATCCATGCTCACCACAGCTGCAGAGGGTGTCACTAGTCACAGCAGGGCAAAGTGACTGCAAAATGCCATGAGAGCAGCTTTTTCACACTGACTGCATGCTGGTGTAAATGATGATATCAGATAAGGGCAAACAAATAAAGAAGCCTATTTATTTCTATTGTTACAGAAAGCATTGCCTTCACTAACACGGTAGGAATGGACTTCAAGGACATACTTAAAAATCGTTGGGAGACAAAATCATCTTCATCTTGCAATATGTGAGCAGACAATTGTCTCTCTGTATCTCATCCTTCCAAATGACATTGCTTCTACAATGTATTTGTTCCAGTCTCTCTGAAACACTGTCTGCTAAAGCAAAAATCTTAGAAAAATGGCTAATTTTGGCCTCTACAAAAAGATAACAGAGCAAAGCCCAGATCTAGTACCGTTATAGCTGAATACAGAGATAAAATTACATACTTATACTGCCAGAACCACAAAAGGGGTAAAAAAAAATTAAAAATCATACAGGTCACCTTGACTGTGCCAGGCAGGAGATGTTTCTAACATAAGGAATATGACTCAATTTGCAATGAATGAAAAGAAGTTTTGGAGAACTATTTTTGTTTTGAAAATGGCATTCTTCTGCATCAGACTGTAGCATGTGGGTTGACTTTTGTGATAGAAGTCATTAAAAAATACCAGATCTCTCAGTGAGAGCTACTGGCATCATTAACCCCCCAAGAGATAATAAAATATTGGAAGGCCTTTCTTAAGACTGTTTTGAAATTTAAACATGTTGTTTAAATTTGATCATTACAAATTGATATATGTTTTTCTTCCTGGCAAGTAATGATTTCAAAAGTATGGTAACTCATTGTAGATGTTTTTGTTCGGGAGCCTGCTCTTGCTTGAATAATGCACCTGAGATACATGAGATTTTTGACTCGTAGGCTTGCTTCTTTTGATACTTTGTTTCATATTTGCCCCTCAGATACATAAATTCACAAATAAGCCACCCATACTGGGCAGTCCTCAATTTAATATTCATTATGAAGAGAAATTTTACAAACCCAGAGGGTTTAAAAATTCAAATTTTGGTTCTGACGTGTTCGAACATATGCCACAGCATAGATCTCCTAAACTTAAACGATACCTTGCTATCATAATACATGGTTATCAATACTAGAATTATATGAATAGGCTATTTTCACAAACACGTGCCTAATGATTTATATGAATGAGTAAAATCATGTTGAAAGACTCTAAGCCTCACAGTTGGACAGGTTATGGTGGGACTTTTCTGCAATATAAATTCATTCTAGTTTCTGTTGAAATGGTGGTTGACACCCACCTTCAGTGCTGAGCTGAAGAGACCAGTTGTTGGTCATCCCTAATTTGGTGTCACCATCTCCATGCAAGACAGCCAGAAAATGGAAAGACTCCAGAGACCCCAGCCCCTTAAGCAGTCCTGCCTCCTGGGAAGAGTGGGAAAAAGGTCTTGGCATAAATGAGCAATGAGTTAACTAAGTTAGGTAGAACTTTAATGTGGACAAGGAGTTACGGAGCTTTCTCACATATTAGCAGATCTATAAGGTCTGGGGTTGGATCTTGACTTCTGACCTTTGGAAGGTTTCAATTCAAAGCACTTAGAGATTTTGAAGGGAGAAATGGCAGTTCTGTCAGTGCAAAAAGTGAAAGCAATCTTACTGTAGCTTTCTAGTTGTTCCTGTGCAGGCTACATGCCCTTGTTCTCTTTGCAAAACTAAGAAGAGAAAACAAACAGACAGGTTCTAATCAGTATTTGAACTTAGCACTCCTCTGACAAGATTTTGTGCATAATAACGCTTACTATGTGTCAAAAATACTTCACTAAAAGAAAAACCTAGAACCTAAAAAAAATAAAGTAAATCAAAGAACTTTTGAGCTGATTGAACATAGAGTCCTCAGTCCCAGAAGATTCTCTGATAAAGATCAGCAAGCATGTTCCTGCTCAGGAGGATCTGAGCGCTACAGGTATTGCATGTCAGGTCTAAAAACTGCAGTCATTACATAAGGATGCATGGAGAAATGTCTCCTGCAGAGCCTATGGAAACGAGGAGAGAGTTTTAGGTTCTGCTCTGAGAATGTGGATGACAGTGTATATTGAGTAATTACTGTGAAATAATTTCTCAAACAGCAAATTTAAAAGAAAAGTGTGCATCATATATTAAGAGCCATTCAGCTTCAATATGTAAGTTAAAGACCAATAAAGCCCTTCAGCAGAACATTCACAGAGTATGGAAAAGATCAAAATGTGAGTCAGTTTGTGGCAGCCAACAGGGACACATCTTGACAGGCTATGTTTCTTGTTTCAGTGATGGTAAGCCGACAACAGGCATCACCTGCTCCAAGACTACTCACTGAGTCACTTTATCTTGGACCATATTGTAAATGAGTCAATTCTGCTCCAAGAAATCACTCTGCAAAGTTACACTCCATCCCATCAATCCATTCATTTCATTTAATTTTAGCCCTCTCTGTTCACATTGATGCATGGCAGAATAACTCTATTTTTTCAACTTGCAGCTACTGAGCCTCATAAATGCAGGAGATAGCAGGAGATTCTGTGGCCTGAAGTGAAGCATTTCTAAAGCAAGAATCAACAGAATTCAGCTGTGTCAGGAAACGAAACAGATTAGGCCCTATGTCCACTTTGACAAACACTGACTCATACTGTAATTAGCCAATGTAGTAACACTGAAATCTCTAAATTACTGCTATGGTCAAGGATTTCCTGAAATGTGGGATTCAGAATAAAGAAAATCCATAGTACAGCTACCTCTGGTTATAATAAGACTAAATAGTGCAAACACTTAATCAGTATTTTTACAACTTCTGAAATACAGAGAATATTGTTCGATAACAGAAGTTCCAATTAAACAAGCGCTTTTAAGTTTATTGAAGACAAGTGTCTCAAGTACAAGCATTGCTGTGATCATTATATGAAGAAATCTGGGTATGCTGACAAAAAGGGAAACATAATTGGCTCTGAGGGAATTATAAATTTCAAGTTGTGATAAGGCATGAAAATGCAAAATGCAAAAACAAAAACAATCTGGACTGATTTTCAGGAGAGTTACTGAGGGAGGAAAACCCTTTTGCTCTGTAAACCAAGTTCAATTGGCATGAAAATAATGCGATAAAAATCTTTGAATCTAAATTTCTGTGTCACATTTCAAATCAGATTTCATTTGAAAGACTGATCTTTTTTATTTTTGGGTGGTTGTGGTATGTATTTGAAACGACCACAGATGCTGCAAAAAGCTGTGCAGTGTTAAGCAACAAAAGGGAAATTTCTTTTAGCATTATGGTAGAGGTTTTAAATTTTTAAAAATCTTTTAATTAAAACACTGTTATATTTTTTGTTCCTTTAAGATATTATGTTTCCTGAAACTTAATCTTATGATGAGGGTGCCATTGGAACTCTGTTCTTTTACAGAGACAATTCGAGCTCATGTGACAGTTGTTTCAGACCATTACTTACCCAGATGAATACATTCTTTTCAGCACTGTTTTTCTATCTTTCTCTTTTTAAAGCTGATGGAATCAGATACTCAAACACTTTTGTTTTGCTTTGCTCTCCTTTTCAGAAGTGGATTATCTGGGTTAGGAAGGCAGTTCGCAGCTGTAGATATTGTTTATTCTTCTTGGTAAGTGGGTAGAAATATGTCCTAAATATCTCCAGTACCTTCAATTGTTCAGAAATGAAACAATCTAAAGTGAAAATCAGCAGAGCAGTCCCATTTGGAAAGATGCTTCGGGACTCTTACTGGCACATCAACAAATTTTCTGTTTTAGGAAGAAAGAAAAGCTTAACTAAAACTTTGGTTTATGAGGTTAAAGGCAGTCAATGATTTATTTAGTTCTAAATGTATCCTACTTTGGAAATTGCTATCATTTGCTATGACATGCCATCTAACTTGAAAAATAAGGAAAAGAGAAAATAAGGGGGGGCAGGGGGAGGGAAAAGACCCACCCGTGGCATGGTATAGTTAGGATTCAGATTCCAAAGCCAAGATTAAAGTTCTACAGTTAACTCACCTTCATGTCTTGGAACATGACAGCTTATACAAGGCAATACAATAATAACCTTAATGCCTTGGAACACACTTTTAACTATGAGACCATTTTGGTGGAGGTTGTGCTACTTTTTAAAACTGTTTGCCTTAAGTTAAACACTGCCATACCATTCCTTTTTATTTCTTTCATATTTAAATTTAGATCACTTCTTTGAAACTATCTGTGGTTTGTTAATAAAATCAGTCGATACGTTTGTAAAACTCTCTTTCCAGGAATCTCTGTGAAAATTCGGAGTTCAGTATGTTCAAAGTCAGCCATGTATCTAAGTGATAAAGCACAACTGTAAGGTTCTCTGGCTCAAATGTCTGCTTGCAGCAGTGAGCAGCTTTTGAATTAGAGCAGCAATTTTCCTTTTATTCCCCTAAAACTAGCTGTAAAAAATGATAACCAGCTTTTAACTTGTCATCCAAAAGGATTCCCTTTAAGCTGAGTACAGCTGTGTGGTATAAACCCTTTCCACACTGGGAACTGAGACTGAGATGCAGTGCATTCCCTGATATCCTCTGTCCATCAGTGGCCTCACAGCTCCCATGTAAAGCAAAACTGCAAAATGGGGAAGGGTTCAAATCCTTGGGCTTTGAATCCATCTCTAAATCCCTCTTCTTCAATATTTGGGATAGTATTTGCAAGTGTAAAGCAAGATTCATCCTTTCAGGTTCCAGCATTTAATTAAGCTTTCAGCTATCTTTGTGAATGAACGGAAGAACATCTAATATGCATGTCTACAGGGAACAGGGCAGGAGTACCACTCCTTCTGTGAAGTTGTTTGCTATCAGCTGGAAAAAATCTCAACTCAATTAGTCTCTCTCTGTGTTTAACTTCCTTTGGAACATTACATCTCCTATAGCTGAATCCAATTGTAATAAATGTACTTGAACAAAAAATACTTTCTTCCTCTGTGATGGCCTGCGTTTCTGTTAGTAATTGGGTTTGAGCAGTGGCAGGATAAGGCGACTGTGGTATGGGGAACTAGCAAGGGAAGGATGATGTCAGACAATTGAAGAAAAAATTGAAGTGTTCAAGGTTGTCTAGCAGACCAGAGCAGAACTATTCTGCCTTTTGTTTCCTCTCACACACTCTCTTGTTATAAGTAGATGCACGTAGGATTTCCAAAGAGGGATATAACTTGGTTTAGTGTCTAAGTGAAAATGGTAAGGATTTAAAAAGGTAAATCTCAACAACGGTTCACAGGGACCACTGTTAATGCTTTACTCTACAAGAGCAACCAACAAAACAGTCCTAACTGCCATGAAGAATTTTCTTTTGTCTGGCTGGTTTTAGCATGCTTCTGCAGTTTAATGCATCATGGTAACCATGTGGGCAGAATGTTTTTGGAATAGATGATATTTCACTCCCCCCACCCCGTTACCACCCAATCCCCATTTAGTACCAAAGTCGTGAATGTAAATAAAGACCAGGTTAGAACATTCTTTCCTGCACTATGTGACAAGTGTGGGACACTAATGTCCCAGAAATAAGTCGCAAGATGCTCAAAAGTCAGTCACCAAAACGTTCTACAGTAGTGTTAACCTTGCCATGGCAAAATATGAATCAATGTGGCAAATGTCAGATATTTGAACTTCAACTTTTCATGCCTCAGTACTCCAAAGAGGAGCTACACAGTTTTCCTGGGTGTGTAAAATACCATCACCAACCATTTTCAGCTGTCACAACCAAGTCAAGATTGAGTCTATCTTCATCTGCATGGCTCTAGCTGGCTTCATTAAATATCCAACACAAGCATTCAAGCAAAATGAAGAAAAGAGTACCTCTCTGAAAGGTAACCACTAAATTAAGTATTGCAAATTCAAAGGAGTGAATAGCCTATTTGAAAATCGGCACCGGGCCAGCTCTACTTTCGAGTGCTTCCCCTCACTGCAGTTCCTCTGCCTGCACTGATGTTCCCGTTCTCCTCAGGAGCCTTTCACTCCTGACTGCCATGCCTACAGCCACCCCGACTGCAGTGCTACTAAAACCACATCACTGTCCACCTCGTCCTTTCGCTGTCCCTCATCTTGCTGTGCATGTCTGACCTTCCACCCAGCGCTCTGGGCAAGGACACCAGCATGTACTAAGCTCTCTGTCCAGCACAGCCACCAGAAAATGAACAGCATGAGCATCTTCTGGGACACCTGTCTGTACACTGGGGTGACAGGCCATGGTGGTGACACAGTTTACCAAATGAGTAAAGAGCACGTTTTCCATTAGCCACAGTGCAAGGCTGCCTGCAAGCTGCAGTAATAAACGCCTCAAGAAATTTTCTTTATAGTTCAGGTCTTTATTTTGAGTAACAGGATCAAAAGCCACTTCTTCAGCAGTTTTGCTGTACACACATGTAACTGAGGATTAAGGCTACTTATTTATGTTCTTGAACTTTACTAGAACTTTGAGGAAGATGTAATGTGCAACTATTTCCCCAGTTCTCCTAATGCTCCAAATCACCTATCTATGGATAGACAAATCCATAAATTAGGCCCAGAAAAAGCAATGAGACTGACGCAAACAGTAATGGTATACACAAAAAAGCCCCATTCTCTGAAACGTCCTTTGGTTTCAAAGGCCTCTGAAAGCACTCGCATTCTCAAACTGTTTTCAGCAAAGCACGACCAATAGAAACATGCATTTATTTACCAAGAAAACTATTTTTCACAGCACATTATTTTTCACGGTATTTTCAGCTTTCATCCGACATTTTTCTTAGCGTGCTCGGCTACGACGGGAGGCACTGCACACCTCTGAGGGAGCCTGGAACAGGAGCTGCGGCCTCTGTAACAACAGGGTATGTCGCGGGCTTGAACTGGCCATGCAGAGTACTGCGCAGTAGCCCCAGACCATGCTCCGCTGAATCGCTTTCGATGCGGACAGCGCCCAGGCTGCCGGAAGCTCGCTCCCAGCCGCACTCCATCCCGCTGTCCCTCAGGAACACTCGCACCGCCACCGCCCCCCTCCGCGCCACAACGAGGCTCGGCATCCCAGCACCCACCGCGGCGCGGGACACCCGCCACACTCCAAACTACACGTCCCGGCGTTCACCGCCGCTGGCTCGGCTGGGCGGGAGCGCGGTGCACGCTGGGACACGCAGTCCTGGCCGGCCTCACCGGCAGCCCCCTCCCCCCTTCCCGCCACACTCCCGCGGCGCCCGAACTTCCCGCGCACGCTCTGCGCCACGTACGCTCTGACGTCACATGGTGTCACAGGGCTGCACGCGCCTCCCGCCCGCCCGCGGGCCCAATCAGCGGCGCCGCCCTTCGACCCGGCGCCGAGCGCGAGCGGCCGCGCGCGCCTCCCCGCCCCTCCCGCCGCGTCCGCCGCAGCTGCCGCCCCCGCCCCGCCGCCCCCGGCCCGGCCCGGCCCGGCCCGGCCCCTGCAAGCCGCGGGCGAAGTGGAGCCGGCGAGGTCGGGAAGACGCCGCCGCCTTCTGCTCTCCTCCTTTCCCTCCCCCCCGCGCCCCGGCCGGGTCCGTCAACATGGCGAGCGCCTCGTACCACATCTCCAACCTGCTCGAGAAAATGACATCCAGCGACAAGGACTTCAGGTAGGATCCGCCGCCGCCGCCCCCCTCCGCGCCCTCCGCCGGCCCCGCGCCCAGCGCTGCCCCTGCGGCCGCCTGCGCGCCCCCGGGCCTGGTGCCGCGGCGGCCCGGGCGGGGGCAGGTGCCCGGCGGCCAGGCCGGTGCCGCGGGCCCGGGCCGTCCGCGCCGCCGCTGCGGGGCTGGGCGCGAATCTGCTGCTGCTGCCCCGGGAAGAAAGTTCCCGTGGGGGGATCCCTGCTCCTCGGTGCCCGTGAAGGACGGGGCGCGGCGGTGAGGGCACCGCCGCGGCCTCCACGCGTGGTGGGCAGAGATCTCCGGCAGCCGGGAGGAGCCGAGCGGCCGCCGGGTTTGCTGACTCGCGTGGGGACAGGCGAGGGTGGAGGTCTGAATTCATGACCCCGCAGATGCTCCGAAGCCGAAGGGACGAAGCCCTGAGCAACCAGCTGTCGACTGACCCTGCCTTGAGCAGCAGAGGTCGGGTGAGGTGACCTCCCTCATCTCTTCCCAGCTTCAAAAAACATGGATCCTATGATTCTGCGAATAGAAGCTGGAAGGGAGTGCCAGCACAGGCAGACTCAAGAGGGTGCAGTGGAGGGCCACGATGATAAAGGGCCTGGAGCATCCCTCTTAGTAAAAGAGAGACTGAAGACTGAGGAAGCTGGGGTGTATTTAGTCTAGAGAACACAGGGGACGTCATTAATACATATAGTTATTTTAAAGGTGTGTGCCAAGAGGATGGTGCCAGACTCTTTTCAGTGGGGCCCAGTGACAGAACTTAGAGGAATGGCCATAAGCTAAACCACAATGAGATTCACCTCAACATGGAGGAAGAACTTTGTTACACTGAAGGTGGCAGAGCAGTGGAACAGGCTGCCTAGGGGAGTCATGGGGTCTCCCTCTCTGGAGACATTCAGACCCCACCTGGACATGTTCCTGTGTCACCTGCTCTGGGTGACCCTGCCTTGGCAGGGAGGTTGGACTGGGTGATCTGCAGAGCTCCCTTTAACCCAGACCATTCTTTGCTTCTGTGACCCTAAGCTCAGATCCTTGCGGATGCTGCATCTTTTAGACAGTGGGGAATCATGCTCCTCGTGTAGTTTGGTACTGTCCCTTGCATCCATAGAGAGAAATCCAGTTAATTCTTATGGGCACAAGACTGGAATTTAATTTGAGTTCAGGATCTGTCAGAAGCACTACTTTTCATCAGATCATTTCTTTACTGTGTAATAAATTAATAGCAGATAAAATGCAAAATATCAAAAAATAAAATAATACAAGTAAACAGTTAAAAAACAGCAGAGATAATACATTTACACAGTACCTCTAGCAAAGCATTAGGTTAAAAAGAATTACATTGTTTTGGTATTGAGGGCAACCAGAAATTCAAGTTTGTTGTCAATGAGAGTATATCAATACAGACAGGGAAAAGGCGTAATAAGCTTGCAGCATCACAGTGCTTAGTTTATGATTAATGTAGATGACATCCAAACAAAGTCTCTTCTTAATATATTAAAATCTAAATGAAAACAGGTGATGATTACATAGAGTTAGGTTTTGAATCATCTTACAAGGTTTTGACAAAGTGTTTTAGCGCTGGACTGCAAATTTGATACGGGACTTTAATGCCAATTTCTTTCAAATTTTAAGTAGCATTATATTACCTGTAGAGTTCTGGCTAGAATTTCAGAAATTAAAAAAACCAACTGATTAGTCCTAAAAAGAGACAAACTAAAATTGTGCTATTTCTTTAAATAATTCTGAAACTAGACTGAAACATCTTTACCTCTAAATATTACAAGACTTTTTACTCTTTTCATGCTAATTTGTTTCTATGATTAAGTGAAATTTCCATTTGTACTTACGAGGAGGATGACTTACAGTAAGTTCCAGTGGATTTGTGATAAATAGTGATTTTTATGAGTTAAAAACTTTCTGTATATAAGGGGTAGATTATACCTGTCCAGTGCAATTGTAGCAAACACTTTCCATCTCCCATCTGTGTGTAGCTTCTTATATAGTTCATTTAGTAGAACACACTTCAGAAATGATCTGTTCTAGTAGCTTTGAACAACTTTGAAATTATTGAATGTTACAAGAAATTTCTTAACATAGATTAAAATCTAACTTTACAACCATAAAAAGAGTGATGATAGACCTTTACTAACTGGCTGTTATGAAGCAGCATTTTGTGAAACTTTATGTGTACTGTGTATTTGCATAATGGATAAAATAGTATTTAGCTGCTAGTAATTTTAAGTGCATTTTTTCTTAGATCATGTCTGTTTGAATGGGGACAATGTAGTTATCTTGTTGCTATCACAGGAGCAAGAGTGTAAAACTACCATTCAATTAAGCAGTCCACTGTAAAATGTAATCCTCCTTTTTTTGGATAAACTGACCTGTCTGATGCAGAGCTGGAACATGTTCTTCATGGGAGATGTACGTACTTGCAGTTGTAGTTGTCCACGTGGAAATTTGGGCTTAAGTTCTAAAATGGGCAGTCAGGTAAGGTGGCAGTTTACAGTCCTGGCTGTGGGAAGATTGTCCTCACTGCAGTAGGAGAATGACTGCTCTGAGTACAGGGTGGTGGTGTTAGGATTGATTTGCATGTTTCAGTGGAGGAGTCTACCAGAAGAACTCTGTTGTACTTTGAGTGCAGAAGCTGCTGGTGCACTGAGGATGTGCATGCTCTAACTTAGGAACTGACGAGTAGGTGATGAGTGGAATGAATTTCTAGGGCTAGGAAATTTCAGCTATTGACCAAGGAAGTGGAGAGGATGGTATTCAGTTTTTAAGAAAAGGAGGTAAATACAGCAGTAACCTGGAGACAGTTTTTAGCGTTCTTGTACTGTGTGATTTAACGTATATCCTTAACTTAGGTCCTGTCTGTTACCTTTACTTACCAAGTAGCCTTTCTCATTGCAGTGCTTAAAAGCTGATGCTTTGCATCCACAAGCCTGTTTTTGTGCACATCTGGTTCCTGTCAGACTGCAGGCTTGCTTCAGTGGGACTGTTGGAGTGAGTGAAAAAGGGATGAGGTCTTATCTTAGAAACACCTTGAGACCATCAGACTGGAATTATTAAAAGCTAGGACAAGTTGAGGTCCATTATGTGAGGTTAGGCATCTGGCATTTGTGATGCATATTAAGATTATGCAGAGTCTTGGCTTTGGTTTTCAAGTAAAAAGTGGTATCTGGCATGTCAAACTGCAGAGATAACCTTCTAAGCATGACCTGAGCAAAGTGATGTCTGCTTGAGGCTGATGTGCCTGAAGTCCAAATGTCACCCATAACCGTTTAACTGCAAACCCTTGTTTGGAGTTTTGAATGGGATTGTTGTCGGTACTGAAGCCCATGGATTTGTAATTGAGTAATACATGTATTGCTGCCTTCTGAGAAGAGGGAGCACTTACAAAAGAAAATTGGATTGTGAAACAGACTTCAGAGAGGAAAGAAACAGAAGGCATAAAAGGCAATATTTTTGGAAACTAATTTTTCAGTATGTTTCTGTTGGTGGATATGACTGTTATTAAATAGTAAATTAATTGATATGAAAGATTATTTTATTTACTTGATCTCTCAAAAATTAAATTTTGTTCTTTACTAGTGGCACCCTGTATTGTAGGCTGGATAAATGTGATCAGCTGTTTTCTGAGCTGTAAACAAGCTAGTTTGTACAGAGGCAAGAAAATGAAAACCACATGGAACATAAACTTAGCTATTATTTCTCCTTTCCTTAATTAAGTTTGCCTTTTGTGAATTTTATGGTAGGACTGTTTCAGAAACTAGTTTCTTATTGCTTGAAACTTGTTTTAAAATAAACTCAGAGCAGAGATAAATTTTTTTTTACAAAGTTAAAATACTTGGTATTTTGCAACATCAACATAGCTTATGAAAGGACTATTTAAAATCTGTGATAGTGTCAGTTTTTCTTTGTGGAGATCATGTGGAATGTAATGTAGATGTTGGTAAGTAAAATATGTTGCTGTTCTCATAAGAGAAAGATGATCTAACTCAAAGTTATTGTTATTTTCAAATACAGTTTTTCTTCCTTTCTGTTTATAAATGCTACTTGCACCACAAAACAGACAACTATATTTCTATGTGAAATGTGGTTTGTTTGATAACAAATTATGAAAACTGAGCACTGTGAAAAACCCATATCCCTTTTGCAATAATTATCTCACATCTTTTATCAGGTTTATGGCTACTAATGACTTGATGACAGAAACTACAGAAAGATTCTATCAAGCTGGATGATGACAGTGAAAGAAAGGTGGTGAAGATGATTTTGAAATTACTGGAAGATAAAAATGGTGAGGTGCAAAATTTAGCTGTCAAATGGTAGGTATTGTTTTTCTATGGATGTAAAGAAGTTGTATAATGACTGAGCAATGTAAAGCTGTTTTGAAAACTCAAATGACCACTGCTATACAAAATTATTTTCTGAAATTGATGTCCACAAAGGAAGCATTGTTCTTGTAGACTACCTGCCTTAATTGTTGTAATGTAAAACACTATGTTTTGTTGACACTGGGAATTAATATTTGGGGGTTTCAGGCACCAATAGCACATCCAGTCCTTGCTGAAAGTATTTGAGTGATGCACTTGTTCTTTGGTGATAATTCTTGATTCATAAATAGGTAGAAAAAGCTTATTATTCATTGGTAGTTGCCACATGGATACTTGATGGTGAGACCTTAGATGATGTGCAGGGGAAGAATTGTAGTGTTGGAGTTGTTTTCAAGCAGAGATGAAAACATGAAATGGTAAAGAGAATGGCCTCAGGTTATCAAATGGGGAACTTACCTCTTCACTAACATGCAGAATACTGTGTTAATGGTTTTACAAGCTTTACAGGAACTGTAAATGTTTTATGGGATCAGGGTGCAGTTTACTTGTGTTTCAGAGACTTCTGTTGCTTCATTGCCCTCTCTTCCTCACTTTATTGATCTTTACACATGATGTGACTTTTCCAGAGCACCCTTTGAAGAGGTGCTACATTTCTTATGACTTTTTGTTCTCAACCATTCTGACTTTTTGTGTGCTTTAAAGAGGGCTTTTCTTAAGAGGCATATAGTGAGAATGTTTGTGAGCTCAGGGTTTTTTTAATACTCCGTATACACTACTTATACTCCATGAATTGAAGTAAATGTGGTACATAAGAGCTTGAGAAGTTTCACATTGTGACTAGCCAAGTTTGTTTTAGCTCGTTATTCTTTGTAGTTTGCCCTGTCAGACTAGCAAAGCAGAAAAAGCCTGTGTGTACGTCTGCTTATGTACTTAGAAGTAGTGCTTGCTTCAGCTTCTGAAGTGTTGGAATGTCAAGTTTCACATATTAGCGATATTAGGTATATTTGCGCTATAATTGTCATTACTTTTTCACTACTGTCACCAGAGATGCAGTGTTGTTAAAATGTGTCTTACCTCCTTTTCATAACAGCACAAAATACTGTGTTTCTTTTAATTCAAACTTTGAGTTCATTATGGTTTCATGGCTTTGAAAACATATTGCTTGTACTCAATCAGAAGAGCATGTTGTTGTGAAACTTGGCTCAGACTTAGAATTGTCCTTTGTGTGCGATAGCATTTTGTGGAAAAGTTATATTTTAGCATACATGCAATTCTCATTTTTAGTGTACATCCTGAAGTTGTCCTCAATTTAGATTAGTGCATGTAGACACATATATCACTATCTTCAATGGCAGTGTTAGAACTTAGGATCTAAACTACAAGTAGTGCTTACTAAAACATTAAAGAAAGTTCGCAAAGGGAAGAGAATGAGAAAATAGATGACTTCCTGTGTGTGCATGTCCAGTCCTGTTCTTATTAACAGTTCTTCAGTTTTAAGTTTACTTTGTTATATTGGTAAAAACTCTTGGATTTAACTAATGTGACTGAATCTCTTACAGTTTGGAGTGCTTTTAAGAAATCCAAATAATGTTAAGGAACCGTGTTAAATTTACTTTAATGGCACAAGGAAACAAAATGGAAAAGTTTCTAGGTGAATTGTGAACATTTGTGTAGAAGGTGGATATGTGCACATTCTGAAACACATCAAGTTGTGTTTTTTTCGGTTTTGGTTTTTGTTTGTGTCCAAATCACTTGCAGCTATGCTTTGAAAACAAGAAAACCCCACCACTCTTTTAGACTATTCTCTTAAAGCAGCTTGTACTCACAATATAGTTCATGACAGTTTTAAGCCTAATGCTGCTGCTGCTTCCTGTTTGCTGTTCTTGTACTCCTTGTTCCTTTTCTCACGCTGCTTCTTATCTGGTTTTGTTACAGATTGGTTTAGGGAATTAGTTTTCTTCTGGCTTAGTGCTTTCGTCCTGCAGTTCAGCTGTTGGTAGAAACATTGATGGAGTGAAGGACAGGAGAGGCTGAACAATATTAAACTGTAGGTTTTTTAAGACAGTTCAAGTTGATCTGAAGTCTTCCGTCTACTAAAACACTGGGTGTAAGTCTGATTCGCTGAGGAAGGTGAACTTCAGACAAGCATATTTTTCGTGGCTTTTTAAAAATTTTTAATATTTGGAGCTCTGGTGTATTTCTGTTAAGGATTTCTTGACACTTCAGCTGAGGAAAGTATAGACTGTGTTTAGATCTCTCTTGATTTAAATGCTGTGGTAAACTTTAGAGACTACCAGCAGTAATTTTCATCAGACCTTGATGACCCGTTAAAGTATCAATTTATTCTCTCTAAATAGGAAGAGGATTTAAACAACCCATGTACTTTTCAATCTGTGCTTGAGATAGATTTTTCCTTGAGGAAGAGAGTAAAGTGTTACAGTTTGTAGGTAAACTTTCTGTACAGGTAGATCAGTGGAAATGCTCTGAATAAAACTCTTGCGTAAGAGTCTCTCTTTGAAGATTTGATTCTCGAGGTCACTGAACACAGCAGATTTGAAACAATCTGGAGCAACCATAAAGCAGTATTTATTTTTAGGCAAGTGTAGCAACAAAGTGAGAGCAGTGTTCCTGGTTTTGCCTTAAACCGCTGCTTGCTTTTGCACTTGAGGTAAGAAGAGCTCTGTTGGTTAAAATGTCAATGAATTTTTTTCTTACTTTCTCCACAAAGCACACTGGTGATTTGGTTCTTGCTCCTTTCAGTTACATTATGCTGGTTTAGGGTAGGGATAAACTATGTAAAAGCAAAGCAGAAGTCATTTTTTGGGTTCGTGGGTATTTGGGTAGCTACCTTGCAAGATGATTGTCCAATTAATTTCTAAATTAAAATAAAATTAATGAGCAGCATTAGTACTCCTGAAGTAAAAATTGGCCTACTCTAATCTTTGACCCTACAAAAAGGAAACTGAGTTTTATTTGTTAAGGCTTCTTACTGCAGGAAGTAGATGAAACCTGTGTCAGTACAGCAGGTTATTTACCTTGTTTTGTTAATTGCATGCAAAATATTAAATGTGTTTTGTTGTCTCCATTTTTTTGAAGGAATAATTTGTTTTAACTGATAGGTTGTTCTACTGTCAGCCAGTGTGGAAAATGCTATTCTTACAGCATATCCGTAGTTGACAGCTAGTAAGTGTAGTCTGGCATGGTATTCTGAGCGCCTTATGGCAGTGGTAGTTACACTGCCTGTGACTTTATTGAGATGATGTGTGTCCGGCATAGTCAAGCAGTGTGGTTTGTGTAGGCTTAGGTATTGTGTTGGTATTGCTTGTTTCTCATTGCTGATAATCTTGGTAATGCTCTGTTGGCCCAAATTGCACATTAATTGTTTCATGTGTTCAGTGTTGCAGTTTAAGGATGAAAAGTTTCTCATTTTGAACACTTTGATATTCTGCCATTTAAACCTACACATAGGAATTTTTCTTGGTCACACTGTGAAATGTTTCCTGAAACCAGTAACAAGCCAAACATAACCAAATCTATCTATGGTGGAAAAAAAAGGTGGGATTAAAGTAAGCACTTTCAGTGATTCCTCACTTGTGGTACTGTAGTTTCTCTGCGTTTATCAGAGTGAATTCTCTGGGGCAGTAGTTCACTGTAGGGAGCTCTGGCTGACGCTGTGAGTCTGAGTCATTAGTGTGAGCAGGATGATGCATGTATTGGCTGCTGTGTGGCTGATCCAGTTCAGCAGCTTCAAAGCGTTTTCTGTGCTTTGGTAATACACTACTGCACATCATGCTGTACTAGTGATTTGAATAATGTTTTGGGTTTTTTTAAATTGGTGAATTTTAGTTCTTCCTTGTAAATAAATGTGCTTATTCCATAGCTGTTAAAATATGCTAGTTGGAGATTAAAATTGATTATATGTTGGTGTCCAGCTGCCTAATATGGAGCCATTCTGTGAACACCTTTATTTCCAAATGTGTGTAACTTAAAGGAGACTGTGTGTTGCTGTCATTTCCATAGGCAGCTGAATGAGCTTTTACTTTGAGAGAACCTGGCAACAAATTATTGGCTAGTGAAGGGAAAAGATTGAAGAGCACTTAAAACTGTCCAAAATGGCCTTCAAGCATGCGAACGCTTTGTAGTAAGAAACTGATTTGATACAAGATGGTTATAGTTTATTTTCAATTTCTAATAGGATTGGTTGTAATCTGAGACTAATAATAAGGTCTATAAGTGATACTTACTGAATTTGAAGGCCACAAAAGTTTGAGGTAATATTTTGTAAAATTTACTTCAGAATAGTTTAAGTCTGCTTTGCTGAACTAATAGGTTGAATAAATAGGACTGAAGATGCTGATTCAGGTAAAATATGGCTTAATACTTTCTGGAAACTGAATTTATAGTGTGTGTGAATATCATTCCAGTAGTTTGGTCACCTTTAAAACAAAAAAGCAAAAAAGTGTTTCTGATGCTTAACTGAGATGAATCTGATTGACTGACCTTTGCTGTGATTATTTTAATTACTCATAGGTTGCATGTGAAAAATATCAGAAAGAATCATAATTCAATTGTTGTTTGATAGTTCAAGTTTAAAACATGGGGATTTTAACCTTGTATGCTGTAGTCTCTTGACTGAGACGCACAGGGAATTTAATTTCTCTGGACTACTATAGAGTCATTGTACCTTGGAATTCTATAGGTTTCTGTTCAGGATGATTTGTGCTTGTGTTGCTTGCAAAACAATTTACTATGCACCAAGAGTAGATAGGTACAACAGTGCAGTGGAGTAGCCACTGTCTGGACAGTGGTGTGTATTTGAAGGGAAACTCTATACATAGATGTGTCAATGAATCACGGTGAAGGGAAAGCTTGACTCAAGAGTCATATCAAGTTGTGAAGAAAGTTGTGAGCTTTTCAGCAACTGGAGAAAATTTTCAACTGATCACAGGGATGGCTTAGATGTATGTGTGTTTTTAGTGATAATAATTAGTAATAGTCTGTTTGGAGCTGTTTGTGTACAGATAATTCAGGAGTTTTTCAGTTAGAGGCAAAAAAGTCTTTACAGTATTAATGTTCAGAAATTATTTTAATAATGCATTATTAATTTAACATAATTGTAGCAGTAAAATTACCAGAATAGATTGTGGGTGTGGTCCTCTAAACCCCTCTCTACTCTCAGGGATTTAGTGTCTGTAGAGATAGTTTAATTGAATCTAAAGAATCCTATACAGTACCTTTCCCTAAATTAAAGGGCAGTGTCAGGTTAGGGCATGAGGTCTGACTGCTTTTTAGGAAGGGGGTTCTCTCGGAGCTGTTCATTTTTGCAGGATCTGCTGAAGCAGGTGAGACACCATCCATTGCATCTCCATTTCTGTGCGCTTAAAGGGCTTTTTTCTATACCTTTGATCAGATACCAGTTAGTGTCTGAACTAACAGTTCCCTTGAGATTATCTGTATGCTGTACCTTATCTGTAAATTGCCATTAAATACTCTGCAAATTGAGTAGGTTTCAGTATTTCTGAATTTGTGGCATTGCTGGGATCATAAAGCATCAGTTTCAGATGTCTGTGCCCTAGTTTGACTAATGTCAGATTAGTCACATTCAAAGTTCTTTGCATTAACAAAACTGAATTAGTTGTAAGTGATACTTCAGTGCCTGGTTTTGGCAAATATGTTTTGCCTTTGCTGCCTCTTCCCCTTCCCCCCCTCCCACCCCCCAGGTATTTCCAGCAGGTTTTACCACATGAGTAGGGCAGGTAAGGTGAGAAAGAAACCAAGCCAGGTTATGGTTTGTGAAGGAAGGCATGGAAAGTGCTGGATGTGATTTCCTTGGGAATTGCATATTCCTGGGTGTTAATCTAAGTGTTGTGCCTCAAGTGAAATGCTATTCTGATTCATGGGAGTTAAGGTGTTGTGAGCATGGCCATCGAAAGAGAAGCTCCAGGTTTGCCTAACGTGGTGACAGACCACTGATGACAAAACTTTGAATCTTTCTGGTTACTGTCATGCAATAAGTTGCACATAGTGCTTCAGTGCAGGAGCTTGTTTGTTCTTGTCCTCCTCCTGTTTGCATGTCTTGATTTCTGCCTTTTGCTTCTGCTGGGAATTTTTTATAATAATTAGGTCTTGTCCCTGTGAATTCTTGGACATGGAAAAAAAGGGTACATACAACAGGTTTGGGGATGGAAGATGTATTTTGGGTTTGTCTTATTCCACAGAGCCAAGACTGAATCCAGTGTTATATAGAATAAAGATGCAGTAATTAAGAATATTGTTTACTTATCTGTGAATTATGTGGGCACTGATGGTCAAGCATGTAAACTGATGACTCTGGCTAGGTTAATTTTGTTATAAATCTTGTTGTGAACTGAGAAGTAAGAGGAGCTCTGGTTTTGAGACTGAAGCAGAACAGCCATACAAAATGAATTTCCAGCATCAAATAAAAAAACATACAATAAATGAGTATTTTGTTACTAGATTTATAGAGGCAAGTTATCAGTCCAATCAGATGAAGGCTTTCAGTTTTAAAATTCTGCTTTGTGTTGCTACTAAAACCAACCTTGAACTCAAAATACTGAAATAATATTGTTGCCAATTTTATTCTTATTTATACAGCCTGGGACCTCTGGTGAGTAAAGTGAAGGAGTATCAAGTGGAGACCATTGTAGATACCCTCTGTACAAACATGCTTTCAGATAAAGAACAGTTACGTGACATTTCAAGCATTGGTCTTAAAACTGTGATTGGAGAACTTCCCCAGCTTCCAGTGGTAAGGCATTTTGTACTAAAGACTTTATATACTTGTATCATTTACTAATTCAAAAAATTAAATAGTTGGGGGGGTTAGGGAAGAGGATTCAGTTAATTTAGCATTGGAACTAGTTTCACTTCAGGTAAAAACATGACACAAATAATCTTTCAGTTTCTCCTTCTCTGACTATTGCCAAATTTTACTAGTTTAAGAACTTTTTTTTTGAACTGAAAGATTGCATTAATGTGGCAAACAAGCTCAGAGAATATAAACTTCAGTATTAAAAAGCTTCTATTTTAATAATAAACGCATCTAGACTGTAGTAATAGCTAAATCTCATCTTAGTCTTTAGTTTATAGTAAACTTTAAAATTATTTACAACTTCTGTATTTTTCTTTAACCATCTGATTTCTTGTCTCGCTTCCTAGGCGCTATTTTGGGAAGTACCTTGTGTTTCTGACAGTTGCCTGTTAAATTAGTGAAAGTCTTACCTGCAGGTTTAAATTAAGGCAGTCTTTCCTCTAAAAGAGACACTGATGTTGAACAGCTCATCAGTTAATAGCATAACATTTTTACATATGTGCTTTTCAGATATCATAGTATAGGATATGAGTGAGAATAGAGGGTGATTAAAAAGGCTTTGGAAATTACATTTTTAGAGACTGAGGTCTCTTGAATTTAAAAAAATCTCTTAATATCCTTTTTGAAAATTGACATGTGAGTCTTGCATCTATCAAGCAGCAGTGAGATGCATAAGCTTTATATAAATAACTAATTTTAAGTAAGTTGTTTTAAGATTTTACTCTTTTGTTTGCCTACACAAAACAAAAGGAGATTTTTTGGGTGGAGGTAAAGCTCAAACAATAATGTAGCAAAGTCTATCAATGTAATTAATATTCCCAGTGTAAAATAAACATGTTATTTCTTTCTCCCAACTCAAACACAGATTGTTGTCTCTTATTCTTAACCTCCATGGTAACACATTGGACTGTCCACTTGTTATATTTTCATTTTAGTTGTAGTTAAGAATGAGCCATAATATATGTGAACTAGATTTACCATAGGTTGGAATGGTATTAATTTCACACTGAAATTCGTGGAACATGAGTAGAAGAATTTCATGTAGGTAAAGATGAGTACTAACCACTGGGCAGTCGTTACCATGACATGAGTTCCTTCTCATAATTACTTAAAACAATTTTAGACAATTGGAGGAAGGGGGAACTATGAAATTGTTAGAAAGACATTTTTATTTGTTTCTAAAATACTTTGGATAAATTCCCCCTCCTTCTCAAATGTTTCAGTAGTCTTTCAGGTACTTATTTTTAAAGTAGCTTCTTTTGTTTTGCTTTTTTTTGCTGTTAGAATTGGCTCTATCTAGTTCTGTGCTTTTCCTTACATATAGTTTAATGCCTTAATTTTTACCTGTAGTCCTTTCATTTATTGCTCTAGAACTTGTTGTAGCTTTCACTTTCCATTGCTTGCCCTTCCAAAAGCAGTGTTCTTCTGCTGTGTATGTCTTCTGGGACAAGAAACCCAGTACATTTATACATAGATAGTCTTTTCAACTCTAATGCAGACATTTCAGTTCTAATGCAGGCATTAGCAAACAGGGCGGCTGTTTAAGCTTTGTTTTGTTGGGTGGAAAAAGCTTCTTTATATAGATTGGGTTGCTTTCCATAGTCACAAACATCATCTCTGGTGTTAAAACCTGGGTTTTTTTGTTTTTTTTTAAATATGGAAATGCTGAGGTTTTGTTGTACTTTCAGGTTCTGCATTAGCAGCTAATGTTTGCAAAAAGATCACAGGGCGACTCACTAGTGCTATAGCCAAGCAGGAAGATGTGTCTGTTCAGCTGGAGGCACTGGATATCATGGCTGATATGCTGAGCAGGTAAACATCCCTCCTTTATATGATGGTGAATGCTCATAGATACTCCTAAAAGCTGAACTTCTTTTTTCCAAATGGTAAAAGTTAAATTATTCAAAGTCATATGAAATAATATGGTAATATTAAATATAGATGAATCTTAATTTAGCAAAAGATAAGTGACTGTATTGAAGATAATTGATTGAAAGCTCAATTATTATTTAATCTTCTGCGAACTGTAGTTTTAAGCTTATTTCAATGTTTATTGCTTTGAGGAGATATATTTTAAACTCTTTTTAAAAAGTTCCAAAACTGAATTTTAATGGGAATCTTTGTGATCTTTGGGGAATATTTAAAGGATTGTTTTACAGTATATGAACAAAGTTATCTAGATTCAATTGGTTTTGAGTTTGTGTTTTGTCTGTTTTAAGGCAAGGAGGACTGCTTGTTAACTTCCATCCTTCAATTCTGACCTGTCTGCTCCCCCAGCTGACCAGCCCAAGACTTGCTGTGAGGAAAAGAACCATCATTGCTCTTGGTCACCTGGTTATGAGTTGTGGCAATATGGTTTTTGTTGACCTCATTGAACATCTGTTGACAGAGCTGTCTAAAAATGATTCCATGTCAACAACTAGGACCTATATACAGTGTATTGCTGCTATCAGTAGGCAAGCAGGTCATAGAATAGGTAAGAAAAAATATATAAATTATCTTTTACTTTGAAGTTTTTCAGTGAGAATAATTACTTAGCTGGTTTTTTTCCTCCTACCAGGTGAATATCTTGAGAAAATAATTCCTTTGGTTGTAAAGTTTTGTAATGTAGATGATGATGAACTACGAGAGTACTGCATTCAAGCCTTTGAATCTTTTGTTAGGAGGTAAGTCATTCATGGTACTGTTTCAGCTTTCTTAAGATATAATAGTGTGTCATTTGGTTGTAAGTTGTCATGAGACAGCCTCCTTCATACAAAATACTCTTGCAAGCTTTGAGCTGGAACAGTTCCTACAACTCTATCTTGTAACTCAACTCTTAAGTAGTATGTTAAGTCTGTACTTTACAAACTCTCTACTGTGCCATTGCTACTTGGCAAACAAGAGGTGTGAAGTATTCTAATAATATTTGTGTCTCACAGTGGTGATAAAAAATTGTATCCAAAGGCATATCTGAGTCCTTTGCAACATTCTAGTCTAGCAGATCCTGTTACAAAGTGGCATTGCCCTTTCTGACCTTCCCTTCGAATTTCTGTAGTTCAGATGGATGCACTGATGTTGTCTTAACTACTCTCCCCAAAGTACAGTATGCAACATGAAATCTTTTAGGACTGTTTTAGTGCTTCGAACTAATTTGACATTGATTGTATTTTTATATTATGCAGGTGTCCTAAAGAAGTTTATCCTCATGTATCTACTATTATAAACATTTGTCTTAAATATCTTACTTACGATCCTAATTACAATTATGATGATGAAGATGAAGATGAAAATGCTATGGATGCTGATGGTGGTGATGATGATGATCAAGGTATGTTGTCTTTTTGGTTTGGGGGAGAGCATGAGCTTTTGATCCTGCACCCATCTGAGAAAATTGGTATGGGTAGTAATACTCCTGAGTACCAGCATTTGAATAACTTGTGTACTTCGTTCCAATTCTGTACCTCTTTTAAACGTGGCTAATGAACTCACTTCTTGGAATAAAAGTATAGAATGTTGCTGGAGATCAGAAATTCTAAGAGTTAACATAAAATACAAGACAATTATTTTAAAATACTTGAAAGGTGGAAAAGGCAGAAGCATGTGGCATGATATAACTAAAGTAAGAACATCAGGTAATGACCTGAAAATACATATACAGCTTGGGAAAGGCTTCTCACTACTTTCCACTGTAATATATTGGTACCTAATGCATAAAATCAGAATAGATTGAAATTGACTCAGTATTTTTAGGTAGGATAAAAGGGTTTCAGACTGAAAGGCATAAGGTATTTTATTGTTAATATGGTGGCAAACATTGCCAGATGTAAGCTTTGGGAAAACTTGACACACAAGTAGTCTGAACTGAGGGCATAAAATTCTCATTATTTAAGGAAGGAGTGAGCTGCATAATTGTTGCTTTAACACCTGAAAAATCTAAATTGCTTATTTTACACTTTTTTGTTTTTTTGGGGACACTGTATGGGTTCATTTACCCCTAGAAAGGAGACAAAATAATTGGTTGAATCTTGATCAGCTAGTATTCACTATTGCTTTGTTGCCTGTCATGAATAGAGAAGAATATGCTTTAAATCAGTAGTCAGGTTGGAAATATGATGGGGACCTCCTTTTCCTAGTTGCAGTTTAAATTAATATGTGTGGAAGTCTAGCATGAAAAAATTGGCTGAGAATTGCAAGTTAGGCTGTTTGGAAGGCTTTTTATATGCATGATTTTTAATGTAATTCTGAAACTATTTCTTTGTGTGTCTTATGCAAAGATCTCTACTTTTTAATTGTTTAAAAAGCGCGTTCTTTTTAATTGTTTAAAATAAAACTTGGTACTTTGCTTGTCTAGACTTGAACATATGTATAATTTATTTTTTCAAGGGAGTGATGATGAATATAGTGATGATGATGACATGAGCTGGAAAGTGAGACGTGCAGCTGCTAAATGTCTGGATGCTGTGGTTAGCACAAGACACGAAATGCTTCCAGAATTCTACAAAACTGTATCTCCTGCTTTAATAGCCAGATTCAAAGAACGTGAAGAGAATGTTAAAGCAGATGTTTTTCATGCATATCTTTCTCTTTTAAAACAAACTCGACCTGTGCAAAGTTGGCTTTGTGATCCTGATGCAATGGAACAAGGAGAGACACCTTTGACAATGCTTCAGAGTCAGGTTATTTGTAAAAATTTTGTTATCTTTGAGAAGACATGTTGAAATTGCACCCTGTTCATAAGGATAGTTCATTCAATGTGCTTTATCATGCTTTCTTCATGTGCAGGTTAGCGTTTATTCCTGTAGCACTAACATAGAGAGCAAGCTGGGTAAACTGGCCCAAAAAAATGCAGCAGTCTTACAAACTGAATTGACTCATACAAATGTGCTTGTCTAATTTCAGTTGTTTACTCATCTGTAAAAGTTGCATGTCCATGTTATTCAGCCAGATTGCCAAAGCAAAAGTTACTTTTTGTGTTCTGTATCCAGACATAAGCACTAATGGTCAAGATAAAACTTGATCTGCTGCAACACATTTTATTTCAGAATAAAAAGGGTAATGCTGAAAAACTTATTTTATGTCAGTTATTTAGGTGACTTGTTGCTCTCTACAGTTTTATTAATGCAACTCACCTTTGCAGAGCTAAATTACTGTTTTTTTAAAGCAGTTATTTTGAATCTATTTCCAGTGTTTCTGCAATGTCTCTAGTTCTGTAGAAAATCAGCAGTTAGGATACACATATTTCTTTATATCCCCCTGTGATCAATAATGAAAGAAATGCCAGCTATTGAATCAGTTAACAGATATGTGATGATTACAGGTTCCCAACATAGTTAAAGCCTTGCACAAACAGATGAAGGAGAAAAGTGTGAAGACTCGTCAGTGCTGCTTTAACATGCTGACTGAGCTAGTAAATGTGTTACCTGGAGCCCTAACACAACATGTTCCTGTGCTTGTACCAGGTATGAGAAACACAGCATTAACTTAAATACTTACTAATAAATGGTATGGGGAGTTCTGAAACATCAAAATATTTAAGTCCTGACTGTGTTTTTTCCAAAAGCTTTGGAGCGGCTTTTGTTGAAAGAAAATGGCAAAATAATCAGCTATTATGTGTATCCATATTTATGTATATCCATATAAATATTTTAGTCATGTATTGCCATTAATCTTGAAAAGAAGATTGATGTTTTTTCTTCTTTATTAAAAAAAAGTTAATTTGATTCTTAATTACAAAGTCAAACTGCATTCTTTTCTATCTGAATAGAGAAATATATTTTCCGTAGTTTAGCTTTTAAAACTTAAAATGTTGAAATTTGAAGTAACAGTAAAAAGTAAGGTTGGAAATGCTAAAGGTTCAGAATTTCCTTATTATTAAGAAAAGTATCTCATAAACCAATTGAATGACCCATGTCTTTTGACAGAGGAAGCTTAAAAGCTAATTGGTTGAATAAAGTGATGAAAGGAGTTTGGAAGCATTCAGAAAGATGGGGACCAGAAGCATGAATTCAGTATAGCTACCTTCCTTTGGAAATTTTGAATGTTCTAGCAGACTCTATAAATATCTACCCTAAAAATATATTTTTGGTTTTTTCCAGGAATAATTTTTTCACTGAATGACAAATCAAGTTCTTCTAATCTGAAGATTGATGCTTTGTCCTGTTTGTATGTGATCCTCTGCAATCATTCTCCCCAAGTCTTTCATCCTCATGTTCAAGCATTGGTACCTCCAGTTGTAGCTTGTGTTGGTGACCCATTTTACAAGATAACATCAGAGGCACTTTTGGTTACCCAACAACTTGTGAAGGTTATTCGACCTTTAGACCAGCCTACTTCCTTTGATGCTACTCCTTACATCAAAGATTTGTTTACTTGTACAATCAAGAGATTAAAGGCTGCAGACATTGATCAGGAGGTGAAAGAAAGGGCAATATCTTGCATGGGTCAAATCTTTGTAGCCTTGGTGACAGTCTAGGCTCAGACCTGCCTAGTACACTTCAGATTTTTCTGGAGAGACTGAAGAATGAGATCACTAGGTTAACTACAGTGAAGGCCATGACACTGATTGCTGGTTCTCCTTTGAAGATAGATTTGAGACCAATCCTTGGGGAAGGAGTTCCTATTCTTGCCTCTTTTTTGAGAAAGAACCAGCGAGCTTTGAAGCTGGGCACTCTTTCTGCGCTAGATATTTTAATTAAGAATTACAGTGACAGCTTGACAGCTGCCATGATTGATGCAGTCCTGGATGAGCTTCCACCTCTGATTAGCGAAAGTGATATGCACGTATCACAGATGGCCATCAGTTTTCTGACAACGCTGGCTAAAGTATATCCTTCCTCCCTGTCAAAGATTAGTGGCTCCATTCTCAATGAACTTATTGGGCTGGTAAGATCACCCTTACTGCAGGGTGGAGCACTTAGTGCCATGCTAGAATTTTTCCAAGCTTTGGTTGTGACTGGTACAAATAATTTAGGCTATATGGATTTACTGCGCATGTTAACGGGTCCAGTGTACTCACAGAGCACAGCACTTACTCACAAGCAGTCTTACTATTCCATTGCCAAATGTGTTGCTGCCCTTACTCGAGCCTGCCCTAAGGAAGGACCGGCTGTTGTAGGTCAGTTCATTCAAGATGTTAAGAACTCCAGGTCCACAGATTCCATTCGTCTTTTGGCTTTGCTTTCTCTTGGGGAAGTTGGGCATCACATTGACTTAAGTGGACAAATCGAGCTGAAGTCTGTAATACTGGAAGCTTTCTCTTCTCCCAGTGAAGAAGTCAAGTCAGCAGCATCATATGCCTTAGGCAGTATTAGTGTTGGCAATCTTCCTGAGTATCTGCCATTTGTCCTACAAGAAATAACCAGTCAACCCAAGAGGCAATATCTTCTTCTGCATTCCTTGAAAGAAATAATTAGCTCTGCGTCCGTGATTGGTCTCAAACCATATGTTGAGAACATCTGGGCCTTACTCCTGAAACACTGTGAATGTGCAGAAGAGGGTACAAGGAATGTTGTTGCTGAATGCTTGGGCAAGCTTACGTTGATAGACCCAGAGACTCTGCTTCCACGACTCAAGGGGTACTTGGCATCAGGTGAGGGGTAATGCATGTATGTATTGGAGCAGATGGCTTTATGATACCTGTTACTAAATTGATCTAGTTTTTCATTTATTTGTTTAAATGTTGTGTCTTGAAGTTTTGCTCCCCTCCCCCAACAATGGAAGGTTAAGGTTTTCTGCTTTTACTAGAAGTTTAGTCATACACAACAAGAATCACTTGTTTTCTGCCTTCAGGCTTTTTATTTCTGTTAACAATGTTATGTTTAAGAAAGAGCTATAAGCTTGAAGGGGAAAGAGCATGGATGGCTAAGGGACAAATTAACAAATAATTGGAGCATTTAGACCTTTGGTGTAAATTACTGTGTTCCTAATTTTCAGATAAGGATTCTGAAGTTTTTAAGAATTAGAAGGATCTTTGTGCATAATTCATGAATCAGTCTCAAATCAAGAACAGTGTCACGTGTTCTCTTCACATGCTTCTGATGTAAAGGGAAAAATTTTTTTGTAGGCCCATGTGTGATCATAAATAATCTGTTTTAATAGGCTTGTTGCTCAAATTTTCTATAGGAGATGACATTACATGCTTATTAAAATGCTGTGATATTTTCCCCCTGTTTAAAATGTTCTATCCATAGATTTGAGTTACGTATTGCATTGATAGTAGTATACAGCATTTCTTGTTTGCTGTTCTTAAGAGTAGTAGAAGTCTAAGTGGAATGAGTGGCATTGAACATGATTTAGGTTCTTTTGTTCTGTTTTAATCTTGCATGTTCACACTTTTGTTTCATATTAGGGTCCTCATATGCTCGAAGTTCAGTGGTTACTGCTGTTAAGTTCACTATTTCCGATCATCCACAATAGACCCACTCTTGAAGAACTGCATAGGTAAGTACTCTACTTATCTGACAACTTCTGTGTTATCAGGCAAGAGAATTACATTTAAATTTTTTTTTTGTGTTACCAGAAATAATATTTTGAAGATACTAGAATTAGCTGCTATGATAACTTGGAAGAGTTACAAGTTATTTCCATAGTACCAATTATTTATTTTAACACTAATTTATTTGAATTCTGAGCAGTAAAAATTCTGTGTATTGCTTTGTGATGGGTAATAAAGAAGCTAGTGTTTTTTAGGTTGGGACCTAAAAGCTGATTTCCTTTCCTGTTTTTGACAAATTATATCAGTTTGATGTAGTAAGATGTGCTATATTTATCAAGAAGTGTGATCTTGGAAATACTTGACATTCAGTCACTTAAAACATGTCTGCTTGTGTGAATTATTCTAAGTATTACCACTTTTGAATTGTAAATAGAGGTTGTTATGATTCTATAATGCTTGTGGTCTGAAAGCATTTGGATTGTGTATTTTTATACAAGGATAAGTTAATCAGAGCTTTTAGTGTAATATTATTATGACAAAGACTTCTGTAATGCTGTGGCTTTTTTCTTTTTCTTTTCTCATTTGTATAGCAAAGTATTGTGGATTTTTTTAGTATTTATGAATGTTTTATGCTTGATTAATTATACGTCTAAAGATCTGTAAAAGATCATCTATGCTTCTTAACCTAATAGGAGGGAAAAAATTATCCTTTAAAGCATAAAGTTTTGTGAAGAGCAAGGTTTTTATTTATAGGAAATGAAGTCAGTTTACTGCATGTTATTTTCATTGCTAACTTTTTTTAAAAAGTAATATATTCAAAAATTATGCTTGTAGGTTTTTCTCCCCTCCCACTGAAGCTGCCTTGCCCCTTTGGTTTCTGGAAATATTTATTGTTATTCAATCAAAAAGCTATCAGTATATAGTACATTTAAAATCTCAGTAATTTTGAGTTTTGTTACCCACTTTGTTTTTACACCTTGATGGTTTTCTCCTTAGAAAATGTCCATTCCTCATGGAAAAGTCGCTAGTTCAACTTCACAAACATTGAGGATAAATTCATGTCATGTATTTTAACAAGGCTATATTGTAGAAGTACAGAAAAATCTAATTTAAAATGCCCAAAGGTAGGGTGGGATGGGAGAGGTAGTGCTACATTAATATATTCTGAGTAGGCCTATTTTACAGTATTTAGACATTTTCAATATATGCCAATTTGAGGGTTAAAATCAAATGTCGATAGTTTCCTTCAGTGGAGTTCTCAAATTCCGAACTGCAGAAATTGCAATTGGTTTTCTAATGCATATTTTGAGAGAATTTTAATAAATGGAGAAAAGGAAAGGTTAATGTAATTTTCATTAATTTACGTGCTATATCTTCAGAAAAAAAGTTTATATGCCATTATGATGACCATTTATTTTGGTGGTATTTCTTCTACTACTGTTTCATTATATGAAATACTATATATCAATTATATTAGTACTTTCATATAATTATAATCCTTTATTTGTGTAATCATGCTGAAATAGCAGGTGTTTCTCACATTAAAATAACTCCTGCTCTAAGTACATATTTTTGAAACTAAGCAAAGATATTTTTAAAGTTGCAAATTAAAAATATCCTCATACGTTGCTTTCTTTCTGTATGTGATTGCAGGTGATTTTCTGAAAACTCTGGAGGACCCAGATCTCAATGTCAGGAGAGTAGCCCTAGTGACATTTAATTCAGCTGCCCACAATAAACCATCTTTGATAAGGGACCTCTTAGATACTGTGCTTCCTCATCTTTACAATGAAACAAAAGTCAGAAAGGAATTAATCAGAGAGGTAAGTTAACTGAGATAAACAATGCTAAATATGTAAGTAGAAGTGTGTAAGTAATTACTTTTTAGAAGAAGTGTATTACTTAACTTTTTTTTTTCTTTTTCACTGACAGGTGGAAATGGGACCATTTAAGCATACAGTTGATGATGGGTTGGACATAAGGAAAGCAGCTTTTGAGTGCATGTATACTCTATTGGATAGCTGTTTGGATAGACTAGATATATTTGAATTCTTAAACCATGTTGAAGATGGTCTGAAGGATCACTATGATATTAAGGTTAGCTGTCATTTTTCTCTGAGCAGTGACTCTGTCAAAGTATTTCAAACAGTGAATAGACTGAAATGGTAAAAATATTATTCATATGCTTAAATACTTCACTACATTTACATTTCTTAAAAGTGTGACTGTTCAAAAGGTTACACAGCATCGTGGAAATACATCTCCATATATGTGCCAGGCAAAACTATTGTTGAACTGGGTTTTTTCTTCACCCTAGATGCTGACATTTTTAATGTTAGTGAGGCTGTCTACGCTTTGTCCGAGTGCGGTGCTGCAGAGACTGGACAGGCTCGTCGAACCTCTGCGTGCTACATGTACAACTAAGGTATTTCAGCTTCTTTAAGTTCATTATTTTGTTTTCTTAGAGAAATATAAATGAACTTGTGTTGAAAGAATACCTCTGTACTGCTGCAGCAGCGTTTCCTGAGTTATAGTTGATAAGCTGTGGTAGGCAGGATAATTAGATAGAAATTAATGGATCTTTGTACAAGTGTTAAATTTATTTAAGTTACAGGTGGAGAGGTAGATTTGTAAGCTTCTTTTAAAAAATCCTCTGTTTCTTTGATGCCTTTTCTTTTGTTCCTTGAAAATTTAGATGCCACTTGGGCAATTTGTAAATCTCACTTCATTATAAATAGTGAAACTGGAATACTGAGAGTTTTTCTGGCTTATGATGGTGTTGTTTCAGGCAAATATTTGGCTGATGAAGGCAGTCTAAAGTGGTCCTGGTTTTGTTAGACTTCTTGTCATTTATCCCACCTCTTCATTTATATTACAGGATTATGGATCTTTGTAGTTGGTCCCTTTCCATTCCTGCTCTGGTCTTGATTCACCTGCATGCTCTGATAGGCATTTATTGCCTGATTTACCTTGCTTTTTCATTAATCTAGTCTGCTATATTACTCTAATGAAGGTCAACTTCTTAAAAAAGTTCTGTTCTCTGTAAGCTGGGAGTACTGTGATAATAGTAGTTTAAAGTAATTTACTGACCTTACTAACTAAAGGTTGGCTGCTGTAGTTGCTTTGGTTTAGTGATTGACTCGGCAGCTTATGACTTTTTTCTGCTTACCTTGCAGTGTTGAACCTTCAGTCTATTTGTAAACTGATGGTAAAAATTCTCCTAAAAAGATATTTGGGGGTATTTTTGATTGGTTTTTTTTTTAAAGAGCTTTGATAATTTTGAGAGAAAATATGTTTTTTTAAGGTACATTTTTTAAGATTGGTATAGAGGGAGGGTTGAGTAAAGTTTCAAGCATGTTTTAATTTTTTCCGTAGGTAAAGGCGAACTCAGTGAAACAGGAGTTTGAAAAGCAAGATGAACTAAAACGATCTGCAATGAGAGCTGTAGCAGCACTTCTGACCATTCCAGAAGCAGAGAAGAGTCCACTAATGAGTGAATTTCAGTCACAGATAAGCTCTAACCCTGAGCTGGCAGCCATCTTTGAAAGTATCCAAAAAGATTCATCATCCACTAACTTGGAATCAATGGACACTAGTTAGATGTTTGTCTAATGGGGACCATTATGTTGAACCATATGATGCACTGAATTGACAGGTTATGAGTAAGAAACAGAAAAAGTATCTAATCTACACATTGTTCCACTTTATTTACCTTTATGGAGACAGTTGGCTTTTCCCATAATTGCTTTTCTAGCATTTATTCCAGAAATAAATTTCCATAGTCCAGAGTTTAACCACTCTTGTTTTAGTGGATTTGGCCACATTTGGGAATTAAAAAGTTGACTCATGGTGTATGGAAATGAATTCCAACATCCATTTGCCCTGTAATGTTTAGGATTAAAATGTCGAAATTTTGTGACCATGATTTTTTTTTTCTTTTATTCATTCTTTCTACTTGTAAACAGAAAAGTTGGGGGGGAGGTGGGAATCAAGTGTCCAGGTGCACCATGTTTTTTGTATAACTTTTTATTCTTTTTTGTTTCAGCTTCATAAATTGGTTTGGCTGGCAGACGAATTATGTGTAAGATTTATTATATTAAAAAGAGAGTTTGGGCACAGTTCAGAAAGAGCAGACATAAATGTCATTTTTACAGATGTGGGGATTAGAAAACCAATATCCCTGTTGTGCACACTAATTTTGCATGAACAAGTTTACAAAATATATTGTCTGTAAAACAGCATGTGCAGTTTATTCGTAATGCAAGTTAAAATAAGTTCTACTGTATCAGTGCAGTTTTCAGGTATTTTGATATACAGGCCATTCATACAGGAAGGGATGAATGAAGGTTTGTCGTCTTAATCCAGCTTTTTAAATGCCAGTAATAGGACCCTGCAGATATTCTTACAGTAAACATGACAATTTCTGCAGTTTTCATGGGTTTTCATTCCAAAGATTGAATCCACTGCAATTGAGATGGACAAAGCATAAGATTGGAAGGAAGGTGGAGATAAAATGAGCAGAGAAAACAAGCTGCTCAGTGGTTCCTGAACTCAGGATTCAACTTTGCTTTTGTACAAAAGTATGAAGGAAGTTTCTTCAGTGGATTCTCTCTCCTATTCTTCATCAGACAGCTTTTGTTAAGGCACTAATACATGGTGTTGACCTAGACAAGTGTTGCCAGACCATAATTTTGTTCTGGCACATGAGACCACTGTAGACTGCAATGCTGCAAGTGTCATACAGTATTCTGGTGAGAAAACAGGAAACAGGGAATGGCCAAAAGGCTGGAGAGTGATAGAGAGCAAACAGAAGAAGGCATTCTTCAGTGGATACACTGGGTAATTTAGACATGGACCCAAAGTGGATACCTGTCAGTCCCACAATGAACTGGATTTGGGAATTTAATAACAAAAAGATGGAGAACCACTGCCTCATTACTTGTTTAATGCAACTGCTTAGTTGTCTTGGGTTTTTTTTCCAAGTCAGATATGAATTTGAATTTTTTTAGTTAACTGATATTTTTTTAGCTAGTTTGATATTTTGGAAACCTGTTATGTGGGTACGTGGCATAAGCTGCTACGAGACTTAAAAAGCATTCATTTTTATAACCTCAGAGACAGTTTCCTGTGAGCATTGGGGCTTGGGGGCAAAATCTTCACTTTACATGCTTGCAGCTTGGGAAAAACAGAGGAGATACTGGTACATTTTACTTTATTAGAAGGACCTGAACAAAGAAGTCTATGAACTCATTCAATAGTAACAATTCTAATGCTGTAGAAATTTTTGAAAATGTAGCTTTCTCTGTCTCCAAAGTCTTCATACTAATGTAACAATTGTCTTTTAGAAGTAGAAATAAATGAGATTAAACATACAAAACATATCTAAATGTCATGAAAAGGAGTGGGATGACTAGAGAGAAACCATGCAGTAGAAAAAGCAGTGTGCATTAGGTATATGCTATCTTACTGTATAACTCATCTACTTCAATTGCAGCAATATACAGGCCTCCTAATTAAGAATGTTGTGCTAATTAGTTGTCAGACTAATCTGAACTTTTTGCATTAAGTTTTCAGAGTATATTAAAATATTTTATAGATCTAAAGTTAGATGTGAGAATGGTGTGATAAACATCAACTGTGAGGCTAAAATAGGAAAAGGGAGTAGGTGACAGTGGTAAGTGAACAGAGTATTTGTAGTTGAGAGATCTGTGTGTGCTTATGCGCTACCATAACAAACACCTGATGTGGTGGAGGCAGATCATCTTCACTTTGTTGTACAGTGCATTACAGTGGAGCAAGCTTAGGACAGAAAGGAGGGTTGAGCTCTATTACTTAGTGAATGCTTTCTTGCAGAAGAGGAGTCTTCACTTTGACCACTGACGAAGCAGGTGTGAACATAAAAAAAACCAAGTCTTCCCTGTAAATTGCAGAAATTCTGAGTGTGGTTTTGTCCACGTAGCAGTCAGTTATTCTGGTGATGTGGGAAGACAAACTCATAAAGATTGTAACTGCACCATAATTATTGAGATAACTTATTAGTGTTAAAAAAATGTTAGGTGTTGAAATTCCACTCACTTTCACTGGATCACTAGATTGAAAGTTTTATTTGGTTTTCCCTCTGTATATTCAAGTATTTATAAATCTGGTGTGTTTATGGCTTTAGATCAATTACATTCATGTAATTCTCTTACAGAAGATGTCAGGAATACCTGTAGCTGTTTTTTAAATGCTAAATATTTGAAACTGAAATAGAAGATTTCTCTCACTAAAACAAAAGCGGCATTCTGAAAGGCTGCTCTTAGGATATTTGGTAAAATTAGTACTCTAGTATTTTTCATCACTTTGCACACAGACAATTGAGACCAATTAACAGGCTTGTGCGTGATATAAAAATGGTTGGCCAGTCCTCGCATTGTAGATTCTTGGGTTAAAATATTTTTGTATCTCAAAAATACTTCATGCTCTGGTTTTCAGTGGAAGAACTTGCCATCCTTACAAGAGGGTTTTTTTCTGAAATGATAAATTTAAACCTACAAGTACTTCAAGAACACTGCACTTCAATCATGTAAATTTATTTTTTATATGATTTTCCTTCAAAGTATGGCATCTAATATAGCAGTTGGCAAAATAAAGAGCGCTGTACTACTTCCAGTTGTATTTTTATGAGGTGTACAAAGCAGCACATAGGCATGTAAACAGCATTGCTTCCTTCATCTGAAGGATCATTTTGAAATTTCATCAACTTGAAGATATTAATTAAAAACCCATATCTGCTCCTATTGTATTTGCCTTAACAGATGTTCTCAATAATGAGGCTCAGAACAAGTTCACCCTGCACTGGTGGACTTAGTAGTAGGGATTTAGCAGCTGTTCTCATATTTACTGGTACTTCCCCTCTGTTGACTCCTCTTTTAAAAGCAAAGTAACATGTGGCCTTGGATGTGTGTGTGTGTGTTATTTTTATTTTGTGAGTTCTGATCATTCTGACTGAAATAATGCTTGTTTCTGCCAAATATCAAACAGTTAAACCTGCAGCCTCTGGGTTTTATTTCCCTGTTGCTCTAAACTGCAGATAAAATGTCTGTTTTGTTGTTGCTGTTCTTAAAATTAACTCTGATAAAATGAAAAATACTAGTCAGTTTATTATTTTGTTTCCCTCTCTTTGATTCCTCCTTGCTATGAGATGGGAAGATTTGAGTGCTGCACTACTGAACATGAGAAGTTAGCAATTCTGATAGCAAGTATTACTCCCTGCCCTGAAATAACTCTTGGGTATAGTTATAACTCTCATAAAATCCACCTTCATCAGTATGTATTTATAATTTTCCTTGTATTTGAGTTTGGGGAGGGAGTTCTTAAGAATAATGAATTAAGTTAATCTTCCATGAGCAGTGTTGGTGAAACAGGGAAGCTTTCTGCAAATGAGGCTTTTCTGAGAATGGGCAATTTTGTCATGATAAGAAGTTTGACTTCTTTAGATTTGTTTCCACCCCGTGAGGTTTTAATATTTCTATATAATCTTAATGAGGAGAAAACTTTCTTCAGTAAGGATATCTATCCCTCAAAACAAACAAGGGGTTTTTGCTGATGTTCACCTGTGTGTTGTGGTTTAGAACATGGCACTGAACCACAGAAAAAAAAACGCATGTTTCTGAGAATAATATGGACAGTGGCTAGAATATGTCAACTAAAACATGCTGAGAAAGAGACAAAACCAAAGTGGCATTATTTTAACTTAAAATAATTTTTTTCTGTGTTCTACCTTTAATATTTTTGAAGACTAGGAAATGGAGAAGGGAAAGAAAAAAGTAATTGGCAAATGGTGGCTTGTGATCCCAGAACGTAAAGGGGTAATTTCTGTTCCCTGCTTCTTCTTAAAAAGAGTATTTTGATTAAAGTGTGTAGTAATTTTGAAAATACTTTTATTCTGAAGGAGTTTATATTTGGGGTTTTTTTTACATTTTTGTTAATTTTTTTATTGTGCAGTAATTATTTCTCTTCTTAGGTGGATTTTTCCCACTTGACAATTATGAATCATTTTAATAAAGCTGCTGAAGACTTTAGGAAATAAGCTGTGTCACTTGGTTCAGTGCAGTAAAGATATTCCTATAGAAGAAATTCACAATTCACTCTTTTCCACCTCTCTCTTAATAAGAGACTTAAAAAGCCCCAGTTCTACATGACTCTAGTTTCCATTCAACATCCAGCCTTTCTTCTCTTTAACTGAACAAATACTCCTAATAATCTGATTGCTATTACTTTGGATGCCACCCTTCCTGGGGCTTCTCGATGTTTTAATCTCAAGTCGTCTGGAAGACTCTTTTCCTTCAGCCCTTATTAAGCTTATTTGCTAGAAGGCTCAGGCTTGCCTCCTATATCAATGATACTTCCATTGTGCAAGAGAATCTTTTCATTTATTGCATGCAGTATCCATTTTACAGAGGGATTGCGTACAGAGACGCCGTGCTTACACGTAAGTGAGCGCTGTTTTTCAGGGAGTTCATAGCTCAAGCATTCCTCTGCAGTGAAAATACCTAGGGACAAAACAATATGATGTGTTCCACAGAATTCCATGGAATGCGGCTTCATGGAAATTTTTCTCTTGCCCCTCAGTTTCAGAATGCTCACACTGTGTCAAATGATCTAAAGCTCTAGCCCAGCTTGCCAGTAAGAAGGTGTTTTGAACAGCCAACTTCTGCCTACTGCTGGAATGTAGGGTAGGATCTACACAGCTGGCATCTTTGAAGTGTCAGCCACATTTGACAGAAGGAAAGAAGAAGAATTTGGATTTTCCATCATCAACTCCTTTTCAAAGTCAAACAACATTACCATTTTTTTTTTCAAATGTGGAGATGATCAAATGAGTCTTTTTAAAGAGGGATATACTAAACTAAAGCTACTGAGTTCTACGGAGTTCTTGTTCC